>NC_088203.1:18446202-19696202 GCF_037126465.1 Ornithodoros turicata
GGCGTACACCTTTTCTGTGACAATTATGAACATCATATGTGTCACAAAAAAGGCACAGGCCTCCTGGTCTCAACAAATCGGGACAGATAACGATGTCATTCGAGATTATGGTTGGCTAGGAGCGTGAAAATTTTTAATTGCATTCATATTTGAAGTTCGTAATTTGTGCCCGGAGCACTAACTTTACGCGCCCAACGACTGACTGATAGGATGCCTCCGGCACAATGACCCCGATCCTACCGCTTCTGCATGAAATTCCTTCCATGATCAAAAATGTGAATACTACATTTCAGTAGATAACATTCCAAGGCAGAACTTCTTGCAACGCCATTACTTCACCGCGGCTCGCAAGCGCGTATTAAGGTATCTAAACGAATCCTGAAAGGTAATGCTCCTTACCAGTGACAGGCCACTGGCGAGTACGCAGGCCTTCTCTTTTCTGCTCAGGTTGCGTGGAAATGACAAGACGATGGCGTCCATGGCATCGTTCTCTTCTCGAATTATAGAACCCACAATCTCTCCAGTTAAGCTTCTCAGCTAACATAAAACGGAATAAATATAAAAATATTGCTCAAGATAGTGCCGGACTTGCGTAGCGATTCAACACAAAAGCCACACTGAAAACGTACGAGCTGTCGCTTCTAACGTACAAAAATATACTTAATAATACGGGATCGAAGCTATTTATTACGCAGGAGATTTTGACATTACTTATGAGCACGTTTATCAAATTGAATTCACCAGAAATATATTCGTATAATAGCCGAAAAAAAAAAGCAAATTGTGGGCCCAAATCAGGTCTTCGTCAGACTACTATTTCTTTTAAGCGCGATTTCTTATTCACTTCTGGCGAGCCCCAATACTCGAGCTTTGACAGGAGTTTTTGAACGTCGACGCTCGGTTCGCACTCAAAATGGCGTCAAATAAGGACGATGCTGAAGGCACTGCCTCGGATTCCACTCCGGGCTCTCAATTTTTCCTCACACATGGCCACTAAGTAAGTGAAATGTGAGCTGTGAAGTCGAGCGGCTCCATCGTAAACCACACGCCATGTAACATGGCCTACGAAAATGTAAAAGATGATTACAGTTTGACTGGTTTAGAGTTCGACGGAGCGGGCCGTAACGAGGCGCAGCGCACTGCCCCGCATCGCGAACCACTGCCGGTGAGTTCATAGTTCCACGATACTCGTTGAAGCGAGGTGCGGCGAAAACGCGCGATACGTTAGCCACTGTCCGGGGAGTAGAGCATCTGGCCAGCATGGCAATCGAGCTGTACACAACGTGGGCTCCAGTGGTCTTGCATTACCCAACATGGCGTCATCCAAGCTTTTAAGGAACATCCGTGCCTGTGTAATACACAATGGATGTACTACAGAGACAAGCAAAAGGAGAAAAGCAAGCCTTCGACTTTCCTCTTGAATTCAGTGTCCATGTTTGGGGGTGCCAACCGTATTACAGTAGTACAAACATAATAGTGCCAACAGATTGTCTTTAGGCAGATTCCAGCAAGAGGGACAAAGTTCCCAGATATGACTGCTTCCCCACTACGAAATGCAAAGATCTCCCGTAGTGCTTCCATTGTGCTGCACCGGATCACGTCAGACTATGAACGCGGTATAGAATGAGGGAACGTGGCATGGCGAACGCTGGCTGTCTGCGCTTAATGCGGGCGGCAATGGCCGAAGACTACGTTGGACTCTAAAGTCTGGTTTAGAGTCCGACGAAGTATTCGCCCATCGCCGCCCACGTATCTGTGCCCGCGTGGTGGAATCCGACTAAAGACAATCCGTCTTCCAATCGGTGGCACTGTTATGTTAGTGCTACTGTAATACGGTTGGTACTCCAAACATGGACGGTAAATTGAACAAGAAAGTCTGACGTCTTCCTGTGCGTTGTTCTTTTGCTTGTCTCTATAGCCTATCCATCGTTTATTATATAGACACGGATGTTCCTCAGCTTCGATCAAGAGCTCAATGGGCGACGCCATGTTGGGAAATGCGATCCCACCGGAGCCCACGCCGTGCACAGCTCACTGACCACCGCCAGATGTAGAGCATTGCCCTATACTCCCCCACGGCGGATGACGTAGTCGCGCATTGCCGCCGTGCTTCGCAGAGTGTCGTCGAACTATGAACTCACCGGCGGCGGCGGCGGCCACGGCTGCGGCTCGCCATGCACGGCGGTGCGCTCCACGTCGTTACGCCCCGCTCCGTCGGACTCCAAACCAGCGGCCATGAGCCGCCAATCCTTACTAACCCCGAGTTGCGAGAGTTGAATAAGAACACGCGACGACCTTTGCGTTGCTGCAATACTTGCGTTATAAGCAGGAGCCTGGAACGGGAAAAGTGAAAGACGAGGTAACATGTGCCGCTGGAATCGTTTCTGACGAAGATCAGCGCGCCTCGAGACGACCTTTTTTCGCGCTTTCCTGCTACACGCTCTACTACTAATGAATGTATTTCGCAATAGAATGGGATATAAATGCAGCATGCACTCCGTATTTCTGTCAGAAAAAAATAAAGAAATCAAGAGAAAGAAATACTTCAGGCTGACTTAACCAATTCCAGAGTTCAATTGAAAAAAAATAATTTCTTGTGAATGAAATTTGATAAAAGTGGTCAGAAGTCATGGCAAAATCTGCCCCCAGATCCCATAATGCTGAAATAAGCAGGTTTTGCAAGACCATTTTGATCACGTTAGGTGAGACACCCTGTATAAGCATGCGTAAAATGCCGAGATATGTCTAGAGTTTAGAAAAATTTATGCTAGAGAGTTATTGGCCCAGGAGCCAACGGCTCTTGTAACATATCGTGACAAGTCGTGACAAAAGAACGACTTCTTTCCGAAATGTGCGATACATGGGATACGATACGTGCGATATGTGCGATATACATTACAAGACGGGAACCAAGTTTCAGTTAACAAATATACGGCGAATGACAAACGTTGTTTGCACTACCAAGATGTCACTGCACCTCACAAGGAGCTCAGTCATTGGGCTAAAGTCAGAAATACTACACACGCATGTTTAAGAAACCCTTTCGGATTACTACCTGCAAAGCAACATGGCGGGCGGTACCGGGGGCGAAGCAAGGCCCATCCACTTTTAGGAATGGTTTCCTCGATGCGTCACAAATGGACAGCGATACTGCCCCCCAGGTGGCGTTCTCGAACACAAACCCGATGGCTTCACCAGAGGTATCTTTCACATGCATTTCCTGTATTTACGCAAGGACATAGAACATCGAAAGCGCATGATTACAAAACCTGGGAGACATTTAAAAACATTACTTCACACACACACACAAATAGTCCCTCTCGAGAGTAAATGCACGGGAGGTATACGAATGTCACAGAGAGGAGAATGCCTTTCACACTCTGTTCTAAGAGTCGCAGGTACGTAATTCATGTGCATGCATGAAAATACTTTGAATCACACCGTCAACTGTGATATATTGAGTGATATAAAATCTTGCGACATACATAGGGCGCAATTTGCGAACAGAGGGGCGCTGTTCCTTACTCTGTGTGGGTGGAAAACTGAAGTTGGCTGAGTTATACCGGCCTTGTGCCATCAAAATGACCAAGAGCACCTATTTACGTAGACTGTTGCATTCCGAAGACTATTTGTGAAGTTCAGTGCCAATTTGCAGTCCTGGGGAGTAAATGTCGGGATTAGGGGACTAAAATGGGGAGTAATCGCAGTCTAGGAGACTTGAAGCTGCAATTACTCCCCATTTTACTCTTTTTTCTTAGAGTGTGGGATGGCCTCCTGAATTTGGATTGTTGTCTTTGGGTTGTCTGTATTCTGTAAACTGTGTACGAGTTTATATTTGTCACGGTTGTCTGTAATCGCCTGTCGGAAGCTCAGGCGATAGGGGCCCTTCGAAAATAATGTCTCCACTGGAGATAGATCCGATATGCGCTGTTCTTGGATGCGCCAGATTCTTCGCGCTGATTGGATGAGAGTCATTTGATTTGACCGAGGGGAGCAGTTGTCAATCGGAGAATGGGAAACGTGTCCAGTCGCGCATTTTCGCGTAGTCTCCTTGCTTTTGCTTGTGTATTGTGTCCGCTCCGACCGTTAATTTTAGCGCTCGCGGATGCCATCGTGTAGCTTCGATGGCTTCGAATGCTTCCGACTTAGGTTGTGGCGAGCTACTGTGAATGACCGATGTGAACAAGAAATCAGCATGGATTGTCTGTGCAGAACACCCTCAGCTGAATGACTTGGCAGACTCAGCTCTAAATAATAGCTGTTGTGCGGTGATCACTTCACACTGGATTGCCTCTTGTGCCGGAGTCGCGTTGAAAAGAACAGCTCCTCGTGTGTTGATTAAGAAACAGCTCAGTGTTCACGTGACCATCGCCGAAAGCTTCACCTGTACCTGTTGGATATCTAGACTGATTTGCTTGAACTGCTATTCAGTGTTCAAACGCGTGGTGCTACAGTGACACTTGTGCAAGATATGTGTATGTACGTCGTGTTAATTTTTTGATAGAATTTAGGAAAACACAAATTTGTCATTCGTACACCCTCATCGCTTTTTGTCCCTCAACTACGACGCTACTAGCAATCACCAAAAGAAACGGGTGAAGTTGGCGGAGGGAGAGCAGACTAATCCGACGAAAGAATGGGGAGAAGGTTAGGAGAGGAGCTCAACCTGCGCATGCGTAGTTCACTCCCGAGCTGGGATTCGAGACGAACTGTGAATACACTCCGCAAGTAGGTTTCTACGTAGCAGAAGTGGGCGAGGATGTAAAATGACGTGCCGCGCTTCAATTCGCCAAGGCCTCTGTCGATTCCACGTGCGAACCACAGAAAAGTAAACAGTAAGCAGCCCGCCATACGTTTCGAGCCATAGGTTTCGTGTTTTCCGTTTTGTTAAGCGATGTGGTGTTAAATACTGTATATATGCCAGTACTTCGTCCGATTTTGATGTAGTGACACTTCTTTTACTTCCGGCACAGAGCAGCACACAGAGCTGCACCGACGGTGGGAGAACACGGGATTCTACAGCTGCGGGAGTGTTTGTGTGCTTTTGCGTTGTGCTACGTTTTACGACGGCTACAGGTGCACTACCAAGGCACTCCCTTGGTTGTGGAAATGCATGGCACCACGGCAGGTCGCAGTTTACTGTGCTGTTTCGAGTGACCCCATAGAAGTTCTAACGTGTTATATCAGTTGAGCCTGACACTTTACCAGGAATGAGCGTCTGCTGTCCTTTCGGGTGCCACTGCCGAAACATCAGACTCATATTGCCTCACATTGTATGCAAGTTTGTACGCGAGCTGAGGCACGGTTGTCTTCGTCCCGTCGTTCACCGTTGGTGTAGAGCATTTTACCTGTCATGTGATATATTTGCCATTTCTACAAGGACAACTGCAGTTCGCCCTAGATAGTTGTCTACTCCGCGAGACAGTAATTTGAACAAAACGAAAAAAAAAATGTTCGCATGATGCTCACACGAACTAACTTATACAAGAGCCGAATAGTTCGGACTTCAGCAAACATATTGCATTAAACTTCCGTTTACGATAAAGCAGAATCAGCCCCAACCAAAAGTGGGACCTCTAATACAGAAATGAGACCTGTTTCAGCCCTGCCGCAGGCACTCTGTGCATCGAATGTTGCTTTGTTTACCTTTATGAAGGTCGCACGTGGTTCCTCCGGCCAATCAGGGGAGCCCTGGAAACGTCAACGTGACGTCATGCGGTTTGACCTTGCGGACTTGCGGAGCGTATGGCTCCTTGCGATCACGTGGTTTGGCTCCGAGAGGAGAGGCCGCGCTTGATGCCCGCACTGGCAGACGACGCCGAGTATCGGTCGATTATCTCTTCGACAGGTCTCAGTGACGTGGCCTCCCCTCGGAGACTCTATTGGTATAGCTCCTACGTGCGCGACACCGCAGATAGTGGGCCACTCCGCTAGAGCGGTCTCCCCACCCATAATGTGCTTATACTACAAACGTCAAGACTATGGCATGCTACCGTTCAGTGCGAGTTAGAAAGTGTTTCAGATTTTGTTTTGTTTTTTTTCACATATGGATGTCAATATAGCAACTCTTCACTGTAAATTGTCCCTTGGGACAGATAATTGTCATACCTGTCTGGAAAAACCGCAGCAGTAATATCCTCGGATTCCGCTCTGGCATCGAAGCGGCCGGTACAGCTCCAACACGGGACGACCCTTAACATCCACGCCATGCAGGGCGCAACTGGCGTTTCCCAGGCAACAGAGGTGTTCGCAGCAGTTTTGCTCTGCAAACAAAGTAAATTCGAAGTATTGAGAATCTGAGGTCATCCTGCCATAAGGACCAGTCAAAGTTAAAAAGAAATACTACATGTTGGTCTCACTAACCAAGTTTGAAGGAACAGATCGTGCTACCATCGTTGTTGCACACAAGGAGCCAGTCGTCATCTTCGAATAGAGGAAATTCATAAAAAACAAATCCTGACTCTTGTCAATATAACGCTATATGTAGGGGGTAATACCCATTTTAATGCCGACCGCGTGCTGCTTTAGAAGTGCGCTGCATATTTCTCACGAAACTAATTTGAATCTTTCTTCACATTATGAGCGCCTCCCACTCATTTACATGGTGCGCAGGTTGTAGATACTTGTAAGAAAGTTATCCTATCGGTACACCCATTCGCGAATTATTTATCCCGGGGATTTAACTGAAACACCCTTACCAAGGTTAAATGCAGCTTCTGGTTCCAAGGCTCCGGTTCAGAACCATAACATTTTACTAGTCAAATCAGAAAACGTAACAATTCCAAGGACTTGCCTTCATTTGGCGGTTCCTTACAGTTGATGATTAGATGATCTCTGTCGTCCAGAAAGCTCAGATCTCCTGGAGTCTCCTCTTTTAGTGGAGGTGGAATCCTTGATGCCCCGGTGGGTGATTTGGGCTCAGGACTGCGGTGCGTTGAAACTGGCTGTTCCTGAATCGGTTTGTGTTGGTCCTGAACGACACCATGCTGCAGTTGTCGCTGTCGGACATGCGGTGACGTCGATGCAGCTTTAGTATGTGTCGTACTTTGCGGGTTATGCACTGGTTCCACAGTTCGAGAAATTGGGTCGGGTATGTTGTGGTCCATACTTGGCGACGACTGCTCTGGTGTCTGGGATTACAGTAGATGCGCCGACTGATGCTCCAAGAAACCTTTATCGAGAACAGGAGCTGCAAACCATTTCTGTTTCGCACTCAATCATATACTGTAGCCAAACAACACTCAAGTTTTAGGCACAAGTGAAAAACATGCGAGCTTCGTGCCGTTTACAGAGGTCGTGAAATACCGAAACACGATTTCCGACGCAGTTGCATCATAAAAGGCTCTATGCAAAGGGAACGGTGGCTGCATAGCCATTCAGGGTGTAGTTCTGTATCGGGACCACTCGTTTTTGAAAATTAGTGAAAGCGCTTGGAAGCTAAATATTGCATAGAAGTGAAAGAAGTTCATATACTGAATCTAAAATGTAAGAATTATAAAAATCTGTGAAGTAGAGTTTTTTTTATATCCAAATCAACAACCCCATCTGATGTACTTCTAGCGCAGGAGACTCACGGGAACGCCTAACGAATTCAAAGCTTGCCATCTTGCAAAAGGTAGGGTTGTTGAATTTGGCTAAACCACCTCACTTTAGCGAGGTTGGGTCAGTTTGGGTTTGACAGTTTGGGGGGGAGGGGGGGGGGGTCCCAGGCACGCACTAGGCGGTGCGGGCACGAGACTGCCGCCGGTTAGACCTGAAGGTCCTCAGTAAAGATGGCGGACCGCCTTCAAGAAACATACATACATCCCATACATTTCTTTATGCACCCGCATAGAGCGGTTAAATGAGCAAAGGAATGCCAAGCGGAGTCACAAAGCAATAATTTGCAGATGTAATTGTATGGCATGACGTGGTAATGGTATGGTATAGTTGAACACTTCGCTAAACACAACTTCCGTGTACTACGTTAAGTACGACATTGGACAGTTGACGCATATCAAGATACGCGCTCATTACTTACTTCAGCAACGACATTCCAAACCAGAAATGCAATCACCTTGAGTACCCTATAGGCAGGGTTGCGTCCTAAGCAGTGGCGTTCCGGTGAGGCCTTCGCAACTACGCTCGTGACTCTTCTTCTGCTTTCTGCTGCCGCACCACGAGAGGTTACCAGTTATTACACGCAAATAGGGTGCCCCTATACTAGCTCCCTGCGCACCTACGTAGAGGGCGCTAGCATTCAGGCACCCTATACGTAAAATTGTCACAATGTTTTATTTACTTTATTATATTTATTACTTTATTGTATATTACTCTATTAGTTTCCAAAGCACGTGTAGCTAGCCGCCGTCTTAGCCGACAGTATACCATGTTCATGAAGGGTCACAACTGCCTGACGTGCGGTATATTGTGAAAATCGTGCGATGCCATGTCTCTGTGCAAATCGTCCGTTTCAGCTTATCTCAGGCGACAAGTGTGTCGCCACCCGGGCGCGCCAGGAAGAAATCGAAATAAGACTAACCTTGAATGTTGTTGTGAGATCACTCAGTGACTCCTCAAGGTACGCTTCCAAGTCACTCGGGGGTCTACGCCGGTCTGAAAGGGGAACGCGCTGGCGTGCTCCCCTACTGCAACTTTATGTCCGTGTAGTTGAGTCAGTACGACACGGAACGCGGTCTATGATGCGTCTACGTGAACTTGTGCAGAAAGTTGCGAGTTGAAAGTAGCGAGGATTGGTGGCCCCACGAGGTTTGTCTTTACTGTTTCCAGTCGGTGTTTCGTACTCAAGCGATTATGTCGGTAGTACGTCACTCGATCGAGTTAGCGGTGTTACACTCCTTGCGTAGGTTTGGTGTACAGGGTGCGCTCTAACGAAGGGGAAAAAAGATATAATTGTAGTCCGTTTGGGGACAAAACGCATTGCCACAATAATTAGTCCCACTAGGGAGTAAGCGTACGGGACTAAATGAATGCCACATAATTCTACGCTCTGTTCTAGCTTCTAAGTGTCCCAGGTACATAATTCATGTACATGAATGAAAATACCTTAAATTAAGCCGTCAACCGTTACATGCTGGGTATAATGTTGGGACATGCATAGGGCGCAACTTTGCAAGAAAGACCCTCTAGCTGTTTCTCTCTCTCTCTCTCTCTCTCTGTGGGTGGAAAATTGGTAAGCTAGCTATGTTAGAGCCCTATTCGATCAACTTCACGAAGAGCATGTAGACTGTTGCATTCAGGAGACCATTCGCGAATCAGTGACTATTTGCTGTCGTGATGGAGTAAATTTCGGGATTACGGGAGTAAAATGGGCAATAATTGCATAGTCTAGGGGACTAGAAGCTGCGATTACTTCCTATTTACCTCCTTTTTTGTTAGAGTGTGGTAGCCTGTAGAGGAGTAACCCGTGCCGGCACTGCCCGTGCAATTAGAGACTTGAAGGACACTCAATCCTAGTAAATTTCAAAATGATTGAGCATCGTAGAGCAAACCTATAATGCGGAACCCATGAATCCGATATTCAAAACACTCACATTGGTGGTGTAGCATTCAAGCAGTTGGGATCGCAGTGCGCCGTCCTGTAATAACAGTCGTTTCAGTGTTGTGCGTCTGGGGTGCAGCGTTCCGAGAAAGACCTCATTCGGTGCCGGGATTCATGCCCGCTGACCATCCCCCAGTCTAAGCACCACAATTGCTCAGCTGGGATACCGTTATATTGAACATGTCTACGTGCTGGCAGTACACGTAGATATATGGGTACTGCACACCCCTATTTGAGCAAAGAATCATATTAGGATGCCATTGAGAGCGCACACAAAGCAAAATTTCGGACGCATACCACATCACGGGTACTGATACCCACGAGTGCATAAGCACCCCGTGTCTTGAGATAGCTTATCTTGAATTCGTTGGCTTCTGATCTTCTTTTGGGCCGCCAGAGATTCGCTGCGAGATCGACCTATAGGGGGCGACACTGTCACCATTCTAGTGTGGATAACACGTGGGCCGATGTTCGGATTTGATGGTTCTTTTCCGTAATTCCTGTGTTCACCGGAAGATCACTTGTGCCGCGATGATACGATACCGTTCGGTTCCACCTACGGCACTGAACGCGGAATAAACGTGTAAAAGCAGGCGACGCGTCCACACTGCGATAGTTCTCCGTTCTCCGCAGCGCGCCGACACCGTTCGATCTCGGAGCGAATTGTAGAGCTTCAGTTGTGGAAATTTGCAATCAACCAAATTGGGGGGTGGGGGGTGGAATTGTGCGGTGATTGTTGTGGTTCTCTTCTGTCTGTCCGTGTGTTGTGTTGTCTCAGCGTCGTACTTTCAAGTCGAGTATGTATCAACCACCCCAAGCATCAATATTAGCCACGTGGCGAAATTTCATCGTCGTTGTCGTCTTCCGGGTGAGTAATGGAGTGAGATGCTATTCGCGTCCTCTGTGCATGGGAGGACGCAGGGGTGCCTCACAATATACCGGCCATTATAAGCATGCACAGGGCAGTTGTGATCTGTGTAAAGTCATTACACTATGCAGGATGTGTCGATTTTGTGCCGCGAAATCATTTCGGAAATCTCAACATCAACTGTAGAGTTTCACGTATTACTACTGGTACTGTTTATATAGAAACGTTTGGGGTGTAATGGTGTCCCTAATAAGTTAGTCGGGTGAGCTAATCGGAACGAGGGGGCAGGGTACGCGGAGGACTAGCTGTAAATACAATTATAACAATTAATTGTAAACTTATTATTCCAAGTAGTAGTTATCTGATACTGAACGTTTGTTGCTTCGTAGTTTCGCTGTTCAATAGCCTTGGGCACGTAAGCAACCGCAACGCGTTGGCATTATTACTTGCCGCATTTCAAGCCATTCTTCATGCAAAGATACCGGCACAACCGCTGGAGGTTTTGCATAGGTCCCGACTGGTGGCTCGAAAAGCAAGGTGTGCTCCATCACGAAATGATTGGATTTCGTCGCCACCGGAATTCCATGGATCTGGTTCTCGACCTAGTCTCTACAATCCAGCATGCCCGTGCACATCGGTGGACTGTCGTATCGATTTTTCTGGACATCAAGCGAGCATATGATACCGTCTGAAACATGTGTGTGCTGCATGCCTTCCACTCATTTTGGGGCATCCGGTCGACTCTTCAGCCGGCTCCAAGACTTCCATACGGACCGAACTGTCGCTATCAGTACATCCCAAGGCCAAAGCTCTAAGCATCATGTTCTTCAAGGAGTCCTCCACGGAAGCATTCTCAGTTAGACACTCTTGAATGCGGTGATGGCGGGCCTAAAATCGATAATTCCTCGCAAAGTGGCGTTCTCTGTGTCTGCAGATGACATCGCCCTTTGGACAGCAGGAAAATCACAACCTGCCATTCAGCGCCGCTTGCAGCTGCCTTTAAATAACGTAATATGTACCCCACGCAACTTGAGATGGAGCTTTCGCCCGAAAAGTGCGTCGAGCTCCCTTTCACATGCAAGGCTATGACAAATTCCCCCTTTGGGTTGGTGCCAAGAACCTAGAGCCTGTACGTTTCCATGGCTTCCTCGAAGTCGTCATGGACTCGGATCTGCGTTGGGCTCCCTACATATAAGCACATTGAACCCAAACTGCAGTGATGGCTCGCTGCAATTCAACATGTTTCTGGCTCAGGATGGGGCTGTGGTGAGCGCTCCCTTTAGGTACACACGGCTTTAGTGAGGGCAACTGTGCTTTACAGCCTTCCAATCCTGCACAGGATTTCCACAATATAATTAAATACTCTTCGGACCCGTTTTGCTCGAAGCATTCGTCGCTGCCTAGGGGTTCAAAGAATGGTCGAAGCACGGCAAGTCCTGGCTGATGCTTGTGAACTCCCGATTAAGGTTTTACGTGAACGTGAAATGGCTCGCGACTTCTATCGAGTAGCGCGGAGGGCACGCCGGAGTCTCACTGACTTCCTAGCTAAGGACATAGCACCGGGAACCCCCTGGGCTCTGCCGGTACCACCCACCATCCACTCCACCAATGTAACGCCCTCTATAGGAATTTTTGGGTGTCAGTAAATTGAATTGAATTGAATTAAGTCTTCCGAACCTTCCGGAACGAAGAGGTAACGTACGCACTTAAGTTCCTTCGAGCCCATTCTTATGCTCTGGTAGAGGAAAAGTGTTCTACGTCTGCAGCAGCATATACAGATGACACATCCAAAAATAGCAAGTCCACCTGGGCATTCGTAAAACCATCCGAAGGCGTAGTGCAAGGACGACGTATTTCTTTCACATCCAACCTCATCAACAGTTTCCGGAACTCTTGCCATGCTTTTCTTTCTGCAGCACACCGTTGGTTTTACTCACTCAAAATCTGCACTGCAAGCTATTCAAAATTCTGCTAGACGAGGCTCGTCCGCACCCCTTGTTACGGATGTGTTAATGGCTTACCAGCTTGACGAAGCAGGGCACAGGCTGGTTCTCCAGCCCCTTCTAGTTCACTTTGCTGTCGTGGGGAATGAACATGCCGACAGCGTCGCAGGAGCAGCTCTCTCGTCTCGGAGGCGGACGCGTATTGGGTTGCTGAGAGGAGACGGTCGTTCCATTTTTCCACGTCTCGTGACACCTGTGGGTTCCCGCCAATGTTCAACTGACATCCTCTCCCCATCTAATCTGAGAAGAGTTGAGTTGATCGAAGGCTTGCTTTCCGCATGCCACGAAACACCTATCGTCGAGATGCTGCATTAATTCATCAAATGCGACTAGATGTGGCTTTTACAACTCAATTGTGTTACCACTTAAGACAAGTTGACTCTCCGAGACGCTGTCACTGCGGTGCTCTAGAAGGTCTAGAGTGCATCTTGTTCATTGCCCACACCAGCAACCTTCCCGAACCGCACTCCCCGGGTGTCTTTATCAGCTGGACTCTCCCCCCCCCCCCTCTCTCTCTCTATCTATCAAATTTGCTTGGACCGTGGCCGAATCCAACCCACCGACGCTCTGCCCTCAAAGCTCTTTTGACATTTTTGGACACCATAGGCCTTCGATTCTTATTGTGAAGAGGCTCATTATTTCATTCCCCACATCACCACCAGCAATGGGGTAGAGTATCGACCCTAGCGATGAAACTCCCATTCCTCATCTCAAAATAAACTTGTTGTTGCTATTCGCGACTCCAGCGAACTATAGGTGGCGCACGCCGAACCTGGACTCGAGGGTTGCCACTTCCACCGCTAGGTGGCTACGGCTTCGCTGGAGTCGCGTATACTGGCACGTCACGACGGCCTTCACACTGAGGGAGCGGACAGCGAAACTAACAGATTGGGGTTTCTGTATCAACCAACCCAGGATGTGTAAGCGTCGCCATTGCAACTCTAGGGTTGTGCTACATAGGCAGCGCCACCTAGATAACGCCTGCAGGAAGGCATCGTGCAGCAGCAGACAGGCAGTTTATGTTGACGATGTATAGTTTAACAGCTTGACCCTTGTAAGCCCAGTGCAAGATGTTACAAATGTAAGAAAGAACGCATAATATTTTTAAACTGCTAGTAAAGTGCTAGTAAAGCTTGATGTAAAACGAAATAATTCCCAATTCGTCAAGCAATACTGGGCTCCATGTTCCCCACAGCCCTTCTGATGTCTACGTAGCCGACATGGAGCCGGCAGTCTTGTGCGCATGCAATGTAGTCTTGCCGCCTTACTTAACGAGCAATGCGCATTTGATTACGAGTTCGACACAGTGTTGCCTGGAAGTTTCAGTTAAATTTTTTTTTTCAAACTGTAAGTGCAAGTCGGACAAAAACTGTGATATAAGAGCACTTATAGTGCTAATGCTATCCCCTATAGGTAAATCTTCTGTAGGTTGAACCTCCACAAAAACAAAAACCCAACAAAAAACATTATTTTCAACGTTTATTTTATGTATTTGGCTCTACGTTTAGGGTGTGCCAGCAGTCCCTTGTGCACGGAGTGTGGTGTACGAGCAACCGCGGGCCATGTGATCATCGCATGTCCCACTTATCGGAGGGAGCGTCACTTGTTGGCAAACGACTTTGCGCGGATTGACAGCCGACCCCTTGACCTCAGACTCATTTTGGGACCATGGGACACACGAAAGTAGATGTCCGTCTTGCGACCCTACATCACATTTCTGCAAGCTACCGGCCTGATCGACTCTCTCTAAAACCCTGTCAGCGTCGTCAGCATCATCCTCATCACCATCCTCTCATTTTTCCCCAAGAGCAATGGGGTAGCATTCTGCTCAATGAGCGGAAGTCATCCCCATATCATCGTCATCATGTATTTCTCTCTCTCTCTCTCTCTCTCTCTCTACGTGTAATATGTAAATGCCATCGGTCAATACATTACGCGATTTCAGGTATTTTCGAAACTCCTCGAGAATAGGTAACGTCCTGTAGAAGCTCTGGCGCCTGTACCCGTCCTCTCTCCTCGCTCGACGTTGGAAGACCGCCAGCACTGTGGTGAGGAGACTGCGGTAACCGATCTCGGAGGAACAATGTTGCCAAACACGTGGCATATTGTGCACGATCGAAGCTCATCACTGTGGGTGTTGTTCCGTACGAATGTGTGCATAAAGATGCATTCCTTCGTACACCTATTGGTTTTCGCACGGAATGTGAGCCGATAGTATTGACCAGGGGTGCCGAACTTATTCGTTTCTGCGGCCGCCTTGAGTCATTTAGGAACTACGCGGGTCGCACGGCCTTGGGTAGCCAGTTTCTGATATATAGATGGCATAGCACAGAACATAGAACGGCATAAAACATATATATTCGGGTTACTTGGCGTTGCTGAGTCACAGGTTCTGCAATCCTATTTGCTGTATCACGAGGAAACTTGACACCCGGCGTTTTTAACTATTAAGTAAACATCGTGTGAAATTCACTGCGCAGTTGCAACGTTGTGGTGTTCGTTTGTGATAGTATTGAGCGTAACTTGAGTTATTCAGATTGATCACAGAAAACGCCTGCTCGCAAACGCATGTTGACACAGTCGTCTCGCGACGTAAAGACACGGATTATTATTATTATTATTATTATTATTATTAGACTATGTTGTAATGAAAATGAACAGATGTGTCCGCGACAACATACGTATCCTAAGATACTTTAGTCCAACTTAAGAACAAAACGCAGCCGCACCAACTTCGGTGAACTGGTTCTTATCGGTGAGTTGCACTGCAGGTCAATCAGATCCCTATATTATTCATCCCGAACGTTGCCAAAAAATGCGAAAAATGGCGACCCTAAAAGCTCCACTTACAGTCTCCCTGCACTTGAAGTATCTTTGTTCGAATTCGCTCGGGAGATCACCAAGCCTACGACTGAACAAGCCCGTTTCTGGTGGCATTGACTTGAATTGAAGGCACCAATATTGCAAATCGGCCATGGAGGGTGTTTGCTCAAAAATTTTGGTAGGAATGTACTAGCAATATCAGTCAAGTAAAAATCAGGCGCAAGGGCAGGTTTAGAGAGTCATCAGCGAAGACGACGAAAGCGAAACAGAGACAGGCTGGGAACGTCGAACTTTCAACCCTCTATCATTTAAAGGTTGAATATGATTACGTGGTGTAAGTTCGACGTTCCCTGGCTGTCTTTTTGTTACTTTTGTGAGTACTTCGCTGCTATCATCTGCCAACCGGCCCCGCTCTTCTCTTATAGTTAGAGAGTCATCGGCTGTTACAGGTCAGTGGCAGCAGTTTTCTGTCAGTAATTAACGTAAGACCAGCTCCCGTGGCACAGTGGTTAGGATGATCGCTTTCCACGCCGAGACTGGGAGGTGACACGCGTTCGAATCCTATCGCCGGCTGTGCTGTCCGATGTTTTCCCTGGGTTTTCCGAAGACATTCCAGACGAATGTCAGCACAGTTCCCCCTGAACTCGGCCCAGGACGCATACTAACCCTCCCCCCTGTCCCCCACTCCTTCCTGCTGTCCTCTCTCCCTCTGTCCACGTCCGTACGTTGCTCATAGCCACTGTTGCTTCGCGGGGCTAACACGGAATTTAAAAAAAAATACGCAATATATACTGCACGACTACAGAGCCCAATTATAACGCCATAACCGTCCAAGAAGCTTGTGCCTATTTGTTTTTTTTTTTAATATTTTGCTAGGGGCCACGCGGGCCGCATCGCCACTTCGGCACTCCTGGTATAGACCGACTCACGGTTTGTAAACTAAGACGGCGCATCTGCGGTTGCTCATAGAGCTATCGCCGCTGGTGTGCAAAAGGGAGCGGGAAACCGCATGGTGTGTACGGCGTATCTGACCTTTGCGTACCGCGTGCCTGACTTTTGTGCACACGGTACATTTCGCGGGATGCCCTTAATTGCGACCGAAAACACACCTACACCAAACGGCACAGCAGCGCCGCCGCATCGTTATGACGTCACGTACTGAAATGAGTCTATACGTGGTACTACGCAGTGATTTATGCAGGCCCCCCTACACCCCCCAAATCATCTAGAGGAGACCCCCATAAAATCTTGTGAGAATGAGCACTATTTTGTTAGAAGCATGTAAATGCACCCCCTTGAAGAGCCCCCCGCCCCGCCCCCCGGTGGACGACATTCTGGGTAAATCACTGGCGGATTCCCGCCTGTATAGCACTGGAGGTACTCGTATACAGGGTGTCCCAGAAAACGTGTCATTGAATTATAATAAAAAAATTACACCACCTAGAATCATGCGGTCAACGGCTTACTATGTTTTTGCCACGTCCTGATCTGAATTTCGTGTAACGTAAGTTTAATTATGTCAATTTTTGCGACCTAAAGTCGGAAATTTGCCAAGTAAAGGTCGCGTTTTTACCCCACCAATGTAAAGAGCGTGTCTAATTTACCCAAATTAATGATAATTGACAGGGATATTCGGGGGCTATCCCATCAGAAAAAATAGCCGAACATCATTCTCTACGGAGCTAGCGCGCGACAAATCGTTCAGTGCAATCCTTGTCAGTCCGACGAAAGGAGGTTGGAAACCCAGCCCGAACCTGCATCGCAGAAAGAGGTAACACAGGTAAGGCTTATCGCGTCCGACTTTCGCTGGGGTCGCGCTTTCCCTTTCTAATTTCAGGAACTGTCACTTTTTCTACTATCACTCTGTGGGCTGGGTTTGGAACCTCCTTTCGTCGGACCGAGAGCGATTGTAATAAAAAAGTCGTCGCGCGTTATGGTCCGGTGCTACGAAAAGCATGATGTTCGGCTATTTTTTCCGATGGAATAGCTCGTGAACATCACTGTCAATGATCGTGAACTCGAGTGAGTTCAGCACACTCGTCATATTGGAGGGGTAAAAAAGTGACCTTTACTTGGCAAATTTCCGAGTTCAGTTCCCAAATGTTTACATAATTAAACTTACGATACATGACATTCACATCATGAGTTGGCAAAAACCTAGTAAGAACAAATGCCGTTGACCGCATGATTCTAGGTGGCGTAGCTTTTTTACTATAATTCAATGACACGTTTTCTGGGACACCCTGTATATAGCGATGAAAGGTACAAGTCGCGTCGTTATGAACTGTCATAACGGGAACATCATCAGGCATGTACGTTTCGAAATTGAATCAATCGATCGCCACCACTTTTCCCCAAGCGCAGAGGCATGTTGCCAGCGTCAGGTATACATAAGCTCACTCGCATATTGAGGGCACTTATGTTTATTCGCTCGGAGGCCTCCGAGGCGTGTATTCGCTAACAGTCCGAGCGCCTCCGAGAGAATAAACATATACGCCCTAAGAGTCCTCCCATATAGGCAAGGCTAATGCACGGACCTACCACTTCTTGTTTTTTTTTTGTGTGTGTGTATGTGTGTTATTATATATAAATTTCATACTACTATACCAATCAATTTTATGACTATCGTTATTTGAAAATTTTTCGCAAAACATCAGTCAGAAATTTTTGCTGCACACAACGTCTAAACGACACAATGAACTGCAATCATCTCATTCCACCTACGCGCGTCAACTGGTTATTCGAAGCAACTAGGCTGTTGGACTGGACCGAACAGCACGGAGAAAATTATAGGCTGAGAAGAAGAAAAAAAGCTTTATGAGCAGCTGTTTCCAAGTGCAATAATTGACAGGCGAGAGCGTTGTACGCGTATCAGCTGCCTCTTCATCAAAGAGTTAACAGAAAGAGAAAAAAAAGGAAGAGTGTCCGCAACGCCACCCTGTACAAAAACCAGTAAAGAAGGCGTGACTTAACACAGCATAATGTCCCTCGTGATTGGCGCGTCTTTAAACGAGAAGGTTGTCTCACCCACCCTGAGAGGAGGACTTGAAAAAGAGCCACACTTTTTTCGTTTTCTTTTGTCTTTTTTTAATGGCATACTCATCGCTGCGTTGATACTGGCTCTTCTATGAAAGGGAAGGAAGTTGAGATTCTTGACCGGAAAGTGGCCGCGACCGCATAATAAGCTGCTGCAGCAGCAGCCGCGGGATCCGAGTGAAGATAAGGGTTACAGTGGTGATTATTTTTGGGAGGTGATGCTGGCTAAAGGTTTCGACCGGCATGACAGTGTCGGCAGGAGAAAAAAGAGCTTGCGTTGTGGCGGTATCATCACGATCACCATGCGTGACGACCGTATAGTTCCTTTTCTTTGTCGGTTTCGCTAATACCGTTTTCAATGTCGTTCATTCGGCTTTTATAACCTTTCTGGTAGAGGACCGTGATAATACTTAACGTTAGTATGGGCCTGTTGCTCTGGGCCAGGTGGCGCGAGTGAGCAGCAACATCAGTGCCTCAAATCATGCAACACTCCCCAGTTTAGCAGACGACGCGGCACTTTCAAGTACACGGTTTCGAATTGTTCGCTCTTTTCAAGAAACAACGCTTTTTCTGTTGATTTCCTACAGGTTTTGTAGCTTCCTTGGCACCATACTGTTTGACACACCATGCAAAACCCGCTGATGGAACTCCTTACTGTTGGGATCCGCGGCCGTTTGGGCCCGAAATGGCGCTGTGCAAACTTCAGTGCAACAGCCCTATAGCATTGAAACATGAATGTGCATCACGTGACATCCAAAATACGACAAAAGGAGGACGTTTTTTCGGGCTCGGGCTACGATAGAAAGGACAAGGTCAGATCCGATTAGGACGACGGCTTGACTCGTTGATCTCTTAGCTAGGGGCGAATGATACATATCATTTGACGGCAAGGGTGAGATAGAACCCACGTGAGAACCCATCCGGACCCACCCCACCCCACAGACATGTTGGTTGCCAGCAGCACATAGTAACTGGTATGTTCTAGATACCGCCTTCTATTTCTAGCCCTTGCGCACGTGCTGGAAGTGGCTGCCACTTCAGAATGAGAAAGAAAGGTATATCGATGAATGAAACAATTTAACCGGACCCAGAAATTAATACCTATTATTCCCAATGACGACTATGCAAGACTGATTGGATTCTGCAGCACAGGTATACGCTGTAGAAACAGAAAACCTGTTGTTGTGGTACCGTGACAGTGCTTCCGGCCTGTTTGGCAATGTACGACGGCTCCATAAAAGCAGAACTTCACCATGCATTGTCCAACCACGGCATGCGCCGACGCGGCTTATCGGTTCCCGGTTGTCTCAAAGAGGCGTAAGTCTCGACTTAAAAAAAAAAAAAGAAAGGAGAAAAAAACAGATGTGGAGAGAGCGCTGAGTCATTCAGAATGATCTAATTCTGTCTCTAGGGCGTACCTATCTATATCTCGTCTCTAGACAGTACCTATATGCATGCGTGCAGCTGAGTAATTCCGTATCACACTAGCAGGGATCCAGGACGCACATGTACAGCTGGATGCAGAGCTAACTGGAACGCCGCTTCGACCGGCGGATCGGGAAGACAGCCACCTTAGCGGCGCTTAATTAATTAATATTAAGCGCCGCGATTTTATTATGTGTGACCAACAGGCCCCAATTGGTACTTTATTGATGATCTGTTGACTCGACATTACCCTCAGCTGTGGTTATCATCGTGACGCTTGTTTGGGTTTGCGGCGATTATGTAATGGCGTATATTTGCCGATATCGCACGGATACGATGTCGTTATCTTATTGATGCACGCTAGGGTGCTTGGGTTCGCTGAGTGGGGCATTTTCAGCGTCGTGATAAAACAAATGAGGACGCAGGTGTCGTGTCAAATTTATTTTATTTGCTGTCAACCTTCGTGTGTATCAATGAGATAACAGCATCGCATCCGTGCGATATTGGCCAGCATAGACCTTTACAGAATCGCCGCTAACACAAACAAACGTCGAGTTTGTTTAGGTTAGCGAGTCGAGTTGCCTGCAGTTGCCCGAGTTGCCCACAGTTGTGGGCGATGCTGAGTCAACAGCTCGTGGCAAGGCGTACACCCTCGCTACACAAGTAGGACAGTCGAAACACTCTTTCCTTTTATTTCTCCTAAGCGCCGCTATAGGGTGGCTCCCTTCCCGCTCCGCTGGTCGAAGTGTCGTTCCAGTTAACTTTGCTTCGCGCTGTACCTTTCGCGTAAAATGCTGAGGCTGAAGAGACAACTAAGACATACACATCATTGAAGCCTCAGGTTTCTAAACAACTTTTTCAGCGTATCTAAATCATTTGTAGCCTGCCTCCAAGTTGTTGACGTCCCCGACTTCGGTCGAAACCTCATGGGAGAGGAGGATTTCCCCTGGTTTTCCTCTCCCATATGCACTACCAAGGGTACCATTCGGATGTGGGGGTTGAACACCCTGACCCCCCCCCCCCCCCTCACGGCTATGCCAGTGCTTGGGATTAGTGGACGGACATGTAACCAATTGATCCACCGAGGACGTTACAATGATATACAATAATATAAACGAAAATGGTGAGGGTGTATGTATGTGAGACATGGATGAACTAGATAGCGCTGTCATAAGTCTATCATACAGATGGAACGAAGTTTGTGCAATCCCACTCAATGTTCGTATAATCAATTGCAAGCTCGAATACACGCTTTGCGTGCGCGTAGTATTGCCCTGTACCCCTTCCCTTACACGTGGAAACTGTTCCTATCCCTTTCCTCCAGTAGGCGTAGCAGCACGGAGGAAAGGAAGTCAGGCCCTCGGAGATAAGTCAGTGTTTAAAAAGTAGACACTGAAACGTTTTACATTTATTAAAGGTGTCAGCTTTCGGGTTGTGGACCACGCCTCTTCATGCACAAAACAAATTTCTTTGTTCTTGAAGAAGCGTGGTCCACCGCGAAAGCTAGTACCTTTAAGAAATGTAAAAAACTTCAATGTCTACTTTTTTTAAATGCTGTTTGATCCCTTCCCTCCTAGAGAACGGAATCCGCATGGTATTTACTTCCCGGAGCTGGCGAGAGATGGCGCGTCCGCCGCGCTTCTCGCTCCCATATTCGACACAATATTTCGTGTCTCGCTTAGCGAAATGAAAGTCCGCACTTCTCTGCACGCCGAGTATTTATCTGATGTTGATGTTTTTGTGTTGTCACTTTTTGTTCGCCTGCCTCCATAGGTAGGTTCCCTACTTGAGAACAATTCACTCCATACTGAACTCCGCCCGAGACATTTAGGGTGCCAGTCCTAATGCTTGGTTTGATGCCATGGTGACAACTGATATGTTTTCACTGTGTTCTGTTGTGGAGCTAGGTCACCACTGTACCCTGGGAGCAGCAGGTCTCAGTGTCACACCCCTGCTGCGGGACCCCCACCCCACCCCGAGATGAAAACCCTGGGGAAATCCTGGGTTGTACCTTCGTAGACCTATATTACTTCACGTCGCAGTTGTAATGGGACGTCCAGGGGAGCACATCCGAACACGGAAAGAGCCAATAGAACAGCCCAGGGCAAATTCCTGGCGCTGGTTCAAATGACGTCTGGGAGATGTCAGCTTCAATGTCTGCAAGCAGCCGGGTCGGAAAGAAAAAAAGCGTTGTTGGCAGACACGAGCTCTTATAGTGATTACAACACAATTTTTTCTCAGTCCTGTACCTGCGCCCACCCCATCTGAGAAGACTGCTACTGCTGCAAAACAGCCGTGCAAAAGGTGTACAGCGACCCAAGGAGTAGCGGGCATGTCGACCTCGTCTGGCACATACAGACTTGCTCCGATATTATCCACATACAAAAAGGACATTGTATACTTCAGTAACGAGCCCAAAGAAACCGATGCTTTCACCAACAACCAACTACCGTGCATTTAGCGTATAGGGATCATACACCTCTGAGTTACTGAAATCTCTGTGAACACAGCAACCCAGTGTACAAGTACAGCTTTCTGCAAACATTTCCCGAGCTTTGTTCCTCCGCCATTTCAAAACAAAGACGAACTTGGGCACGTAGACATGTTGGCTTCACACTCACGGAGCACATCCTGAACTGCATACCACCCGAAACACACCGCTCACGTCACCCATGAGTTAGCTCTTCAGTGTTCAGAACAAAACAAAGATTCCGAAAGTACAAACAGCACCGAAAACCGCGCACCCACAAAAAAATGTTCCAGACGCGTGCGCTGTGCACGCACCCATACCATCCCATACGATGTTCCTCGTGTTGTCAGAAAATTTATGGGGCACGTCCTTCCAGCCTGATTATAAGTCAGTCAGCCGCGAGTCGTGATATCCGGGGCCGCTGTTCCACACAAGATGTGTTGGTCGGCAAAAGAAAAAGGGGCCACCTGGTCAAACAACAGGCGGCATCGCGTAGCCGTACAAAGGCGTTGAAGCCCAGGAGCTCGAGACCACCTTGGTGCGTTGGTTTTCTCGAGGCAGTACGTCACCGGCCCTGTACAGTATAAGCTTGGATGTACATTCTTTTCGCCTTGGAGGGTTTCGTAAGCCTTTTGTGCTCGAGCGATGTCGTAAAACGCTGCTTCGTGTGAACGGAAGAGCATGCGAGTATCTTTGCGAAAATGTAAAGTATACTTATAGGATGTGATTTCGCTTGCTGGGTGTTGAACTAGTTGAGTTTCTAAAGGCTCGGCGATGTGACTAACGCCGATATATTTATTTATTTTTTTGCTTGTTTGTTGTTCGAAATACCGGGAGGGCATTACAAGGGGGAAGCGGGTGGGCAATGGCAATTCCGAATAACAGCAATATAGAGCACTGAAATATGCGAACATAATCTGTCGATGCATTGCACAGATGTGAAAAAGCACAGGAATGAACGGGTGGAAAATCAGTGATATCGTTTAGGAGTCTACCACACGTGCACAATGTCCGTCTGTAGCTTGATAGGACCACGTGACAGTGAGCGCGTGACCAAAAATTTGCCTTGAAAGCGCTATTGTCAAAGATGCGACAGGTTCTTTATTTCTAGTTATATTTAGTATGTTGCATTGCCTGGGAGGCTCAGTATAGAAGACTGGAGGTTGGGCCTCCCGATTAATAAATGAATGAATCTCATGTGAAAATTCAAGAGCAAGAGTAAGAGCGCCTCGTAAATCCCTTGGATGTATGAAACGTTCCTAACGTAGACAAAATACATGTGGTAGGAAAGCATAGACTCGAGAAAGTGCTCCACGCAGACCTGTACGTTGCTTAAATACTGTACTCGTATTACTGAATATCGTAAATACTTTTTGAATAACTTGGTATCTTACAAATACTTATAAAAGCTAATATTTAGTAACTTAAATACTTTTCGTTAGTAACATCTAGTCATTTCTTAAGTCGTTCCTGAATTACTCCCTAAGAGGCTCAATGTCCCCTTTTTTGGGTGGGGGGGGGGGGAGAGACAGGAAGACCTGGAAAAGAATTAACTTTGTCGGTTTTGGTTTGGCGCTATGCCACTTACATGTGCATGCATGTCATCTGAGATATTCCGGGGCACCCTTCATCCTCCTGCGGTCCCTAATAAGCTTTAGTGGACATGTGGGACAATGTGTATGCCTGAAGGACACGTTAGTGAATACTTGCCGTTTGTCACAGCCAGGGGAGATGGTGTTCCTTGTGCACAGCGCGAGCATGGAGCAATACATATGTTTTAGTTGAAATTAAGCAACAATTAAGCGGCAATTAAACAGCAACTTGAGCTCCCTAACCTGGACAGTCGCCGAACCGTCGGCAGGTTCTTTTCTTTTTTCTTTTTTTTGTCGAACCGTTCTTAACTGGAACGACCTTCCCTCTGACCTAGCTGAGCTCGTTGACTACGCTACTTTCCGTTTGACGTCGGTACTCTTTTTGTAATGTACTATTATGTTTGTTTGTTTTCTATTATACTTGCGTTTCGTGCCAGCCAGGCAATGTGATTAGTTCAGTGTTTTGTACTTACTGATATTTTTCATCGTCTTTATGTTGCTGGTATGCTTGTATCGCCGTACTCCCCCATGTAGCGCTCTTATGAGCCTTTGGGGTATACTATAAATAAATAAATAAACAGTTGGTGAAAACAATAGGCGAGGTTTAGGGCATCTTGCTCGCTTAGGTTCGTTCTCTGTGACTCCTCTCTGAGCACAGCATCGGATATCCGCGTGTGCGTCACAGTCGTGACGCAGCCCACATAAGTGAGGCCAACAACGGCAAGCCGTTTTCGTCACCACCACCACCACCACCACCATGCGCGTGTGCGACATTGTTTGGCCAGATGCCCGCGCAAGAAAGCATCCACTAAGAAGCTATCGCAGGAAACCAAGAGTATCCGTTTTTATTTCCACCCTTTTGTACTTCTTTGACAGTAAATTTCACAAATTGTGACTTGAAAGTAACGAGTTTCTCTCGTGAGTATTTAGTATTCTACTCAATTACTCTTCAAGGTTGAATATTTAGTACTCTGCTCAGTTACTTTTTGCCTGGTGCTCGGTAATTTAGTTTAAATGCTATTGCTGACTTCTCGTTATAGACCATTTCAACATGTGTCCTGTACTATACGCGCAAAGTGATTTCCAATTAGAAAATGCGAGGGCATGGGTCATCTTAGGAACACCTGCCATCACGCCAGGAGGAGAGGAACGTCTGCTGTCTCTTGAAAAAAGTGTTGGAGTTCGTCCCTTTTTGTCTCCGTATCTCAGGGTTTTCTTCTCCCGCTGTCGTCTCTTCTCTCGTCAGTGAAGATCGTGCAGCAATGTCGCCGAGACTGTGCCTATAGCTGCGTTTACAAGAATGCGACGATAAAGCGTATTGTATCAACTTATCGCAACGAATCCTCTCCGATAATGCCTTATCAACCAATCTACCGATAGGGATACGCGTGTGAGGAGATGCGATAGCTCGGTGCGACACGCTTCTGCCGCATTCAGGCAAACGCGGCTATTGTCTCTGTTCTTATAGTTATCTATGATTACCATGATGTTGGTCACGCTGGACAAAATACGAAGATGAAGTCACCACTTCCAAACTGCGTCGCAGGACACTAGAAGCAAAGTCTTGCTCGCCTGAACGCGGGCCATTTGACATCGTAAAGCTCCTGGGTTCTCAGCCATTCAATCATCAAGCGACTGCACTGAAAGCGCTCCTACGTTTCCTTGAAGAAACGCATCTGATTGAGATCGTGACACTTTCTGGTCCCTCGTTTGTGAAAACCGTTCCCATTGGTTCGGGTTCCCCCCCCCCCCCGCCCCCAGCTACTGGGACTAAGTGGTCTGGGGTAGCCAGTTAGACTTCGTCGTCACTTACGTCCCCATTTTTTTCTTCCTCTATCACATCACATCGCATCACGAAGATGACGCGAACATTTGCTACATATAAGCGACGGTTATCAGCTGTCCTCTGCTTTCATTCATAAAGCATGGTATCCAGAACAGTATGGAATGTGACACTGCTGAATATCATGTCACATTTCGGGACGTATATAGCCTCTTGTTTCGTTTCTTTCATCAACTTCTTCTTCTTCTTCTTTTTGCCTGTCCCAATTTTGCTTTTCTCCTGACCTCTCCAGACCACGACCTACTCTATACTAGAGACCTGGACAGCTGGCGATCCCCTATGGGAGAGACGGGTCACGGGTTAGTTAAGTTAGTGACCGCTGCAAGCGCCACATAGCATTATTGGAGAGAGGGAATCACCCTTGCCACCGCCTTTAGTCTGCTACGCAGGGATACACAGGCTGTTGCTAAGCACGCGCTATTATCTCTCTCAGACTGCTTCGTCGTTGTCAACACAGCCCACCATACATCGCCGCGGTTTCGACAAGTCACGTGGTAACGAATAGTGCGAGCTAGCGCCAAATCCCATAGCCAAGCGGCGACTGCAGGAACTACTACCCCGGTGCTGGGAGCATTGCGCATGTCCAGGTCTCTAGTATAGTAGTAGGTCATGCTCCAGACCTCTGGACAAGCTCCGTAATGTTATGTTACGACCACGTAGGTGGGATTTGAGTTTAGGAAACAGGTAGAAGTCCGAAATGGAGCTCAGTCTGCCGAATAAGGGGGATGGGGTAGCAATTCAAAGCCAGAGTTAGCTGCTTCAGCTACTGCAACCTGAGCAGAGTGAACGGGTTGTCCTGGAGCACACCTTCCCTCGCTTCCCTCTGCGTTTCAACTTGATTGCTTTCCTTCAGATGATGTTAATTCTGATGCGTAGCACTGTCCATTAATAGTTTTTCCCTTTTCCATTATCGTCATTATGCCTTCAGAATACAAAAAAAAAAAAAAAAAGAACAGAAGCCACGACCTTGTCAACAGACGCTGTCCACATGAACTTTTTCGGGGCTGGAGAACCAGGGTGTTCCAACTGTTTGCTTTGAACCTTTGATTGAGGTTCGAAGCGATGAACCCAGGTTTCATCTTGAGTTACTAATCCGCGCTGGAAATTGTAAGAGTCAGCCTGGATGCGAGTCAAAAGTGTCCTAGAAATGTCAACCCTTTGCAGCTTCTTCTCTGGCGTCAGCATTCGTGGGACCTATCTTGCAGACAGGTTGCTCATCCCCAAGATCTCAGTTAAAACAGTATGAACTGAACCAGAACTAATGGCTATGGACTAGGCTATCTACTGCACAGTAAGACGTCTGTCATCCAAAACCATACGGTGAACGGCATCAACTTGATCATCAGTGGTTGAGGTTTTTGGACGGCCTGCCCGAGGGTCATCTTCTGTGTTCACCCTGTCCCTCTTGAATTCAGCAGCCCACTTCTTCACAGTTGCATAGGAAGGCGAGTCATCAGCAAGTGTCTGTACCATGTCCTCATGGATTTCCTTGGGTGTCATACTTTTCTTTTGCAAGTACTTTATGACTGCTCGGGCCTCTGTTTTGTCCATTTTTAGATTTATCGCACGACTCTTCACCTTTGTATGGGCTTCACCTGCACACAAATTGAAACAGAAATATGTATTAGTTCTTCTAGTTTTAGAACAAATGGTAGTGTGTTAAAACAACAAACATATTCAGCTAATGCTCTTCTTTCTGGGTGAGGCTTAGAACTTTTTGAACGACCCTCGTATCTCAAGGGAGGAGGGATCTTGGGTAGATTCACCGAACTTCGTGTTTTTGAATGTTTCGTGTCCTGCGGCAAAATGGCGAGCTGTACAAAACAACAGAAGAGCTAAAGACTTCCGGCGACGAGCATGCATGCTCTCCAATAAAATACGCGCCACCACCGGTCCAAACTGCATCCGGGGCGCTGCTAGTTCCTTTTTTAAAGCTTGCCTTACGATAGCAACATATATGAGTCGACAGTCATAAACATAAATCTCCGCATGCGGACGTTACGCCCAGAAAATCACAATCTTCCCAAAATCCTAACGGCGGAGTATACACGGCGCACTTCTGAGACTCTCCCACTGAAAACAATTAGGCCAGCCATTCATCACCGCGACCTTACAGGACAAGCAGTTGCCAGCAACAACAGCAGCAGCAGGTCCCCGTGAACCCTGGACCCCGGTGTCCCTGCTGAACACACACGAGACCATGTTCGAAGAATCCTCCCAACACGAAAATGAAGGAGTCCCCCTTGTTGCTCGTCGTTGTAGACACCGGCTATATAGATGCGTCTCGTCTCAAAAATAAGCCAACCGTCCTTAATTTATGCGTTCTCTCGACCAGTAATTAGAGAACCCACGTGACTCACTTTCCAACGCCGTGATTAATGAAAGCAGGGTAATGAAAAATGCACGAAGCACTCCTTCGGCATATGAGGCGCTTCCCTGGCTTCTACTGCTGCATTCATTCGCTTTTAAACCAGTAATTTTGGACCATGCAAGAATTTTGCTGCTGGAAATATTCAGCGGCTGCTCTCTGTCAAGCGGTCTCTGCAATTTGCGGAGGGCGAAAGGCGTAATTAATGCGGCGTCTCGACCAATTTGTCTCCAGTCCTGCCGTCGAAGATGGCTAGCCCACCGTGCATGAGAGCTTCCCAGAGAACGCCGCCGCCGCCGTGGACGCGCCTCTCGCGGACACGGGACAGTCGAATGTGGTTACCTCAGGTTACCTTGATCTGGTGAACAATGGGGGTGACGCGGTAGGAGTGGCCGTGGGTATACATTTATGGGAGTACCTGATGTAGTGAGGGTGTGCTATATGCTATGCCTGAGTGAGAAGTATGGTTGGAGATGAGAACGCCACTATATATGCTCCGACTGCTGCAACAGGTACCGTGCTGGGAATGCTCTGGTGTACTGGAAGCTACATGGACAACATTTGTTGACGAAGGGCGTGATTAATGGGTATATGAAACACCTCCCCTGCCTGTACGGCGATGTCTCCGTTCGTGGGGCAAAGGTCGCAGGCGTCGCTGTTTACCGAAAAAAAATATATATATATAAAGAAATATGAAAAGTAAATAAAAATAGACCAGAACAGGACGTGACAAGCGCAAGAATGTTTAAAAAAAAGAATTTCTAGCTCGGATACTCAAGTTTATTCGGACGTCGTTGTGAACCATATTTTTTTTATATAGCGCATGTAGCCTGGCCAATTTTCATTAGACCACACGAGAGACAAACTGAAGACAAAGAATCGGTTACATTTTCGGCTGCATAACCGAATTTTCCGTTCACTGTTGTGCAGGTCTTAACATAACTGGAACACGTGCACGCAAACCAGTACTCGACACTGGTAACCGACAGGTGGCATTGCCATACAGGCTTAGTGCCAATCGACCGAATGACGCACATACTCAGCAAGTTATCCGTGTCCATAACAATAGCAGTTCCCATTTCTTCGAGGTATGGTTTATTTCATCTGCGGATCCAATTCACTATATTTTACCATAACCCACTACCCTTTCAGAATATGGGCCAATCCCAATGTCAGAAGCACGAATTTGTCCCATTTCTGAACACATCGTCCGCTACACACACACACACAAAAAAAAAAAAAAAAAGAATCAGCTGCGAGCCAAAACAAAAATCGTTTTCTTTATTGCACCTCAGAAGAATACAGTAGTTCGTAAGCACTTTACACTAAGTATAGGTTGGGACACAATGCACCATATGCTTCCATGCCAGAAGCATGAACGTGGAAGATCCAGACTGTATCATTTCTGGAAGACTGCGGCGTGATAGGTCACGAGCTTAGCTTTGGAATATGGCGTTTTTCTTCTGTGAACTTACGAATAAAGAAGGTAGTACAGAGAATTGAGGGAGAGGGAGAGAGGAAAGAAAAATATAATAATGACACGCCTATAGGTTGCACGACCCATGGGTGCCTATAGCTCTAACGTCGTTACGTTCATTATGCTTACGGCTGCGGGTGCGGATATACAATTTCCGCCGCTTTAAAAGTGCCGGTGCGTGGATGGTTCCCTGTGGTTGGAATAGTGTAGAGGTGTGCAAAGCTTTCTTTGCAACGCTTAGTTCTTTTTCTTCGTGGGGCATCGCGTTTCTCTCTCTCTCAGTTTCGTGCAGTCTTTCTGTGGAACAGCTGGTGTTATAGCTATCCAGGTGTATTTAAACTGAGAAGGATGGGGCTCGGGGTGTAGCTTCAACGTTTCGATAACGACAGATTGAATCTGATTAGAAGCGTGAGGTCCTAAGCTGAGCCCATGTGCGCCCATACTCCAGGACAACCTTGACCCCCGAATTCAAAGGGATGTGAGTTGACTTGAGGAGCCAAGACCTGACCACGCTCAAGACGGTTTGAGTCTTTCATGAAACCTCCCGCAGGCTTACTTCGTCAAGTCGCAGCCTGCGAGCTTTGACTGCGTGTGGGAGTGAGATTCTCGGTCAAATTTGCGTTGCAGTACGAAAACGCGACATTTCATTGCGTCAGGACTTATAATATGTGCCACACCTGTCATCTGGTACACGTGCAGTTCCTCTAAACAAATTGATGACACATCGGCTCATGTAAAGCCAAGCCAAGTCAAGATTCTGAGTGTCACGTGGCTTCCCGTAGCTGCCGTGCTGGAGCGTTATCCAATGTCCGGGTCAAGGTAGCGCGAGCGCTTACTTGACATTTTCACCACACGTGTCAAGTCGAGCTCGCTGCGTAAGGACGCTTCAAGCTGAGCAGGGTTCCTGAAGTGCGTTGGCGCGCTTCCAAGGTATCTGCAAGTCATGTCGACATCAACTCACATCTACGAATGCTGGGGTCTTGCAGTTTTTATAAGCTGTCCACGGGCCCATAAACAGTGCGAAGCCGCCTCTATACAGCTGCAAACAAGATGACAACTCGGCTTAATGTTATTTCCATAACCCCGTAAACGTTGATTATGGGTCAATAGTAACTGGAACTGAAATGGCTGAATAGTAACTGAACTTCAATAATTTCGATAGTAATTGAAATTTAAACTGACATGGTAACTGAAATGGCGTTTTCCGAGGAATATGTTCGGAATGGTGCCCTTTTGTGGGATATACCATTTAGATGGGTGTTCTACAAAACCATGTTTTTTTTTTTCTCAGATTTACACCACAAAGGTGTGTTCTATAAGACAAGCCATTTGCACCCGAAAGGCGTTAAAAACAATACTGTGTAGGATACCGTGTCCTCTGTTCAGACCGTGAAAAGACGACAAACAGCCGCCGATAGGTTGTCGACCATTAGATTATAGCAGAAAAAACGGTTGCGGGTGCGGGTAACTATTCAATATACGATATACGCACGTAAGAGGGGTACTTTGTCCTCAGTTCTAAAATAGCCGGGAACATGCTGAGTTTCCGTTTCATTAGAACGTTAATGTTCATTCTACATATGCCTTGTCTTGCCCTCCCTGGGCAAACTAAAAAAAGCATGGACAAACTGTTGCATAGAAACTTCAATTAGAAACAATGATTTTGTCCGTACAGCGACCGCGCAGTCGCAGCGGCAAATAAAATGTCTGAGGGCTGTGTCCGTTGCAGATGTTTTGGGAGTACAATTTTGGTGGCTTTCGTGACGTCAATTGTGCTAATGAGTTTATGACAATTTTGACTAGTAAGTTGCAGCACTAGTCGACGAATCTGGAATAAGTGCTACCGTATACTGCATCCCCTCGCTGAAGCTCAACTGGGCAGACAGTCAACTCGGGGAGCTAAGATCGACAGGCACGGAATAGACGAGTTCAGAAAATCCCAGAGTGCTTAGTGTCGCTTTGGACTGTGGGAGTTTACTAATACGAAAGAAACGGGTGGTCTCCAAACTGTTCCGATCTCTCCCTAACCGGTCCATTGTCCACGACGTGTCAAGGTCAGCGAAAGCGAAATGTGAAGGATTATTCTCCGTTCCGCCGCTGAGCAAGCGCCCAGGATGCAATGCGCGCGCAAAGGGCACTGCGATTTTCTGAACTCGTCTATTGCTGGCAATAATAGAAGCGCTGAAGGCTGCAGAAAACCGGAACCTAACCAACATTGTCATCATCACGAACTTACGGGGCGCTATATTTCTCGCATCAAATACCACTACGAAAGACGCCGCTTCGCAGGAAAGGCCTGGCTGCACATAGCACGGCTCGAATCCTAGGGCACTGCGGTATCGCCTTCCCACAATGGGCAAAGCAGGCAACGGCCACGCTGACGTCTTCAAGCTCGGCCGTACCTGGGTCCCTGGATGCTTACACTGTGGAGAAACAGAAACGGAGGAGCACCTTATTATGGACTCCCCAGCCACATCGGATGCCAGACGCAGGCCGCACCAAGCTGTGCAGCCCACCGGCATCCCTGAACTCGAGAAGGTTGTCTATCCTCGTGGCAACCAACATCGTCGGAAGCTCGTCCAAGGACCTCTTCTGAACTTTGCTACTGAAACACATGCTGACTGCCACCAAATAATTTAATGGTCCTCCCCTTCCCCTCCCTCCCTTTTCCCTCTCCTTCGAGCAACGCGCGCGCTAGGCCGACAGACCGCTCGTCTACCCAACCCGCCGCTCGTTGGTGGTAGCCAAGGTCGTGCGGACGACTGGGAGGTGGTGGGTTGGAATCCTTCCACCGGATGTGCTGTCCGAGGTTTTTCCTGGGTTTTCCGAAGACTTTCCAGACGGACGTCGGCACAGTTACCCCTGAAGTCGGTCCAGGACGCATTCTGACCCCCCCCCCCCCATGTCTCCCACTCCTTCCTGCTGTCCTCTCTCCATCTGTCCACATCTGTTCGCCGCTCATAGCCACAGTTGCTTCGCGGCGCTAACACTGAATAAAAAATCTACCCAACGTCCCCCCCCCCCTCAACCCCTTTTGAAGAACCTCTCTCGGCGCTCGGACGTACCATGCGCTCCGTAACGAAATTTTTTAAAGCTACCGTAAAGCAGTAAAGGTGCAATCTCAGAAGATTTATCCAATCGATAGCCCGAGCCTTACTCTTACGCCACAATTTTCGCCACAATTGAACTCATGTGCTCATCGAGAAAAAAAAAAGAGAATTACGGGCAACACTGCGTCGAACTGGTCACCAACAGCGCATTGGTCGTCATGTACGGCGGCAAAACAACATCGCATGCGGACAATACTTGGTTTAAAGCAAAAGTTGGCTACGTGTCGGCTTCGTACGTAGCCATTAGGAGCAGCGAATCCGTCGGGAATATACATCACTGTTGCTTGACGAATTGGGGATTCTTTGCCACCGTCGACGTCGCATCGAGCCGTTTTACGTATCAATTTTGCTAGCAATTTAAAAACGGTGAGCATTCTCTGTCACTCTTGTAACTTGTTATGCTGGGGTTACTAGCGACAACATGTTAAACCACGTCGTCAACATAAATTGCCTGTCGCCTTCTTTACGATAGCTTTAAGTATGAGCCAAGTCAGCGATCGGAAAGAGGTCCATTTTACGTCAAAAACTCACGACAGCGCAACATCCTTCCGACATCCATATTTTATCTCTCACTTCTGCGGAAACGCGTTACCATTAGATGTATTCTAGGCGTAGCACCAACTATATCAGTAACTATGACTAACTATCAATACCAGTCACGAACTATCACTATTCACTAGCACTAATCACCAATTACCACTAATCACTATCACTAATTACAACTAGTCACTATCACATCATCACTACTCATCATCCATCATTAGTCACCAATTACCACTAATCACTATCACTATAATTAGAACTGGCCACTATCACTATCATCACTACTCATTGTTCACCATTAATCACCAATTATCACGAATCACTAATTATCACTATCACTATCACCACGACATTACAAACTATCTAGTACTGCACCTACTATCTAACTCTACTATCTACTTTTCTTCTCATATCTAACACCGTATATCTCAACTCGAGGCTTCACACATCCATCCAACAGGTTCTCACGGTTTTCTAACTTGGGGGGGGGGGGGGGGGGGGGGTTCTAACGCTACCGCATTAATATCTTCTGCTAACCCTTGAAACGCAGTGTCACACGACACAAAAGACACGTTGCGTAACATCTCCCTTATCTCAGCATTTCTGTATTCCGCACAAACAAAAATGAAAAGCAGAACGGACAACCCGAACTTCTGTTGAACGTCGGTTCTCGCTGTTTGTGTCAAGTTGCCGCGTGCATACTAAGTTGCTCACCGATCTGGACAGTTCCGCCCAACCCGCGAGCGTTGCTTCTGGATTGCAGCGGCCACGATATTCTCAAGTGAGAATCGATGTTGTTCTTATCCGTCGGGAAATGTGCGCTCTTATGCGGCGCGTATACCATTAGCGTAGGTTTTGAATGCATCTTTTGCATTGCGTACCGGATTACGATATCGCAATGCATTGACCTCAGACGGTGAATCTGGTCAACGTATGTGCCTTTCACCTTCGTTTTTGCAATGACATCAGGGGTTCGTGGGACAGATATTGCATTAATCACAAGCGAGTGTGGGAAGATATTCCCGTATGTGCGATTGTCGCTGCTATTTTCTTTTCTATTTTTTTTCTTGATCCGCTTGACATTTCCATACGAAGATCAATGTTTTGGAAAGTGGATGTTTAAGTAACGAAAAGATACCCTTACCCTTATGAGACGTCTGTGCACCGAACACTGGCGAAGAAGTGTCCCTTCTACGTCGTTCCTGCGCAAGGTAGACCCAGATCTCCGTTTTTATATGCCGTCAGCGCTTCCTCGACCCATCGCGTCGCTCATCTACAGGCTTCGCCTCAACGTGCCATACAGTGGCCGACTTTTGTTTAAGCTCGGCAAGGTTTCGCCCCCAACTGCGGTCTGTGTGATGTAGTTGAGGACGTGGATCATATACTCCAAGACTGCCCGAGGTACAGTGCACACCGTTGTATCCTTGTGCCATCGCTGGCCCGCCTGGATAATCGGCCATACTCCACCGAAAAGGTTCTTGGGTGCTGGCCCGGAAATTATCTCATACCTGCCATGCGCGCCCTTGTGCAATTTCTCGTCTCGACGGACCTCTTTGACACTTTGTGACGCTAATTGTTTTTTGTGCATTGAGATTTCGCATGTAGACTCTCCTACACTGTTTCTTTTGGTACCAAGTTTTGTGGTGATGTTTTCATCCATTCCGTTTCAAAGTGCATAGATTTGTGTACGTAGTTTCCCTTTCTTCTGTGAAGAACGCGTCCTGGAGTAGCCAGTTCGAGTGGCTCGGGACTAACATCTCCTCTTTTTTTTTTCTTCTACAAATCAATTAATGAATCAAGAAACGAAAAGATGATGTTTGGATATGTTACTCCCATGTGAGATCGCTCACTGGTATGGACAGGCGCCGAAAACACATTCATTACACTGCCAGCACATGCCGTGTTGCAGTCTAGCCTAACGGTATGTCGTACGTGAATACAGCACAAACTATAGTTATCACTCATTCGTCACTCATTATCACCAAAATAAAGTTGTTGCTGTTCACGTCCGATCTGCAAGCCCAGCTGCACGAGGATAAACCGTACAAGAGCGTGCAGTTCTGGCACGCCGCTATGCATAGTAAATAGCTTTACACCTTTTATGTGTGTATGGCATCGAGTAGGGAACCTGTCTATGAAGGCAGCTTGTTCTCTGACGAACACCTTTTTTGTGTAAGTTGCAGACCCTTAAGAGTAGTGTATTCTATAAAAAAAAATACTATTGCAAAACGTGCATGATACAAAAAACGCTTTTGTCAGGGCGTATTTAATTGAAAACACTAGTTCAAAGAACTGCTTTCTAGAATGTTGTGCATTTCTTTGGGCTGGTGTTTTCAATTTACACCCCTGAAAAAAGTTGTTGTTTTTCTTTTGTAGCGCACCTTCTGCAACAGTGTTTTTTCTTCTTTTTTTTCAGAATACATTATTATAAAGGGTGTTTTAGAAAACACCCTTCATTTAAGGGTGTAAAATTTACACCAAAATTGATATACCAGGTTAACAGACCCAACGAGGTGTTTTATGTTACACTAAAATATGTCCGCCAGAGGACAACCTGTGTACACCTCAAAGCTGTAAAAAAAAATTTACTGTGTAGGCAGGCGAACCCCAAAACGTCTCCGACAGTGCTACCCTTTGAGGTTTGAGGCTGCAACAAACGCACCGCCGAAAACCCCCTCTACTACGCCACTGTCCAGACTCATAATAAAAGAGCTCCACAGTTAACGTGTTCATCGGGAACTCAGAACCACACAGAGTCGCATCATACACTGCTTGTAACACGTACGCTGTCATTTCATGTGCTTCTCAAACCACACCACGTAACGATACCCTTGATCCTCTAATTTATCTACACCATCTCGCTGCAGTAATCCGCTGATTTTTACCGCTCCATCAAAGTCAAGGTCAACTTCCTCACCTTGATAGCGTGCGTAGATGGCTCATTAATCACCCACAAATATAGGAGACCTCCTCCCTTCACTAATAAGGATGCACGTGCATTTACGCAGAGGGACACGCTGGGTCGCCATATTTGCAGGGCGTTCCGTGTGTTCTTGTTATCATCCTGTCGACTGAAGTTTGAGGGTTAACTTATGGCTGGTGCTCGTACAAAATTCTAAGCTCGAATTTAGTCGGTAGTGTGAAAATGTATCGAAAAGCCGCATCATAGGTTAAACCACCCCAGCATTACGAAATGTAAAAAAAAAAAAAAAGCAGGCTTACCTCGACAATAAATTGTTGACCGCCCATTGTTGCAAGACGTGTTTAGTTATTTATTCTAATAAGCGGTATACTTAAGACAATGGAGGGGGAATTGATTGGCAGAAAAAAAAACGAAAATGAAAGATAAAAGGGGAAATGTCAGCCATGCAGCACGCCGGCTTGCTATTCCCTAAACCAAAATGAAATAAAATAAATAAATAAATCGAAATAAGACAAGGCTCGGCGCAGCTTAAAAAGAACAGTGCCACTTATATGCCGGCGCACACGGTAGGCTGAGTGCAGTTCTGCACCTGCCATCTGCGTTGATACATTCGCTTTCCCGTAACTACCGATTGTGTCCATGTAGCAGGGTTTTCAGGTACAGGTAGTGCCAGTCACAACAGTCGACGTAATAACCTCGACCATGGCGTTGATTGAGTTAATAAGTGGGAATGCATATGTGGATCAGACATGCGCAGCTGTATATTTATTATGCGGTGCCAGACGATTTCACCTACATGCCATGTGCGTAACACATGTGTCGCATGCGCATGTTGCCCTGTAACTGGCATTGATAAGGACGAGATGCAGCCGGTAGGGGAAGGACGAAGGGAAGGAGAATGCTCCTGTTTGTTATTGACAGGGTTGCCTCGTATCTTTAGGAAGAATATGACATTTCACCCCTCACGCCCGTAGTCTTCCTAACACACGTTGTTCGGAAAATCCACGGATGGTGAATTCAACAAAAAACCTACTACAACAGTTACTGCGGCGTAGTACTTCAACAAAAAACTGAGACAATGGAAATTCATTTCAGTTACAACTTTCGGCCTGAATTGATGGATGGGCGGGTTAGGTGCGTAATAATAATAATAATAATAATAAACACTTTACGCCTCATTTATTCCATTCCACAACATATTTCGAGCTTTATACTATAACGCGTTTGCGCTACATCTGACTTTCGGGGGAGCCACCAGAGCACCCGCATGCCGCCGCTGCTTACACACTGTTGGAACAGACCATACCTGGGTAAATTACTTCTAAAATGTAATTAAATTATATTACTCATTACTTCTGTTAGAATTTAATTAAATTACATTACTCCTTACTGCAACTGAAATGTAATGAAATTACATTACAATTGCTACGAAAAAGTAAAGACATTACAAAGTCATTACTTTGCCATTATTGGCGTACATGTTCCCGAGTTTTGTGGAAGGCACACAAGGGACAAAAAAAAGCAAAAGTTGACGAAATTTGCCTTCCCCGAAATTCCAGGAAATGTATGCTGACAATGTAACAACAGTTAGCTTGTACTCTTCTATTTGTCTCTTCTACATGTCAGGCTAGTGTGCCACGTATGACGTATCGTTCCACAATGTAGAGACGAAGCTGACACAAAGTATCACGACAACAGGAAGGTTGTCCGGAGGATGGGGCCCGCAAACAATGATTCTCCAAGGCTACAAACCGTTAACCTGAAGAACATTTGTTTGTGGGTGCCCTGACTAAGGTAACTGGCTCGACGAAGGGAACTGACGTTCACCGTGCCGATTGAGTTCGTCACCGTTCATAGTGGGCGTTGGGATTCTTTTAGCTCGACGGTCCCCAACTCTCTGCCAAGTGCAAACACAGAACACACACTCGATTCTTTTGTAAAAAGTGATGAGTAATGTCATTAAATTTACTGCCCAAATGTAATTAAATTACATTACAAATCACATAATGTAAAAAGTAATGCATTACATTACAAATTACCAGGAAAAGTAATTCATTACAGTAACTTAGTTACAGTAATTACATTACTACCCAGGTATGGAACAGACCTTCACCACATAATGTTCTAGCCAATCACCGTGTTATTGATGTCATTCTGCGTCTTCATTTGTTTATAATGGGAGGAGGTGCCTATCTTAGACATATTATGGATGTCCAAGATAGACTCTTCCTTCTGCTTTCGAGAAATCACAAGATGGAATGATATCACTCTGTTAACGTCCAACGTATTCTAACTGCAATTAGGTGTTCTGCATCGCCATTTTAGTAACTGCCTTGAAGCGGTGGCTCATGACAAGATCACCATCTTCTCCTGGACACACGTTGCAGGAAACGTCGTCTTGAGGTCATATGACTTTATGTATCCCTTGTTATAGGCGCTTCTTACGCGACATGGTAGCATGTTCCAACGAAATATGAGTGCACCTCATTGGCTCAGAGGGTCCTAGAGCCGGTGCCGGTATCACATCAACAGTACGAGGCTTCACTTGCAGACCTACGTGTTTTACTGCGAGGATATCGGATAAAACTAATTACTGAGGTCGGGCGCAGTTACAGAGCCGACGCACGGAGGCAACATTCGCTTTGTTTACCTGAGTGCATTGTGCTCACTCGGCAGGCTTTCTTCTGCGCAGCAATACAATGTAAGGCACCCTTTGGTAAGTGCAAAAGCCCGAGCGTCTCGAATACACTTACCACGTAATTACTGCGGTCTATAGCCCGCGCCGTCCAAGGGGACACTACGAGCGGCTGCCTACCGACAGACGCGCGTATTGGGCAGGCGTCGTTTCTGTTTGCTTTTTATTTACTTTTATTTCGTTTTGATCCATTGTTACTTGATTTCATTTTTCTTCATTGTTACTTTATTTTATTTTTATCCTAATTCTATTCTCTAGGACGTATTGCGTTGAAATGAGCAGCTGCTATACCACAACGAAGCCTGCATATCATATCACCACCTCCTTCGCGCGTTGAAGGGAGGGGGGGGGGGATATGTTTATTATAAAAAAATAGGAGGGAAAGGTTAGCCACTGCCATGGCGGCTTGCTATTCCCAGGAAAGAAAAGAAAAAAGAAAAGGAAAGACAAATAGAAAGAAAAACAAACAAACAAAAGGAAAACAAACAAAAAGCAAAACAAACAAAACGGAAGACAAACACGAAATTGGTCACACGAAGTTGGTCAAAGTGGTCAAAGGTAATTTGATTCAAAGGTCACCATAAGGCAGAACTCCTTATCAGTCAGGGTTAGAACTGATGCGACCTGCGATCGTGACGCAGAAAATTTTTAACGTAAAGCCCTGGATCCGGGAAATTAATGCCATCTTTTCCCTCCTCGACCTTAGAGCAACAATGCCTGCCGCAGCTAGGGTTGCCACCTTACGTAGTGAAAAATACCGGCTGAGGGAGAGGAGGTGGAATAGAGGGAAAGGAGGAAAGGCTCGCGGGAAAGGGAAGTGGGTGAGTGGTGGATAAGCACACACACAAAACGAGAGACAGAGAGAGAGAGAGATAATACGAGGAAACATATATTCATGTGTGTAATGATAGACTTGAAGACAGAAGAAAGAACTGGTGACTGCGGAGATGGGTCTATGCTCCAGATTTATTCAAGCTGTAGTGTAATGTTGAAGGGAAAACCCCGCAAAAGCCCATATGAAAGGTCTTGAGCCGCAAATACCGGCAAAAGGCTGCGGGTATCACCTTCCTACCGGCAGCCGGCAGAGCGAGCAAATAACCGGCCGTGCCGATATAATACCGGCCTGGTGGCAACCCTAGCCGCAGCGGGTCGCGGAAAATATGGTCCCGGAAAATATGGTCCCGGAAAGTATGGTCCCAGAAAACATGGTCCCGGAAAATACGGTCCCGGAAAAATCGGTCCCCAGCGCGGGGTAGGAAAAGATGGTCCCGTGTGTTTTATTAGGGATACTATTATTTCTCATAGTCTCAGGTGAAGGGTGCCTTTTTCTTCTTTTCGTCCTGACCAAAGGCGAACACATGCCTGCAGAAACATGGTACCGTTGCTGGGGGCTGTGGGGGGTGGGTGGAGGGGGTATTCTAGGGCAGTAGCCTCCCGTCCGGACAGCTTCTTTTGTTAAGGTTCCAGATTAGAACAGTGCGTCACGTACACTTGGCACACTTTGGACCCCTTTTTTGCGTTGGTTGTCGCTGTGGAAGGTCGAGGCGAAAGGTGCGTGGAGAGCCCAACACAAGTTTGGTAAGTGATACTGATACAGAATCCTTTATACGTTTTGCCTGCACATGGAAAAACGATTTCAGTGTACCCCTACAGTACTGCTATGCCTGCATCTATTTGTGTGTAGTAAAACCTAGGCTGATGACATATTTTTGATACGTATGACTTCGTTGCGCATCCCGCACGGAATAGACCGCACGCCGAATATCGAGAAGACAAGGTGCTGAAAGAGAGTTCAAAATTGACGGTCAAGCGGTTCTCACGCCTCATACGTCGCCTACGTGTTTTATTCATGAATGCTAGAAGCAAGATCCGCTTCTATATGTCTTGTTAGCTCTTTCTTCACGATGATTGGACGGGTTCCCTGACAAAATACGATTTCAGTGTACCCCTACCGTACTGCTCTGCCTGCATCTATTTGTGTGCAGTAAAACCTAGGCTGATGGCATATTTTTTATACGTATGACTTCGTTGCGAACCCCGCACAGTGATGAAAAACTAATATGCAATTTTGCGCTCTAGCTTTTCCGGAGAAGATGGAGAAGATCAAGAACACCAGGGGAAGAGACAACATTTGTTTGGACGGATTTGTATACAGCAGGCACAAAGAAGTGTCAAACGGGACTCGCTGGCGCTGTGTCGAGAGGCCCCGCTGCAACGGTGCTATCATTGTCGACGGAGCTACCGGCCACCCAAATGTGAGCGTAGATCACAACCACCCTGCGAGTGACAGCAAGGTGAATGTTGCGAGGTCGCGCAGCGATATGAAGCAGCTAGCCCTTGTGTCAAACGACAAACCTGGGGCAGTCCTGGCCAGGGCCATCCGCAACCTTGCGCCAGAGGAGAAGTCACTCCTAGTCAGCGAAAGTAGTCTGAAGCGGTGCATTCGATATCAAAGAGCATCGTCGTACCCTCCGCAGCCCCAGTCTCTTCGAGAGCTCCTGATAGAGGACGACTGGACCCTAACACAAGGGCGTGCCCGGGAGAGATTCGTCATATACGACAACGGCCCTGAAGCACATAACAGGCTCGTTGTATTTGCTACCACTTCGGGACTTCGACATCTTTGTGCAAGCCATGTTTTGTATATGGACGGTAACTTTGACCTTGCCCCAAGACTATTCAGGCAGATCTACTTTGTTCTTGCACCCCTCGGTGAAGGCGTCGTGTCCGTCGTGTATGCTTTCATGACGACGAAAACCGAGGAAGGCTACGAGGAATTTCTTCGAGCGGTCGTCTCCGCATGTGAGGAAAACCAGCTCTCACCAACTCCAGATATTGTCATGACGGACTTTGAGAAGGGCGCAATGAATGCAGTGAGAGCTGAGCTCGGGGAAGACGTCCAGACGAAGGCCTGTTTTTTCCACCTCTGCCAAAGCACTTGGCGAAAGATTCAAGACCTGGGTCTTGTTAGTCGTTATAAGGAGAGTGAGCCGTTCCGCACTTTTGTGGGCATGCTCGATGGACTGGCATTTTTGCCTGTTGCGGACGTTCCAAGTGGCATGCAACTACTAAGGGCTCTCGTACCCGAGGAAGCAGTCGCACTAGTCGAGTACTTTGACTCAACGTACGTAAGTGGGACGTCTCGCGCCATCCCATCGGGGGATAACAATGTCCGAATACGTAGGACACCTCCACGGTTCCCTCCCGAGGTCTGGAACGTGCATGACGCCACACTACAGGGCTCATGCAGGACAAACAACCATGCAGAAGCATGGAACAGACGGTACGCCGCCTTTGTTGGCCACTCGCATCCTACAGTGTGGAAGGCCATTGATGCGTTGCGCGACGAACAAGCCACGGTGGAAATGAAGATGGCACAAGCGTCAGCAGGAGCGCCACCTAAGAAACGCAAGAAGGCCGCGTATGTTCAGCTTCAGGTGCGCCTACAAAGAGCCTGCCTGCAATACGTTGAAGGCAACATTACCATAGAAGCTTTTCTTCGTTGCATCGGCCGCAACATTCGTCAATGAATCCTGTGTAAATAAAATGTTTTCCTAGTCTTACCATTGCTTCTCATTTTTCGTTTCTCAACAAGCGTTTCTGTGTGACTAAGCTGAAAACGTTGCTTATTGTCTCAGAATTAGTCCTAAAAAATTAGTCCTCTGTCTAACACATCGCTATAGTTACATCATCCCGGACCGACTGGAATCTATATGGCAGCGTACGGCCCTGTGTTTCCCACCGTCTTAACAAATCTGACGTAGTCCCATATTTTTCGGGACCATATTTTCCTATCCTGCTCTAGGGACCATCTTTTCCGGGACCATAATTTCCGGGACCATGTTTTCCAGGACCAAACTTTCCGGGACCAACTTTTCCGGGACCATCTACGTCCGCCGTTGTTGCTCCTAGGTCGCGGCAGCAAAGATCAGAGAATGACGGTACTTTCCTTAATCCAGTGACTATAGATCACCTGAGCACCCTCTGGTCATAGAGCTACTATGCAGAAAAGGAACGCGTAGTATTAAGCAAACTTATAGTAGGCATGGTGATGATAAACATACTATATAACAGTAATAACTTGGTTCAGTTACGTTCTGCTTGCCAGCGAATGTATTCAGGACACCAGGCAAACTTACAGTGGTGCGCAAAAGTTTCTGACCAGAGCACGATTGCGCTGTAATTCTCTCGACTATACTGATAAAGAAAGACCTCTTCAGAATTAATTGGACAACAGCGTACTGTTTAAATGAATGACTACGAAAAATAAATTTGTTTTTGACGGGTACATCCCAGTTATCTACGGACCCCCCACCCCACACACACACCCAAAAGAAAAGCGATTCTCAAAAATTCACTTAGTTCAAGATGGATATAGATTAAATATGTTACTTCGAATTTTTAAATGAGAAAAAGAAAATGGCGGCATATTGTTGCCATATGATTGCGGATGTTCAATATTTTCTTATCATTCCTTTCCCCGATATGGCCACCTGACAGCGACTTGTTCAGCCGACCAATGCACCCGACACGGCTAATTTTATCAGCATTGTTCTCTTCTGGTGATCCAAAGCTGGCGTCGAGAGACTACAAAAGGGTCTTAGAGCACAATATCCTCCCCAGATGTTTTTCTTCTTTTTCAGTTTCTTCGTTCTTCTAGCGCCACTCTACTGAAACGCGAACTTGACCTCGAAGCTCTCTCCTAAAGACGCTATATTTCACGATTGAGCCTTTTTCCATAAAATTTTTCATCATTGCCAACCCCTTCGTGATCAGCTATTAACGCCAGCCGACTACATCTCACTGCGCTGTGATCATCCCCTCAAATTTCAAAGGCCGAAGTGTCGATCATCTGCCTTCTTGACCTCATTTTTTCCCTTCTACCATTAGGGAATATAATGACCTCCCACCAGCCATAGTCTATAAGTTCAAAGAAGCTGTATTTGCATACGCCTCTCCCACGTCCCACCTGATTACATCATTACCTCATATCGACACAAGATGTTATTATGTCGCTGTTTATAGCAATTTGCATTGTTTGACGGTTGTTTGTATTGTGCTGTATATTCATTGTGTTATCTTTTTTGCCCACTCCGTTATGTAACACCAGCGCAGGGGATCCTCAACGTATGTTAACTAAATAAAAAATATAAAATATTGTTCTCACAAAAATCGAGTCATGTTTTTCGTACGTGATTGATAACCAGGTTTTGGTACTTTAAGAGGAAAATGACCATTCTGACGAAAATACTGCCCCCGCCCTAAAAACGAAGAATTAGATCTTCCTTTGGTTTGTAGAGTGGCCTCGGTAGATGCTCCCAAAACTTGCCGTGGCCGACGGTGTTTCACGTCGTCCCGGCGGGGTACTGAGAAAAGTTTTCAACTAGCAATAGTCGCGCCTGAGTTCACACTTCATAGGCAACGACACCGCCACTGCGCAAAGCTAACTCAGACTTGCTCGAAGATTCAACACCGATCGAGATTCGGAACACAGAGTCATTGGTGTTCTACAGTGATGAATAGTCGCTTTCGTCATATTTGCCTCAGGAAATAAACGTCCACCCTGTACATGTCATGTAAAAGGCTGTTCTTCATGTGTTTACTCATCAATGATATGAAACTTCTTTTAATTATATTTGGTGCACGGAAAAAAGCTCAGGTTCGGGAGAGCAAATGGACTCTGCTACGGGGTGCTTCCCTCATCAGAGACATTTTTGGATGATGATGCGTTTACCACACTGTTCTCAATGCTTTTTCAGTGCATGGGACACTTGTGCAGTCACCTACGGACTGATGGAAGAATCCTAAAACAGTAAATCAAGGATATAAGGAATAGTAGGCTAGAACGTTAATGAAGATGGGCTCACTAATTTTGGGACTCATCTAATCAGTCAACGATACATCCTAACGCATAAAAAAAGTTGGGAGTACAGTTGGGGTTCGGGTGAAAAACATGTTGCTGGGGTATTTCGCATGGGATGGAAAGCTGGCTATTTAGATAGTTGTGGATGGTACAAGTCCTAAGACAACACCTAACATGAAAAAAAAAAGTCTGAAGAAGATAGCAGAAAGGAAAACATTTAATACCTGGCCAGTTCTTTTATGTACACTGACCACTTTGAATATCGCCGCAAGATATAATTCAAATAGGCTCCTGAATTTTCCGAATCGCAAAACAAAAAATCCAGAAACATATCAATCGTGATGTGATGTGATAGAAGAAGAAGAAAAAAAATGGGATTTAAGTCGACAAAGTCACACCGTAATCGACGGATTTCGGAATATTTCTGCCATCTCATGATTGTCTCCTGGACCTCCACCAGCTGCTAACGTGTCCGCGCTCACCTTTTTCACTTCTTCCCCTACAATTCTCACTAACACATTCATATAACGAGGTAGACTCATTTTTCTACCAGGATGTAAACCAACGAAGCGGAGACTAGCACACGCACAGCGACAAGCAAAACAGTCGTCACGCCTGAGAATAACAAATTGCCTCTTAAAATGCCACCCCGGACTCGGAAAACAGCGTTTATTTTATTTGGTCTATGAAAAGAAGGTGCCTCAAAGATTCAATACGCGAAATTTCAATCCTGTTTTCGAATGCTGTGCAGTTCTGTCGATTTTTCACGATCTGCTGAGCCTCCACAACATTTGATTACGCGAGGAGCGGGTGACGTAATCATAAGCCCCACAAATTGCAATGATGTCACGTTCCGGAGAGGACACTCGTCTCCTAGCAACGACGCCGGCGTCCGGGGAGGGTCACGTGGTGGAGAAGTCACGTGACACTGATCGAAAGAGGGGAAAACGGGAGATATGTCTTTTCCCTCCTTTGTGTTTTCTCGAAGGTCGGAGCGGATAGAGGATATGTCACGTGGCTATGTCGCTAACGCAGTGCAAACAAGTGAGCCCCCGAGAAGACGCGAAGGGCAACAACGTTGCCAGATGAGAGCCGTGCGCTCTGTCGGAGCCTAACATAACGTCACAGTTCTCAAAAATAAAAATTAAATTTCTCTAGCTTTCGCGTCACGTAGAGCCAAAATATTCTGCAGGAATGTAAAGTGAGACAACAATATTTTGAGTAACATACATTTGGTAGGATTCTGAAGACACGAGATTTAGTCCGTAGTGGCACTTTAAGGACAGCGTTCCACTCAGTTCAAAGCAAGCAACCATATGATCCGTAATGAGAGTTGACCAGAACGCAAGAAGTACTCAACGAAAGAATGCGAACACACGATGAAGGGTTCCGTCGCGTATAGTGACGTGATTTATTTCAATCACGATTGAAAGTTGACAAGCTCAGTGTTGGACATGAGCCAACTGCTCCACACGTCTCCTTCCTCTGTATCATGAGAGGTCACGAAGAGCGAAGGCGTATGAAGTTTCTCATAAATCGTTGACGACACAAGTAAGTTACCCCAGCTTGCCTCGCAGCAAGGTATTCTGCTGTCATGTAGAACGGGACAACAAATAAGGCACACTCTGGACATTACACAGCTAGGATATTCGTTAAACGGGCTGTAATATGAGGGCAAGTAGCTGTTCTGAAGCCGGAACGCACACAGAAGCATAGCAAAGGCCTCATGGTTCCTAAGATCATGGAATATTTTTATTTCATGTGAATGCCGCGAAGCAACTGGGGCAACGAGCCCCGGACGTATTCAGACGTACAGACGTATACAGATGGCGTGGGGGCTGCAGGAAGCAGTGGGTGAAAGGGGGTTAGTACGCGTCCTGGGACGACATCAGCGGAAACTGTGCCGACATTCGCCTGGAAAGCCTGCCGGAAAACCTAGGGAAAACCTCAGCTAGTACATCCGGTGACAGGTTTTCGAACACACTACCTTCCAGTCTTGAGCACGACCTCGGCTTACCACCAACGACCATGGGACAATGTGGGTAATAATAATGTAAGAATCGCACTACGTAATGGGTAAATATACTATATGGGTAATAAATAATATAAAAGAACATGGGTTGCAATATTTTGGTATTCAGTTTCAATTACATGATGGGTGATGCATGCTTTGCGTGTACTGTGCTGAAAGTAGTCACTTCGAAAGAATTGTTATTCTATATCCGGGCGACCGAAGCACCTCTTTTCGACACTCACCGGCCCCAAGATGCAGGCTCAGTGGCAACACGACATAGCCAACGCCCTTCTCTCGTATGTAGACCCCACGCTCTCTCTCGAAATTCCTCCGCGACTACCGCGGCCTTTTACTGCACTCTTCCACCGCATGGTGCTCAACGTTGGATTTGCACCAGCCTTTAAACACCGTCTCGGCTCCACCTCGACTTCCCTCTGCCCCACTTGCGGAGTGCACGGCGACCTCTGCCACGTCATCCTGGCGGTATCACCACGAGCGTACACTGATGGAAGTTTCTATGCAACGTATTGACGTATTGACGCAACGTATTGGCCGTTCAACCTCGCGAAGATCCTCGGACCGTCGTCGAACGCTGCCCACCAGATGCAAGGCCTTCGTCTTTTTACAAATTACTTGCGCTCCACCGGTCTCGCGACGGATCTCTGAAAGTGTTCCCCCATCATCATGCCCTCATCAGCTCCCAATGTGCAATAGGGCAGTGTACCGCCTCAGCGGCGGTGAATCACCCACCTCATCATCATCCAATGTATGAGTGTATTATTCCATGTGATGTCGTCAAGAATAATTCCCGTTGTGATCACTTCAGTGGCGCACGAAGCGCATAATTCTTATTGGTTCAACGAAACACGTGACCTTTCCCAAGGCAACCACAAGCGCGAAGTCGACTCTGTATTGACGGGGCGACACGCAGTACCGTGATAAGACGGCGGTGTTAGTTCACATGTTCATTTTTGAGATTTTGTTTTCTGGGTAGATTTGTCGTTGTAAAACATAAATCGGCGGTGCACAACTGGGCAAATTAAGCATCTCACACGTCCAATCCAAAGAACTACACCGAATTTGAAAAAAAAGAAAGAAAGAAAAAGGAAAACTGGCGATTTCGAAATAGATATAGAATCAGGGGTGTCAAATCGGGAGCAGCCAATATTCCGAACACACTGTTCTTCTTTTGGAAAAAGAACGCTCTCAAAGTGAGGTTTGTTTTTCAATCTGTATTGAATTCAATCACCCATTAGTGTATATCGAATTCGATATTTCGAACAGTGACAATCCCTACAGCTACTGCCCTATAGTGCATTTGTCTCTTGCTCGACATATGGTTGACACGCAAAAAAAAAAAAAAAAAAAATCCAAATCATCATCATCATCTTACTCGACACTTATCAGTGCCTGCGTGTGTTTACGATACAGCTGCGTCTCTTCCTCGGTTTTAACGACTTCCAAATGTGTATTGGACTGTATGTGCCAGCCCCGCAATGAATATGCATTTTTGTGAACTAGCCCCTAACATAAAGACTAGACAAGGATTCTTATAAATAGCAGTTTAATGGTGTCTAGAGGTCTTTATCGCTCCCATTACTGGACGAGAATTCATCCCTTAACGTGCCAGACTTTCGTCCGGTCTCGACCAGCCAAGCTCTCGAAGGATAAAACCTTGGACAAACATCGTCTTCTGTTACACGTGGCCTCTAAAAAGGCGACGTGAGACACGTATCTTATCGGGAGTAGCGAGAATGTGCGGTCTTTGTCACTACGGCGGTTACACGTACCAAACGCTGAAGGAGCTTTTCATAGGGGAGGTGGGGGAACTATTTATTTTGACAGGAAAAATCGGCCAGAAAATGCGAGTTGCTGTTCCTCAGTAAAGAATGGCTTCTGGGTAGGGTTGCCACCTTTCGTAGTGAAAAATACTGGCTGAGGGAGATGAGGTGGAAGAGAGGGAAAGGAGGAAAGGCTCGCGGGAAAGGGAAGAGGGTGAGGGGTGGAGGAGAACACACAGAAAACGAGAGAGAGAGAGAGCTCAAGATAATACGAGGAAACATATGTTCCTGTGTGTAATAATAATAATAATGAATAACTAAGGAAAGAACTGATGACTGCGGAATTGGATCTATGCTCCAGATTTATTGAAGCTGTAGTGGAATGTTGAAGAGAAAACCCCGCAAAAGCCCATATGAAAGGTCTTGGGCGACAAATACCGGCAAAAGGCTGCCGGTATCACCTTCCTACCGGCAACCGGCAGAGCGAGCAAATAACCGGCCGTGCCGGTATAATACCGGCCTGGTGGCAACCCTACCTCTGGGTGATCAGAGGCATCACACAGCGAATTATAGCAGAATGAAAGAAATGCAGACATCGCGTAGTTTCAAATACTGAGGTAACAGTAATTAGAGTAGATTTGCACGCAAGGTGAGTCAGCCCATTTGTGTGTGGAGACATGCTGCACGTAACGCAGACATATTGTTCGTGGTAATGGTAGTGTGTATTACGCGTAAGACATGCTTCACGTATTGTATTTTCTGTATTGGTATCTAACTACGTATTGCGTTTTCTCTCTCTCTCTTTTCTTCTAAATATATATGACTTATGGAACAACCATGAGGCTGCACGTACTAAGTACCTGTTCAGGTTGTATTCCAGTGCAGGCACCAAGCGGTTAAACCACAAGAAGATGAAGAAAAAAAAGCCAGAGGTAACTACCCTGAGCACTAAGATTCGAAGACCCCAGCACGTGGTCGACACCGTTCTCATTGAAGAATTCTCTCCGTATCAGAAAGGCCAACAATGCGAACATGGCTTTGATTGGTGGCCCTCAAGCAATCTCCCGCCATTATTGGACAAATCGTTTGCGGAGACCAGTGAGAGCGCGCTCCGCATTGTCCGTCCTGAGAAGGAGAGGGAGAGAGAAAGCTTAAATTGTTTTTTTTTTCTCTCGATCATAAATCACGAACTGCGCTACGGATGACACCCGTTCCTTTTGTGTTGGTACCAAGGTAACGGCCTCTTACATTCTAGGAGGAGAAGTTTTTTCAGCCGTATTTTCAGCCATGATTTTGTTTGTTTGTTTTTATAACAAGGCAGCAACCCGTAGCTGAATGTAGTTCATAGGAAGCATTAATTTATGTAAGAATAGGCAGTTTAATTACGACTAACTGATGAGCAGGGATGGCAAATTTCTCGTCACGTCATATTCTTAAGATGTTAGTCGACACAAACCAAAAACCATTGTAGTTTTACAGAGTTTTAAAAGCGGGACATTTTTGCACGTCAATATACGCGTACAGTATTACGCGTACGTGCGTGGCAGACCCGCTGGCATTTTGTGTTGGAATGTTGTTGCGCCGCATTCCACGCACGTGCCTCAAAATATATGGGCGACAGATGAGTGAAGCAAAAGAACGTTGTTTGCACATTTCCAGCGTGCTTATTCTGTAAGCGTTGACAGGGAATGACAAGGAAACTTGACACTGAAGAATGAGGACAGATCACATCGTGAACGACGTTACGCCAGCATACTTGCCAGCGGGAACGTGTACAATAGTATGAAATGGTAACTACCTAAAATACTATACTATATGGTGAAGTAAACGTAGCAGTAGTATAAGTTACGCAGTACAGCTATGCAGAAGAAGTGTAACCAGAGGCATGACTCGCTCGTTGGGGGTAGCCAAGGTCGTGCTGAAGACTGGAAGATGCTTGGTTCGAATCCTACCACCGGCTGTGCTGTCTGAGGTTTTCCCTGCGTTTTCGGAAGATTTTCCAGCTAACGTCGGCACAGTTGCCCATAAAGTCGGCCCAGGACGCATACTAACCCCCCCCCCCTGTACCCCACTCCTTCCTGGTGCCCTCTCTCCATCTGTCCACATCTGTACGCCGCTCATAGCCACAGTTGCTTCGCGGCGCTAACAAGGAGCAAAAAGAAAAACAAGACTCTTTGGAAATATCGATGGCTGTCCTCCTGAGTCACTTCCTAAGACACTTGTTTCTGTTTCTGTGACCTGGCACACTTCATCATGGGCTGTGCAGAGTCTCAAGCAGCCGGAGACACCTTGACCTCGAGTTTCAGAGCCTTATCACTTCCCTTGGCTCTCTATAGACGAGGTTTCGTACCCATAGGGTCCCACCCACATCCGTAGAAAAAGTGCGCGAGACGTGCTCCTATAGCTTTCGCTTCCTCTGTGGGTCTGTCGTAAATGCTTTCCTTCTTTTTCGCTCGCTTCTTACTAATCTCTTTCCATCTACGTTCCTAATTTCTAATTTCTTTTAATTTCTGACCCTCTATTCTTTCTCTTGTACTCCCCCTTCTCCCCTTCCTCTTTCACAAAATAGTGAAACTTGCCGCCTTGTCTGAGCAGGCAGGCTCACTCCCTCTTCTTTACAACATCGTACCACTACCACCACCACCACATCTATCACCGCCTTACCATTGACACATCGGTTCGTTTGATTTACAAACACTACGGGACAAAAATGCGGGTCCTTCGGAAACCTGAAAGTTTTCGCTTATGTCTGACACCGAAAAAAAAAAAAAAAGAAAAGAGGAAGAAGAAGGAAAGTGCGAAGAAATTGAAGCTTGAATCGGTTTGCATATTCACAACAAATCTGGCAAGAAAGGATCACCTATAGAGCTTGGTTTGTTGTAGCACATTTTCATGCACATATCGACGGGCTCACACACTGCCTGTGACTGCCTTAGACATTTTCTCCCACATCGCCTGAGAGGATGCAATGCACTTCCTTTGTCCCGAAAGAAGTCACTACAAATAGCCAGAGATGGGGAAGTTACTCGACAGGGGAAACTCGTTACAATGCAGTTAAGTTACTGTGGGAAAATGTTGTTTTAAAGTTTATTAGCGAAGTTACAGTAATGAAAATGAACTTTAAATTCCTGAGATACTTTGGAAAAATAACGCGTTACTTTCAGGATACTTGCTTCCGAATATACACTTTTTAGTTGTGAATCTTTCTATAATCCATTCAGGTATGGATCTCACAATGGGCGGTGTATATTCGGAAACACCCTATGTGTTTTTACCCTGTCACTGAGATTTTCAGCGCTTTTTAGTCTATATGCGCTGTACGAACGGCTTGATCCAACCAATTTTCACCAATCAATCAATTAATCAACTGGTACATTACGCACGACTCACTAATAATACGCTCTACTGACTTCTGTAATTGTGCTCGCAAGTAAGGCAAGACGTACACGTCCAAGTTGATTGCGCAGGCGACACACGACCTTTACGAAGTATTTGAAACACAACCCACTTCCTGAAAGGAGATAATACACTCGTGAATTGTGTAACAGCTTCTACGAATGCGCACAGCAATGCTCCACGAGACGTTTTATAATAGTTGTGAAATACGAAAACTACACCAATATGTGTTATGACGAAAGAAGCCTCTACCTCTATGCGCTTGTTTAGGAAGGGATTTGATTATATTGATCTCCTAATAAAGTTATTGAACGGAGCATGCAGCAGGTATTGAAAGTTTAGGTTCCATGAGTTGACCTGTACTCGCCATATTTTAACCCCCTGCTGCGCGGTACCGTCTGTCATTATAAATACACTGCTCGATGATGAGGATTACCTGAGCCTCCTAATAAAAAAACATAATATACATTCGTCTTGGATGCGTGAGTATATGTCGTCACACTCGTCACACACATTACTGATTCGAAGAACAATAAAATGGAGAGGTTAGACGGTGATTTTTGTTATTCGCAATTTGGGCGTAGCAATTATTAATTCGTATTAGAAGTTGCATCTTAATATGTTTGGTAGCAGGACTTCCACTCTTTCCTTTTCTTTCTTTGGAAGACGTGCGGCGAGCAATGCTGAAGAGGCGTCCCACAGGTGCGCTAGTTACACTCGAAGAAAAAACAGAGAGGATAGAAGATTCCGTTAGGAATTCGTTCCCCCCGAAATAGGGAAGAATGGCGACCGCCTAGCAACATAGCAACACTAGTTAATTAGGCTCGTAATATGAGTCACCAAATTCCGTTCCCTCTCAAGTGAGAAACACGGGACTCCATCATGGAATAATCCTTCCAGAAGAAAATATCCAGGGGAGAAGGTAAGAATATATCAGATCGAAGCGGCACTGCCGAAGGACAAATGATAAACTTCCACATTCCTGAGGGATTCCTACCAACGAGTGAGGTTTTTCCTGGGTTTTCCGGCAAACTTTCCTCACAAATGTCGGCCCAGGACGCATAATAACCCTCCTCTCTCCTATTCCTTCCCTGTTGTTCATCTGAATAAAAAAAAATCCTCGTGGTTTAGGTAGGACGAAACCAACACAAAAGGGTGTTAGCGGAGAGAAGTTGCGAAACAAGTACACTGCATGCTCTGTTGGAAATGTAATTGAAAGATGATTGCAAACACTTTTTTGCTGAAAAAAATATTCTGCGAAATACTAGAACATCTGCCTACGTAGTAATTAGTGCACATTACCTAGTGAACAACACTCAAGTTACGTACAAGCCTGCGTTTCTCGGGGGGGGGGGGGGGGGAGAGGTACAATAACAACAACAATTATATGCTGACGATGAAGTGGCGATGAAGGTTTTCCACTCTAGGGGTGGAACGCTACCCCATAGCTAGGGGGTCTAATATGGGAAACGGAGGAAAAAGAACAGGTCCGCTGGCAATGCTGTGTTAACGTCGCTTATGTTTCTGCTGGGTCCCACTGTCACATGCGGTAGTTGAGGTGCGCTTTTGTGGGCCCTTATCTCCACAAATCTTATCACAGGTACAGAATAATATAATCCTAACCTAATCTAATGTAGTATCATACAGTATTCCATCGCCATGTTCCTCGTGTCCGCAGCGTTCTCGTGAATCGAGAAATGCTTTCTCGAGCAGTAAATTCTGCTGGAATATTCCCGTAGCCACGCAATGAGCACCCGCGCTTTAAGAGACGGATCCACAATATTGTTGGAACACCGTCTCCATACTTTTCTTATTCATTCCCATTTCAAGCAAAAATCTGCATGCGTCAGCACATACTCCTCGGTAATATTCCTCAAAATATTAATCATTTGGATACATATCGCTAGGATTAAAGGTATCCCTCTATCTATCCCCAGTATGTCATTGTCGAACTTGCATGCTCTCCAGCGTAAAAAATACAGTCCTAACAGCTAAAACCTAGATTAAAAAAATGCTAAAACATGGGCAGCTTAGTGTCCGAAATAAATGGTGTGTCATGCTAAGAGCTCTAAAACCCAAGAGATATAAATAAAAACACAACGGGCGAACGGAAGACAAATACGTCTTGTGTGTGCCCCCGGCGATTCCGACATTTTACTCTCACTTGGGCGCGGCTCTTGAACTTTTGAACTACATGTTGAACTCCATATCATCTCTGTTCTTCTCTGGACACCATCCTTTTGTGGTAGCCAGTTTGACTCCGTCGGAACTCACATCCCCATTTTTTTTTTCTTTATTCACATCATATCACGTCATATCACGGTTGTGTGGCTGCCTCTTCTTGTTCGTCCGTTGTGTTTTTACCCCGTCACTGAGGTTTTCAGCGCTTTTTACAGTCTATATGCGCTGTACGAACGGCTTGATCCAACCATTTTTCACAAATCAATCAATTAATCAACTGGTACATTACGCATGACTCACTAATAATACGCTCTACTGACTCCTGTAATTGTGCTCGCAAGTAAGGCAAGACGTACACGTCCAAGTTGATTGCGCAGGAGACGCACGCGACCTTTACGACGTATTTGAAACATAACCAACTTCCTGAAAGGAGATAATACACTCGTGAATTGTGGAACAGCTTCTACGAATGCGCACAGCAATGCTCCACGCGAGTATAGGTTGTGCCGCTTCGTAGAACTGTGCACAGGATGTTTGAGCGAAGCAGGAAGTCGAGCAAACTTCCGCGGTTTAAATACTACTGGAAGCTGCAATGCCAAGCGCGCTCATGAAATTCGAAACGCTTCTGTATGCAACGTTTTATTGACATTCGTGACATTTCAAATGACAGACAGGATGAGATTGGGCAGTGCAATATGCGCGGAGTATTTGCAAGTAACGACAGTGAGTCAGTGACTACTTTCGTAAGCGCATTGTGGGGCAGTATACAGGCGCAGTGTGGGAGGAAGGAAAGCTGGAAGAACAAGTGCACGACATACCTTTGAAGATTGTATGTTATTTTGCAGCAAAACAGTGTTATGGTACGCGATCGGTGGATACGTATACCTCTGTAGTTACAGGAAATAGGAAAAACAAACAACACCGCATTGAAAGTGCGGGATCTACTGCTAGACAAGAAGAAGTTGGAATGCTGTCACACTTTGGGATGAATGTAGATACACAGAGATTGGCGCCGTTGAGGTTCTACTTCTTGACTAGGATATAAACAGACACTGGCGGTGCAGAACATGTTGGTTGCCCGTTATGAACACGCGTGACCGCCGTCAACTTGAGAAAGCACTCAAATGTATGCAGCTCCGTTAAGTTTTTCATGACAACTGATAGCGTTCGTTCTAAAATATATAGCATTTGATTTTGCTTTCCACGCAGAATGACGTAATAAGTTCGCGGACCATTACATCGTTATCGAAGCTTCTCAAGGCCAATGGTTCCGCAAATGACAATGAACTCCTGTCCTTCAAAGTGTCTGCACTTCTGCGTCGCAGCTTAATTTACTTCAAAACATTTTGTGGTACTGGGTATTTTCATTTCAAATTCAACGTAAAAATTGCACACTATCACGCAGCAAAGCGCTCATACGCCACAAAGTACTATGAAACTTTGATGACTATATCCTCGAACAGGTTTGTCAACTTGGGTTATCATCATTGCGAATGGAATCGATGACAGAACACGCGAATCCCCAATTCATCCGCAACGTGTCCCGCGCACTCATAAAAGTTCACATTCGTGAAAATGTGCACGGACACCTTCGCCCGGTTTCGCATAACTCCGTTCACAGCACCATTTCCTTTCAACATAGCACCAATATCCCTCACCATGTCACCCTCAATCGTTGTGTCCGTCACCCCAAAGTCTTTGACGCGGTACACCAAAAACTCCGTGTCCACGAGGCACACCACCAGGCCAGAGGTCTTGCACTTCACCAGTTCGATCAGCAGGTCCTGTCGAATCAGTCGCACGTAGAAACTGCCAGGATTCTCGGGGTCTTCACAACATTCCATCGTGGCTAGCTCCAAACGCTGTGCGACCTTCCGTCGTCAGCGGCACCGAAGCTAATGATGCTAACGTTGGAACGCGGCCTAGTTCAGCGACCACATGTGCCGAGCTCAGTGTGTGATACAGTAAGACAAACGCCACGTTTCAATGTCAGCCGCCGTACAGGTGCTTCTGGGTTGGAGTGATGTAGAAGTAGCTACAGACTGAACCGCCGTTGCTTGTACGCGCTGCTCGCACTTTGGCAGGGAATTAAATGCTGTTATCAGTGGGGGGAAGTCCGTAGGGCTTATTGCTATCGCGAACGACGTACTTCCTTTCTGTGTTTCGCTTGTTTCCCGGGTTGTTTCCTCATGATTTTCTGCTAGCGCCGATCAAGGTTCCCTCACCAGAAGAAAGTTGCCAGAGAGAGGGAGGGAGAGAGAGAGAGGGGGGAGACCCGATTTCTGCTATCTGTGTCGCTGGAATTTGCTTGATCATGTGAGGGGAACATTTGGAAGGGTCTTTTTGCGTCAGCAGTGTGATAATGAAGATCACGAGGTTTGATAGGGGTCAGATTCCGTCGGTGAGATAATGCGGAGGATGGGCGATTGGACTGTTCACTTCACGGTGAATCTGTTTTGGGAACGCGCGTGTTTTTCCGTGTTTGAAATAGGCGAGCACCTTCTGTTGCTTCTTCGTGGTATTTCAGAGGTTGTCGTATCAGCTGCTTAACTCCAGTAACCTAAAGTTAACTGAGCTTCTATATTTGATTTCCGTTATCGTGTGCTTGCGCGAAATGGACGTAGTTACCCGAATGCACTCGATCAGGAATATTTACCCGAATCTAGTCAGCCACTTGATCCCAAATTCACAATTCAAGTATGGAGGCGTGGTCAACTTACGATCGGGTAACTTCCTGAATCTTTTTCCCGAGTGGTACCGAAGGAAAGAGAGAAAAAAAATCTGCTTGCGAATTTAGGGATTTCCAAAATTTTCGGGGGCAGGACATGGACTGTTTTTCCCCCCTCATGCACTCATTTATTCCTTCCTCTTCAAAATCACTTTTGACCTGCTTTTTCGTACTTTGCCGCAACCAATGCTTCCCCTCCAATTGCTTGCTTAGTCTACGCTGTCACGCTAAAGCGGCGAGGACATTTCTGTTTCCATGGCTAACGACCACCAGTGACTGCTGCATGGAAAATTCCTCGACATTGAACCCTTCCTGCGAAGTTGTTCAACCGTGCACTGTTCCATTTCGCTTTTTTCCATTTATTATTTTTGATTTCCGAGGTCGACATGCAATGATCACTAAAATTTCCTGACTCCAGAATACCCACCCTAGCCTCCTATCTTCGCCACCCTCGGCCTCTTCTCTAAAGCGCAAACTTCTTTATTATCTTATCTATATTAGCCATTGGACGGCAATATTCGTTTAGTAGCTGCATGCAGTGTTGAGAATTGTATTGTAATCCTGAGCTTTCGGAATTAGTTCATATCGCTGAATCTCCCAATATAGAACATTAGGATTTTTAGATGCAGTCATAAGAAGCACAGAGAGAGTCACAAATTTAGTGAAGTCCTTGTAGACCTTATACACACATCGTATAAGTAGGCATGAAAATGTTGTTAAATTCACGACGTTACAAATATGGGGTTGTTTAATTCGTTAGCACTTTAACGGTGATTGCGACACGTAGAGGTTTAATGGTCTATACAGGAGAATAATGATAAAATTAAATTGTGATCAAATAATCAAATTGTTATCGTTCCGTTTTCGTGGCTCGTATAATCAGTCAACAATTTAAAGAAGAAACAGGACAAATGACGTTTTACGTGCCATCAGAACTCCTCAAAACTGAACTACGCGAGGCAATAATGATAGTGGCACTACCCGGACAGTAAGGGCATTACGATAGTGTGTTTGTGTGCTTGCGTGTGTGAGAGAGAGATAGAGTTGTAGAGGCTTTCACCTTTCTTCGGGAATATGAACCTGCTGTCGTTCAAGACAAAAGCAAACTATAAGTGAAGGAGAAAAAGGAAACAACATTGAAAACAATGAAAAATCGGGTGGTGCAAAAATAAAGACGAATTTATCATAAGAAAAGGCGTCTATGCCAAAGGATTGAGGGTTAAACCAATATTTTCTAAACGACGTTTAATAAGGAGGGAGAGCACAACAATAACTGGGCTGAGGCGACGTGAAGAATGATTATGTTGAAAGAAGAATGGCACGATCGTTAACAGTTCTGGAGTAGCCTGACGCGACTTTGTCGGGTCTCACATTTCCATATTTTTTTATATCTCAATCAATCAATCAATCAATTACATCACTGCTCGTCTTTCTTTCTTCTGTGTGACTTCCATACGCACACACACACACACACACACATAAATGGGATGATGATGTGGTGGGTATGGCGGTACGCTTCCACACTTCTCCGGGAATACATTGGAAAATTGAGAAAACTGGCTCCTTGTTTATCCAAAATCAAAGACAACCCCTCTAAATAGGAATGAAAGACAACGCAACAGGACAGAACAAAGGCGGAGAGAGCATTTAACACACTCCACTACATAGATTGAGAAGTTACCCGTCAAAAAGAACTCGTTACAAGTTAAGTACCAAGTGAAAAATCGAAGTTCTTCAGCCGGAAATGTAACTCGCAGTTACGGAGTTACTTACAAAAAAGGAACGAGTTACTTCCAAGTTACTGCGAACACAAAATAGCACTACACAGGTGCAGCGCGCATGAGCAGTTCATTTCGACCTTGAGTTGCCTGCGGACCACTGCAACACGCTTAGATAGTTTTCGTTTATGTCCAAGAATGCGAACGCTTTTGCGTCTCACTCCCTGTGGGCGCACAATGGTTCAGTTCAGCTTAATTTCAATGGCAGCGGTTCTTACTTCCTGAATAGAATACTGTCATTGATTGAATATCACGATTTACGGCATAAAATCCAATGAAAGAACCGGAGAGAAAGCAAGAAAGTAAGTGGACGTGAGTGAAAAGCGAATTAAAAGTAACTTGGAACTTAGCTTAAGCTACTTTGGCAAAGTTATCTGAAAAAGAAACGAGTTCCTCTGAAAGTTACCAGGGCACAAAAGTACCGAGTTAAGTTACAAGTTACCAAAAAATGGAACATAGTTAGATTAACGAGTTACTTGTAACGAGTTACCACGAACTCTGCTCAACTATACATTCTTGTTCGTTTGCACCAAATAGCCAGCTCCATTGGTTCTAGGACCCATCTTCATACCTCGGTCGGTGTATCACATCTTATCTCTCCACCAGAGCAACGTATTTAGCGCAGTTGGAATCTATCATCAAATACAGGAAGATGATTACATGAAATTTTAGGAAGCGAGAAGACTCAATTAAATCGTTGAAGTAAGCTAATGGTAAGAATAATTATTCCAACGTTCCGACTCGTGCCCATGCCTTAAAAATCGAGCCTGTATTTTGCAGAACTGTGTCATACTTTTTGTGTTTTTTTTTTTTCCCAACTGCCATTAATGAGTGGAATAATCTTCCAGAACACATCGTCAGCTTCATTAACCGTGCTCATATTCGCCGTGCTGTCTTGTAGCACATTACAGCGAGACGCTGTTTGATGTCAGAACCGTGTACATACTCGGTCTACCTTGCGTTTCGAATTATTTATTGTGTCCACGTGTCCGTTTCTTGTATATTTTCTGTGATTTTGTAATTGTAAACAAGCCCCACTCAATGCCACTTGCCCCCTAGGTGTATGTAAGTATACGAGTGTACAAATGTGTTGAAAATCGTCGTTAGGGTTTGTTGATGATATGAAGCAGAACAGTGTTGGCACTGTTCCGTCGGAAGTACGGTATTAGAAATGACGTGAGCTGTTGACTCCCATTCCTGATATAGATGGAACCGGTTACGGTGTAGGTAAAAGGAAAGCATTAACGGAGATGATCTTACCTGATGACGACTCCTGCAATACATCAACAGTAAAGTTGCTCAAGGTCATTGGGGAAGTTATATCGAGCGCGCAATACTGTCTAGACTTTCGGCTCGTTGCCAAAGCATACATGTAGGTCAATAAGCGATGTCTGCAAGCTTTCTTTGAAATGAGCTCCTGGATGATTGCATGATGAACGCCATAAATAGTGCATTTCGTTCAACTTTTAAGACGGCAAGAAATATTACGAATCGCTTTTATACCAGGCCTTTATGAAGTTCCGAAGTAGTTCCGTAACGGTTCGAAAGTAAACTTGTTTTGAAACGTCCCATATGCTAAATTTCTGAAAAATGTGCTCATTAGCTTACGTCTCTGTTCTGTGTCTTTTCTGCACGACTTTATCAGTATCAAAGAGAGGTATTCTGTACGCTGTGAATTATTACGTGCACAATGTTCACGCTAAGCCGACTTTTATCGTCCAAAACATGTTTTCACAATAAAATCTTATTCATGGCGAAAAAGCAGGCGAACCCTGTTAATTGTGCGTAACAAAAAATATAACCTTCCGCCAGAGTGGCTCTCAACGCCGTCAAACTCAAAGTAAAAAACGAAACAAAAAAGGAGCGGTAACAGGGGGGGTGTCGAGGTAGCTTGCCGTTGTTGGCCGCACTCAAGTGGGCATCGTCACGACTATAGCCAAAAAAAGGAAAAGAAGGTGGGAGAAAGGGGAGTAACAGGTGGTGGTGGTGGTGGTGGTGATGGCGGTAGGGCTTGCCGTGGGGGGGGGGAGTAACAGGCGGCGCGTGTGGCACAATGAATCAGCCATAGACAGTGAACTAATAGCCAACTTTTTATAATGCATACCAACCTACCAAAACAAGCGTAGGAGTTCCCTGTTTAGTAATCCGTCTTCACCATGAGTCATACAGTCACATTTCCTGCGCTGTAGGCATTTTCCACTGATGTGAGGACGGGGTCATCGTTTGAGAGGGAGCGAATTCTCGCTTTGTTTACAGTCGGGCGATGCTTGTGATCTCCGTTCCAAAGCTACGGGACGGACGGCTCTGTTGACCTTTACCCATTGCAGAGCTTGTGTAGCATTTAAACCGCAAATGCCTCCGCTACTGAGTTTTTGACGAACAAATCTACACGCTATATAGCCTATATCGAGCTCTGAAGTGTCACTTCTTCTTTCTTTTTGTAGTGGTGACATCACGTTACATCACGTTGCCTTTAACAAAGGGTCAAGAATGGCTTTTACAACGCGCATCTTGAGAATACTACCCAATTTCGTTGCATTATATCGGTACGATCAGCTGAGGCTAGTTTCATTCATGTTTTCGCCATATAGAAGGCGACGGGGTATGAAAGGTTAAAAAGTCCTTATAGTAATTTAATCATGCACCAGCTTGTCAGCGCCCTGTCACTTCTTTCAAAAATCAATCGTTGAACATGGTGGCATTACTGAAAATAATGCTGTCACGGCAAAGATCCAAAAGCAACAGAGTAAGTAACAGTCAATTTACTGGTCCCAATTTGAAGGTTAGAACCATAGTGAGGACGCCAGCAACATAGTGGCATGGTGCAAGTGGTACGGCTGCATTGGTACGGCTTCGTCTGCAGGGGAAGTTAAATGCAGGATGCCGTCAGATTCCAGCGCACGTCAATGGCCGCAACGTGAAAAATTCAAACTGAACTTTGCCAATGACCCGACTACTACAGCGTCTCCCATGAGCATAATTGTCTCAACACAATACAATGTCGATGTTACGTGAGGCGTTATCACGTGTGTCAGCAGCCCTGTCTTCTATGAACTGTAGCCAAGGAGGCAAAGTCGCTGTGAGGCATGTCAAAACTTCGTCCACTTTCGTTCGAGGTCCCACACAAAATTCCAATCTTCGTCTGTCATTTTTTCCACTAAGACACTGGAGCGCTGCAGACTACTCACTAAAATCGAAGTCGTCGCATCCTTAGTCAACTTCGCGTACTTCACTTCCATCTTCTGCAACGTACTACCATAGTTGTCGGCCTGAGTCTGTAAATCCGCCATGGCCAGTGCGGAAGAGGTTGGAAATTGGCTGGCGTAGAGGGTGACGGAACAGTGCTCCAGGGCATACCCGCTCGTCACGAGGAACATAATGAGGTCTATGGCCACGAGTCTTCCGCAGTACGACGTCGTTCTCGAGTGTCTGTAAATGTGCTGGACGACGACTCTGTCGAACCATATGCCCACGCCGATTATTACGGTGTCGGGAGAGTCCGTGCTTGGGTCGTCGAACGTCCTTCTGAAGGCGTCCACGTCCTCTGTCGTGGGCACATCGTAGTTCGTGTAGGTGTCCGGAACGATGTTCTCGAACATGTTTCACACGCTGCGGAGAAAGTTAGCAACACTGTATCAGGTGTTCGTTTGTCTCGCTTTGCTTTTGTTTCCGAGTATGTGAGACGATTAGTGCGGATTCCAAAATGAATCCTCAACATATTTGTGAATCTTCATCATGCGTAACGCGGTCAAGCGAAAGCCTTGGTAAGTGGAGACAAGCTACTTTAAGCCGTAAGAACGACCTGAACCTGCGTAAACAATGTGCTATAGCAAAGCCTGGTCCCCTCTACCCTCTTTTTGTAGAGCTGCACTCTCATTGTGACTTTTATGCCCTTGTGCACTGGCAGTATCTGGCAATGGGGGCTTCCCGTTATACCGAGGGCGAAGGTGTAATAGAATTGTTCACCCATCATTTCGTCATCTCGTCATTCATTTCACGCTAATCGATGTGCCCTGGAGTAGCGAGCTAGGTGGAAAATTTGGTCACTCAGTGTCGTCATATGTATTGCTGTGGCTGCTACTAAAGTCGTTCGCTTGTACGAGTGTTTTCGCTCGTTTGCTGACCGATAATGTACCCGTTACCTCAGTGTGCCTTGAAAAAGAGGCCCGACTCATACGTGGAGCTGGATCGCAGCCCTAGGCGTTACAGGAATCCATTGGGCTATTCAGACGACAATTGCCAGAGCTGTGCACTCTAAGAAAAAAAAAGAGTAAAATGGGGAGTAACAACACCAATTATATTCTGAAGATGAAGTGGGGAGCCCTAGGAATGGAACGCGAAATGGGGTGTAATTGCAGCTTCTAGTCCCCTAGACTGAAATTACTCCCCATTTTAGTTACCTAACCCCGACTTTTATACTCCCCTGGACAGCATATTGTCACTGAAGTTCACAAATGGTCTTCTGAATGCAACAGACTACGTAAATACGTCCTCTTGGTCAATTTGATGGTATAAGGCTGTATAACTCAGCCAACTTCACAGTTTTCCACCAAAACAGAGTAAGAAACAGTTAGTGCTTCTTTCTTCGCGAATTGTCCACTACGTATGTCGCAAGATTCTATATCACTTGATGTATCACGGTTGACGGTTTGATTCAAAGTACTTTCATGCATGCACGGGAATTATGTACCAAGGACTCTTAGAACAAAGTGTGAAATGGAGCCCCCACTCTGTGACACTCACTTACTCCCAAAAGGGACAATTTTTTTTTGTGTGTGTGTGGCAATGCATTTAGTCCCCAAAAGAAGTAAAATTACTCCTTATTTTTTCATAGAGTGTACAGGAACCAGTTGCCCGTCATGACCGAGCTATATGCCTGCTGGACACGGGGTCATGCTGCAGTAGGGGACTGTGCGGGAAACTGTGTATTACACTTGCTTTACAGCGACTGAGAAAAACCCATCGGGAACACACAGCACAAGCTGACTCAGAGATTATCGCCGCTGCTGGCAAGTCCAGTGTGTGCGGTTTATGAGTGATTCGTAGAAAGCGCAGGTATGTGCACGTCGGATTTGAGTTCATAATTGTGTCTACATTTGTAGAGTGTGCAAATAGGGCACTATTACATGGTGGGCTCCCCCCCCCCCCTTTTTTTTTTCCAGTTTGTTGGCCGTTTCAAATTTGTTCGTGTGGTAATTATTGTCAGTTGTATTTCAGGACTGAGGGCGATGCGTGAATGAAAGGCAGGTGTTGAGCAAAGGGCGAGCCTGTACTCAGATGTAACGTAAGTTTTTCTCTTAGCTGTTCGAATTGATCTTTTGCGTTGGTTGTGTTCATTTTTATGCAGGCGTAGTCGGAAAGAAAGATGCCTGGATGCCAAAAGCCTGGATGGCGAATCGACGTTGCTTTCCGCGAGGTTCTAGTGCCTTTCAACAATTAGAACGGTCAGTTAACTGTCCTTATCGAGAGAGAGTATGGAAAAATGTATCAGTGCTAATAAAATGTAAGGAGACTAAAACTTTACGGCAAGCATATTTTTGTGTCATTCTTTATGACTATCATGAGGACAGTATGCTTATTCGTGAAATAAAACCATCGAAAAATAACATGTAATCAATAATAATTAAAAATGTAGTTGCGCACGTTTAATTTGCATTTTCATCGCACGTTAATTATACGTTGTCAGTTTGATGTTAATTATTCCACTTTTTCAACATTAGCATACGTTGAATTAACGCATAAACTACGTTTCAGTGACGTGGAATATGCGTTCTGGTCGCTGTTAATTTAATCCGTTTCTGGCTGTGACATTAACCAGGTAGAATCAACTTTAATAGTTGTCAACGTTGATCCTGCATTCACATGGTTGGTTTTCAACGTGTTCTCAGCACTGAATTTGCAATATGTTGTGTTGACTCGGCAGAAGGTACCAGAACACGGGTCGTCTCTCGGCCTGAGCGAGCGAGGCGCTTATCCGCTGGGAACGCAAACTGTCCTGGAATATGATTTCCAATATAGCACGTGGATGTCACGACTGATTATGCATAGAGCACGAGGCCATTGCAATGTGGGCCACAATCGGGACTTCCGCGCCCTCTTATCTTTGACATGCAGTTGAACTTCGTTTTCCGCCTAGACTCCGCACCTCTTTTTCCCTTATCAGTAGACATCCGGTATTCTCATATGTGCAGAAAGATTTCATCGACCGATAAGGCACTGCAGCATGAAATGTGCTCAGGCACACATCAATGTAGTTTACAGATTAAGGTGTTCAGGGAGAGCCGCCTAGCAATGTGCCATGTCGTTTTAACCACATATTAACTACATATTAACCACATATTACTACTTAACCTTACTACCTAACTACTTTTCTTTTGACGTAAACGAACAGCAAAGCAGTACTCACCGTGTACCTTCAACACTCTTGCGGGGTCCTGCGATGTTTTAGCGTTAACTGTGGGCGTATTGTGGCATATCCATCTTCGCCAAACGATAAGAAAGTAAGCGAATAGGCGAACTGATATCGGAACAATAGATTAACTCCTGAATGAACGGCGCACATTGAAGCTTGCAGTCTCTCGAGATAAACAAAATGTTCCTTACGTGAAGGGGCTTGGGATACACGATATGCTTTCTCAGGGAATCTCACGTAGCATGATAAATGGCACATTGACGTCACGGTATACACGTTGAGAAGATGCTAGTAAGAAGCGTAAAACGTGTACGTTCTGACGTGTGTTGACAAAGGTATCACGTGTCACAATACGTTCATAGTTATTCACATGACTCACATGCCAGTGCGGTCCCAGAAGTACTTCCGATGTGTTCAATGTGGAGTAAGAAAAGTGGCTGGCAGATTGTGACGTGGCAGTGGCTATGATTCTCTTGCAATTGCTTTAGGGTTATTAGAGGGGTACTACAGTACCAATTTAGTATATGACGTAGTCTGGACAGCAACACAAAATGATGGGGACTGATCCGTCTCGTCAGGCATAATTTATGAGCTAAAGAAACCGCAATTTGCTTTTTCCCTCCCCCTCTCCTTTTCAAGGAGCCCCACAATGCGAAGAGGCCTCGGGATGGCGGTCCTCAAACGATCTCCCGCGATGAGTGGACAGATCGTTTGCCAAGACCAATGAGAGCGTGTTCCGCATTGTCAGCCTTCTTGAGAAGGAGAGCGAGAGAGAAAATTGCATGTTCTTTCCTTCACCAAGGACGCAACCAATGAATCGCGCTCCTTTTATGTTGGCCTCAAGGTAACAGCATCTTTCATACTGCTATAAGAAATTTTTGCGCTTCGGTGTTCCTTTAAGGACCTTTGCTAGATATATCGAACACGTGTTTTCTTCTTTCCAGTTTTGCACCTATTCCATGGTAACGCATTCCGCTTCTGTCGAGATTAGTTCGTGGCAAATAAAGAGCAAGCCATGCAGGCCGTGGCGCAGAACTTAAGCCGTATACCTATAGCCGCCTACACAACAAGACACAAGCCATTTAAAATCACAACATACCCACTTCATCATAAAGGAACACTAGCATGCATCTAATTCCATCAGTGTCGCATAAACCTTAATTTGAATGCAAACCTTCCAACACACATATACTTATGTGCGTATGCATGAAGAACAAGCGACGACCACGCTGCCTATAATGAGCTGCTGAACGAAGTAAGTTCCTGTCACAAGCAACAGGGGGGATAAATTAGCATTTTCTTGAAAAAGGAAGGAGCTTTCGTCCTTTCGATTCGTCAGTCCAAGGTTTAATGAGAGGCTCATTAGACTCGACGCAGTCTTTCCATGTATATAAGTTTAGTGTGCGGTGTTTTCTTTACAAACTGGGAAGCGCAGGAATCTGTGAAAAAATAAAGCTGGTCGGAAAAGTTTCCGAGTTTGATGGAAATTAGATCCTGCGCGACGGAACATGGACGGCAGTCGAGGGATTTCTGCTGGGCTGCGGAATGAGCTAATGGTCTACTTCTTACTGCTGTGAGTTGTCTTATGGGCTACTATGGCCGTGCGAATCCCTAAATGGGCCATCCGTGTTGACACCAATGACCTTTGGCCACTTTGCCGTTATGTCCAGTAGAGACCTGCAGACTAGTGGTGACTGACTAGGACGCGTGAAATCATTGACTATGAAGGTGATGTAGGCGCATACACTGTGGTAAGGATCCTAGCAGACCGTGGGTTATCCTGGAGTCTACGGTGGTTGAATTGAGTGAAACCCCGTATTCTTCGTGTGGCTGTGAACGTTGGCGCTTTGCCGCCAGAATGGACGAAGAGGCTTGCAACGTCGCATGCCCATGTGATTGTTTGACTGGTGATTGTAGATTGAAAGCGTACCATGATGCTTTTGCTGGTGTTCCCCTAATTCAGCGTCACTGGTGAGTCGAGGTCGCTACATTGTCTCATGCATCTCCGCCCCTTCACACTATCAAACACATACCAGAAGCACCCATTTAGTCATGGTTTATTATGAATGTCGAAAGCAAGCTAGCTCACTGTCTAAGCTTCGCTGGATTAAAATTATGGAAGCGACAGTACAACAATTTGGTGGCACGTTTTCCTTCATGCCACCTTCTTATCTCAATCTAATCTTATTTACCGGGTAGGGGAAGACAGGGGTACGTTGCAGCAGTCATTGTTTTGCTCCATATAAATACGACCAGTGGCTCCACCTTGGGATCACCCTCAAGAGCGCGCTCCGTACGTATGTCAAGTGCACAGGTCAGAGCGTCTGTACAGGCGTCGCCACCCTTAACCGTAGCGCGGGAACGCGTGGCCTGCTTGCATGCCAGCGCCGCCTTGTGTCGATGATGGGGCGTGCTGGGGTGGAGGCTCTGGGGCCCTGGTGCACAAGCGCCCCCTCTCGACGGGAGCACGACAAGCACGCACGGATCACCTACTCAGTTAGCTATCTGCAGACAGTTCAGCGATAAGAAAATCAGTATACGAGCAAAAATGTCAGTGTTTCTTTGGCGTATTTGCATCCACACAAACACGTTACCAAATCTTAAATCTTAACTCAGCACCATGAACAAAACCTAGCACCAGCACAAACAAAAAAAAAAAACACCCTGTGATAACACATATCATAGTGAACGGAATGCTCAGAGCAAACATGGGTGAGCCTACAGTGTTTGCATATGCCTCAAACTTATTTCAGAACATTGTTCCCCTCAAGCTCGCCCTTCCGCAAACCGGCATTTAGATAAAGCGTGGTCGATAACGCACACGCGCGGTTATTGTGCCTGTTTTGCGAGGGCGTAAGGTGATACTATACAGCAGGTGATCCATTCGTACCATGCCGATTACACTGAGCTCAACCGATCGAGAGGAGGCGCTCGTGTACTATGGTCTTAGAACCTCCACCCCAGCATCAGCGCAAGGCGGCGCTGGCATGCAAGCAGGCCACGTGCTCCCGCGCTACGGTTAAGAGTGGCGACGCCTGTACATTGCAACAGTTGACTTACTTTGATAAATGTATTATTTTGTTAAGAAAAACACTTCTATCTTGATGAAACAGACACTCTCTGCCATAGTGAAGGACAGATGTTTCAGAAGAAATTCATTTTGTACGTTTCTTCAAATAAATATTTCTTTTACAAAATAAATTGTGAAAAGAGTTGCGACTATCCCTGTCTTCCCCTACACCTCGTTTACGGGAGGCTAGGAGGGGGGGGTCTATTTATTTTCACAGGAAAGATCAGCCAGAAAGGACGGCTTGCTACTCCTTAATAAATGATTCATATACTAGGGGTATACTCACCTCACAATATGTAGCTGTGAAATCGTGTGTTTTCTATTAAAGAATGTCGCGCAGAGGGAGCTGCTTAGCTAAGTTGATGCGATAATTTCTGCTTCGTGGCGAAACGTGCCGAGTGCGTACCTCTCGATGTGCCTAACGACGGGAGTTATTGTGCTAGGTGACCGATTTCAGCAGGCAGTGCGGTAGTACGGCTGGTACGGTAGCGCGCGGACTTGCCTTAAACAGCGGAGCGCGTGTCATCGGGCGCTGATAGGCAGCTGGAAACGACGTTAGAATGATCCACTACCCCGTTCAAAGGGGGGTCAGTACGCACAACCGAGAAGTCGAAACACGAATGCATCCATTGTGCGTATCGACACTCCCTTCAAGGAGATAGTGGATCATCCCAATCTCGTTTCCAGCTGTCTATCAGTGCCCGATGACACGCGCTCCGCTGGTTAGGGCAATTGTGCGCGCCACTGTATGGAACCTACTGTTCGGGAGGTGTTTGAACTTAATCACTTCCTGCAGCAACTTGGAAGCATGTGGTAGGACAGAGGAACTGTAGACGCGGATAGCTGACGGAATTGCATAGCAATGTTCGCGAACTCTCAAAGTTCTTTAAGGCTCGGTTTCACCAACGCCGACTAACATTTGAACCGAGACCAACAGTCCCCTACCTTGAATTTAACACTTAATTATGCATGCTTCACTAAAGGAATTTATTGTCACTGAAGCATTCATCGCGTCACCAACTAACGTTTGTAAGAAAAGAATTGAGTGTTAACTTCAAGTTTTAGCAACAGTTCATCTCCGTTCAGAGGTTACCAGCGTTGGTGAAACCGGGCCTAAGAGAAACGTTGTCATAGCTGGAAAGTACATACTACGCGGAACCTGCTCGATTTCACTGAAGTGCAATTTTACAGGCTGGAGTGTAGTAGAAAGTAAATTCACTCACTTTTTGTGATATCTAAGATTTCCCTGCATCTCTGACTCTTGCTGAGTGATCATAGCAAGGTTCACTGCCTCTGCATACGTATTTCCATGATAGTGTTTCTTGCAGGTCCTCGGCGTGTCGCATTCCGTGGTCCCCAGGTTGCCGCGGATTCAGTGCCACTATCACAGTCCGGCGGAACTTAATTCGCTTCTTCCACAGTGAGCAAAGTGCTGCGTTCCAACTGATTCCTATTTATTTTAATTTTTCAGCAGGTCGGGTTTCTCTATGGGTATTGGAGCTAATTGCAGATGACGAGAAACTGAAGCGCAATGATTAACGGTGCGGTGGGTGAAAGACGCCAGAGAAAACGAAGGGACTATTAAAGTTGCGTTGTAAAAGAGAAGGGCTGCAACGCTCTGTGTGATACATCACGGCTTGTCTTACAGCAATACGGTGCAATAGTGTAAAATCTACAAGATACTCGGACGGGACCTCCGTTAAAGTTATTGTTGCCAGACCGCATCACATAAAGGGCTGAATTATGCCATATTTAACAGCTATCCCATCAATCGTGAACGACCAGACTGTCCTGACGTATCAAGGCCTGTCGGAAACTCTCATTTGAACTGAAGACAAACGTCACCAAATGAGGTTTCCTTTCAAAGAGAAAGCCTCTGAGTTTGTCTAGACGAGTTGATGTCGTCGTCTGCTCAACGACGTCGCCGTTTGTCTAATGTCTTCTGCTACGCGTTTTCGTCTTTATTGCGGTCGTCTTTTAGGGATTTAGAGACGAGTTGCTGATCTGTGACGTAGAGGTCATTCTCTTGACGACCTGGCAGTCACGGGCATCTGGTATTTTTATGTTTCTTTTGTGCGGCGGTGTACCGGTACCTTAGTCTTATACTGTGGAAGCTAGGCTGTAGTCGACGCAGTGAGACTTGCTGGTGTATTTCTGTTATGTCATCGGACATGGTGTTGGGGGTTAGTCGTTGACAGTTTATAATTGCGGTGCATTCATTGAATGTGTTTATGACTGAGGGAGTTCTAAATTTCTTACGTACTGGGTTATGTGTACTCTAGCACTGCTGTCATCTTTATCTACGAAACCTTGGTACTTGTATTCTGCATGCGTCATATAATCGTCCATCGTCCATCGCATGCCAGGCTTACTTGTTACTAAAATTTCGAAAACGTGAACTCTTTTGCCGGTAGGCAAATAATTATTTTGACGCTATGATGGTATTCCAGTAAGCTGAAGTATACAACAAGTATAAGTTTTATATTTGCCTATCCTATATGCCAGGGTTATACGTTGTTCCTCCATTATAAAGTAATAATGCGGTGCTTTACGTCGCGAGACACCTGTGATCGTGAGCTTCATAGGATGGTCAGGTCTGTGGATTACTTTTGCCCACCTGATGGTACGTCAACGTGCGCCGACTCCCGATACACGACGTATCTGAGCAACTTTACCCCTCCACCAAGTTGTCCTCGGGCGGGTTTGAACCGGCGATCTTGGGATTAGCAGGCGGACACGCTACTGACTGAGCCACCGCCATTATAAAGTCCCCCGTTTAGTTTCACCAATAGCAGAGCAAAACGGCTTTGTATTTGCCTGCTCTCACGCCTATTGGTACTCCAGCAATGTGCTCTCATCTTAGTATGATTACCTCGTAAATGTACAGCAGGATAGCTGGGGATACCTTGGATTTGTCTTCACTGAGTTTGTTTATTTTTTTTTAAATTTGAGCATGCCACAGAAAGCCGCTTCGTATACAGATCCACGTGTTGCTCCTACCGTAGGTCTCACTCATAGGCATAGGTTGGGAGTAACGCGTTACAAAGTAGTGCGTTACCGGTAACGCGTTACATTGGAGTAGTGAAATATGGTAACGCGTTACATTTGGGAGAAAAGTAACGAGTAGCGTAACGTCACTACATTTTTACTAACTAACGCGTAACGGCGTTATGCGTTATTGCGTGTTCGGGAACATTCGTTCATCACCTAAACTTGAAAGCTTGAGTGAGGATATAGTGCCTGCAGAATACGGGAAAATCCCCGATTTTTTCTATTCATCTTCAACAATGAGAAGAAGGTCACATCGGCACCCACGAAGAACGCAAAAGAAAGGCTATAGACCTACCCTGATTGAGATGGCACCTTTGTTAGTCAACTCTGTTTTGTTTTGTTCACCTATGTTTACCACACTCCCTCTGGTATTTCTCGGATGAATGGGGCAAAAGCGACAGAAAAATAGCCTCTGCCCTCTGAACAAGTAACAAAATACCCAGGCATTGGCTGTTTGGATTTGTACTGTGTGAGATAAAAGGTCACCATCTCAACCTTCACAAGGAGCATCACTGTTCATTAGGCGTCCTCTCAGACAAACGGGTGAAGCTCAATTTTGAACATAAACTACTTCTGCGTTGCAATAAATCGGACATGTAAGTTGTGTTCATGCGTGACTTTTGGTTGTGCGCAACATTTCTTGTATTGGTTTGCGGAATGCACTTATGTAACTCAACCAAAATGGTACATATTATAACGACAACCGGTGAAGTAATGCAAAAGTAACGGCATTACTTATTAGAAGTAACGGCGTTAGTAACGCGTTAACTACTATCGCAACAGTAACGAATAACGTAACGCGTTACTTTTTGAAAAAGTAGTGAGTAACGGTAGTGCACCACAAAATAAAAGTAACTTCCCCACCTATGCTCATAGGCAACAAAGCACATTGTATTTCCAAGAAGCACGTCATAGTCCGTTTCATTTCAGTGCAGCTGTACGTCTCTAAGAAAAATCTTGTATCGGCTCTCCCTTGCTGCTGCCAAATTTCACACTCCTTCCACAGCTGTACACGAAACACGAACAAAACGTTACACAAGATCTCTCAGGCTCCACGTGACAGCCTTGCCACTCTTGACGTCGCGCAACGCTCCTCAAGTTACCTTTGACAAAATCTCTCCCAACATCGTTCTCTTTCACGCATGCCCTTCTACGTCAGTCACACTAAACATGCACACGCTCCCACCCTCTTCTCCCGTGTAACCACTTCATACTGACACACGCCTGAGAACTGCAGCATCCTTCTTCCTCAACACTAATCTCCAATTCGTGCTCAAACAACCGTAAGTGATATGCACTCTGACACTTTCGAACATCCTCAAAGAGCACGTCTCCCACCACAGCGCAACCTGGGATGAAGCGTTCCAGCCCCCTCCTCAACGCACGAATACGCGAACATGTTTGCCGGGCTATAAAGAAGACCACGAGAAGCGTTCGAAAGAATTCGAAACCTCTTCTTTTTTCGCGCAGTTCTTCGCATGTCCTCGCTCTTTTCTTGAAGCACAAGGCGCCCATGCAGATTCTTTATCCATGCTCCAATACCGTGACAGATGGGGGAGGTGTTTTGTGTTGACTTTGGGCTCCGCACTGTCGTCGACGCCATATCTTTTCCGGCCGGGCTTTTATATTTGAAGCCAGGGCTTTACAGCCTGGGGGAATGGAAGACAAACGTTTCTGGATCGTACATAAGGTGGTCGAACTTGCAGGTTTCGGTGGGGGGCGCCTTATCGGCGAAGGTTCAAGCGTTGGGGTCTTAAAGTATTATATTGGCTGAGATTTATGCAGATTCTGCGTTCGAAGTAGTGGGGTGTGAAGAAGCGCTGTTGCCTTCCTTGCTTCATGGCGTACCTGCAGGGGAATGAAGGCGAGGAGGTTATCGAGAATGTCGCTATTGTGTCGACGTGGAAATATACTTGAGGAGAAAATGTGGATTCGTCTGGAGAGTAGAAGGTAGGCGCCTCACACGTCGTTTTCAAATTTTTACGTCAAAGAAAGAGGAAAACACTGGGCGTGTACTTTGCTGTATGCGGCCTATGCTATGGTGCGCCCACCATACTTATGCTGGTTGCGGTACAAGTCGTATACGATGCGTCGACACCCCTTGGTTCTTATGAACTACCCAATTGCAAGTCGCACGCTTAACACAATGCATGAAAGATGGGCCACCGTAATAGCGCTGGAGCGACCACACAACACTAGTGTTACTAGTGATGTGATGTGATGTGAATAAAGAAAAAAAAATGGGGATGTGAGTTTGGACGAAGTCAAACTGGCTACCCCAGTACACTTAATACAGAAAGTTCAATCCGATGATGAGATGATGAAAACACAAAAGGATGATGCCCAGAGACGAACAGAGATGATAATGGAGTTCAACATGTAGGTCAAAAGTTCAAGAGCTGCGCCCAAGTTAGAGTAAAGTGGCGGAATCGCCGGGGGCACACACAGGACACATCACACATTCACCGTGTCATAGGATGATAAGCCCGGTTGCATGCAAAAAGTCTTCGAGTGCCCTTAGCGCCTTGTCGGACGAAGGAGGACCTAACAGTTTCGTGATGTCGAAGGCTCGGGAGTCCACACGGGAGAGGCTTGTCTCTAATGCCCTTCGAGCATCGATGTATTTCTGACACCTGAGAAGGATGTGTTCTACATCCTCTACAACGCCACACTCACTACAGTTCGGAGAGTCTCGCTTTCCGATTTTGAAGAGGAGACGTGCGCTGTACGGTACATTGAGCCGTAGCCTATGTAGGACAGTTGTCGTTTGTCGCGTAAAGGAAGGTGGTACTCGAAAGCGTAACCCTGGGTCGACCTTGTACAGAAGCGAATCCCAGGCCGATCCTGTTAACCAGGAGGTGTTGCATATTCGTTGTTTGAACTAGTGGTAGTCAAAGAAAGACAAACGAAGTGTATAGATGTTGACAGGGTACCACAGACGACTTAAGGGGGAGGTTAAAATGAAATACAGTCACCATGTCTTTATACCTCCTGGCAGAATTAGCCTTTGCGATAAGGCACACAATGTGTCCACTTCTTCGCACTGTTTATACTAATGAAATTCGAAGATTGTTTTGTTTTTCTTTTGCCTGCCACAGCGCACGCAGACGTTCGCTATGACAAGCACGGGGTTGTCGTCCCGGATTGGCAGACAGGTACAACGTGATAGTGAAGCACTACCAGGCCTCCACAGCTCCCCGCATTTGCGGCAGTAGAAAAATAAAATCACGTCACAGTCACGTGGTATTACATCGTCAGGCATCATGACGGATGCCCATTGGCCAAAGGAGGATGCGCGCTCCGGGATTGGTTGATAAAGTTTCGAAATATCTGACAGCTCACTCTTCGCGGGCAGTCGGCCAGGCGGGCAGCTCCAAGCAAGGTTGCTGCGTCTCCGCGGCTCGCCGATGTCGGTTGACCAAAGATGGAGTGTACGCGCGGGTTTGTTCGTGAGCTATAGTGACTCTGGCCATGTACTGATCTCCGATAAAGTGTCAACCTACGGACATTCTTGCCGGGTCGGAACTGGAATGCCTGGTGAGCTGACGCCTGAGGAACACTTTCGAGCGCTGTCACATTTTCAAATGCAGTGACGAAGAAGAGAGTGTTCGTACGACAAAAGTATTTCCCGTGACAGTGTGACCTACGGTGCATCGCCAGAATGAGAAGAAGATGCTCATCTGTGAAACGCACGCACTCGTGGACTTCGCTCGCCTCCAGAAGTAGACTGTATGTGTGCTTTGCAAGTTCGAACTTGGTTTGGTTACTGTCTATTCAAGGAACGAAACGTCCTGTACGCACGGTGAATATGAGTCAAACATTTGAGTTTATACGTTGCATCAATAAATATGTATTTCGCCTATCAAAAATGTCTTAGTTATTTTGGAATAACGGGCGGCAGGTATGAAAACCAGTAGAAGTCAATGGCAGCCAGGGCCGGCCGAAAGCCGAGCCAAACTGAGAGGTTGCTGATTGGTTGGCTGCTAGGCATCACGACGCATTTTCATTGGTCGTATGTCCAGTGTTGCCTGAATTATCTCAAACTATGGGCTCTATGGGGAGCTGCGGGCGCCTGGCACTACTACTGCGTGACGCATTTGAAACAGATTACTAATTACTATTACAGTTTTTAAAGAATGGTCAGAACTCTTGAGCACCTTGGAGTATAGTCATAACCTTCAGAACATCCGCGCCCACTCTGTGCCTCTCTCTTTTCGCATCATCTGCTCCCACTGCCATCACCCAAGGGCCTTGCCAGCACCCATGGGCGTTCCCAGTTTTTTTTTTTTTTTCCAATGGGGAAAATGCCTCCAGGGTGGAAGGGGAAGAGACGTGCAACTCCTTCATCCTTCATCTCTTTTCCAGGAGATGGACGCTCCGAACTGTGCGCGTCTTCACAGTGTTCAGAGGTTCATGTTATTATGACATCTGAGAAAAATCACGAATAAAGAGTCCCCATTTTTGACAAGTGGCCTTGAAGCTCCACGCGGGGGGGGGGGGGGGGGACTGCCACTCTTGCCCCTGTCAGTACGCCCATGCCCGCACCCTCCCCCAAATATCTTACACCCCCCCCCCCCGCAAATACTTGTCAGGTTGGCCAAAAAGACCGAAAAGTCGGCAGATATGGCTGCACTGTAAGAAAAACTTCCGTAATTTTACTACACAAGTGCCTGGTAACTCTGTTGCCGGCATATGTGCCGTGACCTCTACGCTGCACAAAATCCGTTTAGAGTGCACACTGGACAGTTCCCGACTGGACTTTTGCAGTTTAATATCGTTTCCTCGTTTTCGTTTGTTTTTCTTTGTTCTCTTCGTTCTGATCAATACATCCCCTTTTAACGTAAGTGCGATTCTTTTCGCTCATGTGAGTTATGCAGTGTGCACTCCAAACGAATTTTTCGCAATCACTAGATCACGGCACATATGCCGGCTACAGAGTTAGCAGTCACTTGTGAGTAAAATTTCTGATTTTTTAAAAGAGTGTCACCCTCGTTACGGAGCACCATCCAAGCCCTAAGCTCTCCCTCCACCTCCCCACCCTGCAATCTGCCATTGTGACTATAACGTGATCAGAGGGACGACAGCGACAGTCGTGGCTCTGTCCAGAACCTGTCCAGCTTCCAGTTGATACTCACGAATGCCTGGTCTTCGTTGTAGTGTTCCGTGGAGCAGAAGCATTCCGTCTTCGATGTCGGGCGTCTTGTATCATCGGGTCAGCTGGATGGCGTCATCAACAGATGGCCCCACGACTCGCGTTAGGTTTTGCCAGATGGAGTACGCAACTTTTGCTTGGAGAAGTGACCTTTGAAATTCGATTGCTAGGACATACAGTTTGCCGACATGCACGCGAATGATGCGAGGGCAGCGCCCAGAAGAAGAACACTCTGTATTCCAAATATTTGCTGCTCTCGTCTTGAAGCCCTTCCTTACCGTTTTCTTACCGATACGCTGGACTTTTCAACATTTGCTTTTCCGACAGGTTTATCGTTTGGTATCTCTATACATGATGGGGTTCAGGTAGATTGTTAGGTATGTGCGAATATTTATGATGAATTTGACGGATGGGCAGTACAGCGTGTGAGGTTGCGTCCAGACAGATAACGAATTCCTCAACATCTTCCTCATCTCCGAAGGCTAAGTCTGAACCATCCAAGGTACTCTGATGTTCTGCAAGAAAACCTTGAGCTTGACGACACGTAAAAGACGAACACAGCCTTCGTCTCTGTGTGTTCGTCTTTTACGTGTAGCCGTGTAGCCTCACCAGGTAGCCGCCGTCCTCTCAGTTATCTCACTCTGGTGTTGTCGCCAAGAAGACGGGTGTTGAGAGCGTTGTGTTTTCCATCCCATCACACGCGAGGAAGCTTAGCCTGTACCAACGTAACATAATTAGCAACATAAGCTACAACTTGTAGCTTACATTGAAGAGCACGGCCGAAAGGTACGGTGAGCCGGGGCCAACGAAGACAGCTGCGGCGTTAGCGGTCAGTCGCAACCATAGGTGAATGTGAGACCTCTATGTGACACATCCACCACCCGCAGGATACGGCACCTGAGAACAGAAAGACATTGCCCTAATATTCTGCAGCGCTGATAAGGAATTGAACAGCATTGAAGGTCTGTAGTGACAAAGCCTTACATCCATCTATCTACTGCATCTTATCTATTGTACTGCAATCGGTATCTCTCTCAACGACTCGTCCTCCAACGCCACTTGCTACAACTTCGTTACGCCAACGTCTCTTTGGCCACTCTGTTCGGCCCAGTCTTGCACAACTAGGGGGCGGTTACGACTGCCCTCTTGAGCTTCCTTGACGCCTCCGGCCTCTCGACCAGCCTCTAAGGCCCCCTTGTGTGTGTGTATGTGTGTGTGGTTTTTGTTGTTTTTGTTTTCTTATTTTTTTAAGGAAAGCAAGTCGGCCTACGCCTGGCTAACCTTTCCTCCCTTTTTTTTTCAATAAACATATTCCCCCCTACACCTAGGCTGAAAAGTAAAAGAGAAAAAAAACACTTCAGGTTACTTTCTCTCGGCGTATAGACATCAACAGATGTCTATTGGAAGCGAAAAACGGAAGTAAGAAGGAAAGTCAGCGAGTGCCTGTGCCGCGGCTTAAAGGGGTTTGACAATTGCCACATGCAACCCACTAAATGTATGTTTTTTTTAACTTTTGGGTTTTTAAAACTGCGAGCCTGAAATTTTCAAGCCACCGTTGCCTGACAACCATAACATAAATTTCCTAGCTGTCAATATAACCCTTTCCGCATTCTCTGAACTCTCAACATGCTCCCGTATACACACACGCTTTATCTCGACCAGTTACAGCGCACTGACAACTTGGGGTGATTACCACGAGCGCCATAATGGTGGCGGCGACGAGATGTCTTATCATCGCATTGTGGCCCAACCGCAGGGTCGGAGAACTCGTCAAGTAAATAAAGGGGAAAACTAAAAGCGACCTTCTTCGAGTGGTTTTCCGAGGTCTGCACAAGATTTCCTTCCTTGTCTTTCTCCCTTAGCGAAGGGAAGAGCAGGCGCTTGTTCTGGATCATTCGCTAGGGACTTGAAGTATAGGATGTGCCAGGGAGAGAAAAGCTTGTCCTGCACTTTGTCAGGAGAAGAGCCATATAGCAGGGTTTGTTTGTTGACTCGTTGAGTTTTTGGCGCTGACGCTGTTTGTTCGAGCCAGATAAGCGGAGAGTTGTTTCGAGGAATGTTCGCACCTCAGAGGGAAGCTCCCTTCGGACGCTGAGACTTGGCCCTGCACGAAGCTGTGCGACTTGAACTTTCAGAGTTAAGCCTAAAATATGCGAGTTTCATCGTAGTGTCGTGCCATAGATATCGCGCAAGATATTACCGTAGCACAAACTACCATGGGTTACCCTGCTGGCACTCTTCAGGTGGTGGTGGTGATGGTGAAAGGGCTCGCCCTTGTCGGCCTCACAGAGGTGGGCAACGTCACGACTGACGCCCTGGGGACTCTGCATGCTGGGCCGACTTCTAAGGGTCATATGTTTGAAAGCGTCTGATCAAAACCCAGGAAAACCCCCAGACAGGACAGCCGGCACCGGGATCCGAACCCGGGTACCTCCCAGTCTCGATACTCTGCAGACTTCACCGCGTAACATTCTCAGAACAAACCGTCATTCAGAGTCACATAGCTCTCTCTCCTGATTTGTTGAAAATACAAAGTGTACGATTTTTTCCCCATAAATTCAACGGGCTCTAAAGTGAAAAAACTATTCCTCGTGGAATGAAACTTTCCGTTACCTTGACACGAACACAAAAGGAACAGGAGTCGTTGATTGCGTCGTTCGTGATTTGTGACCGATAGAACAAAAAGACTCTCTCCCTCTCCTACTGAAGATGGCCGACAATTTGGAGCTCTCATTGACCTCCGCAAACGATTTGTCCAGTCATCGCGGGATATTGCATGAGAGACCAATCCGAAGTTTTTGCGCATTATCGGGCTTCCTGAGAAGGTGAGGGAGAGGGAAAGCGTACATTGCGGTTTCTTTCGCCCATAACTCACGATCGACGCATTTTGCGTCGTTTGGCCAAAAATAAAAGCAAGAAAAGAGTGAAGGCGGTGAAGGTGGAGGTATGTAGAAGATGACTGAGAACATATCACAGGGGAAGGGGGGAGGGTAATAACTGAATCGGCTCGCCGTAGTTGGCCACACAGAAGTGGGCATCGTCACGACTATAGCAAAAACTGGATGGAGGATAAAGGGTCGAGATGCGTAGAGGATGCGCGAGTCCGTTGAGGAGTACAAAGGGTTAGAGGGGTCGTTGGGCAAGGCCCGCCTCGCTGCGGAACTTCACCACATAGGACGGTGAAGGCCAATCATTTCACCGAATGATACCGTTATCGCTCTTGACCTGTTCTTAGAGTGTAGTGTCCCTCTAAAATGTTCAAATTAATACAGAAAGGCGTACATTTAAGGAAACCACATAATCATGTACGACGCTTAGTTTCGAGCGAGTTATGCCCTGAAGGTGTGTATTTAAAGTGTGCGTTGACAGCTACCGTCAGAGCTTGCGATGCTTCAGTTGTGCACTTTTGCTCAGTCTTGATGTTGTATGCTGATGTGATGTCATATAATGACACACACAGTTTGAATACCTGTAGAACACAACGAGAGATGACACCCGATGATGAAAGAAAGAAGGGAATCGAAGTTTCTGTAGCCTTGTCATTATGTTCGTTAGTATGATGATTAGCTAGTTGCCAGTTTGGCATCAGAATGTGCCCAGTTAGACACCAAGCAGGCAATCGTTATAGATATTTCATGACAGACATATAGACACATAGACATGTAGTGGATCAGGCAATTAAACATAGAAGGGGGGGGGGGTAACGGTAGGATAGGCTCGCCGATGTTGGCCACACAGAGGTGGGCGTCGTCACGACTATAGCAAAAAAAAAAAAGAGGAAAAAAAAAGACGTACGGATGGAGGATAGAGGATGAAGGGTGGAGATGCCTAGAGGGCGCATGAGTTCGTCGGGGAGAGCAAAGTATTAGATAACAAACATGACAAACACAGACATAAAGGACAAACACAACACAGACCTCGCAATGCCCAATCAGAGTGTGCGTGTTCAACGGCAGTCAGAGCAATCAGACAATCAACGGCAATCAGAGGGCGTGGGTTCGAATCCCACTGCTGGTGCCTTTTCTTCACTGCCATCATTTAATTCGAGTAGCTGAGTAACAACAACAACAACAAGAAATAAGTGATGACGATGTAGTGGGATGTTTCGCCGCTGAGGCGGCGCCCTGTCCCATTGCTTGATGGGGAGAAGATGAATGATGATGATGGTGTGGCTGCGTAGCTTCGAACAGTATACTGCTAATACTAGTGGACGAGGAGTTTCGAGGCATCACCACAAACGTTAATATGATCTCGTGTCGCTCTCGACTTCGTCTCTCAATTACGTCAGTGCGTGTCCGTACGTGTCGAACATTCCAATTACGACGTAATGCCATCGAACGGACGGCCGCAAATTTATCGTGCCACGTTTCACGGCGTTAAACAATACCGACGATTTTTGCTAAATTACAATGATATCTGTTCCAACTCGCGCCCCATGCATGATCAGCGCTTTTTAGCCGATCTTCAAAGTACAACACATCCATGAAAGAAAAGGACGATCGGTTATGATACAAGAACAATAGCAACAACAACAAGAAAAAGGAGAATATCGAAACTACGACATCGCGTTTCTCGCTGAATTTTCGAAATGCGAGTCGGCTCGGCATTGTTCTTTCTTTTCACTCTTTTTGTTTTTTTTTTGCGTGTTTTATAAGTGTAAATTTTGTCATTGGCCATTTTGTTCTTCTTTCTTATTTTTTTTCGTCTGGCGTCGAAGAAGACGCGTGCCACAGCGTTTCTTCCAAGTTTAGAGAGATCGATTTAATCTGCCTTGTGATTTCTCCGCCATATGTATAGGAATTTCGATCGGAACGCCACCGCGCGTCAGCTCGAGGTACAGACGGTTCCAAATTTATGTCCATAAACGATTTCCTTCTTCTGTTTCTCCTTTCGTCCGATGTTTTTTTTTTTTCTTCTTTTTTCGGTTGATTGCAAAGTTGGAACAGCTTGCAGGCGGCGGAATCGACCCAAAATCGATGCTGCGTCCCAGGACGCGTATTGAGCACTTTTTCATTTTATGAGAGGACGAAATGGAAACCTGCTTGCATGCAGGGGTTCGACTTCTCATTTCCTCAGTCCATCCTTGCGATGTCCTTTTTCTACCTTTCTTCCTTTTCTTTTTCTGGGGAAGGGGGATTCAATTACACCACGTTTCTTTTTGTGCCCTGTCGATCGCTGTTTAAGAGTCTGCATAATAAAATAGGATGTCGGTCGAGCAGAAACATTGAGCGAAAACTTCGGGAGAAGTAATCTGGGCCACTCCAATTGTTTCGAATAAACTTGGGTTGATAGAGGGCTAGGCACCGTCGATGTCGCTCTGAAAAGATATATTCTCAACATAGCACGCTCCTGGCATCAGCGTTCACTTCTTTCATGAGTTGAAGACGACAGGCGTACACCTTTTGTGACGTTTATGCAGTCATGTCAGTCGTCACAAGAAAGTATCATTCTGTGACATGTTTTGCCTCCTGTGTGTTGTATGGTCAACTTCTGTGTTTAGTGGGGGGATGCCATGATATCACACCGTTTAGAATCCCAGACGTTCCAAATCCCACATTCCTAAATTGAAGCGTTGATACGAAGAATGGCGCAACGATAGTGTCGAATAATACACATTACTGACAAACCTCGCAGTACTGCATGATTTTGACGTTGGTAGAACCCATTGTCGTGAATAAAAGCCAGGTTTTTGGCGACCATTAGGCTTAGCACGTCAGCCCCATTGGCAGTGGCGTAGCCAAGACCTCCAAGGTAGAGGGGGCTCGAAAAAAAAAACAAAAAAACCCTCCACTGATTTTGGGTACGCTCACAAACTCATGCTTGCGCATACAGCGAGATGAGAGATGAAATTACAGAATATTTGAACGTTTAATAATGAGTTTATATATGGGGTGTCATGAGCTGTGAGGCCGCCTCACGAGATTTCAAGTAGCTCGAAAAGCTCATAGTTTCGAAAGTATTCAACTATGGTGGTTAGACAGACGCCGGTAACTGCAATAACTTTTGGATCGTCCCGCTGGATCCCCCTATATATATATATATATATATGAATGTATAACTGAGTACAGATGGACGCGAAAACAAATAGACTACAAGTAATGAAGAGACTTGGGAGGCCGTATAAGGGTTAAAAACACTTGCTACTTTTATTACATTAATAATTAAGGGGGTGCTAGGAATAGATTTACAGTTAGGGGTCGACGTTTCGGCAGTCAGCGCTGCCTTCAACAGAATTCTGTTGAAGGCAGCGCTGACTGCCGAAACGTCGACCCCTAACTGTAAATCTATTCCTAGCACCCCCTTAATTATTAATGTAATAAAAGTAGCAAGTGTTTTTAACCCTTATACGGCCTCCCAAGTCTCTTCATTACTTGTAGTCTATATATATATATATATATATATATATATATATATAAAGAAGGGGGAAAAGCCATTAAAAAAATAAGTAAATGATGCTAGACGTGTTCGAAATTCAAACTTACAGATTAAAATGGCTTCTATGGCTGCACGTAGAGAAACATAATCTCATTGAACGAAACGATATATATATATATATTACTTTTTCTCCTCGGATTTGCGCGATTTGCGTGGGTTAGCCTTTGGCAGTTAGGGGGGATCGTGCCCCCTTCTAGCCCCCCCGTGGCTACGCCACTGCCCATCGGAGCAGCAGAAGTGATCAGAAATTCGTTAAGTTAGTGTCAGAGTTTCATTTTTTATTTCTTCCTTCTTTTTTTCTGTCTTTTTTTTTTTTTTTTTTTACAGTTCACCACGCGGTTGGGATGCTCCACAGTGCGCGCAACACTACGCTAGCGCCGTTTGGGATTTTTGACTTATGGGATTTTAAACGGTGGCGTTTCGGGATACCCCCGTTTAGTGTGGAATCGAAAGGTCCTGTAATTCATCCGAGTCTCAAACCGTTTGGGTACCATTGCAAAGCATGTAGGCTGTACAAGCGCCGCAGACGCGGTTCACGTCTGTCTACATACCACATGATTCCCACCGTGTCCCTGTGCCTTGGAGTGAGGGCAACTTCACTCTTTCTCTTACGGGATTGCGGGGAATACGAAACCGGATTGCGAAGGGTTCTAGAGAGCGTACAGATCAGAGACGTCTTTCGCGTGCAACAGGTAAGTTAAAGTACGATCATCGTTTTCGTACAGAAGCCTCGTACGTACCGCTGCAGCGAAATACCTATCGAAGAGGAAATCCTCGTTTCAGGAAAACGAAGCTATAGTCGTGTTCAACTTAAGACGGGAAAGAAATATAGTTCGTCAGCTCTCAATATATTACTGCGCCGCGGATAGGATGGGTGGACACAGAGAGGCCACCCTCACTGCTTGCGCCATATGATGTAATCCATCATACTTACACTGCTTCCGTGTTGGCTGTTAAGACCGCACGACACTACGCTGCGGCAGAAAGTGCGCTCCCCAACTAACGGCGCGTAGTGGCGCTGCAGCATTTCTCCTTCCGCGCTATTTGTTCTCCTTATCTCCAATGGCTCCAAGGAAGAAGTCTTGGGCGGCGGCAGTATTACGAACACCAACTAGATTTTTTTAAAAAGTCGATCCCTTAAAGGACGTGACGTACTGATTCCGGAGTCATTTTTTCGGCAGCTCCGTGCGGGCGGGCGGGACACAGGCAGGTCTGGTCATTCCCTGACAGACTCGGACCGGGCCGGGCTTCATTTGGCAATGTCCGGACCGTAAAATAGGGGCCGAATTGGGCCGATAAATAGGGTACTTTCTTTATATATAGAAAATGTATTTATCGTATGTGTTCTTCTTCTGGGCCTAGAAGAGCAGTCTGTGTTCGAAATGTCTGTGGCTCTTGTCCTGAGGCGCATCCCTTAACCTTTTGTCTCTCGTTTGCTGCATGTTGTACCCTTCTACTAATGTGCTGGGTACCTTGTGTTCACAAGAGTCACCACACCATCATCATGTTAGCAGCGTCAAGACGACCACGCAGGGGTGCCACAGGGCACTTGGATCGCCGTGCAGAGTCAAAAGAATAAACATACACACCGCTGAGAACAGACGCAATCGCACTCACGTGCGTAAAAATACTCCCAGTTTAGAAAGATACCCCAATGCCACTGAGCCTAGGACACGAAATACCACCGTAAACAACGAGGTAGTAATAATAATTGGGAGTAAATTTACACGTAAGGTGAGTCCGCCCACACTTGTGTGGCTGCATGCTGCACGTGTCGCTATGTATTATTTCAACGAAGTAGTATTTCATTGAAATACTGTCGTTCTTTTGCAACACCCGCGAGCAAACTAAACCGTGCCCAAAGGCATACGCACCCGGACAAATGTAAGGCGTGCTTCACTATTAAGCTTTCGGGGACGTCTTAATACAGAACTGTGTTCCACTATCTGCTACCCATTTCTTCTATACAATTACACTTCTTACCCTTCCAGTCCAGATAGCAGTCCAGCAGTCCAGATAGCAATCCAGAAGCAGTCCAGATAGCAATGTGGCAATGTTTTAGAACTTGTCTCAGTTGTTGACTCAAGGATAGAAATAGGCAAGATACGGACAAGTGGGGTAACAAGCGGGATAAATGGTTAGGGAAAGTTTAGGAAGATGAGTACACAATCTTCTGTGGCTCATCTTATATAGAGTCAACAACACACAATTACACGTAGTCCTAGTCTAACGATGAAAGATGGAAGTCACACTCATGTCCTAGTCTAGTCCGTGTGAAACGTTAGAGGGAGCCGGTCTGTGTTGCTGGTCTTCCGCTCCGACGCCAATACACACATTTACAATGATAGCGATGGCAGGGTTATTTGTCTTGACTTTTTCATAGGCTGCGCTAAGCATCGGCTGGTGAACGTTTATGCGCCCCTGCATCCGCATCGCTCAGGAACCGTTTTTTTCGTGAGGTGGAGGACGGCGTGCGAGTCAACTGTCCTGACTTGATAGCCGATGATTTAAATTGTGTCACCGACTCAAATCGCGATGCCCGCGGTCCGGGACAGGGTAGGCCCACTTGGAACGCTAGAGGCCTGAGGCGGCTGTTGTCGGTCTCCGACTTGGTTGATGCGCGGCCTTTGCTTCTTGATGACGTTTTCGCTGCAACATGGTCAAGGGGACCCTCTAGCAGTCGCTTTGACAGGTTCTACGTGCCCCGATCCGCATCGACGCCAATCAAGGAATGCAGTGCCGTGACTTCTTCGTTTTCGACGACATATGTCGGTGACCACCGGCCTGTGCTCCTAGTGCTCGACAGATCGCGTCTATTTCGTCGCGGTGTAGGGACGTGGCGACTTGCCCCTCCTCTTCTTAACGATCCCGTCATTGTCGCCGTCGTTACTGTCCGCATCAGAGAATACCGCTCTGGTCGCGACCCAACAGCCCAAGAATGGGAAGGTTTCAAACATTGGGTGAGAGGTGTCCTGCAGACCTCGGGTGAGCGTCGTGAAAGAGACCGTACACGCGAATTGAACTCCCTTTCTGCGAAGATACGCTTCATTCGCAGGGGCCACCCAACGACGCCATTGATGCCTGAGCACCTTAAATCGCTCATTCACCGCCGACTCACTCTTTTGCGGTGTTCATCTGCTACAGCCCGCCAAGAACGCTGCCAGTCCAGATCGGTGGCCGGCCCTGAAGTCCTACGTTACCTCGATGACACGTCGGCATCAGGCAAAGCTCAGGCAACTGTTCAGTTTCCAACGACAAGGACGGCAGCATCACGGAAGATCCTTTTGGAGGTAACAACGGGGTTCGTTGATCTCTTCCGTGGATTGTACTCAAACCCTGCATTGACTGCCGATGTTTCTTTGGGAGTTTTTTCCTTAAAAACTCTCCCGCCGGCTGAGAGTAGTACATTGGAAGACTTCATCCACCTCGAAGACCTCGATGCTGCTCTGCGCAGAGCAAAGCGTGGTACAAGCCCGGGACCGGACGGGCTACCCGCAGAGTTCTACTTCACGTTCTGGCCGGTGCTGCGTACCTTCTTCAGACGTGGTTCGACGTGGTTTCGCGGCTGGAGCCCTCCCATCGTCTTTTGGACTGGGAAGTATTATAAGTGTACATAAGAAAGCTGGTAATCCTGCGGATCCAGAATCGTGGAGGCCGATCACGCTCCTCAACAACGACGATACAAACTCGTCACAGCAGCAATAGCCTTCCAAGTCCCGCTGCTCCTTCACGCTGTCCAATAAATCGGTGTGCCAGGTCGTAGCCTGTGTGGCAACCTGTGTGGGATCCGCTACCTCTTGCACTACGCACGACGACGGGCAGCGTCCGGTGGTCTCCTTTGCTTGGACCAGGCGAAAGCATTTGACAGAGTGTTACACGCATACCCTTTTTCGCTGCTGAGCGCTTATGGCTTCCCAGATATTTTTGTGTGCGGCATACGCTTGCTGTACCACCGCAGCCAGATGAGTGTAGCAGGATTGCAGTCCTCTTGCTTCCCCGTCCAGCGAGGTGTCCACCAAGGCTGCCTAGTGTCTCCCGCCTTCTATATCCTGGTTTTGGACCCTTTTTTACAATGCGTAGAAGCGTCTCCCCTTTCCTGGAGCGGGAACTTGAAAGATCTCTGCGTATGCTCATGACGTCACACTCTTCATCTCCGACCGATGCTCGCTAACGGCAGTCCAGCACCTGGGGCTGGGCAGTGCCGGATGTTGCCATTGCCTGTCGGTGTTTTGCATTGCGTACTTTAATGCGCATTTTGTCATCGGGTAATACCCCTGCACAGACACTTCTACAATATTGGCTTGGCCCTCTTCGTCGCCACCTCGAGCCTGATGCCCAGTTGAACAACAGTCCAAGCGCTGAGGTACCTGCAAGGTTACAAGCCGCAATAGTGCTATTCTTCCAACGAGTCTGCGTTGCAATTCCCACTGTCGACCCCGGAATAGCACCACCGCTCCGTGTGGCCACTCTTATAGCTTCCACAGCTGAACCCTCAGGTCGCGCTATACAAGGTGCGCAAATTCGGTGCCCTGCTTTCGTCCCGTCCTGGCTTTCTGGTGACCTGCAGGACATACTCTGGAGATTCGCCGGGAAGGACAACCTACCCGTGACCGACTGGGACGCTGGGGAATCGTACCCCATTCTACGTGCCCCTTTTGCAGACACCCCGAGTCGAACAAACATGTTGTCTATGACTGTCGTGTAGCCAAAGCTTTTTGGCAGAATCTGCGAAGGTCCGCACGCATTCGGTGTCCCGTGGACTTTCGTGAACCCGTGCCTTGTCTTCGTTCGCCCGACGGCCACAGGCGACCACGTTTTCCTTGCAATATTATTTTTTATTAATTTATTATTATTATTATTATTACTATTATTATATTATTAATTTTTCGACGTAGCATATAGGCCTCACTTTTCCATCACATTCAACAGGTTCATTAGCACACTAGTTTTAAAAGTCTTACCACCTAGACTTCGTACCACCTGAATAAATGTTTCCCACACAATTACAATTACAATACAATGTGGGCAAGCTTACGCTTGTTTCATCCTACAGTTGCCAGTACGACTACCTACATGGGCAAGCTTTCGGTTGTCCCATCCTACAGTTGGCAGCACGACTACCTACATGCCCTCACTTCGCGATGCCATCCACTGGATTAGCAGTGGTAGTGCTACCGCTGTGTTGGTATTTGATCGTGCAGCATTTGATCGTGTACGACACGCGTACCTGTTCTCTCGGCTGAGGCATACGGGTTCGCCATTGCGTGGGTCAGCTATTTTTATTTATAATTTTTTTTACAATGAAAAACTAAACATTGAAGAAGGAAATGAATGATAGGAAAGAAAGAGAGGAAATAGTAACCCATCACCCATCACCCGTCTCACGCAAGGTATCTCAGGGGAAAGGGAGGGAAAAAAATAATTAAGACAAATAAGAATAAAAAACTCCACTGTCCAGCCGACGGTACATGCGCGAAAAAAAAAAAGGCGGCGTTCATTTTCCTCCTTCACGTATTATGATGAGTTACCGTGTTTTATTTTTTAAATAAAGATATAGAAATTAAAATAAAGCCTCCTATAAATTCGAATACATGACGATTAATATTGAAAACTCTTGACATTTCGAATCTGCTCATACATTTCTAGCTATGACTTCTTGTCGTGCTTGATTCTTGGGTGAATGCTTCACCATTTCTTCCTCAGTATTCAATTCTTCAAGACGTTTTCCCCGATGATTCCGGAGCCACCAGTAAGTATCTTCTTTCTGAAGCAAAAACTAAATATCCTTTAAGTACCAGCTCAATACTAAGGTATTTCATGAACCAGACTGTACTTCCGTATTTCCTTATTTACTCCTTACTTACTTACTTTACCTTATTTCCTTATTTACCTTAATGCTCGTTGCCGTAATGTACTTTCCTCGCCATTTACTGTTTTTCAATTCTGAGAGCTCTCCTCTATCAGAATATACTGCATCTGAGAACCTGCCCCACTTTTACCCGACATTGATTAGTAAATTTAAGTCTATTCACCTTTCCTAACTTTATGCTCTTGTCGTGAGCAGTCACAAAATCCAGCTGCCCGAGAAAACGGCAGGGTATTCTTTAAGTTTTCCTTTTTTCTTCTTTGTTTAGTATTAGCCCTCCACAAGTACGGGAAGGTCTTCAAGTTGGAAGACGTCACCTTTCAATATATCGTAAACGGGGAACCTTGTGCACCGGCAATAAGAAGGTCGCCCAAGCAAGTAATGGCCGATGGCCTACGGCTGGCAAAAAGTCGGATGTCAGCTGGCCAACGACTCCTCGGCCAGAAAACGTTGGGACAATGTTGCATAGTGCTAGGCAGAACGAGAGTAGGTAAGCCGTAGCCCAGGGGACAGATCTGTGCCAAAGGTACTTGTTCAGTTCCTGTTACGGCGGACTCAGTGGCGACAGTTCAGCGAGTCCCTCAACGCCCATACGCCGACCACTAGAGTCTGGAGCACCTTGAAAGCTATTGAAGGCCTTCCCGAACCCGTAAACCCGCTCGTCACGCTATCGGTCGCGTCTCAACGTGACCCCAAGGTCATAGCTGAAGACTTTGCCAGGGAATTAGCGCAGACCGCCAGTTCCAGTGATTGCCGCCCCACACTTCGCCAGTCAGTCGCCGACTCTTCTCCGGTGGACAACGATATCACCATGTCGGAACTGAAATACGCCATTCGTAGCCTCAAACGACGGAGCGCGGCTGGCCCGGACGGAATCCCCAATCAGGCACTGAAGAATCTGGGTGAAGAGCAGCTGGAGGCTCTCCTTCATCTCTACAATTCTGTCTGGGCCTCTGAGGCCATACCGCCTGACTGGAAGCATGCTAGGGTGATATCAGTCCTCAAGAAGGGTAGGCCCCCCTCGCAGTTGTCCTCCTACCGTCCTGTTGCTCTAACCTCATGTGTCGGCAAGCTATTGGAACGGATAATTTATAAGAGGCTGCGTTGGGTCCTGGAGCGCGACAATCACTTCACCGAACACATTACAGCTTTTTAAAGGGTTGGTCTGCTTTTGACGCCATTGCAGAAGTGACTACATCGCTTAAAAAGGCAAGGGAGTCAAATGCATTTGCCCTCGTATTGTTCCTTGACGTAAAGGAGGCCTATGACTCTGTCACTCACGCAGCATGTGTGGCTGCGATACCTCTGGGACTACGTTCGATGTGTGCGTCAATGGGCGCATTAACTCAAAGAAAAAGTTCGAACGTAGGGTCCCACAGGGCAGTGTTCTCTCTCCCACTCTCTTCAACCTGATCATGGCCGGGGTCCACCGCAGTATTTGCCCATCTCAGTATACCCTTCAGCTTACCATCTACGCGGACGATATCTGCCTCCGCGTTGTGGGAGACAACAAGGAGAAGCTTCGTGACACCGCTGAAATTGCATTGAACGGCCTCAGTGCGGCACTTCTTGAAAGGGGGCTTGTTGTATCTCCAGAAAAGTCTTCATGCTTGGTTTGCATTCCCCTCCGAAAGTACGTGGCAAGGGTTTCCTTAATCTTTCCATCAACAGCACCCCCTCCCAACATGTGAGGTTTGCCGTTATCTTGGCGTCGCCATTGACAGCTCTGTACGCTGGTCTAGGCTAGTAAACCAAACGGTGTGTAAAGGCAAGAAGACTGTCAAGGATCTTACTCCGAAGGATCAGTGGAAAGTCAGTGGCTGCAGTTCAAGTTCGCTGCTCACGCTACACAAAGCCGTCATTCTCTCGCGTATCCTGTACGTGTCACCGTACGTGGATCTGGGACCTTCTCAAGGGCAGGCTCTTGAGCGGCTCCATCGGGCAGGGATAAGAACGGCGCTTGGAATACCCAGCTTTTCTGGAATTACCCAGACCTACCTGGAAGCCAAGGAAAAGCCTGTCAGTATCCACTCCGAGTCTAGGGGGCTCCGCCACTTAAACAACTTGGCCACGTCCAGAAGCAAGCGCTCTCTTTTTTCTGCCCTCGTAAAAAGGTCACACACTTCCCGCTTGGCCAGCGTATACGCTACTAGCGCCCTGGCCCACAGTGAGCGATCGCCTCAACATCCTGCTGGGTTACCTTCGGTGCCATGGCGGGAGTTTGTACCGGATGTAACGCTCGACGTTCCGGGCATTCATAAACACAGGGAATGTAGCCCCCTGGCCACTAGAACGGCGGCTGAGAACCTCATAACTGACGTCTACCACTCACATACTCTGGTATTCACTGATGGCTCTATTGACGACCGTACCAAAAGTGCCACGTGTGCCTTCCACATCCCGTCAGTGAACGTGTCCTGGCAAGGGAGATCATCGCGTTACCCGATGTCCTCCACGACTGCTGAGCTCCTGGCTTTCCTGCATGCAGCTGCTGCGGTCCAGGTGCGAGGGTTTGCCAGAGCAGTCCTACTCACAGAGTCGAGAAGCGCTCTATGGGACGTGATGAACCCCACGTGTGACAATATCTTAGCGCGAAGCATCAGAAGATCGTGCGCTCAGCATAAACAAGCTGGAGGCGATATCGTCTTCCAATGGATCCCGTCCCACGTCGGTGTCGGCGGCAACGAAAGGGCGGACCAGCTGGCGTCGGCACACCTGGGCTGCAGCAATATTTTGCCAACTCCGGACGACACCGACAGGCAGATGTCTGTTCAGCACCTTGTTGAACTGCGCCACCCTGGAATACGGGACATCATGCACCATAATCGCCCCCCTCTTCCCATGAAAAATATTCCTTGAAGCATCCAGACCATGCTCCATAGGCTCCGCGCTGGGTGTGCGTTCACCAACTCTCAGCTGTTCATGATCGGCTCTAGGGGTGACGCTAGCTGTGGCCACTGTCAACAACCCGAAACAATCGAACACATCCTGCGAGACTGCCGAGCATACCATTCTGCGCGCGAAGCCCATCTCACTCGCTCCACCTCAGCACGCTAGCGGACATCCTCTACCCCGCTGGTTCTTCTGCCGAACGTTCCGCCAAAGCAAGAAACCTCATTCTCTTCCTGCTGATGACATGCCTTGCTCATCGACCCATCTAATACTCTACTGTCCCCGATGAACTCGTGCACCTCACCGCATCCCCATCCTTCAACCTCCTCTATCCTCCATCCGTCCGTCCATCCTTTGTGTTTTGTTTTGCTTTGCGTTCTTTTTCTTTTTTTGGCTATAGTCGTGATATTCTTCAAATTTGCAGCCAAAGAACAAGTACCACATATCCATAAATATGAACTTCCGTGCCTAGTATAGCTCTATACAGACTGTATGGAAAGTCTATACATTCTAGTTCCTGAATCCTGTATAGAAAGTGTATAGTGTTTACCAGTTTAAAGCCCTACACAGCCTCTATCTATTTCCTATGCAAAAGATTGACACTAGACACGATAGGTAGATTCTCTATACACTGTTAGAAGAAAAGGTATATAAAAGGTATAAAAAAGGTATAAATAAGGTCTAGAGTACGACATTTATACCTCATCACCACTGTCTATACCCTGTTTAAACCATGTGTAAGGTATAGATCTCTGATTCTATACCTTCCGCGGCAGCTGAGGGTATAAAAAAGTACTTCTATGTTACGACTATACCTTCAGCGTTTTGTATATCTTTTCTTCCGCAACATCTGGGATCACATTAATTTGTGACGGCGACTATGTCATCTCAGTTAAGCAATAAGTTGATTTAAAAACATTGTAAGTAATACAGTAGCATTCTAATTATATTGGGTAGTGACATCTTGAAGCCAATTCTTTGCTCCCAAAATAAATAAATTTACACGCCCTCACTTCTTAAGTTGCTTCCCGGGCGAAGGATGTCTCCACCATGTGTAGCCGCGGTATGTTGTATACAGTCAACCCTCGATTTATGAACACCCTCGGTTCCCCGAAAAATCGTTCATAAATCGAGGATTCATAAATCGAAAATTCTGTTAACTGAGTACTATCGAGCAAATGGAACAGTATTTCCGAGTTGGGATTGTGTTTATAATGCCATATATTGTGTAATTTTGCTTTTGACCATGCCTTCTGCTGTATCAATCTCACAAAGAACAGACGTTAGTGCATTCACACTCTGTTTATTATGCAATACTAAATTGTTTAATTTTGCTTTGGACCATGCCTTCCGCTGTGTCAATCTTGTAAAGAAGAGTTGTCACCACATTCGCACTGGACTGCTCTCGGATTTCCTCCGAGATTTTTAACCTCCGTTTATTAATCTCCGGGTGACAGTGACCACCTTATTCATCAACTGAGGTCAGGAACACTTGGTCGCACTTTGTGCGACCCCGGAAAACCCGTTTGTTGTTCGCATTTCGAGGGGTTAAGAACCGAGGGTGCAATACCTGGAAAACGTTTTGTCCGTTCAGGCGTCATTCATAAGACCACGGAATAATCCCTTTGAAGGGGTTTCTGTTGACCTCGGAACGATCCGTTCATAAATTGAGGGCAAAAACGCTGGGCAACTTCTAGTTGGTTCCCAGAAATTCCGTTCATTATTCGAATATCGAGGTTCATAAAACGAGGGAAAAATGAATGGAAAAAGTTTGGTTCCCCGTGCTCGTGTTCATAAAACGAAGGAATTCATAAATCGAAGGTTCATAAATCGAGGGTTGACTGTATATGTATCTGTTCTCCAGCAAATGCTAAGTGATCCTGCAAATATTTCTCCTAATATTTGTTGGTGTTGCTTCTTGGTTTCCAATTGAATGCTAATTGTTACTTAATTTCTTTCCTCTCAGATTCACATCCATGCTTTGTGAGTTTGTGCGCGAGTGTCTCCAGTTTTTTTTTTTTTTTTTTTATCGTTCCTTTGGTCCTCTTTTTTCTCAATATTTGTGGGAAGCCGCCACTCGGATATGACGCTGAAATACATCGAATATTACCGTTTTCTTCAATTATACCCACAAGGTCTTCAACATATACCCTCAAGGAAGTATATCTTTATACCCTGAGGTGCAAATAATATACCTTCAGGGAGGTATAAAGATAGTATACCTTGAGGAAGGTATAGCGTTTATACCTCAATAGGTATGCGCCCTGGGACACGCCGTTTATACCCCAAAAGGTATAAATTTTTCTAACAGTGTAGGTTCTGTACAGAAACTAGAAAATCATGTTCATAAGGGATACGGCGACAAGAATAGCAGATAACCTTCCTGGCATCTCTGCAATGCCGGTGTTTACGCGCACACTGTCTCCACAAAGACCGACGGAGGTGTGCTGCTCCCTGCAGTGCCGGATTTAAGGGAGGGGGGCGTATGCCACACCGTTGCAGGCGTCACTGTTTCCTCTGTAAATGATATGGCCTTAGGTTCTCGCCAAAATCACATATGCGGCATGAACTTTGGTGTACGTGGAAAACACCACGCGAGTTGAAAGTTTCGTGCGGTTCGTGCCTGATCCAGGCCGTATACGGCATAGGACCTGTTCAAAGTTTTAAAGAGTTTCCTGGACACCCATGGCATAAACACTACTCAAGCAGCACGCCATCAATGGTCCAATATCGGTCCAATATTGTCTGCCAATATAGGCTACATTGGTTCGACATTGACCGTGCAACTCGGTCCGATATCGCGCCAATGAAACTGCCAATATTGGTTGTTGCAAGCCCGTGGTCAGCCAATGAAAAATATGAATGATCTGTAGCTATAGTAGCTGCCACACCAGTCTAGTTTTGGTTGGTCTTAATATGTAGCACGTCAACAGGAACGCATCACATTACAAAGCCTTATTTCTCCTTTTATTTCTTTTGTTATATTTTTCTGTATATACTCAAACTTTGCCAACAGTGGCACGCGGGGGTGAGATAATAAGATCTCGCTTGACCTGGGATCTGGGTAGCCCGACTCAGCTACCCATCGCAGAAAACATATGCGAGCATCCCTCAGCAGCCTTCATTGGGATGCATCGCGGTAACAGTCATAATCATTGGCTAAGTTCGCAAATCGTACACGTAACCCGCACCTGGAGTAAAAGAGAGCGGAACGCTCCTGTAATGGTGAGAGATATACGTCTTAGCAACTTACAATTAATCTGTAATTCATTCGACGCGCCTAACGTACAACAACAGTATTGATTCCTATCAAGTATTGTGTTGTGTTTTTTTATTTGAACTGCGGCTTCCAGTGTCGTTATCTCCTTCGCCACCCATAAAAACCGATAGTTTTTGTGCGTGGCTTGAAGTGTGTCACTCGAATAATTTCAAAATTAGCAGCATATGGAACCGTACAAACAAGAAATATTTGTTGCCAGAATATTTCGCGTTACCGCAGGTTAAATTTTATCAATACTATTCTGCACACTAATATTAATACATACTACACTTGCACACATACTAATACATTTCAGCACTTTCTGACGAGTGTCACTAAAAGACGTCCTGTGACAGCACACGAATGACACTAAGTGCAAGTGTCGTTGAAAGGGGGACGCTAAATTAGTCCGTTTGACAGGGGTATAACTTATGACGTGTTACATGCAGAATTTCTTAGCAACAGTTATTCAGAACTGCCAGCAGTGTACCAATCCTGTGTCGTATCCCAGAGCGCCTCGTACGAAACGAGTCTATTTCCAGGCAACTCATCATAAAACAATACCCACTGCTTCCGAGACGAAAAAAAAAAAAAAAGCAGCGAGAAGCACGTTTTGCAGAGTGTACCTCCAACACAACTTCGGAAGTTCGTCGCCCTGTGATGCGATCTAACACCCGAACATCCTCAACCGCACGGCACCGCGCGTAGCTTTAATCCTTCCCGTGTTGTAATCAATCACAACGGCAGTGAGCCCTCTACGTACCCAAGCCACTGTGCTTCCTCGCCACACCTTATTGAAAGTCTATGCAAGCCGTTTAGCAGAAGCTTCATGCCGTGTCAGAATAGCATGTCATCCCAGTGAATCCGCTTTCACAAGGTCGTTGACCACTTCGGCGCCATTGTCTCTGCGTGATAGAAGACAGTCCAATCAGTCGTTAGATTTGGAACCCGTGACGATACTTCGATTGGCGAACCTTCCAAGAACGATAATCACGCCGCTTCGTGGGGTTGTTCGCCGTGAAGTGTGCTACCATTGTTCGAGGTTCTGAAATGCTGTAGGTGTTGCGAAAGCTTGATTTTGTTCTGTAGTGCGCTGTATCGTGCAGCTGTTAACATTATCGGTGTGTGGTTGTTCGCAGCAAGGTATTAAGGTAGTTCAAGAATTCGCGAGGTTTATCGCGACCTTTCATGAGTAGTGTATTCTCACTTTGTGTCGCTATGCACAAAACGCACGCTGTAGACGGCATGGCAACCGTCTGACCTTAAAAGGCAGCCACTTGGCGGAAATATAGACTACTGCATTTCATGTGTCGAATATTCATCACAGCCACACGGACACGACAAATGACATTATCTTTAAATGACATCATTATTATTATTTGGTCCCGAAGGGTATTATTTTCGAAGTTCGTGTTACGCTTGATTATTTTCTAATTGCATTAAATGACATTATATCGATGCAGCTTACCCACTAAGTAAAATATAAGTTGTGCTACTTTAAAAATATATTATAGACATTCAAGCGCGTGGGATTTCCGTTTTGGATAAACGCAAGCGGTACGAACGTGCTACCTACGAAATGCCTTTCTTTGAAATGTCATGTGTGCGAGACAAGCTGTTGATCTTTCAAGGGATTCGTCCCTTAATTTCTACCATTGAAGCGTAGACGTAGTTTGTTTGCATCAACGTGTATCATGTGTACGTGAAGAGAGCTGTTGCAATGTCTCTTCGGGACGTCCTCCTGCAAGCAAAGCACGAAGAAAGAAGCATGAAATCTCATTGAGGCACTTCATTTTTCATAAGAAACAAACATAGGAAATACCGATGGAAATTGATGTGCTGAGGCTGGAACACAGAAGAAGGGACAAACGCGCAAAGCCTCAAGTGCCTATAAGAACAATGAATGAAGGAAAAAGGAAGTCAGTGAAAAGGTTAGCCAGCTGCCGTGGGTTCGAGTCCTGCAGCTGCCTAACCTGTTCAGTGACTTGCTTCGTTTTTCATTCGTAAGAAACAATTTATAAATTGCGCGATATGAGTGCTATATAGGATTCTGCTAAGATGTAAACGTGTCATATTTTGAACATTTCGTGGACAAGTGAAATAAATATTCTATTCAAACATGTATACATCGGACAAACGACCAGATGTATTCATGTTAGGTTGCGAGAATATGCAGCTGGTAGCGGTAGTAATTCCACATTGCAGAGTTCACCTGAGGGAACGCGACGATAGTGAGGCATTATTTATGCCTGCAGCTATTTTACATCCTGCAAAATGAGTCTGTAATTTGTTATACAATGAGGCGAGATTTATTAGTGCTCGAGGAAGCTACGTCAGTAGGGTGTCATTGGAGTGCACAGAATAAGTTAGGAAATTTTTAACAGGATTGTGATAAACGGGGTCGCGTCGTGCCTTTCGGAAGGGTCATGAGACTGATCAAAGTCGCCTATGAAGATTAAAAGGATTTCGCATCAATAAACGTCACGTGGTTGTATAGTTCACTGCTGTCTTCGTGTCGTCTTTTCTGTGTTCGCCGGCTCTGTTCTTTTTTTTTTTAATTTTCATCAAAACATTCCGTTTTCCCTTCCTCTTCCCCCATTGCGTTTACAATGTCACTTTCTTTCCAATCAGCAAATGTTCTGACACAATCTCTTCTTTCCGAACACATTCCAAAAGGAAAAAGAAACAAGATTAATATATATATATATATATATATATATATATATATATATAACGAAAGATGGATCTCTTATCCTCCGTTAAAAAAGAGATGCGCTCAGAAAACGATGACGTCACTGAGTTGTAAAAGACGCAACCCCGCTAGTTCCACTAACCCTGCCCCAATCTTCTCATAAACTATACGCTTAAAAGTCAGGGCCGTCAAGCTAAGTAGCTTCGTGATGACTACCGTCCCTATGGCGAACAATATCGTTGGGCGTTTCGTTCCCGCTTGCCGATAGATGTCCCTAGCTGCATATTTCGCTGGCGATTCTCGTTTTGCCCCCGACATTAACCCTCGTTGAAATTTCTCCCTCGATCTTGAACCGATATGAGGGGGTCCTGCGTCGCGTTTTATATTTATTCTCGTAATTTGATATGTCGAGGGCTTCGCCAAGTTTGACGCGATAGAAGGCAGAGGTACTTTACGAGTTTAATTTTGAATTTGGGAGTGGTTCATTTTCCAGAGTGGGGTTCCATGTTACGCGCGCGGTGATCGAGGTTCCACTGATTTGAGTGCTGAATGAAAGCGTGCGTTTTGAACTTGTCGCCTGGTGAGTTCCAGTCTGACTTGACAGCATAGCCGCGTGCTTATTAAATAACTGAAAACGAAAGTAACTGCGGAAAACGATCAGCGGGCTTTGGAACGGGGACAGTCGTTCATTCTCACTGGTTTTAAATTTGGGACTTCAGAATTGTGCAAGTGGGCCTTTGCTGCTTCATGTTTTTCATACATAAATAGTGTGCTCCACTACGGCATGATTGCAGAGAGTGCATACTGCACATTACAGAATAGTAGAATTTCTTTCAAAGTAGAGAATTTGCGTTTCAGAGAGACGTCCTTAAACCGCGTTACGCTTGGGTTGTCGCTAAGGGCTGCGAGTTTCGGGGGGGTTTCAAAAGAAAATAAATAAACGTACGCGGACAAAACTTAAAATAATATTTAAAAGAATTTCGACTTATCTGAAAAAACTCCGCTGTTGCAGATTCCAATAACCGAGAACTCGGCAACAATTAAAAAAAATACCATGCCCTTATGTCTCGTTGAAAGTATTCATTTCCTTTTGCGTCAATGATTGTGTCGGGATTTTTCCCCGTATCACGGGTTATCAAATGATAACCCGTGATAAGGGGGCAACAAGCCAGGGGACGGATGTAAAGTTAAGCGCATTGATCCAACTCCACTGTGCAAGATTCTGTCACTTAACAAAGTACGAAACATCCATGCTGCACTGGTGAACTTAATTCCTGCCTATAGCGGCACCTTGATATTGGAGCCACTGGATAGGGCATATCTCATATCCCATATACGGTACATCCCATCCTACTCTACTAACAGCCATATGCATATGTCCAGAGCCTAGGGTCTTCCTTTCCCTTTCCTGTGAGTCATCTTCCCCTCCTCCTCAAAGTGGATCAAGGATACAAATGACATACAAATTGTCTTCCTGAAAGGAGGCTTGTTGCAACCCGAGACAGTAAGGTGGGACGCAAGCGAAAGTTGCCCAGGCACATACGTCAAGGAATATCCGCTTCTTGAGATGTTCACGTCAACAGGTGATCGTGATACAGATCGTCGTCTGCTAGTTATGCCCTGTAATCGTTAGCGCTCCTGCAAGCCAGATTCTCGTTCTTATTGTATGGTATGTCGTTTCATAGTCGCCGCGTTTTCTCCGAATTTCGTTTATTAAGTCAGCTGTGAACAGTAAACGACGAGAAGCTCAGTATTATCGGGGGAAAAATCGGAAGTCTAGACAAAATATTTGCAATGGCAAACCCGGACATCACCCTCAGTCAACCTCGCTTGCTCTCAGTCGAACCCAAGAACAGGAACTACTCAACACCCAGGCCCGTAGTCTTCGCGCCTGTTTGGGACACCCCAGCACAACGGAGACGTACTCTGTCTTGGCAGAGGCGCGAGAGCAGCCTGTTCACATTCTGTGCTACGGGGATACCCTTCGCGCTTATATACACGCTACATTACACGGCACCCGCTCCACTATCTTTGTCGCATTGATGAGGATCGACTGCCCGGCGTCTGTTTTTGGCAGTACCATTGCTCGACTGAAAGGGAGCATTCCATCTCCCGCGTCTACGCCATCCTATGCACCGGCGGCGTGGACTCTTGAAAGGCCCCGTATTCACTCTACCATCCCTGGTCTCCAACGAAACAAACACGTCCCTACAGTCGTGGCCCACCAGCTCAAACTGGAGCATCTCGCCTCAACACACCCACTGAGCCGCCGTATATACACTGATGGCTCAGTAACACACGATAGTTCGAGCACGCCTTTCTACGTCCCGGATAAAGACCTGGGGCATGGTTTCAAACTCCCCTATACAGTGTCATCGACAGAAGTCTTACTGTTCGGTATTCTGGTAGCACTGAAGCATATTATCGGATCAGAGCACGGAACGTGGGTCATTTTTACCGACAGCAAGGCATCATTTGATATATTGTCGTCATCTCGTCCCAGCATAATAAGCGATTTGCACATCATGACAGATCAGAAATTCAATCAAATCTTAGCCACTGGTTACACATCACGTTTCAATGGGTCCCTGGCTACATAGGCTGTATGGAAACACCCGAGCAGACACAGTAGCGAGACGCGCTGGGTCTGATGACACTTCGGCTCTGGCGCCTCTGCCGCTTACAGCCTCCATATGCCGTCTACATAGTCGCCGTCGGTGTGCAACATGCGCTCGGCAGTTCCGGGCCGAAACTACGACTTATAACTCATTCGTACGGTCTATCGACCCATTGATGGAGTTTGTCGTTGCTTGCCACCGCAGTTCTAAAGAAGAATCCCTTCTCCACCGCCCACGACTCAGTGTTGCCCGTACACCCTCGCTTCTCTTCAAAATGGGTCGGTTAAATTCACCCAACTGCACTCTCTGTGGCGTGGAAGCTGACATCCCACACCAGCTCCTCTATTGTCAGCAGCACCTTCACCATAGAAACACCCTCCGTTGCCGTCTGCTCCAGATTGACTGTAACGACTTTTCGTTGGCCGCTCTCCTTGGCCTCGTCCTTCACCACAACCAGTGGGCTGTCACTGCCGCTCTCCTCAGCTTTCTCAGAGTCTCAGGATCTGTGTAATGCACGTTACGTTGTTATAGTGTCTCCCTTTCTTCTCTCCTTTTCCTTTCTCTTCTTCTTTTCATTTCTGGTTTTTTCCTTCTTTCTTTTTTTTGAGTAGCGCGCCGGCTTTTTGCCTGGCTAACCCTTCCTTTTTTTTTCTTAATAAACAGATCCCCCACCACAACCGCCAAACATCACTCACTTCACCCATCACTTTATTCTATATTTATATAGCTGTCGTTGCGGTCGTGCCTGGTTGTTCATATAGAAAAGAAATACATGTTCGAAAACTAGAATAGAGACTCAAAAAAAGAAAAAAAAAAGAAGTAAACAGAGAGAGAAAAAAGGCTCGAAAGAAAGACGACCCAAGTCGGGCAGCAGGACTTCACCTCGTTGAAGCATTGTATACATTCAGTTCGAATATAAATTTTGTGATAGACATGCATAGGTATGTTCATGTCTTACTTTTGAAGAATGTACACTGCAAAGAAAGAAAAAACACGTACATGCACCGGCCCCTGTTCAACGCAGTCGTAAATATTCACCAAACTCACCTTAAACACGCGTACCCTGCTGGCAACCTCGTGTCCCGTCTCCACCGGGACCACCACCATTCTTTTCACCCTAAGTGAGCCAATTCATTAAAGCAATGTACCCCATAAATAAGCGGGCAAAGTTACGGCTATGGTGCCCACTGAGTGACAAGATGTTTATGGCCCAGACAGTGAAGCGGAGGTACTTACGTTGACCTTGAAACTTGCGGGTGTCGCTTTTAAGGGTTGCAACATTAAACTTGCAATGTTTCTTGGTGGCTCGAGGGAACCTGTCTCTGTTGTAGTTTTCGTTCAAACTTTCCCTGTTCCTTTTTTTTTTTTCCTCCTTTTTTTGTGTCGTGCGAACGTCCTTTATCACGTGGAGCCTAAGTGTGGTTTGTTTTGCCGCGGAAAAGCGGTTGTCAGTGACGAATTGAGTGTGGCGCCCACGAGATGGCGCTACAGAGGCTGTCCTGTGGACGTGATAAATATGATAAGGCGCGGCTGAAAACTGCTGGTGAGTTAAAGGAATGCATGTTGGAAGTGTATGTGTCTTGGGAAGCGAATTTCTGGGCGGCGACAAATGCAGGACATTTATTTATTTGTATTTAGAAGGGACATACGGGTGTCCAGAATGGCCGAAAAATGTCTTGGTACAAACTGAGCCCGTTTCGAATGTTAGCTATGAAGCAGTAATGAACGTGAGACGTTGCGTCCACAGATACAGCTACGGTACTTGGATACAGTTTAATATGCGGTATCTACGGAAACTTTACATGGGAGGTGGAGGGGGATTTCACCCTGGCATTCCCACTCCTAAATGCAAAGCGGGAAGTACGATTCCGGGGGGAAGGGTCATCTAAGAAGCGTGAATGCCTACGATGAAATATTAGTTGACGGTGTGCAGTTGTCCTGTTCACTTCGTTCTGTCACTCGTCTTTGTCTTCTGGATGCAGTGAGCCACATAATGAAGGGGCGGGGATAGGGCTTTGAACACCTCAACCGCCTGCTCTTGCTGGGCCACTGTGAGGTGAGCGCTGCACAAATGTTGTGCGACGGAAAGAGACACGCCGCAGTGGATTTGTCCCCACACACTGGAAAGCCGTTTGAATATCTGTAAATGTTTCTCGTTTGCTCCTTCAGTTGAACCGTCGTCTCGAAGATCGCACTCTCCAGGTGCAGCGGTGTATGACCACGGTTACATACCATTTCGCCTATTCCCATTTTGCCTAACCCGGATTATCGGATTAAAGAGGCGGGAGGGGTAACAGCCGTTAGGCGAAATGGGACTGCCGTGCAATCTCATTAGGCAAAACGGGACTGTCGGCAAGTGGGCGTTACTTACATGCTCTGACCCGATGATCACGTGTGCAAGAAATGAATGTGCTCGTCGGACAACTACCTTACGTCGTCCGAAACAAAGACCCTTTACATTTGCAAATATAAGGTGTAAATATAATGTACAAATATAACAAAAACATTTTACAAACATTTTACATAGAGACTCCTGATGGACAGCATGACGAATGAAACAAGGCTTCGAGCCATGTTCAGTGTCACCTGAGCGATGTTAAATATGGAAACTGGTGTCACTATAGTCGTGTTTAATTTAACTCTTTTTTTTTAGTTTCGTGTTAGCGCCGCGAAGCTATGAGCGACGGCGAGGTGGCTATGAGCGAGATGTGGCTATGTGTGCAGATGAGAGGTGGCTATGAGCGACGTACAGATGAGGACAGATGGAGAGAGGACAGCAGGAAGGAGCGGGGGATAGGGGGTTAATATGCGTCTTGGGCAGACTTCAGGGGGAACTGTGCCGGTATTCGTCTCGAAAGTCATCGGAAAACCCAGGGAAAACCTCAGACAGCACAACCGGTGGCACGATTCGAACCCACCGCCTCCCAGTTAGCACGACACCACCGAGCGAGACGCTTTAACCCACGTTCAACCTAACTACCGTATTTTCCGGTGTATAATGCGCGCGTTATTCGGTAAAAAGGTGCTCTGAAGAGGGCCTGCGCATTATCTAACGGTGGGAGTTATACACGGAAATATTTTCCGACAGGAATTCCTTTTCTGGTCGGTGTCGTACAAATTCTAGACTCCTCCAGGGTGTGCTGTGAATTTCTCCCAAATCACTTAGGGTCAGTTGAAAAAGCCGGCGTAGGGCGTTGGAATTAATAAAACGTTGTGATGCTACTTAAGAATGTCATTGAGTAGTCAATAATTCAGAATGGCGAACGGGACATGATGTCGTACCTCGATGCCGTGGGATATCTAATGCATATTGAGTAGAGCTGGAAATTTGGAAGAATTTTGAAGTGCAGAAAACAAAGCTGCCCTTTTAATTTAAAAAATGTAAATAAAAACTATGTTTTCACTCTTGCATAGTCTATATTTGTGAACCAACAGATGAGGGAAGAAACCCTAGTGTAATATGAATTATAAATACAGACCTCATGCTTCAGTGAAACCAACAAGGTTGCATGTAAAGTTATATGAATATCCGAAATTGACTTTTGGCAGCATGCCAGAGGACCGCCTTCTTTCTTACGTAACACGGATTAGTAGGCGAAGTGGGACTGTCTGCAGCATACATTAGGCCAAATGGGACCCCCTGCAGTTCGAGGTCGGCGAACCTGCTAAGGGATGGCGAGATAATCTGCTAAGAAGCATTAGGCAAAATGGGAATAGGCGAAATGGGAAGACACGATGACCACAATCCTTCCTCTCGGGGGGTGCCGCAGAAATACGTGAAGATCGAAGATCCAAATGGCGGCAGAACCGCCAAAAAGTCGAAAATGCAGAGAAATCGAAAGCGGAAGTCGACGAAGAAAGGAAACAAACAGAAGCAGCAGCGAGGAACCAGTTGGAATTAATTAGATTCCCGAACACTCTGGCCGCTGTGGCTGTGACACATTTCTAGTTGCGGCGGAAACAGCAGGAAAGAAAGGCCAGGGATGAGAAAGAAGGGAACTCGGGGCCTTGTTCGTTAGAGCCCTCATTAATTTTACGCTGAGTGCGGTGCGTGTGAAGGAGGGAAGGATTCCGGGGAGAGAATAGCAGTGAAAGTTCAAGGGACGGGCATAAAAGGGTGGATGGGGAAGGAAGTGCCGGTTCAACAACGCAGCCGAAGCGCACGGAAGAGTTTTGTTCGAGCACTGATGCACTGATCCGCTGCAGTTGCAAAAGGATTGTGCTGCGTATGTGTGTGTGTGTGTGTGTGTGTGTGTGTGTGTCTATGTTCTGTGAGGATATGTATATCGCTATGAAAAGTAGCACGTTCGTAATACGGGATTGACACAAAAAAGAGAGAATCGGACTGTGTCAGCTATTTCGGGGGTTTGCCCTTTGAGTGTGCTTCTCATGCGCAGTGGTGTTTTGAGGAGGTTGGAAAATGCGGTGTGGTTTGAGTTATTATTCGTTTTGGCATGAGGTGAGACACAGGAAGAAGCCTTAAACAGTTGCTTGTGGTGGCCTCAAGCATTGCTTGAATAAGAACTGTAAGAAACGATTCAGTGGATGGTTCATAATGTGACAAAGATAGGTGGATAAAGCAGGCGGGGTCACGGGTCGGCACATTTTTAGAAATCCTTTCAGTATCACATGATGGTGGACTCCACTCGCAGCCAATCGCATTAACATCATAACCCATCATTCGACATCACCATCACAACACTTCAACTTCAAACAGAGGCGGTTTCTTTGTCGAAGAACGCAGCGGCGCAGGGTGAAATCCAATGTTTAACCTGATAACCCCCCCCCCCCGGATCCGCCATTGGCTTCAAAGCTAGCCCACCATTCTACATCAACGTCAGCATCACATCACGGCACGTCACATTACAGCATATCACTCAACATGCCCCTTATGCCCCGCCGAGCAGCAAGCCGACCTCCGTCTGACTGACCTTTCCTTTCTTTTTTTCTTAATCAACATAGCCACCCCCCTCATGCCCCGTGTGACGTAATGGTGAATGATGTCCACGATGGTCATCATGAGTAAATTTGCTTCTCTCTCGGCTTCTATTTGACTGAAGCAGTCAAGGTGAAGCGGAGATAGAAACAAATGGGAAGCTAGAAGTCGGTACAACCTCCAACAAGCATTCGAGCAGCTTTATTTTTCCAACGCGGCAAAGTAATGTATATTGTAATATAATCTACTATTGTACTATACTCAACTTCAACGAAGGTCATATTGTGTTAATGTTAATGTCAGCTCTTGCATATCGCACACAGCACCTGAAAGAGCTCAAAGCGTCCCGGAAGGAAAAAAAAAATCAGCTGCTAAATCATGGAAGAAAGTAATACACTCATTTTGCTAATCAAACAACATCGCGACACGCCATTTGAATGTCAACACGGCCGCCACTTCATTGCGAACGCGCCGTGACACTTACAAAGAAACTGGTCATATGTGTATGGTGCAGTTATAATCCATACCACCTAAAGTAACAACAGCTTAATCAACCTTCACACGCTCCTCTAATCGCAAAACATCCTTCATAAATCACCCGCTACTTAGCGGAACAGCTTATCATCCCCTTTCCATTACATGTCCTTCGACACACCTGAACCTAAAACAGCCGGAACAATCATCCAGGTGAACCTGAAATTACACAGTAACAAAGAATAGAAAGTAACATCTGCATAGTGTATCTGCACCTTGAGACAACCATCCCTTCAATGCAGGGTTGTTTCGCTTGTTGTTAACGCTTCCGATTTCACACGTATTCAAGCCGCCCTTGTTCATTACTCCAACAACCCTTTCGCCACTTTGCATATGATAAAGGGTCCGACCAGCCTTGCATCCCCACCTGCTAAGCCTAACCCCCTGCCTTATCATCGAGAAAACATTTGCTATTGCGTCCGACCGTCTCTAATATCGACTCAATAACACCTCTTCGAAACGCACCCCGTGGCCGACGCCGTTCTCCGATGTATGACTTTAATAACGTAATAACAGTTGTTAGCGATGCACATAACCTTCTACCTCTCCCTTGCTCCAAGTCGAGCGGTGGAGTCGCACGACGATGGTATGCACGAGGCGCTATCGAAGCGAGCTGCTTCGAGATTATTTAACAGGTTTTTGGCGCCCCCTTCCGGGTTTTCTCGCCATTTTCGTTGTCTGCTGGCTGCTGCTTTTTGAAGCTGCTCCGTCGTGTGTGGCCCTTGAGTGGTGTTGAGTTATCTATAACATGTTTTAAGGCGAAAATATGACCGTGAGGCAGTGGAGTCTCGGGGCGCGACGAAAATTTTTCACTATTTTCTTGTCAGAAGGGCAGGGTGTTGTCGTGGAGAGAACGGTTGTACGCCGCTGTGCGGCGACACTACGGTGTGTCGAAGTTGTTCTTCTGTTTGCTGTTGCTTGTGTGTGTGTTTGTGTAGTTGTCTTCTATCTCTAAACTTGTTTAGCGCGTCAGTTTGGCGTTGTGGTGCAGCAGTACATACCCGTTCACCCAGCTTGGTTTGTTCTCGTGCACTTAGGCCATGCATATCGCACTTACGAAACGCTTTGCATGTACCAAAGATGTAAGGAAGGTGGAAGGAAAGGTGTATGTGTGCCCAATGCGAAACGCGATTTGAAGTCAAACTCGTATCCCAAGTTGCGCATACCACGGATGACATGCGAAAGGATAGACAGTAGCCTGAAGTTTTTCACAAGTCACAGTCAGACTTGTACGTATTTGGAGTATTGTATTTAAAATATTGTATTTTGAATACAATTTGCGGTATATTGGTACTCTACTCAATACCTTTTGTTTTGTGTATTTGTACTCTATTTAAGATACATGTTATGGTATTTTTTCTACTCAATACTCTGATTACATATTTTGGATCTCCCACTCAAACTTTCTGTACTGGTTCGATTGGTTGAAAAAAAAGAAATAAAATAGAGATTTTGGCCTCACTAATGTGAGGCCCGCAACTCCACATCACTCGCACCAGTTACTTTGGTGGAAAACTCCTTGAATGATGATGCCAATGAAGTTGAGCAGGAAGATGGCGATGATGATGATTAGTGGTGGGGGTGGGGGTGATTGCGACAGAAAGAAAGTTCACACACACTGAGATGTCACAGAACGCGCAAACACGCAACACGCAAACAGTCGAACAGCAAAACCCACAAAACACACATAGGCACAAAACTTGTTGTCTGCATCAATGTCCCGGAAAAATTTCACTATGGCGGAGAACGCCCGGTGTCTGACACTGTGATTCCAGGGCACAAGGACTTTTGAAACGCTGAGCGGACGGCCGTCCACTGCTGCCAGCTCCGACTGTAGAAGACGACGAGCTTCAGTGTATCGTACGCAGGACATCAAAATGTGCTCTACCATAGCCTCCTAGTATATAGGAGGCTATGGCTCTACATGTTCCACAACAGCGCACATGGAGCAGTTTGGGGAGGCTGCTTTTCCGATCATGTGTAGAAAGCTACGGCTGTATGGGACCTTCAGACGAAACCGGTGGATTAGGGTCTCCACGGACCGAGGAAGTGAGGGTGGGACCACGAATGAAAAGTCTGGGTCTATGTTGGTCAGCGGCGGCCTTCCAGAATCACTGTGCCACAGGTCTCTGCTTAGTCTCTTCGTCAAAGCAGACAACATTAAGCGGGTGTCAGAGGGAGTAAAATACACCTTACGAACCGGACCGGACTGATGTGCCCGGGAAGCCGCTGCATCCGCCGCGTCATTCCCAGGTATGCAGGAATGGCCAAGGATCCACTGAAGGATGATGTCGTGTCCTTGTACTACACACGCAGGGTAAGTCTTAATGGCGTCGTGTACGATTGAAGCAAGACGTGCTGATCCGCCCGGTGATTGTAATGCTCGCAATCCGGTCTGTGAATCACTGTAAACAACCCATGATTTGGGGTCTTCGTGTGCTTCTATAAATTGCATCGCCATGATCACCCCATGGAGCTCTGCGGCCGTGGACGAAGTGCGGTGAGACAATCGTGCGCAGCCCTCAATGCAGAGCTCAGGGACGACATATGCACACGTGGATCCTGACTCATTTGTAGACGCATCCGTGAAAATGCACTCTCTGTCCCTTTGATTATGCATTACCTGAAGAGTTTGCTGACGCACAACACTTGACGGCACGAACTTTCTTCCCGTGAGACCCGGTACTTTCGCGAACACCCGAGGCTGTAACAAAGTCCAGGGAGGGCTGGAGTGCAATGGCAAAGGCTTATGCCGGGGGACATAAGTGCGGCACGGCATAATAGCTTGATGTAACCTCGAAAAACTTCGTGTCGAAGTAGCTCTTGGGAGCGGGTGCCGGCGAAATCTCGTCGACAGCCTCCACAGGAAGTGGAGGCTGTCTCGCCTCGGCTACAACAGCCGCATTGGACGCTGCTCTAGGAACTCCAAGGCAGATCTTGATGCTCTTTGCCAACGCACGTTCTAGAATCATTTCCGACGACGGCGCTAGATGATGAAGAACTGGGAGGTGGAACGTGAGGGGAGACCGTACCAAAGCACTATGTAGGGTAAGCATTGATGTACATGATGATCCCCATCGACAACCTGCCAAAAATCGTAGGATATTGGTACGAGCATGCAACTTGGTCTTGAGGCTTAGGACTTGAGGTCTTCATGAGAGCGAACGATCCACGATGACTCCAAGGAACCGGTGATGCGTAACTCGTGACATAGCATGTACATTTACCTCCAGCTGTAACCTCGGCAACCGTTTCCGCGTGAACGGAAGGAAGACTGTCTTTACCGGAGAGACGTTCATCCCCTGCTCTGTGAGGAACCTCATCACCAGGTCAAGGGAGCCCTGCAGCCGGGTCTGCAGTGCTAGCCATTGCTTCCCTGAAGTCCAAAGGCAGATATCATCTGATCAAACTGATTTTTACTCCCCGTGGCAGCAACTGGTTTTAAGACTGTGTGTCTGTGTCTCGTCTTTCCATTACCTTGCTTGTTCGGTGGAAATTTCCTGAGACCCTCGGACTTGACCCGGATAGTGACTCCAAACCCGGACATTGGCCCTTCTTGGAAGTCTCCATTTAGAGATCTTGCCCCCTGTGTACTAATCCTTGGCCAGTGAGGGTTCTATTATGTGTGCCCTGACGCGGTGACGCCGAATTCTGACCTCGCTGAGCAGGGACCTGCTAGAAGTTTGCTTTGTTGTGGGTCACATATACTTAGTGGAGTTATGTGGTATCTCTCTGTCATCTTCTTGGGACTTGTGTTTAGATGACACCTATCATACAGCGGCGGCTAGCGTAGTGCGCGGGGTTTAGGTGATTCATGTGACATAGCGGCGACTTGCCGCATTGACCAGTGACCGGTGACTTTTTGCAAGGATAAATAGTAACTTAATTGTATTTCAAATACTTCTGGAAGTATATTGTACTCTATCTTAATTACTTTAATTTTCATGTATTTATACTCTATCTTAATTAAATTCTAACGGTAGTATTTATTATCTTATCTTAAATACATTTCTGAGTATCTTTTACATGTCTGGTCACAGTTAAAGGATCACGGAAGCGAAATTTACAATTGCAAGAAACGGTCCGAACAAGGTGCAAATGTTACGTAGAATTATGGTACCACCAGTATTTTATGAGTACGGTGTACGGATGGGCGTATTTTTGACGATTACGAGCCCGCTGGGCTGCCCGCCCGACACGATCGGCCACGTCGCAAAGCATTGCGGAAAAAGCTGAGGAGCGCGTGACTTCAGATGTTCCTCGAGCTCCATGGACGGCTGCCAGGTGAACGGGATAAACACGGCGAACTCCGAACAACATTTCAAAATATTCGGTTCGGAGATCTCGTGGAAGCCTGAAGGCGACATCACCGATCAGAGATGTGTTCGTACCTATGTTTCTTCGTCTTTTTTATCCGCAGCGGGAATCAGACGTACGCTGCAACAAGTGGAGGCGAAGATTTGAATATTTGACTTCTCTTTCCGAGAAAATACAGAAGGGTCCGCTCCCTCTTTCAGCTAGATGTACTTCGTTGACAATCCAAGGCTAATGAGCACCTCCGGATTTGATCTGAAGCATTTGTTAACAAAATGTGCCGCATACTACTTGCATAATGTAAAAACCCCGAGACTAGGGAACACGAAGGGACAGACACAACACGAAGTCTCAAACACAGCTGAAAATTTTACTTCACAAACACAAACACAAGGCCGGACCTCGGTCCGGCCTTGAACAGACTGCTCGTTCCCCCGAAATGACCTCCTATTTTGTTCTCAACTGGTGTTCCCTTCCCTTCTGTTTGTATATATTTCTTGTTTGTGAAGTAAAATTTTCAGCTGTGTTTGAGACTTCGTGTTGTGTCTGTCCCTTCGTGTTCCAGTCTCGGGGTTTTTACATTATGCATCATCTTCACCAGCTCGCTTGCTTCCTAGCCATTTTTTCATTGGCATACTACTTGTCCTGTTTCACCTTTCTCTAAGTAGGCCCTGACGGATTCGCGGCGAGAAGTTTCCCATCTTTCGAAAACAATTGAAATATGACAATCACTGAAACAACCTGACATCTGCGGGATTTGAACTACGCCCCTCTCGATTACCAGTCCAGAGCCAATGACCAATTCGACCACTGAAACAGCGACAGACTTGTAGAGCGTGTTGGTTGTGAAACATAACTTAAAGCGAGAAAGCCAACAATGTGAGTAGCAAGTCTCTCACCCATAGAGAGAATCAGGTCACCTTCATTCGGAAGGATTTGTGGGCCAGCCTCGGTAGGGTTGTCTTTGTAACAAGCGTAAGTTGATGTTTGACGCTGCGACTGTGCTGTCTGTCTGTGTGTCGTTCTTCCATGAAACACTCTGTCCTCGCATTGCCGAAAGGAAGTCGGCAACACGCTGTGGCACAATCTGGAAACACTTCACTGTCATGTACTTCTCTTTCCTTTTCTTTTCTCTTCCTTTTTTTTTTTTTTTGTCGCGAAAATCAACCTCCGATCGCAAAAGAACCGCGAAATGAACGTCAGGCACTCCAACACCACGAACGATATGCGTCACTTCCGCGATCTGCCACGGCGGCGCGGCGACACTCACCAGGGGGTCAGAGCGCTCCGCGACCGAGTTTTAATACGCGATTATGGCGGCCTTTCAACGAATATACGTAAATCTCAGTCCAATTCCGCATTTTTTCTGTACACCCCGTAATAAGAGGTAAACAGCTTTGCAACTTATTCTCCGGTGCGTCGTCCTTTAAGCACATTTTTTGCGATTCTAAGGGTGTCTCTAGGCAATGGGAAGTCGTTTCCGGTGGACGTCGCTCGTTTTGTGTCATCTTCCGTTTGTGCCTCTACTTAGAAACGGGATATGTGCAGTGCATTGCAACTGCGTTCAATTTTAAAAACTTAAGAACGGATGTTGTGTAGCGGATATCAGATGTAGCGGGAACAAAATACAGGGAACTGACGACGGCAAGACACAAAGTAAAAAAAAAGAAAAAGTGGACAGGACAATCGTATCAGACACGACTCCTTGTGTGTTTGTACTTCGACACCGTTATTTGTCCCTTCTTGCTGTGCACTATGATCTCCTCAGACATTGCTAACATCGTGGAACTCTGTATATCGCCGAGACAAACTGCTTGCACTGAAACTAGGGCGTGTCACTTCCTCACACTGCGCTGAAGAGCCCCCCCAAAACGGACACAACTGCCGTCCGCTGCTGGGACTGTGACGCGCTTGATGAATAAACATTATGTGTATGAGATTATGAATGTGAAGCAGATGTGATGAGTGAAACATTTCTTTTTAGTGGGTCTCTCAAGCAACATGGCGGAACCACTTCCAACCGGATTCACGAGCACAGGCTGAGTCAACCTACTTCGCTCGGCCGTCATGAAGAAGACGACGATGACGATAATGACTCTGTCTCAAAATATACACATATACAGTAATCATTCCGACCGTTTTCCTCTATCTTTTGTTCCTGGAACTTTGCGCATATTTTGCTATACCGTCGATCTCTCTCCCCTTTTCACTTTATTCGATTTTTCTTTCTTTTCTTTTTCGTTTGTATCTTTTAAAATGAGCAAGCAAGAAGAGGGGCGACCCACTCCCGCCAGTACTTCACGCGTGGTGTCGCTGCGATACTTTATGTATGGTGGCAGTTTGCACTGATTGTTTCGCCCTCGCATGGCCACTTAAAGTATAAAACAATGAACGCGGCAGGGTAGGGGTTCAAATTTCGTCTTTGTTCTTGGCGTCCGCTCAGAATTTTCGTCGGTACCGCGTGAGGGAAGCGGGGAACGCGTTGCTGATGGGAACGGGAGAGCCGGAAGAAAACTCGATACTCTCGCGAGCTGTAATGAACGAGATAAACTACGTATCATTCTGGCGATTCCATGCGGTACTTTAACTCGATTGCCTGTACAAGTTGTGTGTGAGCGAGTAATGACTGAGGGAAATGCGACTAGGAGAAATCGCAAACGGGGCATATGACTGCACCTGCACAATTAAATTGTCTCATTTATTAATTATAGTGCGGTAGCTCTGTTCAGGAGGTCGCCAAAGATAAGCTCACTTATTTTGCGAATTCATCTTAAGTTGCTCCATTCGCAGTAGCTTTAAACTGTGCACATGCAGGGAACTAGAATGTCTCATTAATAATGTTTGGGACGTGTAGCTGTTACTTTCTCTTTTGTCATTAATCGTAATGTAGCTCTTTTGCCCGTGTTCAGTGTTAATGCCTAAGTTTTTCTTCTGTGCTTTTTTGTTTTTTCATATTAGGAAAACTTACGTTGCTCTGTTAGAATAGAGCGTTTAGAGAACCACAGACGCTTCTCAACTGCGACCAACGCCACCTATAAACACAACCCGATCGCGTAAACGACGTGACGTAACAAGAGTCAGCCAATCACGACCGTACTTTTGGCAGCCTTAGCCATGAAGACAAGCCGGCACGGGTCGCACAGGCAGCCACTGGTAGCCGCGGAAAGCATATCTTTGATGTTATTGATGTTGATGAAGAAAAATACTAGGGAGAGGGAAAGCGTGTCTTTGAAATCGTCTCTGAATCGTCTCACTCCTTCGCACGTAGACATGTAAAGCCAGGACGTCGTCAGCCAATCACCGCAGACGATTTCAAAGCATGCCTTTGAAATCGTAGAGGGCAGTGAGACGACCGAGCTTTCCGCGTGACTATCGTGGCGTCGACAGCCAACGGCAGCGCTGCAATCGACGACTATGGAAACACAATAGGGTTAGTAAGGGGGAGACGCAGAATATAAATGCAATTATTATTATTGCAATTACAATTAATTACAACTATAATTAATTGTTCTAAACACAACAGGAAAGAACAAAAATCTTAATTCGTAAAATTGTCGAGACGCAGACGACACGCTCTGCAAAGCATGCCCGCGCACTGCAGTTGGCGATAGCAGCGCCGCCGCTATATTTTCGCCACTTGCTCTAGCAGCCGTCCTAAGGTGCAATCTCCTCCGTTCGCTGCACTCTGCCTGTTCTAGTTCACTGCCCCCGCCCCGCCACGGCTACTCCGGCTAAGTGGCCGACGTGGCGATGACGTGGCTGACGTCACGCCGAGCCTCCTTATCTCTTGGCGGCTAAAGATCAAAGAATGGCCAACCTCTCACCCGTTCAACGGCCCTGGCGTGTGACAGAGTTATTCCGCCCTTATGACGTCAAATTTCCCCCCAACTGAACACGACCTCCCTTTTCTGGTACACACTTTTTCGTTTCGTAAAACCAAGGCGTCGCGAGCCGTATTTTTCGTAACGCAACATTACACGCGCAATCGTCTTCGAATAATAATGATAAGGAGTACGCACGGAATGAATACAACGCGCGCACGTATTTCACGCCGGAACGCATGTCGTAAACGTACACGTCGAGGTACACGCCCTCTCACTGTGACATTGTGCCCGGGCTGTGGGCGAGCCAGAGCAGCGGGCACATTTTGAAACGATCGTTTTCTCGCTACATTTCTCGCCTGGGACGGAAATTTGCTTTCGGGCGCAATTTGCATGTCATGTGTAGATAACCGTTTTTATTTCGTTGTGTCGTTTGCGTTACGCGAGAGGAATAACATGGGTTTGTCTGTTAGTGTGAACGGTTATGCGAACGGCTGCTTCGCCGCCTTTCCTATTTGCCGCGAGATCGACCTATAGGGGGCGACACTGTCACCATTCTAGTGTGGATAACACGTGGACCGATATTCGGAGTTGATGGTTGTTTTCCGTAATTCTTGTGTATATTCACTTCTGCCACAATGGTACGATACTGCTCGGTGCCCCTGTGACGGTTTGAGGATTTGCTTCTGGGAGAAGTGAAATGGCTTTCCCGAGGGAGGCAACTGTAACACGATACGACCTGCCTTGCGCGAAGTTGCAGTGCCAAGGGGGCCATGAGGACTCGTCCGGCAAACGTTCGGCCACATGTTTTCGGGTGTTCCCGGTGTCCGGTTTCAACACAGCGTCCACGAAGAGTGTCTAAAAATAAAGAGCAAAAAGAAAAGCCCGCGAAAATGAAGCGAAGAAGCAGTGGGCGGTTGGTTCGGACACGGACTGCGACAAACGCAGCGACTGATCGCCAGAACCGAGGTTCAGCGGCCAGTAAGTTGCTGTAGTTTTCTCCTGCATCGGCCACCGCCCTATAATTCGAAAGACGTCACAACCCAGGACTCAGAATTCTTGGAGAAGCACCCCATCTTTTGTCGACGCCGGGATCCTCGCTTCAGCCAGTCATCGGCCCCTACGCTTCGGACGGGAATCTCGCCCCGAATCAAGGGTTCATCGCTGTGTGACGAGAGACGACGCACTCGGTGAGAGCACTGACTTTGTCACCGTGCCGGGCTCCTCTTTAGGTTAGGGAACGCAATAGTAGATCTGTCTGAGCATTTCCATCGTCTACATCGTGTATCGCATTTGCCACATTAAATGTTTGTTGTTTCTTTTGTGCTGAGTCTCTCTGCCTCTGCGGGTGCCCACGTCAGCGTTTCCCATCCCTTTGTGCTCCGTCTGCTCCAAAGCCGGGAGGCGTCACACCCCAGTGCTCCACCTACTGCACTCAACGCGGAATAAACGTGTAAAAGCAGACGGCGCGTCCACACTGTTGTAGTTCGCCGTTCTCCACAGCGCGCCGACAACGTTCGATCTCGGAGCGGGACAGGGGGGTTAGTATTCGTCCTGTGCCGACATTCGTCCCGAAAGTCTTGGGAAAACCCGAGAAAAACCCCAACAGCGGTAGGATTCGAACCCAGCACCTCCCAGTCTTCAGTGTGACCTTGGCTACCACCAACGAGAAGGACGCCTTAACCCGCTCGGCCATGCCGCTGGTGACATGGAAGTGGTGGTTGTGGTGGTGATGGTGAAAGGGCTTGCCGTTGTCGGCCTCACGTATATGGGCAACGTCACGACTGACGCCCTGGTGAAGTTTTTGGTCTGTAAGCCGATGACGTTGATTGGATCGGCGAATCCTTCTCAGGCTGACGGTTAAAGATGTGGCAGAGTGGTAATGCGCAAAACATGACGATGTTTGCTATATAGGTAGGCACGTATTTATTTATGCGTACATTTAGGTACGTTTAGTAGGTCCTGTTTCTGAGCAACCCTTACGACACCCATAACTTAGTGTGGACGACGTAGGCAGACGTACACAGTAGAGGAGGTTACAATCGCCGAAGTTTCGTGTGACAGATTAATATTAGCACCGTTTTCGAAAGGTCCGAGAAGGGGCACATTTTACCTGTATGTATACCGGCATCGTAACGTTTCCTACGACGGACAACGTCGAGATCCACGCAGACACACAGATATACAGAAATTATGGTGAAGCCCGACGAAACTCAAACGATATTCGGAACGTGCTTGGTTTCAAGCAGAATGTTTGTCAAAGGTTTGTCCTTCGTTCTTCAGCAAAAGCCGAAATTATGGAAGGTGATTCTTGTACGTTGTCAGAATCACCGTGACCGTTTGTTTGTTTGTTTGTTTGTAAGAAAAAAAAGAGGAGAACTTGAACCCGTCTCTCGACTTGTTCTGCTACTCCTTTAAATAAATTCCGACCTCCCCCCACACACACACGCACTTACTACTCCTCATGTCCTACTTACAAGATACTTCTCATGTGCTCTACTCGCAAGTTCGCTATTCACTATGCACATGTTCGCTATTGAGAAATCCACTATTCACAATTATCCATCGTGCACAGGGAATCCTAAACGGCTGCGTCCATCCCACAGCGCTGAACAAATTTCACAAGCACCACCAAGGCAGCATCCATCATGTTCGGTGCCCAATGCCCCAACACCTTCACTATGTTGAAGACACTGCTGCTCTGTCGAGCAAGTGTGGCTTTCAGTGTAGCTCTGTGAGACGCATACCTAGTGCAGTACATTATACTATGCTCACTATCCGATATATTCGATGAGTCGGCTTTTCCAACTTTATGAAGGAAATGGCGACCATAAGGCACATTCAACCAACACCGGTGTAAAAACGTCTGAACCGTGACCGTCTCTCAATGATTAATATCCGTCTCATTGCCTAAGTGCTTCCTATGCATTCCTAATAGCCCGCACTCGGGCTAAGATAACAAACGAACAGATATCTCGACAATAATTATTGGCAAGGCCGCAATCCCGCCATATCAAGCATCCACCCAGAGACACATCATAATTACCTCAATCTACCGATACCAAAAGAACAGACAAAGACAGGGAAGACCCGAGGCTACGGAAGGACCGTGCATCAGAGAATGATAGAGAAGTGAGACCTATCTCTCTCAACGGATAACAGTAATTAATGTCCATTACATGAGTCGATCTTCAAACACTCAGCGGCACGCCAAATGACGCCAGTAAGGACATTAATCTCAAAGCCTCCGTTTTTCTTTTCCTTCCGTCTGTCTTCGACATCTTCATCGTTGTCTCCGAACCGTCTTTCTCTCAACGTATTCCGTTTCGATCGAGTATTGAAAGAGGAGGAAATACAAAAGGAAAAATCAGTTTGTTCCTTCGCACGCAAGATGTCGCTGTAGTTTTGCCTGCCAAGGCACATTACCCTTTATTGCTAGAGCAGATGTCTTTCATGTTTTCATATAGCTCTGTGTTATCAGTAGCGTTTCGTTAATCTCTTGACTGTTTCTGGCAGTTTGACGACTAGGCGGAAATATGTTTTCCCCTCTCGTTCTATGCTGCGCCAATGACATCGCCATCATATTCTTCACTGACTTTATTCCAGTCATGGCGGTTGGGAGAAGATTTGGGCTGGACCGTTCATTCCCATTTCTGCATTTATCGAAGTTATCGAATACGTATCAAGTTATGCAAGAAAGGTGCACCATACGGGGAAGCATATGTGAAGCGTCTAGCGTATAGGAGAAGCGTCTTGCCACCACAGTGTAAATCTGGATCATGCAACCCCAGATGGATGTGCAGTTCACCTCATGGGCATTATTAGGCGATCTGGTGCTTCTAGACCGATATACAGGATGCACATGCTTTGAAGGAATGGTTAGAGAGCAAGCGAGCTGGTGACGTAGATCAATAACAAAAATATAAAAAATAAAGAAGCATTGATGTCTCATTCATGTGTTTTTGATATCTCATTCACTCGCGTTTTCGGTTTTACCCGAAAAAACCGAAAGACATACGGCGGTATTTTTTGCATCATTCGATTTCAACCGAAAAACGATTAAGGACACATTAACCGAGGAAAGATTAAGTGGATTAATCGCTGCACACGTTAACTTTAACGAAAAAAAAAAGAGCTCTGCTTTCACGATTTAGGTACCGCCACTGTGCCGTAGAGCAATAAAGGGATCCTTTTTTGCGATGTCTCACAGGGGATAAGTTTCCAGGCTGCGCTACGAGTGACGCACAGTTTTGAAATTACGTTGCGATTTATTTTCGCCGGCAACTGCAGTGTAAACCACATGCACACCAAAACGACGACTTCATGAAAATAAATAAATACCGAAAAACATGCGCCTAATCCGGCCTAAAATAAAAACCGAAAGCGCGGGACCCTACCTATAGTGTGTGGTGTATCGCCATTTTCCACATTCAGCAAAAGAATTTAGTTCGTTGGATGGGATTGGATATCGGTTAGTCCGTTAAAGAATAATCATCGTTCAATGTTGTGGCATGTGACGTTGTGAATATTATTTGAATCAGTAAGTGAATTCACGAGACGATTTCATTTCAGACGATTGGATTCATATTACAGATAAAAAAAAAATACTTCCAACGCATTTTCTTCTTTCCTTCTCTCCCCTTTCATGGTAGTTATCGAGCCGGTGAACGAATGAAGCTACTAAAGAGGTTATTGCGACTCCCCCAGAAGGCATTCCTTAACCCTTGAACCACGAATGATGCGATTTTTGCTGCGCTTTCGGTAATGACTTACCTCCCAATTTCTCTTACTCCTTTTTTTCCCTCCCAGTTTCTCTTCATATTTTCCTTCGCTCCAGAACACCGGTGACTTCCGCCTGTAGGCTATTTTTAGCGCACTCATGGAGTGCTTGTCGACGAATGGGAGGAAAAATAAGGAAGAAGGGTACGCAGTTTTTGAGCGGAACGATATCGCGCTGCCATTGCTCCCGTGCCCAATAATAGTTGCACTTCTTCCCGATGTGGTTTTGAATACGTCCTTTCGAAAAGGTTATCCGCTGGAGGAAGTGCTGACTGGATGGAATGTAGACTTGAGAGTGCAATTCAAAGCGATCGCAAAAGATTCGGTCCTCTTTCTAAATATGATTGGGTCACCCATGTCTTTTACGGAGTAATACTTTATATTAGCTGCTTGAAATTCAGGCACGTTTGCTAAGTGCAATAATGTTTGAAGTTTGGAAAGTGAATAAGGAAATGTTTTCTGTCATCTCCATTATTTATAGAGCGCTTCTGAACACGAGCCGCCCTTGAAGTTAAAACAGTTGTTTTCCCTTCGCTCACATCTATTTGTGACACACATAGTTTTAAGCAGAATATTTTAAAAACACAGCAATCCAAGCGTTGCAGGTTACAGATCTTACTTTATCCAACGCGAGAAAGAAAAGAAGAAGCTAGAAGTTCATTCTGGCGGTAACTACATCGTGGTTTTAAAGTAGCACAGAAGTCATTTTTAACACCCAGTTTTCTTCCTATAAAACTGTTAAGTAGGCCAGTAAGATGCACCATCCGAAGTAATTCACACCACAGAGTCATAATTATCACAGAAATATAATTTAAAGTACGCCGCAAAAAGCGTGCGCAACGGCGGTGAAGAGCAGTACCAGCCTGTGATCTGCCTGGAACCTCGCGCTGACGCTATAAGGAGAACGCTCGCTGATTGGTCTAGAGAAATGTTGTCTGCTACTCCTCTGTCCTCTGCTATTCGCAGTGTTGTACGTATCGCCGTTACAAGTAACGCCGTTACAATAATCGATACTTTTTCGGTATCGGAGTGCGTATCGCGATACTTTCTTAAGTCGGTATCGGAAAAGTATTTCCGTTACAAATTTACGGTAACGCGATCTCTGTATCGTTACCGATACCGATACTTTTTAGCAGAGTTGTACGTAACTCGTTACAAGTAACTCGTTACCCAGTAACCAGTTACTTTTTTCGGTAACGAAGTAACGACCTAGTTACTTTTCTAAAAATTGTAACTAATAACGTATTCAGTTACAAAAATCGGTAACTTGTTACTCACGTTACTCGTTCCTTTCCTTCGTTTACGCTCGGCTTCAACATGGACGACATGGTCAGTTAGTATGTGGAAATTCCCGAAATCTCGTACGCTTCTAACACGAGGTGACCTGACCTGGATGTTCAGCTCCTGGGAGCCTCTGGTCGACAGTCACTCTTTTGTTGAGTCCTAAGGTGACTCACATGACGAATGCCGCAAAACTTCCCGGTCGTGTCATTGACCATGAAAGCATTCTTGGAAAAATACCCTGGATTTGTTTGTGGGTGTAGGCGTTATCTCCCAGCAGCTGCCAATGGATATACTAGAGTAGCTAAGCTCGCCGAAACTCGGATCCTGAGATGGTACTGTCAATCTCTGCTGATTCGCCGTGTTGTTGTAAACTGGGTCCACCCGACGTGGACTACGGAATCCCAGGTTTATAACATGCAGCTCGCGCGTGTCATTGGCCTACCAGCGTATCCCAGGAAGAAACCTTAGTCCCCGTATTTTCGCTCCCGCCTCCACACTTGTGAGCTCCAGTGAGGATCACTCGTTGGATTGTAAGACGGCGCAGATGATAATCACGTGAGTGTGGCCTGGGTTGGACGAGACGTTCAGGGTGAATGCGGAAAAAGGTGACGGGAGTGTAGTATTTTAGTGTCTTCTTTCCCTTCCCAAACAAAAATGACCGAGTGCATCTCACTCGTCGCATTCGAATTTGGAGAAGCGTGCCCAGGTAAGCGTCTTCAATATTCTAGTTAGCTGTATCAGTTACCGTATCGAGGATTACATGTTAAAGGCACTGCTTTCCACGAACCCATCGAATACCTCGTGGAGCAAATGCCGTGTTGTGAGGCCCGAGAACCTTTGTTGGTTTGATGGCTTACAACGGGAGAGGGGGGGGGGGGGTATGTTTACTGAAAGAAAGGAAAGGTTAGCTATGCAAAGAGCCAGCTTATACAACGGCTTGTAGACGTTGGTGTAGCATTTATCAGAACATAATAGATATATCACATATTTATCAGAACATAAACGCACAATATCGCGCTGACGTCGTGTAGCCTCCTAACCGTGGTGCCAAAATAAGGGAATAAAAGCAGCTGTTGACCTTGAATTCACAGAACAAGAAAAGAAGGAAAGTCAGCCTCGCTACTAACCAGGCGCATCCAACTCATGCATCAAACAAAGGTGGTTGTATTTGATGCAACCATGCCTTTCCTCAGCAATTTTTCAGTCTTGCCACAGAGGCTCTCTCGAGCAAACGCACCAAAATAACCGATGCCCATTTCGAGCGCCAACTATTCTTCAAAGCAAATTCCATGGAAATTGTCGGACCAAATGAAGCACGTGTCAATTTTGATATGGTTGTGGCTCTGTAATAGCATGGTAACGTAAAAGTAACTCGTTACTATCGAGTAACGGGAACGCGTTCCTTTTGTTACTTTGGTAACTGGTAACGTATTTAGTTCCTTTTTTTTCGTTGTAACGAGTAACGGTATTTAGTTCGTTTTTTTCGGTAACGTGTACAAGACTGCTTTTTAGTGCCCCACCCTTTCTTCTCCGACCATATTTCTCACTCTTATTCATTGTCTATGGTCCGCCTAGCCCTCGTCAAGAAGCTTGTGGACACGCCTACGTGCTCCGTAATGGGAATTATGGAATTATACCAAACACGTGTTCACCGTTTTTCTTTGAAACTGAAGGAAATAACCACGCTGTGTTCAACAAAAGAGTTGAGGTCAACGAACAGAGGTCAAGACTTTGACAGTGCGCTCTGGATTCCACTGCTAAGGTGCGGTGTCGCACTGAGTCACGCTCACATATACATGTGGCATTGTTAACTTCGGATAGGATTCCTTGGTCATTGGACTCCATGGTATGTGTGGGCCTGACACTAACGTAATTGTCACACTGGCCTCTGTCAGCTGCTGGAGAGACCACGGCTTGCAAGGATGTCAGAAGAAGATTTCAAGAACCAGCTATTGATAAAAGTCAAGCATAACGTTTCCGAGCTCCATATGAAATATGCTGTTTATTCACTGCAAAACTGTTCACGTAAGTGATATTTCTATGTTGCGTCATCTCCGTATTTCAAACAAAAGTATCGCCCCAAGTATCGCGTTACTTTTTTTTAGTAACGGTAGCGGTACTCCGTTACTTTAAAAAAGAAGTATCGATATCGGTATTTCGATACTTTTTACTCAAGTAACGAGTATCGGTATCGCGATACCATATTTCGGTAACGGGTACAAGACTGGCTATTCGGCTGTTCGGGGTTCTGAAAAAGCCTTTCTCCTCGCTCGGTAATGATTCGGTCGCTCCTTGTATCCCCAATTCTCCTTTCCTTTCTTGTTTTCTTAATAAACATATTCCCCCTCCCCCAATTCTCAGGGAGAACTGGCAAAACTGGTTTACGGCGGCAAAGGGACAGGGCGCTGACCCCCACTGACCGGCGAACGAGTTATCTTTATAACGTCATCGGTGACGTGCCATCGTACCTTCTCCTCCTCATGATACCCGGAGTGACGTGTTAAGGGTGAAGGTAGATTGTACTAGAAGTGTAACTAGTAACTAGAATGTACTTCTAGTACACTCTAGTGAAGGCGCGGACCCATGTTTATGTGAGTATTTTTCTGGGAAACAAATTGCACACATCAAAACCTTTAGCGCCATTCGGTAAAATGACACACACACTTTCATCAGACGCCTCAATCTGAAAATTTTTTGGACGGCCCTCTGTACTTCTTTAAGTAACTGAGTTTAGTAATGTAAATTAAACTCACCTGGCCACTGAAAGAAAAAGAAAACAAGAATAGAAAACATCCGCGAATAATGAAAGGAAAAGGACGAAAGGCATATCTGCCGCAAAGAAAGAACGCTGTCAAATTTCAGTACTCTGCGGTATTTTGCACGAATAAACATTGAGGTACTAAACAACAGCAACTTTATTTTAGATGATGAATGGGGAGTTTAATCGCCAGGGACAATACTCTACCGCATTGCTGATGGTGATGTGGGGAATGAAATAATGATCCCCTTAGCTATACTATACAATACAATAGAGGTTGGCGTACTGATTACCGCCGTACGAGGGATGGACAGTATTTAAATACATTGTAATTAAAATACTATTTAAACTATAAATACATGTATTTATATTTTGTATTTAAATACTGACTTGAAAATGTATTTATCATTGTATTTAAATACCAATTTTCGGGTATTTATTCTTGTAAATACTTTATAAATACTCCTAAATACAGGACTCGGGAAGAAGGGTGAGTTTGGGGCGCAGTTATGCCGTGTTTGCGCTAGCATGCACATGCGACAAAGCGCTTTAGATGGCAAGTTTCTCACTGTTGTTGCGGACAACGGTCCCGACTACCCATTACCTTGTTGTACAAAGCATCTTCGTCTAATTTAATACAAGCATTTGTTCATCGCCACCAGTGGGGATGTTGACTCCCTTGCGAATCGGATTGTACGGCCTAAGGGAAGATGCCTAAAGGATGCAGTCTTCGAGAAACTTCTAATATTAAAATCGCCATGATATTCTAACAAATAAATTATATTGTTCGTTGCTGATTTGTTGTTATGATCATCGTTATTTCTGTAATTCTAGATGACAATTTCCTCACAGTATTTATAGTAGTAGTATTTAAATACTCATGTTTAAAAATATTTATGAAGAGTATTTAACTACCTTTTCCAACGAAGTATTTTGTATTTATATTTAAATACTCAAAAAATCTATTTATGCCCATCCCTGCCGCCGCACTAATATATTGCCGGACAACAACGTATACGTGCAGGTCGAAAGCGTGTAGCACAACGAGATGAAGAGTGAAGCAACGTAAGCGACGAAGTTCAAAAGAAGCAAGGGACAGCATGAGCGACTCCCAGCCAGCTCTAACGCCCACAGCTTACGACCAAGCATGTCGACGAAACAGCGAAGTCGCGTTCAACTTTGTCGAAACACATTTCGACAGCGCGAGAGGGACCTAATTTATTTCGACCCGGAAAGCCTCCAAAGACCGACTCGCTCAAGTTATACATGGAAACGTAATTATCCAAAGTGGCTGAGCGAGGCTTGCCAACGAGATTATGAGTTACTCTCGTCTCCAGCCCGCGGTAGTGGGTCCCTCTGGTGAAGAATCGCTCCGGTCTTAGTGTGATCACTTTAATGAAACTCGGCAAGGTCGTCTTCTGGAGGTGTATATCAAAGGAGGGGGCTGCTGAGGTTTTGAACGTGGACTGGAGGTGGACTTCGGCTGTCCTTCGTTGAGTTTGGCCCTGTATTTGAGGGGTTTCGTCTGATTGTATTGGTTGTGGAAAGGAGTGAAGTTGCTAATTAAGCGAATGGTGTGATCTCAGTTTCAGAGTTTGCGGCAGCAGTAGAAGCGTGTATAATACAAGTACCGTTTGGTTGAAGACGAAGGTTATTGAGTTCGAATGTACACCTTTCGGTTTGGATGATTAAAGTGGTGTGCAAATAACGAATAAAGTTAATAACATACTCTAAATCCTTAACATCATCGCATAACACACTCAAGGTCAACTAGCGTTCGCGATGTCTTCCGACGCTTAGAGCCAAGTGGCGTCACCAAAAAACAACGTGTAAAACTTTGCATGTACACAAAGTATTACAAAAACTGTGTCCGGCCCCCGTTCACAATACAGACATCGGTAAGATAGGGCGATGTCATTGCGAATGCTGGCTTTGTTTCGGCCGTGAAGTTCTGTTGTTTTGAGCGCTGTTTAGAGCAATTTTATGAACCTGTGACGTCTAAGATAGATGCGCCTTTACTCTTGTTTTACACGGTCCAAGCACATGTGTACGCTACAGTTCATCATCATATGTATTTATATTTAAATCGGTACATCTGTAATAATGAATGAGATTCGTGTCACAGTGGCAGGGAAAGCGAAAAAAAAAGAAAAGAAGAAGCCATTGACTGAAGTGTAATCTGTTTAAACACTGCATTATGCGGAAGTTAACCGATGTGAAGACAGCTGAGCCTCCGCTGTAACGTTGACATTACCGTCAACTTCCGCGTACGGCGCTTTTAAATTGTGCAAAAACTTCTGAGTAAATGGCTTTTGTTTCATTGTCTTCAGTACTGTCGTCTGAAAGTCCTTTATTTTTTCCGCTTCGTGTCCTACGAGCGTTACTATTTCATATTAAATTAATTTATATACCTTGAAAAAATGAATAATTTAGTGCGGTATGTGTTGGATTATTAATTTTATCAAACGTGAAAGTCATGAAACATGAAAGCCATCCCACAACAGACGAAGCATTCTTCATTGTGAACATGAAGGTTTAGTTCGCTTGTCTCAGGCTTTCTCCATAGACAAGTCCCCCAGTTCAAACGTCACAACAATAGCGAAAGAATGAAAGTACAATTAGATGAAGAAAGGAATGCTGAGACGCAACAATATCACGGAACTGAGACTTTTTTGTTTCATGTTTCTTTTTACCATTTTGTATTATTATCTCATCATATTTTATCGTTATTAGCATGATTCCACTATATGTTATCGAATATATTATGTGTTTTACCCGAAATTGCCTCACTGCCACCAGTGTTTCTGTTGCAGACTTTTTCCTTGCTAATTAAACGCACTCAGGAACAACCCAGCAGTACATTGTAAGACCGTACCGGCACTTACACCGTGAGAGAGTTGGCTGTGTATCTATGGTAACAACAAAACGATATCAGTTGCTATATGGACCCGTATTGTTCCCATGGCACGTCGAACTGACAGTGTTTTATGTTTGATACTTCGAATTTTTAATCGACATAAGAGTTCTCACCATTCTTCCGAGAGCAACACCTTGTTTGCCGCTGTCACTCGCGCCATTTAAGGAAAGCATATACGATGAAATAGGACGCCTGTAACTCCACAACTCCACGGGAATTATCCTCGAGACATTTGCCGCTCGCGCCTACCGAGAAAAAGGTGTTAAGTACAAATTAGCTTCTTTCCAAATGAAGCACGTTTAAGAGAGCGAGGAGGGCGAAATTAGAGACGCCGCGCATTAATAATGTCAGCAATTTCGCGGTTCATTAGTCGGTAGAGCGTCTCTTATTGCCCGATAAGACCCCGGGGCTGCGTTCTTGACAGTCTCGCTTTATAAGTCTTCGGCAAGAGAAAAATCACCAAAGGGTTAGTGGACGGCGGGAATGTGGAAGAATTGCCGCGACTGATGTGCCTCACACGGCTGACGGGGGAAGTTTTAACTGCCTGATAAAGTTCCTCTGCTCAGAAACGAGATAATTAGACAGGCTGTATCAGAATACTTCGACGACTGTAAATCTTCTGAGCCGAGAGAAAAATGGGAGAGGATGAAGTAGGTTGGTTTGAGAGCCAGGTTGTAGTGCGTGGAAAATAGCTATCTACATTGCGGACCTCGCATGGAAAGATGCGCTGCGTCATGTATTATTAGCTATGATGCGACACACATATTTTTTAATGAGAATTGAGGGCACTTCGGACATATATTTTTATCACATGATATGGACTGTAGCGCAAAGTAGTTCCTTTGTGATGCGCGCATTATTTGAGAAAATAACCTGGTTTACAAGAGCGCGCGGCGGCGATCCCTCCCAGCTCCTTGTGGCGTGTTGTGGCGTCAGATCATCCGAGCGCTGTTATTGGTTGCCGGGAATCGTTTGCTACTGCGCGGGAGCAAGGCGGCCGGCCGGCTGATCTGCTTCAGACGCAAAGAGAAAGAACAATATAGGAAGACGCGTTTGTTACTATTGGTCGGGTGGTCACTGGTCGGGTGGTTGGGTGGTTACTATTGGTCAACGAGGTTGAAAACACTCTTGCGCACTGGGACTGCGCGTTGCACTCGTACTTTTTCTGCGAATCAATCAGTCAATTTCAACTCCTTCTCTGAATGAATTTTTCTAGCCTTTCCATGATCTTTGAAAAGTGGAACAATACCTGAGTACGTAAGATCATGTATATACGTGAACATTTGCAACACGGAACCATACAAAAACAGAAAGAAAGACATTCTTCGTTCTTTCTCATTTCCACTGTATAATCCCTGTTTCTTGTATACAAGTATATTACGTATTCGTAAGTATATACGTGTATTCGATGTGTTACATCGAAAATAAAAAAGAAGAAGTAAGCATACTAAAAAGTAGGAGGAACGACTCTTGGTTACCCGCAGTATAGAGCATCCGCTCGATGGTTATATTAGAGATTGTGAGTTGACTGGTTCGAACTCTACCGCCAACTGCGAACGATGGAGCGTTCCTGGAGTGTTCTGGCAGACTTTTTTAGGAGGTTGTCGGCGCAGTTCACGCTGAACTAAGTCCAGGGTACATAACGCCTTATTCTGTCTCGTTCCTGTTGCCTGCCTTCGAAATGTACAAACCGATCACCGATCATATAGCCACAGTTGCTTCGTAGTGCTACCACGGAATTACAAAGCAAAACAACAACAACAACAACAACAAAAACATTGATTATCTGCATATTTTTACGTTGTCACATTTGGCGCTACAAATTTTTGCTTTCAAATTAATTGCAGCGTTACATTACTGTGTTCGTACAAAATATATAATAAGTTCATAACCAATAAGGTGGTACATACCTGAGACGTAACATTAGATAGGTACCTCGTGTCTCCGTCAATACTAAACATCGTACCTCATCAAATTACCACGTGAGGTACTAACCTGGCAGAGCATCGCCAGCTGTGATGAAGCACCCAAATCATCATCATCATAATAATAATCATCATCGTCAACGTCGTGATTGTCCAGAGTTGCGCTAACATGACCGGGCAGATCCCGTAAAGGCAGGAGAATATGATGACATTGTTATACGATGTCACAGTCCAGTCTCATTACAAACAAACATTTATCTTGGGGTTTTCCTTTCTGAATCTTCCATACAACTGTTCCAGCAGGACAATAAAAGGGTCTTATCATTCGGCCACCCCTCGCATCATTTTATGCGGACAATCTCCGAAAGAGGAAAACTTTTCTGTGAAAGACGTCGCAAAACCCAAGTTCTCGTAGACAGGCACGCACACACACACACAAGGGCAGGCAGAAGCGAAGCAAAGCAAACATCACTTTGATAAATGACTTCGCCAACGGCTCAGTCTGATGGCTCTGCGCGCTCATCACATTTGCATACCGACTGCTACAGCCCCAAAACGCCAGGAGGGGGGGGGGGGGGTGGATTGCAACCGGAGACGCTGAACTGTCATGGCGGCCGCGAAGGTCTTAAGAGATTAGGAAGGGGGACGCAGATAACTGTTGACTTTGAGGCTGTTTGTAGTCTTGGCGCGTGATCCCGCCGCTGAGCGTCGCGTCGCGTTAACGATCTCATTAGTGAGTTTAGCGTAACGGGGACATCTTGAGAAACGTGAACAGTGAGATGGAGGTTGGGGGGTAGGTGAAAGTTACTGCGATGAATGTTACACAGGTGAAAAGTTTGAATGCCTTGAGCTGGGATTAATCATGCGGTAATGGTTGACGGAATTAATGTTTGGTGTGCATGGGTGGGGGACAGTGGCAATCGTAATTATGCGGAAGAGATGAGTAACAAAGTAAGATGTGATGTGTGTGTGTGTGTGTGTTTGTGTGTTGTGCTTGTTGCATAGTACCAATGTGAAATTCGTTCAGTAAATCTCTCCCACACAAGTAAGATGGAACGTGCTTTTATGTAGATCCGTAATGAATTTTTTTCTTATGAGCCAATGTGAAATTATGAAGAAAAAATTTCAAAAGAAATATATCTGATAACTGGTCTCAAATGCCACTTTGAAAGCCAGCCATACCAGGGAGATACCGATTTTACTCCTTGTTTCTGAAACGCGCGTGGCGTACACCCTTTCGTTTCCAACAAGTCACAGGAGAGAACGATGTTATTCGGCGTAGGATGAAGCACGTCGGAGCATGCGCGGAGCATGATGATGGAGCGTTCATGGTCATGGCCTCGCGAACATCTTTCCTACGAATGCAACAACTCAGGGAGAAGAGGCGCTGACGCCAGGAATCTTTCCCAGCCGGCCCATCAGTGTTCGTTTACTAATTAACTATAAAATCCGATAATTAACTTACTAATTAACGAGTGTTAGCAAAAATTGAGATGTCAGGATTAAAGACCGTCGTAGTCAAAATCTATTCCAGCTATCCGTGATTTCGAAATCTTTTTTGTGCTTCTAGACGCGAGCAGTTTTTGTTTGCTATGCAAATGAGCCTAAACCGAGAAAGCGCGCCTAAAGAGCGCATCATCTACGCCGACGGAGACTCATCTGGGCCGGAAAGCCGATTATCTGGCGAGCAGGTCGGCACTTACTCCAATCATCTTCATAGCTCCAAATCACGTGGCCCCGTGACGTGGAATGGGCGTTGTGCTCCCTGCGTTCCCAATCGCCGTGGTTTCGGTTTCGGCTCATTTGCATATCAAAATGTGGAGATTGATATTTTAACGTACGTGCGTGTTTCAGGATTTGTTCGGCGTGGAATGGCTTTCAAGAAGGACAATCTCTGATTCTGCTATCTCGGTTTCCCCTCGAAATCCCCTAATTAAAGAGTTCATTAATGAACTTTTACGTAATTAGTCATCTTGTAGTTGAATACTTTCTTCGAGAGCATGTCCGCCTGACCGTATACCTCAATTGCAAACACAGCATGTGTCCTGCTCTCATAGATTTGTAATACAAGATCTGTGGCACCTAAAATTAGACACCCAGTATATAAGATGAATATTTCGCAAAAGGGTCATTCCAGGCCAAATCACCCAAAGGTAGTGCTCGACCCTCTCCAGTTTTGGTTCCAAAAATTATCAGGAACTTCTTACTGTAAATATAGATATTTTCCTGAGTTTCACGACTCTATGTTGAACCGCTGTCGATTTAGGCGGGGTCAAAGTTCGTTACAATCGCGAAAACCATGCTGCGAAAAAGGTGACCTAGTGAGCAAGGTTTTGCGTCTATAGGTGGACGTTAGTGACATAGAATGAAAGATTATGGTCCTAACATTCTGCCAATACCAAGTTCTTCCCTCATGTTCCATTTTCGCCCAGCGAAACAGAGCTGCTTTTTGGCGCTATTTCTTGCAACTTTGCACCTTGCTAAGGGCACTATTTCGCACAAGCTGGAAGGGCCAAAAAAATTCAGCATGTTCTGGACCTTCCAAACTTCAAAATCACATCTTTTGAAGGCATTAGAAAATGACAATTAAAGATTACGGGCAACACTGTACTAGGTATTCGAAATGAGTCCGTACTCCTGACACATACGGCGGCAACCACATTGCATGCGTATAACACTGGGCCCGACATAACAATCCACCATAAAATCCGCCCCTGCAATCCACACAACGATCCACATCTGAGGATAAACGGATAAGCGAACTGAAATGAAATGCTGAGCCGTTGAAAAAAATGTGTCAGACGTTCAAGAAGCCAGACAGCGTCGGGACTTGTTTGTTCACAGAGGTTCACAGAGAGAGTTTGTTCGTTCGAAAGAGGCCGCGAACAGAAGGAGCGCGCAGGTGCAGCAGAGAAGTAGGGAGAGCCTCCATCGAACAGCGACCAGCGCTGGGTTACTAAGCAAACAACACTGTTAACAGGGGTTTCAGAATGCATTGGTAAACAGGAAAACTAATAATATGGTTACTGAAATAACGAAGTTCTGATGTAATAGTGTGTAATACCAATTTTCAGTGTTGCCCGCTGTACAGGGGGTTGTTTGACACCAGGCGTCGCACCGCTCCACTACGCCGCACCTTTCATGGCAAATTAAAAATATTTATAGCGCGTTGTCGGTCGTATGGTTCCTCATATGGTATTTAGAAGCAACAAAGTCTCTAGTCACATCACCGGCATATCATGCTTGTCTACTGATTTACAGTACCATTAAAGTGGTAGTCATGAGAAACGACAGCGATGCTTTCACACTCACAATGAATATTATGAAACAACAACTTTATTTTTGACCTTGGAGAGTGGGGAGTTTCATCGCCACAGGCGATACTCTACTCCATTGCTGGTTGGAATGGGGGGAATAAAATAACGAGCCCCTTCACAATAACGATCGAAGTCCGATGGTGTCCAGAAATGTCAGAAGAGCTTTGAGCGCACAGCGTTGCTGGGCTGGATTGGGCCATGAATATTATGAGCAAATGAATGAGCATGAATGCTCATGAATATTATGAGCAAATCATGCTATCCCTTCACTTGCGCGTTTCTTATGATTAATATTATGATTAATAGCAACCCAGGTCACGTTGTGAGCGAATGGGTTTTACTGCATTGTAGAGTCCAAAACGTAAAGCATGGTGGTCGGTCGCGCTCGCCCTTGAAGTGAAATGCAGTGTTAACTATTCACGCATAGTATCGAAATGTATTCATATATGCTGTTTCCGTTCCTGTTCTTCGCGTTTGAATGCCATTTGTACTTACTTTCTAGATGTATTTGTATGCTCCGCTGTGTGAGGCGCAGGGTCACTCGTCAAGCTACCCAGTGTAGCTTTTTTCCCAGTACTCTGGGTCCGATGTTGGTCCAAATAAAGCATTATTATTATTTATTATTATTATTTATTATATCGGCCTAGGAGAGAGCTCATCCGCGGCTCAGCTGATTAGTCTTTCTGACATGTGGTGCGTGCCGGGTTACCAAAAAGGTTGTTATAGTTCCAAGGTTCTTGTTGAAGTCGTTGTGTTGAACAATGGCCGAAGTAGGAACGCCAGGAGGCACTTCTGAATCTCGTCAACACCTTAGGTAAGTCGTCGTTCTTTTTTTTTTTTTTTCGCTATGATTGTTTAGAGCTTACACTTCAGCGTATATTTAACCAAGTGAAGGCAAAACGCGCACGGTAACATCTCATTACGGCCCGAGTCTCATTACGGCCGAAGTCTCATTACGGCCGAAAGTCTCGTTACGGCCGAAAATTTTTTAATCCCCAAGTGTCTCGTTACGGCCAAAGTCTCAATACGGCCGAAGGTAGTCTCATTACGGCCGAAGATGTCTCATAACGGCCAAAAAGAAAAAAGAAGCATCCACCATAGTAGCTCTGTATATACTGTGTTTTATGCTTCCCAAAATGTGTCCGAGGCGGTGTGCCCCCACGGCTTGTGTCACACACGATGGTTCATGCACACAATATTGCGACAGTGTTTCATGCATCCCTCGTGAAAAATGTTTTTATTGTCATATGTGTCACACGATATTTGTATGTGTTACGCCATTTTCTCTCAGTATTCAAGCAACATCCTACTCGTTGGTTCTGTGAGCAAACTGTGTGTGTGTGTGTTCTGAAAAGTACTCCACAAGGGAGCCCACTGGGAGCTCCAGGAGTCCACCTGAAATTTACAAAAAAGTACATAAGCCACTGAACAAAATGACATATGCTCTTGTTTGATGATGACTATAAGACATATGCTGTCAAGCAGACTTTTTTTTTCATATATTCGAAACATATTCAAGAATTATGGACAACAATGACAATTACGTCGTAATAATGCAGCTGCATAGCCAGGAAACTATTTCAGGAGGTGTCTTATGAGGCTTGACATGGGGTGGAGGAGTCCCCCTCGTCAGTGCTTTATCCAGACCCCCCCCCCCTAACTTTTTTGCCTGTGCACCCCCTACAGGGGGTGCCCTTGCGATTTCAGCTTCAGATACGTCTGTAATGATATGTTAAGCTGTAATGACGTAACTATTCCAACAATTTTTTCCAGCACCCTTCTCGTGCTTGGGATTCTGGATAAACCACTACCCCTTGTTCATTTTCGTGGGGCACTACATTAGAGCTTATGCCACTGCACTGATGTCACAATGTTAAAAGTGTGTGTCACTCTGGGCATTCGGAATTCCTCTAAGCTACAATATGTAAATTCAGAATATCCGAAGGGTAAACATCAGATGTTACCTGCAGGCTTCATGCTGAAACGCGTGTACGCAAAACACTTCCGCCGTGGTGGGCGACGCCGTTAGTGTAATCATACACGCAAGACAATTGCGGGCACATGGAGTAGTGGCAGCAATCTGAAAACGATACATTTTCTTGTTACATATGAGTAATCAAAAATATACATTCCCACATGTTTCGTTTTGTCGTTTGTAGGAAGCGCTAGTAAGGGAACAGCACTTGGTTGGTCACATGCAAGCCACAATGCGAGAGGTGCCGATATTTCGATTACACGATCAAAAATTAAAAGTCTAGAACCATGCACACTTCCCCATGCAACTACTTCCCCAGCATCGTGAGACATGACACCCATGACATGACACCATGTATTCACGTATAGTGTAATGATATGCAGGAATGAAAAAGATGCCAACATACCTGTAATCCAGTGTCCCATAAGTTTGATTCGATTTTTTGGCAGCTACCATGAAGAGCAAATGCACGATTCACAAGTTTCGTTTCGCCATTTTCATTGTTGATTTCGCAAGCGTCAAGCAATCCCACGTGACCTCCTTTGGATCAGTGAAAAGTGAAAATTACTCGCGTCATGAACATATATGTTCATCTCAGCGCAAATCACGTTTTGCATGCTATAGAAGGAGGGGGGATCAATACTCTTCCTTTCGTGTTTTGATATCTTGTTGTTTTGCTACTCTCACTTTGGAGTTCGGATGGTGTCTAGCAACGTTGGGTACCTCGTTTCTTGTATGTGTGAGCGAGTGGTTGCTGTTTACGATGTGTTCATATATCGCTTTGTAGTGCTGTAATGTGCAAATTAGCGGACTTTATAGCGGCTCTCTATTTTCCGTCGTTGTCTTTCGAGCAGCGCCTGTTGTTCCGGTAAAAATCGAGTTGAATGAATCGCCACAGCCCCAACGTATATCGCGCAGTGTTGACCAAGACCAAGTCAAGCAGGAATTCTGGTGAGTAATGCTTTCGTAGATTGCCTGTCTTAGTAGTGTGCTGTCCACAGATAGTTGGATTCTCATAAGATTAATTTAAATTAATCAAAACAGCTGACGTGCAGGTAATAGATGTAACTCGGTATCCGTTCGTAGGTTTGCGCCGTTTCTAGTTTGTTGCGCGTTTAGGAACAACAAATTTATTCGAAGACGATAAGATACCGATAATGCATCACCGTACAGCAGCATTTACTCGTATCATTGTGAGCCATATTTCATTTGTTAAAATTTGTCGTCGTATTTCTTCAAAAATAAAAGCGCAAGTCGGCGTACTTGAATTGATCTCCAAGAATTGCTTACGTCGAACGTCTTCAAATGTTGTACTTATGTGCCTTCGCGCACCATAGTAGGCACAAAGCATATCTGATTAGAATAAATACTTCAAGAGGAAGTCATTCAAATACATTGTTATTTATAGCTGGTTTTCCATTCCAGGCATGGTATGTGGCTGCACGAAGGATTCCGAAAAAGAAAAACAACAACATGGCTAATAGGATGTTGCTGCCCAGGGAGTCCTGGCGAAGAGGTGAGCTGTTAATATCATCATAAGGTTCTGTTGTGAAGTGAGAAATTTTGTAGTAGTGCTCGAATGTTAATTCGTGCACTACTTTTATAAAAAAGAAACCAGAAATGGAAAGTTATGCATGCATCATTTCATGAATTGTAATGTATTACTATTTGATATTCACATGTTTCCATTAAGGGAATGAACTACTGAACCTATATTCATATCATGGTCATGCTTTGTGCTTACCTGGAAGTCACATTTTTAAGGCTTGTCATTCTTTTGTCTAAATGGATATTTATGTTAACCTTGTATGAAATAGCAGACACGTATCAACACGTGTGCAGCTTGTGCACATTAAAACGAGCCATGTAGAGACAAATGCTTGTTGTTGTTGTTTTTTTAATATTCTAGCCTATTCATGGTTGCTCATCGCTTCTTGCAGGTTTACTCATTCCAAAAGCAAGAATTGTATCATTGTAAGGCGAATGGAAATAAACTGACATCAACTGAGATAGGTGCTCTGTCATGGCCAATGACTGTAGGATGGCTCCAAAAGCGTCACAACAAAGCCAATATTCATCTAGCTCTCTACAAGTAGCTAACTCCACATAGTAGCCTGCTTCACAGCCTACACTACCTTGTGGGAGTACACATTACACAATATGTTGCATTGTGCTGTGGTATGATAACATACCGTTTGTCTCGCAATATGTGTATATAAATATGATAAGGGCCCTAAGGGCACAGTGCATGGCTTATACCCTGCTGAATATATATCCATACCTGGCTGCGACATTGCATATCAATGCAGGTTACAATACACATTTTGACATTTGGCCGTTATGAGACATCTTCGGCCGTAATGAGACTGCCTTCGGCCGTATTGAGACTTTGGCCGTAATGAGACACTTGGGGATTAAAGGATTATCGGCCGTATTGAGACTTTCGGCCGTATTGAGACATCGGCCGTAATGAGACTTCGGCCGTAATGAGATACAATCAACGCGCACAACGTGCCAATGAATGATGTGACAAAAGCTCACAACTAGTCGTCAGCAAATGCGCACGAGCAAAATTAACGACTGCGGTATTAAAGTGCTTGAGACGCACGGAAACTTCATTCGGAGCAGCGTTTAAGACCTATCTTTTTGCCGTATAGAAGAAGTTGTAGTGGTCACTTTTAATCAGATACCCTTCCAATGGTCGCCTTTGCTTTTTAACGTTTCGAAAGAAAATATGAAATAATAATGAAACATTTGTACATTCATTGATGTGGGTATCTTTTTGTTCTTACTTCAAACTGTTACAACCGCGAAAATAAAATATGTAGACTGTCTGAATTGCAAATAAGCTGTTTTTATCTTTCCAGCCTGCTTGGGTGAACATCAGCAGCCAGCTGTTCAGTGTGGCTAGATTAGCAAGCACCACATGAACATCTCGGGCTAGTACGCGGTAGTAGCATATATTTAGCTGTAAATAATGTATGTCTGGTCCTCCATAACGGATAGGAAAACTTCACCACACGAAAAAATTGTATTCGCCGAACGAAGCCTCGCGCCGCGACCGCGCGCGCCCCAGCGTAACTATGTGTAGAGTGGGTGGGACATAAAAAAAATATTTGCTCGCCTTTATGGAAAAAGTACCTTCTTAATTTTTTATATGCGTTAGTATAGATAGTGATCTGTCGTCTCCACCCATTTCGATTTTTCTCGGCCGACCGCTTCATTTTCAAAAATGGCGTTGAAGACTGCCAACTTTGCCAAAAGTACTACATTTGAGATTAAATGTGGCAAAAAGTACTTTGTGCTCGGCCTCCAAAACACGTGATTTTGAAGTTTGGAAGGTACAGAATACGCTGATTTTTTTGTACGTTTCAGCTTGTGCGAAAAGTGCCCTTAGCAAGGCGAAAAGTTGTAAGAAATAGCGCCAAAAAGCAGCCGTGTTTCGCTTGGCGAAAATTGAACACCAGGGAATAACTTGATATTGGCAGAATGTTAGGGCCACGCTCTTTCATTCTATGCGACTAACGTCCACCTAGACGCAAAACCCTGCTCACTAGGTAACTTTTTTCGTATCATGGTTTTCGCGATTCTGACGAACTTTGACCCCGCCTAAATCGACAGCGGTTTAACATAGTCCAGTAAAACTCGGGAAAATATCTCTATTTGCAGTAAGGAGTCCATGATAATTTTTGGAACCAAAACTGAGGGGGGTCGAGCACGACCTTTGGGTGATTTGGCCTGGAATGACCCAAAAGTAATTACAAAATTTACAAAAAAAATTACAAAATAATTACATAAAAATTACAAAAAGAAACAGATTAATAAACAACGCAAATATAAGATGACCAGGAAGGCAGCAAGACAACAGGAGATTAGTAATGTTGTTTTGTCCGCAGATAAACAATCAGTATGTCGCCTAGCATCGTCAGTGCAGTCTCACACGCAACATCCTCAAACAAATGAGTGACGTCATCAGTAGCTGAGCAACTTAAACAGAAAAGAAACAAAGTCAAAATACGAGAAAAATAATACTACCTTCGCGCATGGCGCCGTCTGTGCGTTATCCTTTCGGACGCCTATTGACGCAAAATACGTTCTTTATTCGACGCCCAATTCGAAACTCTTCTTCTTTCTTTCAATATACGAAGGCGCTAGGACATCAAATGCTCATCTCGTAAGAGAGCGCTGCCTGCCATTTTACGGGCTTTGTTTCGATCTGATCGTAATATTTCCGCACCGTTGCTGTGTAACGGAGTCCTCTCGTTTTAATAAATCCCGAGTGCGAGAATGAACGCAGACGGCTAACGCAGACAAAGAAGAGAAAGTCGATATAACTCCTTGAGAGATGTTCAAAGTACAGCCGGAGATGCAATAGCTTTCTGAGCACGTACAATGTTTGTCTGCTTTCTTTTGTTCTCTTTCGTAGGCGATGGATTTTGTGTGTGTGTGTGTGTGTGTGTGACTCGAGCGACACATAGAGTAAATGATATTCGACGGCAAACTAAGTGCGTACAAAATTAAAATGGTTGTGGCACTTGATGTACAGGGTGTCCCAGCTAATTATACGGACAGGATTTGCTTAGAAATAGCAAAAACCTTTTTTGCTATTAAAATAATCGGCGATATATTGTATTCTTGGTTAAGGCGGCCATCTTGTGGCCGTATTAGCGGCATCGTGGAGCGTTGCCCTAATTAATTTTCACTAATGAAATTTCAATCACGGAAGGTGGAAGCTCGGCGCAATGACAATACCTGTTCCCACAGTGCATAGCAGTGGACAGTTGTTTCGGCCTTATTGGACCATCGTCAGCAGTGCGCAGGCAGGTAACGTTTCAGTGAGTGGCGTCAGAAGGTCACGTAGAACGTGATGTGTCCTCCCTATAGGGTCAAAGCCTCACCACTCAAAAAGCTCTATGCAAAGCAGTTTCGGCACTTGCAGCATGTAACCACACAGGTAGGCTCACCTTACGTGTAAATCTACTCCCAATTAATTGTTTCGTAAAAAAAAAATAGAAAAATAAGAAGAGGCCGAAGCTCTTTGGCTGCACGTTCTTCCTCTGGTGCGGTGATATGGCGCTGCCGTTTCCAGAAACAGGATGGAGCCAATATAGCGCGAGGAAATGGCCCTGAAAATACGGCAGATTCGGAGGCCATTTTCGTCGCACCCCCAGAAATCTGCTCTTCCCTTGCCCTTAAAGCTTAGTTCTCCCTCTGAATCTGGGCCAACAGAAGAGTGCATTTCTGAGGGAGCCACAAAAACTGGCGTCCAAACCTGCCGTTTTTCCAGCGCTGTTTCTTGGCACTATATTGGCTCCATCTTTCGATCTTCGGAAAACGGCAGCGGCGTCAGCGCACCAGTTATTTTGTTGGCACTTGCGTGATAAAAAACAACGACAAAAAATTTCTGAAAATTAACGAGGGCAACGCTCCAGGAAATCGGTAATGTCGCCACAAGATGGCCCACTTATCCGATAATATATTGCCAATTATTGTAATTGAAAAAAGAAAAAAGAAGTTTTCTATTAAGAAAAACTGTGCATAGTTAGCAGCGACACCGTGTACAATGTTCAGGACGTCATGTACGCATTGCACTACATGCAACAGTATACAGGATTTGTTTTCTTTTGCGTGTCCTACTTGGTGAAATGCAAGCCTTTGAACACATGTACGTGTCAAGCTCTGGCATCAGACGAGCGAGAGCAACGGCAATTCTCATTGGTAGTCGTAAGCACGTGACCTCTCTCGTGGTGCGCAGCTGTCGGGGACGTCTCCAGTTATGTCAGAGACGAATGAGTTTCGATATTTGCGGCACCTATTTTGTACTCGTCTTTGTTCCCCTCGCTATAAAACTTGGAATATTGGTTCGTATTGACGCAAATAATTTCCCTTTTCTACCTCGATTTTCTTAGTGTATTTTACGAGACGGTAGCTGGCGGTGATACCAATGCGGCGAGATATGCTTCGCGCTGTTCGTCATTCCGTGTTCCAATTGTTCCTAATTGTTCCATGGCTGAAAGCAGTGTTCAACATGATCAACACCTACGTCAACAAACCAGTGTTGTACATTTCGGCGCTACTAGTAGTGCCGCTACCGTATTCGCTGTTTTTTCCAGTAGCGGAGTAGGGATCCCGCTACATTTTAAAGGTACTATAAAGCAGTCGAGGTGCAACCTCATGTTTTGTGTGCCCTGAATTGTGTACGTCCTCAGGAGTAAAATGCCGCCAATTTTTCTCACATAGACGTTATAGCTCCCGAAAAAATGCAAATTTAAATCTACTGGCAACACTGTGGCGAAGCAGACATACGAAACGCCAACTCCGCCAAGTACGGCGGCGAAAATGTCTCATGCGCACGACTCTGGGCCAAATAGAGCGACGTACGATAGTAGCACCACGGTGCTGAAACAAGGCCCAGGCATAGACATTTAGCTACTGAGTGCAAGATTCGGCTTTTGCTTATTTTCTTTTACACAAATTACATTTTCTCAAAAGGTAGTATTTGCAAATCCCAACAGGAAAGCCATCTGTTTATCGGTCTCCTTGTTTGCAGGGTTGCATGACAAATTGAGGACTTCTTACCACAAGGCGTCGCCCAGACATTCTTGACTGCGTTTTTATTTATCAATTAAAAATACTTAGAGTAAACTCCTGCGCATATTACTTGTTGTGCTGATCCTTTGAGTCTAGCACTTTCACGTCATGCTGATTGCATAGGTTCGACCTCGACTGCTTTATAGTACCTTTGAACTCGTAACGGAAAAGGTATTTCCGCTACAAATATGGGTAGCGGCGGACTCATTCTCCGCTACCGCTACGGATACTTTTCATAATATGGAAGACGTGGAACACAGAGAGAGAACAAAAAGGGAGATACGGGTGAAGCATAATTTTTTCTCGTTGTTCCTTTTAGTTACTTATCAATCGGGCAAGACTGATGTGACGATCTTCCCCAATTTCAATAACTGTCATCAGCTAAGCGCAATCGAATCTTTAGGAATATAATTTGTGTTATTGCTTGAATTCAAGGATGGCAGCTGAAGAAGAGGCAGAGGCAGTGGGATGCGAACCCACACCCTCTGATTGCGGCCATTGCTGCTGCCATTGCTGCTATCATTCAATTGAAGTATACAACTGGACGTTGAGAGGCTTCTCTTTTGTTTGTCCTACTATGTTTAACTGCGTCGTCAACAAGGTTGCGTTATCCTGTGCATTTTGTTATTTTTATTTTTAGCTCATATTTGCGCAACACGAACAGGTATGTATAACAAACTGTATCATATGGGGTAGGAAGCTAGTTTCCGTGATACAATCCGTTGTAAAACAAGTGTGAGCGTGTTGATAGCACATTTCAAACTGTATTTTGCAACTTTATTGTTCCGAGAAGATAAACAAGCGTCGTGTCTTTTGGAACAGGAATGGGAAAAGATATCGGAAACACAACGACATATCGCCATAGTCATTGCACTCCGCACGTACCACCAACTTTGCTTTAAGGTGTTTGTGCTGCAGGTGAAGAATTTGTGGCAAGGTAGAATTACCTTAGCGTACACCTGCTGCCTAACGCTATCTGGTAACCTTCTCGCATTAAATACGTTACACTCTAGGTACGTGATCGAGCCATACAAAATGAAGAAGTAATAATATTATTCGGGAGTCAGTGTATGCAAAAATGCTTATCAATGCTCTTTGCACTTATTCGTAAACTTCTTTGCACACTGCTTGCACACATTGCACACTTTGCTTTGCACACTATCTATTCTTCTTGGAGGTGTTGGCACTGGGAAAGCACGAGGAAACATTATACAATGTGTTTGATCTTTTCAGCACCTGGTAGCTACTATTTATGTGTGGTCGCTTGTGATGGCCCTTTGACTAGAGAGAGAGAAAAAAAAAAACGTCGACAGTATAAGGAGACGGAAAAGTTTGAGGTTGCGATTCGCGGATATCTCGAACAAAATACTGTTATTGCAGAAAAGCAGACTTGCTTTCGAAACATTATGACAAGAAAATTATTAAATGCACATATGCGCTATGCGCATTAAATTATATCCTAAGTGCGCATCATCTCAAGGTAAAGATCAATGTGAAATAATATACCTCGGCTGTAAGCAGTGGTATACTTTATGCATGCTGGCGTTAGGGAATATACATATTGCACTGTCTTTATGCAGAATCAGCAGTGAGATGCCTACAGTAAGGTGCTGCCTAAGGGTACGATAGCGGAAGAGTATAGCGGCATAATATTTACGTTGCTTTTATTTGGTAGCAGTAGCGCGTTACTTTTTCAAGTTTGTTGACGAAAGAATTGCGCTACGTTTTTGTGGAGTAGCGGGTAGAGGTACTCTGTTACTTCGTTCTCGTAGCGGCTACAACACTGCAACAAACACAGAATACATTTTCCCTCGAAGTCCTTATCAACCAACCTCGATACAAAGACTTCGTAAAAAGCTATCGTCCATATATGTAGTGAGGTTTACCCTAGCAATTAAAGCGCCAACACAAAAAAAAAAGAGAGAAAGCTTGTGGAGAGGAACGGTGTGTGCAGATTCCCTAGCCCTTAATGGAAACCTTCTTGCACGAGAACGAACGGCGAAGGAGAGCAAGAGGGGGAATGGGGAAGGGATGTGTGTACCTTTCCTCGAGAGGGCCTTTTGTTTGCCGGGGTCCTGTGGAGTGGGGATGTTGTTCCCTTTTTCTTCCGGGTTTCCTCAACTTCCGCTATCGGAGGTTTTCAAAAGGAAGCGGGGTAAACGATCCCGGTGTTTGCCTGTGGTTGTCAAGGAGACGACAGGAGTGATACACATGTGTTGACCCGGTGTGCAGTGTAAGGAAGTTAGTGTTGAGAAGAAAGTTTGATTCAAGTGTGAATGTGGGTGTTGGTGGCTGTGTGTGTGTGGGGGGGGGGGGCGGAGTATCGTTGAGAAACCATAGGCTCCTTGTACGAAGCCGGTTGTTATAGGCATTAATATTTACAGGTGAGCATACCGGGAGGACCTGGATATTCTCGGTTGCGAAATCCCCGCTCTCTAAATTCACGTTCTCGAAACAAGGAATATGAAGGAGAGCGCTCAATTGCTTCGTAAGATGATGATATGTTATATTTAAAAACACGACATCGCTATTTAACTACTCGAATTAACGGTTCTTCGATTAATAAACGGGTTGAGAAAATTCGAGTTTTCTGCCCAAGTCGAAAGCCACATTTTAGCCTGACGAGACGAAGCAGAGCGTTTATTATCAGGTTAGACCAAGTTCGGTGTTTGCATATCTACGTCCAGGTCAGTCTAAGTTGGCCGTTGGCAGTTTCCCGCGCGCGACTGCGCATTTCATAGTCAGATAACATTTATTTACAGCAGGTTGACTAGGTAGGTGGCGTCGTAGCGAACATTGAACACGTCCTAGAGCGCTACGAAACGGAGAGGCGGCAACTCTGTGCTCAGTTGAGTACTGCTAGCAGACAGACTGCAAACCTATCTGCAATTCTTGGTCAGTGTCAGAGACACGTGCAACACTGTCGACGTCTTCTGATGTTCTTGGAGCTCCTGTTGTCTATCGGTTTGCTCCAGACGCTGTGGAGTCATACTCTGTATCTCAATGACCATTGGTGCTTCTTTCATGTGTGTGTGTGTGTATGGCGGGCTAGTGTGTGTGTGTTTTCTTCTTCACCTTCCTTTTTGCGGCGTAGCACAGCCACTGGAGGACAGCTCAGTTGTTGTGCTTGTACATAACTTTAACATACAGACATATGCTTTCAGACATATGTCGGCACAGTTCCCCTAGAAGTCGGCCCATGACGCACGTTCCCCCAGGGCGTCAGTGGTGACGTTGCCCACCTCTGTGAGGCCGCAACGGCGAGGCCTTTCACCAGCACCACCACATAACTTTAACTTCATTCTCATATCTCACACCTAATGTTTCGCGTGTAATGAGATAGTGTACTGCTCTCCAGCGCAGAATCACCCCATGTCATAGTCACGATTTATTCGTTGTTGTCGTTGTTGTTACAGTACGTTATTTAATTCCATGCGACAGATATCTACCTCATGCTTTCTCCGTGTTTTCTTCTTTATTACTTTCTACTGACATCATCCGTATGCATGATCGTCGTGCTGGTATTTATCGTTCCAGATACTGTCCAAGGTACTCTACCGCCGAATCTACTTTCACACAACATGGAACTTTACTTGTTATAGCCACCCTCTCCAGCTTAAATTCGAGTGCGCAAACATTGTTCACAGACGGTCACCCACTCACTTCGCTAATCGCTTTATCAGGAAATCGGGTTCGCACCCAACTGCGAAATAAACGCAGTTTTTCACAATCTTCGCTACATACCAGCTCCCTTCCCAAGAGGCACATTAGGCCATGGCAGCTACACCTACGAGCGTACGTGTTCATCCTTGCCCTTTCCAGATAAATTTACATAACGAAAGCTCAATTGCACAGGGTGCATCTCATCTGATATAACGACAAAACGCTCAGCAAACCTCGCGCAGTACTATCATTTAGGAGAGATTAATATTTTGTCATGTTCTGCCGATTAACTATACGCGCTAGTCCAGCTTAGTGTACATAGCTCGTGTAGTCGACTAAACTTACAAATGTGGATGTGTGCACAAAACGGAAGGCGGGATGGAGAGCATATACAGGGTTGAGATATAGGGGACGCTTGTGAGGATAAGGGGGAAATGTAATCGCTAGGAATTAGACGGAAGGTCGGCTTTCCCCCAACTGATTATGCGACCGACCCCGAAGGGTTACGTGATTAATGAAAGACGTATTCATACCATGCAGGACGGCATCGTGAAAGCAAAACGGCGTACACAAGGGCAGACGGAAACGGTTCTTTAGGACGAACTGCCTAACCCTAACTGCTAAGCCTTTTTGCCGGGATAGCCTTTCTGGTACACTTTTGCGCCACCAGCGTCGTCGGAGTGACGTGATTGATGCATAGCGTGTGGGCGGTATTATCATAATCGGCATATCGTCTCGCAGAAGGAAGAAACGGCGCGAGAAAAACAAAAGCAAGACGCGGTAATACTGCGAAGCCTACTTTCCGGGCGGTGTCGGCATTTTGAGCCACGCCACTAGCGGTAGGGTTACTTGATGGATGGAAAGCATACCCGCGGCAACACAATCGGTGCCGTTTCGCAGAAGGAAAAATGGCACACGAAAGTAATCTTAGGCCTAACTGGGGGCCTAACCCACGGGCAGCGATTGTGATTCGGGATTCGTCGAGGGTTCTCTTCCGGTGATCATCTGTCTTCTCTTTGTGCGAGTCGGACCCTTTTCTTTGAGACGGGATTCGTCGTTGTGTCTTGTGTGCTTCTGTACAGAGTGCCGCGATGCCTCAGCAGAGTGCAGCAGATTCCCCCGCTCATGGTTAAAACATAGCGGGATAATTAATGAAAATATCAAGTCAGAGCTCGGATATACAGCGTTAGATGGATGGACCATCCACGCGAGTGCCGTGTTCGTGCGATGAGGTATGCTGCTCAGATTTCTAACTTACGGATTGAGACTGTTTAACTTTGCAAACAAAGATTCCGTTATGTGTGTTTGCCGATCGATGTGCTCGAGGTTTCTCGAGTGATAGACCCCGTGACCGACGGTGGGGCGAGGATGATGTGTATTCAGGGGCTGATCTAAGGGCGCTGCAGGTGTCCTGACCCCACCACCACCCTCCTCTTCAATTTCTGTCCTCGCCGGCTGCTCAAAGCTGTTCTCTAACGAACCCATGGCCTCAGAAAAATCCTGAATCCGTCGCCTCGTGTATTGTCCTTTAAAATATCTGAAAAACGTCTGACATACGCCTTTCGCTAGTTTACACTTTGCTTTTATTACTTTTTCGGATGCAAATATACATGACTTGCAGGGCGAAACCAACAATCTGCCAGCACCAGCGACGTTTGCCATTCTGATGCGTTACTATATATGCATCTAAAAAGAAAGTGTCCCATTCGTACGACTTCAATCTTACCCTTTTTCTCATGAATGTAACATTCCAATAACTTAAGTAACTATTATTAACTAAGTAACTAACATTAAGCAAGTAAATTTGGTGTAGATTACAGCTTCTAGTGCCCTACATTGTATAAATGCTCCCCGTCTTAGCCCTGTGACCCTGAATTTTACGCGCCAGCGCTACAAATAATCCGTCAGCATCCTGTGAACTTCCGTGCATCTACTCCAGGAAGGGAGTAATGGTTGTGGCAATGCACCTAGTCCACAAAAGGACGAAAATTGCTTGCATGATGCAAAACCCCGAGACTAGGGAGCACGAAGGGACAGACACAAACACGAAGTCTCAAACACAGCAGAAAATTTTACTTCACATACAAGAAATATATACACAAACATCATGCATCATCTTCACCAGCTCGCTTGCTTGCTAGCCATTTTTTTCGTCGAAAATTACTTGTTTCCTTATAGAGCCTTGCACTGATTTCTGCAACCGCTAAGTCTCCACACTTCACCTCCCACTGCCGAGCTACGTCACAAACATTCCTGTATTTTCAAACAGCGAGCATATCCGAAAACTTTCGCGGCTTCACATCAAAAGGGAAGACGAAGGAAAAAGGGAAGCTTCTACAAAGTTGACTAAGGCACATACAGCACGGTCACTGACGATGAATGCCTCCGAGCTTTGACACGGCCTTCGATGTGTTAAATCCGCCCAGCGTTATTGCGTACTTTCCTCATTAGCATTGATTTCTCATTTAGAAGGAAAGACACTTTACGCTTCCCTCTCTTCATCATTTCGGAACGGAAGGGATCGTACGGACCTCAACACTATGTTAATGCCTCATTGTTGCTGTTTTTTTTTCAATTCCTAATCTTTTTTTTTATTAGAGCACATTTTAACTTTTTTTTTAACGCAACTGTCCGGTTATCGCGACATATATATCAGCTGTACATGTGCGCTCTTTCATGTTTTTTTTTTTGCTTCATCGTTTATGTTGAATATAGCAGAGATAAAATCGGGAGAAAAGATGAAGTTGATGTAGATGGTGGGAACTTCGTCCTACTGACGCCTTTGTTTTATTGCATGTTTTTCTCCTGAGCAGATGCTCATTCGCTCAGAACGCGCGTCTCTTTTTTCAAGGCGTTGTGATTACGTTTTTAGCAGTTGAGAGAATTGTGTGAGGAAGGGAAGCATAAAAATGGCTATATGAGAGGGTCTCGACAAAATTGTCTTCGATTTGCACCACTCAGACTTTTACTTCAGTGTTGTACGTTGAAAAAGAACGTGACGTTATTTGGCGAGACACGTGAACCAACTATTTTTGCGATTGTGCTCAGTTTTGCCGATTTATTTGTATGTTTTCTTTATTTCGTTTTTAGCAAGGGAACAGCGAGATATAGGTTTGATGTCCCTGCGATTCCTGTTTAATTTTTAATTCTTATCAAGGCAGCTTTTCTGAAGGTCGGGATAGCAGCTAAACGAACGCAAAGTCACGCACTTTCTGGCTGGGTATACGGTACATCCAGGGGTGGCGTATTTATCTGCACTGTGCGGTGGTGCTGGTGGTGGTGGTGGTGATGGTTAAAGGGCTCGCCGTTGTCGGCCTCACAGATGTGGGCAACGTCACGACTGACGCCATGGGGGAATATGCGTCCTGGGCCGGCTTCTAAGGGAACAGTGCCGACATATGTCTGAAAGCGTCTGAGGAAAAAAAAAAAAGCCAGACAGCACAGCCGGCACCGGGATTCGAACCCGGGTACCTCCCAGTCTCGACGCACTGTGCCAAAACCACAGTTGGCAAAGCATCGACGTATCAGTCCACTTTGGCGGCAGCCTGCTAGCTTAGTTCCTGCGGTCGCGTCTAGATGGCGCTGCAGCCCCGCACTGGATATTCTAGAATAGAACAGAATAGAAAGAGAAAAAATGGAAACGTAGGTCGGGCACTGGTGGGTATGCCATCATATCTATTTTAGTTGTTTCTTTGAAATGCATTACGATTACGGACGTGCACTTTGTGGTCCAAGTAAGGACAGACAAGTAGGAATAGCAAGCCGCCCTTTGGTCATGCTGACCTTTCCGAAATAAACGTATATCCCCCAAGTAAGAAGGGGGCACAAACACATATGGAACATAACAAAGAAACACAGGTCCAGCGCGTAATTCTGCTCAGGACACAGGACACTTTCTCTGGGTGAAGTTGATCCGAATCGAGAACTGTATGGAAAAATATGGAAGAAAAAAAAAAGAACAGTTCTTGCATGAATGATATTCATTGAGGAGTTTACTACGTTTTTTTTTCTACGTTTTTACTACGAGCGCAGAGCTCGTCTCTGAACCAATTCGAGCTTGAAATATTTTGTGCAACGATACATTTCCTTTGCAGTTAAATTACGGCGTCGTCCTTCTCCTTTCTTTTTTTTTTCTTAATAAACAGATCCCCCCCCCCCCCACACACACACATATCTAGAAGATATTTTGACATCGTAGGAGGTTAGACATCAGGTCGCCATTTTAGGTTTTGTAATTCAATGAATTTTTTTTTCTTTTTTTTCGATTTGGGACTGATACGTTACAAATATGGAAGTCCCTCAGATGTAAGTTTGTGCCGAAACGTGTTATAACCATTCTACGCGGCAGCGGCAGTGAAACAAAGAAGAGCAAAGGAAGTGTTCACGTCACCACGGCATCATTAATGACAGCGGGATTATGATAAATGTACATCCATCCAACTGGTCGTACCTATGGCACCGTATTAACTTTTTCTTATTCGGTGTTAGCGCCGCGAAGCAACTGTGGCAATGAGGGCGTACAGACGTGGACGGATGGAGAGAGCACAGCAGGCAGGAGTGGGGGACAGAGGGGTTAGTATGCGTCCTGGGCCGACTTCAGGGGCAACTGTGCCGACATTCGTCTGGAAAGTCTTCGGAAAACCCAGGGAAAACCCCAGACAACACAGCCGGTGACAGGAACCGTATTAACTGTCGTGCAATGTTACTATATTCCGGACTTTATTTTGCAGTACTGCTTGCAATATGCTTGTCTGAGATGTTGAATCAGCGGTTCAACAGTCCCGTCTTTGTTTTGTCCTCTTCGAAGGTCCTGTACCAATATATGTGGTTGAAGGCGTGCCGTATGCCACACGATTCTATTAGTCAGGAGCAGCAATCTTGTAACCTTGATGGTAATCTTGCAATCTTGATTATTATGATCGGGGTCATCAAGAGAAGAGTCAGCGGTTGATGAAGTAGTTTAATTTGGTCTGCTCCGAGCGACGAACAACGACCAAACCTTCGGCCACGAGGTGCCGCGTTCTAAAGAAGTTCTATTCCAACTCGCGCCGACACGAGTACCTTTTTTGTCGTCCCGTCGACGGGTACAAAACAACTTGATAGACCACGAGCTGTTGATCCGAGACAGATGTGATGCGAGCGGTACTTGTGTTTCAAATTGCATTTTTTCATGCAAGCGACATCAAATGAAACGCAAGCCATGAGCTCAAGCTCTGGCTTGAGCACGGATACAGAGCTCAGATTCACGGAAATGGGTTCAGCGTATCTCGCACAGAGTGGCAAGGACTAGAATCACTACTACGCGAACTGTCACGATTTTGATGCCAAGTTTGAGAGTTCCTCGCTTCAGTGCATACATCTTTTGCGCCGTCACCATTTTCACTTTACTCTTTTTCGTGATCTATAGTGGTGTCGTCATTGTCCGTCCACGTTGTCCTACCAAGTGCTACCGAACTGCACTCGTTTTGAAGTATTTGATGATTGTCAAAATGTGGAGAGTTACCGCTGAGCGGGAGCTTGTAGTTCACTGTCATTTATGCTATACATCTAAAAGTCGCATCCAGAGCCCGCTGTGGACTCTCGATGCGCTACCTTCACATACGAAAATGCTTCGAACGCGACATGGCCACCTTGACATTTTTCCTTCCTACATCGTTTTCTTTTCGGCGTCAACCCACATCCCACGTCCTGGGCAGGACGGCTATCCCTTCTCTCCCTGTCATCACTGGAGTATAGAAGTATGGGATTAATGCACGACAAGCCCACGACACGGTTGATGACAGCTAATATGTTCCTCGCATCACTATGCGTATCGACATCAACGCGGATGTATGCTGGATATGACGGTGATACTGGTCTCTAGCCTCGGAATGACATGGTGGACCTCGATTAAAAATTCCAGCTCCGGCAGCTTTCCCATGAATCAACGACCTTCGCGATGATGTGTGAGCACCCCCAACTGTCAGCATGCTCCCTTTCGTCAAGGGTATTCTCGCTGCTTGTAGTCTAGCAACAATGACAGGCTTATTGCCATGCGGTTGACAACCCGTGCAGAAGAAGCCATCGGTGGGTTTGAGATTCCGATATCCTGCAGCGCACACAGTCGATGGGATTGATGTCTTTTGGTGTGTTGCTCTTTAGGCGCTCACGGCCTCCTCGTCATATTCATGTTCTGGTGTGAGATCCACGCAGACTTGGTCATTGCACGATGCCGTTGTTGTGTTCTTTGTGACGTTTCCATCCTGAAGGGTCGATGTGGCGTTTCACGTGATGACCACCACGTGACCTTCTGACGACACTGTCTACTAGGCACCGCTGAAGAGGTCCCAATCAGGCCTATAAGCAAGGCCTAACGCAGTACTAACTGAGGCATTGAAATGTAGGACGAACACTTAAGCCTCACAATGCCTGGTCGCACACTTCAGTTAAAGGGTGGCAACATCGGTGGGATTCGAACTCACACTCTCATCCACGACCAGTTTACAACACGCGCCTATCCGGCGCCATCCAAACACTGGTACTCCAGAATTCATCTGGTTCACTGATTACATTTACCTGCGCAAAGCTTCTTGATCTGATACGCTTTATCCTCGCGTTCATGTTACGTCTTTTGAGCAACGCATCAGTGCTTGATAAAACCAAAACGACACATGAACGAAGGATATGTGAAGTGTATCATATCGTGTATCAAGCTTTGCACAGAAAGATGTGACAGTGAACCATCAGCGCTGCTAACGGATAAGGCGTACCAGTTTTTGGATAATGCCGAACAGGCACGTGTTCGAAGCGGTTATAAATGATAAGCCTTCTCGTTCCGTTGCTGGAGCGATGGCTGGCACATGCGTGGTATGTACACTCGGTGCGAGGGTGTTTTTGATTCGAAGTAACAGTTCTAGGTCCAGCGTGCGGCACGTCAACTCGTTCTCCTTGTATTCGCGGCTGTTCGTTGGTTTTCGCACAATTCAGTGTCGAAGGTAAGTGTGTGTTCCCGTGTTTTCCAGCGGGATTTCGTACGTGGATGGGTGTGCAACAAAGCACCGTGTATCATCTCCGACCGGAAATCGGAAGTCGTGGTTTCGAATTCCACTGCTGGTGCCTGATCATCAAGTACTATATTCTTCAGTTATGTTCCTCAGTTTACTACGACTTGAATCGTATGCATATCTTCATAGAAGTAATATTGTGCCCTGCAACTGCACATTGAGGGGACAAAAGATGAGTCAATTGACGAACAGTTAGAGCTTCCAGTCCCCTAAATTGCATCCCTGATCCTGATTTGATTTGATTGTGGTTTTATTGGCGCATCAGCTACAAAGGCCATAATGCACATCCCTGATCCCTATTCCAGTCCCCTGACCCAGCAGCTTACGCTGCAGCAATGCAAATAATCCCGAAACTTCGAATTTAATGCATTTAATCCCGAAAGGGATTAATAGTTGTGGCATCTAATGCCCAAAAGGACTAAAATTGCTCCTTTTTTCTTCTTCTAAGAGTGTACAGAGCAAATGTCATGCATGATCCACAGAAGAACATTTGTTCTGAAGAGCCTCTCTCTAACAGCACTCTGCAAGGAGCAGGTGCTCCTTCAGCTCTCAATACAAGCGCGTACTACGGGCACACAATCACGACCTTTCTTAATCCACTTGCGAAGGCATAATATTTACGCGGGATCACATTTCAACCCTCTGAGAAAGAAGCCATTCTTCTGCGTCTCCACCCGTTTAGCTAATACCACTCCACTGCTCTCCGCCAGAATGACTCGGTCATTCTTCGGAGTGGAATACATTAGGAGAATGCGTAGAAACGGCGCATATCTTAAAAGCAGGGAGGAAAGCCATTATACCCCGTGTTCAAAAGCAACGTAGAGCTCGCTGCCTACGACTTCCTTTCGCGACGAATTGTGCGAAGGTATGTCACAGGCCATCTGATCGTTCCTCGTTGCAGGCGACGCTCACATTCAGATTTTATCCCAATTTTTCAACCTTACCCTCCCTATTTGGGTATTGTGCTCCAAAAGCAGGGCCTGGCTCAAAGGGACCTAGGAAATCAGCAACAGAAGGGGACCGTATTTTACTCCCTGCAACGCAGCCGCCGTATAAGGGGGGTCGCTAACAGTACCGATCTCTATTTTCTGAAAGAAGAAAAAAAAAAAAGAGAGGAACTGCGGGGTACGTTTAGACCGGTGCCCTTTTCTATTCCCTTAAATACCCCCTCACCCCTCGTCAATTTCCCCATTTTCGTTTTAGGACGCCCGACCCGTTCGCATAAAGGCCTGCTATACGATGCACTGGGTAGCCGGGCAATTCCGCCGCTACGCGGCAGCAGTTACCGGTCCTTATTATCGCGAAGCCGTAAGAAAAACTTATTTGGGCGAAGAGGAGTGCACGCTCAAAGTTTAAAGAAAAGGACCGCGACTAAGAAAAGGCACCGTGGGTTGACATTGGAAGACGGATGTTGCTTTTTTGAGCTTTTGTGTTCCGAGCTATAGGGTAAAAGGGAAGCCGCGCTGGATTACAATGGGGTGAGGAAAAATTGCAAGTGTGGATTACACTGCAGAGGTCGCTATAGTGTGTGTGTGTATGTGTGTGCGTGATCGTTCGCGCGGACGGAAACATGGGGCACAGTCTGCGTGAGATATGTGAGCTTTTTGTTGTACGCTCACATCTGTCGCGGATGACGCCGACCCGAGACCAGAGCGAATGTCTGTAAAATTGTGATGGGCGGAGCAAACAAATGTGACGACGCTGTATTTGTACGCGAGGCCGCGTTTCACGACGCGTGTCTGATAGTGAATGTATTTCACGGTGGGGAATGACGATCATGTTAAAGTGTGAAGACAGTGTCACTGTTAGGCGCCTTCCCTCGGTGAATATGTTGGTGAATAGGAAGCGTGTCTGTGAAATGGCGGTGTGCAATAATGGGTTTTGGCGGATTAGCCCTGCTTCGCGCGTTTATACTTGTTTTGAGATGTTTTCATTCTGTTCTATGGACTTCTTGTAGCTCTAGCCGTCTCTCGTCGTGTCGCGCGTTTGCGAATCCAGAAACGTCAGAAACGGAGCCCGCGATCTACCACATCGGACGTCTAAAATGTTTCTTTTTCTTGCGTTGCTTTATTATATTTTGTTCGTGTGGGATAAACAGGCGTTGTGTCTCATCTGGGTAACCCTTACCCTCATACGTAACGCTCCAGTAACGTAGCTAGAAAAATATTTCGGGGGTTCGATACACCGAACCCTTGGCTATTCCACTGTAACGCTCCATAGAGAGTCACCCTTCAGCAAGTCGTTTCCGACGACGAAAACGGAACCAGGCCTCCTAGATGTCCACTAACTGACCTTGCACGCACCCCTCAAAAGCCGTGAGCCACGCACCGCTGAAACGCACACCAAACATTCACGAGCCTAGGAGAAAAATCAAGCCAGAAACGAAATAACAACCGTTGTCGTCTATCTGGTTAACGTTGATGGATGTCCTCTTTACCGAATCCGCACGAAGCTTGATTTTCATAGCACGATATCATCACATATAACATCTGCGTCGACAGGCGACCCCTTGTTGTGTCTGTTCCCGGACTGGCTTCGAAAGGACGCTCATCTCGAAAACATATCGTATAATGGACACCGATCAGCAAGACACATCGTATACACAGCGCAATGCCGGCATTGGATATCCGTCCATCTAGCACCACGGCGACAATGCGACGAGGGTCGGTGGACTGTCCGGTGGCTTTTCCACGCATCAGGTCCTCTGTGACGGACATGTCCTTGCCGCTGCTATGTTGATTAAGAGAACGTCACGTTGTGGCGATCTTCTATATATGTGCCGTGTGAGCCGTTGAATGTCTGGCTGCGGACGCTCGTCCGATCTTTTTTACTCTGTGGCAGGTGGAACGCGCGGCGATAATGCGACCTTCTCTTTTCTGAAAGGACTTGCATGCACGAAAAGTGTTGTGACTGCTGCAATGATGAATAATGGTTTCCGTGGTTTGTGTGCATGTGTGTGCAAGTTGGATTATGGTAGGCAGTGGTAACGAGGTACGTTACTGATAACATCTCGTATATTTGAAAACAATGGCATGCAGGTGTGTAGTCGCGGTGCTGAATACCCCTTTGTATTGGACCAATTAGGACTAACGTTCACATTAGGAGCGATTCTTTATTTGCACATATAGGTGTTGAGAATTCGCGTGAGAGAAGTACCTAATTGTGCTGTTGTCTTGAGGTAGGCATGCCTATGGTCATCAAGGGTAAATATTTAAGAGTGAATAATTCATGATGTGGTACGTGGGAAAAAATGGGAAGTCTCTTCTGTAGCCTTACTAGCCAACCACAAACTTGGAATAAGACTTCAGAAGAACGAGTACAGTCTGGAGGTTTCCGATTATTCATCGCCATCGTTACTTCTCCCCAGGAGGGCTAGTGGGTTCATTGCCTAGAGAGCATGCACGTTTGCACTAGAACAATAGACAAAATGCACCGCCTGCTTTGTGCAGCCGGCAGACACGGTCAACATCGGACGTGCCATAGACTCTCAATGGATGCAACTAAGGTGGGTCAGAACGCCAGTCCAGCAACGGTAAAGAAAGGTCACCCTTTAGAAAGGTATACTGCCCGCGACACGGTTGTCTGAAATCGCCTGTCAGTAGTTCCGCAGCCTATATTTCCTTGATTGCCTTTGAACATGTTGTTCCAATGTTGTAGTTATAGGTGGACGATATGCTGCACGCGTTTCTTACTCGAAATAAATTATATTGCAACGCCTGGAGAGACGGGGATAAACCATGGGGTGCTGATTTCAGACAACCGTGTCGCAAGCCGTACATGTGACCTGTCTGAATGTCCACAGTGGCTCTCAACCTTTCTTGCTCCATGCACTCTTTTTGCCGTTCAACAAAGCCCCCCCCCCCCCACACCTTCAAGCAATACGCACATAAAATGTGGAGGTATTTTGTTGTTTATTCCTAGTTTCTTGAAAGTACTGTTTGTGGCGAGCGGCCGTACCGCTAGATAGCACTTTAAAGTGCTACTCCGGACTCGGCAAACGGCGTTTATTTTATTTAGTCCATGAAAAGAGGGTACCTCAGGGATTCTATACGCGAAATTTCAATCCTAGCTGTTTGTGAACGTTGTGCATTTCTATCAATTTTTGAATATCTGCTGACCTCCTTGAGTTTCGATGACACGAGGGGCAGGTGACGTCACGTGGGGAACATGGGAGGGAAGCCTTCCCCCTCGTTGTGTTTTCTCGAAGGTCGGAGCAACGCTGGTCGGAGGATATGTCACAAGAGCCGAGTCACGTGGGGCTCCGCTAACGGAGTGCAAAAGTGAGCCCCCCTCGGAAGACGACGCGAAGGGCAACAACGTTGCCAGATGAGAGCCGGGCGCTCCGTCGCAGCATAACATGACGTCACAGTTCTCAAAAATAAAAATTAAATTTCTCTAACTCTCGCGGCAAGTAGAGTCAAAATACTTTTCAGGGATGTAAAGTGAGATAAGAAGATTTCAGTGACATAGCTTTGGTAGGGTTCTGAAGACACGAGATTTATTCTGTATTGGCACTTCAAGTATACCGTCCTCGGGGCACCTCAGACGTCGTCATGACATACAGTCAAGGCGTTCCCTGCGACGGAGTTGTCCTGTGCGTGCTGAGTGCGCGCAAGGGCCGATTGGAGGAGAATGTTACATGGTGCTATTCCCACCATGACATTCCCAAATCACCCCCCCCCCCAGGGGAATCACCCCGAGGGGAAAGTTCGCACCGGTTGAGAACCTCTGGTATGGTAGATCGGCTCATCGGTTGGTTGACTGATTCAGAAATAACCAAGCAGGTAACAGTGCTAAGTTCATACAGTCAAAGCACGTGAAATCAACGTACAGCATTCTGACGTAACTAAGCCAGTCTGGACTATTAGGGGAAGTCAGAAAAGGCGCTCTCTGATTGGTCTTGTTGAACGGAGGACTGACGTGGCACCTAGTGCCCGTTTAGTCATTCTGGCTCTAAACTCGAGTTCGTGAAAATTGAATTGAATTGAAATGTATTTACCATGAAGAAAACGAATACGAATCGTGGTTTTCGCTTCGCCGAGTTGCTCGATGAGACGAATTTCTGGCCTACTCTGGTATTTACTCGGTATGGTATTTAGTCTAGTGAAAATCGAACTCGTCTAGGCTATGCTGAACATAGTTATGAGCCGAGACTGAGCTACTATAATGCTTGATCGCATGTAAGAACTCACCATATCATGTAACAATGGTAATATATGCGTATTGTCATCATATGTAGGGCAGTGGAGTTTTTATACATTACTGTACATCCCTGATACACGAGTGCTATCTTGTGCTACTCGAGGCAGCTGAAAAACGCCAGGTGGAATATTTTCACTTAGTATGAGAGATGCAGTATCGCTTCTTTGCTCACTGAACCTAAAACTTACCTCGACGCCTCATACAGAATCCTGTGTCCTAGGCTAGCCGAAAGGTCATGTGTTTTCCTTTTTTTTTCATCCAGCAGACAATTTCGACTCTATCAGATAGGATTCCCAAGAGATACGAACACACTGACATATTCAACAGTTCGTTGTATTGCAGCAAAGAACGCTCGTGCTGGTCTTGAATTGCACCGATGCATATGTACTCTTTCACTTATTCAATTCGGAAATGTTCTGTGAACTTTCTTCCATTTTCACGTTTGTTTCTATGCGTCTTTGCTCCTTTTTCCCCCTCCATCCCTAATCTTGAATAGGTAATTGTTGCAAATCGGTCCTGCTTTTCGGATTCATCCCCTTGAGGGCAGAGATGTTTAATTCAGTACTTCGCAAGCACAACGTACTTCCCATTGTTTTAATATTAGTACAGCTGTTATTTTCTGGGTTTCTCAGAATGGTATGTTGTCATAGCGTTTCGGAGATGGAATTGTAAAACTCGTGTGTACCTCTTTTCGGTTTACCGAAGAAGAAACGCAACTGAATTGTTTGCTTACTGTTCAATATGAGTACGGGCGTCAGAATAAAATGGTTGTTCCTGGCTCACGTTTTTCGAATTCGCTATGACGTCAAGAGACGTCGATAGGAATGGGAAAGGGGTGAGGTACATTGCATGAGGTATTCGTCTACTAGGCGAGCACATTATTAGAGGGATTTAGAAAACGTAGAAGTTTCACGATAACCGGTTTCCGGAAATATGAGAAGCCAATCACCTGATTCCTTTCAAGTGGCTGACATCACGTTGCTGATATGTGTGATGTGATTGACTTACAGCGATACGGAATCGGAATCGGAGGGCGCTTACGGTTTCCTAAAACTCCCTAGTTTTAGGAAAGCGCCCCTCAGATTCTGACTCCGTATCGCTGTCAGTCAATCAGATATCGGCAATGTGATGTCAGCCACTTGAAAGGAACCAGGTGATTGGCTTATCACGTTTTCGGAAATGTCAAAACTCCCAAAACTATCGAAACAAAATTGTTAACAGAAAACTCCCTAATAGGAAAACATAAAAGTTTCACGATAACGTTTCCGAAAACATGATAAGCCAACTGCGCGATTCCTTTGGAGTGGGTGACATCACGTTGCTGAGATCTGATTGGCTGACTGCGATACCGAATTAGAAGGCGCTTACGACTACCCAAAACTCCCTAATCTCCAGACTTTCCCTAAACGACTCCCGTGGCATAGTAGTTATAAGGTGATCGCTTTCAACGCCGATACTGGGAGGTGACGCGGGTTCGTTCGAATCCTGCCACCGGCTGTGCTCGGGGGTTTTCCGGCACACTTTGCAGACGAATGTCCACACGGTTCCCCCTGAAGTCGGTCCAGGACGAACACTAACCCCTTGTCCCCCAGTCCTTCCTGTTCTCCTCACTCCATCTGTCCACGCCTGTACGCCTTTCATAGCCACAGTTGTTCGCGGCGGTAGCACGGAATAAAAAAAAGTACGTCACTCAACTTCTTCAACCTTTTACGCAGTCTCAGTGTCTCCATTGAACATTGCTGCACGAACAGCACTGTGACGCGACGCCATAGCAACCTGGAACACCGTTACTTATCAAACTGTGGGATTACGATTCTTCAAACGAGAATAGAACGCAAAGAAATCCCGTAAGGCTAAAGTAAGGTGTTCCTAGAATAGCACAGGGTGGCCACGCGTAGCGCAATAGCGTATAAGCGACCAGTGAGCTTTCGAGATGTTGCACGAACATATTACTACAAAAAGGTGCAACGACGTCGTCTTGCCTGGCTACCCCTAGAGGGCTTATATTAAGGAATCGCCCGAATATCCCGCGCTTGCCATTAGATGCTGCGTCGTGCTTAGTGTTCACCAGCAGTTTACCGCACTCTGGGATTAGTTGCTATGGTTTCGCGAACGAAAACTCTGGGGAAGTTACGGAATAACAAGGCAGGAAAGCGGGCAGCACTTGTAGTGGAAATATGGATTGAGAGAACCGCTTCTGACAACAGGTTTTTCGATCGCGGGAGTGCCCGGCTACATCCCGCGTTTTGAGAGCTACTCGGGATCGCTTGTCCCTGTTTGTGACATATTAGACCATATGAGACGTTGAGTGCGCAAGTATATCGAGCGTGTAGGTTTGTTGTTGGAAAATGCGCATTTTGTGCAACGTTAGTAACCCAGTAAAGAAAAATACAGACAAAAGACGAGGAAATGGATAGAGTGTTTCTATTTGGAAGCAGAGGAAACTAAAACATATCTTCAGGTTCTGTCTCCTATATGCGTTACGTGGGGGCGATGTGGGGGTAACGTTGGGTAGACGAGCGGTCAGCCTGCCTGTGCTGACGGCATGTTGCTCGGGAGAGAGAGAAAAGGGAGGGAGGGGAAGGAGAGAACAGTTATATTAGTTGCTGGTATGCATCATGTGTTACGTGGGAACGCGGTTTATTGACGTCGAGAACGGCCTATGGGTGGCGCTGCAGGCGTTTCGAATAGTGTGGATGGCGCGTTAGATCTGCATCGCGTTCGAAGCGATTGTGGAACAATTGTCCGTTGTAGCTGCGTTACGCATCATGATGGAAAGCCGTTCTGAGGCTGGAACACAGAAGGACGGGCACAACAAAGCATCAATCTATTACCTCAAATCATTCCATATGGTGGTGGTGGCGGTGAAAGGGCTCGCCGTTGTCGGCCTCACAAAGGTGGGCAACGTCATGAGTAACGCCCTGGGGGAATGTGCGTCCTGGGCCGACTTCTAAGGCAACTGTGCCGACATATGTCTGAAAGCGTGTGAGGAAAACCCAGGAAAGACCCCAGAGAGCACAGCCGGCACCGATGGCAGCCGGCGTAGAAAGATGGCAGCCGTTGAAAAAAGCCAATCGTATAGCGACGGGACGTTCCTTAGTGCGATACCTATTGCACTGAACCCAGAATTAGCTGTCATGCCTTCCCGAAGGACGAGAAACAACAAAAAGTTCGGTGTGTCAAACTCAGGATTGGGAAACAGCTCACGAAATATGGGATGATGTGAAACGAACGCTTCACCAACGAACATTTCAGGGCAGTAAAGGAAGACAACACAGATACGGCTCGTAGAAATTCTGAGATCATCTGGTGTTACTGAGTTGTTACTATTAGCACGATGGAAAGTAAGGGTTCTGAGGCTGAAACACGCATTCAGACGAACGCAACGCACGCCTCAGGGAGAGATCGGCAATCGAGAGATGAGTGGTTCAAATCCGCAGCTGTCTGGCTTTTTCGACGACTGCCATATTTCAGTTCTTACTATTAGGTTTACATCCGACGAATGCTTGTGACACACGCGCGACCAACTGTATTAAGGGCTAGACGCATGGAGCGTTTTTCCGACGTTTTCAGGACGCGCGCGCGCTCGGCGTGCGTGTGACCTCGTAAAAAACAGTTTTTCAACGCGCGCGGAGGGCGTACGCCGGAATCTGTCGAGTACAGATATTCGCGCGCGTCTGGGCGCGTTTTCCGAGAAGTAGACAGAACCATGGCCGTCGTGCGGCAGACAAGGCGGCGTATGAGCAGCTCGCATAAATTTTTGGGACAATATCCATCACACTAAATTTACGTGAACATTTTAATGGTATCTGGAATGAAGGAACGCAGGAACCACAGGAAAGAAGAGCATCGGCACGTTCTAACAGATATTTGTGGTCGACGAATATAGCAACAGTGGCGCGCGTCACTCGCTCCGTACATGTCCCATGCGTTTCGGGTGGTCGCCTCGCTGTTGTTTCTTCGCCGCGTGTGCAAGGCCATGGCGTACGCGCGACGTTTTGACGCTGAGAAAACGTCCAATGCGTTTCGCCCTTTAGCTACGCGACCAAAGCATGCGGCCTCTCCCCTGCGAAGCGCTTTTGATGTTTCTCCTCGGCGCAGCTTCGCCACTGTGGCGCTGATAGCGTGCCATACTTTTCTTGCGCCCGGCTGCGTCTGTGTGCGTCCGAGTTTGTGGCTTTTACAAGTTCTTCCAATTGCGTCTGTAGTGCTTTCCGGGTGTTGTACTTGGGGTACTTATGGGGTACTTATGGAGTGGGTCGTGGACACAAGCAATCCCTACGCGTAACCCATTGGTTTATCCAGCATCCCAAGCATGGAGGGGTGTTGCAAAAAATTGGTGAGGGAGGCCATAACACCTTAACACAATGTCATTGCAGTCATGTGTCTACAGCTGAAATAGCAAGCGCACTAGGGGGTACACCGGAAAAATGTTAGGGGGTGTTGACGGGCATTTGGAGGGGGGGTAAAGTTGTGTAGGGGGGTTCGGATAATTCATTGGTGAAATCTTCCGGCTTTTCCACACGACTGCATAGCAAGTCGCCGCACAAAGCACCAAGTGCATGAGAGAATTTATAGTATGATGGGTTTTCTCATAGGACCTAATTTTATGTTCGTGTTATCTAAGTAGGCGTGTGATGGCACCTCTGGTGCGGTTACCAGTGTAATCAGCCTGCACTGTTTTGGATAAGGATCATTCGCGATCGATCTACACTCGATCATATGACCTGCCGCCAGAAGCTGCTGTTCCCAATGTGCTCCATGACAGTGAGCAATGAAAGAAGCAATGAATGTAAGCAGCAAAGGGAACAGCAAGTGTTTAGATTCTTCGACAGCATATGAGACGTTCAACGAATTCCTGAGACGACTACTCGATGAATTTTGCGAGGCAGTCACAGGGCTAGGCGAGTTCTTTTGCTTAATCGTTCAGACTTCATGTGTACTATAAAGGCGTCGAAGAATGCATTGAGAGAAGGAATAACCACGATCACAGGCATTCACGCACGCAAAGCAGCTATAGAAAGCAAACGCTACGATGTTACAATTTCGTACCGTCAAAACGACGCGTTATTTTTATTTTTTATTTTTTTATTTGTAATACTTCTGGCATGAATGCCATAGAAGGAGGGACAGTACGAAGGCGAATACAGAAGACATGCAATGAACAGATAATCACACAAATTAAAAAGGATATTAACAATAAGAGAAAACCTATAACGCTCTGTAATATTGTGAGATGCCGTCCTCAAATAAAGACAGTGTGTCACAGTCAACCACCGCCTGGGGAAGGCTGTTCCAGTGCCTGATGGCCGCCGGGAAAAAGGAGTCCCGTAGACAATTAGTTCGAAATTGGTATGGCGTTAGGTGCTGGCTGTGTTTCCCCCGTCGGCTGCCATACTGCTGTAAGCGCAAGTATCCATCTTTCGCAATACCGGTCAGATCGTTGTAGATATTCCATAGGAGTTTTAGACGCTGAATTTTATTTCTAGAACGCATTATTATTCCTGCTCTCGACAAAATAGCAATTCGTATGTCCACTGTATGACGTCTTACCTCTCACAGTGTGTTCATTTTCTGTTACCATGTTGGTACCAAAGACCACAAAGCAGAGGGAAGGCACCGAACGTAAAGCACGCAATGCGGATTGCCCGCGTCGATCCACATTGTTGACGGTTTCCACTAAACGCCGCGTGGTGGCGGTATGACAGGCTATCAGCCGACGCGTTTCTCCCCCTTCTTCCCCACCACAGTAAAATATAACCTGGGGCGCGTTGCTGGCCAAGTCATCACAACGCCACATCGTAACGCCACTCGCCGTCGCCACCGCCACGTTCCTCGCGCGGCGTAATGCGTATGATGGCCAGCAACAGGTGTCAAACGCAATATCACCAACTTCCTCTTCTTCTCATTCATTCACGGCGACAGTCTCGACACCGGACGCTCGCAGACACGATAAATTTCCGGGCGTAACTGTCCAACGCTGCATAATTTGTAAAGATATCGCCCGAAAATCACCCAAAAGATAACACAGTGATAAAAGAAAGAGCATACAGTCACTTTATAATATAAACATAAACGATCCATACAAAGCGGCGGCGGCGGCAGTGTCGTCTGCTACATAAGTTTAGCAGACGACAAAGTGCTGGAAAGTGCAGAGACAACTCTAGCTTTTGAATCAAGTAAGCTAAACAATTAAAACATTACACTTTAGAGTGCTCCAAACTGATATAACCCTTAAACGCCTTCCTCGTGCTTTCATTTACAGCATGTCGATGTCAGAGACAACATATCTAAGCTTTCTACTAGTGTAGTATGACAGACAACTAACTGCATAGGTAACAGCATTATATCACATTTTGTGTGTTCATATACATGTAATTTGCATCCATGGTATCACAAGTGATTTATTTCCACACACAGGCTATCACTCCGATCACACAGGCTATCACTCCGATCAGCGACTATTTCAGATTGAAGCTGGAAAGACAGCGAGCACTGAACATGCAATAGTATGATCTTTGTTTCTATGAATAGCAACATCCATCCCAGTGCAAGTAAGTGTTGATGCACAACAGAACAAATTTACATATTCTGAAAAGAAGCTAAAGGACAGCCTAGCATTTGCAAATGTATACTGCTGAATAGTGGCATCTCTTTTTATGAAGTGTGTTTCAAAATATCCTGATCAAGACACAGGCAGTGGTCATTGCATGGCGAATATAGGCTCCTTGATGACCGCATATTATGTTCTTACACTCTATGAAAACCATAGCCATATGTGATTCCTCTTTTTCATATACATTAAACAACACTTAGTTTACAGACACGAACACAATGTTAGTTTGGCCTCGAAAGCACAGATAACAAGTTGAAATATAGACTCTCATTCATTCATCAAGACTAATGGTCTTTGTTGCAGTTATCACTACTTTAAATTGTCAGATATTCTTCAAAACATATGCTACAAGAGAAAATTGTCATTAAGGCACATTGTCTGTGAGCAGGGTGTCTACCAACCTGCAAAACAAGCAATTGTCAGGAGATTTTGATGCAACTGGAGAAGTCAGTGAAGATGCGAAAGAGTTGTTGAAGGCAGGGACAAGCACATAGGACAGCCCCCATAACAAGTACATAGGAGTAACATACAATACACTGTAAGAGGACTACCTACTGCAGAAAAAATCAGTTCTTGTAAACAATAACGAGTAACACATTTTTGAGGTGTTTGAGTGATCAGTGTGAAAACCTAGGAGTTATTTTGTTTTGGTCAAGGAATTTGTTTAAAATATTCTGTGAAAACCTTAAAACTCAGGGAATCAAAACACGAGTTTTGTAGACACCTGAGTGAACTACCGACAGTACACTGTCAACACAGAAGGATTGAGCTATCATCACTTTCATCGTTAATTTCTCATGCACTTGAGGCTTTGTATGAATTTGTCATTTCTATGTGTTCCAGCCTCAGAACATCAGTTCTCTCAACAGAAGGCTTGACAACCATTTCAATTTTTTTTAACTCATCGGAAATATGATACACTCAAATCTGAATTAAGGAGGCAAGAGGCAGGATGACACATATTAAGTTAACGAGATGAAAAATACTGCCTAATAATTTCATTCCTCTTGTACAGTCCCCTTGATAACAACGATCCCTCTTCAGGCACGTCAGGAATGTCTATGTCAGAGCTGTCTGCACTGCTGCCTTCATTACCCTCCTCCTCCTCACCTGAAGGTTCAGGCACGTTGTACTTAATGCACATGTTGTGCAGGATGGCACATGCAGTTACAATGTTCGATGCTCGGTCAGGTGAGAAGTGGAGGGTCCTGTAGCGCTGAAGACATCTAAATCTCATCTTGAGCACACCAAAGCACTGTTCAACGCGCACCCTTGTCTTGCGATGGGCTTCATTGTATGCCTCTTCTCCACCTGTCGTAGGGTTCCGGACAGGAGTCAGGAGCCATGGCTCAAGTGGATACCCCAGGTCACCTGCAACAAAAAGAAATGAGTAATTTTTGTTGCCACTGTGTACATGTTGTACTTGCAATCTACAGTATTTCATTTAAAGCAATAGTTCATTAAAAAATGGAAACTACACTTTCTTATTTCTACTATAACCCCGAGTCAAGATGAATTTTGTACTTGCCTATAAGCCATTCACCGTTGCTAAATAACTCTGGTGCTTGACGGCGCAGTTCACACATGCTCCATATAGAAGAGTCGTGGCAACTACCTGGGTACCGTGCATTCACGTACAGAATACGACGTGTTGAATCTGAAACCTATAAAACTTTTTTTAGTCATTTACATGCATATAATCCACAACATACTGCTTATGAGTCTTCAGTTGTTTATGTTGTGTCTTTATGTATTTGACCATTAAGGCGCAATGGTGAACAGCATAACAGTATCGCATTTGTGCCACCACATACATGTTACAAGCCCTTCTGAGTTTTTCTCAGTTTCTGTGTCTGCCTCAGTTATTGATGTGAAGAATAGGCACAGTGCAGAAGGAACAGAAATATGTACAAACAGTATATTGATACACAAGATTTTCTGTCTTTATGGAGGAGAACATCAGTATGAGGACAGGTTAATATATTTTCACATGTCATTGAACAGCTCCACTGCCTGAGAAGCGACATGTACAAAAAATAATTAATTATGATTCAGTGAGTTAAAGAATTATTTTTTGATACGTAGTGTGACCTAGATATACTATTTCACCATATATGATTTGACCCCAAGCACATTGAGTGTGTGATATCCTTTGTGGCAATAATAGTTGCCCTCCACAAAGAGTTTGTCCTTTGTGCTCGGTGCAATGATAGCAATCATTGTTCCATCGATTGCACCTGAAAAGTACAAATGCACTGAGGTTAAAATGTGAGGAAACTCTAGAAAGGTGGTAAGCTGCAAACACATTCCGAACAGCAATTAATGATTCTTGTAGTGCTGCTTATGGACTTCCTTTTTGCTGTATGACAGTTTCCTCTGTGCTGAGTACGGTAGACAATAGGAGAAGAAACATAGTAAAAGTAACCAATACTTTCAGAGAAACCACCACTGGAACTATTTTACTTTAAACAGAAATTGCTTCGAAATTTGTAAGTGAGCTGCCCATTGTGGTGCAAATTGTTGGGTAGCCAATAAAATGTGGAGCATGCAAAAAGCTATAAAAACATGTTTTTATATTTGTCTAGACAGCGTTGAAAGTACATACCAAGGCAGCCAGGTATGCCTGCAATTTCGTAAAACTGCCGCTTCAGAATCAACTTTTCCTCAGGGGTCGCTGGGAATTTCAGGTACCGTGGTGCCAAGTTCTGGATGATGGCCGAGCTCACGACATGAATTGACTCCGACACTGGTCGCTTGCTTGTCAGGAAATCCTCCTCCTCTGCGATATTTCCCAGAAACGCACCCGTAGCAAAGAACCGTAGTGCCATAAGCACCCTTTGTTCCACAGGAAGCGTGGTGCTACGCCACTGTTGCGCTGCACAATGAAATATCAAGCAAATTATCATAAATGCACATACTCGTTATTGTATTCGATAAACGAGCACAACATGTACACTACGCAGTGTAACGCCAAATTCCCCTAGTCTTTTTCCCTCGCTGTGAATGATCGTCCGACGACTACACGAAAAACACGACACAGAAGAGCTACTATGCCGTCCTGTGTATGTGTTTTTGCCCCGCTCATGTTTGCAGTTATGGAGTTCATCCACCAACTCGCCTGTGTCTACGCAGTTTTATCTGTCATATCAACATGACGTTTGTCATCGCCAGCTCGATCGTATTTGAAGTTCCTCTGTGCGTACACGTTGATTGGTAACACCGTATCCAATTCTAAATTGCAGCATGGGTAGATTTCATTTCATTGGGACATTTGCAAATGACACATCATCTCTACACGGTTCTAGGGGACGTCCAAGAATGACTGTGGTCCACAAAGCTGTCGCTTTTTGCCCTCTTCTTCATATGCGTATGTGAATGAAGCGGTACTTACGTTTCTGCAAATCCGCTGCCACAGCTTCGCACACTTCTCTCACGGCGTCTTTGCAAAGCCGGAACTTCACGATGAATTCCTCTTCGGAGAGTGCCGTGAAAGCGTCGCGATGCTGGCGAAACACTCGAGTTTCTTCAGTTTCGCACATACCCTCATCAGCGAGGAACAGATACAAGTCCGCCATGTTTACGACGACAAGTGGAGCAAACGCATGCAAACGGCGAGAAATTGAACGCCACCAAACATTCGCTGTCTCGTGATGACCTCCTCTCCGCGCTGTGGCGGTGGCGTCGTGGCCAGCAACAGCGTTTCAGGGAGCTGTGATGACAAAGGACACGTGCCGGCTCGGTCGCTATAGCAACAACGGCGTATGGCGAGACGCGGAGCACGCCAGCAACGCGCCCCTGGAACCAGTCTTCTCGTGACGTCACATATTTGTAAACACACTGTCAGAAACTTTTATACCTTTTAGGGTATAAACGGCTTGTCCCAGGGCGCATACCTTTGAGGTATAAACGCTGTACCTCCTTCGAGGTATAGTAATTTTATACCTCCCTGAAGATATATTATTCGCCCCTAATGGTATAAACATATATCCCCTTGAAGATGTATTTTCCAACCCGGGGTCTAATCGTGGAAAACTGGTATATTCGATTTATTTCATCGCTATATATAAGAGTGGCACTTTCATGATCTAGCTCGTAACTAAATTAGAACAAAATAATATTGAGCGACAAGTGCTTTAATAACATCAACTACCGCGAGAAGGAAAGGGAGAAAGAAAATTCCTGGAGACGCACGCACGCAAACGTACCCACAAACTCATATTCACAAAGTGCAGGTGTAAAACCTAGAGGGGAGCTCGCGCAGATTACTCGCCACGCAGGAAGCAACGTGGAAGGATTTAATGGAAAACAGATACTGGTATAATACATGGCTTCGGAAAATGTGGGGCCGCTCTCGCCCGGCGAGCAACTATGAGAAAGGACGCGTGGGTTTGGTAATTTCAAGAACAAATAGCACGCTGCTATAAACCACTCCCCCTATTAAGTGCAATGCAACTGTATATTACTGACTGTGTTTCTTAATCAAATTTCGGCATAGCAAAGGTGGTACTGTCTCCAACACACATTAATGTGGAACCACAGGTTCACATCTAACGCTATACAAAACACCGAAGGTATAAACGCAAGACAGAAGTATCTCATTATACCCTCAACTGGCGTGGAATGTATAGCCTCTGCGATTTATACTTCCTACATTGTTTAAACGGGGTATCGACGTTGGTGGTGAAGTATAAATATGGTAGTGTAGCCCCGGATTATACCTTCGTTGTCCCCCTTCTATACCTTTTCTTCTAACAGTGCAGAAGGCCGTCTATAGGGACAGTTCGCTTTCCAAGCACCAGTTCGTAATGTCTTTTTCCACGGGTAGCATAGTACCTGGTTTACCATGATTCCCTGATTTTCCGAATCCCTGCGTCACCTTTGGCCGCCTCGAGCTCTATAATTTATTATCGGCATTAGGAATAATTGGAATCCTCACGGTTTGAAATTCGCGTGCAGAAAGACGTGGGCAGGAGCTTAACATCGGCAAGCGTCCTTCACTTCTTAGCAGCGCGAAGAGGAAAAGACAGCGCTGTTTTCCAGCGCTGCAAACTAAGGGGTTGTACGTGAGAACTAGTCCTAACTCAGGCAATATATGGCGATTTCGAGCGGGAGCACTCGCAGGAGAGTTGTCTAAGTCGAATGCTCTAGCCAGACATATTCGTTTCCAACACTTGATCAGATTTTATCATTGTTCTGGCGCATTATGGCCTCTGATGTTATTGCGCCAAAAAACATCAAACATATTCGTTTCAACGATGTCACGGAGCGAGCTTTCCCCTTAGGTGATAGAAATGTAGGGATTTGCATCTACAGTTAGGAGGTTATTTCGTTTTTGCGGATTGTTCTTGTATTTGTTGCGTGATTTTCTCGAAAACGCCCCAAAATGAAGCGCACGACAGTTCTGTAAAACAAGATAAATTTCAGTGAGTTCGACATATTATGATGTTGCTTTACTTGCTTCTGTTTCGCTGTCAGGTATTCTCTCTTTCTCTCTCTCTCTTTTTTTTTTTTTTGGTGGCGGGGAGCACGATGGTTTCAGTCAAAGCCTCGAACAACAGGCCGCGCTCAGTTGTCCTGTGTAAAGAGTATACACAACGTCCTGAAACGTAACATGACAAGTCTTACGCGCTTGGTATTTTGAATTGCATCAATGAAAAGGAAACTTCCGATGCTTTTATTTCGTGTATGAGAGTCGAAATGCAGGCTAACTGGTAATACGTGATGAAATTTGACTGAACCCCGAGATTGCCTCGGGGTTCAGTCCAATTTCATCATTTTATTGCACGCCGCTTTGAGTTCCATTGATGTCTTGTTTCTCTTTTTCTGTATTGGAAAATCCGTCGATGTCTCCATCTACGTTACAAGCACTCATTCACCCATTTCGCGTAATAAATAAGCAACACCACTGTAACCCTCCCACGTACCCCAACCCTTCAATCCTCAACTTTTCCGGCGAAGCACTTCTGTCGCTTCCCCGCGCACACAGTCTAATTTTGCCCTAGCAGTCTCACCCCTGAGCACACTGCCTCAGGTGCAGGCTGTGCAGCTCAGGCTCGCAAGATCCACACTAGTCTGCAAGACTGCAGATATTTAGACTGCAGACACCATTTAGACTGCAGACACCATGCATATCCGTCACATACGCGCTGAAGCCACAGTGCGAAAATGTCACAAAAAAATATACAGCTGCACGTGCCCGTCCTCTTCAGACAGCGACCGTGCGTTTATACGCGTTTTAAGCTTTGCGTCGTCGCAAAATAAATACATGCATCGGGCTTTGAAGGCGCCCATATTATCCTGGAATCTGGTGGGCGAAAGGATTTGGCAATGATGAATAATTCATGGGGGATATAAAAGGAGCATTTCCTTTTATTTCGCAAATGGCGTCCCCTTTCGTCCTCGTCGTCGACTCGTTTCATTTTCGCGTCGTCTGTTACGCTGCGCTTAGCTACTTCGTTGGTGGTGGTGGCGGTGGAACTGCTTGCCGTAGTCTACTACTTCGTAGACGACTTTGTAGACTACTACGTTTTCTGTTGCAGATGCGGTATGTCCCTTTATAACATCGTACGAATATACGAACGCTTTCTACGCAGTCGAAACGAAAACCTACAACTGGCTCTCAGCATCTACATCACGTACCTGTTTCTCAACTAGCGTTCTGAATCCCGAGACGTTTTTACAATCCCGGGATTTCGGGATTTTTAAATGTGGATGCCGGAATCCTGGGACGAGAGCGGGATTTCCCTTTTTTTCTTTTTTTTTTGCAACTCTCCTCTTAATGTTGTATAAGTCTGTATGCACCTGCACATCCATGATATATCGCACATTGCGATACAGTGCGCGTTTCCTCTCACTTTCCGCGGAACATTCTGGTAGAAGAAAATGGAAGAAAAAATAAAATAAAATACAAACTGCTCACGTGGCAAAAGTCTTGCCGCATATTATATTGTGCATTCGCACCGTGCCGGAATATTAACTTTGCGTTGGAATGCGTCTCTTCTTGTCGTCTGCTACGAATTATCTTGAGGCTGCACCCCATGATATTTCCCGCGGTTAGCAGTGCACGAGAAGACATGACGTTCAGCACTTGCATTTACGTGGCAGCTGAAATCAATGACGTTGTTCGCATCATCCGCTAGAATATTCTGGGGAACGTCGCTTATGTGAATACATCGAATGCTGCGTTTTGCTCTTCTCTCCTTTCATTCATCCACAGTAAGTCTTTTACTCTGTCTGGAACAGCCAAGTCTAGTTTTCTGAAAACGCTGTCTCCATTTTCTCTTTTCATTTTCAAATATACGTATTCGTGAGGATCAAAAGAACAAAACGGGAGCGCTATTCGGGTGTGACGTATTCGTTGCGTTCCTCCAACCACAGCCACGCTTGTAGCGGCCGCGTAGTCACGAAAAGAGCCTTCAGCCGCACAGGCAGCCACTTCTGTAGCCGCATGCATTTGACGTAGTCTGCGGCGACTGGCTGAAACGCACGCAGTGAAGGAAGGAGAGCAGTCATCAGGCATTACGCTAACCCAAATAGAGTGCTGTGTGCGTCCTCAATTCTGACAATCAGATGCGGTGCGTGTTAAGCTGCTGAAGAAAAATGCTCACAACCAGTTTACCGTTTGCTTGGTTTTGTATGAAAGCAAAATATAAAAGGTTGTCTCAACTCTACATTAGACTGCTTCTTCGGCACGCTCATGGTGGCGTGGCCTGGTCCTGAGGAGGGTGGTCACAGAGGAGATAGCTTGTCGATGCGCTGCTGGTCAGTTACCGAGTGCTGTCTTGATGTCGAGAGGTCCGGTGACAGATCCGTCCATCGCACACTTTATGCACTGCAGAACTCGTTGTGTATCGCTCACAGCTGAGCAGTATGTGCTCGGTATCAACTGATACTCTACAACTGACACGGTACAGGATCGCGTTCCTTACCGAGCAACCGAGCAACCGTTCCTTACCTTAGGTACGTTCAGTCGCATTCGGATAAAGTGATGATTCCAGTCGTCTGGTCTTCTTGTTTTGCTACCTGGATGATGGGACAGGACTGAATGTTTTCTCTCTCTCCATTCGCCTTTCACGTTGTATCGCCAAACAGCTCATGAAAAGTATGTAACGTTCCATTGAATCATCATTATTTCGGACGAACTTTCTTCTAAATACCTTACAACGAACGACTTGTATAACGGTGTGCTTCAAGTGCAAACACACAAGTACCTAACTGACACTGCAGGCACCGTGGAGTTCAATGGTACAGGAAGCGTATAACAAACATGTCCAGCTCACACAAGTCCCCCAACGAGCTTAGACACATAGCTTCCCTCTTCGTAGTCCTGCTCCCTTACGGCTCCTTATGTGTCTGTCCCCTCATGCATTCCCTAGACGAAGGTCCGTCCACTAGCATTCTTCTTCTGACCATTGTTGAATGAATACGTTGCACGACTGCAAGTTGGTCAGAGGTGTGTGGTGCTTTTTGGACCTTTGATGCCTGGTACGGTCGTAATTTTTTAAACCCTCGGCATTCGGCGCATTTTTGGCTCTTTTCAGGGTATGTTTGCAAACAGGACCGGGTTAAGAAATGGCTTGTGTGACAGTGTGTGCTTGACCCTCCTGCAGTTGATGAATCGTTTGTCGCAGCAGTTCTTGCCTTGGCGTACATGTCTCGCTAATATAGTATTTTGAGGAATGGTCTTGTATTGGAATGTCTCTTCAGTGTGATAACCAATAGTTTGTATAATGACTTAAAGAAAGCAAAAATCGATAGAAAGCGTATAAAATCAGTGCAAAGATTAGCTTAGGGAAGAATAAGTCGCCCTGTTCCTACCGTGTTCTACAAAGCATGAACCATGCATGCTTGCTGTTATGAGTCCTCCTGCACTCATGTCCTAATACGGACAATGATGGCACCTTACCTAAGGCAGCCAACAAGTTCCATTTTAGCCCTTTCGTCTCTCTCACACAGTTTCTTTCTCTCTCCTTTAGCCATCGGTTAACTGTACCGCTCGTCATTTTCTTCCTACGATTGTCCTATGAATATCCAGGGTGTCCACGCTAAGTGTGAACAGATTTCTTAAAAATATATATAACACTTTTTCCAAGATGAAATCAATTGCAATATAGCATATGCTAAAGGGCACTCCCTAGCAGGGCATTAGCAAAGTCCAAAGGCAATGTCTTAATTAACTTTCATTAATTAACTTTTGAATTATAAAAGCTACAAAGTTGTCCCAATGAGAACATCTGTTCCTTTCGGCCACCTGATATCGTAGCCGTTTTCAGAACAAAAATCCATTCGATAGATCGCCCGCAAAAAATTCGTGAAGGAACGCCATTTTTTTCTTTATTTTGTTCATTGCGCTTCTTAGAAGACGCGTATTTCCTTCATCCCCAACAGGAGAGGGGGAAGGAGCACAGTGCCGCCTCATGCGTCGAAGATGAGCTTTAACTTGCGGAAACAAAACAAAAACAAATGTATCGGGTGACTCTATCGGAACTGGCCTTATCTTGGGTTGCATTTTCTGTTTCCTTTTAATCTTTTTCCAGGACGCGAGAGGCGATAGTGTGCTCTTTCTCCCCCTCACATCGGGGGTGAAAGAAAGACCCGTCTGTATAGTTCCTTGTAATAAACATGAACGACACTTCTTCACTTGAGCTAGTTTGCCTCAAGTACGGAGGGGAGGGGAGGAGACAACCAACCGCGCTATTCCCATTCTCTCTTACATCTTTCTCGCTCACTCTCTCGTTCAGACACGAGGCAGGGCGATTTGTAAACGACGTAAACCACGGGAATATACCACTCGAGAAACGTCATCATGACGTTGGTCGAGAGACTGAAACCGAAACAAATCGGAAGGGGAGGGCTGGGTTCCACAAATGGGCACTTGTTCGCTGCCTCCTATTGAAAGAAAAGTAGGACTGAAGGTCGCATCCCTTTCGGGGACCATCGTAATCCCCTCAAATATCGTGGCTTTCGGCGCGACCTTGTTCGCTCCCCCCCTTAGCTTCCAGCGTAGTTCAACTCTACCACATTGGTGGCGCTGTCGAACACTACGGCGTCATTTGTTTACAAACAGGGAGAGGCAATTAGACCCGAGATCAGAAGACCCAGGTTCGATTCCTGGCGTCAGCACCTCTTTTCCCTGAGCTGTTTGAATTCGTCGAATTCGGGCGTCTGAGGCTTACGTGTCTGTGTCGTCCCTAATTGTGGTCTGCCTCCGCCAATTCGCGTTGCTTACGTCGTTTAAAGAGTAGAACGCTTAACGACATCGCAGAAAGTTCGCGTTACGAAAGGGACAACCTATCATCTTCGCATCTACAGCCCTTATATTGTCGGCAATGCTTCTCACATCGCTAACGAAGCTACGGAAGCAGGGCAAGTAACACTATCAACTGGCACCCATCGGGCTGTCACTTTGCAGCGAGCTGTCCACTGGGCCGCACTTAATACGACAAGGCGTTTTTGTGAGCGCCGCCGTTTGTGAGCAGAAGGCGTCCGGGATGGCGTTTATCGCAAGTACGTGATGCACGTGTGGCCCCTTTTGTCACTTTGGGCGCTGCCATTGTTCTTGCTCGCAGCCATGTTGCACGCTATTCCGCTCAAGTGGAAACAAGAAAAAAGGGGGGGACAGGAGGGGTAAAAGCGTCGAAACGTGTTCACACGCGTCCTTCTGCCAGGCTCTGTGTGACAATGATTCGCTTCGTCTGCGACAAGGTTGTCGTTCCATCAGCGTTATAACGCTGCTTTAGCTACGCTACATTCTATTTTGCTATTTAAACCTGCTTTCGTATTGTCTTGCGTTTACGTAATGGGGAACAGTAGGGCGGGAAGCGTTCGTGTTGCAGGGCAAAACAAGTTCAAATTGTCCGGCTTTTGTTCAAAAATATTTAGGGTGACAGTCTAGACAGGAGTACGAACTAAGAAAACGCTGTCGCGTACCTTCTTATGGTGTACAGGATCAAAAGTCTTAGAATAGGGGACCCAAAGCGCATTGGGTCGTGAATGACATAGCGTCGTTATCGCTGCGTATGCTTTGGGGCCAAACCGCGCTAAGGGTTTTCTGTGCGCACGCCATATGACGAAAGTATAGCATGGAGCTCAAAAGCCTGGCTTGCGTCGCGCTCGTGGCTGGCGAGAATGCGCGTGAGCGTGCCGTCTGCAAGTGACCGAAAATAGATTGACAACAACAAAAGTAGAAGAAGAGGGAAAAAAAGGGACTTCTGTGTAAACTGCGAAACCAGTTACTTTAACTACTAACGACTCGCACGTTTATCAAAGACGATTTTCTATTTCCTTTCCTTTTGTTACGTCTTGGTTGTTAGCTTGAAGCGGTCATACAAGACCTGAGCCCAAGCACACCTGACGCTCCGTTAGGAAAACGCTTTCTGTAACACTGTACCGGATGAGGACAATTAAACGAAGCAGGACAAGCACAACACAAGCCTCACAACGCCCAGTTGCATATTCGCTCCGAGACCAAACAGTGTCGGCGCGCTGCGGAGAAACGATGAACTACCATGTGTGGACCACGACCTACTAGATTATAACGACCATGTCATAATCGGTAACCCCTATGAGGAGCCCGTCCGCACGATCCGCTAGGGGCGCTAATCATAGGCACGCGAGATCTACGCCATGATTGGACAATGGCAATTTCAATTTTGAACGCGCAGAAGCGGGCGTACGACTACCGTAGCAGACGACAGCAACAACTCCTATGAAAACATGTAGAATGATTATGATAATCAACTTTAGAAAGCAGCATCTCTCATGGAACATCCACCGCCTGTGCAAAAAAATACTAAGGAAAGCTGAAGTACAGAGTATTGCAGAAATTGAGGAAGCAATAACCGGGCCGATGAGTAGCGCCACCGCTAGCTTCCAAATGCGGCGCTGGGAAGTGGTGCCTATGACATGGTAGTTATAATAGTAGCCTAGTAGGTCGTGGTGTGGACGCATCGTCCGCTTTTACACGTTTATTCGGCGTTTTGGTACAGTAGGTGGAGCATTCGGGAACCGAACAGTATCGTACCTGTGATCGTCGGGTGAACATACACTAGAATTACGGAAAAGAACCATCAACTCCGAACATCGGCCCACGTGTCATCCACACTAGAAAGGGGACAGTTTCGCGCCCTATAGGCCGATCTCGCAGCGAATACTTCTAATGAATGATGGCTGTTTGTGAAAAGGCACCATCAGTGGGTTTCGAAACCAAACCCTCTGATTGCCGGTCACTGACGCTACCAACCCTTTCTGTAAGCCTTGTGTGATGATACGGCACATGTGATCATGGAGGTGTACCATTTTGTGCAGCACTCCCACAATGCGTTCTTAATAATGTACTTGAAGAAATTATGAGAAAAATCTGATGGAATTGCCATCATTTCTATTTCAGTGGAATTGTGTCTATACTTTCGAACTTCCCCTTGCGTCACTTATACTTTGCACGTACGTACTTGATCGCACCAAGATGTACCTACCGTCTATACGTACCGCATACCGTAATTAGTCGAATATTACTACGTTGTCTTGTGTAATTAATTCGCCAAAAATTATTTTATCTAGCGGAAAATATGGAATTCCGCGCAGCACTATTTATGCTTTTTCCCTCCCTTCGTTCCTTTAACATCCATGACTACCCACGTATAAGCCGCGTGCTATCTCATACTGAACATTCACGAAATGTGCAGGTAAGAGTTTCCCATGAAAAATTGATGCTCTCTCGTAGCTAACCACCTTGCATATCACTCTTTCTCAGCACCGAATTTATTTTGCTTCTTTATAGCGCAGTCGTATAACCCCTTCTTGCCAACGAATGAGAAGAAAAGCATACATCCTACATTTCACACCACATTTTTGCCGTCATTATTTACAAAAAAGAAAAAGAAAAATCCCATCACCAGCGTCATCACCACGCATAAAGTATACCTCCATGGCATAAAGCACGCCGCATGGCGCCTAAATCAAGTGGGAAAAAATGGTGGACGGAGAGACGGAGTCAGTCGGCAAGTACCGATAATGGCGCCTTATTATTAAATGATATAGCCCCCTACCCACCTCGCATGAAGTTCAAAGTACTGCGGTACTATATACGAAGCCGGTGATTTATTCCTCAAATATTCCCCCGTTCGCACTCGTTTCATTTTCCTGTCACGGCAATGGACGTTTTTTCGCTGCCACACCCGACGGATGCGATAAGGATCCCTTCATTTGTCAAATCTTGTTGTGTAAAGAGTTTCTGATCAGGTACTGGGCGGAAGATTGTTCGGGAGGTTCGTTCCTCAACGAGGCCTGGCTGTGAAGAACAGGCTCGTTATTGTGTTACGTTATCTTTCCTTTTGCTTCGGCATAAGGTTCGTGATTAGGAATCGACTTCTGGTAAGGCGTGGAGACTGAATGGCTTGTAATGATTGGCGAAGAAGAAGGCGTTATTGGTGATGCCCTTAAACAACAACGATTTATTTTATTGTCGATGAATGGGAATGTTTCATGGGGCGCGTTAAAGTTGAGACAAATCAGGGATCTACGTGAGAGGTCCCCACTTTGTATTGAATAATGACTCAAGTAACTGAACCCTTTCTAGAGTTGAGCAGAGAAGTAAGAGGCAAGTGAGTCGGTGTAATGAAGTTGTAGCATTTCCTTGAGGATGAGGAGAAGACGGCACGAAGACAAGAGACATGAAGGGACGAACTCAGTCCCTTCGTCACAAGACGTTCGTCCCTTCGTGTCTACCTACATATTCCTTGTTGTTATGAGCCAAGGATGCTCCTCCCGGTTTTTACCGCTAAACTTAAATCGGAACACTCCTCAGTTCTCAAAGTTTAAACATATAGAAAGAAAGGTCCGCACAGATTACAGGAATAGCGTGAACTCATGTTGGTGACCATATATAATGATGGGACCAAGAAAAATGAATTGGACGTAAGTTGCGACAGGGTCAGACTGGCTGCCCCCAGCACCCTGGGCTATATTCAGAGATATCTTGACAACTATAGTCACAGAAGTGTATATCCGCCAGCCTGTAATGTAGTATGCACGATGCGAATTGGGGGGGGGGGGGGGTCAGAAGAAAAAAAAAAGAAAATGAAAGATAAAAGCGGAAAGGTCAGCCAAGCAGCACGCCGGCTTACTATTCCCTAAAAAATGGGAATGGGGCGAACTGGGAGACAAAAACGTGGCGCACAACACGTAGAGGGGGAAAGCGACTCGCCTGTTTTCGAATATTTTACGTGTTCGATTTGCAAGCATGCAAATGTGCTGCAAGTACACTCTTAAAACTGAACTTCACCACATAGCACGCTCATGGCCAACCATCATCTCGAATGATATCGTTATCTGCCCGGATTTGTTGAAAACGGGACGCGTACACCTCCCATTTTTGTGACACTTATGCTGTTCATAATTGTCCAAGAAAAGGCGTACGCCTCCCGTTTTCAACAAATCAGGGCAGATAACGATATCATTCGAGATGATGGTTGGCCATGAGCGTGCTATGTGGTGAAGTTCATTTTTAAGAGTGTACGTCGTCTACGACGGGTGTACTCGCAAGTCGCAACATGGTATAAGTGCACAAGCATCAGTCTGAAGCATGTGTACGGACTCCGTTGTGACTCGGAGACGTCATGCACACGCCTTAGCCAATCACAGACGTCCTTAGATTTGTGGGCGGTGTTGACTTGTAGGTGTTGACTCGTCCCAAAGTACACATTAGCTAATGAGAATTAAATAATGACAATAAGAATGAATAAAAGAGGTACGGAAGCAACTGCCTATTTCATTTGTAGGCACCCTGTACTTGTCCTGCACGCCCGAGATATTTTACAAAATTGTGTTTCGTCCGCACATTCCTTGTTCTCTGTGCATGTCCGATGTCTACAGTTCACGCAATGTTGAACATGCGCTGTGCATGAGGAATGTGCGACAGTTATTTTTATCTAAACAGAAGAACATACAGACCAGCAGCTTGGTGGTTAATATAACAAAATGTGAGACACCAAAATGATTGTGTTCAACCTGTATCGTATAAAAATATGAAATAATTCTAACAAACGAAAAAAAAAAATAAGAAGGAGGATCGCCTTCCACGTCGAGACCTAGCAGGAGGTGCCCTGCTTTAGGATAACTGCATCGATTGCGCTGTCCTATAGTATTTCCATGTTTTGCTCTTGTTGGGAATTAATCCCCATTGACAATGGAACCGCGATACGGAAAAAGAAGCGGGTCACGTGAAGGTTGAGCCTTTTTTTTTATTATTATTTTTATAGAAGGACGACCGCTTCTACGGAATGGCCGATGTGACGCCATTACATTTTCTTTCTGCGAGTTCCTGGGAATGAAGGAGTTCGATAACTGACATGGCGCAGACGACAGTTTAAAGTAGGACGGACTTCCAAGGTACATGGCACTCATCTAACATTCTGAGTGAGCGAAAAACATGTAGATTCCCAGTAACACGAAGATTTCCGGGACTTGAGGAGATGAAGCTCGCAGCCGCAAGGTATATTTGGAACTCACGAAAGAGCCATCGGGCAAACGGGTGTACTACGTTCGTTGCAAAAAAAATGACGGCTGCTTGTTAACAAGTCGAGGCTCACAGCGAATTTTTCCTGAGGTATACTCTAAAGCAAGTGTCGACGTAGTTCCCTGTGACGCGTACCCATGACGTCACATCGGCAATCAAACGTCACAACCAACCAGCCAATCAACCAACCTACGCGTCAAATGAAGCCTTCACTCCGCATACAGACCCCCTCAATCGAACAGCGCAATCTTCTATCTCAGAAGCTCGTAATTTTTCATTTCGGCTATGCACCGAACACCAGTGAGGTCATACGAGTACTATCGCCAATAAAGATCAATTTCAGCGCGTATACGGTCCGCGGAAGTGGTTCGCCCCGGAATGGCGCATCGCGGATTTCAGAGCAGTTTACACAGAGTGTCCACGCCCCCTTCATTGGAAGGCCTCGGTGGGTTCGTTGTTATCGTCAAAAATCATCTGGTAAAGCACAAGTACGTATACCTATATGCTTTGGCAGCGCGGAAAACAGGATGCCGCGGAGATCGGCTTTTGTTCTCGGTTAGATTATCTCCTGGCTTCCTGGATATAAGTTTCGGGTTACCTGGTTGGTGCCTTTCGGGTTGGTCTCGCTGCTGCCAGTGGGTGTTCTGAAGGTGCGCGTTTACTTTTTCTTTTCTTCTTTTTGCCTATTTAACGTTGAGATAGATGCTTTATTACGCTGGTGATTCGTGCCCGTCGGAAGTGTGCGAGAGTGTGGAAAACGGGAGAGAGTTCCGAAAGGATGGCAGTTGACGAAAGTGGGACTCAAACCCGCATGCTCTCTGACTGCCGGTCACGTGTGTCACCAACAACACTACGGGCTCTCGCCAACATGTACCAAGGCATCAATAATGAAGACACGGGCACACAATAACATTGGGACATTCTTGCTTCAAAGCAGGAACACATGACACAGAGAGGAACAAACTGAGGCAGGGGTATTTTTTTTTTAAATAGTATCGTACGTTGTAGATGCGGAGCGAACAATTAAGCAGAGAGAGAATTCACTTCGCAATCTGTAGAATGCACTTTAAGAAAAAAAAAGGGGTAACTTTAGTAATTTTCGGAACTAAATGCATTAAACAACAACAACAAATAAGTTAATGATAATGAATGAGGGAAATTCGCCACGTAAGGTACGGCCCACTACCCCAAGGCACAATGGGGCAGGATGTGATGTGTCCTGATGATGAGGTGATGAACGATGCTAAATAGGGATAGTCAGTGGAGTCAGTAAGACATCAGAACGGTAGGCAAAACCACAGCACACAAAAACACACACACAGCACACAGGTACGCAGGCAGATCATAGGGTAGAGAGGAGACCAGTGTCCCTGAGAAAAATCTTGAAATACTCAAGAACTTGACGATGGTCAGTCTGGTTAGACCAAGGGCAGAGAATGGTTGCCAATGTGAATGGTGCGGCCGTGATAGACTGCAGGCGACACTGTAGAGCTATTAGTCCCTTTGCGCACTAAATGATCTTATGACATCACATCACTCACACGCACTAAATGATCGATATTTATGCGAAGCTGCAGCATGTCGCCTCACTAGGCAGACAAACCTTACGTGTAACAACACGGCATCATCATTATTATTATTATTATTATTATTATTATTATGCGAAGCTTAGGGACGGTATATATTGCCGGGGAGTAAATTTAAGGGTTGTTAATTGTAATCTGGGGAGTATAAGGTGCAATTGCTCCCGATTTGAAGCGTCCGTTGTTTGTTTGTTTGTGTGTTGTTGATTTGAGTCTGCATATGTCCAGCTCGCGAGAAGTGACACCTTGGCGGTATTACAATGGTAAAAGCGAACGAGGCACATCTGTGTGAAAAAGTTCTTCCGAAGATATGAGACCAGCGGCATGGCCGAGCGGATTAAGTGGTCCCGTTCGTTGGTGGTAGCCAAAGTCGTGCTGCTGAAGACTGAGAGGTGGTGGGTTCGAATCCTACCACCGGCTGTGTTGTCTGAGGTTTTACCTGGGTTTTCCGAAGACTTTCCAGACGAATGCCGGCACAGTACCCCCTGAAGTTGGCCCATGACTCATACGAACCGCCCTTCCTCCCCCCACTCCTTCCTGCTGTCCTCTCTCCATCTGTCCTCACTTGTACGCCGCTCAAAGCCACAGTTGCTTCGCGGCGCTAACACGGAATAAAAAAAAACAAGAAGGTATAAGAGGGACCAGGCATCGCCTCGCCTGCAATGTGTGAAATTAAAGTTATGTAGATTTTGTGGCAGAAATTTCCGCTTTATTGACCCCCTTTGTATTGGCGAAATGTGAACTTGCCGCGACCATCACGAAAACCTGAAACGTAACAGTGAAAACAAAAACACAAAAAACAAACAAGAAGAGCGCCGTTAACGTGCATTATCTTTTAAATACGAAGGCACTTTCTCGCAGTAAATGATGATGCGATGTTTATGCGACAAACATATATGGAGACGTTAGTACCACTCCGCATTAATGTAGTACCCCAACCTTACACACACACACAAAGTCGAAGTATGACCTCATTAGGCGACGTCTGTTCACTTCGCCATGAAAAATTCTTTCCAAAGCAAAGCGCCTAAACTTACCCGCATTTGAAACACACTAATGGCAGCACCCGCTCCACTTTATAGTGTGTATGTATCTTACATTTCATTCTCACGCATTGGTGATTTCGCTAATGAAGTTAGCCTCGATGCTTTTTTTTTTAATTTCTTTCTCTCTCTCTCTCCAGAAATTGATGTTGGACGAAACAAAAGATCAAAAAAAAGGAAGGACTTTCCGCTTCATCGCCTCTTTTATTAACTGCGCTCACGGCGAAAGAACAGTCGCCCATTTTAGCGTAATAAATTCAATTAACGACGGCCCCTTTCGTAATTTTCAGCGCGTTCATAGTCTTGAAGAAATTTTTTAACGCGTCCAAACTGCGGGCGTGTAAAATTAATTTAATCCGCCCGTTTTGTCCTCCTTGATACATCTAGCTCTTTGCTTCCTTGTAAGTTTTGTTTGAAACTGCCATTAATATGCATAAAAGCACTGGTGGATTTTTGTTCTGCGTTCCGTCTGTTGTATTTTGCTGTATTTTAGGTGTAAAACGATGTTTCATTTTTGGTTTTACGGACGTGGGGACGTGAGGTGCCTGGGTGCGGAGACGGTCTTCCTCTGTCTTTGGCGCAATTTCCCTGTGTGGTATTTTATTTCGTTTTATTTTTTATTTTCATAGCGCCCACCAACAGCCTCAGCCTAAACAGTGGTGCGCATAGTACATCACGGAATAACATATACCATGTATTCGGACGAGCGACATTCCCCGGAATACTCCAGCGGAGGATGCGATAAACGTCATGGCTTTTTGCTGTAACGTGAGCGCGAGCGCTCAACGCTTTTTCGTGAAGACGCTCAACGCGTCATCACGTGCACTGCTAACCGTGGGAAACGATCCTGCGACACAGCCACAAGATATTCTGTAGCAGACGACAGGAAAAGACGCTGACGGTGTCGTCTGCCAAGTGTGCAGTAGGCCTCTACCGATACTCCGCAGTCCGCACCATATGAATGCTCAGCTTAACACAGGACGGAACTTCGGTTCTGTGAGCAGTGTTTTCGCGTTTTCTTCCACTAGGATATTCCGTCAGGATGTCGCTCGTGTGAATACGCCGATACAGTAACAACAAAGCGAAAAGGGCTGTAGCTCTGCATGTCACGTGATGAAAGTTCCCTCCGAGCAGTGATTTGTCGTGTTTTCGGCTTGTATAGCGAACTGCATTTTGAACGCTGGTAAGGTGCGAAGGCAGTGGTATTTAAGGATTGCTCGAAACTATAAGGGTCTCTTCCAGATCAAAGTTCCAGAAATCCCGCGATCCCGGCATATTTTCGCATTCCGAGACGCCGAGAGTTTGCGACGGCGAATCGCAGAGCTTCGGGATATTTAAATTTCACCTTTCCTGACTGGTGCCTGACTGGTCAGCGTGTGCAATGGTTGGTGATACGTGTGAAAAGCAAAATACGGTAGCTTTGGTTTCGGGCATTCCTTTCGCAAAAAAATATTCGAATCCAATATGCAATCCAAAACCGGACCAACTGCGTCACCAAGAACGTGACGAACACATTTGTGCTGATCCAACTCACCACGAGGCTCGCACGACCGCACAGTGACCGGTTGATTTCCCTCTCCTTGTGCTGAGATTCACAACCGCGCCTGCTAATGGCGGTGCTACAGGTGGTGTAATGTCATGTGTGTGTCATGTGATTGGTGGCATACACTCTACCCCGCATTATGACGTCATGGCGTGGTGACGTTATTTCATTTCTGCTACGCCGTAATCGCCATAATCGCCGTCAACGCAGCAAAACGTCCCCCATGCAGCTGTCACTGTAAAATCTTTCTAGTGAACTCTGTCAATCTTCATGGTATTTTGTGTAAGATATGGGGGGTGCATATCACGTAAGTTAATTAGTAGTTAGTTAGTAAATTAGTAAAATAAGATAAACCTCGGAGCTTTCCGCAACCCACCATGGGTGCTACATGCTCCATTGCAAAAGCTGTATTGCAAACTCTGAACTCGAACTCGCGGGCACTCAATCAATAGAGCGGGAAAACAAAACATCACACTACAGATGTACAAAATATGGTGTCAGCAGTCGACACCAAGAGGGAGTTTGCACTTAATGTTCACAATACAGTTGTGAGACCGGTCTCACTCAGGTAGGCTACAAGCAGACTGATAGCCTTCCGTTGATTACGCGAAGTATCCAAAGGACCGAATAAATGAGCCCGCTCCACTGGGCGATCAATCACGCGTAAAATGCCGGCAAGGAGTGACTGTCTCTCTCAGCTTAAGTAGCGGCACTCCAGTATATGACGTGATCGCCGTCGCCCACCACATCACAGTCGGGACACAACGGAGACTCAACCAGACCCATATTGTACAGTAAAGAAAGGCCAGTGCAAGGGCCGGCAAGGGTAACTTCAGATTATGGGTACTGTCTGCAAACCGCAGTCGACGAGAAACGTACGTTATGCTGCGTAGTAGTCGGCGGGCGTCGTGCGCTGTGGATGGAATAGTACGGCATCGGCGTATACTATGTGTCTCTGTAGTGAGACAGCCAGCCTCTTCAATGCCAGGGATACCGCAGTGGCTGGGTACCGACTGGAACCTCACTTCGTGACCGTCCTTGACAACAGCGTTATGAACAAGAAGGGCGTCATACACCATCAAAGCGCACGTTGAGTATGGGTCGCGGCTCCGTAGCGCAGATAGATCGTGTTTGCTGTCTTAATGTATCGAAGAGCTTGGGTACTGGCGTGAATCTTCGCAGCAACAGACGACGACATGTGGGATAGGTGATGACGCCTTTCAATGACCCTCGCGGGTACCACAAAGGCTGATGTGGGAGTGTCCAATCACATGACTCATCCGTGTAAGCATGACAGTGGTCGCTGTGGAGGTATCCCATCATCTCCAGGACTTGCTGTTTAATGACATTCACATTGGAGACTTGCTTACTTGGACATTCAGTCACAGTGAGGGATACAGCTGGTCCCGTAATATCAATGGTGCAGCCATTGGGAGCGCAGGCGTTTTTGGGTAGCAAGTTGCGTGCAAGTTTTTGGCTAGCTGGTCCACGTGTTGGGCGACGAGCGAGTGAAACTTGGAGTGGCGCCGGTCACTAAGCTTCCGGACTTGAGGATGTTTTTTGTGACGAGTCAGCAAGCGTAGGTAATGGCGCAGTATCTCTTGCACCCTCTGGGCTTGAACAGGCGGTTCATTCCCTTCTACCAATGTGCAACAGTTTGTAGCTGCTCGAGGTAGGCCCAGCACTGTACGCAGGTTTCTGGCGAGTGTTTTCTGCAGCTTGAGTTCTGATGTGGCCACGAGTACATGAGGAACGGGAAGAGAATAGAGTGATCAAGGACCTTCAAAGATTTTGAAGCCTCAGGAGAGACTCACAGGATCTACCCCGTCTCATGCCGCACAAGGAGCGCAGAATGGTGCGATTAGCAGCTGCTTTTATGCGATCCTTTTTATCTGCGGTGACCAAGTCAAACCAGCATCCAGGGTCACACCCAGAAAACGGTGTTGCTGGACTGTGTTCAGGACAGAGCCTCCCGGGCGTAAAAGGAATCTCGTCATGCGCTTACGCGTGAGAGGTAGAACGACGGTCTTCTCTGGCAAGACATCCATACCTCTTTCTGAAAAGAATCTCACTACAGTGTCCAGAGCTTTCTGCAGGCGCTGCCGTATTTGAGGCCGCACGTTTCCCGACGTTCAGGTGCTAACGTCGACTGCATACAGAGAAATATGTAGTTAGTGAATTAGTTAGCTAATAAATTAGTAAAATAAAGTAAACCTTGGAGCTTTCAGCAACCCACCATGGGTGCTACCTGCTCCATTGCAAGAGCTGGATAGCTATTGCATCCTCTGAATCAAAGTCCTCACAGCAATCAAAACAAAACACAGCGGGATCCCTCACATTCTCACGGGCACTCAATCAATAGCGCGGGAAGACAATATAGCTCACTACAGATCTATAAAATACGGTGTCAGCAGTTCACACTAAGATGGAGTTCGCACTTAGTGTTCACAACACAGTTGTGACACCAGTCTTACTCAGGAAGGCTACCAGCAGACGGATTGCCTTTCATTGATAGCGCGGAGTATCCCAAGGACCCAAATAAATGAGTCAGCTCCACTGGGTGGTACTGTTCGGGAAAGAAGCTTGCGAAAGTCGCTTAGCACCATGTTAAAGAGCACCGGGCTGAGCGCGCTGCCCCACGGAACGTCAATGCTCATGGTATGCTTTTGGCACACCCCTTCTTTAGTGCGCATGAAGATGCTCCTGTCGGACAGAAAGCCACTTAACCAGGCTATCATTCGTCCCACGACTCCTCTCCATCGCAATGCAGAAATAACGTACGGGTGCTTACGACGTCAAATGCCCTCTTCATGTCAAGAAACACACCAACTGTTATGCGGCGGAGTGTACGCTCGTGGTCGATGTCAGAGGTAAGGTCTATAAGGCAGTCCACCGTACAGCGGGAGCGCCCAAATCTTGCCATGTATTCTGGCAAACTGTGGTGTGACTCGAGCCAGCACGTCAGGCGATGAAGGATCATGCGTTCCATGACTTTACATATGCAACTGGTTAGACTGACTGGTCTGAAGGATGTCATGTGATTTTGAGATGTCCCTGGTTTCAGCAGCGGAATAACAATCGCCTCCTTCCACGATTCGGGAACGTTCCCAGAGTGCCATGAGATATTGAAGATGAACAACAAGTAAAGGACACCTTCCTGGCTCAGGATTTTAGCATGGTGTAGGAAATGGAGTCGGGTCCCGCCGAAGTGCTGTTTTGCGAGCGGCGAATGGCGGATTGTAGTTCCACCATGGTGAATTCCCGATCGACCACGAAATTAGTAGAGGGTATTGTGTCTTCATGATCTCGTTGTAGTTCTGAAAGGATGGTTTGATAAAGTGGCTGAAGAGCCGCTTCAGAAGGCTGCATTATGTACTGGCAGAACTCGTCAGCAACGGCGATTTCCGATGCACCGCCGTTCATGGCCAATATTTCGAACGGAGTTCTATGTGCTGGCTGGGATTGGAGCCCTCGGACGGTCTTCCACATACGACTTGTTGGCGTGAACGGTGTGAGTGTGTCGCAGAAGTTCCGCTATCGCCTGCGATGTAATCGGATCAGGTGTCGTCTTGCGACTGCATGTGTAGTGGCACGGCATTCCAAGAAAGATGAGGAATGCCAAGTGCGCACGCTCCACTCGCACCCCAAGCTTCGCTCCACCGCCATTAAACCATTCTCATGCCAACCGTCAGCCTGTGTGGTTGTCCCTTCATTATCTCTCGTCGCGACAACCCACACATGTATTCTGCGAGCATCCAATATATCCCCCAGTCGGCCTAAGCCTTTCTGGCGTCGCGCCTAGCCTAGGCGTCACGCCTTTCTTTCGGCTCGTCTTCTGAGCGCGCGAAGTCGTTGAAACTCTGGATCCACTGTACGATAGCCTCGCGTAACGGCAGCTCTCGTTGTGGATCGGTCAGCCGCGAACGGATTGAGCGAAGCTCTCAGCATTGAATGCCGATGTAGGTATAACCTTACTTAGCGATCGGTATTCCTTCCAGTTCGTAAAAGAAAAACATTTTCTCGGCCTCTGAGCGCTAGTCCCTAGTCCAGAGTGTGATATCAGTATGGGAAGGTGGTCGCTTTGTCTCGTCTCTGCGTCCGCAGTCCATGTAAGATAATTCAGAATGTCTGGAGAGCAAATCGTTAGGTCTAGTCATGAACTGGAGGAATTACAAATGAAAGTTGGTGATCCGTCGTTGAGCATGCACAAGCTCTAGGTCTTCGATGATGTTAGACAGCAATCTGCCCCTGGTGTCAGGTCTGGTGCTACCCCATATGGTATTATGAGCATTGAAGTCCCCACTAAGTACGAAAGGTGTGGGAAGTCCGGAGAGTATCTCTCGAAGCATGCTCTCAGGAACTGTGGTGACTGGAGGTAAGTAAACACTGACAATAGTCAGTGTCATAGTGCTGCTGAACCGCACATTACACTAAACAGGCTCACAAGAGTCAGTTTGTGAATGCCCGAGAACTGACGCAGGAAGATCTTGCCTCTCACACAGCATGGCACGGCTCAGGCCTGAGGGCCGATGGGAGTTGTATGTAAAAACGTAGCGTCACACACGAAAAGTTGCCGGTACTTTCGCTTCACTGATTACTAGAACTGGAAACTGGTACTGGTACCTGTACAGTAGGTCACGAAGGTCACTCATCTTGATACGCAGGCCTCTAGTGTTCCACACAATAATAGTAGTGCACAATCGTAGTAGATCTGCACAGCTTATCCATGCATGGTGGCACGCTGTGCTCCTGAAGGAACGCTAGAAACGCATTTACCTCAGGAAGTCATCCAGAAGCTGGGGAGGCAGCGGTGATGGCACGGAGAGCAGTAAAGAGCATGTTGCACAAGATGTACAGGAAGTTCCCTTGCGAGCCATAGCTTTGTGGGAGTGACACAGGAGCTGAATTATCTGAATAAGGCCTACGGGACTGGTCCAGGTTAGCCGTATTCCTCGGGTTAAGTATAGGCCGCGATGGCGTTGCAGTTGTCGTGGAAGATCCAGATGAGGCCGAGGTTTGGGCCTCTTCTGAGGATATAGTTTCATTTCTCGTTTCTCTGCCGGCTTTTACCACATGGGCATACTTTGGCCGGGACCGATTCCTTATGTTCTTACGCGTTTGTGGTTTTCCTAGGACAACCGCGACGGTAGAAGTAGGTGTTGTCGACTCAGAAGCCAGGGGAGGCGGCAGACGCATCATGTCCTGGTTGAATGGAGGAGCGTGACGACTCGATGGTTTGCCTTCCAGTACTTGGTGCCGCCGGTTGCTTCCAGCGGCCCGCTTCATCGCATAATGCGCAAATGATGGTGCGCGTGACCCACCGCAATTTGCGCACTTCGGCTCCCTCCTAGCTCCTCATAGGCATGAGGCCCTACGCAATATCATGGAGCGCAAGTTACCTCTGCAGTTCTTCGCTATATGTCCAAAGCGTTGGGACTTGTAGCACCGTGGTGGACCCTGAATATACTCTTCTACAGGGAAGCATTCGAATCCTAAGTTTATGGACGAGGGGAAAGGGACGTCTGCACGGAACGTTAGTAGCACACATGACAATAACTAATGTCGGACCGTTCCGTCCTCGGATGGATAAAATGCCTTCTGGCGCTTGACAGAGACCACACCTGTTAGCCGAATAGCCGAGCAATCTCATAAGTGTTTCAGTTAATTAATTTTTACTGTTGTCTGTTGACTGCCACGAGGGAAGCACCTTAGAGGGACGACCTTCGCTGTTGGACCTTTCAATGCGGATTAGAGCGCTTTCTAGGTCGCTCGGAACCTGTACCCCATTCAAACCCTTGGGACGTCCGTCTGGCAGTCGTGGAAAGCGGGTCACCGGACCGGTGATCTTTTGTTACCCTTTTCGGAGAAAGCTTGTTGAAAGTGAAAGTTTCCATATCAGCTGCTGTGCACGTGCATCCCTTGACGTCAGTTTGTGAATTTCTGATTGGCTTAGAAAGGGTGGCATTTCCGTTAAAATGCCACGCCCGAGTATCCTTGGGGTTGATTGCTGATGGTTTCGCTACCACTCAGGCTAGCGTTTGTAACTAGTATGTACTTGTAAATAAATGTATATAGTCGGTGTTCCACATCAAGTCTCCGTGGATTCATTTGCAACGTGTCGGTGTAGCGTCGGATCCGCAACCGTACAACCCTGCGGACCACTTCAACAACGATACGAACCTATCTACACCGTAGTCTTGTAAGTACTCTTGCAGCGCTGACTCTTCGTAGAACAGCGGCACTCCTTTTATTTTCCCTTCATTCTTAGCCTATGACTGTGGAATGAGCGGCTGCACTGAGATCCCGGCCAGGGAACGCAACGATAACAGGTTAATAGTAGCTCCAACAGATGGCCCAGTCACCGCTACACTGCCATCTTTGTGGAAACGATGAGGTAAGACATCTCCTGGGCTACTTTCGTGGAGTTCACCGACCAAAGTGGCCTTTCTCAGGACTCTGGACGGAACAGCACCGATATACCACGCATCCTATTTTTCTTGTAACATACCATGGTGAATGGAATTTCGCCCCCATTCTCCACTTTCGCGCCTCCATGGAATCATCGTGAACGTGGTTGTGAACGTGGTCGCAATCCACTGTTTCCGATGAGTCAAGAAATTGTTGCTTCAAGTCTTCAATTGATATGTCGTCATCGACTCTAGGGCGCTTATGCAGAAGCTTTGTTGGGCCCCTATGGGTTGGAGTGGTTCCGGGACCATTTTCGATGCAGGCCATCATGAAGCTGTGCTGTGGCACAAGAATAGCCTAGGTGCGATAAGCGCGGCGAGATACTTCGGGCACCGTACCTTTCGTATCTCGTTGAAAAGCAGGTAACACTGCGAGTCCAACGAAAGGTGTTCAAGAGTCTAGGGTGAGCGAAAAATCAGCAAAAATTGCGCACCGAAGGAATTCGCGTGGCCGCTTCGCCGAACACTTCGTCGTCATTTTTTCCATATCACGTAACGCTAGCAATACAACTGTAGTGATTAGACTATGAGCTATATATAGAACAGCACGGCTAAATTGTATGCTTTGAACGTTCAATATTTTTAAAGCGATGGCTTTACAGGGCTCACCAACGTCGGTAACGTGTATGTCCGTCCGTAACAGCTGTGGGCAGAGAAGACCAGAAGAAGGAGAGAAGTTACTGTGCACTGAAACGAATGCGGGCATCCGAAGATCAAAATTGGAAGATCGCCTTCTAACGCTATCGCATTTGAACGCGTTTTATATAGGTGTGATGTGATGTGATAGAGGGAACAAAAAAAAAGGGGGTCACGACAAAGTCAGACCACAGACCACTTTGCCGCACTTAGTTGAAAAGAAAAAAGAGAAACCCCAGTAGTTGAGGGCAGGGAGACAAACATCCCGAACTATAGAGAGAACACGTGTCACAAACGAAGGACAAGAATGTGTCACAAAATGTCAATCAGATGAGTTTCTTGAAAGAAACGTAGGAGCGCTTTCAGTGCAACCGCATGATGATTGAATGGCGGAGGACCCATGAGCTTTACAATGTCAAGTGGCCGGGCGTGCAGGCGAGCCAGGCTTGCTTCTAATGTCCTGCGACTGTCGGCATACTTGGCGCACCTGAGGAGGATGTCTGTGTCCTCTACAATGCAGACGATGTTGAACACGCTGTATTGAAGACGTACAACAGCGAGCCCGCGTTCCTCCATGATTAAAAGAAATGAATCCATCCTCTCTTGATCACAAAGCAAATACAGAAACGCAACGCAGAAAATGGCGAAGCATAAAAACAGAAAAGAAAAAAAAAGAAATGACGAAAGGGTCTGACATTACACAAACTCAGCCCGGCTTTTCCAACGAACCCTCTTCTCCCCCTGATTGCGTAAGAAATTACGCGCAGACTGCCGTGTTTAACTACAGGTTTTAGCCGGGGTTGTTAAGCCTTACCGTTCCGTATTCGTGTACTATACAGCTTTGCGGAAATCGTCTGCTCTGCAAACGCGCTGGAAGCAGGGGTCCAGGCAGGAAGGGGAACTTTATGCTGCTTTCATCGGGCCAAGAATAAATCGGCTTGGCATGGCTTCGATCTAATTGGGGATGCAGCGTGTGTTCTTAAAGGGGAATAATCGGGAAATGGCTTTGTTTTGAACGGTCTTATGGGCGAAGCGAAGGGGAATGGCAATGATTTTGGCTGCAGCAGCTGCGCATGAAGGCGGGGGCTGCGGAAATACGAAGCTTCTCGTTAGCGCTTTCAGTACAGGGTAAGTAGAGTTGAGAGAAATAGTTTGACTTTGGGGGAAGAGGAGTCTCAAGAGTTGCGCAGGATCACGGTAGAGGAGAAGTGTCGACGTACATAGGAGATTCTGTGTCAGAAAAATTTGTTGGTGTGTTGTTGATCTTAGTTTTCAAAGGAACTCTATATGCTCTGTTTCAGTATAAGGTAGTAGCTAACTTGTAAGTAAGAAACCTGTAAGTAGCTTGTAACTAACTAGTTCATGTTTCTGGTTAAAGTAACTGTAAAATGTTCAATGTTATCCACTTTTCAGTTCCCTAAGCGTCGTTTTGTGGAGGCTTCAAATGACCTGCCGTATACTCCCATCCAGAAATTGTGCGAAATTTGTGACTCAGCAGAGATGGCCTTAGACTCATGGGCGTACCGACAGGGGGGCAAGCCGAAGCATTCGGCCGTGCCCCCCCCCCCCCAAGGAGCTACAGCGTAACTTGTGAAAATTGTGCACTCTATATTCGTAGGTCGTCATAGAATAGAATAGAAATAGAAAGAAAAAAATGAAAACGTAGGTTGCACTGGTGCGACCAGCTGTTCCAGGACGATTGACGTGTGGAAGCACTGAATGAACTAAAAGATTATATCAGCACGTATGTCCTTGAGGTAGGTCGTGAGTGCATACAGCGCAGGCTGCTGGTGCTGCCTTGGCCAGCTCCCCAGTACCTTCTCAATACTAAACGGTCGGTTGTCAAGTTTCGCGAGGGCGTTCTTCAGTATTCGCCGACTAGGGTCGAAGCGTCGGCAGGTGACCAGCACGTGCTCCGTGTTCTCCACAGTTCCGCAAGTTGAACAGTTCGGCGGTCCAACGACACCTATCTTATGAAGGAATGCTGCTCCGAACGGGACGCTAAGTCGCAGGCGATGGATGACGGACTCTAACGGCCTTGGCATCTTCAATGGGAGGCAGTAGGTGCAGTTGGGGTCGATTCGCGCGAGGAACGAGTGATTCATGACGTCGCTTGTCCACATGGTTTTAGAGAGGCGATCACGTAAGGAGGCCAGCAAGTACTTCGCATTGGATTGCGTGAAGTAGGTTTTGTGAGTAGTTCTGTGAGCAATTCGAGCAGCCTGGTCCGCCTTATCATTTCCACTGAGACCGCAGTGCCCTGGGATACACTGGTCACCATTTTGTCTCTGTTGTCATTTGATAGAACCCTCTGGAAAACCCGCACAGTGCGCAACGTCGGTCTCCAAGAAAGGGTTGTACGCTTTGCCCCCCCCCCCCCCCCCCCATGGAAAAAATCCTGGGAACGCGCATGCTTAAACTAACTCCCGCCGCGCTTTTAGGGCCGATGAGAAATCCCCTGTTGATAGCAACTATGCTTCTCTCTCATGTCGAACGATGGCGCATATGCACACGAAGGCGTAGTTGTTGCCCCGCGAGATATGTGAAGATATCTAGTGTCGTTCTCTGTCCAGTGTCTACAACTGCAACTGTCTCTATATTTTATCATCGTCTTGACGCAGTATGTCGCCCGTTATCGGTGCGTCATTAAACGCCAGATCAAGCAATCGTTGCACTCATACAAGTGCATGTCAGGAGAGGTTACTATCTTCCCTACACCTCAACTCACCTCACCTCACCTCACCTCACCTCAAACCTTGGCACCACACGCGTATCGTCGGGAGGGCGGATATGTTTAATGATGACAAAAAAAGGAAAGGTTAGCCATAATGGAGGCTTGCTATTCCCAAAAGCAAGGATGAACAAACAAAGAGGAAGAACAAGAAACAAAGACACCGAAAATTAGAAAGAAATACCAAAAAAGACATCGGGTTGTCATCCTAACATTGCAAAATTGATGTCGTCATGATAATCATTGTGTATTACAACACCCATTTGCCGTCCTGAATTCAGAAGGCAGTCCTACATCCTCAAAAGCAACGATCGACTGGCCAAGTGATCTCTTTTTGCGTAACAAAGAAATATCTTTGAGAACGTCAACAGGATGTCGAATGGTTTTCGTTGAATGCAGGAGGGATATCCATTATTGAAGCGAGCGAGCATTTGGATGAAAGGCAAGGCTAAACGAACATGTAGTATAAGGACCTTCAGAAGAGCCCAACTTACACGCAGAGCGACGCATGCAGCTATCCGCTTTCAATCAAGAATGGATTGGTCGTCCCGCGGATCTGTTCCTTTTCATCGTGTGCGGCCGGGATTCAAGTGATGCGATTTTTTTTTCTTCTGCTTTTCTTGTTTTCAGTTTAGTTCGTTTGTTGATCGAGTGTCGAATTCGTATCTTGAGCGTAATTGGTGGACACGCTATATCGGATTTGGTGAAAGGAAGGCTTTGTTGATGTCGAGTGGTGGTTTCTGGAGAAGCGGAACGATATTTTTTTGTCCTTCGACTTCTAAGGTTCGACAGTGAAGGCAGGAGTGAATGTGAAGTTTGAGTGCCACGGGTGATGAGAGTCTGTTGGATATTTCCTCCTTTTTCATTTTTATGCTGGTCTGTTTTCAAATCTGAACATGTCTTTGTATGTTACGTTTGATGTCTGTTGTTGAATGTGCCGTGATTCAGCTGTGTTTTGTTTCTGGTGTTTGGAAGGCTTTGTAAACTGCTGGCACATTCGCAGCTTCCCGGCTGAAGTATTGTTGAGTTAAACGGTGGTCTGGTTGGCTCATACCTAATTAAATTGCGTGCGTGTGCGTTGTCCTTTCTTGTACCCAGCAGCAATGGAGGTTCTAGGTTTAATTTTATTGTTGCTTGTTCTTTTTTGACGCTCTTTTGGCAAAGCACACCACGGAGATCCTCATTATGCAATTATTGCATCATATTTTACCTGTCCTTTTTGCTGGGTACTGGCGGTCGCCCCACGAGCTGTGCCTATTGTGCCTATAGATGCCTATTGTCATACGCTACTTTGAGAATTTGCTTCTAACGTATTTTTTCCTAACCGATTTCTTGTGATAAGAATAGGTGTAAGAGTTGTACTTTTTAGAAACCTCGCGAATATTGTACATTTCCAACTCACTAGTGGAATAGCCACCCGACAGAGACTCGGGAAAGGCACGTTGGACGGGGGACACTAGACACCTCAGGGGGTCTTCGCGACCAGATGCTCGCTGGCAATAAATCAGTAGAGTGGGCCAAGGAAGATGCACTGTCCAAAGTTGCATGGTGCACGGGTTGACAGCTTGGTCCGTTATCCATAAATACCGAGTAGTGGGCGGACAATTAGGAGGTGCCTGGTTCGGTCTAAATTCAAACTAGGCCAACCATGAGTTGGAGATGTTTGGACCGGGCCTCTGGGATTGTTGTTTGCTGGCGGGGGTTGTGTCTCCAATGTCACCCTTTTAAGCGGAGGACACACGAAAATTCGCGTGTGGAAGCCGCAACGATTTGATGAAGACGAGGCGAAAGCCCCGTGACTTCAGTCGCTATAGTATTGTCTTGTATATAGTTATGCAAATAACTATGTAAATAAAACTCAGTTACTGTTCGAAAATACCGCCTGTCGGACGTCTCTTGGGAATATCTCCGATCTGTGAGCTACATCAACGGACCATCTTCCAGCAACAACGGAAGGAACTTTACTACAGGTATATAAAAACGATGTAGTTCTGTTATCCCTTAAACTAAACCGGAATAGCTACAACATTTACATTTTTACGTTTTTCGGTTACATTTCCCTACGACAGGGCGAGAGAAAGACACACAAGACAGAAGACAAGGCACGCAGGAAAAGTCTCTGCGCTTTGTGTTTCGTCGTGTGTCTCTATTCTTCAATCTAAGAGAAATGTCACTCATTTCATTTTTTTTAAATTCGAATTTCGAATCAACATCACCTCGCTTGCACCCTACTTTTATGTTCAGCAACGGACGGTGACCATGGTACGGGTTTTCCTGCTCGGGTGCTCTACCATACCACGTTACACGTGACGTGAGGCATTGGATGAGTTAAGTGAGGACGGAATGAGTTAAGTACGTGCCACGAAATGCACTCGAGTGACTGTGATATACAGAGAGAGAAAAAAAGAGCATGATATGGAAGCAAAAAGCACCGAAAGATGCACCCAAGGTAATTGAAAAAATAAAAAGAAAGATCATAGCTCTAAAGCGTCTGAGCAAATCAGTGCATGTGAGGAACTTCATAAACTTTTGAAGACTCCAACGGTGTTGCACTAACCTATAATTGTAGCCACACAATTTGAAGGGCTTCCTGCTGGGGCTATTCAATTTGTCACGAAGGACACTCCTTTCTCTTTAGTACAGCTCACTTTCGATGAGGACAGTTGGAGCTCACATTCGATGCTCAGTTGGAGAATGAGCTTGCACTGAGGCGGAGAGGGAGGCGAAGTATCGTGTCATGCGGTCTGTGAGAGAAAATAACAAACTTGAAAACGTTAAATGTCCATAGTCATGAAAAAAAAAGATTAAAGTCATGGTGCGACTCTTGGAACCACTGTATACCGGACATGCACACCTCCACAGCCCCATCATCCGCGTTTTCCCAGCGAAGGACCCCAAGGAGATCACACTCTGGCTTTCTGTTGCTCTGCAAGATTCTCCAGGAACCTGCCACCACAGAACAAGAGCAACCAAATACAAAAGAGAAATAAATTACTGCTCCCTAACTACCAGGCTGACATATGGCGAGGCTTGTTGAAAGGTAATTGCTGCCCATTTGCACAGCTCTTGGCCCGGTGTTATTATTTTACGAGGTGGTCATTGAAGAGAACGCACGCACGGTCACCCCAAGCGCCCCCAAAACACCACATTTTCTTTCATTCTCGCTTCGGGACGCTCAGGTCGTATAGAGGAGATGTTTTCAATCAGGGTGACGGATGTCGGGCAATTAATCCAGAACCCCGGTGCACTTTTCTTTGATTACGCGAAGCACTTTTGGTCCAGGGGGTCACGTGGGTCGCGTAAAAAATGTTGCTGGCATTAGGGGCGACTGTCTTAAGCACGTTCGTTTAAAGGGAAGCGAACCGAGAAAAGGAAAGGAAAGGATGATGCGGGTAATGTAGTGTATACAGTATGTTTCCTTTTTGTGCTGAGTAATGGGAGTCAAAAGTTGTTGGCATGGCTGCCATTCTGTTCATAAAAGATTCCGCTGAAGTTGTGAATGCATCACTGTAGAGCTCACGTGGTACGAGTACGTTCTTACCACAGGACTTCCGTATGTATACCCGCAGAAACGAAAAAGGACGTATCAGCCGCAGAGACGCCATGAGAGATGTAGTGCTATTAGCGCATCGAACGGCTTCTCACTTGTCACAGAGAAGACGGCGCAAAACTCCCTAAAAGGGACCATGAAATGATTTTCGCGAATTCCGAGTACTCTGCAGCAAACGGTTCTGCGCTCTTACAAATCCTACGCTTTTCTAATGTTTCTCTCTTACTCTCTCTCTCTCTCTCTCTCGTTCTATTCCTCACCTCACGATTCCAACGGTACTGTGATTTAATATATGACCCAGTGCAGAAAGGAGAGCACCAGCTCAACGCAAGCAGCTAGATATTGTCAGCTTATAGAGGAAGCTTATAGGGCGTAGCAAGCCGACATAGGTCTGGCTGACCTCTCCTTGCGTGGACGCCACCTCCTGTACATTGAACTTATATATACCGCCCCCTCCCCTCAGCCTATACTTACGTAAAGACCACCTCACTTCATTGGTCATCTTGTCCTATGAAACATAAATAAGTGAACCATACATAATCACTTCGCCAACATGGGTCGCACTCTTCAAACAGAACATCACCACATAACATGCCGGAAGTCAACAATTGCATTGCATCGTGCCGTTATCGCTCCGTATTTGTGGAAAGCGTACGCTTTTTTGTGATAATTAACATAACAACGTGACTGTCACAAAAGGGTCGTACGCCCCCCGTTGTCAACATATATTGATTTGATTCCGTGGTAGCACTGTGGAGCAACTGTGGCTATGAGCAGACGTGCACAGATGTAATGAGGGCGGCAGGAAGAAGTGGCGGGCAGGGGGTTCGCACCCCACCAACCGGCGAAGGTTCAAATTAGTAATACTGTAAGTCAAGGGCACAACTGACCGACTGCTTCAACCATTTCGATAAATGTCTGGACACATCTGGGCCACTCCGTCGCCAGGTAAGCAATCAAGTTCTCGACACAACGCATCCAGAAATGAACGAAAATGGGACGCCCTGCGCAGCTTTTAATAGACGTGAACTCGGATGGAAACAAAATCTCGTCTCGAGTGGCCGAATGACGTCTCAAGTTACCGTGTGCGCGACGGACGAGGAATTTTCGAGTACCTGGTCTGTGACGATAGCATCTACCGCTCTGGAATAGAATCTTCCGTTGTTGGTTAATCGCTGGCTGTGGGGCTCACGTTTTATCTGATCAGAGCGGCCGAGTGCTGACGGCCGTAAATTAAGGGACCACGGCTCACAAACTGCTAAGCCATTCCAGGAGAGGATCGCAAGAAGAACGACAAGTTTTGTCTATACGGCATTCTTCGTGGAAGTTCTTGTTCGAGAATACCACAAGCGTTCGCTGTGTTCGAGAGGTCTTTTTGATATCCTATATTACAGGGGTGTTTCATACGGTTGCCAGAACGTTTATTAAATCTGCCCAAGGCAGCCACCGTTACGCGATTTCTGGTTTTTATTGTCCCGTCCACGGTATCAGCAGCACCGACTATATATACAATCTTCTTTAGCTCGGATGGAAGGCATGCCCCTCGATGTTGCTAATGTTCTGGGCCCTTGGTCGCCGCTCCATCAGTTCCACGCCATGCAGGCATTTCTTGTGATTTTGGTGGATGCCAAAACATTACCCGCACTCCCGTTATGAGACAATAAACGAGCATGTTGTGGCGTTGCTTAGTTAACTTTCATGATCTCACTATCGAACGAACGGAAATACAGGAATGAATACGAGGACTGAGGTTCGCTCTTACGATTATCTCATACCATTGCAAGTTCCATACAAACCCATTTTTTGCCGGGAGTATAGTATATAGTGGCTGTAGAAGCTCATCGGATATTTAGCTTTATTGTCATATCTCTCATCTAATATTACGCATCTATAGGGTACTGCTCTCCAGCGATGAATCCCCCACGTCACGATTTATCTGTTGTTGTTGTTGGCGGCGGCGGCGGCGGCGGCTGTAGAAGCGCAAGCAGCCAACATCACATGGAATTGCGATGGCCGTTACCAGTGATGGCCAGTAGTTAACTACATATAGTTAAACTACTAGTTAAACTACCTGATTGTAGTTAAAAAGTAGTTATCAACTACTTGCAGAAATGTAGTGGCAACTGCTAGTTTAACTACTATTTCGAGTAGTTAACTACAGTAGTTACGTTACTGGCAGGCGCCAACTACTTCCGACTTTGCCGCAAGTTTTACGGCACGATTGTGCTTACAACTTTTACCTTGAGCTACATGTTCGATGAGAACGGAGGTGCAGAGCAATTGTGCCGTGCATGTGTACTAAATCTTCACTTTTATCGCTGCTTGTGATTCATATTTAGGTGTCCAAGAACACTATAGAATGGGATTGGTGTTGATGGACAATGTTAAATAGTTATAGATGTAGTTAAAGAAGTAGTTTTAACTACCTCCACTGAAAAGTAGTTGAACTACTAGTTAAACTACTCCATTGCAAAGTAGCTAGTAGTTATAGTTAAACTACTGTAGAAGTAGTTAGTGGCCATCACTGGCCGTTACTACATTAGTGAACATCAAACCGTTCAGCAGTTCAACCGTATTCCATCTATACCACATGACGCGACGCATTTCTTGCATGGGATTCACAATCCTGTGCTCCCGGATTTGTTTGATTTAAATGCGCAACAGCCAAAACGCTCGACAGAGAGAAGAAAAGGGGGAGGAGGGAGCAAATAACACTGGAATTCGTTCACGGTTTTGATGCTTATTTTCTACCTTGGGTCGCGCAGGGAAACGCTATTTCCCTGTGGAAGACGTGTTGCGCTTATAAAGAACCTATTTTAAACGAAGGCCGGGGGAACTGATCTTGGCAACGCCTTGTCGTGGAACGGCAGATCTCCTTCCCTGAGAATGTAGTATGCAAAGTATAATGAAGTTGTTTTCTTCCTTTATGCCCGCGAAGTTTTACGGCTGCGTTCTTTGGTGCAGGCATTGATCGTGTTTACCCCTACAGGTGCGTCAGCACTTCCTTAAAATAAGAAGTCGCTTTGTTCTGCTGCTATGGCCATTGAGTCTGGAGGCAGAAGTATTTATGTATATAGTATCCCCGTTATGAAAGCACTCTTTTATAACACTGCATAGTCACAACAGAAGCTCTTTTTTTTTTTTTGCTTTGTGCAGGCTCTGTACGGAAGTATATACTCCGTTCAATTTGCAAACGGATGTGCCGGAGGTTTCCTGGACAGCTCCCTGCCATTATCGCGATATCTATATACGGACGGTGATCCTTTGAAATGCGTGTTTCGCGTATTAAGTATTAACACTCAAAATTATTATGTTTGTCATTGCGATCGAGCAGTATTAAGCAGCAAAATAAGATCGAGCGAAAACAAAACAGCAAAACTGCAGTTACTTTTGTGTACGGCTTGAGCTGCTCAATTCAGGGATGTTAATGCATCGTGGGACAGCCTCATAAGACCTGCAATGCAAGGTATTGTTATTCGACCCAGATTAGACTTGGGCTTATACTTATACTGTTAGAAATTCTTAAAGGAGGGAAGAACTCCTATCTGCAGGTATTTAGTTACGGGTGTAATAGGTGTGATATTGTTCTTCTACGCTTCGTAATTCTATTTACCATTTATTGTCCAATACTTCTCCTTCATAACGTGTGCAGCGTTAATACAAAAACGCGCTTTTCGTTTTTTTATACGGGCGAGTAGATGTACCGCCATCCAGATACCTCTATTCATTGTTACGTCATCTGAAGAATTGTAGCACCCTATCAGACGCCAATGCGGAGGTACACATAACGTTCTGCTCTACACTCTTAAAAATGAACTTCACCACATAGCACGCTCCTAGCCAACCATCATCCCGAATGACAAAGTTCTCGTCCCTGATTTGCTGAAAACAGGAGGCGGAACTTATTTTGTAGCCATAATGCCGTGCATATGATGGTTACAGAATAGGCTCCGCCTCCAGTTATCAATAAATAAGGAGAGACAACGTTGTCATTGGGGATGATGGTTGGCTAGCAGCCTGCTACAGGTGGTGAAGATACTGCCTATCAGATTCATCTATACAAAAGGTGTCAAAGCCAACAAGTTAAAATCGCCGTTTGGAGCCGACCCAGTCGGCTAGCTAGCTTGGTAGTGTTCATAGCCCCTTTAATACTTGACACGGAGACCGCTAGCTATTCCTTCACATTTTAACGTTTTCCATTGAACCGCTACTTCTAACACGATGTCGTACGTTGTGGATGCCGCCCTAGTAAAGTATGGCTATGGAACATCTGCTACATATGCTGACTGTCTGGTACGGGACAGCCCCTGCCAAATAATACGAAATAAAACGAGTTCCACACAGGCGTAGTTCCACGCTGGAGCAGTAAACATGGTTTGAGAGGATGAGAGTGTGTTATAGGAACGACACTTTCATGTATGGTTGTGGCCCAGTAGGAGATAGGGGTGTCTATCCAGCAGGGTGCAGCCCATCGGTTTCTAATGTGCAGTGTGCGCAGTCCATTGTGATTTCACGGCGGGAGTGATACTAGGCTTCTGAAGTTTCGGTGCAACATATGGCGTCTGCGATTTCCGAACGAAGGAGAGGCTTACGATTGGTGTCCTTACTGTTAAGCTGGTCAAGGTAGGAAGTGATAAGAAAAAGAAGGATAATATTGAAATTGTAGCGCTGAACTCGGACTTGTTCAGGTCTGTGCTGTCAGTTTCGAAAATACGCACAAACGAAATCCTCACGCTGTCAACGACGTGGACTCGCTGAAGTTATTTATGCAGGATATAAATAGATACAATATTATGGCACGAGATCTCTCTCAGGTGGACCAATATGACCTGGTGCTATTTATATGTCCTGGATATGTTTCGTGTGTCTTCTCATATATTAACCCACATGCACTGAGGTATGGTACCGCAATTGTCGCGGTGAATTCTCTCATTCCATCGTTATTCATGTATAGGTGTTGTTGTTGCCTGCGCTCGTCGTTCACTATGATTAACCAACTATCTCAGCTTTCCAGTTTGGACCAACACTGTTTGCTGGAACGGTCCTCTGCAACATTTCTACAAGTTGCGTGCTAACCTGTTCCGTCTGTCTATTGGGTGCTTGACCCGTTTTTGCACCCTTTTGTTTCTTTTTTTATTTAACATTCCAAGATTAGAATTCCACACAGAAGGTACAAAGATATAGTAGGCCTAGCTACACTCTTCTCTTCCTCTTTGCTGCTATCAACAAAATGAACCTCCTTCCCTTCTACTCTATTGAGTGAACAGTAATAAAATGTGGGACATACGAGGTCTTCCAATGTTTTTTGATCCGTTACAGAACTATGAGAGCTCCCCCCCCCCCCCATTCCCCACCCTTTCTGCTGTCCTCTCTCAATCTGTCCACGTCTGTACGCTGCTCATAGGCACAGTTGCTTCGCAGCGCTAACACGGAATATTAAAAAAAAATAAAAACTATGAGAGCAGCATAGACGTCGTTTTCGCAGTTATACGGCCAGGCAGACATACTCTCCGAGACAGTATAGGTAACCACAAGGTGACTAATTACCTAAAATTCATTAAACAACTCTCTAATTTGCGGATTCAGTGCAAAAGCGAGATATGGAATGGGAGACAATCCTCGTTGAAAGCCACTCTGTCTCTCAAAGTCCCTGAAACGCGCACGGGCGTTAAAATGTCCATCGTCGAACTTTGCTATGCAAACGAACCGAAACCGAAACCACACCGATCGGGAGCGCAGGGAGGACAGCGCTCATTTCACGTCAGAGGGCCACGCACTTTGGCGTGGCAGAGGTGACTGGAGTAGGTGCTCACTTGCCGGCCCGATCAAGCGAAGGTCATGCGCTCCTGTGGCGCGCGGTTTTGGTTTCGGCTCATTTGCATACCTAGATTAGATTGGAAATAGGCTCATTCGCATACCGTATTTCGGCGGCGAATTGATTGATTACAAAATAACAAAATAGAGAGATCTGAGTCCCGACAAGGTCGGGACACGCTACGACAGAACACGTATATAGAAAAGAAAGCTGGATAATGTTGATGTTGATGCAATGCCAATATTTCACGGCACGCAATCGTTTCGGGATTTTTAAAGGATACACTCACTTTCAACGCGGATCGTCTCCCATTCTGCTATCTCGCTTTTGCCCGAAATTTCCTAATTAAGGAGCTCATTAATAAATTTCGGGTAATTAGACATCTTGCAGTTACACACTCGGATGTCCGCACGGTAGTAGAACGGAACTGCAAAAACGACATCTATATTGCTCTCCTAACTTTTTTTATAAAACATCCGTGACGGATAAAAATGAACACCCTGTTTACTCAAACAGAGGTTCACCGCATAACACGTTTCGCGCCAGCCACTGCGCAGTGCTGTCACAGTTATCGCTTCTGACTCGAGCAGAGAGTGGGGTGTGGCAACACCACCTAGACAGAGAGACCCTGCGCATTGCCTCCTCTCCCTCTTTCAATTAAGGGCCAGAATTCGTCTGCTATACTGCGATTCACCGTTCTGCGAATTCAAGAACCCGCAACACCTGGAACCTGCAGACCAAAATATTTGGACAAAAAGTACAAGACGTTTTCCAGAAAATCATTTTTGAGAAAGATTTAGACCGTTTTAGAGAGAAGTTTTCTCATTTAGTACGCGGGGACGTTCAATCACAACCCGCAGACGACGGTGGTTCTTCTCCATGACCACGACCGCTGAAAGCACGTTCGTGATTGGCTACGGCCGTTGAAAACACGATCTTGATTGGCTGACTCTTAATTGTTACGTCACGTCGACGAGCGCGCAGGCTTTCTCTATCCAGGTGGTGTTGGGTGTGGGCCTTTATGCGACAATACACATAGAACTACGACAACATATACCTAAATTGCCACACACAAAAAAGCGTATACCCCTCCGATATTGAACAAATCGTGACAACGATAGACAACGATATCATACTGTGCGGCGGTTAGTTTTGAGGATGTTATATGCTGTGAAGTTCTGATTTCAGAGTTTACTCAGAACAGCAAACTCTGCAACAAAATCAACTGTTTTGGGAAGTCCCAAATTAAAAATAAGATACAATGTGCAAACACACAAAAAGACAAAGATAAAAAAGTAACACACTCGCTTGCACATCTGACATCCTTCTCCGGGATACGCGGCTGAATAAAGGGAATAAGATATCTTCCATGCAAATCCTTCAAGCTCGAATTCCTCGGCTTCTGCTCTCATCCATATTCTGGTAACCATAGCACTCCTCTGTGACCAGTCAGTTCATAGTGTGGTGCCCTTACAATAGCACTCCAGTTGCGTGAATTCCCCGGCATTGTCCAAAGTTTCTTTGTCCAAAGTCGAGTTCTAATATCAGGGGCATTCATGCCGACGTTAAGCATGACAATGCCAGTTTCCACAGCGTCACCGGGAGATATGATATGCATGCATGTATGCGGTATTTATGCATGCATGTAGGGTATAGCTGACGGTGAATGTCACATTTCTTTATTGCTGTCTTTGTTTGTGAGACGCGAATATCGATGTACCATTTGTGTAGCGGCCAAGCCAAGCGGCCCTCAATGGAGACACGTTATTTGCGTTATATGTGGTACTATACGACATGGTGTACTGCATATAATAATAACATTACATTTAACATTTGATTTGTTGAATGTAATAATTCTGCCAATGTTGAGACTGCATGTGCGTCTACTGAATTTAATTCATTCCATTGGTTCTAGTAATAAGTAATTTCGTATAGGTGTAAGTGGTTGCATTTGAACACGGTGTGCTTTGAACAGATGGTGACAGCGATTTATTCCGGAACATCCTACACTCCCCAAATTACCTGGCGACACCCTCTCTCTTTCTTTCCTGTGTGCACCCTGTATTGAGTTTTCAGCTTTTGCCATATTCGACAATGACACGTAAAACTGTTGCAGCGCGCGTAGTTGTAATAAGTACCCCAACCCCCAATAATTTGGAACACCCCCACCCCATCTCACCCCCTGTGGTTGCGATCTTGGATAAACCACTGGGTGAAATACGACTGCTTTACGGCTTTTTCTTTCTTCTTTCTTGTTTGGTACTCTTCCGCAAATCGTCACCACGCACAGATGACTGGAAAGCGGGTACTATGGAGAATAAGGGTTGAAATGAAAAAAAAAAAAAAGGGGGGGTGTCTTCTTGACATTGCCTCATCTACCGACGTTGAAGTATCTTCTCACACTATATGTGTATGTTCGGGCCATACATTTGTACGCTTTGCAGGAACAGATGTATGGCTTTAACTGACCCCTGTCGTTACAACCTGAATATGCATTATTCTGTCCCCGTCGTATGTCGGCGACAATAGATCCTTCTGGGAAAGAGCCTGCAGCGAACAACTCGGAGATTCAGTAGACTCAAGAGACTCAGTACGCAAAAATTAATATTCAATACCATTAAATTCAATGCCGTGCCAATGATGAGGACGCTGCCCAGAAGAAGAACAGTCTCTGTTCGATATAGCGGCGCTTCTCATCCTGAGGCACTTCCCTTGACATTACTGAACTTCATATCTAGCTAAACTCCACTATAGTGTCTTCTGCTTTCGAGGCCGTTCACGTGCTGCGTGAAACACTTAGCGTCCAGATTTGATTTTCTCTGGCGATTTTCTCGGCAATCACAGGTCACTAACCAACCACAGTTTCTTTACAGTTCTAATAAATATTCATTTGAAATCCTCGTAAATATTCATTTCCGCATTCCGAAGTACCACTCCAACCGAACCAAACAACTGATGCGATACGCGTGAAATACTTCTTTATTGCCAGCTCGGTGTCGCCTTACAAACTTTTCAGGATCCATTCAAGTGCCTCGACTAAATGCGGGCAAAGACAAAGGCTGCCGCGCGCTTTCAATGAACCTATGCTTTCGACGCGGCGCTTTGCAAAGCACTCGAGTCTGTACACAATCCCGCTGTATTTGCACCTGCAACTCTCTTAAGTGCCCATTTCCGTTTAATTCAGGCGCCAGGCGCAACAGTAAATGCTCGTAGCTGTCAGCACGCTGCAGTGATTTATGCCACACCTTTTTCTACATCATTACTTGTTTCGTGCCCTTCTCTCGGGCAGGAACAGGTGGTCAGCAGGAGCACTCACATACGGAAATGGGCAGGGGTTATTATCTGTCTGTGGATTGATTCAAGCTCGAGTAGCCGGTACCGTACCATAAAGATAAGGTGTCTAGACACCTTGCGAATTTTATGGGAGACATCATGTGTCGCGCAAGACGCCTCGCAACATGTGGTGTCCTCAGAGTATTGCGTCCTTGTGCTTTCCATGTTGCTTTGTAGATCGACACTTGGAGTTTGGGCAAAGTAAAGGGGCTGCTTCGAGAAGCAGATGGTCTTGAATCCGCGACTATATTTGACAGTTTTACTTTGCTGCGTATTTTTGAACGTAGCTTGCAACATCTCTTGTTTATGACATCATCATTCATCGTTTAATTGTGCTGTCGCAAGAAAATGTCTTGGAGATGCGTTCGTGAAGCCAATGTTTCAATCGTACGTCATCCTTGGTGTTTCGGCTGCGGAATGTCGACACCACAATGTAGATGCTGTGATGGCTACTGGGTGCAGTCGCAAGGGGAGAGCCTTGGTATTCTCGGTTCAGAAATTCCCGATCTCGAAATTCACGGTCTCGAAACAAAGAAAATGCTCGATTGCTTCGCAAGAAATACGTCGTTGTTTAAAAAATACGATGCCACTAATACACCTCTCAGTTCCAAGAGTTTGCGATGTCTGTCATAGTTGCTTTAGCGAATGAAAGCCACACAGCGGCCGTTAGCCTTAGCAGAGCGGACACTCCGCGAGACAGCATGTTGGTCAGTTTCTTATCAGGTTAATCCGAGTTCTATGTTTGTTTTTATTGTGCAGGTTATAGTTTAAGTTCGCGGCTGGTATTTTCCCGCGCGTCACTCTGTATTTCAGGCAGCTTACTTTTAGTCGGGGGATCATGAAACGGGATGACGCCGAAATAAATCATGTAAGAATAAAACTTTCAAAAATAAATACCTTAATATTCAAACTTTCAAAATAAACTCTTCAATATAAATCATGAGAAAGTCCAAATAAACTCCGAAAAATAAACTTTGAAGAATAAACGCTTCAAAATAAATCTTTCAAAATCCACCGTCCCTGATTGGTGGACAGGCGACGACTCTACGTCCGCCGCGGAAAATAGTGCGCTCATCGCGCTTGGGGCTAGCCGAGGCAAGAACTGTGAACCAGGCAGTGGCGTAGCCACGGGGGGAGGGGGGAGCTACGGGGGCCTCGAGCCCACCCTACCTGCCACGGGCCGACCCACACTCTAAATCGTTTTACACCTTAAAGGGTGTAAATCAAAATGTTCATGGCGCACACCTTTTAAGGTGTATTTTAACACCCTCTTGGCACTTGGGGTGTGAAGGGTGTAACGCCGAGTAAAACTGTTTGGTTTGTGGCAATATGCTGGTAACTGTGTTTTCACAATTACCAGCATATTGCGTATAATCACATTGAGGTCCATATATGTATGCACATCAAGGTGACTAAATATGTGTGTAAACATGCACAGCCGACATACAGACAATCATGTATGGCGTGGCAGCTGTGCATGACAATGAAGCATGGCAGCTGTATATAGCTTTTCGCGAAACTGTAGACCTTCTCATGAGCAGGCACCTCCCCCATATGCATGTTCATTACTTAGAACGCTGCATTTATTCGCTGCATATTTCTTCAAGGCTTTGCAGTATTTTACCCACAAATATCTAACCCCTGTAAAACGCATTACGTTGTTCATTATCCGCGACTCATCAGGTTGTTTGGTCCTTTCCTTTATGTATGGTTGTACGCGTTTCGAAGGGAAACACCAGCATTTTAAAGATGTTGCTAGAAAAAATCGACATTTTAAGAACATAACCCTTTCACTAGCAAGAAGACATCAATTTTATCAAATGTATGTGTGGTCGCAGCCCTTCATGAGAAATGCCACATCTACTGATGGTTCCAAGGAGATACTACTTCAACATGCCCCAGAAGCAATTCAGAGTTACATTCATGACCGTGATATTCACGCAGAATCCATAGTATATATGAAAAGTGCACTTGATAATGATAACACATTTGTTGTTGGCTTGCCAAATAATCTTCCGAGGAGGACTTACCCGTGTTTATTGAGACTGCAGGCATACATGTTATTAACTCTGATACCATTTTTCTCATACAAACATTAACTACAGTTGAGTATGGTGAGCACTATACGATATTTGTTCTGTCTTGCAATTAGGTGCAACGTGTTTTAAGAAATTTAAGCACTATCTCAACAGATCTTCTAAATCTGCATGCATTACAGATGGTAGACGTGTTGTAAATCCAGGGCATGCACTTTTGTAATGTAACTTCCTGCTCCCTGTTGTTGTATATATTTACTTTTGTTCATGTGAACGAAAACAAACGTACTCCCTTTCTACACCCAGGCGACACACTATCACCATATATTTCACCTGAGGGTGTAGTACACCATTGTTACACCCTCAGGAACTTCCAAAACAAAGTTGTAGGGTGTGAAAGGGGTGTGATCTTTGTTAATACACCTATTTTACACCTTTAAAGGTGTGAAACGATTTAGAGTGCACGTAAATCGTGCAAGTCCGAGGAGAAAAATAATATATATAAGGGAGGGGGGTCTATCTAAGCAGCATAGTTGAATACGTTTGAAACTATGAGCTCCTCGAGCTACTTCAAATCTCGTGAGGCAGCCTCACCGCTCATGACATCCCATATCTAAACGCATTATGAAACGTTCAAATATTCTTTATTTTCATCTCTCATCTCACTGTGTGCACGAGGATGAGTGTGTGGGCGTACCCAGGATCAGCAGAGGGGGGGGGGACGCAGTAGGTTTCTGCATCGAGCCCCCCCCCCCCCCTACCTTGCAGGTCTGGCTACGCCACTGGAACCAGGATTTCTCTACACCGGATGTAGGTTGTCTCTCTGTATGTGACCCGTGGCCAGTGTTCCCAACATAGTGGGGGAATGTTTTCTGATTGGGCGGCTGGCAAATTTTATTGGTCGTGTATCCTGGCCGGCTGGTTCAAGTGTCAAGAGTGTGTGTCCTGTATTCATACGCGCATCGTCCATCGTCCTCATCATTTTTACACTGAATATTTAGAAATGCAAAGTTGTTATTTGAAGAAATGTACTTGATAACAGTACAAACATGAGCAAGAAACATCATAATAGCATGTTCCGCCGATCATGGGGGTCAGGGAAAGTACCCGACAGTTGGAAGCGCGCACGTGTTATTCCGCTAAGCCAGGCAAACCACCATCGCAGCTCTCCTTCTTTCGACCAGTGAGCCTGACTAGCTGCCTTGGGAAGTTGATGGAGCGCATGATACTTGCTAGATTGGAGTGGTAGCTCGAGCATCGCCGCGTCTTCCCGCAAGAAATGCCAGGCTTTCGACGGCCCAGAGCAGCAATAGACTCGGTACTCGATTTAATCACTTCTGTGGAAGAGGCAAAGGTGCGCAAGAAGACTGCTGGCTGCCTTCCTCGATGTTAGGCGGGCGTACGATACTGTCAGCCACGCTTCTGTCCTCCATGATCTTGTTGATGCCGCCCTGCCTTCCAGAGCTCTCTCATGGCTTACTGATTTCCTACATGGACGGGAACTGTTCGTCCGCAGAAGCCAGGGGGATACAGACTTTGTCGAGTTGACCCATGGGGTGCCCCAAGGGAGTGTTCAGAGCCCCATCTTATTTAACATTGTTATGGCTGGTCTTCCAGGTTGCGTCGGCAGGAAAGTGGCTATCTCCACCTATGCTGATGGCATTTGTATCTGGACCAGCGGTAAATCCCGTCCTGCCCTCCAGCGACGCACCCAACTCGCTCTCGATGCTATCCAGCAGCACCTGTCACTGGCGGGCTTAGACATATCGACGGAAAAGACAGTAATACTTCCTTTTACAAGGAGGAACATGAGGCCCTTCCAGCTTTCCGTTGCTGGCATGCCATTGAAGCACGTGTCTCACCATAGGTACCTCGGTCTCACTGTTGATGCTATGCTCTCTTGGCGGAATCATATTGCAAGCTTGGAGATCAAGATCCACCGTTGGATTGCAGTGATCCGTCGCTTGACAGGCATGAGATGGGGCAGTGACACGAGCTCTCTGTTGGCCGTCCACAGGGCTTTGGTTCGGGGGTCCCTCGCGTATAGTTTGCCGGTGCTTAGTGGCCTGCCGACATCTTCAGATCATAAGCTGCAGCGCCTCCTGGCGCGAAGCCTTCGTGTTGTGCCTTGGAGTCCCCCGAGCAGCAGAGACCCGAGCAGTTATTGCTGAAGCGAGGGACACCCCGCTGGATGTTCTTCGCTACGGTGAGACCTGCCGTCTTTTCCTCCGCCTTTTATCCCATCATCGGCGGCACCCGCTCGTATCGAAGATCTTGAGGCGCAAGCACTGCAAGGTCCGCTCGGTGATGACTCAGCTGAAGCCTAGCGTCCCGCGTTTCGTAGTGAAGACAGTGGCTTCCAGTGCCCCTTCATGGTCTCTGTCAAGCCCAGTCACCCGCCTAACTGTCCCTGGCCTGCATGAAAAAAAAAAGGGATACAGCCCCGTGTGTCGCCAAGCAGCTTACCCTGGGCATGATGAACGACAACTACACTGCGTCAACGTCAGTTTTCACTGACCGGTCATCGACTCGGGGTGGATCGTCCTCGGCATTTGTCATTCCATCTCAGTCAGTCTCCTGTGGTCACCATCTTTCTCACAGAACATTGTCTACGTGTGCCGAGCTTTACGCCATTCTATTTTCTATGCAAAAAATATCAGCCAGTCCAGCTAGTCCTGGGTTGTCTTTACAGACTCAAGACCCGCGCTCCAGCGTGTGACCAACTTGGGGATATACGTGGATCCTTCGGTCCTGTTGTCTTTGACATCCTGCAAGCTTATATGAAGGCGACCATTGCAGGGCACACTGTAGCATTGCAGTAGATCCCTGGACATGTCGGTATCAGCGGCAACGAAGAAGCAGACAGAGCCGCATTGAGCGCCCATCAGCACGCAGCTTTTTCCCCGATAATGATGTCGTCGGGCGACCGAAGACGCCTCCTCTCGACACTCACCGGTCCCAAGATGCAGGCTCAGTGGGAACACGACATAGCTCACTCCCTTCTCTCTGATGTAGTCCCCACGCTTTCTCTCGTCCTTCCTCCGCGACTACCGCGCCCCTTTACTGCTCTCTTCCACCGCATGAGGCTCAACGTTGCCTTTACACATGCCTTTCAACACCGTATTGGCTCCACCTCGTCTTCCCTCTGCCCCACTTGTGGAGTACACGGCGACCTCAGCCACGTCATCCTGGCTTGTGGGCAATACCACTACTAGCGTGCACTAATGGAAGTATCTATGCAACGCATTGACAAGCGGCCGATGTGTGTGTGTCCGCCGAAAACAACATCGTGTCGCCACATAAACTATGATACGTAACGTTACCTTGCTAAGCCTAACCATGATTTATTTTAACGGCGTTTATTTTGAGGGCGTCTATTTTTAAGCGGTTTAGTTCAGAAAATTTCGAAGCGTGGAATTTTAAGCGTGGATTTTTTAATGTTTTATTTTAAACGATTTATTTCGGCGTACAGCCCATGAAACATTTATTTACAGCAGTTTATTTTGCAACGGGCATTTCGATCACTTTATTTCGAGGTAAACCCGTGTTGCCTATTTCAGGTGATCCTGCCAGTACGGCACTGGAAACGCAAAATGCTATGGAGAAGGGCGTGTTCCTGATGAAGGACAGTTCCCTTAGAAGTCGGCCCAGGGCGTCAGTCGTGACGTTGCCTGACAACGGCAAGCACCACCACCACCACCACCACCACCGCCATCCTGATTTTCCTAGTCAAGACAGTGACGGCATCTTCAACTGTCCACTTGTCGCAAGCGGTAACACTATACTGAGGAGTAAAACCGACGGTCATTGACACTCGATGATGATGACGATTACGGTAATGAAAAATAATATAGGGGGATACAGCCCCGTGTGTCGCCAAGCAGCTTACCCTGGGCATGATGAACGACAACTACACTGCGTCAACGTCAGTTTTCACTGACCGGTCATCGACTCGGGGTGGATCGTCCTCGGCATTTGTCATTCCATCTCAGTCAGTCTCCTGTGGTCACCATCTTTCTCACAGAACATTGTCTACGTGTGCCGAGCTTTACGCCATTCTATTTTCTATGCAAAAAATATCAGCCAGTCCAGCTAGTCCTGGGTTGTCTTTACAGACTCAAGACCCGCGCTCCAGCGTGTGACCAACTTGGGGATATACGTGGATCCTTCGGTCCTGTTGTCTTTGACATCCTGCAAGCTTATATGAAGGCGACCATTGCAGGGCACACTGTAGCATTGCAGTAGATCCCTGGACATGTCGGTATCAGCGGCAACGAAGAAGCAGACAGAGCCGCATTGAGCGCCCATCAGCACGCAGCTTTTTCCCCGATAATGATGTCGTCGGGCGACCGAAGACGCCTCCTCTCGACACTCACCGGTCCCAAGATGCAGGCTCAGTGGGAACACGACATAGCTCACTCCCTTCTCTCTGATGTAGTCCCCACGCTTTCTCTCGTCCTTCCTCCGCGACTACCGCGCCCCTTTACTGCTCTCTTCCACCGCATGAGGCTCAACGTTGCCTTTACACATGCCTTTCAACACCGTATTGGCTCCACCTCGTCTTCCCTCTGCCCCACTTGTGGAGTACACGGCGACCTCAGCCACGTCATCCTGGCTTGTGGGCAATACCACTACTAGCGTGCACTAATGGAAGTATCTATGCAACGCATTGACAAGCGGCCGATGTGTGTGTGTCCGCCGAAAACAACATCGTGTCGCCACATAAACTATGATACGTAACGTTACCTTGCTAAGCCTAACCATGATTTATTTTAACGGCGTTTATTTTGAGGGCGTCTATTTTTAAGCGGTTTAGTTCAGAAAATTTCGAAGCGTGGAATTTTAAGCGTGGATTTTTTAATGTTTTATTTTAAACGATTTATTTCGGCGTACAGCCCATGAAACATTTATTTACAGCAGTTTATTTTGCAACGGGCATTTCGATCACTTTATTTCGAGGTAAACCCGTGTTGCCTATTTCAGGTGATCCTGCCAGTACGGCACTGGAAACGCAAAATGCTATGGAGAAGGGCGTGTTCCTGATGAAGGACAGTTCCCTTAGAAGTCGGCCCAGGGCGTCAGTCGTGACGTTGCCTGACAACGGCAAGCACCACCACCACCACCACCACCACCGCCATCCTGATTTTCCTAGTCAAGACAGTGACGGCATCTTCAACTGTCCACTTGTCGCAAGCGGTAACACTATACTGAGGAGTAAAACCGACGGTCATTGACACTCGATGATGATGACGATTACGGTAATGAAAAATAATATTCATTGAGGTATCCAATAACGTTCGCTCTCAGGAAGCCACTAAAAAGATCTGTTCAGGATGCTGCATTATGGCGGGCTAGAAGGACTGGTGTGCCGCCATAGCTGCATTAATTCATCGGATGCACCATCCTCGAGAGGTGTATTTTGTGACTTCCGGAAAGCGAGCGTTGGATGACCTCTTGCTAAAGCATAGATGGGGATGTTCACATGTAACTGACTTAAACTGCAGCCCATTTCTTCCCCAGTCAGAGGCTCACCAAGCAGTTGTCACAAATTGCCTTGTTCGGGTACGACCACCGTTAACTAAACACCAGCTGTGTTCGTAACTTCCGGTACGTTCGCGCTTGTTTTCATTTTCTTTTTTTCTTTTTTGCTGCGTCAACTTAAGAAGAGCTCGTTCTCTAGCGAACATTCTCGGTGTTGATCTTTGCAGACTCTTATTAACCCGCAATTTGCCCTTGTATGTGTCAAGGGTGAGGGTCACCTGTTGACGCAGGTATTGCGTGCTGGAAACGTCAGCGATATTGCATCTCGGTCCAGATGTCGGAACGGCTTAGAACCGTATATGCGCCCTCTGCACACAGCCGAAATGAAGTAATCTTCTGTGAGTTCGGAGCCTCAGCGCAGTAAATGAAGTGGAAGGAGGTGATTCTTTTATTAACTATACCTCGAAGACTGCTGTGCTCATGACAGTGGATCAATCACCAAGCGAAGACTAAATGGTTAGTAGCGTGGGAGAACAGATCCGCGAGGTTTGTTTACTAAATCTCACGCATGAGACTAAAAATATGAAATGGTGTGCGTAATGTAACGGCTTTTGAAATTTGAGAAAAGGCTGGGTTCGATGGAGGTGCTTCTTCTTTCTTTCTCTCGTCGGCCAACGTCACCGTGTATACCATTCCATTTGTAACAGAACACAGACGGAACGCGAGCGGAGGTGCGGACAGTGACAGCAGTGGACAATTTATGGCCGGCCGTTTTGGGACGATCCCCCCCGCGTTCGCTCCACATTATAACGCCGTGTATTGTACATACGTGTATCGGGTTACAGCTCTCTCTTCCTCTTTGTACAGTCTTTTCTCTTTGTACATTCTTTTCTCTTTGTAAATAAAGACAGTTCTAACCCACACCCCAACTGGTGAGGACGGTTCTTGCTTCAACACCATTCGTACCATTCCTGCGCACTTTCCTGACTCGTGGAAGCCGACTAAACACTGTTTCTTTCCATCAGTGTCTGAGTATTCTAATCTCGAATCTTCGTCCATTGTCTTGTTTCGGGAATGCAACGCAGCGGCTGCGACCGGCGTGGTATACTACTTGTCCGCTCCATGCAGAGTGACGTCCACGCGCGGTGGCCTTTGGAGGGAGAAATGTCTGCTACCTTCTCTCCACATACCTGTTCCGATTTGATTCCTTTCTACTTTGAGACATAATTCGCCGCATGATGAAGAAACAACGTCTAGGGCAGGGTTACAGTGAATGTTATGCACCACCTATACGATGTTCAGCATTCGTTCCGAGGCCTCCCTTTAAACGCTTGCTACGATATTCATCGTACGGTGTAAGGTTGTCTGGAAAAGGGTTCGAAAGAGAGCCGCTAGATTCATTTTTGCTGATTGTCGTGCGACATTGTATGTTTCTCCACTCTTTCGTAAGGCTGCGCTGCTACAAATAGAGCAACATTTTAAGTTCCAGCTGCTTAACTATTTCTCTCAGTTCATTTTTTCTTCTTTTTTTTTTTTTTTTTGAGGTGCAGAATTGGTCGGGTGCCGAATTCAATTTCTGCATAACTAACTAACCTCTCAGTTAATGAAAAGACGCCCTCATTCTCCCAGATTGATATCAGACTTATACACACTCTAGACACAAGCACAAATACGCATTGAAAGAGTTTTCAGTCCGTATGGATAACTCTAAGCATTCATTCTACCCGAGAACAGTATACGTGAATAGAACAGCCTTCCGGCCGCTGTTGTTAATCAAGGTGATGTGCATCATGTTGTTATTGTTTTAGAATCTGTATTGTAATCATGCCACCTGTAAAGTTCCACTGTATGGATCAACCATACCTTACCATGCATCAGCCAGCCGAAAAGCGCTATAACTTTCCTTGTTTTTTTCTTTTGCTTCCAAACCATTCCGGTGACAATAGTTACAATCAGCAGCCGTAGAATATACAAAGAAAAATTGCAGCGCACTCTGGCGAGTGAACCGCTAATTAGTAACTCCAAGTTGAGCACCCTTCCGCGAACGGAGAAAGCGATAGGAGAAACCCCCGAGGTCTAATAAAGCGCGGCTAATTGTGCTGCAAAGGGAATTCCATTCGACACGGAAGTCAAGCCACAATCCAAAGAGAACAATGGCTCCGAGTTACAGGAAACAAATAGGGTTGCATTCCTCAAGTGCCTCTTTCGACAACCCAACTTCTCTACTGTGTTTCTTTCTTTTTTCTTCTTCTTCTTTTTTACTCGCTTTCTTCGTTACTGTTGTTTATACGCATTGCACTGCGTGCGTCCTCTCTTTGCTGGATATTGGATGGGAATGGTTTTCCTTGAGTTGATTCTAGTTGTTCTCCGAGGAGTGACGATGATGATGATTTTAGGAATAAGGGGGAAAAAGGAGGACGCAAGTTGTGGCATGGTCGAACTGGCTACCCCGGGACCCTTAAACTAGATTAGCCAATGAGAAGAAAACAATTCGATTTCCAATGATAAATCCAAGAAGCAATGAAAGTAGTAGAAGGACCGGATGGAAGGAACAGTGGGAGAGGGGACTTCAATTGGTGATTTCCAAACCATCTGGGAAAACACACGGACTGCGCGACCGACTCGCACCAGTGACCGCAGTGACATTAGTTTTGTTTTGTAGACAGGTGTATCTTATTTGAGGATCAGGTACATCGGTAGAGGCCGTTGTGAAATGGATAACTGTTGGGTGACGGTTTTACGTTTTCTTCTGGTTTTAATTATTTTGAAACGTGCTACCATACCGTGCTTGGGGTGCTACTCGTTCGACATAATGCGGCACATATTGGAACTGTTAGGCGTTTCAGGTTGAAATTGCGGCACCGGCTGTGTTACCCGAATGATTTCCCGGGGTTTTCCTCACACGGTAGGATAAACGTCGGTATCATTCCCTGTGATATCGACCCAAGAGGCACGATCAGCCACGAGCGACAGGTCCAATGAGGCTCGCAAGCAGCTTTGGTAATAACGGCATCACCACCACCGCCCTATTTGTTACGAATTTGTCCTTTTTTAGAAAAGGTCGCGAAAGTTTACGAAGCGGGGAAGCTTTCGAAAAGCCGCTACCGAGCTTCAATCTCTTCAGAGCTTCGGCGCCGTGGTCATTCTTCGGGAAGTCCCGTCGAAGCCTGTCGCCATACAATGAGCTGTGAAGCCAACCGGCTGTGGCCATCGTGATTGATCGCAGCACGTCCATGCGTTTCAAAAGCCCCTCTATGCCATCCACGAGCTTTAGGAGGTCCGTCACCGGTGAAGGGATATATGGAGTGGACGCTGCTCCTGCCGATGAAAACGAGGAATATGAAAAGCGAAGCAGTCTGCACTGCGGCTGTGGGGTAAACATCAACAAGAGCGCGTTTGTGTTGCGCGAGGGGAATTCTGGATGTGAGGGGTGCCTTGTTGTGACAGTTGGAGTCAGTTAGAGGAGGGCGACTCAATGGATTAATTGGACTGCTGGAGCAGCTGTAGAGGGATATTGAATGAAAGAAGGCGTGCAACACGAGGCTTTGTCATATCAGAAAGAAGTGCGAGTTCAACCAGAAGGTGCGGAACTTCATATATTGATGTGAGGAATACTTTCGTGCGCAGTTGTCTACGTTAGTAACTGACAAACGGGATAGTACCGTAAATGTCTTGCATAGTGAAGTCATATTGTAAAATGTAACCTTACGGGCGTCACAATTTTTATTGAAGCTCCATCTTCCAGAGCACTATTTAGATTAGTGACCGCCTCCATGTTTGGTTTAGTCGCCGTTGCGTCGATGTGTGCGGCCACAACGGCTGTCAGCACGCAATATTCTTTTTTTTTCCTTTTTTTTTTTCATAGGATGATGTCCCAGCACCTGGCAAAATTTGTCGTATCTGCTCCGTATATGTGACCAGGGCCGGATCCTTCATACAACTTAGCGCGAAAGCACGGCTTGTGGACCCGTTAGGGTCGCTATGCCTTCGCACGACTGGGCTGTTTGCCACAGTAATAGACAATGTCGTTCAAACGTGTCCTCCAACGTCAAGCCGTAGGTTTTCCCTGGGAGAGCTTTTTGTCCCAGTCTGACCCTACATTTGCCCACGATTTTGTACAACCTCATAAAAACCATAACAAGATCAGCCTCACTCAAGACATTGTCGTCTGAACTGTCGAGGAGATGTCGACTCTGACGTTGTCCTTCTACACAGGAACACTGGAAGCAATCCTTCTTTTCCTAACCCTGTCCCCAAGAAACTCCCCTATTACAAGCAAATACGCACAAAAGAAATAAATTAAAAGCCCCCAATCCCATACACGACCTAAACGCTCCCCCAATAAACCATTCTCACCGAAGAGACCCCCAGCAGCAAAACACGACGAATACGTTCTCGCAAAGCATCGTACGAAACAGCAGAAAACGCAAGATGATCCGTACGAACCAGTGAATTACTACCATCTTAAAAACAAACAACGACATATATACGAGGCACATATAAAATAGAGGGAAACCCGAGCAATGAAAAAAGAGGGGGGGGCGGATTTCGGGCGAAAAAGAAATTATATATTGGCTCCCAGGCGTCCTGTTTCTTCAGAGACGGAATCGAAATCTTGGGTAGCGGGTTCTTTATTGCTTCCTAACATCGCTACCTAGAAGAAAACACACAAAAGGAAGGGAAAGAAGATATGTATAAGCGGAGATCGGGGGAACGGCGTCTTCTTCTTCTTCTTTGACGCGTCTCTCCAGAGAGAGACAAGAGAACGGAGCATAAGGAGAAGAGAGAAATACACATATTCCCTGGGCTTTTCCGTCTCTCTGTGTTATGCTACTGTGTATGCTGATGCGCCAGTATGGAGATGCTCAGCTTGTGGTTTCTCGTTGCAAGAAAAGCGTCGCAAGCTGGCGAGCCGCTTTCCTTTGGCGTTTTAAGCCTTGCTCCGTGGTGCGCGTTTGGGAGGCTGCAGCACGATGGTTTTACAGACACCGCATTACGTGATGGTGTACTAGTCTTGCTGCTCTTTGATGCAAAAAAAAAAAAGAGATTCTTGAGCAGATAGTTGTTTAGAAAAATGAAGAAAATATGGCGCTTCTGTCCTGACGAACAGTATAATAATAATAATAATAATAATAAAGGTTTCCTGAACAGCGCGATGGGGTTGTCTGCAAAATGAAGCTGGAAGGGTTCATATTTCACTTTCCACTCTCGGAAACTGAAGTTGATGGTTCGAATCTAGGTGATATTGTGATGGCGAAAAAGTGTGGGCTACGTGGGCTTTGCTTTGCAGTTATGTCTCGTTCTAAAATCTTGCAGACCTTTCAACAGACGGCCCAGCATTCTCCACCTTCACGTCTCTGAAACTTAAGGCGCTCAAGTTCGTGCTCGTTCGTTTTGAGACTCAAATTAGGAGCTGAATCTGGTTGGATCGTTCCGTATCGCACCCTCAATGACAAAAGGAGAACATTATGTTGGTTTACTTTTCACGGGCATGTTCCAAGCCCCAGAACGACATGCATATTTGTAGCGCCCATATACTTGCCTTACACAGTGGTACAAAACTGATTTCATTAAAATGAAGCGGAACCAACCAGGAGGCGGCTATGTTTAGTTCTCGGTGAACGTTTCATACACGCGAGTTACTTTATTTATTTGTCGTTTCAGTTATGACCGAAAACAACAAAGTTTTAGAGCACTGGAAGCTTCTCTCAGCTGGTGGCGGTGGTGGTGGTGGTGGTGGTGGGGGAGGTGGTGGGGGGGGGAGGTGATGGTGAAAGGGCTCGCCGAGGGCACCTGAAAGTCTGATGATCTACTTCGGGGCCACTTGTCTCCAACAGCCGGTGTGCCTTCTATATCTGTTGTGTACCCTCAACAGAACTACACGTTCGGCCAGTCATGTGGGAGTCCGCCTTCCTGATTCTATGCAGTCTGTCGTCTGCTGTGAGGAACGTTTAGGGGAATCCGGTGGAAGGGCGTGATATGGAGTTTCAAGGCGGTGTTCTTCGCATTTCACGCAACGTCTGAAGAGTTTTGTGTGGATCGTCAAGGAGGACATGAAAGTTCTCACGATACAGTCAGCGGAAAATATACGCACATGTGTGATGGCTGGAATGCTTACCCTTTCGCCTCTACACTGAACCAAGCTGAACCAAGGCGGACATCCCAAGGCATAGGCTAATCAATGACCTGTGTCGTCGTGTAATGTCATACACATTTTACGTATAACCCCATTTCATTTTCTTCCCCATCCTGTTTCCCTGCTATCCCATACTCCAGCATGCTTCCCACGAACTCCCTACACACCCTCGCGAAAATAACCTCATCTAGCTGTCCTACAACCCGAACTAATTACCGTTCCTTTTACATACCGTGACCCACATAAGGGAAGCACCACACCCCATCTCTCATCATCTCTTTTTTTACTTCCCGTTTATTAACCGAAACATCATTAATAACTCGCGACAATTAATACATCGTAGATGAAGAGCTCATACTGCACGCGCAGAGCGACATCTAGAGCGACGCTAAAACCAAGGTCCATCGTATACTAATATCTGCTGATGAAGCGCCGTTACGCAGCAAAACGTGTGGGAATTTGTTGTTAGCAACACGACGTCTACACGCTAACGGTACACACACCATTACAGCGCTAGGTGGCGTTAATGCGGGCAAAGAAAATGAGGATGAATTAGGCTAACTAGCGCCGTTTCAAAGTGGAGATGCCTTTTGGGGGGCCGTTCTTTTAAGAATGATGAATCGTACTCTCCAAGCTCTAATTGTGCGCATTGGACAAAACAAGGGCTGTTGTTTAATGGCTCTGTGTGGAAGCCATGTAGCAGAGCAAGCTTCTGACGAACTAAATACCAGAAGAAGAAAAAAAGTGTTGCGCTGGTTCTGCAAGTGACTTTCTGTTGTCCGGAACGTGTTATAAACATAATTAGCGACGCATGTGGATCTTTTGTGTGTGTGTGTATTTCCCCCCTACTACCACATATAATATTTGTGCATCATAGCGAGAATGATGATGATAACCTTTTGTAAGCGTGGACCTAGCGTTCCGATAATGAGGTGAGAAATCACATTTCGTGACCTGGCAGGTACAGCTCAGTTTTGATGGCAGATGCGGGTCTTCGTTGCATGGCGTGTGGCTCTGCTTGTGAAGATATCGTTCTATCCGGAAAACCAGCAGCCTGGCAACAGCAGAGCATAGTTGTTCATTATCCTGAATGCTGCCCGTTAATCTTAGATAAGACGTCTCCCTCTACATGATGTCCTGGAAGCTGTATAAACGTGCGTAATGCTGCTACCACACATGACATAATAGACATGGATATAGCAACCACTGTTGGGGGAGTTGCAGTTTGTAATGCGTTAATCATTACTTCTTACAGTTTTGCAAAGTAATTCATGAGATATCATCATAACGTTTTCATGCTTGGTAGTTCATTACTAATGCCATTACGTTCATCGGACAATGACACTGCTTTGGCATGACATTTTCCCAGAAGTTAATTGATTGATTGAATATGAAACTGGGAAAAAAATGAGGCTACTCCATGGCACGTACTCATTTAAAGACACGGTGTACGTACACACTCAGAAGTATGTGACACAATCCTATGTGGTGTTTGGACTGTAAAGAGACGTGATTAGTATTTTACTTCGTTACACATTAGCGGTGGTAGTAATTAGAGTCCCTGCAAAATCGCTAGGTGTGAATGACCCCTTATTTGAGAGACGAGAGCAGTATTAATCTAAATCAACAATCTAGTATCGGATTAATTACGTCGGAGGAGGAGTCGGCGTTTTAAGGACTCCACTTGGATTTCGACCTCCTTCTTGGTTCCATGGTCACCGACAGAGGTGAATAGAATATTTCACTTGTTGTTGTTGTTGTTGTTGTTGTTGTAACGGAGGTAGCTGGCAAAAAAAATAAAAAAACAACAGCTTTGTGATACTCCCTGCGTATACCAGGGACAATTCGTACCTGCTGGCTTTGCACAATGCCTGAATCTTCAACCAAAGTAATGAGTAATGTCATTACACATTACCCGGCGAAAATATAACGCATTAGCGTTACTAATTACCGAGCCGTAATGCCATTACCGGTAATGCATTATTTCCCGTCTCTGGTAGCGACGACCTAAATACACGAGGGCTTTGAACGTATATTTATTCAGACTTTCACTCTGTTCGCTCAAGCACTACAGTATGTCGAAAAGGATGGACTCACTGAAGCACGTTGCACCTTCCCATCAATACTTTAACCCATATTTTACGTCATTTCTTCGTCATCTTCAGCCAGGAAAAATCAATTCTTCCGAAAAATTCCGAGTACTCTTCACTGCACCGTTGCCTTTTCGCATTCCCGTCATCCATCATACTTTTCTCCCCATCATCGAAGCGAAATTCTCAGAACTTCTTGGTGCATTGGTACATGCTGCCGGGCTACTATGTAGCTGATTCACGAAATGGTCCGTATTTACACGTTAGTCCTCCGTGCATGTCCATTACCATGCTTGGAAAAGAGTACGGGAACTTCGGAAACCAGACACGGTCGTCGATTTTTGTCACACAACATGGCTGCACATTGGGCAGCTATATAGTCACTCGCCAAGTTGAAAGACGCTTCTATTGTCTTGAAGGTAAATAAATATGGAAATACCCAATACGCTAAGCTAGTTGCGATATTTCATAATTAATATGGATGAACTTTCATTTATGTTTTTAGTTTTAATACAGGTCTATAACCGCATGGGACAGTTAATGGTCACAGTAAGACGCCGGGGAAGCGATGAAAAATGAGTAACCGATGCTTCGTCATTCAACACGCCAAGACAAAGAGCAAAGTCCTCGAGAAGCGAGCAGAAATCAAAGAAAGACTACGCGCGGAAAACAACACACACTACATCAACATTGCACCTTTGAACGAGTATAATGGTGATAAATTCTTTATCGCCCACCAATCAATTAAGTGAAGCGACAGAACGATATGGCTAACGGAAGAAGAAAAGAAAAAAGCACAACCTCCTCTCACGTTTCCCTTTTCTTCCCCTTTATTTCTGTACGTATACTTTTTATGTCACGGAGAATTCCTCCTCCTCCTCTCCTCCTCACTCGATTGTCTTTGTTCTTAGAGGATGTTCCAAAGTATCGAAGAAGACGTGTAGCTTTGACGAAGATAAAGTGATCCCATTTCCTTTTCTTCTTCTGCACTGTCTTGTGACGGAAGTAATGCTCTTCCTCTCCCTTCATTTTCTTGTTCTTCCTTGTTTTTTTTATCTTACCACTACTTGCACCGTTGTCTCCCCGGGGTTGATCCTGAGGCTGGTTTGAACATGATTAATGGACATACTTTGTCTGGCGTTTTATATGCGAGCTCCATTTTGTTTCCATGCTGCCTTTTTATGTTTCATTTTTTATAGTATTCCTTTACGCTGTACTTCCCACGCTAGAAGATAGGTTCTGCTATAGGATCGGGTGAACTGGGAGGATGTTGTTCTGTGTCCACGTACAGGACCGCGTAGGTACAATGTTCCAGATTGGAATTTTTGTTTCGCCCTGAAAAAGTTCATTGAGGAAAATGCAGAAAAGCAGAGGAAAAAAAAAAACAGAGAAAAGCTATTTCCTAGCCAGACAGGGTTGTGTAATGCTCGACAGGGTGTTTTTTCTTTCTTTCTTTCTTTCCTTTTTTACTGAAAGTTACTCTGTCCAAGTTAACTTGCTGGGAGTGGAAGTTGCGAAAGCAAAGACGTCCATTGCCAGACAAGGAAGGAGCAACTTCGATTGAGGCTTGAAACTCATTTGCTTGGGGATTGCAGCATCTCTAGGCTACCAGAATTCAAGAAAGAAGCGGCAAGACACAAGGGAACTTGGAAGAGAAATTACGCTCATGGGCTTATGTCTTCGCAGGTATCCTTACACGTCGTACGTTGTATGTGGTTTCACAGCCATCATTTTCCCCGTAATTTCGGATAAGTCACTCGTAAAAGTTGAATACCGAAAAAACAAAAAACAAAAACTCAATTTCTAGAAAATAATAAACCGCGGAGACACCCTCTGAATTTGCTGAAAAGCAAACCCTAAAAACCCAGAACCCTGTCGCATAATACAGCGCAATCCCGGTAATTCGAAATCTCTTAATTGGGACTTTCGGATAATTCGAATTGACGCCCGGGTCCGGACAAAGAGGTGAATAGGAATATTAGAAGAAAGCTTGGAGGAAAAGTGGCTGCAATGAGAGAACTACACTCTTAAAACACATATAATAATAATTTGGTAATTGGAGTAATTAAAACAGAACTTCAAAGGATAGAGCAGAATGCAGTTTACTTTTGTTTTATGAGTGCGCAACTACCCTAGCAAGTTGTATGCCATCAGCGTAGAGTTTGAATTCCTGTAAGTCAAAGAGAATAATAAGACGGCCGTCAGCGTGCGTACTGAATTTCTTGAATTGAATTGAATTCAGTCAAAGCTATTCATAAAGCGAGATCAGTTCTGAACTTCGATATGGACTGTTGACAGAATAGTGTCTTGCCACGCACATAACACATTTTTAACACAGACAGCTTCATGGGATATAGACAAAGAAATAAATACCGAAACGGAGGGACTACAGAGTTTCCCCCCCCAACAGTGTCTCTTCCAAGCAGCTCTGGCACTTCTGCATACTGTTCCATGGTTGTCACGCTGCCGACAGTCTGTGAACAAAATTATCACACAAATCGGTCAGAAGAAAACTGCTCATCGGTGAATAAGAACTGCGGGAGCCGAACTGCCGGCATTCCTGCCTTCACTTTGCCGCTGAAAGGAAAGAAGGTACGGTGAGAATGAAACGAGATCATATCCTATATAATCCGACACGGGAGACCCAGGGTGGCTGGGTGCATGTTAGAGGAAATCCTCGGCACGGCTTAGGATTTCCCGCCCCCTTCTAGCGGAAATCCATTATAGACGTGTCGAAAAGCACTCGCCTCCATCCTGAAAAAGAACCCCAGCTGAGGATGGCTGACGTGCCACGTGTCGGGGAGAGGAGGCAAGAAAGCTCACGTGTGTATTGGAGAGTATCGCGTCACTGGGGAAAAGAAAATGGTGGACTGACGTTGTGACTTATGCATTCTTTTGCAAGCGTGCAGTTACGTGCTGAGTGCTTTATACGGGGGTTTCTATCTATCGACATATAGGGGTGTCGACGCAAAGATTTCGTGTTCACCCTGGGTACGTTTAAACTCTGGGGAATGGACAAGACAAATCTTAGCCACGTGCACTACATTCCTTCTTCACAGTCAAGGCTGAACGATACACAGCTCCTCGTGACAGACTAAGACGGCGTCTGCTTGATCTGCGATGTACAGTACTTTCTTTCGCGACATTACTTGGCCCTGTAGGGCACTTACCGCAGTGGAGTCTGGCAAAAGCAGTACTCTACTTAACGAGACCACAGGACTAGTGAATAGTCTCTGAATTAGTGAGCCACATTAGTCTCAATCAATTACCGAGCGCGACCCTCTCGTCTCTGTCTCTCTCTCTCTCTCTCTCTCTCTCTTTTTTGCATTCTCTTGTTCTCATTTTCTTCCTTTCCTTTTCCTCTTTTTTTTTTCTTTCAGTGATATGGGAAGTCAACCTCGTATTCCACTGACCTTTCCTTTTTCTCTTCGAATCAGCAACACATAGTCAAGGTAAGGTTGTTACCAGTAATCGTCTCTTGTCTTCATGTCGTTGTTTCTGTATGCGGATGGCGTTGTTTATGTCCTATGTCACCAAGCCGCTACCAGTTTTCCTTCTCCATTCAATTGCACCGGAAGAAAACGGAAAAAGGCGTGAAGTACACTGAACACATGCAACCGCCTTCCAGCTCTTAAAACGGACAAGAACAACATCATCTTGACGTTCCGATCTTGGCATGAAGAGTTACGAAGAAGCTGACCTCACCACTCCATTTTTGTATTCTAATGCCTGCGAATCTGACACTTACGACAACTTCGTGTGCTTGTTTCTTCTTACTTTTTGTTCATTCTGTTCCGCCGGTTCACCATTAGTGGAACACATCTTCCCTTTGGATATACCCCTTTCCTTACATTTTTTCGCCAACATCCTTTCCAACATCACGAACACAGATACAGGGTTGGCTACACTTTCGCCTACCACTTTCTTCGAACAAATATTTCATGCAACAACGCAGACGAGTACAAGAAGCACAAAATGCGTGTATTAGGCTTTGAATTCATCTGTGACAAAAGCCCGTCTAAATTACAGACATTACCTCCAGAAAAATCATACTGATCATCGTCATTCGCCCTTCTCTCCACCATCCCTTTTCTTTCCTACGCGTCAATCAAAGGAACGATCGCTTCGGAGCGCTCCTTTCTGCATTGCAGAGCAAATAGATAAACAACAAAAATATTGTTGCCATGTGCACCACGCCTGTGATCTCTGTCATCGAATGCCAAACACGTATAGGATACGAGGAGTAAAAATGAAATAAAAACAACGAGGATAAAATAATACAGAAAGTAATGTATCGTTCAGTGGATTGCGATGACACTGTGGATGTGACGTACGAACGTAGGAATTACGAGACGGGGGGGGACGCAATAGGTTCCTGTGCCGTTCCTCGATAAGATTAATTCAGAGAAGCAGAAAAATTGCTACCTGCCACTAAAACTCGACCCTGCAACGTCTAATTAGGGTGCTCTACAGCAGCAGCAAAGGGGGAGAGGAGGATGGCATCGATTGATAAAAGGACGGATCGAGAAAGTTATACTCATGCTATTGTGCACACTCATATTATCTCGTGCTGTGATGCCTGTGCTTTCTCTCTCTCTCTCTCTCGGTTGACTTCTGTATGTCTGCTCAACGATTGATTTATTTTTATTTTTTACAATTGTGCTTTTATTTCTGTGTGCAGATGTGGGAAGGGAGAACAGCGTTATTTGAACGATACGAGAGTTGCGCTGACAGTACGTGTCATGTGTCGTTGAGGATAATAGCTGGGCGGCTGTGTAGTTGTACTGCGCTTGAGGGTTTTAAAATGCGTGGAACGCGTGGTTATTATGGGAATAATTATGCGTTCAAGTGCTTGTGTCGTTTCAATGTTTTCTTGGTGCATATTGACTTGCACTGAGGTCCAAGAAATATTAGCTGCCCTTCGTTGTCGTCTTCTTATGTGCATTGTTTCTTACTCAATGATTTATTTTGTAAGAGACAGGAACAAGAATATATCCTAATATTAATTATCCCTATTATTACAATAATATATCTTATTATTATAGAGTGCTGATTACAAAGTGGGACTGTTGGGGTGAGCCGTGTGATAGAGTCCCTAATTTAGATTAGTACAGCAGCAAAATAGGCAATACATCAGCATGTTTGCGGAAACAGAGACGAAAAATTGTAAGGCAAAACGCAGGAAGCGTGTGAGCAATAAAATAACAAACAACGACAACAACAATGACAGACATACAAGCGCACACTGTCACGTATTTAGCAAACAAATACGAGTACCGTAAGAGATCTGAACGTAATTCTCTGGTCCAGGAAAGATAGTGAGAGACAAGAACACACTTGAACGTGCCATGTGTGCGTATTTTTGTCCCTATTATTTCTATAGAGTAACTGCAGAAACGTACCTAGAGTTTCTGAAAGACATAGGTGCAGTGGACATATTTTAAAGCTACCGTAGGCCAGATCACAGGCAGTTTATGGTGACGGCGTGGTGTAACAGCTTGTTGCTTGTTGTCAGAAAGAACGCTTAACATCTTTCAATTTCGTAGCAAAATTGATTTAAAGGGGCTTGGGGCGACATCTCGTGGCGGATAATCCGCAGTTTATCAAGCAACAGTGATCTATGTTCCCGACTGACTTGCGGCTGCTGATGGCTAAGTAGCCGACACGTAGCCGGCTTTTTTGATTTAGGCCCAGTGTTGTCGGTGTGCAATGTAGATTTGCCATCCGTACCTGACGAGCAACGCGCAGTTGGTGACCACTTCGACGCAGTGTTGGCCGTAATTTTTGAATTTGAATTTTCTATAAAAAGAAAACACTATGCATGCAATAAACAAACATCTCCCTGTTTGTAAACAGATGACGTCATAGTGTTCGGCAACGCCACGAATTTGGTGGAGTTGAACTACGCTGGAATCTAGGGGCGAACAAGGTAGAGCCCGAAAGCCACGGTCTTGAGGGGATTGCGATGATCCCTGAAAGGGACGCTACCTCATGTCCTACTTTTCTTTCAATAGGAGGCAGCGAACAAGTGCCCATTCGTGGAACCCAGCCCTCCCCTTCCGACTTGTTTCGGTTTCAGTCAGTCTACCAACGTCATGATGACGTTTCTCGGGCAGAGGTCTGTTGGGACGAAAATTATGAGGTAAGAGTACTGAAGGCTCAGGCTATAATTTTTATGAGATTGCACATCTGCTACTTTGCTGATTTTTAAGACACAAGGCTCACATTATATCACGAGAGTGGTTAGCGTCCAGATTGAACATCCACGAAGTCTGCTGGAGCAGCTGGGTGCGCGCCGAAGCAGTCCAGTGTCTCCACTTCTCTCTCTCTCTCTTCACTACCCTGTGTTCACAGTCATCTTTCCCGCTCAACCTTCCTGAACCAGTTGTTCCTATCAACCTTCTCCATCCACGTAGATCCCGTGCTGAGTTCGGTATAAATGCGAGAGCTGCATTCAGATGGATAACCATATGAATGTGCCTCCAGTGCCAGTGCATTCAGCGGTCCATGCATGCGTGGGTGCGCCAGCGAGAACGCATTGAGGCTCTCTTTTGAAACAATTATCCTTTCAGGCTGTGTCCGCCCACGACCGTGTTCGGCGTGACTACATTGAATTAAAGTACACGGATTGGCTTCGCTGTGAGCATAAAAGCAGGAATGTACGGGGATACGTGCGATTATCGTCTGTGATTGAGGATGCAATCGCCGTTCCTGTGTTGTTTGAACGATGGTTGCGATGCTCTTTTAGTTATCGATGTGTGGGAACTGCACGGCAGTGCAGAGGGAGCAAAACATCGAACGCCCTCAAAGGTATGTAGCAGGATGCACTGATGTCTTGTCTACCACGGCGTGTTTCACTGCGTCCGAATTTTAAGAGTCCGAAATTTACGAGCTTGTGTTTTCTTTCTTTCAGGATGGAATTTTTTCTTGTTTTTTCTTTAGTCTTTATTTTTCCGTGGACACTGAGTTCGCTGTTAATTGCCTCATCTTCTCTGGCTCCAGATTATCCAAGAGCAACTTAGAAGTGCGCAAACAAGCTATTGTAAGGTAGGAAGCGGCAACGTTTCTTTGAGCCTGAGGAATCCACAAACAACACGTTTTGAGGTTGAGTCGTCGTCTTCGTTCCGTGCGTCCTTCTCCTTCGTGTGTCCTTATTCCTCACGCTCAAGGAAGTGTTGCCCCTTTCTCCAAATTTATCTCTCGATTGACATATGCTTCACCGACACTTCCAGGCAGTTACTTTGTTAGAGTTTTTAATTTTTTTTTTTTTTGGCAGTGAACGATGTAAGACAAAAGGACGAAACCCCCACTCGCAAAATGAGATGCTAAAATTCGAGGAGAAAATTTAGAACTATTATTTTGGATATTGCTATGGAAGCATTGCGCATTCTTGATGCCAGCCCATATAAGTAATAACCCTCGTGTGGTGTAGGATGCCACAACTCCTGCGGTGAAACCCATTCAGTCATTTCATTTAGATTATTTCCCACTCAGTACAATATGGGCTGTGTCGCGGAAACAACGGTCAACAATTGTCAACGGGAACAACGTTGAACACATAACCATGTAGGATATTAAGCATGGAAAAGCTTAGTAAATTATAGTACATCATATTGCTATGTACAACAAGAACAAATGGCACTACGAGATAACATTAGACGCAGTGGCAAATTGAAACACGACACAACAGCAAATATAAATGAAAAAAAAAAGTTTATCAGAAAAGTATTACGGTTTCGCAGACCCCTAACCACCTTCACAATTCGGAAATTATTTGCAGCAATTGCTTACGTGAGCAGTGCACAATATCTCATTAAGGTCAATGCAATGGTTTAGAATCCGTGGTAGGGTAGTGTATTGCGCAGACTCCGTATACCAGAATTCGTACTAGACCTGTGGAAATACCAGTGTTCCGATCTTCTACCGGAGTACATGTATAACTTCTGACGAAGACAAGCCACGGTACTTATGTTAGTTATAAATTTTGCAGTTTCCTTCTTATATCATCTGCTCATATCAAAATCATCATCATCCATCTACAGTTGTTGTTGTGCAGCATTTTTCTATGTCCACTGTTGGATCCCCAATGAGAGTGTGATAACAGTGATAAAATGACAATAATTTCGTTGAAATACTGGAATTAAGTGATTCATTATTGAGACGCGCCGACTGGTGTACTCATACATGAGAAGAGATGAACACACGCGGCAGTGATTCTCGAAATATGTACGCAATAACTGCATACATAAATGAGTAAATAGCATACGTAATATTATCAACAGGGTACTTCTGCAGAGCAATCCTGTCAAATGTGATCGGTAATATAGCTACATGATCTTTTTGCAATGCCGCGTTGCAGCGGTGTTCAAGTGGTGCTTACCGTCTGCTTCACCAAGCAAATCAAAATGGCCGCTTCGTGTCTCGCATCATGCATGCCGCACTAGCATGCCATCACTGCCGCACCTAGCCTCAGAACACACGTATTCAGTTGTACGTAGTGAACCTTTTCCAGTTGCACGTAGTGAAAGTTTTTGTTGCATGTTCCACCGCTGCCGTTCCACCTGGTGTAGCTATATTAGGACTACACCGGAGTCATTGCATACCGCGCCCGACTTTAGTCCCGGTACATACCATTTGTCCGCGGGTTTAAAATTGCCTCTCCACTAGTGCCACGCTTTAACCTGACTCGTGCATCAGACTTCGAAGTCGTTGAAGTGTCAGAAATAGAATGATGAAACACCATTGGAAGAACGCCTAAACATTCGGAATTTGCCGCGTCATGGTTCTGCGCTTGACAGGTTCGTCTGTCCTGATAGCGCTTCTGTTTTCTGTCGACCAGAGTGGGCGTTCGGCATGCAGGCTGGCTGGTAAAAGAAGTTCTGGAGTCGTCGTTCCTTGTTGTCTGTCTTTCTTCAGCAGAAAAAACTCAAGGCGAAAGAAAAGTTCTTTCCCGGAAACATTACCGCAAGCGGTACTGCCCCAACGGCCGGATTGGCTTGATGCATGGCATCGACAGCAATATGCTGCGAACAGCCTGGATGGGTTTGTTTGGTGCAAGAGAAAATAAAATGGAGAATGGGGTGGTCATGAAGAGAGCCAGACTTCAATGAAAGATGCAATAAAGTAAATAAAATGGTAGTTAAGAAGTGTAATTGAAAAGTAAGTAGCAGTCACGTGTCACGTACGTCACATGGTTGTGCACAGTGAGGTCTTAGTCATAGTACATCCACCAGCTTAGTGTCTGTTAGAGACTGCACAAACGCCTGCTGGGCTTGGAATTGATTGGTTGTCCTCTATAGACCCACACATGCGGCAGATAAGGAGTTCTACCTTCCTAAGTCTGTGTAGTAATCGCCTGCTCTAGGGTAAGGTATTTTGCGTACAATGTTGTGAGAAGAAATCAACACACGTGATGCTAGCCGTCTCCACTGGTTTGCACTTGGTAAGTTTAACTAAAGGGAGAATGAAATGATTTTCGCGAATTCCGAGTACGCTACCGGAAACGGTTCTCACGATCCCTCACTATCACACACACAGTTTCGTCTATTTTAATTTAATCCAGACTCAGCGTTATGATTTCCGGCCTGGGCAATATACGTTACTGCAGAGTCTGGGTGGCTGCTTTGAGAAATAATTTTAAAAAAGATGGAAAGCTTCCTCGCTATAATCAACCCCATCGACTTTTGAGTGAGTGAATGAGCGACTTTATTGTGCCCAAGAACGGTCGTAAGAGCCTTAGTGTAACCGTGTAACCGTAGCCGGTATTAAACGTACCGTATTTGGTACACCGGGGGCGCAGTTACCACGCAAAAATAGGGGACCATGACCACCGAATACATCCCTTCGAAGTGATCCCTGAAGATCCGTCTTACTGACTGAAGATCCCTTCCGTCATCAACATCTAGTCTCGGCCAATTGTGGACGACCGGAAGCAGACATCCCGTGGGACTACGTGGGTGCATGGTTTGGGTTTGGACAACAACGACGTCGTACATCTTGCCGGGGAAATCAGCAGAAATATGGCAAAAAAAATTTCAGCGATGGAGGAAGAGGTTATGCGACGCACACAACGTCTACGAATCGTTCCGCACGCAGTAGCTCCCAAAAGGCCACCGACAGAGACGTTTTCTGACGAAGAAGCACACAGAGGGGGTCCGGATGCAATGCTCCGGAAACCATTCTGACAAGCAAAGGCTACATTACACATCTGGTAGGATTTTGTGTCAACGATTAGATACGATCATAGCTCCAGGTCCAATTAAAACATATTTCACGGCGAAGTTCGCAAGCTTGCTTGCAAATTTTGCAATTTGCTCGCAAAAGAGTGTCCGCGAATCGGCAACATCCCCTGTGTTTGACGTCACGACGAGTTCGCCTCGCTGGATGGTCGTAGCAGCCACCTTTCACGGCCGTGCTTAATGTCGAATGTTTTCGGTATTTGAACAATTTCCAACTTCATATTTCACAGGGGCAATGCTATAGTACAGAAGAACAAATTGAAAATGATCGTAGAGCTTGTCAAATATCCTTTCATGGTCCCTATAAAACACATTTTGTTGTATTGTAAACAATCGTGTTGAGGGTGCTCTTCGTTCCGTCTTGACATCTCTTGTACATGCGGACATGTCTGCTTTCTTCTGCATTTTATTTGAGAAATTCCTGGAGAAACCCACCGTGTGGAATTTTTCGTAAACGTGTGCTTTGGAGCTATTCCTGAATTACGGCCCTCCCAGCTAAATGCATGTTGTTGTTGACTTACTTACCGTATGGCACACAGCCAGAAAGGCAATAAGCCAGGATCTCATTCGTTCTAAGTTTGTTTTGCGCTTTCTCGCTAAGCTATGGGTCGACTAAAGTGATCGTTGTGTTCCCCGCTTTTCACCAAAACTTCATTTACCTACCAGCCACCATGGCCGATGGGATGCAACATTCACTCATTCGGGGTACTTACAAGGTTATGCTGAATACTCGGAGGGGGTGGGTTCGAAACCTACCACGAGCTATGCTGTCTGAGGTTTTCCCTAGGTTTTCCAGGAAAACCCAGGGATGAGGGATCTGCAGAGAAGAAACAGCAGGAGAACTTTTCCTGCAGAGTTTCTAGACGTATGTCACCAGTTTCCTCTGTCTGAAGTCGGCCCAGAACGCATACTAATTAACTAACTGTCTCCCTCTCCTTGCTTCTGTCTAAGTCATAGCCGCATTTGCTTCGCGGTGTCAGAACCAGAGGATCAAAAATATATTCATTCATCAAGTTATGCCCAAATGAGGGTTGGCTCTCAAGAAGAAAAGGTAGAATTCAAGACCATTTGATGGGATCGCGTGGAAAGAGCTACCAGACACAGAATGACAATAATTGCGCAAGGTACCACTCGAAGCACAACAACAACAACTTTATTTTGGCTTTGGAGAGTGGGGAGCTTCATCGCCACAGGCGATACTCTACCCCATTGCTGGTAGGAAAGTGGGGAATAAAATAATGAGCCCCTTCACAATAACGATCAAAGTCCGATGGTGTCCAGACTGCACAAATGTTCGCGCGGCTTACAAAAGGGGGAGTTGATCCAAGAATGCAGATATTTACAAAGGAACGCAGCGTCAGTAATATCGCGCCGTGCGAAAACAGCGGCAGAAGGTTAGAATGTTTCAAGAAAATCGGATAATTATAAGATTCAAAGCCAGAACAGTTTCGTAGGAAGGTGCTACTTACAAATTACAATGATCGACCAGTAGTGATTGTGTGTCGGTACCCCTGTGTACTCTATACTCTTGCTCTGCTAGTTCGAGCTATAAGACACTAACACACCTTACGGACATACGAGACCCAGATGTTCGTGTTCTCCCAACAAGAGCGTCCTTTTTCCACATGACCAAACAACAATCCCATCCCCCCGCACTCAACCGGACACATGCACTCACGAGATGCGAACATCGCATAACCTTGTCACGCAATCCAGAAACATGCGCGGACCACCCACGCAAGATCGACGCAAGGGAATCTCTGGGATCCCGTAAATGGAGAAACCTTGTGTCGTCTGCTGGGGATAGGAACAAAGATGGCCGACACAGGAATGCTCGGTATTTACAGATGCTACTCAGATCGCTTTGCTTTCGCCCTGCGCGGTGGCCGAGTGCCGGGGTAAAAGTGCTGTAGATCAAGCGGGTGAGCCAGATGTCTTTGTTTTGTGGGACGCAGTGCTTAGGGGTGCCACACTGGGTGCTTTCGGGGTGCGGTCGCGGGTCGTGTTAACGGTACGCGTGCTTCTGAAAGGCGTTTTGTAGCCGGCGTGAGATGAGAGGCGTGAAAGAACGAGACTTGTGGAAAGCACGGCTTTCTTTTTCTTATTATTTTTCGGTCTAGTAATTGCTTTCGTATATCTTCTGCTCTTCTGTTCCACCATGTGCGCGTTCTGGAATTCCTTTGGAATATATCCAAGCAACGCGCGAAATTTTCTAAAACTTGTACGAGTCTGTTGTTCTTCGCAGCGTATAACGCAGTCCAGAGATGGCACACGGTAGAAAAAGTCTCAGAAATTCCTACACGCAATGCAGCATTTCTCGAGCGCACCTAAGAAAAAGGATAATCGTTCGGACAAGGCACTTCGTTGTTTGAGATCTAAGCTGGTTTGGTATGCTTCTTGCAGTTTCTGCTCTCTCTCTCGATAAGCATGTTTTTGCGTGCTCGTAACTTCCACACAAAAACACGGTGCTGATGCTCTTGTGAGATGTACTTGTCCAGTTGGTACTGAAACGCAGTTGTTCTTGTTATCTTCTTCTTTTCGACCATTACAATGAGTTCTTTTCTTTCTTCCTCTTTCTCTAATCTTCCTAATGCTTTATAAAACGGTCGCTACCCCAAGGCATTAACTTAAACTCTAAAAAAATCGCCTTCTTACACGAATGGGAAACAGAGGAAGCCCGCGACCGTAAACGGATAAAGTAAAACCCCGCTCACAAACGAAGTGCTCTCGGAGCTTCAGGAGTCGTCCCGAATATCCTACAGCTCTCAGCAACGAGAATAAGAAACAGCTTTCCCATGAAAAGGCCTTTGCAAGAGCAAAATATGAAACGTTCTAAGCGGCCATAAACTATCTCACAGAGCCAGCTAGCGAGCGTCCAGGCACTATCTCCTATATAGGGCCGACATTCCTTCCAACGGCGTAACTCACGAGTCCTCCGAACGCTCGGTGTCGCCTTCTTCCAGTGAGTGTATATTTTAACTTTATTTCTGCTCTCGAAGTATCTTTCCGTGAAATATGAAAGTTTGTCTCGCGCACGGTCCTCCGGGGACCTGTTCCAAAGTAAAAGAAGGTGCGGCATTTCATTATTCCCCGCGCGCCATATAGAGCGCAGGTTACCTCGCGACATACACCAAGTTCCTTAACCGTTCCACAACTTTTATCATTCTCCGGGGACCGTTAAAACGAGAAGCTTTCTTACTCTTGCCTTATACGCTTATATACGCGCGCTATTATTTTTCCGCGCGCGCAGTAAGAAATATTTGAGCTCCCGTATAGGCTTGAAGGTGCGATCGACTTGGCGAGACGGGGGATGGCCGGGCGTATATAGCGTCTCAGAAACTTGCTCACGGCTGACGCCTGAAGATGATAGATGAGCAATATTTTGAGCATTACTGCGACTCTTCCTTGGGCCTTTGTGCTGCGTTTCCTGGCCGGTGAGCTTGAGCCCTTGTGGAGTAAAAATGCGTATATGAATATGATGCATGGGGTTTTTGATGACACCGCGCATCGACTTTATTTGCTTCATCTATAGCCTTTTGTTCGTGGGACAGAAGCCGCGCTGGGAGGCGTTTCCTCTGATGAACGGGTGGATGCCTCACTGTGATGGGTCTTCAAGCTCGTTTTTTTTTCCCCTTCCTTTTTTGTACATTTCTTTCTACTTTTTTTTTTTATGCGGTGGGTGCGCGTGGAGAAGCTGTGGTTATGTAGTTTTGATCATGGGTGTGGTTTATATAGACGGAGAGGGTTTCACGTGAAGAGCTTTGAGTTTATATGCAGATGATCACCAAAATGGCGGCAGACCAAACAACGTCGTGCTGGAAAGGGAAAACTGCGTGGAAAACAAAAACGAAAATGAAAGCCTACCTCGACGTCTCTGTTTGTAGCGCACAGTGTAACGTACAGCTTGCGACGTACTTGTCTGAAATCGACAGCTTCTGGTTTATCGGGCCTGGAATTCTCCAGGCGTCGCAAGATTGTTTGTTTGGACTGGGTAGCATGCCGTACGTGTCTGTTAGTAGAAAGAAACATTCTTCCAACACCTCTAGATTTCAGACAGGATAAACCACAAGCTGTGCGTTTTAGTTCTGTGCTTGAAGGCAACTTTATGGCGAATTCGCGAGTCATTTTCTGGCAACACGGCATAGTGCTTGGAAATTGCGAGTCTGGCGCCAACGCTGGATCACGTGACCGTTGCCACCCGAACACGAGTACCAGGAATCTAGCTGTTTTAGTCGAATGGATCACGCTAGGGGCATCGCAGTCGGTCGTCATCGAGTTCCGTCGTCTGTGGACTTCGGACCCATGTGGACTTCGTCGTCTGTGGACCCATGTGGACTTCGACGTGCGGGACAATGCGGGCCATCGCCACCCTCGTGGTGAGGATGTGACGACACCGGATATAGTTGGGCAACCCGCTGCCCGGCTGTATCGAAGCCGGGCGAAAAAAGCGGTAGCTAGCAAATTCCTGGCGCTCGGAAAGCGCCACGCGAACATGCGAGATTGCTGCTCTTTGACCAAGCGAACATGAGTGCTCGGGATCTGGCAAATACCAAAATAAAAAAGAAATTGCCACGAAATGACCACCCGAATTCGCCATTACAGTGTCGGCGATCGCTACCAAATGCGATGTTGCGCTTCGTTTGTGAATGTGAAAATGAATGCGTGTGGTTGTGAACCAACAATAGCTCGTATCTATTGCCGAGTCAAATGTCTGTAAAAGAACCCCAAACCACCGAGCTGGTGAATCAGTAGAAAGAGTCTGCAGATAGATTTGCACCACCCACTCCAGAGGTTCCCGTAAAAAATGGGACATGCGGAGCTAGCAAACGAAGACAGTAGAAATGTCGAAAAAGTAGAAATGTGTCCTTCAGCACCCGCTGCTACCCAGCATCGCCCTAACAGTTTCAGAGAGAGAGATGTGCAACCTCATCACTACACGCCAATCATGTTAAGCATGCTCTGGCAACACTTTCTCGCTATCTTCTTCCGGCCATAAATAAAATCAGCCGACGCGTGGGCGATACTCATAACCGGAAGGCCCGCAAGGGGTACGGACGTGGTAACAATGGCGTCAGCAAGCACGTGACATGTCGCGGCGTCACGTTCGCTCGGCCGATTCTATTTGCTATCGATCAGCCCAGGGACAAATGAGATTGACTCCAGCCTTTCCCGTTCCAAAAAAGGGACTCGTGTCATCCGCTCTTTGTCCCCGACAGCTTCGCCGCCCTTAACATCGGAACCAAAGAGAATTAGAGCGTCGTATAACTACGTCCTGGGCTCTTCTTCATGGCTGGGAAAGAGGAGAACTACTTTTTTTTTATTGTTATTATTATTATTTCCCTCCAATATCACAGCGTACGTGGTTCGGACGTGCCCCTAGAAGTTTCCTGTGTGTGCACTGACGGACGAATATGTTCAATACACTTTGGTACGTGAAAAACGCGAATGGGGTGTAATCTCTCCCCCAAGGGAGTGGCATCCACTCGTGAAACTTTGTTACCGAAGGTTTCCAGCTCACTCGTTCTGTCCTAAGCGATATGAGGATTGTGCAATCTTCGATGGAATCCTATATTGCTTATTTATTCTTTGTTTAAGATGAGGCCAAGTGTGGGAGGCTAGGAAGATAACTGGTAAAACGTACTGTCGACGAGCATGTTTATGGCTTTGAGAAGGGCTATAGAACCGACGGTTAAATTTACAGCCTCCTCACAGAGCAGCGCGTAAAGCAGAAAATCAATTTTTGCCATACACAAAATACGATACGGCATTTGACAATAAACAATAGAGAGTTTTAGTACATTCTACGCAAAAGTGATAGCGTACGATGCACTAAAACTCTCTATTCAGTCATGCAGTGATCAGCGTTACCGTTGCGAAAGGGGTGCAGGTTTTGCAACAACTTCGGGCTTGTGGATCAGGCCGTGGGGTAGACTTTGGCTGTTCTTGATGTGCCGAAATATACAATGAACATTTTACTGTCCCGGGTCCCCTCTTGCCCAGCTCCCGTGAAGCTTCCCTTGCGGCATGCATCCCCTGAACACGTCCCGACGACTCCGGTCAGGGGTGATACCGCTTGGGGCAAAAGTTTATGTAACACCGGGAGTGTCGCATTTCTCTATTGGAGCGACACCCTAGGAGTAAACAGTGGCGGACACACATACTGAGAGATGGATAGAATAGCTGGTCTCACGCTTCTTATTTGAGTCTCTCCCCAATGCTGTCACTGCGGTGCTGTAGAAAATCTAGAGCACATTCTTCTCCATTGTCCCCCACTACCAACCTTCCCGAACCGTATTCTCCGGATCCCTTAACGAGCTCGATCCTCGCCCCCCCCCCCCTCTCTCACAAAATTGCTTGGCCCCTGGCCACATCCAGCACACCAACGCACTGCCCTCAAAGCTCTCTTCACCTTTCTGGATACCATAGGACTTCGATCCTTATTGTGAAGGGGCTCATTATTTCATTCCCCGAATCACCACTAGCAATGGGGTAGAGCATCGCCCCTGGCTATGAAACTCCCCATTCATCATCTCACAATCAAGTTGTTGTTGTTATTGTTCTTGAAATCTAGCAGGGGCCAGGGGCGGATCTAGGATTTTCCCGAGGGGGGGTCCGCTGTGGACAAGTGCCACGTGCATGCTGGGTTGGTCCACTGAACCCTATGTTCAAGTCTGTAATTGAGGGGGGTCAAGACCCCTGGAACCCCCCCCCCCCGCTAGATCCAGCCTGATGCAGGGGGCCGCTCGGATGAAGAAAGACACCAGCTGTACCGTCCCAAGCTGTACTTCGCCTGCATTACTGTTTTTGATTATTATACCTTCAGATTGCCATGATAGCAACGTCGTCTTTTGCGAAAAATACGCAATCTTTATTAAACGTAGGAATTACGCATTATTTCTCGCATTTTAGTGCAGTGAAATGTGAAACACGAATCTCATTTAGCACGAAACACAAAAGCGCATCCCTCCGTGTACACGAACCCTTGCAACCTGCACCAATCCCTTCAAGCCCTCAACCTGTTTCCCCACAAACCGCATCACGCGTAAGACTAACGTTCACGCCCCTAATTAACGCAACGGAAAGAAAGAAAAAACATAAAAGCGCATCTCATCTCCGAAGAAAACGAGTCGAACCGCAGGTGGAGGTTCAGTTCCTTCTCGATCGTCCGTGACACACGCCAACCGACGAAGACAGATGGACTGCCCAGGCGAACATAGATTTTTTTTCTCTCTCTCTTTCTATAAGCTGGTCGTCTGTTGAGCGGATTTCTGCCGCCATTTCCTAAATCCTGTTAAGGAGAACCCAACCAGAATTAATGCCAAATTCCGCAGAGAGAGGGGGCGCTTAACCCCCGAGATGCAATTGGATTAGCCGAAAGACCGCGACACCCTCTTCGACGATGGGGTCTTGCGACGTCATGCCTCTCGTCAGAAAGCGTTATGTGCCATTATATTCTTCGGGTCACAGGGCCCAAGCGACATGAGAGAGGCTTTGGAGTGTTTCGTGAGGGGATTGTTTTAAAGGATGGGGGGACGGGGGAGGGGGACTGGAGTGTTGGCTGCATTCTTCGAGCTTGTGATCTAATAATAGTTGGATGCGTGCAGGGATTATCGAGGGGTGAGGAATATCTGGGGATTCCCCTGTATGCGTGCCTTGTTCCTAGCTGGGATTGCAATTGAGGTTAGGCGACAATGTAAAGTGGTTAGGTAGCAGTTCGGAAGGGGCTGTGTTTTTCGCCTGTCTGATAGGATTCGATATCACAATGCGGACATGAGTATATAGGCGCTGTCTTCCATTCAATTAGAGTCCAATTCTTTCCCATACCCTCGGAGGGAACCCCCGTAAACGAAGTGACGAGAGACGATATATTATTGTCTTAAATATACGGTTTGTAATGGTCTAACGCCTATCAACGTGAAGTTTATGCGTCAATATCCAGCGTAAACCTAGGAAATATCCGATCTCGTGTATCAGTTTCGCAATAAAATAAGGCATTTAATAAGATAGAATATGATATCAATATAATCACAATACAATCATAATAACATATCAAGCGCATAAGCGGAAGTGGAGCAACCCGGTCCCAACATTTGCTTTCCGACCTTCATATGTGTGCACTACAAGCACTGTCTCTACGTATCATCTGCGGAGTACGACATTTTTCGACATTTCCAGACATGAGCCGCAAAATACGTATCTGTGTACGACATTTAAGTGCATAATCCACTTAAAAAGTGCCCCTATCCATCCCGGAGCACAAACTATCCACTGTAGATAGTCCACTCTAGACTATCTAGCTACCCCCTCTAGATAAAGAGAGGCCGACAACCATAACGGGATCTAACAACGCCAAACCGATATCCCGAGCGTGATTTGTCAACTTTGCTGTTTGTGTTCTCAAGCGCATATGTTAATGTAGGCACGTAATATTGAACCATCGAATATTTATCGAAAATTTAATTTAGTACACTACCAATGCGGTCGAAAAAGTAACAGTGAAAGCCAACATTTGTTCTATTATTCGATGTGCGTCACTTTCCACCAGGAGCGCAAGTTATACGTGACAGACCTCTCCAAAACTACACAGCACCTAAGATTAAACGTAACTGTATTACGAACGTGCGTTGTTGTGTATATAGCTCCAATGCAAACGGCTATACATTCATACATCCTATTGCTTCTTAAAGGATCTATGTGTCCTTTTCTACCAAAATTGCTGGCCAAATTGCCCTGGCCGAATCCAGCCCATCAACGCTCTGCCCTCAAAGCTCTTTTGACATTTTTGGACACCATCGGATTTCGGCCTTTATTGTGAAGGGGCCCATCATTTCATGCCCCACATCACCACCAGCATTGGGGTCGCGTATCGCCCCTGGCGATGAAACTCCCCGTTCATCATCTCAAAATAAAGTTGCTGTTTTCTTGTTTTCGTCCTATCATGGCTCCGACGTTTCTGAAACGCTCTTGAAAGCTGCTTGAGACCATAGAAATAAGCTAAGCTTTCAATGCTTTGATTAAACACATAGCATTCTGAAAGCAGGGTGCCTATAGACCACCAACTCTCTTCAACCATTCCGGCCATATTCCAACATATTCCGGGCCAAACACATTGTTCGCATTATTGCTAACTGCTAAAACACACCAGTATATTTACGCCAGCGTCTCGCGAAATGCGCAGCCTTTTCCGCATTACACGGAAAGCCTCCCCAACAAGTTAAAAGACTTTAAAAGTGCGCCGTATATACCGTTCCCTGTGATATGAGAACGAGACCCCGAGGAACTCACCAGAAGGGCAGTATCGTCAAGATAGGGGCATCTTGGGAGCCAACAAGCCCGAATTAAGGTTCCGCTATCATCATGAAGCGTTTCACTCGCCCTCCTTTAATGGCTCCCCAGATAGGGTCAAGAAGCTGGATGCGGTCTTCCAGCTTTAATTAAACCCTACACTGTGACTACTGGCCATGATTTGCTGGCTCGCGTTAAAAAAGGAGCCTTTGCGCTTGCTTTATTTCTTTCTCTGTGAATACTCGTTAAGCTCTGCGCTCGCCAAGTGAAAACACGGCGAGATTTTTTATTTTTTATTTTTTCTATCTCTTTCGTTTATCGTGGGTCTTCTACGGAGATTGGAGCGAAGAGATTGCCCTTGCCCGGGAAGATTATGCGGTTGTGATTTTTCTGAGTTGGGTGTGGGACAGAGGATAATAGTAGATCTTTGCACTTTGTCTCCGGGTCTGGGAAGGATTGGGACGTCATGTGGTGTGAGTAGGGCCAAACTGATGAACAACTGTGAGTGCGCAGATGTTGGCATAATGGTTAATTGAAGACGTTGTTAGTGTGTGCACTGTAAAATGCATGCCAATGGACAACAACAACAACAACAGATAAACTGATGATGATGAACGGCCAGCAAGAAATGAGTTCGGTTAGTTACGATATTTCTGGTCAAACACCTACCTTTCAGTGCCTTTTTCGTCGAATTCTTGCTTTATTTGTTTCTTGGATTAATTTTTGCCTATGTAAGGGCAGAATGAAGATGATGTGCATCGCAAAAAACCGTACGTCACGCATTAATGGACTTGTCGTAATGTGTGTCTTGTCATGGACTCAAGTCCGTACATTAATGAACTTGTCTATGTTTAGCACGCCCTATTTTAGCGAGTAACTTCAATTGTGAAATATGTGTATACAATAAGCATTCGATCGGGATTCCCACTCTCTTGACCAACGGAACTATGATTGCTTAATCTATATCCCTTGATAGACATCGCATCGATGCCATGCTTGTCATAACGTCTACTGCGAATATAAAGCAAAAGCAATGCAGCTTTAAATGCAATATACAATTATGCACAATTTTCACCAAGAGTTTCTGCTTTCGTGTTCGTGCTGACGTATTCAGTTATGATTCTATTTTGTTACTCCCCTGTTTCCCTATCGTGGAAAGAAACTCTCTCTCTCTCTCTCTCTTTCTTTTCTCTCGTTGTCCTTGGACTTTTCAAATTTCTCCTATCTCTTTCCTTACGCCTGGTGGCGCATACAAACGACACATAAGCGCGCCCTCGTATACCGCAACTGGCATTCACGGACGAAACATTTTCTTCTGCTTGCTGTCGTTGTTTGTGAAAATAACCCGACACAACAACCTCGACGCTAAACAACACTTTCTCGAATGCATATCCACTCTAGCGAGCATTTTTTGTAAAAAAATATCTCGATAGCAGAAAAAAAAGACAAAAATAGCCCTTACAATAGAGGCACGCATGCTCAAAATGTGAACCGATGTGAACAATACAACGTGCACTTTCTGTTTATCCCTTTTCTCCTGAGCAGCCACGCGACGCTATCGGCGTTCCGCTATTGTGCAACGCCAGACTTGAACATAAAAAATGACAACTCCGAATAAGTTTAGATTTAAAGAATTCGAGAAAGATACGCCATTGCTGTTATCACACTGTCTTGTTCCCTCTTCTCTGCCTCCTCCTTCTTGTTCTTGTTCTTGTTTTGTGTTTCAGAGAGTTCAGCCGTAATTACATGGCTGCCTTATATACTATATCTGTCTTTGTCACCGATGTGGTACGTGTGCTCTTTTCGTATCAATCATGCGCGACTTCGTCTTCTTCGTTTCGCCGAATGCAAAGTCCTTATTCTTATCTTCGCGTGGTTATTTCTCTGGCAGAGGCGTCCTCGAGATTCGCATATATATCTTTCGAATTTGACGGTTACAGACGCACGAAGACGTCGCGTCAGGGTTACTTTTCTTTCGTTTTGGTGTGGTTTTTTATCGGGTTCATGCGAGCTTCTTTTTCTTCTTCTACTTCTTCTTTTTGCGAAGACAAAGCGGCTGTTTTTGCCTTATCTGTGACACTTGAAATTGTACTGCCTAGTAGATCGTGAGGCCTGTTTCTGAAATTCAGGCTGACTTTTACCGTATCTCGTCCAATTTGTTACAAAAGCGATTTGCGGTTGTTTCGTTTCTTGAACATAAAAACATTCCAGTGTATTCCAGTGCAGACTATGAGAATCGATTTGACGCGGGGAGGGGCTCATCCAAAAAATACGATGTCCCTCTCTCTTCTGAGTGATCGTTGTGCTGAACATGACAATCGCGTAGAGCTCACATTCGTCGTTGTTTTCCGGTTGGGAGGGTCATTATTCCTACAGTGGAACGCGCAGGGATGGGAAAACTCTCTCATAACTATTTGGCACCTCTAGTGTACTTGTGAAACAACGGCTGTGGTTGTAAAAAAGAGGGATGTCACTTCAAGAGGCATTTGTCTTCACTGTTCTGCGAATGTTTCTCTTATTTCTGATTGCGATCTGGAGGTAATGTTTGGAGCAACGTACGCAAGTTCATGATCGGACACGGAGGCAACACCGTGTTCACCTTCTGCAGGATAATTATGAGCATATTCTGAACATGTAATCCGACATTGCATTTTATCGTTCTCGGTCACTAATTTTCGCCTTTCTTTACGAAAAGAATAAAAAATAAAAAAAATACCTTACGTCTGACCTAAGTGCTTTAAAGGAGCACTCAGGTGACCCGCAGTTTTCTTGTTTTTTTTTGTTTGTTTGTTTCGTTTTTCGGTGCAGAGCATTCCCCAAGGAACAAAATGAGAGAACTGATATGTTCTGAGCCTGGAACAACAGCTGGCTAACCTTTTCAGTGACTCCCATCTTTCATCGTGAACAAAATGAGTTCCTGCGAAAGAACAATGAGCACAGGTGACTTACAGAGCGAGCTGGAGGGCTCCGTTCCGCACACCTTTGAAAAATCCTTCTCCTCGTGAGAAGAGCGCGACGCAGAAAGAGAGGACGTCGTGACGTATGCTACTTCCCTCACGTGACCCGGGATGTACAGCGGCACAACTCAAGCACGTACAAGCGGCGCGTTAGCTGCGAAGGAAAAATAAAGAAACAAGGCACGGAGCCGTCACCACGTCACGAGAGCATCGTGTCGGCCGTCCGCGGCTGCTTTCTCCGACCTTTTCTTTTCCTTTTTTCTTGTTTGTAAATTTGATTGCACAGCTATAACGCATCGCAGAGCGACAATATTTTGCGTGGTGACTCCTGGTGGACAGCTTGAGAGACGAGGCAGGATTTCGTGCGATGTTAAATGTCACATCGTTGCTCCTTTAAGGCTTTTTTTTTTTTTAAGACAAATCCTGAACTTCTCGTACCGGGTATCTACACTCAGAGTCTTGCGTTTTCGTGCTCTTGAAACCACGGTGTCCTACGGGTCCGCCACAAGATGTTCCGTAGCAGACGACAGTGCCGGTGGTGTCGTCCGCTATGTGAGCTGTACGTCACTTCCGGTATTCCGGCGCCGTGCGAATGCTCAGCATCGGAGACGGCGGCACGTGTGCCCCGTGATCAGTTTTTTTTTCTTTTTTTTCTTTTTCTATTACTAGAATATTCTGTGGGGTGCCGCTTGTGTGAATACACGGATACGTCCATTAACTCGCGTCCAAGAAGGTTCGCCGAGCTATAATTCGAAGCGTCCCTCTCCTTCAACTTCATCGCAAATAGATATTTTGTATTGGCAACTATAGGATGCCAATAGAGTCATTTACAAAAGCAAGCGGCACTTGTGGGTGGCACGCGAGGGCTCATGGGAACGGTTGGAGGGCCTTAGAGCATTACGAGACGGCCAGTACCAGCTCGCATGGTTAGCGTGCTGGCCATGCCACGTCGAGACTGAGAGGTACGCGGGTTCGAATCTGTGGTTCGAATCGGTAACCGAAGCAGACGACGGAGCAGTGTCCCTCAGAGTACCCATGTTGCTTTGCATCTTTGCAAAATCGTCGATTTACCGTGCAGCGGAACTCTCGGAGCTACTACCATCGTGTTCCTCATTGCGTCATCTTAGCTCAGCCTAACATAACCTGACACAGCTCACCTGTAGCTTCGAGACTCGGTCTTCTTTCTCCTCTTCTAGGGAACACCTGCACGCGCCTTACGCGCCTGACTCGGACGCACTGGTATTTCGACCCATAAAATTCTTCCTCCCATATCTACTTATAGCACGTCCGTCGTCCTTTCGAGACGCCTCTCTTCCGTCTTACTCAGGATACGCTTCAGGATTGGAACTCAAGTCTACGTTAGACGAAGAAGAAGGGAAGTAAAAGAGAAAGGAATGAAGTAAAAAGCGCACGCAAGGACGGGACGTAGACGTAATCCAAATTTTACGGCCGCTTCCTTTTTCTTCGTGCCTCGTTTCTTCTTTACTTTCTACTTTATTTTGTCTACTTTACTTTTTCGATTTCTTCATATTTCTCGTCTCTCCCCTTTAATAATGCCTCCGCCCGCAGTCTTAGTATTTCGGCGCCCTGAAATCGCTTGTCTTTTTCTTTTCTTTTTGTTCTCGTTGGTTTTTTCTTTATTGCAGCTAATATTCGGGGGTCATGTTCGAAACGGCGAAAAGATTATATTTCATAAGCAGTCTTCGTTTCGATCATTCCACCGCTACTCACGAGAGGGCGCTCGCGAAGTGCGGATTTGAGGGCAAACGTTGTGTTGCTTGTTACGCTGAAGATGGAGGCAACAGAGGCATGGTCACTTCTGCGAAGTAAATGTTCGTTGGAGCGTGTCTCTCTGTTTCTTTTTTAATGTTACAGTGGAAGTGAGCTTTCGTGGAGATGGGCATGTTTACGAACTATTTAAATGCGTGGAGATTGACTTAATGTGTAACAGTCTTCAGGTGTAGTTGAGTATTACACTGTTCTGCTCGGAGTAATACTGTGACAAATGTCGTCCTGTTTGTTTTGTTTGTATTGTTGTTTTTGCGGTTGGTGCTTCCGAAACGAACGTTATCTTTCGCATAATGTCTCACCAGCGGTAATGGTTCTCGTGTTCCTCACCGATGTCACAGTCACCATTCATGCAATCGCTGTCACCGTGTAGAGCAGATATGGCAGAAATAATTGTGGAGGCGTTTCGTAAGTGTTGTCGCCGAGTGGGGAATAGTGTAAGCAATTGAATAGGGCAAAAAACAATGAATAAGTGGTCGGACGTAGTCTTTCCTCCCAGCACATTATGTCTCTCCAGTTTCAGGTCGTACATGTCAATCCAGTTGTCCAACTTCTACATCTCAAATACAACATGTATCCTTGCAGCACATTCTGTAGTCGTTGAAGTCCCTGATTCATCATCCACGATTCAATGTCCAGCCCAGCAGCAGCATTCCTGTAAAATATAGGAATCGCTGTAACTTCGAATTGTCCAACTTGTGCAACACCGGAGGGCGCGGAGCTCCTGTCTGGTGCACTGTAGACACTTCACGTGTCTTCAGAGACCGTGTCTTCACAGTCTATGAGGAGTGCCCTGGATAGGCAGTATCGTCGACCTCTCAACGTGGACAAGGTCAGATCAACAAAGAGAACCTGCCGTCCTGGTGCGCATACCGAAAGACGTAAGAGCAGCCAACTCATCTTCGTATGTTTTCTTCTCTACTTTTTTCTCTCTCTCTCTCTGCAACACCGAGTGAGCAGTTGGGGCGTCTTTTCGTCAATATGTATCATCATCGTCATCGTGCAATACAGAACAACAACTTTATTTGATGACGATCATTGGGGTGTTTCACGCCAGAATCGATACCCCACCCCAATGCTGGTGGTGAAGTGGAGAATGAAATAATGAGTCGCATCAGAGTGAGAACTGAAGTCCTACGGTGTCCAAACATATTATAACGTTGAGACGTTGCTTCGAAATTTCTATTGCAGCATCGCAGTTCTCGTTGGTAGGTGGAACCGCGTTAATAGCGGCAGCTGCTTTGCCATTCAAGCAACTCTTTAGAGACCTAAACTCGTCAACCGTGTGCAAAGTTTCGTTTGTACGAATACTCGATTCGAACTGATCCCAAAATGTCCCACCACGTGCTGATCACTCCTTATACCCCTACCCATATACGACTTCGTTTCACTGGTTTCACCGAACGCACTTTCATCTCTCCTCTCACGCTCATCCTCTTTTATTTATACCTCTCACGTTGCGACCTGGTACTTCCGAAAAGGCAAACAGAGAAGCCTATCTCGTTCGGTGCCGCCGCCGTACCTTCTCTAATTCACGACACTGAAGCGTCTTAACTGCCATTTGCGATATCTCTCCATTTTCTGTTTATTTTACTCGCCTAATATTCCTCCTAATCCCCTCATCGTCTTACTTTCCAAGCATATATCTCGGGCAACCATCAGAAGCGTTGCCCCATAAAAGACTGCGCGGTGCAAGATGGACCGAACTCTGGAGTCGACCCGGACAGGATTTCTATTTTACGCCGTCGAGGCCCGTCCTTATCGCCGAGCGAGCAACGAAGATTTTCTGTCACCTTGATTTAGCGGGCCATTGCGAACGTACGACGATATTTCTGTCAGGTTGGAAGGGATTTTTGCGTACGTTCTAGAGCTGTCGGTGTCGGGGCCACTTTGATATGGGGACAGGCACGGCGCAGTACGCTTTCGTTCCTTCCTTGGGAATGCATGGAACAATGCTTGGAGTACAAACTTGTACGTAACCTACTATACCTTGGAGACTACTATACCTATACCTTGGAGACTTGTACGTAACCTACGTAAGTATTCTACTCACGTTGCTTTATCATAAAAAGTTCCGAGAGCAACTTGGTGTATTACAAATACTTCCACAAGTCAGTATTTGGTATAGGTAGCTTTACTCATTTCTTAAATTGCTCTTCAGATATTCCCATTATCTTTTGACGTGAGACAGCAAAGTTGATAAAAAGATTTGCATCCTGCGATTAGACGCCATGCTGCTTAGATGTCATCCATTTCACCTCATATATTCAGAAGTGCCCCCCCCCCTACCCACACACACACACACACTTTATCAGCTCCGTGGCCACGGCGAGAGTGGGAGGTGACCCGGGTTGGAATCAGGGCGCCGGCTGTGCTGTCTGGGTGTTTTCCCTCAGACGCTTTAAGACAAGTGTCGGTACAGTTACCTTTGAAATCCACCCAGTACACACGGCCTCCCTGCGATAGTCGTGACGTTGCCCGCCTAAGCGTGGCCGACTATGACAAGCAGCTTCATCATTACCACCACCGGAGTGCCGCTGTCCTTCTGCGGTGAAGCCCGCAGGAGTGAGCGGTGCCTCCGGTACCGGATACTCGGAACAAAGTGTTGGCCTGAAGGGCAAGTTAGTGTCTACTCGGGGTCCGCAGAACGTGTCCCATAGAGTCAAAGCAAGCGAGGACGGTTCTTGTGGCAACAATTGAAATGAGCACTTGATTGAAACGATATAATAATAGATAGATACGATACGATTCGATATATGTATATAATTTAATAGATATAGTTTAAAGCGGCTTACCCGTTTTCGTTCGTTTTGCGCGGTCCTTTTTCCTCCTCTTAGTACAGTATCGGGTATTCGCGTGAGCGACCATATCAGGCAAGATGTCCATGAAGGAGAGGGAGGAGGAGAGCACGCACCACGGTATTGCGGGAAAGTAAGAGTATCCGGTTATTCCTTCACTTTGCTTGTGTTTGCTTGAGAGAAAACTCCACAAATTGTAAACTTGCGAGTATGTCGAAAGTAACGAGTTACGTTTGTGTGTACTGAGTGTTCTACTCAAATACTTTTCAGGATTGAGTATTTAGTACTCTATCATCTGTTACTTTTGTGTCTGGTACTCGGTAACTTAAGTACTTTTAATGCGTTAGCATTAGGAGTGTCAAAATGGAAAAAGCTCTATCTGTGCGTGTGCGTGTGTGTTTGAGAAGCCTCACCGAGCAAGCCTCTCCGGGCAAGCCTCACCGGTGAAGCCTCACCGAGACAGCGGTATAAGTGGATATGCAAAGGGGATATAAGAGGGTAAATGTATACATGGAGGCAACTGATTTGAAATTGAAGTAGTCGAAGGTAATTGAAGTAGTAGAGCAAGAGGTAAGAGTAATTGAAGGTAATTAGAGGTAATTAAAGGCAATTATAACAAGAAAGTTGAGTGTAAAGGTAACGAATGTAAGATATATGTAATTAAGAGAAAGATTAAATGAAATTAAAGAATACCGAAGGTAACCACCGGTTATACCGGAGGTAATAAGATGTAATTAAAGATAATTAGCGTGAATTACAGGGAAATTGAGAGTAATTAAAGAAACTAAACGCAATTAAAGGTAATTAAGGGAATTCAAGGTCATTTCATGTAACCTGCGGTTACCTGAGGTAATTACAGGGTAATTGAAAGTAATTGATGCTAATTAAAGGTCAATTAAATTGACCTACATATAGTAATTGAAAGTGTCAAACCGGAAATTAAGCATTGACTGGATGTGGACAACCGGAAGTCACGTTACACCGGAAGTGGAGAACCTGAAGTCTGGTTGCACCGGAAATGCATACCAAAAATCAAGTACAGACGGGATGTGGACAACCGGAAGGTGGTTTAAACCGGAAGCTGATACCCGGAAGTCAGGTATGGACCCCAAAGGCGGTCAATGCTAACGCATTTCTTTCGCATTTACCGCTGAATCGCCAGTGAATTTTTCAATATGTTCTGCTCATTTTCCCAGTTACTTGATTGATTGATTGAAAGATAGAAAAAAATGGGCCCAGTGAACCCTCATTAATATGAACCCCATTAATTTGACATTTCGCTTTACAACCATTTTTCTCGGGAACCAAGATTTTTTTTTTAGTACCTTGTACAAGCCTGGTGGAGTTCAGCCCGGTGCAGCCAGGTTCGAAGGGAAACAAAGTTCGAAGAACTGCTCGGTTTTGTCTTTTCTCGCCCAGCATTGTCACTGCCATTAGCGTACCCGAAATGTCTCGCTTGTTCTGCCTACTCTTCAAAATCCACGCCGTTGTGGCCATTGAGAGAGTGAAAATACCATGTATCACTAACTCAATAAGCCCCAGGGAAGGTCTTCACCCCAAATTTGGTTTGCGCCAAATGCAATTCAAACACGCCTCTCCTTGCTTTTAAAGGCTATGCCGGAAATGAACTAAAATCGCGGCAATAAGTCTGAAAAAGAAGTTGGATACGTGCTGTTTGCAAATGCTTCAGGGAACTTGGAGCCGAATCTCGTTATGTGCGCTTCCTCCGTATGCCTGGTGCATCCGTAAGGTAAGCTAAGGTGAGGTAACGTAGAAGAGAGTTATGGAGATGCTGGAAATGCTTCGTCCGTGTTTTGTATATGTCCCACAAGGTTATGCTTTCGTGCATGCGTGAACCTCTACCCACTCGTCGAGGCACGTAAGAACTGAAATCTGTTCACTAGACCGGGGAGACTTTATACTCGGTTATACATACATCATGTGCCAAAGACTTGTACAAGTAAAGCTCGAATATTCCACGGTTGCTGGTGCGCCAGTAAAAACTCCAATCATCATCATCATACAGGTTTTCTTTCTGCCATGTTTTATACCAATATTTCAGGTTCTTACTATGCTCAAGTTCAATTTTATCAGGGACGGTTCACGCCTGATTTCTCCCCGAGTGATTTTCTGACCGTACGAGTAACACGTCCAGAAGGTAACAACGTTCAAAACAAAGTTGACTTGCACTGCATGACATCCGCAGTTTGTTCCCTTTTGGCTCATTGGTGGTGTGTTCTTGCTGGGCACACTGCCTGCTGGTAAGGCGGGATGTGTCTAGGGAGGACTCGCGCGTCGATCCTGGCCACTTCATCGAGAACTCTGATGACATTTGCCTTATATCGCCTGAGAAAAACCAAGGGAAAACACACAAACAGCACGGCCGGTGCCAGGATTCAAACCTGTGTCACCTCTCAGTCTCAGCATGGAAGGGGAACATCTTGCAGCCACGTGGTCTTTTGGCCGTAACCATGGAAGACAGTGACCGTAACCACATGGCAGCAGCCTTTCTGCGTTCGAAATCATCTGCGACGATTGGCTCGAGCGGATAAGTACGTTACTCCATATTGCGAAGGAGAGAAGAGAGGTTTCGAGCTGGTTTCTTTGGTATCGAAGACTTCACTGTGAGGTTTTCTGCACAAATTCTGCTTTCCAAAGAGACACGACTAGTCGCGTTCAACCACAGAGGTGGCATCCCATGTATTGCTACATAGATGAAAGCGTGCTGGGCGAACGCAATGCATTCTGAACAGGTCATGGTCACACGTCACTGCAAACGTCGCCGCACACGTGACTTTAAAGATGGCCGTGACCGTGATCTACGGCCAAACCGTTTGTAAACAACGTTTGCTCCTTCTGTGCGCCGTTTTGAACGTTTTTCGATCCCGGTAATTATTTTTATCCGATAATATCGCAGTAAAACGCGCAGTTTTGTACGTGAGGGTCCATATTGTTGATCACTTCCAAAGATGGGATGACGACCCCGCGTTAAGACACACTGAGCCGGTATGATGTACTTAAACTAAGGAGAAATGGGATGCCAAGTCGCGGAAGAAACACCGTACAGTTTACGCTGGCAAAATACGTTCAGCTCTTGATTTTATGCCAACGGGAATGCTAAAACGACATGTAGGCAAAGTCACATGACCCCACAATGACGCGGCGTATGACGTGTGACCACGACAAGATGGAGGTTTTGCGAAAAGCACCTGCTTGAGGGTAGTTACAACAATGGCGGGTTTGTCTCACCCCTGTGCGTGTAGCCGAAAAATAGCACGTTCAAAACACCGCCCTACGTTCGTTCCTATTGGCTGGAGTAGCTGGCTGTATCACTCTACGCCAACAAGTAGTGCGCCAATACCCAAACTACAGGAGCCCTATACCGCCGGCGCCTGGTGTCGCTGCCGTGTAATTTCACCAGCGGAGTAGCTCTGTTAGTGTTGACGGAATAGTTATTTTCGTGGCAGTTCTTAGGTGGAACACAACACAGGTAACATAACAAAGCCTTTTATTCAGAGTTAACTGTTACACTTTTCAACATGTGTAGCCTAAGCCAACGAGGCTTAATCGACACACTAGTCAGCTGCAAGCTGCTGAAAACATTTATTGTAATCTTGCACGCAACAAAGAAAATAAATATACTTGGGTCATACATAAATATGCTATTAGGCTTCAAAAAGAACTATTTAATGTGGTTGGAAACTCGTTTAGAATTTGGTGTGAAATTTGATCAAAAAATCAAGTTTTATTTTATATTTATAGTAACTGGTGCATATTCGTGGTTCTATGTACAGGGGTAACGAACTTCTTTGTGATCTTGTGCACACCCGGCAACACTTGCGTATGCTGAACTATAATAAGGTGGCGTAATTACTGCATAACGATATTTATTTTCAAAAGACAGGATATACTATAAGTTCGCAGATTCATCTAGTGCTTTTTTCTTCTTTTAATTCAGTATTAGCGCCGCGAAGCAACTGTGGCTATGAGAGGCGTACAGGCGGGGACAAATGAGGAGAAGACAGTATAGGAAGGAGTGGGGGACAGGGGGTTAGTATGCGTCGTGGGCCGACTTCAGCGGGAACTATGCCGACATTCGCCTTGAAAGTCTTCGGAAAACCCAGGGAAAACATCAGGCAGCACAGCTGGCGGTAAGATTCGAACCCACCACCTCCCAGTCTTCAGCATGACCTTGGCTGCCACAAACGAGCGGGGCGCCTTAACCCGTTCGGCCATGCCGCTGGATTCACCTGGTGCATCATCCAGAAAGTTTTTTTTTTTTTTAAAGAATGCCTTAAACTACCACACGGCTAATAGAGGGTTAATGCACAGTTAATAGACACAAAAGCATCATCATTTCCGAATAAATGTTCTCTGTAATATTGCCTCACGAAGCGAGCATTGAAGAGTTGACCTTGCTATACACGACGACGATCCTGGCCTTGACGCATTCTTGCTTCTCAAAGCGAATAAAGACAGACCGTTTCAAATTCGCTTTCTAATTGATCTCGCCTTTCCCTTCGCGAGAAGTGTTTTGACTCTCGTAATCCATTGGATACTCAGCTATGGCGCATCAGTCTAGCTTCCACAGTGAGCATTATGTACGTCCGAAGAGCGCTTGAAAAGCGACGGTCGCAAATGGAATGATCCCGGTGTGGATGATAGATTGCATGCCGTCTGGGGTGGCCCTCGTGATGATTGGCCTTTATTTGCCTCTAAATGCGTCGAAGGTCGGTCATCTGTCAAGCGCTGGACGCTAAGCATGATCGAGATCCTCACATGGCGGGTTGCGTGCACCCCGGTCGTCAAGTATCTTCGTTCGCTAAATTTATATATTGTAATTTGTGCGGCCTATTGACTCCTGAGATGCCTGGCCGCGGTTGTGAGGTACTTCCATGGAGATCTGAACGGGTTCCAAGCTCTTGCGTCAGCGGTTTTCGCGGGAAAATGTACTTATGCGAGCCACTGGACAGCAATGGACAACGGCGCAGTCTTGGCTTCGCTGGGCGAGTATTTCGTTGAACATAGAAGTAAAATGCAAGCAGACTTGTGCGTAACGCGTTACTAGTAATTGCGTTACTTGTAATCAATTACCTTTTTGAGTAATTTTTCGAGTAATCAGTTACTTTACTGTCAAAGTAATTTTTCGAGTAATCAATTACTTTTCTGAGTAATCGATTACTCAGTAATTGATTACTTTTCCGGCAGAGATTAGCTTATCTTTCAGAGGTTCTGCCCCAAGTCAAGCCCCTTGTGCCATCAGCCTTTGTTGGGCTGTTCTACTATAGCAAGGGGAGGTCATTGTAATAACGCTCTGGAATTTCAGAGTCTCTCTACCTAATCTCTTCCTACACCAGTGTGATGGTACCTGAAGCTTTGGAGGTTTAGTGAGTCATGGGGGAAGTTCCACGCAATGTTCTTCCACAATCGGGTCAACGTCTTCCCGGTGTACAGATCTCCTTGTCCTACGTGTTTTTGTTTGTCTTGTTATTTCAGCAGTAATAAGTTTTTACAGTTATAATTTGCTTGAATGCAGAGTAACGACCGAAGTAACGCGTTACTTTTCTACTCGTTACTCAATTACATTTGAAGTCGAGTAATTGGTAATGGTAATCAATTACTTTTTCCACAGAAGTAACGGTAACGGTAATCAATTACTTTTTTCGAGTAACGGGCACAAGTCTGAATGCAAGCGAGCTGGTGTATACTTGATGTTGGCAACATGTCCCTGAGCTTGGGGAAGGACAAAAGACAAAAAAAAAACGAACAGCACAAGACAAAGCTTAAACAGCAATGAAAGTTTTAATATATCAGGTACAAATATATATAACACGAAGACACCAGGTAGGGGAAAGGGAACACCGCTTTGCCTCTTTGAAGAAGCCTTGTCTTGAGCTGTTCGTTTTCGTGTTTTGTCTTTTGTCCGTCCCTCCCAAGCTCAGGGACATGTTGCCAACGTCGAGTATTTCGTGCAATAGCACGTGTGGTGTCTCATTTGGTTTCATACCGGAGTGTCTGCTTGTAGATGGCAGCGAGCTACCTTGTGCCGCATAGACAGAAGTCATGCGGCGTGGGTGAGAGCACCTGTCGATCAGGCACTGCTTCACGCGTCTTCAAGTTCAAAGAGAATACAATGAATGTTCACCGTGCGCTGACATCGATGAGCCTAAAGCTGTGGATGCCCACGTGCTGCTGTGGTAGTACAGCTATATACTACCACAGTAGTAGGACTCTATAGTGGCAGCCGCTAAAAGATACGCAAATTAAATAATGCATTCGCTGGATAAACTCAATATTAATTTATAAACGTGGACTGAAGACAGTACCCGATTATACGGAGTGTTTTCAAAAGGGCTCGAACGCCGATGGATAAAATTTCAAATAACTGCCGCATTGAAAGAGAAAAAGGAGTAATTCTATTCCTTTTGGGAACTACATGCAGTTCTACGGCCACGGGTTAAAATGGGGAGCTAACTACTCCCTCCTGCAATTACTCCCTAATTTACTTTTTTGTTGTTCTACCCCTTTTATCCTGTAAAACTGGCATTCTTATATTGATATTGTGTAATTGCGTTCATTCTATCTATACATTCGTTATCGTTAGTGTACATTTCAAACAGAGCAGGCTTTCCAGCACGACCCACTCAATAAGCAGTAAACGTTGGAGTGGAAGTCTACCACGTTATATATATATATATATATTTCTTTTTTACCTTTGCTCCGTTTCTTTCTTTAGCTACATGAACTGTAACTCCAACAACTTTATTTTAATGATGCTGATTGGGAGTTTCATCGAGATTGAGTTTCATCGCGATGCTCTACGCCATTGCTGGCGGTAATGTGGTGAAATATGGGATGGTCTTTGCCATTAACATTGTATACAAGTGTATGGTATTGTACTTACGCACGCCTTAGATAGTCGCGTCCAAAATTCCTGAGTTAATCTTGTGGCAGTGTGTTCTATGGCTATTACCCCCCCCCCCCCCTCTGTAACGGTCTTTATGGACTGACAATATTGCAAATAGATAAATATACAGTGTAAAGTGTAAGATCTTACAAGTGAGGATTCGAACCCTCTTTAGTTTAACTACAGGATTAATTAACTCATGTCGGATGAATACTCTCTTGCTCTGTAACCTCTCAATGGTCTTAAGTTCATTAAACAAATTTATCAGGGCTTAATGACATTACAGTCACCGTCGCATAAATGATTCAGGAAAAACAGCATAAATAACAGGAATTTAATTCGCCCTCTGGAGTCGCGTCCACGGAATCAGACCGAAGAATGCGTCAAACAAAACAGCGCAAAAAAGAAAATGTAAAGGAAGGAAGAGCTTAACCACGGGAGGTATAGCGCAAGTTCAATCAAGCATCGCTTTCCCATGCATCTTCTTCTTTTCTTAATGCTACGTCTTCTTCCACGTAAGCAGAAATAGAGGAAACCCAATTTGGTAGCGTGGGAGGAGTTCGATATGGATCATTTCAACCGACCTTCTGAAGGAGAGCCGTGTCATTACGTTACTCGAGAGAAAGAAAAAGAGGGTACGAGGGAAGACTTCGAGAAAGCTTAAGCGAAAGAAGAAACTAAAGGAAAAAAATGCCATTCTGTTGTGTGAGAAAAACATGCTTCTAAACGACATTCTAGTCAGGCTTATATTTAGAGGCTTTCTCCCGCTTCCATTTGCTGTGACGGGTGAGGCGCTTTTGTCAAACGAGAGAGACATCGGTTTTAGGGATATGCCCAACTCCCTCGTGTCTGCTTCACATATGTAGAACCGTGTTTTAAAACTGCGCCAGTGTTTGTTTTGTCATCCGTCATCGTTTTCTATCCTTTATGTCACATAGGGATGTTCATATTTAATTCGTTTCGTTTCAATTAATATACTTCATTCTCATGCGTTGTAAACATCACCTTGTATATCCATTCTAATCGATAAAATGCAAGCTATATTGCATCTTATATAATTTCTTTTTGCTTTTTTTTTCGTTCCTGTTTTGCAACGCATTATTGATGTCATTTCTACTTTCTATTTGTCACTTCACACTTCACCTCACAAATCAACGTAACCTGTACATACTCAAATAAAATAAAATAAAATATTACAAATATTGATTCTTTTTTCTTTTGTTCACGTTTACTTCATTTTCTAGACATACGATGCATATTTGCAAACTTACCGACTAATAGCAGGCAAAACCAATGCGCCTTTAGGTTAGGTTCCCTGTGTACAGTCTCTTGAGTAAAACGACATCCAACAGTGTCAGTCGCTCCAATAATTTAATAAACTTCACCAGTGGTATGGCCTAGTAAATACAGCATTCTCTCCTCGGTTGTAACTTCATTGTCGTCCTGAAAACTGGGAGTTTGGTGTGGTCGAATCGCTTTGCTGTGAAGTTGGCTTTGCTGGCTTTGGAATCACAGCCAACACTTGGCTCTGCTTCCTGAGGTTTTCAATGGGTGTTACGGTAGGCTTTCCTGACGGATGTCAGCGTAGTTCCCCCATGAAGTCCGCCCCTGACGCTCACTAACTTCCCCTTCTCGCACTCCTTCACGATATCCCCTTTGCATCCGTCCACTTCTATATACCGTTGATAGTCGCAGTTGTTTCGTGGTGCTAATATTGAACAAAAAAGTAATAGTGTTCAGAGGCAGCCACTTCAGTGACACATACCTCGGTGTCTAAGAGGCGGTGAGCGTGTTCTGCTTCTGTGTCCCAAAGTTGTCCCGAAGAAGACCCCAGTCGCTCAACATCATCCTAGCTGCTCCGACGTAACCTAACTGAGGGACAAGCAATAACAGGCTATGTCGTCCGATAACATTTCAGCTCTCTTCAACGACGCGTGGACCCAGTGACCTGAGACCGAGCATTGGTGCCATCGTTGATGACCTGAGTTGTCTCGACTCAAAGAAGTCCTCAAGAAGTCTTAAAACTAATTTTTGTGTTAGCAGCGCTATATTAAAGAAAACACAGTATGTAAGAACCACGACAGTTGCCTTTTGTGCCGCCACAGGAAAGCCGTGTTGCGTGGAAGTGCCATCTCTGGTGACGTCAATTTGGAAGAGAGCATATGTCGCCCGATAAAGTGCCCTGTCCGTGTGAGCGCTTCTTCTGTGTCAGAGAACTCGACGTCCCTCGTACATACTTTGGCTGTAAGCGACATCAACGTACAACAAAACGAAAGTAGCCTCTATATGTCATAAACTAATATTCGCCTTTCTGCGCACGTTATTGCCGTATAATGACATCACGCAATCAAACAACGAAACGAAAACGACGCCACAATAACGTTATGCATATCAGCCCGATCATTATCGTTGATTGCAACACTGGTCGTTCGCACAGTACACGTCATTGAGGCCTACATGAAACTGGTGCAGTACGATGGCGAAGTTTACTTTGTGTGGCAGCTGTCCTCGCTGCACTTTCTGCGAAAATAAGGGCAATTAGATGCGCCTTACGAAATTGCTATACTTACAAATAGAGCGCAGGTGTCATGTGGTAGAGTGGCCTCATCTGCGGCAAATTTCGACTGCGAGCGAATCGCCTCCTTATAACTATGGGCATCAAGCGCCGTCAGTGCGTCCATAATGGCTGCTTCCTCCGTTAGCTTTAGGACAGCCATTTTCCTTCCAAACAAGTTAATGGCAGGCTAGTGGCTTCGCCTCAGCTCTACTTTGGCAGTAAACATTTGTCTACTGATTGTAGATCCAACTGGCCCATTTGGGGGACCTTAAGCTGGATATCATTTCCAGAAAGAAGTAGAGAAAAGGGGGTGGTATCATTACCTTGGGCATGCGGAACTGGTGGGGACAGAGACACGAAACACAACTGAACCCAACTGGACAGGACCAGTTGTTTTGTGTCTCTGTCCCTAACTCCTCCCCGTGCTCAAGGAAACAATACCGCCCACTTCGATACAGCAGCTCGCTTTGCACAAGACACGCTTTGCAAGCTCGCTTTGCACAAGTTTCGCAGAATTTTTGATAAAGACAATGTGCCGCTCAACAAACATTATTTTCTTATTGTTGTTGTTGATTTCTATGTTTCGAAATTTCGTCGGTCTTGGCTAATTCTTTCTCTGCCTCACAAGTTTATAGTACTTTTTTACCTGTAAATAAGGCGAACCTTCTCAAAGACTAAGTTATCAGAATATCATTATTGTGAAGCCTCATCTGACGACATCTGGCCGGATTACTGCCTAAAGACAAGACAAGCTTTAATAAAGGACGGCAAAAGGACAGGGTAAGAAAGAAAAAAGAAGGAGAAAGAAAGGACTCATAAGAAGGAAGCAAGCAAGATCTCTGCACTCAAAATCTCAGAAGCATTATACAGCTTGATTAATGACCAGTGCTGATAAAATCTTAAAGAGACGATCTTCCGAGTCCTAATATTTATAATGCCCGTTTGCGGCACGGTTTTCACAATGTTATCTGACACTGACCAAATCCGCTGGCGCCAATAAGAGTGGTGAGTTATGTTCCCCGAACACAGGTCTTTTATTTATTTCTCTGGGTTCTTTTTTCTGTCACTCTAGCGTACCTCTTTTATTCCCTATCAGCGACATGTGGGCAGTAAATATACTCATCAAGGCTGCGATGCAATTGGATAGCACAAACCAGACGAATTCCCCCTCCGTATCTTCGCTGTAGGTCATGGGCTTGTGTCGTGGAGGAATACGGACACACACAGTATATTCCGACGGCCGCTTCGAAACAAAGGCAAACCGCCCAACTATGGGTTTACCTGCCTCTCCGCCAGGTGGCGTGGGAAGACGGCTCAAGAGAGACACGCCCAAATGAAAGAGAGTGCAAATTTCTTCGCGTGAGAACTCACTGAGCCTTTCCTCTTTTTTCCGCACTTTTCTCCTTCTTTTCATGCCTAGTCAGTCCCGAAGATTGTGACGTTCTGCTCGCTTCTTGATGTCTTGGTAATCTTGGGGGACAGTGGTCGGCGTGTGAAAATGCCAAGTCCAGGCAAGGTTTCGGCGGACGTCCATATGCACGACGACGTGCCTTGAGGGAGACAGATGGTTGGAAACGTTGCTTCCTTGGCATATTTACCACAGGATGCATTGTTTATTGCGTTCGAAGTGGACGAAACTATTGCAAAATTAACAGCAACATGACTGCAAGTTCACTTAAAGTTCAAGTGGCGGCACTTTGGCTTTTTCTTGACATCGATTTCGGGTTATCACTACATACATGCCCGACACACACACTCCTGTAAGCTGATCATGTGGCGTCCTGTACACGACGACAACAAGAAATAAGTAATTGTAAACACGACACGACAACACACACACACACACACACATAAATGGGATGACGATGTGGTGGGTCATTCTACGACACGACAATCAGTTATTACTGCTATAGCAGAAGTTATCCAACACATGCAAAAACAACTGATGGACATCAAGAACGGATTGAAAGCATTGAGCCAGTGCACACGCACGTACGCACGTACGTGTGGGTTTTTAAACACGGCATATCATTTTACGAAGGAGTCGAGCACTCTCCTTCCTTTGATTTTCTTGTTTTGAGAACTTAAATTTTGAGATCGGGGATTTCGCAACTGGGAATATCGAGGTCCTCCCTACGTACGTGCACCATATGCATGGGATGATGATTTGGTGGGCCATCACATCACATGAGTTCTGTTCGGTGTGTACAAATACGACAATCAGTTTTGCGTACACACACACACATATAAATGTGACGATGATGTGTTGTTTCATTCTCCGCCGTTATGGCGGTACATTGCCCCATTGCGCTGTGGAAGGGATGAGAAAGTGATGATGATCGAAAGGTGTCCTATTAGAGTCCATCCATTAATCCAGTGTTGGAGAGCAACTCAACAACAGCTCGTAGGCATGGAATCAGATGTGAGGGGTCCTACCATGGCCCGAGAATTTTGGCTAAGTCGTACTGGCGTTGATCGACGCGTTGGAGAGCAGTTTCCATGAGGGCGCGCTCGCGCTCTTTGGTTGGTTGGTTCGTTTTAAGGAAAAAATAACATGGAGATTTTGTCTTCACTAATGTGAGGCCCGCAACCCCACATTACTTGCAATAGTTACTTTGGTGGAAAACTCCTTGATGATGCCAATGAAGGTGAGCAGGAGGATGGCTCGCTCTCGTACAGTCCGCAGACCAGAAGGACGTGATGGAGGTCACCGCGCACACCACATGTGGAACAGAGGCCGATCGCGCCGACACCGAGGAGGTGTTTGAAAGCCGGTGTAAAAGCCACATTAAGTCTCATGCGGTGGAATACTGTGGTAAAGGAACGCGGCATTCGGTGGGGGAGAGTAAGGGACAGTGTGGGGTCAACGGAGTAAAGCAGAGAGTGGGTGGTAATGTCACGTTGCCATTGAGACTGCATCATGGAGCCAGTGAGGCTTGAGACGAGGTGACGGCGACCCCTCTAGACAAGATGATAGGGACACGGCGAGTGTACTGGTGCGCGCCTGCGGCTGTTCGATCTGCGCCCTCGTTTCCGCTGATGGCCACATGACCCGGGATCCACTGGACGACGATAGAGTGGCCCTGTGCGCTTGATTTCTTGTATACTTGTAGAATTTCAATGACCACAGGACTGAGGAAGCCGCGAAGACCCATAGTTGCCACACATTACAGCGCAGATCTGGAATCCGTAAAGACGATCCAGGAGCGAAGGGGATTGTCAGTAAGTTTCCGCAAGGCGAAAAGAATAGCATAAAGCTCAGCGCATGTTGACGATATTTTATGTGAGAGATGATGGCCATCTGAAATTGACTCGGAGAGAATGACAAAGGCAGTCGACGAACTTCCCCTCGTGGTTGAGCCGTCCGTGAAAACTGCGGTGGAAGTCATATAACACGAGCTCATCATATCGAGAGTGAGCTGCTTCGTCACGCATGCAGCGACGTTGCCTTTCTTCCCTGTTAGCCCAGGCACCGACAGGGAGATGCAGGGCGTCGGAAAAGTCCAAGGAGGAGTGCTGGGAGCTGGGAGTGCGACCACAAAGTCAGGTATGCTAGTCTTCAGTTGAGAGACACATGGGTGTACGCTGCTGTGCTTGCGTGTCCGGAGCTGCCTAACTAGCGGATGCCGCCGATGGTGAGCTAGAAGGCGGAGGTTCTGCCGACACGTCTCTATGTAGCGAAGCACTTCAAGCGGGGCTTCCTTAGCCTCAGCTATGACCATATGGGTTTCTGCAGCCCGAGGGACTCCCAAGCACACTCGGAGACTGCGCGCCAGGAGGCACTGAAGCTTATGGACTAAGGAAGGTGGAAGGCTATTCAACACAGGCAAGCTGTATGCAAGTGACCCGCGAACCAAAGTGGACGGCCAAAAGTGGCGCCACGGCACTGCCCCACTTCATGCCTGCCAGATGCCTGCGTGCACGTACTAAGTTAACTGCGGAATATTGAGACATATTTCGTGCACGATGTTTTGTTTCTAATCAAACCCTGTGCGGTATGAACGACGGGGTGTTTTCCCGAGTCGCTACTGGCTTTCGCCCTTCCAAGTCACCAGTTCGCAACAAACATTAGCGCGACCTCCTCACACGTTGCTTTCGCATCTTAGTAGCTACGTGTGCGTGGGTGTGCTTTATGGGGGTGACGGAATACAATGTTTATTGATCAACATCTCCTACTTCTTTTAGAACAGCTATTCTGCCTTTACCTTCCTCTTCCATGAAGCATTTATTTTCTTTCAATTTCTCCGAGAGAGAGAGCTGCTTTGGAGCACACTAAAAATGCGGAGAACAATAATGGGAAAGTCGGTTTATGGATGACACTCGTTGTCAGCACTTCGTGTGTTTTTCTTTTTTTCCTCAATAAAGTTGTTGTTATTGTTCGTTTCTATTCCGCGCCACATGGCGTGAGCCTCGAGTTTCCTGCCTTGAAACCCAGTCACGTCGGTTGCCTGACGTTTGGCTGCGTCAACGCCATCACGAGCTGCTGTATACGGCCGACGGAACAATAGCGGGAAACATGCTTTGATGTAGGATGTCGATTATAGCGCACGACGCATAACGCCAGTACGTCTACACTTTGCCGTTAAGGCAAATAAAAATACTATTGACGCACACGTCAGTACATAGACGCGCAGCATCACCGCCGAGCACTCCTCGCTCTCGCATTTGATATATGAGTACACGTTTAACATGCAAGCGTATCAGATATTCATGACAATAAGAACGGGATGCACGGTCACACACATCATGTATACTTAAATGGATACCATTTAGGTATAGAGGGTGTCCGAGAAAACGTATAATTGAATAATAATTAAAAAACTACACCACCTAGAGTCATGCTGTCAACGGCATTTGTTTTTACTATGTTTTTGCCACCTCCTGATGTGAATGTCCTGTAACGTTAGTTTAATTATGTAAATTTTTGTGAACTAAAGTCGGAAACTTGCCAAGTAACGGTCACGTTTTTACCCCACCAATGTGAAGAGCGTGTCTAATTTACTCAAATTAACGATAGTTCACAGCGATACTCAGGAGCTATCCCATCCGAAAAAATAGCCCAACATCATGCTATACAGAGCTCCCACAGGATAGCGCACGGTGAATTTTTCTGCCCAATCTTTGTCAGTCCAACGAAACATGGTTGGAAGCCAAGCCCACCCCGTATTGCCGAGAGAGAGAACACAGGCATGGCTTATCGGGTCCGACTTTCACTGGGATAATGCTTTCCCTTTCCCAATTTTAGGAACTGTTACTTTTTTTACTATCACTTTGTGGGCTGGCTTTGGAACCCCCTTTCGTCGGACTGTGAGCGATTGCGCTCAAAAAGCCATCGCGCGTTATGGTCCGGTGCTCCAAAAAGCATGATGCTATTTTTTTTTTTTTCGATTGGATAGCTGATGAATATCACTGTCAATTATCATGAATTTGAGTGAATTCGGCACGCTCTTCATGTTGGTGGGGCAAAAAAGTGACCTTCACTTCGCAAATTTTCGAGTGGAGTTCGCAAATATTTACATAATTAAACTTACGATACATGACATTCACATCAAGAGGTGGCAAAATCCTAATAAGAACAAATGCCGTTAAACGCATGATTCTAGGTGGCGTAGCTTTTTTTATTATATTTCAATGACACGTTTCCTGGGACACCCTGTATAGAGCAGTTCCGACTCATTCCCAAGCAGCACAACACCTTGGCCCAATATTGGACCAATATTGGGTCAAGACATGCTGTGCTGCTTGGGTTGGTACCCTTGGCAACTCTTATCATTTGGAAAAACGTCCGACAGGTGCACAACGCACCCTCTGCCGCACACTGACCACGAGGGAGGTACTCGTTTAATTAAGGGGGCACTAGAGTGTAAAAATTTCTCCTCGTATAGTGAACGGTGCCGTTACCTTGACACAAACTCAAAAGGAACAGGATTCGCCTGTTGCGTCACCCAATTTTGTCTCCTGAAACGATGGTGGTGGTGGTGGTGGTGATAGGTGATCCTGAAACGATCTCCCGCGACGACTGCGCAAACCGTTCGAGGAAACCAATGGGCGGCCGCTCCGCATTGCCGTCCTTCTTGAGAAGGCGAGCTCGAAGAGGAGAAGTGTCAGTTGCGATCGCGAGTGAGAGCTACGGCCATTCCCATTAGTTGTCGTGCTCACGTGACCTCTTTCACGCTGCCGCAGTGGCTGAGACGCAAGCAGTGATGTCAGGGCCGAATGGGTCGCTTTTCGTCACCACCACCACCGCCGAATGGGTTCCGCGTTACTGCAATAGCCCTTAAATTTCATCATATGCGCAAGGCCTGTTCTTTGCGTTGGTGGCATTTCTCATTTAACATTATCTCAACATGTAACACCGTCTCACGTTTGGTTACATCAAAACAGCATCACAAGTTGTTTTCACTTATACTGTTCCTTCTCTGTGTGCAGGGAGGAGTGACTGGTTGCATTCCTCTGTGATCGAACGAACGGCTGTGGTCCACGATGCCCTTGGCTCACATGTAAGCATTCTTCTGTAGCGCCCTCAGTGTCAACGGCCCAAGGAGGACGACGAATAAACGAGCGTGCCTCAGTTTTGATTCCCGGCAGCCGCTCATCACGGACCTTTGTTCTGTCCCGCTTAATCCACACTTCCATGGTCCCCCTTCGATGGTCGACGTTGAACGTTTTTTTTTTTTTTCTTAGTTTCTACTTTCGCTTTCATTCCATATACATATTTGTTTCGTTGCTTTTCTCAAAGAAAAAGAAAATAGGTAAAACTAGAGTGAGTGTGGACCACATAGCGGGGTTTGGCGCTGCATCGTCCACCGGAATACGGTGGAAACTTAGGCTGCCCCCAGTGCCATTAGTCTTGCTTAGGGCCAGCGAGCGCTCGCCGAGGGTCACGGGGTCGCCGGATCTTGGTGAGTCTTGGACAGGTGCACTATTTATGATGCGCCTCCTGGAAACGTGAGATGCCCTCTCTCTCTTTTCAAAATATCTCCGCCATGTACGCAGAATCCTTTGCAGAGCAGTTTCAGTTAGTCCTCCTGGGTTGGAAGATGAGGAATGAGCTGGGTGGTTTTCGTTTCGAGCGCTAGAGGGCGTTGCGTGTGTGCATGCGGGTGGCTGAACGTGTTTTATACTGGGAGTATTTTGAAGTATATGGTTTTGTTGCGGATACTTTCTTTACTGCATGTGGTAACGGTTAACGGAAAATGAAGCAGCGAATGTTGTGAACTTGAAGTCGTGAACGAAATCTCACGAGGAACGTTAATTGCTCGTCATGTTCCGGTGTTGTTTTGCTCCAACAACTCTAATGATGCCGAGTTTTGAACGAAAGCCGCTTAACAGTGCGCGTCATGTAGTATCACGTTTTTTTCTCAGCCGTTTGGAGTGCGCGGTTGTTATAACCGATCTCTAACATGCAAACCGAACCGGAGAATGCAGAAAGCAGGACACACACACAAAAAAGCCGATTTCACACTTCTGCCTTGGTATTATGTGTACGGCTAGAGTTATGTGTCTTACTGATCAGTCAAGATCAAAAAATGAAACTCGATACGAAATAAATGAAGAAGGGGAAGCACAAATGAAACATTTAATCACGAACTTGGGACTCGACTGGATGTGTTTCGTAATTTCACTTCGTTTAATCGGAACTCTTGGGTGCTATGGAACACTACCACGAGCTGTCGCGTCGCTGTTTTTCTCGTACATGAAGCTGTTGAGTCGATAACAGAACCTCCCAAATCGCTTCAAAGCACCAGTTACTGCCGGAGACTTTCACTTTAGCAAAAACGGCATTTATGGTAGATGCTCGAAAGAAGACAGTTGAAGAGGTGCTTAAATTCCTGCTTTTTTCAATTGCTTCTACGCTTCGATCGCCCCCAGCATCGTCGTATTGTGGACACAGCGTCGGCTTGTTAGTGGAGCTCCAACGTGATGCTGTAGACAACGAAGTGACAGGTTCGAATCCTTCCACTGGATGTACGTGCTATCTGAGGCCTTCCTTGGGTTTTCCGCCAGGCTTTCCACACGGATGTCACGACACATCCGACTCCTACACAGATATGGGAAACATGAAACTCGTACTGACCTTCCTATCTCCTGCTCTTTTCTGCTGTACTCCCTCCATCTCTTCGCGTCTGTACGCCGCCCATGGCCACAGTCGAGTCGCGGTGCAAACACGGAGCGACAGTGCAGATCTCGAAAAACGTTTACAGAACACGCGAGCGGTGTATTACGTCCTCGGTGCAAAACCCAACCTGTGAGCGCAAACGGGCTCGTTTACTCGTACAGAGGGGCGATCGAGTGCGCTGGTGCCGACACAGCGCGGTAGTTTCGGTATCGTTTGGATGCACCCGAAACGTCGTTTGAATTGGTGTCGCTGCCGGCGCAATCCTCCACCCCTCCGAACGAGTGAACAAGCCCGCTTCCGCTTGCCGCTGGGGTGTCGCACCGAGGGAAAAGTACACCATTCCGTAAAATTTTGTCGGGACCTGTACAACAATTCCAAGCCAACGAAATCGTGCACAATTTGGTGGTTGTCCGGCAAGTCCTGCTACCTCCCACAGCGCGCGCCGACAAACACTCGGCGCATCTTGCACCAATGGTCGCTAAGTATGAGATTCTGGCCACACTGGAACGAAAGGGGGGGAAATGATCGGAATAAGATTACAGGTTGCTATCTGGAAACTGGTCAGACGTTATTGATAGCCCCCATCTGTGCAGCTGCATGGGCTGTAACTTAATCCCGCACGAAGCCCGTCAGCGGGAATTCATATCGGCACCAGCATTGCTCAACGGACCAAAGATCGGAATATGATGGCAACGTTGAACGTGATCGGCTGGTTTGATTGCTCGTAAACAGCTCCTAAAATGATCGTAACTACTTTCCCAACCTGCTCTTTCCTTGCCAGGCGCTTTCGAAAAAGTTCACCGGGAAGAAAGTTATGGCATGCGTTGCCAAATCGTTTGGCAATTCTTGTCTGAGGTTAAACCATAACCTGGCTGGAGGATGTTTTACGGCATACCCTTTCACTTATGAAAGTACAGAGTTACCCAGGGTAAAATATGAACCTTGCAGCGAAAATAATAAAAATATTGTTTGGGAGCAAAACTGTATGATAGAGAGCGTACTCTGCACTAAAAATTTGTGTACAATTTGTTGTTTGGTTCGGTTCTTTGTGGATAAATCGGGAAGCATTTATCATTTCCAAGCGTAGCATGCTGCACTCCTGTCGTTAAAATTACAGTGAATATATAATTCTAGAATTAATTTCAAAGCATCATCGATGCCCCGAGTACTAAAGAAAATGGCATAATGCATCTATTGTCTTGAAGTTGGACAACTACCTACCTACTGATCCAGACCCCTCCTAGATAACACGCGCACTGTCCTCCCCAGCACTGCAATTAAGTAGTCCCTAAACTTTGCAGACAGTTCCATCCATTTTATTACGACATGGAGTAATGTTTTGATGTGAACGTTGCCTTGAGTTTGAAGTAAAATACAGGAGAGAAGAACACATGACAGACTTTCGTGAGTCTGTCGTGTCTTCTTCTCGTCCTGTGTTTTACCACAAACTCAAGGCAATGCTACATCATGCCAACAGCAACTCGCTTGCCTGCTCCTGTTATGTTCAGGGACTACTGACGGAGGCAATGTACGTATTCTCCAACAAAACAAACGATACTCCAATTTTTCATAGTATGCAGAATCAGCGGGCTCATACAGTCTGCGAATAGCAACGCACCCATAACAGCAGCAGCGTGCTTGCAATGCCCCCTATCTAAACCAGTCTTGCATTGGGCTACCACGCCGTGAAAACATGCGCTCTGTTACATACCACATTTTCACCTTCTCACTTTCGCCACCGTCGCCTCACCTCCACGCGTTCGAAACACACCTACATCCCATTCCCGGCATGCCCTTCTTCAACCCTCCACCACGCAAATTATTTCACGTCGAACAGAGACAATGCAAACCACCTTCCAGCTGCGTCCTTCCTACTTATTCGACAACAGAAGCACGGACAGCACCCCGTGGCGATCGAACAAAACCGCTAATAAAAACTGCTGGCGCGAGAATCAGAAACAAGAAGAATGATTGATGTGCACGCACTGTCAGTAACCGCGAATGCACTTTCGTCTTCCAACACAAGAGGACTCAAATTGGCAGCAGTTGAAACAGAAGGGCCGCAAAATGGCCGTCGTTGGTTGGTTAGTTCACCTGCTTGCGGACAGGGGCCAACCGCATCGCAAGCGGCGCTGCCACTAGAAGTCGTGACGAAATTGAAGGGGTCTTCACTCTGCGAGCACGATTTACCCGGAGGGCATCGCGAAGGTATAGGGCTTTTGAGGTTGGCAAGAGACTGGAAAAGCAGGAATGAAATGAAAAACAAATACAACGAAAAAAAGCAAAGGTGATCGTGTGGTGAAAGCTTGTCTTCGAGTGCGTCTGGCATGGAGCTGAAGATATCGGATACATTGTTGAAGATGGCATGAAAAGAACTGAGTGGCTGTCGATGTTACGGATGTGTGATGTGGTTTTTAATGCGTGTGACCGGCGCTTCGTCCCGTGGAGCCTGCAAAACGGGACACGATCTTTACCGGTTGTCATTGTTCTTCTCGAATCTTGCTCTTGAATTCCTGGCGGTTACAAACACCACAACGGCATCTGAACAGAGAAAGCAAAGCCGTACTAATGGTATAGTATGTAATGTTGCCTGTACCATTAAAGATACGCTTCCTGATTCCAAGATCGCGGGATCAATCCCAGTCGAGAACGCTATAGAATTTCGCTGGTATCACACAAATTTCAGAGACACGTCATTAAACACGTGCTACGTGTAACGACATGCATGAGTACATGACATGGTTGCAAACAAAGGAGTACACCTTCGCCACACGGGATTAAAAATTCAGTCAACGTCGCTAAGGTTCTCGAAACCATTATGCAAGGTGCTATCCTACTTTTTTTTATAAATATGTATACCGTATTTTCCTGTGTGTAACGCGCGCGTTATATTATATTTTAAAAAGTCTCCCGAAGAGGCAGTGCGCCTTATCTACCGGTGTGCGTTATGCGCCGAATTAATTATTTTTGCTGGTAGAGCGGCTGCTGGAAGAAGTTGCTGTGATACCTCTCTTCTCGAGCCCTGGTTCCCACGCTTGACAAAGGCATAAATAGTTCATTTAAGTATAGGTTCAGTTAGGTAATGGTAAACAATACCATTACCATTATTACATTCATTTAAGTGCCATGTTCGGCAAGTACGGTATAGCGAAGTGGGTCCAAGAGTGGTAACTAAGGTGCGCGTCACCCCCCCCCCCCCAATTAGTAGATACCCTTCCACACCAGGCGATACACGATAGGCAACAATACATACCACATGCAGAAAAAATCACTTGCTCGCAGAGAGGTCGTCACTTTGTTTTGCGGCTTCATATAGCGCCGCAGGGAATGAGAGGGAAGCGGTGGTCTGGTGTGGCGCGTCACCCCTTTCCGTCGCGTCACCCAGTGCGGACCGCACCCCTCACACCTCCGCAGTGACGCCACTGCCAAGAAGCATGGGACCACATCGAGGTGTCAGCGATCCTCAAGTCATTTCAGAAGTCTAGCGAGCGTGAGATGAAACGCTAGAACGTCAAGGGGGGGAGACCGATGCCTACTACGCACCGAATCTGTCGGATCGGACTTGGATGTCTTCGATAAGTACTGCATCCGTGCAGTTTCATCGTGCATCGTGCAGAGGTCTATCGACCCGTCGATGGATTTCGTTGCCACACACCACTGCTCGCTTCGAGAAACGTCCATTCTACACCGACTACGCCTTAATGCCGTCAGGACACCTCTACTTCTCTGTAAAATGGGTCTTCTCCAGTCGCCCAAATGCCCCACTTGCGCTGTTGAAGCTGATGTTCCACACCTTCTCCTCGACTGTCACAGATTCGACACCCCTCGAGCCACGCTGAGACGACGTCTACTCGAGCTGCGGTGCACGGACTTTTCTCTGGCCACTCTGCTCGGCCCAGTACGAGACGACACACAGCGGTCTGTGACCAAAGCAGTTCTGACTTTCTTGAGAGATTCAGGTCTTATGAACAGCCTGTGAACTCAGTCGTGCAATCTCATTCTTCTGTGCCCCACTCTCACCCTCAACGGATTAACCTCATGCTTTCCTTTTAAAGTCATCTTTTGTGATCCATCTCATCATTCTTTCACCGTTTCCCAAGCAGCACAACATCCTGGTCCAATATGGAACCAATATCGGACCAATATTGGGCCAGTATTGCCAATATCGGTCCAATATTGGGCGAAGATGTTGTGGTGCTTGGGTTGTTAGTCATTTCTTTTTTTTTGTCATCTTTATCTTTAATCTACCTCATCCTTCTTTCATCATTTGTTGGTTTATCCTTTATTTCCCTAATTCTTTTTTCTTTTTCTTTATTTCTTATTCCTTCCTGTCTTTCTTTCTTTAATTATTTTCTTTTATTTTTATTTATTTATTATTTCTTAAGTTTATTTATTTATTTATTTATTTCTGGAACAGCAAGCCGACGTCTCGTTTGGCTGACCTTTCCCCCGTTTTTTTTTTTTTTTTTTCCCTTTTCGTCTTTATGTCCCCCTCACATAAAAATTACGTACGCTCGACGCACGGACTTTGACTACCGCAGACACTAAAGGTGATGTGATGTTCACAGTTTACGTGCACTGTTAACGCGTTATAAATCGGTGGACATTACGGTATACAGTTTCCTTTCCAGATTCTCCTCATTTTCGGGGGTGCGCGTTTTTTATTCGCGCGTGTTACGTAAAATACGGTTGACATAAGTCTGTGTAATGAGAACAGAAAAATTCAATGACGCCCTGACGTCATTTCATTTTTATTACGTTAAATTAATGTGTTTCATGATTATGCGTTGATTGATTGTGAAATTGCCACCTTGATTGTGAAGTGGTTGTGTGTCAAGCGATGTCATTTTTTTAATTTACATACTGTTTACATGTTTTTAAATTTACATATTACATCGCATGCAATATGTAAGAGAGAATGGGAATACCGTTGTTGGTTGTCCGTACCTCCCCCCCCCCCCCCTGTACTTGAGGCGCTCTAGCTCAAGGGAGAAGGCTGGTGTGGTGTAGCGGTTAGGATATCTGACTGGCGATCAGGGGACCCAGGTTCGATTTGTGGCGTGAGCAGCCTTTTTTTTCCTGAGTTTTCCCGAGCGTTTGAACCTTACGTGTGTGTGTCGTCCCTAATTGTGGTCCGCCTCCGCCCATTGTCGTTGTTTGCGTCGAGGATTGGAAGCCATTCGCACCGCATCGTTCCAGGAGAAGTGACATCCTACATTCCTTTTGTTTAGCATTGCCCAGCACACTTACTATTTCTATAGTTACAATTCGTCAGAAACTCCTTTACGAATGGTCCAACGGAAAACATTATTCGCAGCAACGAGCGCCAGTACTGAAAGACACACAAGGGTCGGTTACAACAGAGTCATTTGGAGGGAAGTTGGCGCTAATTATCTCCATTCCCCGCTCTTTCCCAGAGGAACAGAATGGGAAGGGGTGTTTTAGCTACACGCAGCATTTCGTAATGGTCCACCAGTCGAAGATGTCCCCGCCACACGCCCAAGAAGCCTTCCATCGTCGTCGGTCAGCTTAATCGTTGGAGGTTGCCGCTGCCAGTGGACGTGTCATCTGCTGATGACTGAGTTACTGGGTCGATATGGGGGCTTATAGAACTCTATACGTTCGGTGTGGTGGCTTTTGCGATGGGCTTCTATGAGGGTCTTCTGGGTGAGGAGCAGTGTGAGGGTACCGGAGTAATAGTCATATTTGGTATTATAGTACAAGTGCGTCAGACTTGCCGGAAATCGGTAATATAACACTAGTAAGCAGAATCATAATGCTAATAAGCTCAACCAATAAGTCCTAAACAAATTACTTGAAGTCAAAACTAATAATTTAAACTGGTAGTTAATAATACCTAATAAATTTGTCATGCTCTCACTGTGTCTAATTCCTGATCAGCAGATTGTTATTCTTATCTCAGGTAACTTTGAACCTTGTTTGCGCTGTTTCACAGATTGAGGTCTATGCTTAATTGTCTATTTTATGGTTTGTTGGCATTATGATTATTATATTGGATGTAATTTTTAATTTTGTTTGCTGTGTTTTGCCGACTGCGCGGCCCAGCCCACATACCTTTCATGCTTAGGTGGGCCAATAACATACTCCCGTCGCCATATCAGATTAGTGTCAGTAGCCAACACTAACGTGCTGAGTACCTTGTGACCACAAAAGTCAGCACACCATCATCATTTCAATCAGTCCAAGGCGGCGAGCCCATGACGACATTAGAGGGCCGTCACAGGGCACTTGGGGTTCTGGGCTGGGTCAAGAGAACAAGCACAAACGTCACAAACAGAGAGTGCACACAGTCACTCCCACATGCATACATCCCCCCGTTTAAAAAAAACAACTGAAAACATGCAGAAAACATTGCCTTTCTCAAGACGTGAATAATGCTTACGGAATAATAATAATAATAATAATAATAATAATAATCAGTGATGGCCACTAGCTACTTCTACAGTAGTTTAACTATAACTACGAACTACTTCGCGATGGAGTAGTTTAACAAGTAGTTCAACTACTTTTGAGGTAGTTAAAGCTATTTATTTAACTACAATGTATTAACAATGTATTTTAACTACATCTATAACTACTTGACGTTGTCCATCAACACCAATCCCATTCTATAGTGTTATTTGACACCTAAATATGAATGACAAGCAGTAATAAAAGTGAAGATTTAGTACATGTGCACGGCACAATTGCTCTGCACCTCCATTCTCATCATACAATTAGCTCAACGTAAAAGTCGGAAGCACAATCGTGTCGTAAAGCTTGCGGCAAAATCGGAAGTAGTTTACGCCTGCAGTGACCTAACTACTGTAGTTAACTACTCGAAATAGTAGTTTAACTAGTAGTCGCACACTACATTTATGCAAGTCGTTGATAACTACTTTTTAACTACAACCAGGTAGTTTAACTACATGTAGTTAACTAGTGACCATCGCTGATAATAATAATAATAATAATAATAATAATAATAATAATAATAATAATAATAATAATAATAATAATAATAATAATAATAATAATAATAATAATAATAATAATAATAATAATAATAATAATAATAATAATAATAATAATAATAATAATAATAATTTGGAGTAGATTTACACGTAAGGTGAGTCAGCTTATTTGTGTGGCGACATACTACACCTGTCGCAGGGTAGGACTGCGGATAGTATCGACCACCTGGGGTTCTTTCACGAGTGCAGGAAATCTCCGACACACGGTGCTGCACTCTAAGAAAAAAGGGAGTACTTTTACTCCTTTTGGGGACTAAATGCATTGCCACAAAAAATAGTCCCTTTCGGGAGTAAATGCACGGGAGTAAATGAATCTCACAGGGTGGAGACTGCATTTCACGCGCTGTTGTAAGAGTCCCAGGTACATAATTGGTTTGCATGCATGAAAATACTTTGAAGCAAACCATCAACCGTGATATATCGAGTGATATAAAATCTTGCGCCATACTAGGGCACAATTTGCGAAGAAAGATGCGCTAACTGTTTCTTACTCTGTGTAGCTGGAAAATGGCTACGTTGTCTGAGTTATACAGCTTTATGTCGTTCAAATTGACCAAGGGCACATATTTACCTAGCCTGTTGCATTCAGGAGACCATTCGCGAAGTTTAGTGACAATTTGTAGTCCTGGGGAGTAAATGTCGGGACTAAATGTCGGGTTAGGGGACTAAAATGGGGAGTAATTGCAGACTAGGGGAGTAGACGCTGCAATTACTCCCCATTTTACTCCTTTTTTCCTTAGAGTGTGGAAGCAATGTTTAACGTTTACGATTGCGTCATCTAAACAACCCCAACAAGAAGCACTTCGGTTTACCAAAGGCAGTGTTGAAAAGCAGGATCTATATGGTTTCTGCCAATCTGGCTCGCACTATAGAAGCTCGTCTCCACACTGTAAGTGTGATTTGAGCTTGAATTAGAGCATCAATCAAGGACGCAGGATACAAGCAACGAAGTCATATGATATGCCTATATTACACAGTATGACAAATATTTTCTTTCTTATTCATGTTTATCTCTGTGCGTGAAAAAAGGAGGGGGGTATATGTTCATTCACACAAAAGGAGATGTCAGCCAGGCAAGCGAAAAGGGGTTTCTCTTGTATCTTCGTCGTACTTAATGACGTGACTGACAGGAACATTGCGAAAGAAGGCACCTCTGACCGCACATGAAAACATGCAGAGCTCTGTCTTTTTCATAATGACATTGTACTTGTTGTAAGAAATATCCTGCTTAACATGGCGTTGCATAAATATTCCACATCGATGACTAATCTTCCCCTTCATTAATATTCACGATAAACATATCCCCCCACATACACACACACACACACATATGCGTACATCGGCGTATTATCAGGCACCTCAACGGTCGTGGCTATTCTCTTCTCTCCTCTTCTTCCTCTTCCTTTTTCCATCTTCATATTTCTCTTCTTTACAACAACCAACTGGTGGTGATGGTGGTGGTGATGACGAAAGAGCTCGCCGTCGTCGGCCTCACAGGGGTGGGCAGCGTCACGATTAACGCTCTGGGGGAATGTACGTCCTGGGCCGACTTCTAAGGGAACTGGGCCGACATATGTGTGACATATGTCTAAGGAAAACCCAGGAAGAACCCCAGACAGCACAGCCAACTAACCAACCGACCGCCTCTTATCAAGCCAATACATTCACTTCGACTTCTGTTTACTTCGAAAGGACACCAAAATTTGCAAGTCACTTCGCACGTTGCAAAAATTAAGAAAAAAGGACAGTGTTCCACCGAACCAGTGTTCCACCGAAGTGCAAAGAAAGGAAAGTAATGGAACTAACAAGGACTAAGTTTCCACTATCACCGAGTACAAAGCTAACAATAAACAGTACAATGAACTGACATATACATGTATATGTAACATAACCCCCCCCCCACACACACACACAGTATTCCCAGGAACGTCGATGGAATCCCAACATTGCTAACATATTGGGCACAGCGTGCATTACACAGCTTCACTAACTTGTTGGTGAAGTGTAATGGTGAAGCTTTTGCATATTCCAGCCATCTGCGTATGTTCCTAACACTTAAGAGGCAGCTCTTTTCTCTCGACATTTCATTTTTCAGCTGCTCCCCTTGGCCACCTCCGTAGCCAAGACATCGCAGCCATCGAGGAAGAGCAAAAACGCCTATAACCATGCATATTAACACTGCACGTAATAACTACAGCGTGATAGCAGCGAGAGCATGTTGCTTTTATCATACTCGGATTAAGTTTGATGACCGGCACAACTCGCCTCGCACGCACCGGTGCTGTGTGTGTTCTTGCTTGGAGCCTTAGAGGTTATTATTAAATCTGGCAGGTCCTTGTTATCGGGTGATCCGATCGGCTCCTACCACTTTGGGAGGGCAATTCTTTTGGCACGTTTTTACACCGAGCGCCGGTCTGTGTTGGCGCGCACGGTCATCAACACCGATGGTCACGCATCGGCAAGTGTACTGTACTGCTTGGGACCTGTCGAGCTTCACAACGAGTTTCCGAATGACGCGCAAGTACCCGAGAAACCCTTACCGTGCATAAGGGCCTGCCTTCATAGACCGGTTGAGGTTCCTTACATGGTGACAGACAATACAGCACACACTTACCGAAGACACAAAGGGGTGAACAGGCAGACGAGGGGTCGACTTGCGCACCTTATGTCAGACTTTTGTACATCAGACTTGTACATACAGGGTGTTCCACGAGAGGATGTTACAAGATTCCCAAAAATGCGTTTCACTTCAAAAAATTATAAGACTACTACACTCACACGGACGTTTGCCACAGATTAAGGCCGTTTGCATTCGTGTCACGCACTAATTAAGCTAATTTGCATAATTAAACCCGAAAAGCATTTTTCTTCCTGAATTCAGAAGCCTATGGCACGGAGTTTTTCACAAGATTTCGACAAACATTTGACAGCCGAAAATCAGTAGCTGGGCGTAGTGCGCTAAGCGTGCTGATATCTCGTTATATCGCTTGTACTTTGTAAATGACTTTTTGTACGAAAAAGAAAAACGAGGAAAACGCTATTTGTCGTTTTAGCGCAAACCTTAAGCGGTGTAGAATAGTCCAGGGAAGGATCGGTACGCTGTCAAATGTGCGAAAAAATACCGGATTAGTTTTGCTCCTCTCACAATATTGTGTCAGCAACATTCGTCGGAGTGATTCTGAGGCGCGTCCTCTGGCGGTGTAGCCAGCATCTCCTTGGTTGTTCTTGGTCATCGTAACGTACGTAAAACTCAGGACTTTTAATACGTGCGATTGCGCACTCGTAGGTACACAACGCCGGTGAGTTCTGTTCTTTCTTCTTCTACTTTTTTTTTTTCCCCCTGCTACCGAGAGGGCGCAGTGCAAGATGTCCCATCGAAGCAATATCATTTACTGTTGGCCTCGTTACGTTTGTGCGCTTTAGTGTGAGCTCTGTTCCTTTGTGCACTGACATTATCTGACATCATCATCATCATCGTTTGTTTGTCTTAGGGTTCGTCTGTTTGATTTGGTAGAAGAAAAAATTGTTTACCACTTACGGCTCTATTTACGGTTATCAACCAAGTGTCTAAGGGTAACTTCAGTGTCTAGCACTGTTTTAGCGATTTTATTATGCGTGACCAACCGGCCCAAATTGGTACTTCCAAGGAAAGGTAACAGTAATGGTAACGGAAACAGAAACGGTATATTACCGAAACTGGGTATGGTAATGATAACAGAAACGGAAACGCATACCACGGTCCTCCCTTACCGGAAACAGAAACGGAAACGAAAATTATCGTCCGGTATTGAATTCGGGTAATGGCTATTCCTGTTGTGCGATCCCATTTGAGTGACTTTTCATTTCATTTTTTATGTTGTTTATATTGTATTTTCATTTCCGGTAACGCTCTAAATACTACGAGAGCATGGGAAGAAAATGCGATATTGGATCTCGTGCACAGAAATCATCTCGAGAGTGCTTCCCTCGCTTACCTACTCGTCCCAGCCCTCAACACATGAGACTTACAAAACATAAACTTCACATGCTCTACTCCACCATGGCACGAGGATGAAAGCATACGCTTTTTATTTATTTTTCACTTCTTTTTCATTTCACCGCGGCTATGAAAGTATTATTTACTACGGAGAGCCCTCCCCTATGAATGCGACATTGGATGAAGATCACGCCTATCTTGAGTAGCTGGACTCAGAGTGACTGAAGACCAGGACATGTTTCTACTTTTTATTATCTTGCAAACTGAGCGTATGCCAACGACGTAAACTTGCTCGTGTATGTACGCCTGACACCGAAGCAGTACTTCGGCAAAACAGTGTTGTGGCAGAGCAGGACGGGCTGTCCTCCACAGCTCTCTAAGAGCCGCTCCTTTACCGGAAACAGTAACGGAGACGTAACCGAAACAAAGTTGAAAGGATGGTATCAGAAATGCATAACGGAAACGAATCTATAGCAATAACGAAAATGGAAACGGAAACGAAAATACGTCCGTTTCCCTTCTTTGCTTTATACACTTACGTCACAATTTTAGTCACACTTGCAGTTCTTAACAGTTCTTAAAAGAAAAGTTACGGGCAGCACTGCGTCGAGGTGGTCGCGAATTGCGCATTGCCCGTCTAGTATACGGCGGAAAAATACATTGCATGCCGACAACACTGGTGTAGACCAAAAGAAGTTGGCTACGTGTCGGCTACGTAGCCATCAAGACCAGCTAGCCAGTCGGGAACATAGCCTGAAAAGATTGAGTGATTCTTTAGGCACATCGACTCACATAGGCTTGTATTGTGTTCGTCTGCTGTGTGTTCCGGCCTCAGAACAGTTCCTTCCCATCGCGAAAATTGTTGGAACAACAGTGTTGCTTGACGAATTGTGGATTATTCGCCACTAGACGTCGCCGCCAGCCGCTTTACCCAGTGCCGTGTTTGCCACGGAGTCTGGCCATTAGGACGAGCCTAAAAAACAGGCTCGACCTGTGAATCAAATTGAGTGTTTTTCATTGGCTGTTGTTTCCCATGCGGGCCGCCATGACACCACAATTTTCCCGAAAATGGCGGCGTAGCTTGAAATGCCGAAGCGAGGATTTCATGACAAATTTTTTCACAAATTACTTCAATTTTATTCCGTGAGTGTACATTCTGTTGCAATTATCTTGCAAATCACCTTTAAATTACGCTCCAATGTCGATGTTTGCCTGAAAATAATATGTTTCGTCGTCCTTGTTAGGCCTAGTAAACACAGCGATCACAGGCAAATAGCAAGAAAAACGCTACACATGGTCAAAAATTAGCATTTTATGACATACTTTTCTTCATATACACACCTTTGCCAAAATATGTATAATACCGGCAGTCTGTTCCAGCAAGCGTCCTTCCGGCCAATCAGTTCTGCTAGCAAGCACTTCTGCTATTCTGCGTCTTCCCGACATGCCCCTCTCCATCCAGATGGCGCCTTTAAAAGTGGACGCAATATCCATTATGTTGGTGCGTCGTCAGGGAATATTCTATTCAACCTAACCCAATCCAGTTTCCCGAAAATGTCGGCACCCACAGTGAATACAGGTAATATATAGCTTGGATAGCTTGGGCTTAATAGCGAACTGTATTTTGGATCGTGATTGGCCAGAGAGCTCAAAAAGTGGGTGGAGCTTCAGGTATAGGCAGGTCCCATTAATGGCCAGACTCACTTTGGCATACATGGCACTGGCTTTATCTAACTGCTAGCTCCCTCTAGCTAGCTAGCTAGTATTGAGGCACCCTACTCGACCTCAATGTTGCTAGCAAATTAACTATATTAAACGTCCTTTGCCACATTTGCAACTTACTGAGTTCACAAAGAACAAGCTGTTACGTCGTCAAGATAAACTGGTTGTCTGCTTAGTTTCCTTATTCGTTTCCCATCCTCGTAAGTTTACGGACACAGTCCCGAAGAAGCCCACAAAGTCCGAGCTCTCGCCTCGGTAATCCTAATCCTTCTAAACTGAATTTCCTAAACACTTCGCCTTCGTGGTGCATACCCCTTGCTCTTTGTGATTCAGCCGGAGGAGCATTGCTCAAAGCCCCAATTAAATATGCGACGACTAGCCCGCGAAAGGATCACATAAAGAGACGGATACCGTAAGCACAACAAACAAACTATAGGAGATTCCACTTTGATAGTCAGGGCACGTCTAGGATGCCTTCGTGGCCGGGTAGCCATTGGCTGAAACGCCTCAGGCGGGAAAAGGTCCTGAATAATGCGCGTGCAGCAGGCGCCGATGCCTCTGTTGCAGCACTGCTGCTGGCAAGCAGCATACAAATGGCCAAATATATATCTGGCGGTCGTACTTCAAGCATAAAGTCGCTCACTGGTTTATCATTGAATATGACAGTAAGTTCAGAAAACGAGTCATAGATAGGTGTGAATATTACATTCACGATATACCATATTAACGGCAAAACACGTTTCCTCGGTTTTTTTTAAACACCTAAACGGTGTACAAAAAGCGCCAGTTCAAAGGACGCATTCTGTAGAAAACACCGTTTCAGAAGTGTTGTATATTCCATTGCAAACACTGTTTCAGATGGCTGTTTTTGGAAAAGGGATAACTTCGCCAATAATCCTGGTGGTTACTGTGGTATAGGGAGCATCCCAATGAAGACAACTGAGGGATGCTCGCATGTTTTCTGTGGTGGGCAGTCCTCTTGGACTACCCACATCCCAGAGCAAGAGGGTTAGCACACCCCTCCATCTCCTGTGCCACCATCATCTCTTCCCTCCCTCTTTCACGCTCCCCTCTTCTCTCTCCCCTGGGTGCACCGAGCCGCCACTCAAGAGCAGACTGACCGCACATTGCCCCTACATCACCCCGCCCACCCCACACTGTTTTGAAAACACATTTTTGAAAGCTCCATACACTTTTAGAACTGAAACATGGTGTATATTTATAAAAACACCCCTTTTTAGTTACTGACTGGTGTCAAATTCAAATTAGGAGTATGTAGATAGGTGCTGACAGGTGTAAAAAACTACCGTTGGTTAGAATAATGCCGACACACGATGCGAACGATGACGAAGAAGCCAAAATCTCCAGTTTATTTTTCTTCAAACCAAACCAACCAAACCCAACCAAGTTTTAAAATCGTCACGCAACTTAGTTGACATTGTATAGAATGGCCGCCGCGCAAAGAAGTTATTTTGATTTTTCCGTTGCCTTCATCGTCTCACGTTCTATAGAGTAATCGTTGTTCATGCACTGTCACTATGTGCGAACAAAGGCAGCTCTTTCTTTAGAGCCGCCAAGGAGTGAAAAGCTCCCCTTTGTTATTCATGCATATCAGCGATTAAACTTATACGAAGAGAGAAATCTAGTTACTAGACGGGATCCTATAAATGTTTAATGAATGAGCATTGAAGTTCTATTAAAAGATGACGTGGGCGCTGTTCCTCCAATTGTCATCGGAGCCTCAGCCTGATCTCGTCGCTAGATTAGGACTGCACTCTGATAACGGAACTTCACCGCATAGCCCGTTGTGCGCCAACCTCCGCCACGAATCATAGGGTTACCGCTTGTAATTCGAAGAGCGAGGGCGGCGTACGCCTTTCTGTAGCAATTTCGATATTATGATAATTGAACATAAAACAAAAAGTCCATTTATGGTCGTAGAAATTTGTGGAACTCATAACTAATAGTGTTTGCATCAATTTGACAGCGTTCATTTTGACTTTACTTCGATTTTGCGTGACGTTGCTCCGGAAGTGAAGTCTCTGGAGGACAATATTTGTTGTCCTCCTCTGTCTACACTATACCCTCGGAACACTCTCCTCTTCATGACAGCGATATCTTTATGGGTTCAACCGGCGCCGATAGTCGTGTACGTCTGTCCGTAACAGTTGTGGAGAGAGAGTGATCAAGAAGGAGTACAGAAGGCACAACTCAAACGATATGATGATAACGATTTACTCCACAGTCTGTATCACAAAGTTGGAGCGAAAGATGTTTTTTTCGCATTACTAGTTCTCTACCATTAATAAGAACCTCTGCACATCTACCCAATTTTGTTTCATTGGTCGAAAGAAGCTGTATGTAATCTCGCGTGGAAGCTTGGCTACGCGAGTTCAACCACGTGTTCATTTTCTTTCCCTCAAAAACCGGTACACTGCAAAATCCTGTCTCATTTTTCAAAGAAAGCGACCACAACCCCCCTTCCCTGCGGACGTGTGTTATTATTGAACCCTTCCAACACCGGAATGGCTATCACGTAGCATCCACGTTCAGCCGACATTTTTCTTTTCTTTGCGAAGTCATCGACTCCTGGTCTGGCAACCTATAACGCAATATTCTGCGTGTACGGACCCACCGACTAATTAATGGATGGCGCGATATGAACCTTCAATTAAATTTTTTTTTTAAATTGGTCCCACCGGAGAGGGCAAATAGGAAAATGCTGCGGGCCTCCCATATAATACGATCCACGGAAAATGAGGTTATGAAAGTATGATTAATCCTGCCGCTTATGCGGAGATGCTACAAAATGAACGAGGAAAGGGTCACGGCTCAAAGTGCAGGTACGCCCATTCAATAAGTTTTGCCCTGGTACTTAAAAACAGTGTACCTCTTTGCATGGGGTATCGATAATATCGGCAGTTTTGTTGTGGTCAAAAATAGACACAAGTCTAGAGCGTTGATGAGGCTGTTATTTTATTGCGAAAGGGTGGGTATAGTCATCTCTTTCCTTTATAAATTTGGATGAGTTTTCAGGTGGTCATATTGAGAGATTCTTTTGTTAGGGTTGAGCGGATCAACTTCTGCGTGTAGTTTCAAAATATTGGATGGTACCGGTATTGTTGCTATCTCACGTTTCCTTTCTATTTCTTCCTGGTATCCCAATCTTCCTTTCAGTCGGTTGTTCTGTTATTGCTGTTGTGCTGTATGCGCGTTATATCGATTGGGTTTTGTCATTGTGTAGCTGCATTATTCCTCCAGTACAAAAGTCCTTGTGGCTAAATATCGACCAGGAGTGAAACCGTGATTGATTTTAGCCTGACAACCATTCACGTCACCCTGCGCGTGCGTCTGCGATGGAATGAGCAAGGCTAACGCTGCCCAAACAATACAAACACCGAATGTCACCGAAAATGTCTGCTATTTGTCGGAACCTTAGCGTTGTCGAAGAAACACTACGCCAGTCACTTTGGTTGGACTCTTGTGTTGATACGTACCTTATCTATATCGTAAATGTGAAGGAATCGACGTCACTGCCCCACAGAATAGAACACCACCTCACACGTAGAATGCTTTCAAGGATGCCCAGGCCACTAGAATCATTACTTCACCGGTAACAGGCGGAACGTCCCCTTCGGCTACGCCTTACCAGGATAGCCTCCTCACTAGATTCAACCGTGTGCAGAAAGCTAGAGGACACCTTGCGCATCCTCCTCAGCTGCCGGGTGATGCACAAGTCAACAAGTGCATGGAATGCTTTGAAAACGTCAAGAGACCACTTGAGATCAAGCAAGCATATACTCCGTCTCTGGCCTATCGGCAAAATGTTTTGCACTCTGTGGTCTCCTTCCTCGCGTCCCACGTCCCGATATTCCAGCACTGTGAGATTGTTCAACACAACGCGGGTCAGGACTTCTGTCGCGTGAGCAGTCCTTTGCTGTATTCTTCCACTAGAATATTCTTTCTAGCGGTTTAATCCTGCGGCTAGCTATTCTTGACCCCGTAGCTGTTCTTTATTCCTCACGTCCCTCGTGAAACACGCTTCCTTCTTGGAATCTGGTAGCATGCAATCCCGCCGCCACAACCGTGTATTCATACAAGCGATATTCCCAAGAATACTCCAATGGAATATGCGAACAACTCCACGTAAACGCGAGCGCCGAACGTCATGTCATTTCGCGTATTGTTAACCGCGAAGTAAATCCTGCGGCGCAGTCACAATATATTTGGTAGCAAACGGCAGAAAAGGACGCAGATGGTGTCTTCTGCTAAGTGCATGTGTCACTTACGATATCCCAGCTCCGTGAGATTGTTCAACACAACACGGGGCAGAACTTCTGTCGCGTGAGCAGTCCTTTGCTGTTTTCTTCCACTAGAATATTCCTTGCGTATGTCGCTTTGACACACGGTAAGAGTGTTGGAAAAGCCAACCTCCGCATTGTTTTTAACAAAAACCTAGCAGCACAGGTTCAACGTTGAACCCTCGCGCGCTGAGGCGTCCCCCAAATGCCGCGTTTGAGCTCGAAAAACGGACGAAGCGCACGGGCGACACGAAAACGCGGATGACGTAATTGGCACTTTCGTCGCCGTTCAGCGACGAGACACAAATTGGTAATAACAGGTTTCCAGTCGATAGCGATCGATTCAAAACGCTCGTTCCGTTCACCAGGGTGTATATATATGTCACTGTCCAAAAAGGGGCTCCATTCCCGTGTATAGCGCTGCTTGCTGCCACGGTGCGTGGCAAGCGCTAGTGATGTCGACGCGATGGTTCCGTCGCTCCTCGTTTGGGCAGGTCGTTCGGTCGATAATGATCACCAGCGGGGATTTCAGTTCGCGATGGGGTTCATGCGGAGGGCAACGGTTCGATGGATATGCGGAGTTTTACGCGGTCGCGAGATGGGTTTGAGAGCCCGACGACGAAAAAATGCGAGAATGAAAGGTGAAGGGTCGTGAAATGTGAAAAAGTTGGTGCTCTAGTAACAAAGAGTGATCCCTCGAAACACCGAATATCTTCTGGATGTACGAATCGGTTCGGACGTTATTCGTACATCCAGTGGATATTCGGTGTTGTTGGGGATCAGGTTTTAATGATCAATTTGAAGGCATCTGTCCTCGTACGGCGAAGGAGGTTACACAAAATAGGAGCGAAAATTATGATGGCGGTAACGAACTAATATACCGGCTATATTGCTTCCGTGGGAGTTGAAAGCAATCCGCAGACGGATTATGGACAGGTCGAAAGAAACAAAAAAAAAAAAAAGGGAAGAGGGAGGTCTTGTTCCGAAACGGCCAAGACCCACTACTCCAGTGGTACTGCAGTCTTGGGAAATATCATAAAGCCCAAATCGAAACATCCGAGAAACCCGGAGAGACAAACCCAGAATAGTGTCTATTGCGATATGGTCGTGTTTGCTCTTATAATGTTCAGCTGTCTGCAAATCCTGCACAAACAGAGCCCGGAACGTCTGTCAAAGTATAAGCATTGTGAACGTGCTTTAAGAGATTTTTTTTTCCTTCTTTTTTAAACCACCCGTCCAAGTACTTGCACAATGAGGACATGTTTTGTAGTGCTGGTGAGAAAATACTAAGTCCTAAAACAGAACGTTACGCGTACCGCTATTCATTAAATGTGTTTTGCTCTTTCAAGGGCAAATTGTCCTCCGCTTCAACGAACATATGCGTCGTTAAGGGTCCTATATCCTATGAGCGAGTCTCCGACAGCTGGTGTTAGCATCGACCGCGTGGTAAGCACTACATGTGTTGCACAACGTTAGTGGCACGTCCCTCCATCTTTTCTCCTTCTGTTTTTCATTGGAACGCCTAGAAACATCCCATCATATGTACTCTATGGAGCAGTAAACCCTTGCATTTGCCTCACCATTCCAAAGAAACTCTCACGTTTAGCAGCACAACCATCACTAAATCTATCATGAAATCCACGGTTCACTGTGACAGAAACGCAAAGCCAGAATCCCCAGAAACCTCACTCCCCCACCACTAACTACCACCCTTATAGATTTCACTGGCATAAAACTGTCAGACGAGAACATGACGCAAACACACGGCGTGCACACATAGAAAGAAGAAGAAGAAAAAAAAGATGGCGGATGACATCGCTGGTGTCGCCATCTATCTGTCAGTGCGTGACCCGTAACAAAGTGTAGGCGAGGCAGTGCTGGGTCTTCTCATAAGGCTTCGTGCTATGAGTAATAGCATCACAGCTGCGAAGTCCTTCAAGTGACGTATCCCGGCCGTGATATCAGCCTCTCTGTGTTCTCATGCGCTTGTTTCATAAAAGGGGCCGTTTATCAAAGGATGGGTTCTAGCACGATATGTGTGGGGTCAGTTATGGGGGAGTGATGTGATATGAAAGCAACGCGTTCTGGGGGACTTGGTGTTTCGATCAGTATATATGTATGAAAGAGAAACTAGAAACAAGAATATAACATGTGTATAGTGGTTTGGATATCGCAACGATGCTCGCGAGGGTAGTGGTATATACCCGTTTATATCAATAGCCGCTGCGGGTTTCGAGCATCCGCGCTTGGATGGAATGGAATACGACTGGCTCTTTAGAAGGTATTTAATGAGCCTAATTATCGCACTATCCCAACACGTTTTCGCCATGAGTCGTTTTTCGCTAGGGCGCTTCATGTATTTCAGTGACAGCTGCAGTGGTTAATGTTGTGCAGTGCAGCCACATCGCCAAGTGCGTTGAAACTGATGCACTACAGGTCATGGATAACGTCAACACGATATATTACCTCGCCCGCTTATAACGTCAATGAGCGAATTAGAATGGTGCTATAGAGCTGGTGTACTGTAGAAAGAGGTAACATTTCCATGAGTTTGTAGGAACACACAAGACGAAGAAGACAACGCAAGTCTTATATATATTCAAACTCAAACTCAAACAACACAAGTCTTGTCTTCTTAGTACTGTGTGTTCCTAAAGCTCAAGGAAATGTTACCTCTTCATATATAATGTCACTTGTTTGTCAGTTTGTTTCGTAGAATTTTGGTCGTTTCTTGTTTTTATTTGGTAGTTTGTCGGTACTTTATAGCTAACTGGTTAATGTGATTTGCTGGTTAATGTGTTAAGGTGAGTCGCCTCCCTGTGTTTTACTAGTTCGTGCAAACGAAAACAAGTACTCGACGACGATGTTACGTGGCACATTTTAGCGCGTAACCTCCAGTACCCTTCCACATTGCCAGTGAGTGATCATGCATGGAATGCACACAGATACTACGGTGATAGCTCTCGCCAATAAGTGTAATAAATTATCCAGGGAAAACTGTAACGCGTCGATTAATTGTACCGCTCTATCGCTTGGCTACGTTGCACTACGCAACTCCTCACTATCGTACTATTACCAGGCGTGTGTGGGCTCAAGAAACAAACATCCCAAATAGTAACGGATCACTCGAGCAACAGAGACGAGCTGAATGTTGCCCCATGTTCTCCAGTACGTATTCTCCATGGAAAGGAAAGAAAACAACGTCAGTGACTTCAACATGTGCAGCTCTGAGGACGGGACTATGCGAGATCAAGGTGACTATGAGTAATTCCTGTTCGACTCTTGATGACTAATATGTAATGATAATGAATGACTCGTTGTGAAGAGGGAACGGAAGAATGTGCAGACGTCTCCTCGGGGATTAGGATTGGACGGTTATGAGCATGAAGCGCTTCTTCACTAGCACCACCTCCACCTCCACTACCTTGTGTGTTGCAGCGGTGTCGGAGTTATGCCTGTTTGGGAGGTAAGCTTAGGGCACTAGAGTAATCGGTGCGATCCTTCTTCGTATACCGGCGTATCGCCCCCTATGCCAATTCTTTATTTATTTCTTTTTCTTTTTTCTTTGTTCTAATGAATATATCCCCCCCCCCCTACGAAAAAAAGAAGGAAAAGGGTAGTTTTCTGACCTGTCAAACAGCATAAACTAAATACTCACATCGAAGACGTCCTGCGTGATTGATTTTGCACCACCTGATACGTTAGTAGCCGCAAATAGAAAATTACGTAACAGCAGAATCATCCTTCCTTACAGAGCTTGCATCGCGCGACTCGGAAAATCTCTGTTCACACAGAACGTCACGACACCGCAATTGGGGAGGCATAGATATTGGTTTGCACCTGGTGAATTCATTTGTAACGTCAATTTCCTGACCTCCCCGCAATTGGACATGCACGATCACCTGGCCGTAGGATCGTCGGCGTTTGCCGACAGAATTAGGTTAGCTGTTTTAGTTTTGCTTCCATGGCCCTTTGTGTGGTTATCGAGGTTGATGATTGTAAACCTAAAACATCAATATGGGTGGATATAAAGCTTTCTTTGTGTGTGATCTTTCAAAGGGAAGGAAAGTTGTATCGTCCTCTATACGCTCGACCTCGACGTTTAAATATGTTTTGGTTCTGGCTCGTAAGAGGACTGCAAAGGGTGTTCTAAGGGCTATAATCTTTTATGGGCAGTGGGGAGGGCTTTTAAGCGTGAAATAAAAACCATCGCATTTACGTTGGGGCGGCGCTTTAAGGTTGCTACGCAAAACCGCGTAGGCGATGAAAAACCGGCAATGTCTGCATTACCTATAGCACGAAGTACGAGACTAAATTAGATAGGAAAAGCCTCTCGTGGAAGTCATATGGGGTGGTCCTATATATTGGATCTGTGAAACATGTTGCGAGAAGTCCGCCTGACATTCACTGGGAGTGATTACAAAACGAGGACAAAATCAATATGTAAGTACAATGGAAAAGTACAAATACGTTCAACATAAAAACACTCGAACCAAGAAATAAACCCCATTCCATTCAAAAATAAAGTGTCGAAAAATGGGAAAGATAAGAGACAAAGAGAAATTAATGCAATTAAGGAAGCACTGAGAAAATGAGATATGCGGGCTCATATGCACGTGAAACTCTGTGCGGCTCGCTAAGCGAATTCGTTTCTTCTTTTTCTACTTTTTTTTTTTTTTTAGTGTTGTATAACACCCGCGATGGTATAACAGAAACAAGACAAAACAAGGACAGGAAGAATAGCAAAAAGGACGACTACTGACTCTCGACTGAGATATTTAATACGACACAGACGTTGTCCTGCTGAGGGAAGCTCAAATACAGACAGACTGTGTGCTGTTATTCCTGTGCTTGTTTTGTCTTGCTGCTGTTATATCACGTTAGTATAGTTTCAACGAATCCGTGTACGTCGAAATGCAATGTTAGATTGAATTGGATTGTGGGAGGAAAGTAAAAAGAAACTGAAAACGTCACTCGACGAATCCTCCTACTTTCAGAGGGTACGCCCCTCCAACCTGAAAAAAGAGAAAGCTATAGAGCTGCCTTAAAAATGCCCCTATAGCCCCATTCATGCAATATTGTTGCACCCTAACTTGTTTTGCGCGCGGCACCATGTCGCACCAGACAGCGTAACCCCCTTTCACTGTGCACTGACAGAGTTTCCTGTCCGATCCCGTCTATCCTAATAATCGAGTAGTGTTCTTGAGGACTTTACAAAGGCTTTACCACGAACCTATAAGTTCATCGTCCATGCACGACATTTTCTAGCAACGTTACATGGATATTCCATGACGTTACCCTTATGGAAGATGAGAAAGCGTTTTGTAAATTGGGAAATAATCCCGCCTTCGCAATCTCAAGCGGTTTTACTGGCTCGCACGCATTCAGGACTCGTCCTGGCTTAATGGTCATTAAGGAAGGGCCCGTAGCATTATGAGGAGCCTGGGCAGCGAAACTGTGACAGGTATGTCTCATATGAATGGGTTTAAAACCTTTTTGAAAAGGTCTTACCTGTAGACAAAGGCTATATAATAGGGCCAAACAGAAGGTCACGCAACTTTGCGGTTGCGAAGAAACTGTGGCCATGAACTGCGTACACATATAGACAGATGGAGAGGGGACAGGGGCGTTAGTATACGTCGCGGGCCGACTTCAACGGGAACTGTGCCGACATTCGTCCGGGAAGTCTGCCGGAGAACCCAGAGCAAACCTGAGACAGCACAGCCGGGGATAGAATTCTACCCCACCACGTCCCACTTTTCAGCACGATGTTGGCTTTGGCTTTGGGCTTTGCAAAGGGCTTGGCACAGGCTTTGGCTTTGGCACAGAGAGTGGATGTTTTTCTTTTTGTTTGTTTTTTTGTTTTTTTCACTCGACCCGTTCTTGGAGCTTGGCGTTGGGCCTCTGATGGGACGTCACGAAAGCGGGGGCAGCCGCCACTATTGTATTTCTTGACGCTTTCTGGGAACATGAAGTCTTTCCTGGTTCGTAACTCTAAATTAAGAATAGCAGGGTTTCTTTTCTTTTTTCTTTTTTTGGCAATGTTTGATTGTCGTGAAAACAATGCAATAATACTGGGTATGGTACGTTGTATAACGTCGTCTATTTTCGTCGAACATTACAGCAAGAATATACCTTACACCTACATGATATCTTGGAAAAGAAATCTTAGCGACTCTTTTACGGGCCAATCATGGCTCTCAGGAAATCGTGTAGGAGCCAGATTGTACAACGTGCACGAAATATTGCGTTGATTTCAGATATATTACAGAGCTATGTGTCACACGGCGGCGGGTACTTGGCGCCCCCAACGCCCGGCAAGCTAGGCCTGTCGCGCGAAGTATAGTCCGCTCCCACACTCTGGTTGGGCCGCCGTGCGGGAGGTGTTGCCCCCCCTCCACACCACCACCACCACCACCACCATGTCTAGCTGTACATAGCTTTCTCTACACGGATGTTTTATCGATTTGGAAACATGCGTTTGCTAGACATCGTATAGAATTTTAACGCATCACATTCCCATCACTGTCCATGTACAATTTTAAGAGTTCCCCCACTGTTTCGGCGCACTAGAACCTTAGTAGTCCGTGTGCCATTCAAACCTGAATCATCATCATCGGCAGCTTTGTTGCTATGTCATGTGAAGCCAGTGCGTGCACAACATTAGGCGTCACGGAGGAGACGGATCCACAGTCGTGGATCCTTGTCTTTCTTTGCACATCCGTCCACCCACAACATTATAATATTCGTTGATGGTTTTTCATTGTCTGAGAGCTCAAAAATGTGAACGAAGCAGCAAATGCGAATTTTTGTCACCTTTCCAAGCGCTGTACAGAGACGTTACTATAGGGCCTCAACCGGGAACCTATATAGCCTCACTGAGCACTAGACATGGCCCAAATATATACCGCCAAGACATGTACGAGTTGTATAAAACAAACTGAACAATTCGTAGCGTCGCTTTACGATTTTAGAAGTACATGACGAATCCCATAGTGTGGCTAAAGGATGGTACGTTCACACCTAACTGTTCTAAACGTTCGCTTTCACCACAAAGAGACTTACCGAAAGTCATATCATGCCACGATGTGCAGTGCTGGACAAAATTCCAGTCCATCCAGCAATGGGGTAGAGTATCGCCTGTGGCGATGAAACTCCCCACTCTCCAAGGTCGAAAATAAAGTTGTTGTTGGACAAAAGTTTACGGAACACGCTGGGGCGCATTCCTTCCTCAGAGTGACACGCTAGCAGCGAATGGGACCTTACGGACTTACGGACATGTGCCTAGGCAACCCAGTCACCTGTTCGTAAGTCCGCACGGTACCAATCGCTGCCAGCGTGTCAGTCTAAGGAAGGAATTCTCCGGAGCGTGTTCCGTAAACTTTTGTCCAGCACTGTACCATATGAACCCTACAGAAATAACCAGTGATGGCCAGTGGTTAACTACGTGTAGTTAAACTACTAGTTCAACCACCTGATTGTAATTAAAAGTAGTTATCAACTACTTGCAGAACTGTTGTGGCAACTACTAGTTAAACCACTATTTCGAGTAGTTAGCTACAGTAGTTAGGTTACTACAGGCGCCAACTACTTCCGATTTTGCCGCAAGGTTTACGGCACGATTGTGCTTCCAACTTTTACCTTTTGCTACTTGTTTCATGAGAACGGAGCTGCAGAGCAATTGTGCCTTGCATGTGTACTAAATCTTCACCTTTGTCACTGCTTGTGATTGATATTTAGGTGTCCCAGAACACAATAGAATGGGATTGGCGTTGATGCATGGACAACGTTAAGTAGTTATAGATGTAGTTAAAATACATTGCATTAGTAAAAGAGGTAGTTTTAATTACCTCCCCTGAAAAGTAGTTGAACTACTAGTTAAACTACTCCATCGCGAATAGTTAGTAGTTATAGTTAAACTACTGTAGGAGTAGTTAGTGGCCATCACTGGAAATAACTGTAACATAGCCTCTCGGTGGCGCTGTGTCACTATAGCTGTAACTGACGCTCACCGTGAGCACGGATACGAGTATCCGCAACCGCAAGGTATACGCGCATGTATCCTCGACCGCTTTATATTTCTATCCGCAAACCAGAGTACCGCACGGATAAACCGCTCCCCACGCACAGCTCTAACCATTACAGTAACGAAACGCACGCTGCGGCTTTTACAGCTAAAAGTCGTAGAATCCTTCGTACTGGTAACAATGTGTTTGCGGAACTGCTATAGTGCTCAGAAAGTTACACAGCGAAGTGATGAAACCAGAAGCATATATATGGGGCCGCTGTGAGGTACTTACTACGTGCCCAGCAATGTTTTCCCCTGTCGAACCCCATGCCGGTTGTGTGAGATTGATCGGACAAGGTGCAGTGATGCATGGAACGTCTGCTGGAAGGTCCCTTCGTTTTCACACCGAGAAGAAAGCGCTGTTGTGTAAATGTTTTGAATTCCACGGATTGTTGCGCTAGCCTGGAAGTGATACGTCATCGTTAAAATTTTCTGCGCCATTTCTTCTGAGTTTTTCGCTCAGATGGTTCGAGACAGTTCGAAACTTTTTGAAGCAAAAAAGAAACAAAAAGGATGAAATCAAAGGAGTTCAGGATGCGAAGAAGCTCAAAAAGGCTTAGAGCATTCCAGAAATACTGCGTAGCCAGTATGTCCGATATTTTATGCGCATTTCTAAACGTGCTTGTGTATCAATGTACTTCGTTGATTACTTCGTACTCGGAAAAATAATTCTGCTCAGCAGTGGGCATGAAAAACAGAAAAAGCGGGCACATAAAAAATATCATCTTGCAGTTCTTTATAGACGACCGTGTTGGGATATCAACGTTAGTACATGAGAAGTATTTTGTGTGCCCCGTTATATTACTTTGAAGGAACAAAAATTTCACAAAGGCAACAGAATACACAAACACGAAACGAAGGGATAACAGACAGACAAGTGACGTCAAACATGCTCCACGTGATCTAATTAAGCCAGCCGTCTCAACCAGCCGCTTGTATATCCCTGTTGAGCCCGAACCACATGCGACTTGCGTGGCTGTCATATACAGCGGACATTCTGTGCCGTGCAGCTTCAAAACTTGACTCTGTTCTCCGATCTGTCACACGCTCCAGCGCACTGCTAACTGGTGGTCAGAAGAAAAAGAAATGCATGGTTGAAACACCGCACCACGATGGCGTCTCGGACGCCCTGTTGTTATTCTCGTGCTTTCACTTCCTTTCCATCACGCTGTTCGCTTCACTTTCGTTTTACCCTCCGCTCTTTTATGTTTTTCTGTGTTCCTGTTACTTTTAACGTTGCAGCACTTGAACGCATAATATGTCTTCCTTCGCGTGTTTTCTTTTCTCTAGGGTGAATTGCGTAACGTTTCTCCCAATCCCACCCCGTCACGTCCCATGACAGCGCACTCTCCCTTCGCCCGCCTCTCGCTCTCTGTCTATCAAACAGCTATCTCGTATGACAATTCCGGGGGACACCATGCCTGCCTATAGCACATGCGCTGAGATGACAACATTACTGAAGTCGTGTTCGTTCCAGTAAATGCTGAAGGCTACTTTTTTTTCAAGCAAGGCTTATATTGAACGTATTTTTCTTACTTACCTATCACCTCATACAATCAATTTCTCTACAGTTTAAGGCGTATTGTAGCTCCCGTGATAATCAACACGTGCCTGCGTCCCGGGATTGAACCAGGACCCTCTCCGATTTCGCTTTTCGGCATGGTGTCCATCCGCGTGGTTATGAACGTTCCAGAAGATGAAAAACTAACTAGCATTGCCATCATGGAGGACTCATGAAGCGCTATTTCCCGCGTGGGTCAGCCCTAAGAAAATGCTGCCTCCCAGGAAAGACCCGACTGCAGGTGACAAGGCTCGAAGCCCTGCCACTACGCTAGCACTACAGTGGATACTTTCGGGAGGAGGCAATGCCGGCAATGACCAAGCTGACGCGCTCGCCAGGGCAGGTACGAAAACCCGGCCAAAAGTCAAGGCTCCCCCAGCAATTTTGCTGATGGAACGCAATCGGAAGACGTGTGGAAGCTACGCCCTGATATGTGACCGAGAGGCGGACCCGCACCACCACTCTGTGCCACGGGTGACATCTCCAGGGCGGAGGTTTCCGTTGATGTTCGCATGCGAGCGCCTACACACGCGCTTGCGTCTTCCAGCTCCCGAGCCCTTTATACCCCGAGCCCTGGTTGCCCCCAGTGTGGAGAAACGGGAAGGGCAAAGTATCTCATAATGGTTTGCCCACCGGCACGTTTAAACTCCAACTCCAGGAGACAGTCCATTCCCCGTGACAACCCGCAACGTCAGAACTCAGAAACTGGTCCAGAGAGCTCTGCTGAGCTTCTTGAAGGCCGCTGACCCTCAAGGGCGCCGATAAGACCATGCCGCAGTTAATAAGCAAATAAGTTAACGGGCCTTCCCTTTTCCCTCTACCTTCCCTCCCCTATTCCCACTTGCTCGTTCGTCTATCCGACATTAACCTCCTCCCTCCCGAGATTAATGACACGTCGAAGGTTATTATATGTCGAACGAGCTTCTATTGACGCAAGAAACCACTAAACGAAACCCAAATTGACCTGTAATTATTCAGTTCCTTTGGAAGCATAAAATAACAAACACAGCCAGATTATGGGGTCGCGTTGTTTAAATCAACATTCCAATCTCCTCTAAGCAGTGTGTCCCTACGAGGTTGTCATCCAAGTTGTGTGCGCATTGCAACATGTGTCCGAGTGGTGCTTCAGAGGACCTGCATGCAGGGACGTTTGCGCAATTTCGATGTGTGCCCTCAACTTATTATCACACACATTCATCATTATAGAACCGCACTCAAGGAATACATTTACCTGGGTCACTCTTCCTTGTGGCTTCCCCAGTCATCATCATCAATTTATCTGTCGTTGTTGTTGTAGTGGTTAAAGGTACCGTAAAGAGCAAAAGAAAAAAACAACAAACAGCAACAAAACCGCAAAATAAAAGTTGGCTACGTGCCCTCTGCGTAGCCACCAGTACCAGCAAGTCAGTCGGGACCATGGTGGGGAACATAGATCACTGTCGCTTGACAAATTTGGGATTCTTTGCCATCAGACGCCACCAAGGTAAAACGCCCCGAGGCGTTTTACCTTGATTTTGTTGGCTCAATTTAAATATATTAAGCGTTCTCTGTTACATTTGCAACTTCTTGCGCTGGGCTTACGAGCTGTTAACCTATACGCCGTCAATATACACTGCCTGCCTGCCTGGCATTCGTGGGTGCCTTCCAGAGTTTTCCTGTGCACAAGAAGCTCGTTGAAAGATATTTCGATGCGCCTTCCAGTCTGGTCACATTCGTCCAGAGTCACGTATGTGGCCAGCATAGCCTATGGGCTCAATAAGGGCTCATTGCGGTTCGGATGTCTCATAGCGTTTAGTAGGCCTTCCGTGGAAAAGAGCCACAGTCAGCCGTATGGTCAGCCACTCGTAGTCAGGTGCCTCCTCTGTTTCTCTGTATTTCGAATCGTCTGGAGAGATTCATTATTGCAGACGACAGCGCGACTTTACATGTCCAGCTAACGAAAGAGGCAGCGGAAACACCGAACACGTTATATATTCAGTCTGTGAGGCGTAGAGTTGGTTTGCCTCCATGCGCACCCTATGGGGAAGAGTGCACTCTGCCTCGTCGTCATTGATATTCTGCTATAACATCACTAGTGTGGTTAGACGGAAACCGTGGAGGGTCACTTGTTGCCAACTGTAGGATGGAACAAGCCCAAGTCTTGCCCACATCACGTTTCAAAAATAATACTGCCCTCGCTCTAAAAACGAAGACCAGGCTGTGGTAGGATGGTCAAGTTTCGATTTGATTGGTGTGTGTTACGTTTTCCATAATCATTTCGCACATCAGCCAAAACCAAAGCGCGCGCGTTGCATTCTGGGGGCTTATTGCCATGGGGGAAGGGAGAATAGTCCTTCAGGTTTCGTGTTCGTTGAGCTTGACACGTCGTGCACTATGGGCCGAGGGAGGAGAAATCGGAACAGTTTGGAGCCCTCTTCGTTCTTACCGATACACAAGTTCCCACAGTTCACAGCGGCGCTGGGATTTTAAGAAGTCGTTTAAGACCGCTTTTTTGTGCCAGTTGGTGCATCATCGAACTGGTTAAAAGCGCTGAAATGGAAAGACGGAACACATACACCAAGCGCCAAATCTGAACAGTCCGACTGTTGAGAGTTAGCGCTCGGTCTTTGTGGTTCGTCCTTCCATTTTAGCGCTTTTCAGCAGCTCGGTTTTTTGAAGTTGTCTGTTTTTAACATGTCCACACTAAGACACGCTTTTGCAGAGAACGCAATTTGTGGAAACAATGCTCAGAGTTCCAATTTAAGCAATACTTTCTAGTACTAGCTATCTTCAGCATCTATATTATCATCCTGTGCTCCGCTGTGTCCGGCACTTATGCAGCCTGTGCTTCTCCCTGTGGGCTGTAGCACATACCATGTCCCATAGCTATTCCTATATGACACTAAATTCGATGAGGTCCTATTGCCGCCTGATACATGCAAGAAAATGTCATTAATCCATACGTGCGCACAGATGAAAAAAAACAACAAGCTCCTTTCTCGAGGAAGTACGTCCAACAACATTTCCGGTATATTTCTTTTGTTATTCTATGGTAGCATTCCTCTGATACCAGAGTCATTGCATCCCGCCCTGACAAGGCGGCTTTTCTGATGCTGATCTCTGGCAAAACCCGAGGCGGACAGCGCCTCTGGGATTTCAGCCAATCATGAGATGGGAGCCACTAGAGCAATCTTGAGCAGCTTTTATTTTACGCCTTCTTCTATAGCGCGCTCTGTTCGGTGAAGGAGAGATGCCTTCTCCTATAGGGACAGGGAAATGTAGTTTCGGTTTCTGATTGTTTGCAGGATAAAAGGATTGAGGTTATTGCATTTTTTCGCGTGGTCTCTGCAGCGTGATGCGGTCGATGGAGGGGATAGGCATAACCCTGACGTGTGTGTCCGACGCTTGGTATTATGGAAGTCTGGAACAAAGACAACGTGATGCAATTATGAGAATGTATCGTGCTATAGGATGTATGTCACATAAATAGGTGCCCAATAACGAATACGGCGAGGAATTACATACCGAGCACGGTTTCTGTATTGCGTCTTGTGTTGTGTCGATATTGCACTGTATTGTAGGAGGAACGAGTATTCACGAAGTTTTAGCGTAATGGTTTACGAGGGCTTTTTTTACAGAAAGATATTTACAAAGAGTATCGTATAGAGAGTCACGTGTTTTGTTCATTGTTTTCTTATTCAGTATTAGCGCCGCTTAGCAACTGTGGCTATAAGCGGCGTACAGATGTGGACAGATGGAGAGACGGCAGCAGGAAGGAGTGGGGGACAGGGGGGGGGGGGGTTAGTATGTGTTCTCGGCCGACGTCATGAGGAGGTCAGCCGGCATTCCTCGGGAAAGCCTTCGGATAACACAGAGAAAAACCTCAGACAGCACAGCCGGTGGCAGGATTCGAACCCACCACCTCCCAGTCTTCAGCACGACCTTGGCTACCACCAACAAGCCTTAACCCGCTCGGGCATGCCGCTGATTTGTTAATTGTTATTATATACATTATTACTGCATTATCCGTGCACAAGCTACAGGGATGTCCTCCTGGTTGAAAGCTGCTCTGTAGTGTAATGCATAAGAAACACCACTGGCCGCTGGGACACTCACACACGCATGGACTTCCTCTCATCCACTGGATTCCCGCACATAATTGCCCACGTGCAATGGGATAGGGTACCGCACCTCCGCGGTGAAACACCCCATCTCATCGTCATCATTTATTGTTGTTGTTGTTTGTCACACACACAAAATGCCACGCACAAATTGCCACACGAGCATATTCAATAAAGAAATCAAAATGACAGCACACACACAAAATATCCGAATCGCAGTTTCAAAAGGTTGTCCAAAGTAAAAGTTCAACAAATAGAACCAAAAGTATTTATTGAACCCTGAACGAGTAATGTTCACTGCCTTTGCGTTTTCGTGTCTTGTCTTGCCATAAAAACACTCTTCTCTCCGACTCCCTTCTGAAATCGGATTTAGCGTTTACGATGACTCGTAAAACGGACGGACAACATTGCAGATATACCGAACGGACAACGCAAACGCGCTTTCGGCCACACACATCCCTCAACCCTGCCTTAATCAAGGCCACGCGCCAGGATTGTCTTCCACAAACATCCTTTATGACACAGCTCGTTGCAATCAACATGTTGCCGAAGCTCTTCGCCGAAATCTGATCCAAACTACCCAGGCACGACTTTCCACGCCCAATTATTAAATAATAATAATAATAATAAAAAAGAACGGAGCTGGCCGCAAAAATTGCACGCCTCTCATTATTATGTACGCCAATGCGGTTTATAAAATAACTCAAGAAAAAAAGAAAAAAAAACACACAAGAGGCTCTTTTATCGCCAGGATGCATTCTTTTCCCCTAAAGGTGACTCATGAGGAATTCTTCTTTGCTCCTCATTATAGCGAGAAAGGTGATCCATACCGGGGTGTTTGTACGATCCCTCCTGTCACTCAATTTCCGGAGACAGCTATGAGAGGGATGAAACAGTATTTTCCTTTATACTCGTCATAAATTTTGCCTGCTTCTTACTGTTTTCGTTTTATGTAACAAGTTTGCCTGTGCTTGTGCAACGTGAGCAGGGTCCGTATTTTAGGAGAAGGCTACTGTGTTCCTCCTCTTAGTTCTTTTTTTGATGAGGCAAAAAGAAGAACAAAAAATAAAGATACAAACTTGAAAGTTTCCGCGACTTACGAGACCAAAAATTGTTGTGCCCCTCCCCTCTTCGCTATCCGCTTACGATATCCGCTGTATCCATCACGCCTACCGCAAATTATATAGGACCGCTCATTGTTCTTGGAAGGGATTTTTATGTATCTACGTGCATTAAACGATAACAAGAAGAGGGAAAAAAATGTTTTCACACAACCTACGCCATGTTCTCAAGAACGGGAAGATACATGATACTATCTCCTCCCCTCTCTCGCGTTCATCTTTTGATGGTCCTCTTTTTTCATTTTCACAATTTTTTTTCTTAATTTTTTTTTTCAGAGTTTCGGGTTCTTCTCTTCCGTCTATACACCCTCGGGACTTTAACAGCACTTTCGGTTATCCACCTAATACCTTTGCGGCCTACAAAATGCCTTGCGGATCATCACTCTCTATCCATACACCATTTCTTCTTTAACGGTATAAGCTGTTATTATCTTACAAGAAAGAAGTTCACTAAAAAAAACACAAAAGCACTTTGTTGCAATATACTCTCTCTATCCTACGTGAAGACATGACGCCTACTGCACTCTCACTGGGTTCTGCCCACAATGACGTCGTTTCCAAGAAAAAACACTTTTTTTCTCCAACCGTATCTCTCCGCCCCCTGCATTGCTCTTGCCGTTGGAAGATCACATACTTCTACTGGATGCCAGACAGGGGCTTCCAGGCTTGAGCTTGCCCTCTAGGATGCAGTGTGGGAGGGACCGGCTAGAAAACTGATCCGAGACAGTTTGAAAGAAGGGGAGGGGGATTAGTCTCATGTTCAGGCTCACGTGAGAAGGTTATTGTTTTCGGGAGTGCTAACCTCTGACCTTTGCGCTTAAGTTTTCGTGTTCTGTTACCTTCATTGTTTGAGACTCGATGGCACAGGTGGCGCCCTCGCTGTGCTTTGCGTTAGCCTTAAAATTCTAAAGACTCTGCCTGGTAGCGATGGTCCGGGAGTCATCGTGTTTCATGTGGTGTGTTTAAGCTTTCGTGTTATACGAGGGGCGTTCAAGTCAAACCGGGACTTTTCATTTTTTGCAAAAGTAAAATGAACTTACAGGCGAGAAATTAGTTTTATTTTTCAACGTATTCTCCAGCATGCTCTAATGCACTTGTCCCAGCGTTTCACGAGGATTTGGATGCCAGCAGCGAAGAAATCCTTACCGACGCGTACCAGCCATGATCGGACCGCATTCTTGACCTCATGGTCGTAGCTGAAGTGGCGGCCCCCCAAGGAACGCCTTCAGTGGCCCGAAGAGATGGAAATCGCTGGAGGCGAGGTCTGGACTGTAAGGGGGATGTGGCAGCAACTCCCAGCCAAGTTCCTGTAAAGCGCGTGTCGTGAGATGCGCGGTATGCGGGCGTGCATTGTCCTATTCGCGATTCCAATGAACTATAGGTGGCGCCGCGAACCTTCCAAGATGGCGGACGGAAGGAGGTCTCCCGAGCGAAGCAAGCGTAGTCGGCAAGGTGTCGGCCTAATTATGTTCATCTGTTTCAGTTTTTAATACCCACAAATGGGCATGTTTCATGAAAACGGAGTTAACTTTATCGTCTGGTCATCTCATACTGTGCAGTTCAACTCAGTGAAGTAGGCAAAAAGTTCCCGTCCGCGAAGTTTGTTTACAAACGAGTGAGCAAAGGAGGTATTTTAGAATTTAAGAAGGTAAAGCAGGGATATGTTTCCAAGAAGAGTGACATTTCATGTGTTTTGGAATGTGGATTACTAGTCTGCAAGCAATACCATGTTTGAGTTTCTCCTCCGATAGTCCCTCGTATTTACGTGTAAGTGTTGCAATCAAGGGAACAAAAGCTCCGTTGGAAGTGTAGTGTCTGTTTTAATTGATACTTTTTGTCGGAACATAGAGAAGTAATCATAAAATTGTAATGCACAAGTTAACGTTCACGTGGGCATTTGCAACAGCTCAAGATAAGACTTATTTTCTTTGTTTCGTGCGGTGAAGATAGCGTGCTCATATGACGTTAGCTCTGACACTGATGTTTTCAGAACTCTGTGACGGTATGTCAGAGGTATACATGAAAAATACGTATTTTGAAAACCCTTGGCGTACACGCGTATATCTGACACCTTGTCTTCACCTTACACCGTACATGTGCAGCTATTTAACATGCATTATGCTGTGTGGTGAACATCTGAGCGCGGAAGAGACGCTCTGGCAAAGTGAAGTAGATCATTTTCTCTACCGCTGTTTGTATTTACGTACCAACTTGGTGTGATATTTCTTTGCGAGTCATTCGTTGATACGTGTACGGCAGCAGACAGAAGCTTTCAATCCCAGAGAACATCTAGAGTGAATGCTTGTCTACGCCGCATTAGTACGGGGATATTGTTTACTTTGCCTGAGGTCTGAAAATGCATATATATATATATCAAAACGACAAAGAAATGCGGGTTCCTCGTTTGGTATTACTAAGATTAATATTAAGATAGTATCGTGGTAACAGCGTTGCTCCGGAAACTCGGTCGACACATGGGACCTCCGTTCCATTCTTCTTGATCAGGAAAACAATTAAAAGAAAGTGTGGGGCATTTTCAACATGCTGAGAATAAATTAGTAGTGCAACATTCCTATTTTCGATTTCGATACATTCTTTGCTGCCGGCATTCTGTCCATAAGCAAGAGAAACGTGTATCGCCGTACCGATTCCCTGTCCGGACCCGCTGCCGGACCTCCACTCGCAGCTTTCCGAAATCGTCGCCAGGTGGCCACGGCTTCGCTGGAATCGCGAATACGAGGTTGGTGATGAGGCCCGGCCGCTTTTGCTTCAGCGCCTTATGCACATCCCTGAGAACCTGGCAGTAATATGCACTATTGATGGTGGTAGCACTGGGCAGAAAATCAACATGAACAACGCCAGCCTTGTCCCAGAAAACCGTGTCCATGACCTTACCCGCAGACAAGGTGCTTCGGAACTTCTTGGGAGCTGGCGAGCCCGGATGCTTCCACTGTTTTGATGGGTGTTTAGACTGAGGAGTGAAATTGCGCACTCACGTTCCATCGCACGTGATGATCGATCAAGGAACGGCTGTCATTCAGTGTCGAAACCGTACCTTAGCTCTCGGGAGATTTCCAGTCTTCTCTGCCGGTCAACACGGAGAGCTGCCTCGGGATCCAATGGGCACTAACTTTCCGAAACTGGAGATGTTCATGCATGATAGTGTTCAACGTTCCCACAGAAAGGTCCGTCTTTCGTGCCACTTCGAGACATGTTATCTGTCGGTCCTTGAGGATCAGGCGCTCCACATGTCGGATGTTCTCAGGAACTCTGACACTGGGCTCTGAGCCGCCCTGGCCGGGATCGTCCTGCACTGATGTACGGCCGTCTCGGAACCGTTTGCACCACTCAAACGTTTTGCTGCGGCTAAGTGTATCGTGGCCATACTGAGCCTGAAGTCTTGTGTGAATTTCAGATGACTTTACGCCTTCATTCACGAGAAACTTCATGACAATTCGTTGTTCAATGTGCGCGCTCACCTCGTTGTCGGCCATCTTGTCCAGCATGTGTCTTCTGTTTTGCACAAACTTTGGACCACCACGTGGTGAACGCGGAGGCCTGTCGAGTTTGAAAATGACGAAAAAGAAGTAGCGCGAGCCATTTGTACACTCAGCAGACAGAAAGTCCCGGTTTGACTTGAACACCCCTCGTAGATAGCAACTCGAAAAAATAAAGATGACAAAGGAGAAATACATGATTCGCTGTTGTATCCGATACAGATACAGATACTGCAGTAGAGGGCCAGTCCTGCGGAAATGCTGTGCAGTATTGCTTTCGTGTAGTAAGTCATGTTACTAACTTACCCCCGTTCTATTTTTTTTTTTTTTTTCCTGCGTAGGTGTGCTGGGGTAGCCAGTTCGACTAAGTGGCGACTGAACTCCCCATTATTTTTTCTTATGTCCGTCATCATCGTCGTCATCATCATCATGTAAATTACTCTCGGTTTAAAATTGTGTCACTTTCACCTTCCGTTTCGCGGAATCTGCTACGTTTACTGTGAGTGTGCAAGCTACGAGAAAGTTTAAGAACACATTTGTATGCGGTATAGTGCTAACAAAAAATATACAAAGGAATTGGCGATTTTAAAAAGATGCGCGCGCCACCATGCGTTACGGTTATGGTTTACCCCCGCTGACGCCGCTGCTGCGCACACCAGGAATGTTGTTGTTCTTCTTCTACCTCCGCCTCTGGTCGTCTCGTAATGCTTTAAGGCGCTCGAAGTTCCCATGAGCCCTTGCGTGCCAGAGCTGGCGCTTGCTTTTCTAAAAAGATCCGAGATGTCCTCAAATTGCGGGGATGGTTTTGCTGCGACTTCACGCGTAGCAGGGTCATTGACGATGACATGTGCGCCAAGCAAAGGATGCTCCCTCAAAGTTAGCGCCAGCGTTCGCGAGATTGTTGTAAACGCAGCGCCAGTGAGCTGGTGGGGGCTGCGGAGCAGTGGCTGGATGGCGACGTCACTCCGCAGTACTGGAATACGAGAGTCCGAAAGCTCGGAAGCAGAGACTTCGTGAAGCAGTGGTATAGACGTTGAGCGCAAGAGCGAACTAGCAGGCATTGACTTTGCCACAGAACGACGTGATGAACAGTGTTGTTTGCGTCCTCAAGCATACATAACTGCGTAACAGTAACCCTAACACACGGATTGCCTTCCATGGAACCCTTCCGCTGAATTCCCCCTTCTTGCTCCATTCTTCTTGTCTTTGCCTTGCAACCTTCCGCAATCACTCCGTCTTTACTAACCCTACAATTCATTTCATGACACACACACACAGACAACAACAAAAAAATAAAAAAGAAGAAGAAAATTGAACGGGATCGTACCCTGCCATGTCACCCGCCCCGTACCCCACACCCACTTTACCTCCCTAATCATTCTATTATCTCCAATCTGCGAAAGCTATATCTATTTCTCTGCCGACCCTTTCTTCCGCCATTTTGTACTATCTCACAACACACGCAGCAATCATAGCATCCACTTTGCATGCTAATCAAATGCCTCCTGGGGCAAGAAAAACTCCAACAAACAAACACACACAAAAAGCGTTCCATGTCCTCCCATCTCCAATGACGGTCCCACCAGTGTTACTCTCACTAATGCATATCCTATCCTGCTCGTCTGGGCTCCCAGACTAACATTTTATGACGCGTAACTTGTATTTATCTCGTCGATTTCCCCTCTCAGCAACGAAAGTCGGATGACGATGTCGCTGCTACCCTTCCATTTAGCCGGCTAATTCAATCCGGGAACGGAGGTCTTCCTCCTAGCTCATCACGGCGGAAAGATGAGATGAGGGCTGCAAACATTGGGCCGCAATGGCGTCGTCCTGGAGCGTCACACGGGGCGGTTCCGCCGAGTCGAGCACGACGGAGTGTCTGCTGGGGGTTGTCGGAATTATGTAACGGAAATAGCGCTACGACGGTTGTGTGACTGTTGTCTGTGTGTGGACAGTTCTATCGGAGTTTGTGAAATAATTTCATGGGGTTTTCAAAAGAACATATTGGCCACCCTGATGAGTGATGTTCATCCACTCGTGTGTTAGCTCAAAAGGAGGTGATGACAATTTAACACATGCGGCTTATTGCGTCGTGTACGCATTGTACCGTAGCGTGGCTATGACTGAGGTCAAAATTTTCTACGTATCGCACTTGGCGAGATAGAAACCGTTGAACAAAGTACCACGTCAAGCTCTGACATCAGTGGAGTGCGTGGTCCGGCATTCTCATTGGTAATCGTGAGCACGTGGCCTTTCCCGCGCTGTGCCACTGGGTCCGTTAAATAGCGCCCTCTTGCGTTCCTGAGGGAAGTCACTATATCAGAATTCGTTAACGTTCCAAATGCGCGTCTTCCGCTCATGTGCTCACGCATGTTTCCGCTTCAGTGAGCACGAGGGACGTTTTTTTCTTCGTTCGTGAAGTTCACTGAAGTCGAAGGAGCGACTATACCGTGCCGTTTCTGCAGATCCAAAGTTACCGAAGTGCATCAACAAGCCCTCCAGGTCACTTGATTGCCTCCCAAAACGAGTGAGGGCTACGTCACTGTACTTCCAACTACGTCACTGTACTTCCGTTTCGGTCGTTTTCACACCATGACACCGTTCAGGGGATGGAGTCCCAGAGTTTGACTCGGCCTCCACACTCGTTTGGTCGCCCAGTGGACAGCTAGTCATGACTCCTTTGACACCGGAGGTGCTACTTAACGCGTCCAATGGCCTAGACACTTGCAGTTGCAGGCTTTTGGTTAGCATGCCGGCCATGTCACGTCGAGATTGGGAGGTACCCGGGTTAAAATCTCGGTGCCGGCAGTGCTGTATGGAGTTTTTCCTGAGTTTTCCTCATGCGCTGTCAGACATAGGTCGGCACAGTTCCCGTCGAAGTCGGCCCATGACGCACATTCCCCCGGAACGTTAGTCGTGACGTTTCCGACGAGGCCGACAACGGTGAGGTCTTTCATTAGCACCAGCACCACCACCGCGTTATGGGATGACTGCGGGGCACTGGGCAGAGAAGCCTTACGTGTAATATCCCTGTACCATTATTATTATTATTGTTGGGATAACGACAATAAGTTGAAGATCGGTCTCAAGATTCGGTATTCGCGTTCTGTGAGCGTTCTACATATCTGTTTCCCATTTTTAGCTTTACAACACGGAATTCAGGGTTCACATTGATGCGCTATAAAGGATTATATTTCACATCAGTGCGGCATAACTGGGAACGAAGTGCAGTAACCCCTTTCAGCAATGCCAACCACTCAAACGTATCCAAAAAATATGTATTGCTCATCAGTGGGGCACCGCTGGGCTTTGCGCCTCATTACAAGTACCTTGGCCTGACATTAGACAGAAGCGACATGGTCCCGGCACGTAAAACCAATAGCCACCAAGACAAGAGGTTTTGTAAATGCTCTACGTTGCACTGCTGGATCGTCGTGGGACCCTTCATGCTCTGACCTCCATCACGTGCACACAGCGTTGATTCTGAGCACATTGCGGTACAGCCTGTCTATTCTACACTGCCTAAGCGTATCCGGAAAGCGTGAGCTTCTCAATATTCAGGCCTGAAACCTCCGCGTCTGTTTGGGAGCTCCAAGAACGACAGAGACCTACCCTGTCTTGGCAGAGGCACGCGAAACGCCAGCAGGCGTCTTACGAGACGTGGAAACCCTCCGGAGTTATGCGCGGTACCTCACACAGCACCCCTACATTTATCTTCGTCTCATCGATATTGATTGTCCGGACTCTGGCTTTGGTATTGCTTTTGACCTTCTGAAAGTGTGCCTCCCCACCACTCCATCAGTGCGTTCCTATGCCCCGCCAATGTGGACTCTTTGCAGGCCTCCTGTATGTGACCACATTCCTGGTCTTCTGAAGAAAAACTCTGCACCTCCCATTGTTGCCCATCAACTTACGCTGGAGCACCTCAGCTCAGCTTACTCTCAACGACTCACTGATGGATCAGTGTCTCAAGGCGGATCAACAGCAGCCTTTTATATCCCGATTGAAAACCCTGAAGTAGCGCAGAGACTCCACTACGAAGTGCCATCTACCGAGTCCGAGCTCTTCGCCATACTGACCGCGTTGAACCACACTGCGGGATCAGCGCCTGGCGCGTGGACTGTGTTCACCAACAGGAAGGCGGCGCTAGCAGTTCTGGCAAATTATTGTACCAGAACAATCGGCGGTCTAGACAACATGATAGTCGCAACATACAACCGACTTCTATCCTCGGGTCATAGCCTGTGCTTCGAATGGGTGACAGCGGCCTGCACGGAAACACCCACGCAGACGCCACAGCACGTCTTGCACATGAGGACGTTTTCTTCAATAACTGTTCACTACCACTCTCTGCGTCAGCATGTCGATTACAGATACGCCGAATCAGCCACAGCGGTGCTCGGCAGTTTCAAGAGGACCCTGTCCGACTGAACGATCATCTCCGGTCCATCGTCCCGTTGGTTGATTTCGTTGCCGCACACCACTGCTCGCGTTGAGAAGCGTCCATTCTACACCGACTACTACTTAACGTCGCCAGGACACCTCTGCTTCTCTATAAAATGAATATTCTCCACTCTACCAAATGCCCCAGGGGCACTGTTGAAACTGATATTCCACATCTTCTCCTCGACTGCCGCAGACTGGACACCCCTCGAGCCACGCGCAGACGACGCCTACTCGAGCTGCGGTGCACAGACTTTTCTCTGGCCACTCTGCTCGGCCCAGTAAACATCCGGCACAGCGGTCTGTCACCAAAGTAGTTTGACGTGCCTGAGCGACACAGGTCTCATGAACAGCCTGTGAACTCAAGTCGTGCCATCTCATCCTTCAGTGCGCTACACTCACCTTTCACCCACAACGCATTAGCCCCATCTTTTTTTTTAAAGTCATCTCTGTCTTTAATCTATCTAATCCTTCTTTCACCTTTTGTTAGATTATCGATCCTTTATTTCCTAATTAGTTTCTTTTCTGTTTATTTATTTTAGTTTTATTTTATTTCTTTCCCGTTTTCTTTTCTATCCCTCCTTTTTGCTTTGTTTCTTGCTCTTTTTTATCTTTGGAATAGCGAGCTGACGTCCCATTTGGCTGACCTTTCCTCGTTTCTTTTCTCTTTGTTCTAATAAATAAACTCTAAAACTCCCTAATATCATAGCGAAGTTCAGCGTTTAACGACGTCATCTCAGTTTATGTCTCTCCCAAGATGTCGGTAACCAAAGGTCGTTTCTGTGTACTTCGTCCCTGGGTGGAGGAACGGAATACTATGCCCCCCCCCCTCTCCATTACTGTTACTTTTATCGTGAAAGTGCACTCACAAAACTGTCGGTACATTCTCCCGGTAATGCGTCGTAACGGAATCTTTCCACCAACTAGGCCCAAAAAGAAAAAAAAAGGTCAGAAACCGATCACTTATGCTGACATACATATACTTATACCAACGCTAGAAGCTCTTCGAATACTGCGGAACACTGTGCATGATGAAAATGTGCCCCGGGGAGACGACGAGTGGCTTCAGGTGACCTCCTGACGAGCGGATTATTTTCAAGCCCACGTCAGCGTGTTGTTCTTGATTTTTATGGAAATATATAAGGCATCGGATTGCACCATATGGGCTGCGCAGGCGAAACTTGAGGCACGTGGTACTTAGTGCCGCTCTGAAATATGCGTTCGTAACCTTTTTCTTTTCTTTTTTTTTTACTTCTGTTTTTAGACGAGAACTGTATCCTTAAGTGCCTTTGTGTGGCGGCATCTGCATCATTAGCAGTGGTGGAGTTTTGTTTCAGGTTAAATGTAGCTCCGTAAGTGCGTTGACTTAACAGTGGAGTTTTAAATTTTTAGATAAGGGCCCGTCGTCCCAATGCCCTTCAATTTTCATGAAAGGTCATGTTTGAATAAGTTTCGCAGCGTAAGCATGTCTTATTGCGTCTTGTCTTGGTCGATGTAATTTTTCACTTCATTGGTTCATTAGTTGGAAATAAGTGAAATACGTGAAATGTAAAATATTTCTCCATGCGAGCGTTCCGCCTTTCTTATACTTTTTTTTTTTTTTACAGACTTGTGACAAATAAACAGACACTGTCCGCCGCCTCACCGAAGTTAAATTCCGTCACCACTTTATGTTTTTCATTTGTCTTTCGCAACATTTCATCCGCGAAGGGCTCAACTAGCATCTCAGAGAACACGCTTGGAAAGCAAGAAAAATATAAACATTTTTCCGTCCATATTTCGGTATCATGACCCCTACGTTAGCCCCCGCATAATGAAACAAATTGTCACGTTCCTTCGTTTTTGTTTTCTCTTTGTTTTTGCTTTTTATTCCGTGTTAGCGCCGTGAAGTAACTGTGGCTATGAGCGGAGTACAGACATGGACAGATGGAAAGAGGACAGCATATACGAGTGGGGGGACAAGCGGTTTGTGCGTGTTCTGAGCCGACTTAAGGGTGAACTATGCCGTCATTCTTTTGGAATGTCTTCAGGAAAACCCCGGAAAATTTCAGAGAGCACTGCTGGTGGTAGGATTCGAACCCAGTACCTCTCAGTTTTCAGAACGGCCTCGGCTCCCACCAACGAAAGGATGTTTTCACCCGCTCGTCCACACCGCTGTTTTCATCCATGATTATCTTAATGATTTTTAATGCAGAGTGTTCTCCAACGAATAAAATGGGTTCTTGGGAAAGATCGATGAGCGCAGGTGACCTAGAAAGCGAGCGCGAGGGCTCTGTTCCGCACACTTTTGAAAATTCGTGAAAATTCTGTTCCGCACACTTATCCTAGTGAAAACGCAGAACGAGAGGACGTCGTGACGTATGCTAGCCCCCTCAACGTGACCAGTGACGTACGGCGACACAGCTCAAGCGTGTATGAGCGGTGCGTGAGCTGAAAAGAAAAAAAAAGGCTCGAGCCATTCTCTCAGTCACGCGAGGATCGTGCCGGCCGGCCGCGGCTGCTTTCTCCGACCTTGTTTTTTGTAAATTCGATTGCACAGCTATAACGCACCGCAGAGTGAAAATATTTGGCATGGTGACTCCTCGCGGACAGCTTGACAAACGAGGCAGGATTTCGAGCGATGTTAAGTGTCGCCGGATTGCTCCATTAAAGGAGCTATGAACTCTACCAAGCTAGCCCGTCGACTGTGCTGGCTCCAAACGGCGATTTTAACTTGTTGTCTGTGACACCCTTTGTATACATGAACCTGATAGGCTCATCTTCTCCACATATGGCACGCTGCTAGCCAACCATCATCCCCAATGACTACGTTCTCGCTCCTGATTTGTTGATAACGGGTGGCAGAGCCTATTATGGATACATTATGGACGGCATTATGGCTACAAAATAGGCTCCGCCTCCTGTTTTCAACAAATCAGGGACGAGAACGTTGTCATTTGGGATGATGGTTGGCTAGGAGCGTGCTGTGTGATGAAGATCATTTGTAAGAGTGTAGAGCTGAACGTTATGTGTACCCCCGCGTTGGCGTCTGATTGGGTGCTACAATTCTTCAGATGACGTAACAATGGATAGAGGTATCTGGATGGCGGTACGTCTACTCGCCCGTATCCGAAAAACAAGTGCGTTTTTATATAAACGCTGCATACGTTATGAAGGAGAAGTATTGAACAATAAATTGTAAATAGAATTGCGAAGCGTAGAAGAACAATATTACATCTATTACACCCGCAACTGAATGCCTGCAGATAAGAGTTCTTACCTCCTTTAACGTGTAGAACATGTCTTCTTTGTGACCATTTATGAGTAGTGCATTTTTTCGCTGTCTCCGCTGAGTCTCGAATTTGAAGCATCTTGCAGTATCAAATCCTAAATAAAACAGAGCGCCGCCATGCGGAGAAAATTATTCTGCCACTGCAAGTGCGTATACACGAAAGTGACTCGTGTGCATTCCACACAGGGCGCTCTCACAATGAGGGCCTTTTGCGAACTGGCAAAAATAAGCGGCTTCCGCGAACGGGGTGCTGAAAGACGAAAGGGAATACCAGAAGGAAAAAAAAAAAGAACTGAAAAACAAAACGAAGTCACGCTGTCGTAGCGACATGTCCGAGACTAATTCTCGCACAAACAAGTTGCCCCATTGCGTTCATCTTGCACACCGCTGCAGAAAGGGCGCTCACTGGTTATTTTTAATCCGTCTGACTCTGCGAGCGTTCCCTGGCAGGAAGAAGATATGTCCGAGAGGAAATGAAGGTTGGCATATCGTGAAATCGCGTCAGAAAAGTTATCTTTGGGAAAGCGTTCGCGTCGTATGAGAATGGCTAACTGGAATTACGGTGGTGGTGGAGCTTTTTTGGTCGCGCGCAGGCACACCAGGCAGTCACATCCACTGATCTCTATGTATAAAGGCTGGATCGCGCATAGGAGAGGGGCCCGTGGGAGAGAGGTGTGGCAACCGGCCGCCATGTTGGAGGGCCCACTGGCGCCGGCCGCTGCCATAGGAAACAATGGGAAGCGATTTGATTTGGAGTATTTATTGCGCTTTAAACGCTCCTCATTGCTGATTTGCTCGCATCTTTCTTAGGAATCAGTGTGCTAATGTATTCCAAACGTGCTTCTGCCGTGTTCCTGTAGTTTTTAATTGTAATTGCCTTCTTTTTCTTCCGCTGCCTGTATTCCGAATAGGGGGCCGTAAGTGTTGTGCACAGGGAGCATACGCATGAAGGCGAATTCGGTGAATGTCGACATATAAAATTCATTATTTTTGCTCAGAAAGGTTTCACACTGTTTGTTATTGTGAGGTACTCCCGTTTTTATATTTTTTGTTTGTTTTCGTTTCTGTTCGGTTTTCGTGTGGTGTTCCGCGGTTCTCGATCGTTATTGTGTGGTTTGGTGTTGTATAGTTCTCGTTTGACTTTTTCCGTTATCGTATTATGTTCTACGAGTGTCTCTGTGTGTATTGCAGAACACACAACCTCGATCCTTATTCTGAAGGGGATCATTATTTTATTCACCACATCACCACCAGCAATGGGGATGAGTATGGACCCTGGCGATGAAACTCCCCATTCCTCATCTTAAAATAACGTTATTGTCACGAGTGCTTTGCAGTTGTTCAGCTGTCAGCGTATTTCATTACAGAAATTCGAAGCGCTGTGCACAAAGAGCATGCACATGCATGACTTATCACACACGCTGTAGAGGCGACGGCATATACGAGGTTAACACAGCAGTTTAGGGTCGATTCACACGATGCAACTTTTTGCTGCAACTCGGTTTCCGCTATAATTGCACGCAACCGAAGTTGCACCAAAACGGTCCCATTCATACGGCGAGCAACTCGGAATGCCGTAGTTGTCACCGAGCTCGCCAGATGGCGCGAAAAACATCATTGTCATCATTTTCGTCCAATCACACTGCGACTTCTGCTCGTACGAGTTCAATCCGCTGCGAGTTTGATAATTTTGCATAATTTCCACTGGTTAGTGATAATTTCATCGTCTCGCGTACTGCCGCTGCAATAACTGACACATAAAAGTCTTCCTGATTGGTCGCGCTTGCAAGGCGGAGCCGTGTGATTGACAGGTTGCAGCTAGAGTTGCAGGAGAAATCGCTCGTGAAGCGATCGGCTCTGCAACTCCTGCAACTTGAGTTGCGCAACCAGAGCTTCGCGTTCACACGGTGCAACTTGGTGGCGCAACCTGGTTGCGCGCAACTAAAGTTGCATCGTGTGAATCGACCCTTAGTTACTTCCACCGTACCTCACAGATTAAAAGAACGGTGGAACAAATTGGCATATTGGCGTAAGTTCTGCATCCGGTTCTTCGGCACAGCTGAGCGACTGTGAACCTGAACCTGAAAGCACAAGCGCATCGTTTATAGAAAATACATGGTCTTGAGTTTTGTGGGAGCAGCCACACATACTTCCTTAGTACGCAACGGCGCCAGCGAAGTAGCAATGCAAACAAGTCCGAGTTGCCAGATGCATGCGATACGAATAAACAGATTTTTCCTAAAAATAAAAAGCTTACCTGTGAAAAATTATCCCTCTTTCTCTGTCCGTGCTCCGCCCTGCTTGAACTAATGCAGACGACAGAGTGCGTTGGGCCCACCAATATGGCGGCCGGTGACCACGCTGTGGAGCACCCTATGCGCAGTCCAGCAAATACTATTGGGATCAGTGGTCACATAGCACCAGTGTTCGGTGTTTATTGGTGTGTACTCACTTGGTGCAGTTTTCGAAGTATTGCTAATTAGATCTTTTCGTGGATTGATAAGGCGCTATGGGAGACTGTCAACGTGGCTTGTTTTTTATTGATTTTTTTATGATTCTTCTGTTTAAACGATTGAATCATAGTCGAGTTATTTGTTTTTTACTGCACATATCACGCGAATATGGTAAATATAGTGTTTTCTTAAATAATAACTTTTTTCTTTCAATCATCATCACCATCATCAACAATGGTCGCAGCCAGCCCGCATGACGAGGAAGAGCTAATAATTTATCTACAAGGCGTCCTCGAATCTGTTGCCTTCCTTCCGACTCCCGGTACCTTACCGATAATGACTCAGGATGGCGTCAGCCTCTGACGCGCATGGGAATCAGGTGCCTTGTCGCATGACGTCAACCGACTCGGCCGAGCAACCCGGTGATATGTGATGTTCGCTATGTCGTGTCCGTTGAGTCGCGGCAGCAGTAAATTGAATTTCAGCGATAAGACATCGTTCAGCGAAAATAGTTTGCACGGTCGTTACTGTTAGACTGCATGATTAATTAAAAAGGGCTCCGAACAATCCTAGATACCGCTCACGTGCTCCGTGTACTGTTTTCAGAAAAAAATCACACTGTATGAAACGGTAAAAGTGGTCACCGTGAACTGAAAGCAGCTACTCATATCCGCTGGTGTGGATGACTGTAGTCGGAAAAGTGAAGTGATACACCTGTTACACTTAGTCCATTGCTTCAGTGATCGACAACGGTCCGTCCGTTTGGCGTCTTTCCTATACATTCCCTATTCGCCAGCAGAGTTACCAAGAATTACTGCTTTCTGTTTAAAAAAAAACAGTAACAAACGTAACTTGTTGTAACGAGTGACGTTACTTAGTTCAGTGTTCTTCTCCTTTTGTTATTTATTTCTTTATTTTTTATTTAATTTTCATTTGATTTTTATTTTATTTCTATTTTACTTTATTTATTTATTTATTTTGTAGCGTGTACAAATTCTGTCCCCCCAGTCACTGTTTCAGGTAGTTGTCGGAACCTCCACTAGGCATATATATCGACGGCTTTGCGCTACGCCCACCCTTCACCCGATTTGATCTCTCAGCTCTAAAGAAAACTAACCTCCCCCGTCTCAGAAACCCATTCCAGCCCCATTTCCACGCCGCGCGCTCCCCGGCGAGCTTCCGCCAACAAACTCGAACACAAACAAGAAGTCGTCGCGTTTATTTTTAATTATTACGGCGCGTTTCCTGTCATTCGGCGAATATATATGCGTCTATTTTAAACATGTTTTCTCTTCATGCGGCAGGCAAAGTGGGAGACCCACCAGGACGAGATGTCAGTCGACGCTAACGGAGAGCTCCTTGCCGCTCGTTAATCACAGCACGCCAGCGGGCGCGTAGACACGACATGTAGTCAGTGCACTGCACACACAGCCCACCCCGTTGTGTCCTCCTTGCCGTCCCAACCAGGGAGATGGAAGGGTGATCCGCGTATGCTCAATTATCGTGGGTGAAGGGTGAAGATCGATGGAAAACAACTAACAACGCACCCATTCAGAAAGTGCACATATACGAGTTAAAAGAAAGAGAACAACAACAAATTCATGAAGTGACGATGAATCAAGAAACTTGCCACTTAGTTTCTAGCATACAATCCTAGGGCAGACTGGTCAGGTATGATGTAGCATCCGAAATGATGAGGTCATGGACGAATAAAGATACGAATCCCTGGTATGACGTAAACTTGCGTACGTCAGGTAACATCCGTAACACTGTGCCAGCATGCAGTCACCGCGCCAGTCCACCGCCACCCACCCGTCATGCCTGGCTTAACCTTTCCTTTTCTTTTCGTTTAATAACCATAGTCCCCCTGTCATGACCAGGTAATACAATTGTAAAAGACATGAAAGTTATAATAGGAGTTAAGTTCAGCCAAGGCGTGTAAAGGAGACCAGTGACCTTCGAAAGCAAAGACGGGAAACAGTCTGTTGCCTGTTTTGCGGGGAGGGGGGGATGTTGACGTTCTAAAAAGGCGTGCGAACAATAAGTATTCACCCTTTGTCCGACGAAAACAGTCTGGTCACTTTTACTGTAATGTTTACTGGCAGTGTTTAATTACGTTTCTGCGTATCTTCGAAACTGTTGACTGCAATCATTATGAAAACTTGTTGCAAATCCACTGGCGTGGAGTGGTTCTGCGTGTGTATTCACTCCAAGAATGGCGCTAAAGCGATGGTAACTTCGAAAATCAGATACATCATTTCCACCCAAGAGATTGTTTATCAGATTGTGCACAAACCAGTTAGAGCCAGGGATCGGAATCGAAACTGGACCCGAACCGAAAACCGCTAAAAACCCGTATTTTTCGCTGAACCGGAATTGAACCGAACCAAAATATTTTTTCTCGCGTTGAACCGAACCGGAACTGAACCGAAATAAATTTAGACGGTTACCGGTTCGCGAAAAGGTTCAGGCGTGATGTGCGTTGTGAGAGATCGGAACTACGATTTACACAGCGGATTGAGTCGCGTTGCCAAACAAATTCGAAACCGAAACTGAACAAAACAGAACTACAGCCCCAAGTGCAGGCGGTATTTCGTGGTCGCAGCTATTTCGTTCATTCAGTTGTGTTAGTTTTGAGGTCGTCCTTTGGGCAGTTGTAGGCTTCCTTGTACGCGATTTTTGTCGTCCAGCAGCCCCAAGTTTTCATTTTGGGCTGTGAAAATAACGGCCAGTCCCTGACCAGGATGTAACTGGTTGCGTACGATGAGTGAATATTGAGAGTACAGTATGCTACCGTAACGTTGCACCTGAAACGCAGATCTGTGACACGCAGTGTTGCTGTGAACCACTGCTGTGTCGGCAACAACAGCAACAAAAGTACATTTGTGTCGTTTGAGAATCGTAAGGATGTGCTTGCTTTTAACCCAAGGCAATCGCTCAAAATTCACTTTCCTGTACCGGTTCGAACCGATATTTTGCGCTGCTGCGGAGCTGAACCCGAACCGAACCGAAAAAGATAAAGGTTCCGATCCCTGGTCAGAGCAGAGTGTGCGCTGATGCAAATAATCGTACACAACGCTGTACACAACAAATGGTGGGGTCTAATTTATGGACACGGAATTTCAAGAAGGCGCAGCATCCTTTCAAACTTGGCTGTTCCAACTTCGTATCTCAGCTTGTGATTTCAATGATTTATGATTCGCATTTGTGGTTGCCGTCCACTGCAAAATAAAAGAAGAAAGCAAGGAAAACGAATGTATGAGGTTTCACAAGAATGGTACAGTCAACGTCCTCAAATTTATACTGTTCTCTGTCCACACAACGAAAAAGAACTTGTCATATATTTTCTAGAAAATCGCGTGGCGTCCGACCTTTGTGGTAAAGGCCTGGTAATCAGATTGCGCCGTGTGATTCGTGGTCAGTCATTACCTAAACTACCATCTTAAGCCGGTACGAAGCCAGCAACAGGCTGTTGCAGCCCTGGATCCTTATCACTCGAAGACAAAGGAGAGCTCTCAATTTGCATCGCCGATGCTTAGCTCTTAACCTTGCAGGGCCAAAACAGGAAGGTATGTTTGCGTAATCAAATCACTCGAGCAATTGAACATAATTAGGCGGTGAAATTGAAAAATTATCTCGTTGCGTTCGAATCGGACGTTCAAGGCTACATGCTGGATGCCATCTTCGATGAAGGTAACTTTGATGGGAGGGAAGGCAGTAGAAAATGACGATGTGCGATTTCAATGTTCGATTCATTGGGCATTTCATCGTGGCGTGACAAGATAATAATGGACACAGCTGGAACGTGTGTACGGTTTGATGGATATTGGGAAGCATTAGTAGGTTGCGAATTCGATGTGCAGACAGACACGATTTTGTCTGTCTGTTAGGGAGACATCGCTGGGACGCAGTAATGGAAGTGATTGTGCTTGGCTCCAAGGCTGGAATGAGTTAGAGCGTCAGGTAGTGGAAGGAGCGGAAGCATGGAACATTCTAACACGTAATGGCTTGAACGTGACGAGTGAGACTGCATATAAGCACCGGTGGCATCGTGTCTTCCACGTCATGTCCTTTGCAAATACGGATGATTCCTTCGAAGCGGTTTCGGGTGTCGCTTTCTATAGCCTGGACGAGAGGTGTGCTATGCGTATCCCGTAATAGAGGTAAAATGACCTAAATGCAGGCTAGCCTGTGGATAAACTGCGTACTGAAAAAAGCGTGAGCGTGGAAATTCAACTTGAAGACGGGCCACAAGTCGAGTCGTTTGTGCTGCGCTGTGTTTTTCTCGTGTGTCCACGCTCAAGCCTTGTTGAGGTGAACTATACAGGTGGTACTTTGCCTTGCTTTGCCTTGCCTTGCTGCCTTTGCTTTGCTGCTAATGTATTCTTACTTTATTAAGGCTTTCTGTTGCAGTTCACAGCAGACAGGGCACAAGAGTTTACCTCTCCTACAGGAGTTTACATCATGTTCCTGTGCCCACTGCGCTCTGTTCTGGTGCCACTGCTCGCAAACATGAAGAACAAGGAAGGGAGGTAGGAAAGAAGTAAAAAAAAACAGTGATGTTTGGGGCAGATAAGATAGGACACTAGCGTTCTCCCTTTTATATTTAGCTATAGCTTTTAACCTCCATACGTTACCGAGCTGTATGGTCCACTTCCTTCTGCATTTTTTTCTTTTTTATGTGTGCATTCTGTGAGTACTGTGTTACGTCGATGTGCAAGCACATTGTTTACATCACAAACTTTTCAGTACGCCTGTCCTTGTCCGCGCCCCATTCCTTTTCCTGTTCTTTGTACACTCCTGTTCTTTGTTGACACTTCGCGCGCGCATCAAACTCGGAACCGCGCTCGAATGTTGTCCACACACTCCATAACCTCGCTAGTTTGATCGGCGACACCACGCAACCCCTTTCAGCACCACCTTGCGGGCAAGCCTCTCTCGCAAAATGCACGCAACTCGCATATGACCGAGTTCCACAGGCACTTGACAGTCACATGAGGGATCACCGAAGCGCGGCACACGGCGGGAAAAGGGGAGGATCGTCGGAAGCTGCCAGTGTCGGAGCTCTAGCTACTCCGTGTGTGGTCCATGGGCCGTTCCTTCATTCTTGGCATCTGGAGAAGGATCATGGTCGGCGCTGTTTCCTTCCTCCCGTGCGCTTTGCTTTTGAGTAATGAGTCTGAGTGATGAACGTCGTCTGCAATGCGCTCGTCTGCCAACACGGCTTGGATGAAGGACGCTCTCAACGAATGCAGATTTGCTGAGGGTGATTACGTGAAAGAGCAACTAGAAGAAAGGTTGCGCTCGCCTCAGAAGGGTCGTTTCACGCGAAACTAGACCTGCTTGTGGAAGCTATTTTGTCGTTGAATTTCCTCCAGACGTCTGCAGGGTAAAGCTGCTGTGGAATCCGGTGCTGGTAATGCGCGAATGATGTACCGATGCTGAGAGCTCTTCTTAGAACACCCTGACCATTCTCGGGATCGCTGTGTCATACCGTTTTAATTAAGAGATCTTCATAGGTGTAACCATACAGAGCAGTCTACGGGGCCTTTCGGCGGTTTACGTCGTCCCCTTAGAGTTGACGTGACCTCATAGCAACCAAACTTTACGATGAACAAAGCAGGAGAAGGCAAGCGAGCTGTTGGGTACGTGAAACGGGCAATGCGTTTCCTTGAGGAGAACTTGGACGAAAAAAAGAGGCTGACGTTTAACTGAACGAAGGCTGAAGGTCACCAACAGTTCTAACGCACGACTTACCTTATCCGTTCAGCATTTAAGGAAGCTCTCTGCGCGCTCTCTGCTGAGGTGAGGTGAACTGAGTTGCACCTAAACTGCTGAACATGTTTCATCGAAGGCTATAGATATGGTGGGCTGCTATAGATCCTAGAGCGCGTTCTGAGTCGTACAACAAAATGTGAAGATGACGTAAAAATGTGCGTGAATGGTGTGAATAGCCCAGCGCATAGGGGAGTCACGTCCGCAACGATACGTCCGGGGCTCCGGGCCGGACAGCCACATTGAGTCGTAGAAATGAGTGTTTACCCTATGGTATCTAAACGTCCCTTAAAGGAGGTGTCCACGAGGAATCCGAAATTCTAAACTTAATGTAATAGTGATATTCACTTCGAGATATGCCGTCCAAGAAGAAAACACCAAAAACATTTCACAAAATTCGTTCGTGTTTTCTTCTTTTTTTTTTTTTTTTCATAAAACGGCAAAAACATCGAATTCGAAACCAACTGCCAGCTTCCGGTTGAAACGACCCTTCCTTCCTTGCTTCGCCTCTTCCGGTGACGTCACTGGCATTGCCGGCGAGATCCCCAGTCGCTCAGCTGACGGCGTCGCAAGGCTGGTTGCAAGACGATATACGACCGAAAGCATGAACGCAGATGTTTCTAGCGAATGTTCGGCAGCAGATTGCGAGTCGGAAGACCACACTTTGTGACGGACGGCTTGCCTTCATCACAGACTCCAGTGACGTCATTCCGCACACTGTTGCCTGAGTTGAGCGGGAGCGCGAAGCCGGCTGCAAAATCGGATTAAATTCGTTTTCTGATGTTCGCGACTATTTCTAAACGAAGGATACCGGTTACGTTTACTTCAGGCACCCATTATTCCGATCGCACCTTTAGTTCAGCTGCGTTTTTTTCTCCGGACACCACCTTTAACCCATTTCACCCCGCGTTTCCTCATTTCTCTTTATCACTACGTGTTTCTGTCCCATGGTATAATGGCCTTCGTCGCTTATGAGCGAGGAAAACCTGAATAGTCATCATCATCATCATCATGTCCCATGGGACAGAAACACGGTGTTGTTTATGCGTAAACAACACAAAACACCGCCTAGAGTGGTTTTGTTTTCGTTTTCTCTCTCTCTCTCCCTCTCTCTCTCGGCCACAACAACAACACGTGACCCAACTTCTTCACTGCTTCACCATCAATACTTTCACGTATACAAGTCCCTTTCATGAATCGGACTCCTTTCAATATTAACCACAAAGACCATCACTCCACTCCCAGAAACGCTCAAAGACAGGCACATAAAAGGCCATACCTCGAGAATAAAGGATAACATCACGCGCGTTCTTGCCCAAACTCTATCTCAGAAATGATACTAATGCGTTCGATTGATCAATCATCGAAGAGCAGACAGAGAGTGTTGCTTCCATTGCGGTAGACTAGACGCGCGTGCTTGTGTGTGTGCGCGCGCGCTGCAAGAAGGGTCGCGTCGGGTAGAGTTTTGGAAGATTTCTCAGGAGGCAGTGGCAGGGTGAGTATGTGAGACGATAGAAATGTGCCTTTTGTTCGTGCTGCGTCGCTTGCAGTGCACCAATGGCATGACACTGAAGGATGGTTGGCATCCAGACTGCTTATTGTCGAGGGACTTCCAGGAGTAATGCTCGGGAGTGGATATGGTGTGCTCCGGGGTGCGGCACGTGATCATTGGTTGCATTACGTGAGCTTTTTGTTTGCTGCTGTGTAAGTGGTTTTCCTGCTACTTTGGGGTATATGGAGCGTGTGATGCAATGATATAGAAGACGGGGAAGTACAAAGGGGGATGTGCGACGTTCATGTTGCTGATGTGGTTTCATTGTTTCGTATGTGTCGTCAGAAGGATAGAGATTTGAGCACATGTGCACCTTACACCTTCTGGTCGTCTTCTATACTTTCTTTGGCTTTGGCTTTGTACTGCTGTAGTACATCGTGTTATGTGATTTGCACAACGATGTTAACACTTTCGCAAGCATACATGTTGAAAGCGTCGTTGTTGACGTTTGAGCACGTCGTAATCTCTCGAGATTCGTGACCTGGGGAAGCAGAAGCAGGACATCTGCATCCCATATTGATCTCATTTATCGTAGCTGATTTGTGTTTCTTTTATGTAGTATTGCTTCATATTATTTCGTTATTTATTCATGCTACACCGGCCTCTGGGGCTCCGTTAGAAGCGTGTTCGTCTACTGACTGACCCCAAGATTGCGGGTTCGAACCCGGCCGAGGACTTGGTCGCAGGGTACAAGTTGCTTTGACACGCAGTCTTCCGCGAGGGACATTAAATACGGTGTGCCGTGTGTTGATATTTCAGCTGACGTTAAAGCACCCCAGGTGTGCAAAGTTGTTCCGCACACCGACCTCTGGCGTTGTCTTGCGACGTAAAGCCACGAGTTATTTTTATATATTTATTATGGGCTCTATTATTATTTCTTATATAGTGTGTTTTATGCCTTATATGGTGTATGTAGGACCAGCAATACTTATATTGCGGCTCATGTTTCGCAAAATGGTAGGCCTGGAAAGACCTGGAGACACACCGTGCCATTGCCATAGTATCTTTTACGCAGCGGTATCCGCAGCCATTAAGAGACTTTCCAGGCGAATGTCGGCAGTTCCCTCTGAACTCGGCTCAGGACGTATACTAACCCCTGTCCTGCCCTGCTGTCCTCTCTCCATCTGTCCACATATGTACGACGCTCATGGCCACAGTTCCTCCGCGGAATAAAAACACGGAATAAAAAGAACAGCCATTAAGATGACGTTCGCATATCCTTAGCAAAGTCTCGTCGGTGAGTTGACCTCTCAGTTCATGATACAAATATTCCCCAAATGATAAGCTCAAAACGACGTTGCGTAGAATTCAATGTTTCAAGGAACCTTGCAGCTTTTGACATAGATAGATGAGCCGTGATGCGTTATATCTCTGTAATAAGTGATATGCTAATGTAATACATTTTGTGGAGGAGTAATGGATAATCTCATGTCATTACGTTTTGGCCGAGTAATGCGTAATGGCATTACGCGACACCCATTGTTTGAAGCGAGCAGTTCGAAATTGTGCCTGGCAGAGACAAGGAAAATCTCCAAGCTGATCTTTACCAGCAACCTTTGTTATCTGCACCGACCGGTAGGTGTGACTAACTGGTATGTCACACAGAGATACGTCCTGTCCAGTCGATATATCGGGTATATGTATAATACGGACACCAGAATAACAATTTTCAACAAACACCCTGCTAAGATCAGCAAACAGAACGGAGAGGAAATGTCTCCCAACACCATTTCATCACGTAACGAATATATATGCCATCGCAACTTTTACGCCCCATCGCCTTTGCACTCTGTTCACCTATCGCGGGGTCTCCCACAAGACATACAGAGACCATCATCCGGAAATAGCAGCCAAAAACGCCTCATTCTACAAAAGCAGACCGCCTCTACCTTTGGCCGGGCATTGGGTGTGTGTGTGTATGCACATGTGTGTGTGTGTGTGTGTGTGTGTGTGACTGCGCTGTCTAAAACGCATTACATTTTCCAAGGCACGGCCGTGGGGGAAGTGTCTGTTTGCGCAGTCTCCTTTGAGCCAAAGGAAGCCGACAACGAAGCCGACATCTGTTGTCGAGATTGTGTTGATTGTGTAGTGTACGATCTGTAATCACTCCGCAGAAGCAGGGAGCTGTTCAATTCTGGAATGTGGACTGACTTGGCTTCGGGCTGTATTAGTTTTTTTGTGTGCTCATTATGTCGTCTGCGAAGGTGCTAATAAATTGGATTGTTTTCTTTTTTTTTTTTGTTTTTTTTTTCGCAGTAATGATACTTACCGCTTCTGTCTTTGGCGTGTTTGAATTGCATGCAAAGTAGGGTTATGCTGTACGACTTGTACGTTGGGCAATGCAATTATGTCTCTCTCCTGTCTGCTTCTACCATTTTGATGACATTCCACGCAGAGAATGCCTTGACTGGGAGGTGGTGCGTTCGAGTCCTACCACCGGCTGCGCTGTATGAGGTCTTCCCTGGGTTTTCTCGATGACTTTACAGACGAATGTAGGCATAGTTCCCCCTAATGTCTGCCCAGGACGCATAATAACCCCCCTGTCCCCCACTCCTTCCTCCTGTCCTCTCTCTATTTGTCCACGTCTGTACGCAGCTCATAGCCACAGTTGCTTCGCGGCAGTAACACAGAATCAACATATGTATAAAAAAAGAACGAAACAAAGCATGCTTTGTTGGAAACACGTCGAGGTCTAGGTGCTTCCTAAGACTAGCAGCAGCTTTACATTCGACATCTCGGCCATTCATTCTTTAAGAGTACGCTTATCACGTATCCTGATCTAATTAATTAATTAATTGGGTACAATGAAAGCGTAGTAGTGACTAGGACACACGACAGCCAACAGGAATAACTTTGTTTCATTGGCATCTGAAGCACTTAGCCAATTTTATTTTTGTATTTAATTTTTTTTTTGTTTCTTTTGGGGCAGCTTGGTTGGGACGCCTTGTATACCGCGTTTGTACTTGTTTGACGACGTGGTTGCATGTAGCAGCTGGATCGTGGGGACATGGAAGGTGTATCAATCCTATGCCAAATTCAGGATGCTGATAATCAACACCTGCGAGCAGGCATTAAGGAATCCACCATTAGCGATACCGGATAACGGACACCTCACATGATGTATCAAAACAGAAGGTTGTTAGAATGAAAGTGTCACTACATCTACATACTTTTCGTTTGTTTACGGCGCACATCTTACCGGGGTGACGGCCTTCCTAAGGTATAGATCCCACCTTGCCTATTTCTTTGTTTTTAAGTCTGTCATTGTTGACGACAACCATACAAAGAGTAGGAGCTTCCTGTTCGGCATACATAAAGTACTCTTTACACATTCAGTGTGCAAAATAGTGTTTTCGTCAAGGTGGTTTCGTCGCAGGCTCAAATAAAAGGTGCGATAAAAGTGTCGAAAAAGGCGTTCTCAAAACACCCACCTGAAACAGCATCCTACTGATATACAAAAAAGTAATAATAATAAAACATTGTTTTTGTAGAATGTGTACTTTGGAGTGGTGCTTTAGGTAGAGTATGCTATTTGTATGGTGTGTATGTGTGAGACTTGCGCCAGAAATGCTTGTACAATATGGGACAATGCATCTATACCCGAAAGGTATAAAATTGTTTACTGCGAACAGAAAGTGTGGGGCTACCATGTCTTCCTTGATCCAGATTACAGAATTTAGATGTTGGGTGGGCGAGAAGGGTTGAGCGAAGACCATCAATGCAAAGGTTACGATCTGGACTATAGCCCTAACAGCCCTTATCGGGGGCCCGTACGGGAGGACCTCGATATTGCCGGTTGCGAAATTCCCGGTCTCAATTTGCCCGGTCGCAAAATAAATAAATCACTTGGTACTGCTTAAAAAGTATGAAAATTCCTACTTTGAAGCCACGCTGCCAAGTGCTGCGCACCCAATAATGTCAAGTACAAACAGTATTATATGGCCATTATCATCAATTTTCACGTTTATTCATATATGCACGTGTACACGTGGCTTATACCTCCTTATTTATTATGAAGTACCCTTCTCTTTCGTTGTTGTATAGAAAGGAGTAGAATTAGTGCACTTAAAATTTTCAAAATTACATCATCGGAACTGTCATTTTGAGCGCAGAGTAATTCCAACTGTTCGAAAATTCCGGTTAATTGTGACTACTCTGCAGTCACGTGATGATAAAGGCTCTTACGTCATTACCGAACTCGCTGGCTACTCAGGTTGAATAAGACAACGCGCCCTTCGTCTGACGACCACATGAACTATATTTTGCCGTGGATGTGCAGCCTCCCAACCCCAACACTCCAGGGAAATTCCGCGGTGACGTCACACCGGCTGGCCGTCCAGTCAGAACACGGAAATAACGCGACTCTGTATTTTGAGCACTTAGTTTTCAATCAGGGATCACGAACAGTTTATTTTCAGCAGTTTATTCTGCAACGTGAATTTTGATCGATTGATTTCGAGGTACACCCGCCCGTACCAGGATGCAAGACGTGCGGCCTGCCCCGTTCTTCTCTTCGGACGTATACCCGCGTGCGCCCCTGCACGTCGTCGGAAGCACACTACTCCTCCCGAAGCACCATAAAAACTCTCAATATGGCCAACAAAACTGCAGTATAATCCACTCTACATATACCACGTCACGACCCGCACAGCAATCGCGTATCTGTCTTTATGACATCCCCATATAAGCTTTCTTCTCCCAACATTTCTCTGCTTCTCTTGTTTTCTCCGATTAAATGTACCTTTGATGGCTACGGCACGCAAGCTGTGTGTGTGCGAGTGTATGTTTTGTTTTGTTTTTTTGTAGCTTTAATGAACCAGACTAAACGCAGCAGACCTGCTAATAAATTGCCTGCTTTGGTCCCTCTCGTCATAAGCTCAGAAGCTGCGTCGTAAAAAGCATGGGCCACACGCGATGCTGTAACAAAGGCAGGCCTTGTCGTTTTTGGCCTTGCCGGTTACAAGGGCTTTATGTACGGGGCTCGTAATACCTATCCTGGTTGCACACCGGAGGCAGTCGGCGAAGTTTGAACGTTTCGTGATTGTAAAGCGTTTATACTTTTTAAGAGGGAGTCTTTTTTTTCCTCTCTTTCTCTCTCTCGCGCGCGCTCTCCAGAAGGCAGCGAAGCGAAATCCTTCTGGGGAAGTTCAATAAACCTGTCGGTTTCAAAGAAAGATAGCTAGCCAATATTTTCCTCTCTTAACTGCAGTGTAAGGTGAGATGCTTGGCGGTGCTGTTATCAGTGAAACAGTGTTCTTTTTTTTATGCTGAGTCTTCGAATCGGAGAAGATATGGAGGTTATTTTGCTGCGGGGTTGATCGTTGGTGGCCAAGAAAACAGTATCGCTTTTTGCGGTCTATAGAGCTATATCGTAATTTCGTAAAATGCTACTGCAATAGAATTCGTTTCCGATTGCAGCTTAGGTCGTTTCCAATTGAGGACAAAAAAGAAAAAAAAGAGGGGGGGGGGGGCGTTATGAGCCATGAGGTTCTCTCAGTGCTATAAGCCACAGCAAGAGGAACAAGAGTGCTGAAGGCGCCTCAGTTGCTGATGCTTTATTCGAAGCGCTATCCAATGGCTGGAGTGTTTCTATAGGACGAAATGCCGAGTATAACGACTTTCTGTTTAGAAACATGTGGCGTCCCGAGAAGACCGGTTCGAGGTTATATTTTTTCTGGTTGGCAAGAAGCGGGAAAAACGCGTCCGCTGATAGCCTGATAAAGCTGATAGTGTCCACCAGCATGCCTTGCGCTGTGGCGTTACGTAGTCAATGACGTAGGGCTGCAAGTCGTCTATAGCACCGTCCGCGGCTTTACGGGGTCACGTGCACCACGCGACCATGCCATCTATCACCACATGGTGGCCAGACTATGTTTGCGGTAAATATTATACATGTTTTCGAAACATAAGGTGTCTTTCAATGGGGGGGGGGCATCACGAAATTCCGCTCTAACGCAACCAAGCTCAAACACGTTTGGCACAATGCACGAAGAAGGAGACATTTTACCCCCGACAATCTCATTCAGCGGCTTCTAGGAAGCATACCACCAATATTTCATCCACAAACAAGGTATTCACAAAGAAAGGGAGTCGTTTCAACACGACTTGCACAACGGACGCCTTCCTGGAAACCTCCCACTCAACACTTGACTGTCCCACACTCGCGAGTCCACCACACCTGACACACGTAATTAAGAGCCATCCCCCATTCCCGTCACCTTCCTCCTTAAAACGTGCTTATGACACGCTAACAACTGCTTACCACTTGGACAAAACCAAATTGTTGTCACCGTTTGACGCTGAGCGGCGAGTTCCCACATCACCCAAAGCCATTTCTTGAAAAGCCTTTCGCCTATACACTCTTTCAGTTCCACCCTTCAGAATCCCTAAAAGTCATCATCAGCACCAATTCTCTTCGGGCGACCACCCACAAAGGACACCCCCGTCTGCATCCAATCATCTCTGTCAGGTGCACAGAAACTTCACTCAGAAAGTGCCTCACCAAGTCAAAAGATGCTTTTGTGATGAACAACAAACACCTACCACAGCATGACGCCTTTTTCCAACTAAGCATCTGTTTCGTCCTCAGCCGCCCGCGGCTTGTCTCCGGCATCCGCTCAAATATCATTAGCTCTAAATAACTAAGCTCTACTGACCATCACACAAAGTCTCAAGAAACTGCAGAGCGCCCTCGTGTCAAAGTCGGAAAGAAAACAATGAACACCACCCCCGCTGGTCTTAGAATACGACGAAAGTACCGAGGGTCCATGATGGGTGCTGGTCGTTTTTCAAAGTTCTCTACCCTCTCCCACCCCCCTCGGAAGCCCGCACCTCAGTGTCTCTCCCACACAGTTCCTACGGGGTTGTGTTCCTTTTCCTATTTTGCCAATTTGTATTTGTTTTGAACCTTCTGCGCTGGCACCTCAGGGGTGGTGAAGCTTTCCGCCGCCGTTTCGAGGAAGTGTCAAGAGAAAGGATGTTCTACTGATCAGTTGCTCTCTGTGCGGGGTTGCCTTCCATGCGACTTTTGCTGTTCTTTCGCCGCACCGTTGTCTGTGAGCACCCAGAGCAGAAAGCCGACAGGGGTGCCATGTTGGAAATGACCTTGGGATGGGTGGTTCTGTCTTGTCGGTTGGTTGACCTTGAGGAGGTTGTTCTCAGATGATTGTTTGTTTGCGTGTATGGGAGACCCGCTGGGATGTTTCTGGTGCAAGCAGTGGTCCTGGTATGTTGTACAGGCAAAATAAAGCTGTGATGGAAGAGGCTTCTTTAATGGGCGGCCTTTATGTGGGTTCATATTGCTGAAAAGCGTCGAGCGCGGCTGAATTCTCCAGCCTGAGGAGCTGAGGGCACTTGAAGATTTTCTACATACAATCGGGCTTATCTGAACATTCTGTGACTCGCTGAATGTGTGCTGTGTGTGCCCAGCGATTCCCACATTTTACACTCACTTGGTCGAAACTTCCCCATTCATTATCATTAACTTATTTGTTGTTGTTGTTGGTCGAAACTTTTGAACTAAATGTTGAACTACATCATCATCTCTGTTCATCTCTGTTCATCATCTCTCATCTGTTTGTACTTTCTGTGTGTAAGCGTACCGGGGTAGCCCGTTCGGCTTCGTCGAAACTCTCATCCTCGTTTTTTTTTCTCTCTCTTTATCACATCACCATCACCTCCAGCTCTGCGTTTGAAGGCGTGTTGCTTAAAAGAATTCCAAGAATATAACCTACGCCACTACATTGCGCCATTACAATGTTAAATCGTGTCCGATGCTTGGTTATCCTTCGGCTCGGTCGCATTTGAGTGCGCTATGAATATCTGGTGTACAAGTATAGCGTCAATAAAGATCATTCGTGGAATTTGTCTGAATATTTCATTGTCTCCCTCAATATTTGCACGAATTATCCACCGTAGATGTTGCATTTGTACTTAGCAGAGCACTCGAGACATCCTGCTAAAAGCTTTCATGATTCAGTTCCCTACACTGACAGTATGTTGCAATACGTTCCAATATCGACCCGATTTGTCAGAAACTAATATATATATGTTTGACTAAGCATCACGCGTGTAAGGGCAATCAAACTGGATGAATTCTCAATGACCAGACGACAGATGTCCTCGAAAGGACCTCGAAATTCTCGGTTGCGAAATCCCCAATCTCGAAATTCACGTTCTCGAAACAAGGAAAATCAAGGAGAATGCTCGATTGCTTCGTAAGATGATATGCTATGTTTAAAAACGGGACATCGCTGTGTAACCACTCAAATTCACGGGTTTTCGATGTCTGTCCAAGTCGTTTTAGCTAACGAAAGCCATATATTTAGGGCCGACACGCCAGAGCAGCACGTTGGTTTGTTTATTATTAGGATCGAGTTAGTCCAAGTTCGGTGTTTGCGTTTCTATGTACAGGTTAGCCCAAGTTCGCCGTTGGCAGTTTCCTGCTCAAGTCAAATAACAATTATTTGCATAATTTGCAACGGGGATTTCAATCAGTTTATTTCGAGATACACCCATGTCCCCATCTCTGCTATCGTGGTGTCGGTCTAAACCTCGAGCTAAAAAGATGCAAGGTACATTCCGTCTCGCTTCGGAACGAATTTCTTCTTTTCGCATTCTTTCTCCCATATATCGGTTGGACAGCACGACAGTGACCACTCAGCCTCCCAGCTCCATCTCTGTCGCTCCCACAACAGTGACACCACCATATTGAATAAATAACGGTTGCAGTGTGCAGGCCCTGCGTCGACTTCCATATTTCACGATAAAACGACATCGAAACACGACATCCCCCAACAAGCCTCATCCTCTTATAAGCTGGCATTCCTTCCGTTTTCGTCGTACGACACCTCCTCTCCCCGAGTTCCCACACATGCAAACTTGAAGCGATCCTAATAGCTTGTGATGAGGTCACGCACGTATCGTGTACCGGACCGTCGGTTGCAGTTACAACGCCAGCTCTGGGCGGGGTGCTAACGCCCGAGAGAGGGCACCCGCAGACTCCTTCTGCTAAGCCTAACCCTTGTATGATGCTAGTGGTATAGTGCACGTGTTGGTTTTATGATGCCCAAGGTGACGATTGGCTGGGAAATAGGATACAGGGGCCGCGCGCCTGATTTGGGCTAAGTGTATCAAGAACACGTTTGGGAATACGACAACTGTTCGGGGGGCTTATGGGTTATGGTTCGCTGTGTGTAGAGGTAGAGGTGTCTCATTCCGAAAGTGGATTTTATTGAGGCATGTGACGTCATGCTAGGCGTCATTGTTGCCAGACATGTGTACCGTTTCCCGTTTTTTTTGTGTGTGTGTTCTTTTCTTCTTTTTTTCCTGATGACGTGGTGCGCTGCGAGTAGGAGTGGTGGTTTGGGATTATGGGAATTTTGTGGGTAAATGTTGTAATGCTTGTTTATGGACAAAGAGGTGCCTGAAGAGCCTTACGTGTGCTGTTTCAAAAGCCATCGTAGAGGGTTGTGCTAGGGGCTGGGACGGGTTGCAGTCTTTCAAAATGGAACTCCCACTGCAAATTTCTGCTATCCTTCTGAGGCAATGCATTGAGGAGCCCATGAGACCCCCCCGATAGCAGGCTAGCACTTTAATTATCTCGATTGGTATCGATTAGGCTGATAGATATGCTATCGACCCCGTGCCATATATTCCTTTCTTAGCTTCCAGTGCATATTCTACCTTACTTTCGATAAATCAATAAATACAAATATGTATTTGAATACGAGACGGGTACGTTACGTCAAGTTCAATGAGAGCGTAAAAAACTGCTGTACATACAGCTTTTATGTACAAATAGCTATTATGGTACGATTACAGCATATGAAGAAAATTGAAGACCTTTCCTTTTGTTAACATGGTCGATTCTGGTTGTGCTAGCAGAGGCAAATACAATTCGGTCGCGCGCAGCACTTTATTAAACGGTTACTCATATAGCTCGCGCATAGCGAGTGGAATATGTTTGTAATACTCTTCGTCGAGCGACCTTTCTTAGCACTATGCAGTGGTCGGCCCAGGACGCATACTAACGCCCCTGTCCCCACTCCTTCCTGCTGCCCTCTCTCCACGTGTCCTTATCTGTACGCCGCTCATAGCCACAGTTGCTTCGCGGCGCTAACACGAAAGTAAAAAAAAAGCAGCTATGCAGTGATTTCTTTCACAATTACAATCCAGCTCATACTAAATCTGAGTTTACTACTTTCTCAAGAACAGCCTCCCTACAGTGGAAACATCGAGCAATCGAAAACGCGTATGATTCTCAAGCTTCTCAATTGCGAACCGCACCCTAGCTTTTTGGGTGTGCTAATGCTCTTTTATGTCTGAAACGTGAGTTGTTTATTGTCTTTATTCCACCTCAATACTTCTGAAGTATGGTCTTGGGGATAGAAGAATCGCGGGGGAGGGGGGGGGAAGATGACATCAGGGGCCATGATGACGTTTATCCACGTGATCCAGTGGCCGATGTCGGGGATTATGGGCAATTGGGGAGCGGCGAAAAGGTGAGTCACGTGTGAGTGGTGGTGCTGGATTCATCCCTATTTGAGGAGGCAATAGGGAGAAAAGGAGGGTGAAGAGAGATTCGGTTTTATGCCTCGTCAACTTTCTTCCAGCTTTAGTCTTTGGGCGGGTTTCAGCGGTGAGCGAGGCTGATAGCGTCAAGTACAAGTTATGGACCTGCGTGAGTCACATTGCTGTGGGGTGAGCTCATGCAGTATTTTGACGCGTGTGAGTGTGGAATGGTGATATAGCGCGAATCAGGTATACTTGAGGGTGCGCCGCACGAGTTTTGGTTTATAGGGCTTCCTAAATATTGCGGTGTTGGCACAGAATCTCGAGATCATCGAAGTTAACGTCTCTGTGTGTAAGTACAAAAAATATAATAAATAAATAACAGCACAATTGCCGTCGATCCTAAGGGAGCCTCATCGTTGACAGCACTTCCCGATTTCTCCTGTCACGAAAACGGTCTATAGCAGCTACCCCTAGTGGCGACCCCTGTGGAAAACACGGAGAACATCCTCATGCACTCACAAGATATGCCCCCCAAAGAGCTACATTGAAATCTGCTCTCGACCGCTTGGACAATAGAACCTTCGATATAGTAAAGGTGCTGTCTGTATAAGAATTGTATCTCATTACGGCCGATAATATGATTTAAATCAATAATTTCGAGATAAATCTCGTTATTTATTTATTTGTTTATTTACTGTTAATTGTTCGAATTTCGTCGTGCGTGAGGTGCTCTATGTTTGTGTCCCTCCTGGATGTAGCTTACGTCTGTTCTAAGTCCGTCTTTATCTGAGTCGCAGTGGGCCCAACCTCATCAGGTAGACATTCACCGAACTCAATCTTGTGAAGACGGAGAGCGTATGTCTCTAGCAACCATTACAAGGTGCAGTGACTTTGTGAGTACATCACTGTAAAAATACCTGCACCTTTGTACTCCCACCGATACGGTATGTGACCTTCTCGTTTTTTTTTTTTTTTGTTTTTTTTCTCCCTTGAGCACCACAATAAACCTGCAGTCCCTTCTCTGCCCTGCCCTCCGACTGTATTTCCCGGCAGTGCCTACGAGCCCATTTCAACGACCTATAACTTATATCGTAGCCTTTCCCCCAGTTTAACGTTTTGACCCCACGGGCGAAATGGGCGAAATTCAAAAGCGCGTCGAAAACGCTGCACAAAACGGCAACTCGCCGACACCGCGCAACGACGATAAATTTTTACAGCTCCTACTCTCGTAAAGGCCGTCGTTGCATTTTTTTGTGCCTATACTTGTTGATTTCGTTAGATGTTTTACTGTTGCACTCGTACATTTAGCAGACGCGAAGACTTCGAAGGTATTCAGAATAGAATATTGCGAGGGTCTTAAAGAAAAGGGCGGCCTACCAAAAGTTTGTAGTCTCTAGCATATACGGTCATTTTTCTATTTTTATTCGTCTTTTGTTTTCTTTTTCATACTGTGTTTTTGTTTGTTTGTTTGTTTGTTTTTTACATTTCTCGTTCCGTCTCGTGTGTAAGTTCATGCTCCCTCTTTTTAGACTTCTATATGATGGAAACAGGTTGAATTGTTTCGCAAGAGGCCTCACTGCTGAAGGTTACGTTCATGGGAATGCGTCAGAGGAGATATTCAGTGGACGGAACTGAATTGCCGTGACAGTTACGACACCAAGTTATACCACCTTGTATATTAATTTACTTTATTTTTTTCTCGTGATCATGGTCACTTCGGTGGTTTTATAATACTTAACAATTTTATTGCTTGTGTCCTATCAGGCAACTGTCATCACGGCGCTTTTTTTTTTTTCTTTTTTCTCTTCGGGTACATACACGGTAAATTCATTATACACCCTTTAACGCGCAATCTGTGTGTGTGCGTGTTTTTTTTTGTTTTTTTTTAATAAACGGCACTTTTTTTGTTCCGCACCCTGAACGAGAAGGTGAGATATAGCGTTGAAAATGGTGGCTTCAAAACACCAACCTTAAACAGAGAAAAAGAAACCGAAGCTGTCTGGCTACACGTAGTGTATCAATCGTGCGTTTGTGAACTTACAAACCCATCTTAAACAGCGTTTTAGACAGTATACACCCCACGAAATGGCATTTTCTGTGCAACATGCCCTTTAAAATGGTGCCGTTTGTAGAATACACAATCAAGAAGGATGTTTTCAACACACAAAAAAAAATATTCTGTACACTTGTTGAAAGACAACTTTACAACAAAACACTCTCCTACACCTGGGGTTCCGTCGGTTTTTATCTTTGGGCGAATTCGGCGTATGCTTTTCCACGTTTATTGACTTTCACGAAATCGGCGTTTTTCGACGTTTTTCCTGTCGTGTACACGGTTTACCCGACAGTTATCAGCGAATAGAAATCACAATGTAATTTCCGCGCGACGCTCATTCAACATGGCGTTGTTCGCTGCGATAGTGTTTTACAGCTAACGAAAAAGTAAACGGACATTTTTCACAACCATCGTATTTCTGTACGGTTTTCTTATCTCCATCAACATCTTGGAGGGCATGTGCAGCAATTTATCACTGTCGTGTCCTGGAATGTCCCTCTGTATTCGGTGTTTTTCGATTAAAACCGAATGAGGGAAAATTTAGCCGGCGTATGTTTTTCGGTGTTTTTCGATTAAAATCGAAAACGCGGAACCCTAACTATACCCAACTACCATTCCGAATAATATCATTGAGGAGGCGCCTTCCCCCCCATTTTCAAGAAATATCACAGACAGAACGGTATCATACGGAACGGGGGTTGGCTAGAAGCTTGTTATGTTGTGAAGCTTTGTTTTAGCGTGGCATTTCCACGCCGAGGCCGGGACGTGACCCGGCTTCGAATCCTGCTCCGGCTGTGCTGTCTGGGTGTTTTCCCTTTGTTTTTCTCAGACACTTTGAGACAAATGTCGGCACAACCCCCTGTGAAGTCGGCCCAGGACACACAATCCCCCCCCCCCTGCGATAGTCGTGACGTTGCCCGCACGAGTGTGGCCGACAATACGGCAGGCAGTTGCGTCACCACCATCACCATCGTTTTAACGATGAGTGACAGGTGAACCACAGACAGTGTGGTTCACCACACAGGTCTGTGCCATAGGACAAGGCATTTACATCTGAAATGTACAAAGAATTACCGTGTACGGTTGCATCGGTTCCGGCTGTGCTGCCGCCGCTGCTTCGTGAGCCTTCCGCCCTCTCTCACAAATGTCGGCCTAGTATGTCCCCCAGTAGCGATGCTGCCGTCTAACGGCGACAAACGACACGTACAGGTCCCGACAAAAGTTTACGGAACCCGCGAGCGGTGTACTTTCCCTTCGGTGCGACACCCTAGCGGCAAGCGGAAGCGGGCTTGTCCACTCGTTCGGAGGGGTGGAGGAGTGCGCCGGCAGCAACGCCAATACAGACCACGTTTCGAGCACATTCAAACGATACCGAAACTACCGCGTTGTGTCGCGCGCTCACCCCTCTGAACGAGTAAGCGAGCCCGTTTCCGCTCGCCGGTGTTGCACCGGGGAGGAAATACACCGCTTGCGTGTCACGTAAACTTTTGTTGGGACCTGTACCACCACCGCAGGGTCGTGCAGCGTTTTCAGAAGAGCAGCAGCGAAACATTACTTCGCGATAGAGAAAAATCTGCCTTTACATCTCATACCATTCGATGCAGATTCGAGAGCGTCTTCTTGACTCCGTTCCACAATTGAAAGCCAGTCTTGAGATTCAAACCACAAGATTACAAAGACAAAGAGAGGAGGAGAAAGAAAATTAAGAAAATAAATACGCGAGAAGACATTTGGGTAGCAACAAGAAGGACGCATCGTCACGCTGGGATCCAGGCTTTCAACCAGCAGTGGGATTAGCCCCAAATTTGCATTTTAATCATTCTCAATTTGGAACAGTTCCAAAATAAGCCCCGCTTACTTTTCTGCGTTATCTTATTTCCACGCTGAATTGTCGTGCAAGAAGAAGGAGGAATCCTCTTCTTCTTCTTTCCTTTCTTTCTTTTCTTTTTTTCTTTTGATTTCTTATTGCGTGAAGGCAAGGCAGGAAGAAAAACTAAATGAAGAAGAGCGAGAGAGAGATGGGGCCCTTTTATTCATTCGAAGCTCAACGAAGCGAGTTGGAGATACGTGAACTATTCGGGAATATCTTTCTGACCGTCTTTTGTAATAGAGAGGGCCCGGGAAGGATATAGGCTTTATTCCGAAGCAGGGGGAGAAGAAGATCCTTTAGAACTAATCTGGAATGAATTTATGCGACTGGTTTTGGTGGCACAGCCATCGACGCATGCTTCAGCTGACGGTGATTGCGTGCTGGCGGCCGAGTAGCGTTTTCTTCTCCAAAGGGCGCAGAAATGGTTCGTGGATGGGTCGTGATTCGAAGAAAATGAGACACCGATGATGAATAGATGGTTGTAATGCGAGGTGGCGTTGTTACTGGACCATCGTGTGTACCTCGCGTTTTGTCGCTTAGCTTGTATACTCATTCCGTGTGTGCGAAATAGTATAGACTTTCCTCAGTTATTAGGCCTTTAAAAACCATCCGGGATTACGGTTGGCTTATAGGAGCGTTCTATGCGGCGCAGTTCTGATTGAACAGTGTACGTTTACGTGGCATAGTGGTTAGTATGATCGCTTTCCACGTCGAGACTGGGAGGGGTCACGGGTTCAAATCCTGGCACTGGCTGTGCTGTCTCAGGCTTTTCCATGGGTTTTCCGAAGACTTTCCAGCCGAATGTCGGCACAGTTTCCCCTGAAGTTAGCCCAGGACGCGTACTAACTCCCCCTGTTCCCCTCTCCTTCCTGCTGTCTTCTCTCCATCTGTCCACGTCTGTGCGTCGCTCATAGCCACAGTTGCTGCGCGGCGCTAACACAGAACTTAAAAGAAAGTGGCAATAAACGGGAAAAGAAAGAGAAAGGTGAAGCCTGGTGGCGTTGCCCTTCTACGAGAAGTTGCCTTTGCCTTTGTTGCCTTTGTGATATACTGGTATCACTGTCGCAGCACGGTGTGCTCTGATGGCAGTATGTTCTCAAAAAGCTCTATAACAACATGAACCGTATAACTTTAGTAAAAGACATCCGGAGATCACTTCCGGCATCTCTGAATCCATCTGAAGCGGCGCTACTAATATTCAGCAAATCGAGCACCACTTACTGTCATCGCTAGTCCCTAAAACCCGGTACGCTTCTCAATAGTCCTTGTAGCGCTTCCTGCACGGACAACGAACGTGAGCTCAATCAACCGACAAAGGGTACTCAGGGTGTGTCTTGAAACATACTAGGCTCTGGGGGTCCCTAGCTGAGGGCGCAACATTGATAAAGATATAAGGCACCCCTAGTTCAATAGGGGTCATTGGGTGCAGGGCTTGAAGTCTTCGATGTTGCGACTACTTATACAGTTCCTCGCCTAAAATATTGAGGGCAACTGTGACAGTGTAATTGGCTTGATGAAAGATAGAGGAGAAAGAACAAAGAAGAAGAGAGTCCAAAGCTCAAAGATACAAGAAAAACAACTTTCCCCACTTACGCTCGCCGTGCTCTTACACATCAACACTTGTTTGCCTTTGCAACCTCAGTTGCATAAACTTTCCGCGTTCATCACACAACACAGTTCAGTCACCATCATTCTTCCCGTTTTACTTTCGATTTCCGCCGTTGCAGACCAGTCGTCGGTCACGTCCCGGCCAATCACAGTCGAGCGGACTGTGGACACAGCGTTTGCAGAGCACGTTTTCGTTCCCATGATCACTCATCGGTCCCATATTGGCTTGAAGCGAGCGCAATATGGAACGGCGAGCACCTCGCATATCACTTTGGAGAGGAACCAGGGAAAAACAAGGAAAAGCACGGGGGTGTCAAAAACCGCGGGAACAGATGGTGGTTGAATTAGTAGGTGCTTTTTGAGAAGGCAAGCAAGGTTGAGCCGGACGGTAATCGATGAGGCATGTCAGAGGTTGAGGGGTTTGTAAACCATACCCAAAGAAGGGCATGTGTGGATTGCGGAATGCGTTCGGCCGGTGCCGGCGGTGCCTGCGCTCTTTTGTGTTTCGGTGCAGTTATTCTGGCTATGGTTAACGAGTAGCACCAGGAAGTGAACAAGTGTGGCATACGACGATGAAATATGGGGCAGAAGAAAGTGCTGCATCACATAGGGAAACAACAATTATTCTGTGGCTTGTCCAATTTGCATAGCTCTGTAATACGTGTTTGTGCACGCGCTGGTCGTGCTTGACGTTCCTATATCGACCTGCTGGTATACTTGGGAGCGGGCAGGGGAGAGGGGGTATGTCATGAGGTAGCCAAAAATTAGGGTCGGCTATTCGGTATTTATATAGTACATATAGTTTCGGTTACAACGACGGCAGCTTCTCTTAGTTTGAAGACGGAAGAAGCAAGGTAATAAGAAGGCAAGAAGCTAGGTAAGGAGTGATGACAGGTTCTTAGGACGAACACTGGGTACGTTGTTGTTGGGAACAGCTCTGTAATCCCGATCCCCAACAATGTACCCGTTGTTCGTCCAGATAGTGTTTCATTGACTGATTTACTTTAAATTCAAATTGTACTTCAAGTGCCAGTTTCATTGCGGATAAAACACGAATTGTTTTAAATTTTACCGGCGTATGCTTTTCAGATCTTTTCTGGTAAATCCGAAAACCGGGAACCCTAGTTAGACGTTTTATTTCGCTCTTATTTTTCTCTGACTGCATTTCTTGCACACTGCACAAAACATGGAATAAACTTCCAGATTTCCCGTTTGCAAGAAAAGAGTACCTCATCCCAACGACACAGACGTTGTTTATAGTCCCTACGGCACTACTACATACACGGCACTCACTACATACAATATTCAGAGCTTTCATAAAATTTACTTCAGAGAACAAACGTTGAAAGAAGAAAAACGGATCTCCCCTGCCACAACGACACCTCTGTACACGTTTGAGCGTTTCTGTTTACTGCACACGAAACACAACATTTGAAACTGCTCTAAAACACATTGTTTAGTGTTTCTGCTTGTTTGTTTTTGCGGGTGTGCTTAAATCGTCTGCACTAAACGATACAACTGTCTTCCCCACAGCCACAGAGACACCGATCTTTTTGTGCCCTCCTATATACGTATACTGCTCCCAGGAGCACTAGCAATGCGCGTCGCCGCACATGCATTGCTGAGGTCCTCCAGGGAAGGAACGTTAACCGAGCCGCTTGGTGCGCTTGTGTTTGCGCTTCCGCCTCACTCCCCCCCCCCCCACACACACACACAGCGCTCTTAAGCCTAATTAAAGTTCATTAATGGGCGCTCACGTGCGTCTCGACTTGAACGGGGTACGAGCAAGACGCCAGCTTGTTTTCCCGCGTTCATGCGCTGGACTTGCAACGTCCTATATGGCGTTGACTAAGCGTTAGTGTCGCGAAAGATTACACTCTGGCGGCGTTCCCGTTCGTGATTCGGTGCGACGCTCCGCGAACGCTATACGTTACTAATTGGGTGTACTCTATCTCTGAGGGAACGGTGAAGGAGTGGTACGCTCAGTTTGGACTGCGATGAGGGAGTATTCGTTGAGTGCAGGGGAGGCGTTGGAATGATAGTTTCTGAAAGCGTCCTTTCTGTATCTTTGTTTGTTTGTTTTTTTCTTTCATGACGCGAGTTTTCCTCTTGTTGCCTTACGTAATCACGCAGTAATGAGCGGTGCGGCCAGACTGCCAAGTACGCGAAATAGCAGACGACTGGGGCATGAACTACACTCTGAAAAAAAAAAAGGAGTAAAATGGGGAGTAATTGCAGCTTCTAGTCCTCCAGATTGCCAATTACTCCCCATTTTAGTCCCCTAACCCCGACATTTACTCCCCGGTACTGCACGTTGTCACTTAACTTCAAAATGGTCTTCCGAATGCGACACTTTATATCGTGAATATGGTGCCTTGGTCAATTTGATGGCATAAGGCTGTAGACATTCGCCTCAGGTTATCAGGTGCATTCGTATAACTCAACCAACTTAGCAATTTTCCACCCACCCAGAGTAAGAAACAGTTAGCGCTTCTTTCTTCGCAAATTGTGCCCTATATATTTCGCAAGATTTTATATCACTCTATATATCACGGTTGAAGGTTTGATTCAAAGTACTTTCACGCATGCACATGAATTATGTACCTGAGACTCTTTGAACAGAACGTGAAATGCAGTCTCCAGTAGGTAACCTTTATCGCCCCTTCAAATGATCGGCTTCTGCTAGTGTTTTTATCGTGACATCAGTAATGTGTGAATGATTACGTGTTGTATGTATGATTGCTGGGGGAATCTGAACACGAGTTTTGTTTAGCGTTTATTGGCATTGCAATTCTCACACCATCTTCGTGAGGTTGTTATGTGAGGCTGTTATGTGTGGTTAATGTGTTCTGCTGAGATTGAATTTGCCTTTTTGTTTTCTGTGCGTGCATTGTTCAAAAGGCTATCGATGTTCAACTGAAAATGATGATACATTTCCGGGGTTTAGTAACACACCCTACGAGTTACAGCTGTTCGAAAAATACGCAGGAGAAAAAGAAGTCCAGATGGTGGCAGCGCAAACTAAAACATCGAGATCCAAAGAGCTACCCTTCATCAAAGAGCTATCCGTGCCGTTCTCAGAGGGCTCCAAAATCTTTTCCGTTATTGCCAACGTCGTTTCGCCTTTTGGCCGTTCATTTGCCCCCTCTTTGCTGTGCCTCTTTTGTTTCTCCTTTTTGTCCTTCCAATAGACACCATTACCGTCCTCAGCATTGTCAAACCCTCATCCACTCCATTAAAACCTACTCATCCAGAGGACGACCTTGAGCACTGCAAATGACGCAGCGCCTAATAAGCGCCACTCAGCGCCCCGCACTTGTGCCAAAAAATCCCTCTCACGCCCCAGTGAAGCCTTACTTCAATCAGAACCTCCTTCCATTCTAGCAGTCTAAACAACCTTCCTGCTTCCGTCGCCTCGTCCTTCTGCACATCTGGAAGCTTGCCGTACGTCACTTTTGGGACCACGTGGTCGTCCCCATCTGCGTTCGATACGGTTAATCTCATTCGCAGAGCTTCCGTTGTGGACAGTCGTCCGCTCAAAGACAGGAGGCAGAAGTTTGCAAAACGGTGCTCCTCTGTTTGGACTGTGCGATATCGTCTGGTACGTGTTACAGTTTCGCTCGTCTTGGGGGGTCAGCTCCTCCTACGCAAAAGTGGGGTGGAATACATTCGCGAAAAGGCCACCCACGCTTTTTGAAACAAGTGAGGGTTCTTTATACATTCGGGAGAAAAGTGACAGAAAGTGACGGTTCCGGTGAGAGCCGCGGTGCGGTTATCGCTCGGCGAACGATGTTCAGCGGGAAAGTAACCGTTCTGATACTGGAACGGACGAACAGACGACCGCAACGCGGGTCTCAGAGTGCCTATAAGAACGTGGAAGGTGAAAATATGGTAGTCGTTACGTACACTCTAAGGGAAAAATTGAGTAAAATCGGGAGTAATTGCAACTTCCACTCCCCTAGATTGCAATGACTCCCCACTTGAGTCCCCTAACCCCGAAATTTACTCGCCATGACTGCAAACAGAAAGCGAACTTCGCAAATAGTTTCCTGGATGAAACAGTCTACGTAAATATGTGCTCTTCGTTAATTTGATGGAATAAGGCTATATAACTTTGCCAACTCAGCAATCTTCCACACACACAGCGGACAAAATAGTTAGATGTTCTTTGCGAAATTGTGCCCTATGCATGTGGCAAGATTTTATATCACTTGACCTGTATATCACGGTTCACTATGTAATTGGAAGTATTTTCATGCATTACATGAACTATCTACCTGGGACTCTTAGAATAGAGCGTGAAATGCAGTCCCCACTCTGTGACCTTCATTTACTCCCTAAAGGGACTATTTTTCATGGCGATGCGCATTTAGTACTCAAATGGACAAAAATTACTCCTTTTTTCTTAGAGTGTACCCTGTAAAGAAAAAACTGAGTTTTTTAAGTCATTTTGGGGTCTAGAACTCTAGATGCACTACCACCACTGGTAGTTTCTTTCAGGACCCTAATACACGGCAATTAATGACTATTTGCGCTGCTAGGGAGTGAATTTCAGGCTAAGGAACTAAATTTTGATCGGTACATACCTTAGAACAGTATCATATAAGATATTATAGCCTGCATTGACAGTGGCTTTTATAGAAATTCATAGCGACATACCTCTGGATCAAAAGGAAACGAATACAAACCATATTTGTCGGTTAATCGAAAGGATTCCGCTTTAGGGAAACGTCATATGACCATATTTCTGTTTTCTTCCCAAGAAATGGCTAAGTCAACCGACGGCTGTGGCAAGCAGTTTTATATATCGCTCTGCAATTGGGCTCATTACGCTTCTGCGGATGACCACAACGACTGCAGAAGGAGTAAACCAGAGAGAGAGAGAGATAAAAAGAAACTGTAATTACTGATCCTCCTTGAAAGATTGGGGAAAATAGGCCTAGCGGAAGCACAGATGGGAGCTCAAAGAAACACCGCAAGAGGAACCGCTACAACGGCCACTTTTCTTTCGGAACTGGAGTGGGAAGTGAGAGAGAGAGGGAAAAAAAAAAGGTGGTGCTGGTGGTTCGAGTAAGCAAAAAATAATTGAGGTGTACGCGTGCCTGTAACGAGCAAAAAAAAGATTGGAATAGAAGTAAATAGAAACAAACAAAGGTAACGCTACTAGGAAATGGTTTCCCCTGCATACTGTACTTCACAGATCGTTTGTTGCAGTGCTTCCTGAATGGAACAACAGAGACCACGAGGAAGCTGTGGTCAGGAGGAAAGGGAATAATAAAGGAAGAAAAAGGAATGCCCCCATCTGGTCAGTAAATTACGTGTGTTTTCGTAGTTAGCGAAGGAGAGGTGTTGCACGAGGACACAGATGGTGTATGTCTCGCCCTTAGAGATTGTTTTATGGAGAGAAGAAATTCGGCTGGCGTTTGTTTACCTCTTTCTCTGTGTGGGGGTTGTTTTCGTCCGGCGCTATACTTCCGATGCAGAAGGCAGAAAGCAGGAACGATCTGCTTTTGAATCGTCTGTTGAAAAGTGGAGGCACAAACAAAGGAAAAGCGAGCAGACGCTCTTGGCGGAGGTGATGTTTAGGTGTTTGTATCGAGGCTCTGTGCTTCGTGTAGGCTGCTGACGCGACATTGTTGGCGAGAGTCTGCGATTGATGGATGATTCGATTTGAAATCTCCGTCAGTGTGAAATCTACGTAAGGTGGAAGTCTGCTAGCTGTGTGATGTCTTGTGTGTTTCGTTCGGTAAACTATCTCGCAATGTGAAGCACAGTAGTTGCGTTTCCTTCCTTTGTCTTGTTTTCTTCCATGTATATGCCGTAACGGAGCAAATTTTTTGCACATGATTGATTGACAAAAACGTGACGTGAGCGCTGTGTGAGCGAGCTCTCCGGAATTTGCAACGGACGACAACGGAAACAACGTCGACGTATTCTCAAGCACTTCATAAGATCGGGTTCACTTTCAAAGGCTGCTGGACGACTTGGAGATCCACCGGGCATTTAATAATTTGCGTTGAACTTTCACATTTTTTATTTCAGTAAAATACTGGGACTTGTCAACACAGAACCCTCCCTATTTAGCAGTAAATAGCAGGTAATTTCGCGTTTCAGTAAAGTAATGCGCAACTTACAACGTTCGCCGTTACAACGGGTGTGTCAATGTAATCAACAGTATACTGCTCGTGTGGCAAAAGATTTGATGTATTCTCTCCCACGGCTTCATCGCAACGCACACGCACCGTATCTTCCTACGCCGTATACATAAGACTTCAAATTCCATAGCATGAACGGTCAAAGCCCAAGGTTTCAAGTCATTATACCGCTCCTCATTGCTGAGCCCAAATCTCCCGGGCGTCGAAAATAAATCGACAGCCATCTCTCAAAAAATAAATGAATAAATAAATAAAAGTGTCCTCCTTGACGCGAGCGGAGCAACCCGAGCCCCAGAACCTCTTCCCATACCCAGAAAGACGCGTCAAGAAGAAGAACACGGAGCCTCCAGGAGTCTATTAATAATCATAACAATAAGAAGAAGCGAGGCTGCAATGGCGGTGTTATATAGGATCTGCAAGCGTGGCTTCCCAGAGGCACGACCTTCCATATCTTTTATGCGATATAGAGGGCGTGCTTTTATCTTGCGCCGTCGAGTTATGGAGATTAATGAGACGGAAAGCGTCGCCGACGACAATATTGGTGGTGCTACGGGGACGCCAGGTTGTTTAGCGCGGGCGGGAAAGTATTGAGTCTTCTTCTATATTCTGCGGCACACGCAGTAACTCTTCCTTTCAGCGCGAATTTCCCTCTGAGCTTATAGATTATAATGCTTACTTATTCACTGAGTATAGCCGGAAAAGGTAATGGTGAGGTTGGGAAGGGTGCTGCTCGGTAAATAACTATAGTGCGAAGGTGTTTTGGATGAGGCGCGGTGCATAAAGCATGTACGAAGGCAAGTTGAGATTGCGTGATGTTTCTTTGTACGCGAGATTTTGTGATATATTGGTGGTAGTAGTGTTGGGGAACGTAAAGGCATATAGGGTAATCGTAGAGAGTTCCGTTCTGCGCTGCCATCCTACTGTTATAGCCTATTCAGGAGAGGTATAATTTTCCGAGGGAAGGATATGAGGCACGTGGAAGCCTAATGGATCATTTTCCTGAGATGTGGCGCCCTCTCGAATGTCGTCTGCTGCTGGATGAAAACAAATGCACGTGCGGAGGTGCCGCGGATTGGTTTTCTTGTCTTGGTCTTTGGTTCCAGCTTCCCGCATCTGTTCGCGTTTTGTATATATCCACCTTAGGTTTCGAGCCCGGTTTTCGGCTGCTTCTGTCTGTACGAAGTTTGAGTACCCGTTTGATATATGCAACATGACCCTGGAACCCCCCATGCCATTCCATGCATGACCAATGAGATATGTGCCACTGCTTTGTGAAGAAGGAGAAGATGCGAGAAGTAAGGCGAGTCAGCCTGTTTGTGCTGTGGTGACATCCAGCACGTGCCGCAGGGTAGGACTGCGGATAATAGACCTTTTTAGAAAAGCAAGCGCAACCTGTGGCGCGTAAGGGCTCATGGGAACTTCTAGCGTCTCAGAGCATTGCGACACTGCCAGAGGCGGAGGTGGAGGAAGAACAACAACATTCCCGGTGTGCGCCGCGCAGCAGCGTCAGCCAGGGTAAACCATAACTGAAGCAGACGACAGAGCAGTGTCCCTCAAAGTTCCCATGCTGCTTTGCGCCGCGCGCTTGCTGGCGCGCGCATCTTCTTAAATTCGTGTATTCGGACCCCCTGGCGCTCTTTTGACGTGCACCGGAAATCTTCGACACGCGGTCGTTGCTTGCACTTCTTGAGCGCAGTGCCGCCATTCTGCATTCAAGCAGTTCGTTATCGTTCCTGAGTCATTTCCCTACATTTTTGGTGCCGAAACCCAGGAAGCGTAGCCTCACTCATTGACGGAATGGCTCCAGGAACGGGAAAGTGGTAGTAGCGCTAGTGCAGCAACAGTTAACGCAACAGCATTAGTGCAGCAATAGTAGCGTTAGTAGTAGCAACAAGAGCGTCGCATGCGCTGTGTGTTCCGGTGAACCCTGTGCGCCGCCGAGTTGCCGCACGCCGACGCCGACGCCAGCCCGGCGTGCCGATGCGCTTAATCCAGTTGGAGGGTTCTGTATACTGAAGTGATCCAGTAACTTAATCCAGCTGTAGAATTCTGCTCTTGTGGCTGGCAGCGTGTCAAACGAGCCGACGTAGAGATGGATGGCATGTCTTGAAAAAAAAAGTCCTATACAGTTCTGCTTTTACGGAATTGCACGCGTTTATGCGGTTGGTGGTTCCTTGCAAATTACCAGGCGATTACTGCGTACTGCGTACATACCATGTCAGACACTGTTCGGCCACCGCAATCTATGGCCGTATGTATGGCGTGCGCACGGAGTAGAAACAACATAGATGGGCATGGGTTAGCATTTGCATGCTCGCGCGGCTGACGCCGCCGCCGCCGCCGACCGAAAAACCAGCCAGACGCCGCCGCCGGTCAAAGTGCCATCGGCGCACACGCCTACTTGCACTGCAACGAAGTCCGCGCACCTCTAAGTTAGCCAGGAAGTGGGATCGGATTGGATTGGATTGTAAATAAATATAATATATGGAGAATGTGTGTTCTATGAATGTGAAGCCGGCTACTTCAGAAGGTTCGAGTTGACTACGTAACGACCACTAAGGGTTGATGGGGTTAATGATAAAGGTATACTGCACTGAGTTCACTGACCCTTCTTTTTTGGTGTCTTTTATTGTAGCTTTTGGAGCTTAGTTGCCCGCGTGGCCTTGTTAGCAGGCTTAGCATGCAGCTATGCTACTCCGTATTGGTGCTGAGATGTCCTTAGTCTGTACGCTACAACAGCTTGTCTCCGCGCATGAGAGTGGATACCACGTGACGAAGTGTCGTCCATTCACAAGGCAGCAATAAGGGTTATATTTGTGGACCGTCAGCGTACTGGGTCCGCGGAAGAAACCAAGCGAGCGCCTCTCGTGGAGCTGTTCCCCTTACATGGTAAAGGAACAAATTAGGTCGCTCCAAATGCAATTGAGGAGAGAGGGAGACCGGGAAGTTGTACAGACAGCTGACCCACTTGCATAGCGTACCAGCGGGCATATTGCTGTACTGCAACAGAGATGACGTCCTTTTTCTCACCCTCGTCTCAAGAGTACTCATCACACATTCTCGTACTCTATATATGCTATATTGTATTTATATTTACAACTCATACGCACACGATGAGAAATATAAGAGAAATAAACCCGCCTCTTGCTTCCGTGGGCCACACCGAAACTCTCTTCCGTCAGTGTTTATTTACCTTGCCAGCAAGGGCAGCAAAACTCCGCACGAGAAGAAAGAAATGAAGTAAGAGCCAAATCTAAAATGTTTACTTTGCTTCTATATTGCTCCCCACCGTATTTTCTTTGGCCGGCGGTTTGCAAGGAAACCCACTTTGTGGGGTTGCTGAAGAAGCGATGCTATAAAATCCCTAGAAACAAATATTTATTCTGCCGGGTGTTGGTGGTCACTACAAGGTGTGTACCTATTGAACGTGGGTGTTGAAAAACAGCGAAACCGGAGAACCTGGCAAACAAGCCGAACGTGATCGGCATGTTGTTGTCGAAAACGTTTTTGTTTGTACCTAGTTGCCGAGACGCTGTGTTTTCGATGAGTGCGGAAAGTTGTTGAGCCCTTTGAGGGCATAAAATTACATTGTGATTCTTTTCTTTATTTATTTTATTTATTTTTTTTTTATAGAGGTAAAGTATACTTACATACACATATGTATCGTGTTTACATTCTAAGAATGCTGTTTGGGTTTGGATAGTTCGTTCATCAACTTTCTTATTACTGGGAAGCAGAACTACTTTTTTGACGTACGAATACTGTACGTGTTTAGGAACTACACTCTAAGAAAAAAGGATGTGAAAAGGTGGTAACTTCCATAGTTACCACCTAGGTAAACATAGCGTCTGATAAAGGGTGTAAACTGAAGGTGGTAAAAGCAATTATCATATATCCAAGTTCCCAAGCAGCACAATGTACTGAAAGTCGAGTGCAATAGGGGTGGACGGTATGTGTCTTATCAATGTTCTTTAGTTTCACCAGTCTGTTCAAGGCCTTTTACCTACCCGTCCACCCCTACTGCACTCGACTTTCAGTACATTGTGCTGCTTGGGTTGCTACAAAGAGGCGTACCGTGTCATTCGTGGCACTAGTTGGCGGACAACATGCTATGCGGTGAAGTTCTGTTTTGAGAGTGCGGTAGCAAATAGAACTTTGCAACCTTTTAGGCACAACAACACATGCGACAACTACTACCTCCTAAAAGGTGTAACTACTCCACCCTTTTTTCTAAGACTGTAGGCAAAGCCTACCAGGACCAAAATGCAACGCGATATAGTGTAATTACCATTGTCCATGCCACACACATTCCTCTGTTGTACATACCACCGAAACTTTTCGATTATATACAGTCATATTTTTTTAAATAACAGGTTCCGCCTTTTTTTTTTTTTTGTTCCACCTTTATATTGCGGCATTCAACCACAGCAACACAACAACAACAACAGCAGCAGATAAATTAATGATGATGAATGGGGAAAAATCGCCACATGAGGTGCGGCCCACTACTTCAAGGCACAGCAATACGTAAAAGAATGCCTGAGGACAGTACTGTTGTTCGACGCGCGGTGCAAGCACTGTTTTTGATGGTCAGTGACGATGCGTCGGGTTTGTTCTACTCGGTAGCCATAGATGAATACGGAGTATGTTTTCTGCAGAATATATTGAATGGTAGCAGCGCATAGTTGCATGTACCATGTACACATACACAGCATACATGTACGCATGCGTCAGGTGAATTTTTTTCTCAGCCTCTTTCTCAGTCAGTTTCTTGCAGCCGCTTTCTCAGTTCTCAAGCGTCTTTCTCAGTAAGTTGTTCTTTTTTGTTTTTTTTTATCTGTCTGTTTTTAGCACTAGGTCTCACCTGCCACTAAATGGTCCACGAAGTGCAAGGAATGACGCACATACCATTTGGTTAGGGAAGATGGTGCGTATAGAAAGCATGTGCAAACAAAAGTTTTAACTTCTTACTCACGAGGTAGCTCATGTAATACGGAAACACATGCACACTGAAGAAACACATGAGCGACTAAGAAACACGTCCAATACATGTAAATTCTGTCTGACATTTGGTAACGTACCCAATGTGCAGAGTGAACTACAGTACCATATTTGGCCACATACTCTGAACTCCAGTGTTTTCCTGCGACAACATCCTGGGACGACAATTCCTTGGAACATCAACACCTGAATTGAACAGAACCTCACACTCCCCAGAGCAGCAATGCCTCCTCTCCCCAAAGAAGCAAAACAGGGCAAATAGTGAGATAGGAAGAGGAAAAGATAAATCCCTGGTCAGACTTCCTTGTCATTAGAGCCCCCTGAACTCATCACCGAATTCGCACAGCTGGAGGCATTCTTCCGGAGAATGCCCGTCGTCGGCAACTTCAAACCCTCCTCCCCATTTCCCACTCTTTCTTCCCGTTTGGCTATTGGGAAGCACCTCAACACACCCTCCCACCCTCCGGTCCCGCGCATAAGCAAAACCCCCTGGGAACACCGGGGCATCTTCGTGGGGAGTCAAGGCCCCCCAACGTGCAAACTAAATGCCCTCTTCGCAGAAGGTGCATGTGCAGCGCGGCTACTGTCGGTCCTTCCTGTAGCACGTTTATGGTTCAGTTGTTTCAGCTTCCTCGCCATATTCTGAAGGACATATCTGAGTTGATACCTGACCCTTCTAGCCTTTCTGAGGTGTAATATTCGGCCTTGGGTCTCGGATCTTCAATATTCAATCTTGGATTGAACTTGCCCCGCTCCATGTGCGAGTAACTGTGGTGATGCCATTTCGTTACAAGGCAGCTTGCCTGCATTGTTATTGTGGCGCTGGAGGTGTGTCAGTGGATGTCTTCATTTTATTGTGGATGCACCTAGACTGTCGTTTTTCGGATCTGTCGAATCTTTTGAAGCTACAACCACATACCTCCTTTTGTCAGTAGTACTTTCGATTAGCTGGAGGACCTCAAAATTCCCCGTTGCGAAATCCCCGATCTCGAAATTCACGTTCTCGAAATAAGGAAAATCAACGAGAATGCTCGATTGCTTCCTAAGATGATAAGTATGCCGTTTTTAAAAATACGACATCACTACTGAACCAGTCCAATTCGCGGGTTTTCTATGTCTGTCCAAGTTGTTTTAGCGAACGAAAGCCACATTTTATAGCGGCCGTTTTATTATTAGGTTAACCCAAGTTCGGTGTTTACATGTTTATGTCCAGGTTAGTCCAGGTTCGCTGTTGGCAGTTTCCCGCGCGCGACGACAGCGCATTTTATAGTCAGATAACATTTATTTACAGTAGTTTATTTTGCAACGGTGATTTCGACCACTTTATTTCGAGGTACACCCGCATTGTTGCATTATGTAGGCACCATATTAATGCAACTTTGGTCGAAAAAAATACTTGAACCGCACTAAATCTGTCATTAATACTATGTTGGACCAATCAGTTACCGAATGACTTATATGTCGTGATAATACTCCACCCCATTATTTGGCATTGGGACACGTTACATTGTACTCTTGTAGCCGTGCGTTTGCTGGATTCTTGGTTCCTCAGTATATCAACACAAGTGTGCTCACCATGTGGGGTGTGCAAGTGCACAGTGCGGTTAGGCCGTACTTCGATTCAAAACTTCATCCTTGTGCCCTGCAGATTTTCCTGGATTTTCTGCAAGACACCGATCTCCTTTATTTTCTTTAATCCTGATGTGCGGCCTTGCTACCGTCTCTCCCCCCTCGTCTCCTCATTGTCATTTTACATCTCATGCAGTCCCGTCGGCATTGGGGTAGTGGGCCACAACCCAGGTGGCGAATTTCCCCATTCATCATCATCAGTGTATTTGTTGCTGTTGTTGTTTCATCCTCGCCGGAACTCTTATCTGCACAACAGACCATGGTATGGCACCGGCATGGGATGGACAGACGCATGGAAGGCTCGCCACCATAGCTGCTCCAAACGTTCCGCCACAGCTGCCCTAGAGATATGCGCAATTCTCATACCGCTACGAATGTCTTATTTATCACGCTCACGATAACAAGTCAGGGCGTCGTCATTCCTTCTTCGCGTGCCAAGAGTTTGCCTAACTTAGTCACGGCTGGACAAGGCGCCACTGTCTGACTGCATGTGTGTTTCTCACAGTCTCCTCCAGACAGCACTTCTACAAGAAAGGGGGATGGCTATTTGCTCTGTACCCTATCTTCCAGTCTGTCGTCAAAGGGACGAAAGGACTTGAAAGCGTCCGGGTCCTCATACCGAGCGGGAGATTACACTGTTGACACATTCAGCGCCTAGTCTGTCACATGCCTTCAGGTTAACGTCTTGGTTACCTTATCGGTCCGTGATGGAGCTGTGATATCTATGTCCGATAAACCTTGTAAGTGAACGCCATTTCCTGTTGAAAGGAGTTTTCGGTGTCTGGCTTTGTGTGTTCGACCAGCCGATGCGCATCTGATGTTGACAGTGAGATGCCATGAGTTGTTTGAAGCGTGTCCAGCATGGGGCGAATCAATCAATGATCTCTATCAGTAGTAAATCAAAACGAATAGATATATTCGACAATGCGGCCGAGATTGCTGGTATCGCATATTTTTACGTACTTCGTGTTTGTCCTCCAGAATGCTTATTACCCGTTCAAAAAGAAATCATTTCTACGAATTAGGCTTTCCGTGCAGAGCATTATTTAACGCACAGTTCACGGTGTTGATATACAACACATAAAAAACTTTTTACCCACTTTCACAGACTTTTCGCATCTCTTATGTACAACGCAACAAGCTTTACCAGGAATTAGATATTTACTTGCTTCTTCATTTCTTCCTAACAGTGGCATAGCCGAGTGCACACAGCATGTGTTCGTTGGCGATAGACAAAAAATGATGTTGATGTTGGCCAAAATAGAGACAAGAAAAGTTGTTCAGTTCTTTTGATGACTAAATGCATTGCTGCAACTATGCTAGCCCCTTTTCGGTGTAAACCCACGGAGGTTTATGCGTAGTTTGGAAATACATTTTTTTAAATTACGTGTTAGCGCCGCGAAGCAACTGTGGCTATGAGACGTCGACAGATGGAGAGAGTACAGCAGGAAGGGGTGGGGGACAGGGGGTTAGTATGCGTCCTGGGCCGACTTCCGGGGGAACTGTACCGACATTCGTCTGGAAGGTCTTCGGAAAACCCACGGAAAACCTCAGCCAGCACAGCCGGTCACAGGATTCGAACCCATGTCAGCTCCCAGTCTCGGCGTGGAAAGCGATCATATATAGTTTGGAAATATATTTGCAGTGTTGGAACGCAAATTTCAGGGTGACGGGACTGAAATGGGGAGTGTGAGGAGGGAATCTGTTTTCCCTGTCGCGCTCTGCTCCCTGCCATAAACTTGAGACGCGAACATCGAGGCACCCTGCTGTGCTCGCACCGAGGACCGGGAACGACGCAAAGGGACCAATCCCGGGCTGGCTGCGGTCCCGGTTCGTGGAATGAAGGTCCGTGAAATGCCACGACCTTGGGAAGGATGTATATATTGTAAATAAACTACAACGTCTCGAAGACGTTCGAAAAAGTGTTTCGACTCCACGCTGTCCGTTTTTCTGTTGCTGGGGACAAGCCCCCGCACTTCGAAGTTTTTCCCCCCTTACAGGAGTAATAGCAATTTAAGGGAGTAAACCGTGTAATTACCGCCCAATTTACTCTTTTCCCTCTTAGCTCTTAGATCATGCTGACGAAACCTGAAGTGGCTGGGTCAAATCCCACCGCCGGGATTATGATGTTTAAGGTTTTCCCAGAGGTTCCCCAGGACGCACGTTAACATACCCCTCTCCCGCACGCCCTCCACTGAGTCAACATCTATATACAGTGCTCGCACGGAACCAAAAACGAACAAAAAATACCTGGTTCATCGTATCTTTTATACAGAAATAGAAATACCCACGTCTTCGCCCATATCCTTCTCTTCCAAAACGACTAATGGCGTATGATCCCATTAAGAATTGGAAGCGACAAGAAGATTCATCTCGACGTGTGCATACATCCTATATCTGCCTCTATACTCGTGAGCTATCGTGAATTAAAAGACAAACGGCAATAACCGTTTTCACTCTCCTGCACACGGTGTAGATGGACGTCATATACATAACGGCAGTATAGCTGCTGTATATGGAAAGCCGTTTTCGGAGTGAGGGGCAGCAACGCTATTTCCTTGGACAATTAAGCAAACGACGCTATTACGAAGCCTTTAGTGAATATTAGGAAGCCTGGAACATTTTCTTCCGGTCGATATATATACGAGTTGGTTAACGTTCCTTAATACGTTATATTCTCATTACCGTAGCTGCAGATTTCCTCGATCGTCAGAATGCTCTGTAGCGTGAGTTCGATATGGGCGCACACACAGGCCGTACGAGTGCATTATGCACAGCCTTCCCTTCGAAGGCTCTACCTAATTCGAAGGCTGTTTCCCAATTCTGAAACGGCGGAATTCTCCTTCCAATAGGCATGACGTATTTGTCTTCACTCTCAGAAAAAAAAAAAAAGGTGGTAACTCCACGAGTTACCACCTTACGCCTACGTTACCTTCTTGCTCGAGACCACAAGGGGTGTAACTGCCCTCGTTACCACCTTCATGGTAGGCTGATAAAATCTTGCAATTCTTGTGACTGTGTGCATTTAACACAAATGTTGCGTCTCTTCAGACGCCTTCTGTGGCTCCTGCTGTGGCTCCCGCTCGTGTCCGCGCCTGCTGATCCCTGCGAGATCGCTGGTTCGAAATCGGCCGAGGACGGTGGCAACTTGGTGGAAGGGTGCAAGTTGCTCAGACACGCCACGCCGTGTTCCGCGAGGGACGTTAAATGTGGTGTGCCGTGTGTCGAGATTACGGCGCACGTTAAAGAACCCTCATGTGGGCAAAATTAATCCACAGATCCTACCACTTTGGCGTCGCTCATGATCGCAGTCGTCTCGCGACGCAAAGCCCCGAATTATTATTATTATTATTATTCCACCCTTCTATAGCTGGCATAGTTACCTGTTGCATGTGGTAATGTTACACCCTTGCATGGGGTGTAACTTTACAGCCAAGATATGTAACAAGCCAGTTACCAGCCAAAAGGTGTAACTACTCTACCCCCCCCCTTTTTTTTTCTGAGAGTGTTGATATTTCAGAAGGAGCTATATACCATTAAAACGAAATCATGTTTTCTATGACGCTGGTGGCCAGCACGCTGACGAAGTGACGAAGTACTTCACTTTCGTTCGCGAATACCTATCGTACCCCCCGACGCCCGCGGTGCGCCATGCACCACCCCCAGTCGACAAATCGCGCAACAAACTGTTCTGTACACTCGTAACTGGATCGGTCCTCCATAATTAATTTAGATCGCTTCCCTAATTCTCCCCTTTTCCCGCATACCCGCCATCGAGGTCCTCTCTGGAGATTTCCGGGACTCGCTGTCCTGAATTATTTCCAGCGCCTAATTACCGCACAGTTGTCGATACGTTTTTGCGTGGCTCTGTGACGGCGCGCGTACTTACCGATAACGATTGTCTTCGTTTATGACGTATTCAATGTTGCTAATCAAAGTATCCCAGGGGAGAAAAAAGGAAAAAGGAAAACGAAAGTAGAGCAGTTGCAGACAGTTTCTATTGGTCCAGTTATCTCTCTCTCTCTCTCACTCTATTGGTGGCAAACTTAATTTGCGTTTGTGTTGTGCCTTCTTGATGAGGTTGTGATTGCATACTTTGTTCTGTCGTGCAAGCGGAATTGTGTTACTGTTTGCATTGTCTGCATTTCGCTACTGAGTGGGTATGTGTTGTCGACTACGTGGCTAAATTGTAGGTGGTTACTCGATTTGATTATTGGAGATCGGTGGGATTCGTGTGATAGGAGCAGGATGCAACAGGAGATGGCTTTCGCCAGTGTGTCGGTCTCCAGTTTCCAGACTGATGTGATTGCTGTATCGATGCTCGAAGGAGAACATCGCAGATGTGATGTTTGTGTCATCGTGACTGGATGCTCATTGGATGATTCCCTCGCGTGGGAGCGACTTTGCGATATTATGTTATGCTGTTCGGAGGTAATCTGCGGATTGATGACGGCGGGCATGTCACGTAATATTACACTGTATCATATTAACGCCTTTTCAGGACGTTTTCTGGCAATAAGCAAAACAAAACAACAACAACTTTGGAGCGAGCAGAACAGATCAATGTTCAACTCTTGTGCATCTTGCACATGTGCATCTCGTTCAAATTGTGGATCTGGACGATATACCACGGTCTTCTAGCATTGCATATTGGAACATTTCCTTGCTGCTTTTTTTTACTTGATTCCAGCACGTCACTGTCTCGATTTTTTTTAATTCTGTGTTAGCGCCGCGAAGCAACTGTGGCTATGAGCGTGGTACGGACGCGGACAAATGGATAGACGACAGCAAGAAGGGGCGCGGGAGAATGAGGGATTCTGTGTGCCTCCTGAACAGACTTCAGGGAAGAGCTGTGCCGACATTCGTTCTCGAAAGTCTGCCGGAAAACCCAGGAAAAACCTCAGACTGCACAGCCGTAGGTAGGATTCGAACGCACCACCTCCCAGTCTTCAGCACAGCCATATAGCTACGACCAAAGTATGGATGCTATAAGCCACTCAACCATGCCGCTGGTTTCTTTTGTGCGTGTGTTTTTGTTTGTTTGTTTCTTGCTTCTTCTTTTTTTCAAAAACACTGCCACTGGTTACTGTCTTGCATCTGCAATGGTGTCAGGGAAAGCTCGGTGCCCTGTTGCCAAAGTGGAGCTTTCTAGCAACCCATTCTCCTCTTTAACAATAACCATATCGCTGTGAAACCATGTATTCGATTTCCATATGCAAATGCAGTGGACGTCCTTGAACGTCCTTGATGATGCAGTTGCAAACTAACGATCAAATCCGGGAAGCAGCATGGGAAATATAACCGTGACGTTCGATTACCTTACACAATAAAGACGCCGAACAATAGAACCGCAATCAATATGCATATGTATACGAACAATCCAATACGTTATGAGCAGCATACAACAATTACTTGGAGAAGCAAAAGCGGCTTGCGCTGCCTAAGCGCTATTCTCAATGTTCGCTGTATAGGTCAACTTGCACTGTGTTTCTGGTTCTCAACATTTTCTCTGTTTCCTTTTTCTTTTTCGTCGTTCTCATTTCAGCGATATTTCCAAGCTTGCAATTTGCAACAGAACTTGTCCTTTTCTTTTATTTATTGTATGCTACATAGTCGAAATTTATATCTGAAATGTTAAGAAAAGAAGAGTCAACTTTAAGCACTCTACGTTTTCAATTAACAGTCATCTAAAATCCCACATCTAATCTAATTTGCAAGGCGCCGTGCCTTTCTGCGCTACGTACACTCCGAAGTTCTAAAGGAAAGAAGAAAAAAATAACACTTTGGGAAACTTAATTGAAACTTGGAGTTCGACGTCGAAGGATTACACTCCTTCGCCATCGCGCGTTTGAAGTCTGTCTACCTTAATTCCTCCTTAGCGTAAGAAGCTTCGTTATTTGGGCCTATGGAATGTCGCGCGCGTCTGAAGAACAACATCACTTTAAGGCGACAGCCCGACACACAAAACGAAAATCTAAAAGAGCGCTGCCACATCCATTTTGTGTATGTGTGTGTGTGTGTGGTGATGCTCAGGGTCACCGGCAAGATCCGCTAAATTAGCCGATAATTATTACAGCGCCACTAACCGTGTATTCACATTAAGCGACATTCTCCAGAATACTCCAGCGGAAGATGAGAAAAACGTCAGACCTTTGTACTGTCACGTGAACGAGAACTCTCAACGTCGTGTCTTCACGTACACTGCTAACTGTGTGGAATATCCTGCGACTTCCGTAGCAGACGACAGGAAAACACGCTGACGTCTGCTAAGTGTCGTCTGATAAGTGTGCAGTACGCCATTCCCGATGTTCCGGCACCGCGTGAATTCTCAACATAGCACGGGACGGAACTTCGGCTTTGTGAGCAGTGTTTTCGCTTTTTCTTCCACTGGAATATTCCGTGAGGATATCGCTCGTGTGAATACATGGTTCAGTGCAAAAATTTCCCCTCGCCCAATAAAAGATGACGTTACCTTGACACCAACACAAAAGGAAGGGGAGTCATGTGTTGAGTCGTTCGTGGTTTATGAGCGGAAGAACGTGCAATGCTTTCCCTCTCCCTTTCCTTCTCAAGAAGGCGCACAACGCGGGGCGCGCTCTCATTGGTTATTCTCAAACCAGTTGGCCAATCATCGCGGGAGATCGTTTCAGGAGACCAGTCCGATGCCTCTTTCCATGGTCACTCTTCTCGAGCGCGAGAGGGAGAGGGAAAGCGTCAATTGTGCTTTCCCATCGATCAACACTGCGAACGACGCAACGAATTAATCTCGCTCCTTTTGCGTTGATGTCAAGGTAACGCCATCTTTCATTTCACGAAGAGACATTTTTGCGCTTTAGTGCCCCTTTAATAACCAAATTTTTAGAGTGAGCGGTTTTTCTGTCGTGACGTCACTATCAGCAGTTTCCGGTGGTATTTGTTCCACCAAACTTCCAAGACGCAAATTCGAGAAAGCAATTTCTTTTTTCTTTTTTTTTTTTTTCTTTTACGTAGGTCAGGCTCTCGTCACTGTAAAACGGAAACAGAATGCGAACATATGGTTCGTTCTCCTTGTTTATATAAAAAAGGACGACAGTGCGCTCGTTAAAATTTTGGGCATGACTTCTCTACGTGGCTCACAATGGAATAAAACTGTGATCTCAAAATTGATTGGATGGGCATCGAGTGGATTGGGATTGGATTGGATTGATCTCAGGCATTGGACGCCTGCGGACTGTCCCTTTAATTGTTCGTGGTGGATGCTGTGTTACGCTGCTGGTGTATGTTATGAAGTGCAAGGGGAGCCAACGGCCAACGCTAGTGAGCTTTGACTTACGCTATCGGCTTCTACTGATTTTCTGAAACCGCCCCTTGGAGTCAAGTTACGTAATAGGGAATAAGAGGACGAGCTCTGTGTGGCATACGTCTGCGAGGTCATGTGCCCCGTTCCCCGTACTGTGCTTTTAATAGCGCGGTTGCTTTGTTTTCTTCAGGCAAACTGCAAAATTGTGGAAAAACAATCCCATGAAACGATGTTTTTTTTTACGAAACCCTTTCGGTGTCCACGTACGTTTCGGCAGACTTATTTGTAGAAATTGAATAAAATATACTATTCGAAGATAAACATCGGGAGAATTCCTTGGGAAAATGTTGACTTCGCGTAATTTGTGATTGTGTTGTGTCAATTGCTGACTAAACATGAAAGAACTGATGTTCTGAGGCTGGAACAACATAGAAGGGACAAATACATACAAACCTCAATTTGGCTAAGAAGTTAACGATGATGTGTGGTTCGAGTCCTACAGCTGGCTAACCTTTTCAGTGACTTTCATCTTTCATCTTTCATTGCTGACTAAACTTTCGAGCGAGAACAGGTGGTATCAAGATGGCTACATACCAAGGTTCTCTCATAGAACCGCAACTGGTGTCCTCAGATGAACGATGAAAGATGGAAGTCGCTGAAAAGGTTAGCCAGCTGTAGGATTCGGACCCACATCTTCTGGATTACCGGTCCGGTATGTGTTTGTCCTTTCTATGTTGTTCCAGCCTCAGAACACCAGTTCTCTCATGGTGTCTTCAGGTTTTTCTCCCGTCGATATATTTCTTTCTTAGTGATACAGAACACACTTCCGAGCTATCCTAGCAAGACATTACTATACAACGAGAACATCCTACCAGCTATAGAATTTCTAAGTTGCGTCTAATTCCGTTCCCACTTCTGAAAGTATCACCCTAATATATCGCCATACCCACCATTCTGACAAAACGCATGCGCTTTACACGCACAGATTCGTTTAAGACGTAGCCACAAGCAGATGTTTCCAAGTCAATACAGCTGAACAAATATGGCAGCGACGACGATAGGAGCATGCACGTCATTCAAACACAAAACTTCTGCTCTTGAGACAGGATGCGTCATCATTGTCATCATCATCATTTTCTTCTTCCGGCAGCGCCCTCCTGTACGCAGTGCCTTCTTCTTTTCGTAGAACCAATAATTGTCGGTTGGCAAAATTTTAAGGGCGGTACCGTGCTGGACAGTTCCTTTTTGGGTGTGGTACTTTATTGTCCTTACGTAAGAGAGTTCGTTAAGGTCCACCCCCCTGGGTACGGCGTGTTGCAGAATACGTTGTCCCTGGAAATGACGAGGGCCAATTTAGGGGACGTTTAATTCTAGAGGAAACTCTGCATGAATGGTCGACATCTCGGCGTCCGACTGGTCTGTTGCGTTCACGAGCAGCAATCGAGGCGGATTATGCAAATGAGACGCGGGAAGAGTTCGAATGAGGCACTGGTGCGTGGCAGCGTCTCAGACGGTGGTCTCTGCGTGATAAGATCTCCGCGTGATAAGTTTTGTCGGTAGAGATATTTTGGCTTTTGTTCGAAAGGAAGTGGGAGGTTTATTGAGGATATGGTTGAGTGAGACAATTAGCAACCGTGACAGATGGTGAAAGAGAGGAGGGACGTCTTCTTCGATATTTCATATTCCAATGAGGAGGACAGGATAGTAAGGTTACTGTTTAGACGGATACAAGTTAAGAGTTAATGGTCGCTGTTAATGTGCGAGTTGCGTGCGGGCAGTATTGTCTTCTTAGTGGTTTGAGAATGTGGGCGGCTGTCTTTATTTTTCGCTGTATCCCCTAATGGAGATTTGGTCCTGTACCGAAGGAGTGTTTTTGCTGGAAAGTTTGTATTCTTTGCCCAGTGTTTACGGCACCAACCAAAAGGCAGCTGCGGTAGGTAATGTAGGTTGCGTGCAAAGCTGTACCGTACCGTCAACGCGCTACGCTTAATTGATGTGTGCCTTAAGTACAGTACAGGCAAGCAAAAGCGTTTGACGATTTCTTCACTGCAATGGTACCGCGTGCTCGTAAGCAGATGTAACACAATATTGCCACACGGTGTACTGGTTCGCATGCATGGAAAGGAAACTGAATGCTCACTAGCATTTATATGCAGCCCAGCAGACAGCACGGCATGACAGACATGTGGTTGGCAGCATGGTGAGGAGTCAGGGTCCGGATGACGTCACTATAGTTGACGACAACGATGACGTCATGGATGGTGGAAGTAAAAAATTACAGGGATGTAGGTCCAAGTTAATGTGGGACTGTCTTCTCCGGAGTAATTTCCAGCACATGGCTAAAAAAATCTTGCAATGGACTCTCTGAGGTAGGAGGTAGCTATCGCAGGAGTTGACGTTGCGCGATTTGTCGATGGACTGCATGAGAGTCTCCAAACACCTTCTCTATGTCAAACTGTCAAACGGCCTATTTATTGTCTACTCTGTCCATTGCTCTTCGCAGTGCCTTCCGGCTCGTGCTAAAGGACCATGACGCTACGTGAGAATTGTCAAGCACTCTGCACTGCCCATCGACACACATGCGATGCGCCCCGTACACGATTGTGATGTGAGTCCTCTCCTCTGTCGCTCCACATGTTGACCACGTCATTGAGATTGAAACAGCAACCTTATTTGGCAACGCGTTCCCGAATGGGATATCCAGTCCTAACCCCCAGCTTATCTTTGCGTATTGCAGCTCGTTTGTCACGGATCTACGATTCGGTCGCCCCTTTTCTCAAAAAGGTTGGCGAGGACGATTTGCTATATTGCTGCGCATGCGGAGGACTGTACACCAAGCACACGTTAATCCAATCAAATACAAGCAAGCAAATCTTCCTCAGTTACACTCGATCGGTACAGTCCCCGTCGACGTGATCTTGGCGTCTACCGGCTGGATATCACCTGATGCTGTTTTTCTTTAGGATTTCTCTGCTGAGGATCTGGCGTGTTGAGCTAAAGCCACGCGTCAAATTATTTAGAGGCATCCCGGCTCCCTCCATCTTTTTATGAACTAGCCATTCTCTAGTACTGAACGAGAAATTTTGAAAAGCCGACTGCTACCCGTGTACATGGGCCAGGATATCCACAGCCTTCTTCCTACACCGAGGCGAATCAAACCTAAGCAACACACAAACACACAGAGGAATGAAACATAAGCGCACGCGGATACTCCGAGTCGTGCGTGGCCAATGTGCTTACACCTTTTTTGACACCTTTCAAGGGACGCGGATATTGACTCCTGCTGTCAACTGCATGTGGCAACTGGCAAACGCGGTACCGTTCGCGTCCGCAGTCGGGGAATGGCCGGAAAAATGACACGAGGAATCCGATCAAGAACTGTGTGAAAGGGAGAGAGGGAAATCGCTCATGACGTGGGAGCCGCGTTGTAAAACGCTACGTGCAACGCGTGTGAGATGTTTGTAACGTTGTAACCTTGTTGTAACAACGCCAGATAAATAAGTAAACGGTGGAGATTTCAAACTGCGAACCTCCGCTTGCAAAACTTCAACTTTGAAACCAACTAGAAATCGTGGACTTATTCACGCTGTTTTAACCACGCGCAGACACAGACTCAAGAAATAAACCCGTGCTCGCAACTTTAACGGAATACATCCCAAAAACCCCTCTTTGCACATTTTCAAACACCCACCGTCGCCTCGCTCAATCCTTTCTGTTCAATACTTCTTCTCCCCAAACATACACAGAAAACTTCCAGACAGCCGTATATCGACCTCATGTATAAGGCATCAGCTCGGGAGATTTCTTGCACGGAAGCCCCTTAAGATTGCGCCTGTCCGAAGGCTCGGATGGCCAGAACCCTGCTGATCTCCCCTAGGCGATAGCCGCACCTGGGGCACCCGTCATTTCAATCGGGCTTATACGAGGCCTTTTATTGGAGAGGGAATGGTTAAGCCTCAGTCCCTCATTAACTGCAGCGCATTGTCCAGACGGTGCTTGTTATGCTGGGGGGACACACGGATTCTGCGCTAAGTTCTTTCGTAATTGTCGCGCTCGATATAGGAAGGCTTTGCAAGTGCCGTCGGTGTCGTTATTTACGCATTCTATTATTCCTGATGCAGCACCTTTTAATGGTAAAATCATGACGGACGCTCCACCCAATGCATTGGGAAACGGTACAGCTTGTCGCCGGTCCATCAACTTGCGGTGATGAGGGCGCCCCTCAACGTCGGCGTTTTCTTATTTTCTTATTGTGTGCACCATTACCTAGACTAACGTCGTTCATGGGCAGAATTAAATAAATATCTATCTAAATAAAAATCACGCGTTTATTACTATAGTACTGATTCAGAGGGACTATTTTGCCTGTATTTTCTATACTTTCCCATAGGACCTTATCAACCCCGATATGCCAGAGTGTTGCGCATCTGTTCACCTGGAAAACAGAGGGGGGGGGAGGGTAACGGTAGAATAGCTCGCCGTTGTTGGCCACACAGAAGGGGGCGTCGTCACGACTATAGCCAAAGAGAAAAATAACACAAAACACAAAGAAAGGACGGACGGATATAGGATAGAGGAGGATGAAGGATAGGGATGCGGTGAGGGTGCACGAGTTCGTCGGGGAGAGCAAAGTATTAGATGGGTCGTTGAGCAAGGCCTGCCATCTGCAGAAAGAGAATGAGAATGAAAACAGAGCTTCACCGCATGGCACGCTCTGTGCCAACCATTGCCACGACGCACAGTGTTATCGCTTCGGATTCCAAGAGAGGGGGGGGGGGGCGTGCGCCTTTTCGGGTCAATTTGGATGTATGATAATTGACACAAAAAGGCGTACGCCCCCCCCCCTCTCTCTCTTCGAATCCGGAGCGATAACACTATGATTCGTGGCAATGGTTGGCACACAGCGTACTATGCGGTAAAGTTCAGTTTTTAGAGTGTTCAACACAGAGAGCGTGAGATTTACTAAACTAAAAAGAAACCAGTAAAGCTCGTACGCTACATCATCCTAGTTGTCTCCACCATTATCCTCCGACGTATTATCAACGAATTATCCACCATTATTATTGTGATCAACTGTGTTATGCGGGTAATGCCTCACAAGATAGATTTTGAAATGGAAAGTTCTTATTCCCGTTAAAAATGAAAAGGCCTAAAGCTGAACCGAGTTTTATGTGAAGTGTGCGTGTAATGTCTACTGTGGGGTAATGGGTGTGCAGAACGGTAATAGTTTTACCCCATAACAGGAAACAGTTGGAAGCACCAGTTTGGGACGAACGCAAGATACGCATTTTACGCAACGGAGAAAGTGAGAAAGTATACACACGCAAAAAGGTAAGAATTTTTTTATAGTGCCGTTATTTCATGCAGTTATATTAAGCGAAAAAGCAGAAGGCAATACGAGAAAAGGATACCTCGTAAGTAATAGGTAATTGGAGTTGATTTACACGTAAGGTGTGTCAGTCTAGTTGAGCTGCGATACCCATAGGCCTACCTAGGCATACCTACACGTCATACGACAACGACGGTAGTGGTGGTGGTAGCAGATTGTCATTGTTGGCCTCGCAGCCATGACCATCGGTCATACGACAACGATGGCGGTGGTGGTTGTGATGGTGAAAGAGCTCGTCGTTGTCGGCCTCACAAAGGCGGGCAACGTCACGACTAACGCTCTGGGGAGAATGTGCATCCCGGGCTGACTTCTAAGGGAACTGTGCCGACGTATGTCTGACAGCGTCTGAGGAAAACCCCCCCCAAAAAAAGCAGGCAGCACAGCAGGCAGCACAGCAGGCACCGGGATTCGAACCCGGGTACCTCTCACATCTTTCGATGTCTTGCATCAGCGGATATACAGGCTGTTTCACCTAAAGTGATAGAAAATTCTAACTGGCGACGTACGCGCCGGAGGATTGTGGGACCTTCGGCGATTACCTTCTGAAAACTTTTGTCACCATTGAGGAAGGCTTTGGACAATTTTTATTTCCGGTAAACTTATTTTTTCAATTGAACTTTGAAAATTGCCAAGCGAATCTCGCTTTTTTTTAACAGAAATATGAAGTCCTCCACGGATAACCGCAGACCCAGCAAAAACTATGCACAGTATCGCAACAGAAATAATCGAAAAAATTTGCAAAAATCACGCTTTGGCCCCGCCTGTATGATTTTCGCAAAGAAGCGCGCGCAAAATGTGCGTCAAGAGGAGGACGTGCCCCCGCCTTCATTTGTTTTGCCTTCTTTGTGATAAGACGGCTGTCACCAGCATCAAGGTCATAGGGGGGGGGGGGGAGAAAGGTAAAACAAAAGGCGGGAACACTTCCTGCTCTCTCCGCACCTTCCATGCGCTCTTCTTTGCGAAAATCAAGCAGGCGGGGCTAAAGCGGAATTTTTACTAATTTTTTTCTACTATTTCTGTTGCCATACTGTGCATAGTTTTTGTTGGATCTGTGGTTATCCGGGGATGACTTAATATTTCTGTGATATATGACTTAATATTCTGTGTGTATATGTTTTCAAAGTTCAATTGAACAAATAAATTTCCCTCAATTAAAAATTGGCCAAAGCCTTCCTAAATGGCGATAAACGTTTCCAGAAGGTAATCGCCTGAAGTCCCACAATCCTCCGGCGAGTGCGTTGCCAGTTAGCATTTTGTATCACTTTAGGTGAAACACCCTGTGTAGCCAATCCCGTCAATATCCACAAACCTTGCATCTAACTTGCCGATAGAAGTTTGGCATGCAGACTGTACCCTTTACTTCTTTCACCCGTTAGGCGAACGCTACGCAAATCTCCCGCGACCACCATACACGTAAGCCAGCGACCGACCACTGCTGCATCCAATAGAGTACGACCTCGCCTTGCGCAACACGGAACGATAGGCGACCGAGCGACTAATAAGTGATTAGTCAACGCGTTATCGGACCATCTTGCTCGATGCAGCAGAGCCTGTCCAAGTCCATGCGATGCGCCTTCAAGATAGCGTGGAAGACACCGTGGCTTCGCTGTGCTTGTTAGGTGCGACAGTTTTCGCCGACTATCGTCGTTGCCATCGGTTAGTTTATTACAGTTATTACGTTTGAATTCATGATACACGCATTTAAACTCTCTTCCGGGCTCCAAGCGCTGCGCCGCCCGTAGGACGGCTTGAGATGGTCTTAATGAGGCGTTTATTTCGTGGGGTGTCTATCGTAGGGTTTTATAGAGGGAAAATAAATACGTGATTTATTCGAGTTTTGAACCGTATAAAACGTACGGGGGCGAGATTAGATAAAATTACGGCCGAGAGCGCTTTCTAGCAGTGAGATTAATTTCCAGTAATTAGCGGATGTCTGTGCTCCTGGCGCTTGCGACATGCAGGATTCGATGTACTGGTCAATGGTGCGCTTTCCTGGTTGTTATCGGATTTAGCACGTAAAGAAGGACATCGACATGTTTGGGAAAGGGACAGCGTTTTAAAGACACGTAAACGAATGGTCGTATGCGTTCAGCTCCACACCAGGGGCCTCGCAGTAACAAATGAGCAATGAAAAGCGCAAAATAAATCAAACAACAAATCAATAACAAATGAATAAGTACATACAGTACACAACAAGACAACCTTTCCCTTTTACATTCCTATTCGTAGCGAACTGTCGTGCTTGACACTCCAAAGCAGGGCAGCTCCTGGAATACGCTGAACCAGCATTGCACTTGATTCCTCCAGCTGAACTTTCGCGACCAGATATATCCGTGGGTACATTCGCAACAGCGACGACAAACACCTCCAGTGACATGGTGGTATAGCAGCCGCAAGTCAAAACAAGGACATGAACCCAAACTTTCAACGTCAGTGCACATCGAGTGACGATGAGTCGCCATGCAGAAGTAGATATTCCCTATTGGTAGATCAATCTGTATTCAACAAGGCCACGGACCCTGTTCCGTACACATCTAGCGTTGGTCAATCCCGTGGCTTCATCGAAGAGGTTCGTGTTAAATACATTAACGGGGTGGTGACACTTTGACAGATACGGTTCATTACATCATGCACACATTGTATTACACACTAGAGTACTGAAGAAAAAATAATTATTTCTCTACGTGCCGTATTTGGCAAGATATAAACACATGATCACACGTACTCGTCTAGCTCTGACTTCAGAACTCCGGTCATTCCCATTGGTAGTCGGAGGTGCGTGATCCCTCACGCGGTTCCTCGCTGGTGGAGACGGCTGACGTTACGTCAGAGCCGCATGAGTTTCGGTATTCGCGGTGCCGGTTTTTCTTTCTTTTTTTTTTTTTTCGCGTCTATTATACCGAAATTCTTTCACTGTCCTTCCTTCTGTGTTCCAGCCTCGGAACATAAATTCCATCTATTGCACCTTTTCCAGTAAAACTTGGAGTACAGGTTCCCGTATGTGCAAATAACTGCATTTTACATTTATCCGGAGTAATATCCGGTTGACACTATTGCGTTCCAATGCGTGCGCGCGGCTGTGTGCGTATACGTTGACATTCTTGTTCTTCTACCTGGGGCACGGCCTATAATATTACCTATGATGGCCTATGATACGCAGGGCGACGCACAGGCGTGTTACCACAGCAACCCGCACGCATTCGCACGCATTGGAACGCAATAGTGTGAACCGGGTATTGCTCCAGATAAAAGTAAAGTGCAATTATTTGCATTGACGAGAACCTACGCTACGCTGCTGGCGTACCTCGCAAACCATCACCGAATCATCATCAAGCATCACCGTAGCTATCACCGTAGCGTAATCAAAATAAAGTTGTTGTTGTCGTCGTCGTTGTTGTTGCCTGTAGCTCGCAAACAGCTGAAGTCTCCCGGAGGCTCCATTCTGCCCAAAGGAGAGGACATGGCACCAGGCCAAAGAGCTGTCTTCGCCACTGCGCCTCCTCCTCCCTATTGTATCCTCCAGTATAAGAGGTGTACCAGTATGCCACAAGACCCTTCAAGAATGCTACACATCCCGACGACAGAATCAACAACAGCTGCGCTATTTTCCACCATCAGTGGTGAATGTCGTTCTTCTTTGGACCCTTGTCTTGGCAGACGTAACCCGGCTGGTTGTCATCGACTCGGGACCTCCTCCTTGTGAGGTGTTGTTGATGTATGCGTGGCCGCTTGTGCCAGACTCTGCAGAACACGCAGTTTCTCTGTCACGATGCACATTTATTGCGTGCTTAGCGAGGCTTGACAACTGTGGGGCTTCCTACTTGGCTTTTATGCTTGTGCTGGGAAGCGCCGTTTGGCCGGGTCTTGCGAGGTGTAGCACTTCTGTCTGTGATTCTTCGGAATGTTTTGTTCTTACGGAATCCAAAATGTTTGACTGCGTATGCAAGCACGATCATAATTACATCATGATCACAATTTAATAGCTCGCCCATGGTGGTGGTGGTGGTGGTGGCGGAACGGCTTGCCGTGGTCGGCCACGCCCAGGCGGGCAACGTTACAACTATCGTACGGGGGGATTGTGCGTCCTGGGCTGACTTCTTTCTTTGTCTTAAAGCGTCTGAGGAAAACTCAGGGAGAACACCCAGGCAGCCCAGCCGGTGCCCTGGTTCGAACCCGGGTCACCTCCCAGTCTGGGTGTGGAATGTAGCCAATAGTGTGTGAACTTTTTTTTTAAGAGTAGCAAGACAAATATTGACTGACCTATCTCAACACTTAAAAAGAAGAAGAAGAAGAAGGCCACGGGGGCTGGTAATAGTTCGCCTATAGCTTGTACCGGCACCAGCGTTCTACCAACCGCATATTTGTGCGAAATCGCGAGTCTTAGATATCTTCCCTTCATCAGACGGTAACGATCACGTTGCCGAGTCTCCAGCATCACAGACAAAAGTACGCATAAACAGTCATGTTCGCGGATGAAGTTCAGGGAACCTAAGCAGTGTGACAGCCCATCTGCATGATGCCTCTTGTGTGCGCACAAGTTGTGAATGTTGAACGCCTAGCGCAATTGCAGCAATTGTGTTGCTTTCCAGAACGTTCGTGTGCGTTTGCATTCAGAATCTCAACTGAATTGACCTACAGAAGGCGAAATTAGAATACAAAACTTCGAAACAAAATATCGCATTCAAACTGAAGCCTAAACAGTCATGTGACAGCTGTTTTGCTTCACACTAGTGACGTCAGCAGTATGGCGAAGACGACGAGATAAAGTGCATGTTTTCTCAAAATTTTAGCCGCACAGAGATAGGAACGGACAGAACCAGAAGGGAAAACTGCGTGCTCACAACTAAGGAAATTTTATTGTTGATAGCACTTTAAATAACAAAATCCCATGACGTGACAAAATTCACCGCAAAAACTTCGGATGCGAATCACTATTTCAAAAAACAACAATGGCGGGCACATTTCAAAATCAAGTTGGTAGGGAGATCCTTGAAGCTTACATGATACACGAAGCAGGTGATAAATGTGTAGCACACCATCTATCGATCTCAAACAAGCTGAGATAATGTTTCTAGATAATGATTTCTAGTGTTCACGTGTTTGTGATACAATACCAATACGTCATTGAATTTTGTTAGTTAAGTGTTGTCAACAATGAATTTCCTTAGTTGTGAGTACGCGCAGTCTTCCCGTCTGGTTCTGTCCGTTCCTGTCTGTGTGCTGCGTAAATTTTGAGTGTGTTACCAACCAATTACCAACTACCCCATTTCTCTACCTCAGTGCATGCTTTTCCATGGGGGCGAGAGTGAAAATGCGGCACAAACGGTACGTTCGTTACTTCACATTCAAACAAAATTTTTAAACAACAAATTGTTAGAAACAAATGTAGTGACTGTATGCTGAAAAAAACAAAAAGACCGCGTGATGGCTGTTCATACCAAACACTTTTCATGTGAAAGCTCTCTGACTGTTCCGCTGGTAGAGTGTCGAAACAAAATGCAAGCAAGTATAGAGGTAAGAGGTTGTTGGTAACATTTTCCTGAGCCTGGAGAGATGCGTGGAAAGGGCAGACAACCACTGTAGCTACTCAAATAACAACAGAATGCAAAATACAGCGATGCTTTATATCGTTCGGGCGTAATTCAAAGCTCCCCTCGAACCGTCGTATATTTGTACTCGTGCTACGCGAACGCTCGAGGAGCCATAATTTTTGGAACACGCTGTTCAAGCTGCAACCCTACGCCCGTGGTCGTCGTTAAGAAGGGGTCCCCTTTCCCTGTCTTGCCATCTGTGCCCTTCTTGGCACGTTCGCATTATTTCTTTCTTTATCTTAGAAAAGAAAGTAGGTTTGCTCGCGGTAGCAATATTTCTTGCGCTCCCTTCTTTTGAAGATGATGCGCCGCGTGGTGGTGAACTCAGTGTCAGCGTAACGCCGCATTATCAGTCGGAGATGAGGCGTATCTTTCGCGCAAAAGTCACGTATGTGCATTCGAGATGGTTTAATGCTAGAAAAACATGGGCGGTAGCGTGTGCATATGGCGGTGCGGAGAGGCTCCAATGGAGTGATATGTGTTGGTGCACTCCCTAAGTAAATACGCGGTCTTCAGATCATGCACCAGCAGACGCTTCGTAGGGCTCTCTAGTCAAACGCAACACGTAAGGCAGGTCAGTAAATGTGTTTTATTGCGCGAGTGGAAAGGATTCTTATCATCTCTAGATTCTTTTGATAACGATATTTTCAACAAAAAAATTTTGACAGGCAACACTGTCGATAAACACGAGCAATCCAATCGCGACAGTCAATGTAAGTACTTAAAGGGAGACTACGCAAGGATTAGAAAAAAATAATTAGGTGAGCATCATACCGATCACGAACCACCCCCTTGATACCGAATACGATATTCGCATTTATTTTGCGCGAGTAATTCATTCGTAAATGATGACAATAGCAAACCGAAACCGAAATGCGAAGAGCAGAAAACAGAGCTCCATGCTATACCGTGACGTCACCCAGCATTGTCGTCTGCTTCGCAACCTGCATTCTCCCTTTCAGGGTGCCGGATGATGTCAGCAGTGTGTTGCTTTCAGTGCCTTCTCGCTTCGCAGGGGCGAAGCGCTCTTTCATAATAAATTCGTTTGAATAAAAATCTGCGCAGTTTTGGAACGAGATGTTTCGTACACATGTTCCTGACATCCCAAAGGTTACGGGAATGCCACAACCTTTGTGGTGATTTTGGTGCGGAGTCCCACTTCAAAGTGAGACTCCGCACCAAAAACATGTTGAAGTAACAGTGGGACATCAATCCATACCGCATGATGTTTCAGTGGACACAAGTGTGTCACCCCTACGTGGCACGGATAATTAGAAAAGGAATATTTTCTCCGCTCTCCACGCTCCTCCATGGAAGAGCGGTCTGGCAATACTGGGCTTCGCGTCACCGGTAATCTTAGCGTGTGCCTTTCTGCAGGTTATGTTCCACTGGTGGCGAGTACTTTACAACGAAATCAAGGTAGCAGATGATTCATCGTCATCCATGTCGCACGAAGAAGTATCCAAGTGCATGCCAGAAACTATGCCCGACACTGAGTAAACAGCCGCACGAGACTATACGAGACTGCCTGTGACGTCACGCAGGGTACGGGAGGCCGGAGAGGGAGCCTTCGGGAGTTTCGGTTTCGATATAAGCTTCCCCGCTCTTTTAGCAACCAACGAGTTCCCGACTGCCAAACCAACTCTGTTGTTTTTTGTTTGTTTTTTGTGTGTGAGTGTGTGTGATTTTTTTCTTTTTTCTTGTTTTTGTGTCTGTTTTTCTTTTAAGAGTAGCAAGCCAAATATTGGCTAACCTCTCTGAACACTTAAAAGACCACAACAACTCTGTTTCTCATTTCTGAAAAATTTACCGAACTTATTTACAGTCACTATAAGGATTTCGAAATGTCTCGGAGTCTCCCTTTAATCACATTGTTTGGAATAGGGAAGCTCACTTTTGGAGTCAATACTAAAACCTGAGCTTCGAACGCGCATGTTTAGAACTCTGAATGCAGTACTAGATGCCGTGAATAAAACACTGAACAAGTGGCAGCGTGCAGTGACAACTTCATGAGTAAGTATGCTTCTTAAAAATGTCACCGGAATGTCATTGATGTATCACTTGATGAGGTAGTATGACACGCACGCGAAGTAGGAGGGCAAAGGCCTATAGCTAGAGTTCCTCCAGTAGCTCTGTTAGAAAAGTCATAAATGATCGAAGAGCCCGAAGCGCTGGTGAACGGTTTTTCGAAAAGGTCGAAGAATCTCGGATATACTGAACGGTCTGAAGACGATGGCTTCTGACGCATAAGGCTGTGTCGTGTGTGTGGTAGACCTTTATACTTTCTTGGTAACTTTTCCTCGAGCTCCACTTATTCTTCCTCGTATATTAAACAGCGCACTTACTGTCTCGCCTCCCATACGCCAATGAACCCAACAAAATGTCCACCCGAGCTCAAGCTAAAAAGGGGTTCGTCGAACAAGGGCCGCCTGCACGAACTTTCTGCCAGCATCATCATCAATTTCACGCAAGAGCAATATCGTAACGAACGCGGGCCGTTTTTAGCCACCGCACTACGCTAACATGGCCACGCGCTGTTGCCCTACGTTCGAGACTATAATTGGGCGCCCTCTAGGGTTGACACCGGAGGCAAATTGAAACATAGGGGGGCGCTGACGCCGGCCTGGGCGCGAAAAGACAGATGACCCCCTCGCCATAAGTGACAGCTGCTAACGAATACCAACATCACAAAGAGGCCTTCATTAATCTTCTTCTATATGTAATATATCTCGTATCAAGCTTTTTGGCCAACCTCGCCCTCCTGTCTGTCTTATCAGTTTCGCACTCACTGAGCGTCTGGTGCACGAGGATAATATACATCTTGCGTGGGCGGTGTGGCATGTCACACGTGCTCATATTAGGCGAAGTAAAATGTGTACTGTGTAAGATGCGTTCAATACTAGGCACGTGTATGATATAGTTTAGGTGTATGGCAGTGAAAGTCGTTAGTATAGACTTTCTTCACGTACACACAAAGCTTTTTGCAGTGCCTTTATACTTGTCAAGGCATAAGTGTGACATCAGAACTGAGCAACCGCCGATCTAGGGGGTGTAGTCCGGATGTCCTGACCCCCCTGAATTTCTGCCATCACCATGTGATTTAACTGACCTTATGCAGTGTATCTAGCATGTAGCTCAAGAGCAGATCCCCCTCTGAAGCACCATAGATCCGAACGGCTCGTTGCACATCCCAATGGATACAGCGTTGCATTACCACGCGGATACAGCGTTGCATTACCACGCAACTCATCATAGCCGATCAGCCGCATATCGAACTGCATATAACAGTGCTGCTGGGGATAATTATTCTTCAGCGCCACACAGTACATCATTTTACACCTTTATTTGCTCAAAAAAGGTGTAGTCTTATAAAAACACCATTTTCTATTTCGCAAAGGGTGCAAGAAAAGCATTACTAAAGGTGTAATATCCACATACACCACGTTTTATCTAATGTCGATCATTAAGGGTGTAAAGTGGGATGTTGAAACAGGTGTTGATCGTCAAATACATCTTTTTAACATCCCATTTGAATTGGGAATATGGTGTTAAAAATGATGTTTTATTTCGTGAGAGAAAAAATATTCTGGTTTCACAGCTCCGCTCAGCAAGTAATCACATTATAGACGATAACCTGAGTTAAAAACACAGTATTTGACTGGGAAAGATGTTAGGAATTTAGCTGATATCTTTGACTCGTGGGTGTTAATTGCAAAAACGCATTCCCGTCACCGTTACAAACGTTTCCCGCCGCACCACATGTGGCGAACGTGCCCCAACAAATTGTATTTCAGTATATGATCCATCCGACACGCCAATATAGGCTACTGAGGCTGCCCGAGGTCTCTTCAAGTCTCGGCACTCACGTTGGTCCCACAGTGTTACCAAGCTAACGAGGCATGCCTGCGACGCATTGCGCTCCGGTTTAGGTCCTACAATGGAACCGCGGCTGGTAGTCTGCCGTGTTCGCGGTGGTGCTTGCCATAGAAACAAGAACGTCGAACTGTATGTCTCGGCCACTGGTCTCGCTAGCTATTTGCGAGGGAATATTTGCCAGCAAACAATTCCATCGTAAAAGGTGTTCTCAATAGAATGCTTCCCTTTTAAGGGTGTCTTTGTTTTTAAACGCCCGTCATAAGAGTGTTTTATTAGGAATACACTTAACTAAAATAGGTGTGTAGGGTGTGTTAGAAAACACCCATCATTTGAGTGTAAAGGCAACACCAAAAAGGTGTGCGCCATGGGACAAGCCATTTACACCAAAAAAGTGTGAAAAAGTTTACTGTGCAGTTCTCTTCGTGTCCCCGACCGCTTGCACTCAACTCCAAGTGTCATATTTGATAGCACGAGACGCTATACGACTTTGCATTGTGTCACAGTGTCACAATAGCCACAGCCGAAGTCGCCTTTAAAGAGAAGAGAAAATCTGAAACAGATAAAGCGCACAGCGAATCTCTAATCAGAAAATGGACTAGTCTCATAAAATATTACGAAGTCACTGTCTCTTCTATGGCCCCCGCGAGACCATACAATGTTCGAGGTTATGAAGCAGTATTTTTACTTCCTTCTTGTTCTTTGTTTAATGTCTTGACAACGTGGTGTACGCAGCCATAGGTAAAATATGTTGGAGGGCAGATTGCAGTTGTCACTGCGGAAAGGGTGCTGGCGTAGAAAGGTGAGCGGATTTGAAAAATGAAAATGGGACTTTAAAGAGGGCACCGAGCGCGTGTTGCCCGTCGCGAGTTTTCCCGGTTTTCCTTTCGCATTTTGGCGGTGTGTATTTGGTAGGCAAGTGAGTATCCATTGAGGGGAATAATTTGTTTAGTCGTGCGATAAATCATGAAACGGCGATAAGCTCCTATACCCTGCATTTTCCCTGTACATAGCTCATCTACAAGGACACCTAGGCTAGCAAGAGCGAAAGTCAAATATTGGCTCACCTCTCTCAACACTTACAAAGAAGAAGAAGAAGAAGATCGAACAGAACTTTTTATATTGGCACTGCACTCATCTCTTTGACTGTTCCTCTTTTTTTCCTGGGAGGTACCCGGGTTCGAATCCCGGTGCCGGCTGTGCTGTCTGGGGTTTTTCCTGGGTTTTCCTCAGACGCTTTCAGACATATGTCGGCACAGTTCCCTTAGAAGTCGGTCCAGGACGCACATTCCCTCAGGGCGTGAGTCGTGACGTTGCCCACATACGTGGGGCCAACAACGGCAAGCCCTATCACCACCACCACCACCACCTCTTTTTTTTTTTCAACTGTATGTGTATAATAAGTGTGTTTATTTCTTATCTTTCTCGTACTTACATATTTACGCAGCTTATTGATTACTGAGTCCTAAGCTGCTCAGAATATTTTCATTAAAAAAAATTATCTAATTACAAAAGTAACTGCAGAGATTACATTAACTCCTAAGCTTTTTGCGATAGCCAGCGGGAGCGGAAAATCAATTTATATTCTTTTTTCTGAAGGTCACATATGTACTGCAGGACTCATACCAATGGGATGAATCAATCAACGATATCCACGATATCATCCACTCCAACGCGTGCTTAAATGAGAGAGTTTGCATCCGGTTCATGACATCACCCCAGCACATGTCCTCCCATATGTTTCACTCATTTTCTTGCTGCTTCCCGTCTCGCTCACGAAGTGTTTCAGCCGAGGCGAGCGACGCGTACAGAATACGTCACCCTATAACCGCCACTACGAAAATAAAAAAATAACCATACCACCTTTCTGTCGCACCCTGCCGCTCCAAACTCACATCCGTACCATCCCTTTGCCTCCATTCTGCAAAGCTTCCTGCAAACCATCCCGAACAAGCGCACATCCTTGATCTAGTACACGATTCCGTCCGCCATCAAACACGGACGATCGCGTTCTCATTCGCTCACTGAATGCCTCGCTTTGTCAGTTTGCAGATCACGACAGAAGAAGAGAGAGAGGAAAAAGAAAAGAACTTAAACTGCTTAAACTTCTGTCATCACACAACGTCTGAGGTGGTCACGATTCCTACGGCCAGGACTATGGAATGACATGCGTGGCTGCCATGAAATCACAGGCTTCTTTCATTGCCTCCTGCGCTGTCTTTTAGGCCGTCTACCTTTGATGCGCATGCCCATACTTCGTGATGTTACCAAGTAGCTTTTCTTTTCTTTTTTTTTTTTTTTTTCATTTACCGTCGTCGAGGCGGATATGTCTACGCGCGGTTTTGGGACGGTCACGCCCAGAACAAGCGGCATGGAAGTTCTCGGTGGTCATTTTGCTGTTCGCAACGCCTATACTTCGGTGTTTTTCGTGATATGGTTTGTGCAGGGGGGATCCTTTTCGTGACGTGTGCTGTATGGCTGCAGGAACAAAAGAGCTACTGTGTAAGACTACCGCGCACGCTGAGTGTAGGTTGATGATCTGGCTCCTGTGATCAGGAAGATAGTATATGCAGGGTTGTGGAGCATCATATTGGTTCGTTGTGCTCATGTGCTCGGTGAAAAGGAATGAAAACAATGCGTAATGATAATTTGGTCGTATTTCCAGTCTGCGCTCTTCGTAGTATATTCTACGTCTTTGAATCTCTCTAAAAAAGTTACATTTTGAAATTCTGCCCTTCGTGGCTCTTCGTGCCCTTCGTGACGCACGCGAGAGTGTTCAACAGCCTGCCAATGCCACTGTGCGCGCGTGCGTCCGTATACAGCAAATGACCTCCAGTACGTGTCTTCGAGTGTATTCCCACCCCAAGAATCCTAAAGCACACCCCAAATTACCTGATATGAATACACGTGACAGTAGCTGATTGACAAGGATTTCATCCCCTAGCTCCCATCCCTTTACAGAATTCCATCACGTCCTTAATTTGGAAAACCACCGCAGATCCCTGTATCCAACGTATTATGGACGTCATATTCAACATATAAATTTGCCACAACACGATCAATACACGTCACTTATACTGAGTAGATAGCGAGCAGCCGAAATGAGTGTCACACAGGTGTGCACCTGTGTGACAATGGCTGGCACTGGTGGGCAATGCCTTTCCTCCCTTTCTTTTTTCAATAAACATATCGGTCCCCCCACGCACGACCTTTGCCCTCATCACAATTTTAGCCAACAGAATTTTCTTCTTACCTCCTTTTTTTTTTCTTTTCAAGTTTCCTCACGTCACCTTAACGTGTGTGAGGTGAGGTAAAAGTGAGGACGCCTTCACCCTCATCTCCTCTCGTGAGGATGCCCGCCTCTGGTGTGCACCGGTGCGAGAAGAATGAGCATGGACCTATTGATTCCGTGTTATCACCGCGAAGCAACGGGGTCTCTGAGTGGCGTGCAGCCGCGGGCAGATGAGATATAGGACAGCAGGAAGGAGTTGGGGAAGAGGAGGGGGGGGGGGGGGGTTAGTATGCGTCCTGGGTGGACTTCACGGGAATCTGTGCCAACGTCCCTTCGAAAACCCCGCTGTAAAATCCAGGGAAAACATCACAGAGGACTCGACCAAGCACCTTCCAGGCTACAGTATAACGCCGGAGTTACCATCAACGATCGCGCGAGTGCTGTATCCCCGAAGAGCGGGGAGGGGGGGGGGGGGTGAAGAAAGAACCAGCAATGATGTCACCTACTCAGTGCACGCGGAAGTAAATACACAACACCTGTACTTCGCACAGCCTTAACCTCTGCCCGCCGCCCCACGAATCATCATCGACGGACGAAACACAATCGCTTACCTTGACGTGCTCTCTGATTCACGACTTCCGAGGCGAAGGGAACAGGTCAGGGATGAAGCAAGCACGGCGAAGCGAAGCTGCTGGCCGGTGTACGCTTCCACTCCATTCATTAACGCGTATTTATATTAACCCCCCGCAGAAGCAGTGTGCGTGCTGCATTCAAGAACGGCGTGTACCGCAGTAAACGCTGATGTCAGCAGAAAGTTCTGCAACCAATTGTTGTCGCATTACCACCGTCGCAGAATCAATAGGTTCGTGAGTTGAAACGTCGTTCGAAAGGCGCAAACATCTTGTTTCGCATTTTTTTGCGGAATTTTGTTGAAAAAATAGCTTTATAAGGTGACCATCGTCGAGAGCCGTGTATGTCTGTCCATAACAGTGGATACAGAAGAAAAGACGAAGCAGGGAGAGAAGGAAGCAGCAGTCAGAACGATGGGGTCAGAAAACCAGAATCGAAAGATGGCCAAAGGCATCTGATTTAGACGCGTTTAGAAGAATATTCGGAGATGAAGCAAGTTTTGTGTTGTTGCTGTTTTTTTTTTTCGCCTGCTTTCTTCTTTTATCATTATTATTATTACACTGCGGCATTGTGTGCGTGTGTCATAAGTTATGACTGATGTGCGCGCATGAAAGAAGCTGTCGAAGTCTCTATGATGGTTCTTTCTTCTTTTGCTTCGCGTAGAAGCCTTTGGCATCTTTGGACCCCCTTTACCACTCGCATGGCGACACATGGGCAGTTAGCTGACATGACAGACATGAGCTCACCACAGGCACGAATGTACCGGCATATCAGCTGACAGACAGACAAACTGCTCATGGCAGACATGAGCTACATTCCAGGTATACGCTTACGGGATAACTCTCGATGAACATGGTTTCGTGTGCGTCGCCGTATGACGATGTCCGCGCAGACATCAGCTACTCTCTTTTCTTCTATACTTCTCTTGTTCCTTCTCGTTCTTACGCTTATTTTCTTCTTATTAGCTAATCTAGTGTAGCGACGCTGATCGATTAGCTAGTCCGACCTTGTCACTATTATGTCACCATTCTATCTTGTTCCCATCATGACCATCATAATCAGGGATGAGAACCGTAGTTATGCATTGGCTTGTGCACGGTCCATCGATCATAATTAGAAGTGAACTTCTTTGTAGTTCAAAACAATGAGCCAGACCCAAGCGATGACATAACAGTCTGGTAGGTATTCATCTTGGGTCCGTCCACATGAGTTCTTGAAAGTTCCGCATGCTTGTTCCACGAAACTCCCTGGCTCCATCCATCCAAATCGAGACTTGCAAGTTATCAGTGAAACAGAAAGAAAAAAAAATCATGATACACCACGGATACGCTGCCAACACATGACGTAGTTTGACGAAGAGCCGTGGCACTACTAAAATGTGCAGGAAAACCTTTCCCACGCGGAAAGTATATACGGTGCAAGACTCCGCTTCAGCAGTGCAGGCACGATCTTGCGTGGGCTTCCAATTAATTAACGAGGTTATGCAGATGACTGCAGCCTTAAGGTGTGCCGGTGCAAGTCTTTGCGCCCACTGATCTTTAATTACCACTTCCATGCGCAAGATTAACTGGCTGGTGCAGTATGGGAAGTCAACGGGGTATATACGCGTGACCGATGGCTTGGATGAAAGGTGAGACGCCTTCGCAGCTTTATTAAGCGTTCTTTTTCTCCATGTGTGGCAGAATAATTCGGAGAAATTTATGTCGTGCGTTGAGTTTGAAGAGGTACGTGTGAGATGCGAGTAGGTCGGAAACGAAACTTTAGCCGACCTTCTTGCTCGTGAAGCGAGAGGCAGTTGTGAGGCGAAGTGAAAACATCCACGGGTTGCTTTGTATGCAGGAGGGTTGTGCAGAAAGACCGGGTGGACACGAAGGCGATTAATTAGAGGTGTTCATTACACTGCAACAGGTGTTGCTTGCTGGGTCGAAAGCGATCTCGTTTATGCCGTCTACGTGACGTTCGCGCGTCTCGTTGCGAGGCGGTGCAAGGAGGCCAGTTCGCGTTGCCCCTAATGTTTTATGGCTATTAGGTTTGATGAGGTTACGCAGTTAGGCCAAAAGGTGACAAAAAAAATCAGTAGTATATGAAGGTAGATGGAAAGAAGAACCTACTAGAAAACAATTCACTTATCTGCTCAGGTAGTCCTATGCAACATGATGAATGCTTGACAGGATATCGATACATAGGATCGTTAAAGCGCCGTACAACGAGAAAAAAAGAAAAAAACAATTACTTTTTCGGGCACAAATGAACCTCAAAGCTTCGATCTCGCTTTGATGGGTTAAAATACTTCGCGGCTTCAGATGATGAAATATACGTGTAGAACTTGCTGAGTTTCGGCAGTGTGGCAATCTCCTTGTTGAATATTCAAAATTTCGTTCGGCGGAAACAATGGAACGAGAAAGTTCCGCGTATAAGACTTATCCTAATACACGTTCTTCGAATATAAGAAGAAAACTGATAAGAAGAACACTTCATTGATTAAACCTGACGTAATATACTTAATTCAATCTGATGCAACATCCTCGAATCCATCAACGCAGTCTTACTCCATTCGTTATATACACCGTCTCAAAGACTTCATCGCCATCACCGAAAACAGCGATGACGTCAACTTCCAGACGTGTTCCCCCAACCTAGATACTCATTTCAATCACTTTCGTCGACCACTGCACCCTTTCACTTTCGAAACAACACAGAAAACGTAAGAAAACGTTCCACAGACACGCTGAACCGCAGCGAAGAAACTTGTTGTCTGGCATCGTCCTTGAAAAGAACATGTCTTCCATTCATCAGAGTTACCGCCCCTTGGGCTTACGTATAATGATCCCACTGACCTTAATGGATCTCAACCATCATTCGAAGGATGTTTTATACCCAGAAAGCCGCACACGTAAACCGAATAAAAGTACAAAATTACCCAGCGAAAGTCCGCCTCACGTTTTGTAATACGATCTACCGCCGCGTTTCTTCTTCTTCAGGTACAAGATACTGAAAAGAATTGTAAAGAAAGGAGAAGAGGCATCTATATATTCCTATTGTCCATCGAAGTCTTGAAGGGACCTCTTGGGGTGGACTAGAATTCGGTTGAATGGCAAGATATTGAATGTTATTACTCGGGAATCTTGATCTCTTCTATGGCGTCGATGGATGGGCGGCATAAAAATTGTACTGGTTTCAAGGTTTTTCTTTTCTTTTTTTTGCTGCTGCTGTTGTGGTTCATGGAGTTCTTTGAAATGGAGTAGATGAACTTGGAAAGATGGTTTCGGTTCAGTGGTTGAGTGTGATGCGATATCGATTCAGAGACGGAGGATGTACTATGTAGTGTGTGTGTGGTGAGTAAATTACGTTTTCTATGAATGCTTTTGGAACCGTACGTGTTCTTTTTATATATATTACTGCGTTCTGTTCCGTAATGTGTGTGAGAGAGAGCATGTGCGTGTGTGTGTCACGATGGGTGTGAAGAATGTGGTTCGGTGTGGAAGTGGATAATATAAAGATGATATGAAGCAGAAAAAAGTGGTTTCGTGTTGATTGGACGTTGCACTTCCTGGCCGGACCGGCCACACAAACAGACATAGGGACAGAGTCGTCCCATGTTCCGTGCTTGAGTGAGCTTAAGTGATGCGTGCAGTTGCGATTTATTTGCGAATTTCACAAGTTGCGGGGACTCAAGAATGGATGGAAAATTGAACAGCATACAAGTGACCTTCAAGAGATTTCGAACTTCCATCGTGTGAGAGATGGGAGAGATGTGTTTCAGGTATCAGTTCGTATAAGACGATCACAACAGAGGATATGTAGGCGCCTATCTTCTAGTACTGGAATAGCGTGAGAACGTATGTTACCTCATCAACACCACCAACAACAACAACTTTATTTAAATGATGGTGAGTGGGGAGTTTCGTCAACAGCGGCGATGCCCTACCCAATGTTGCCTCATCCAGAAACAAAGAAAAGAATGTGCATCCGTGTGACCGAAAAGGTCAATGTTCTTTTTATTTCTGGTATATTTTCTTATTTTTGTGTGTGCGTGGGTAGGCCTGCGAAATCAAACACTGCATTTATTTACTTATTGGAATACATCAAGGGACATTGAGGAGGCGCCAGCCAGCCAACCCTTGGTACTTTCAATAGCTACATGGTACCGCTTTCCTGCTTTGCTTAGGATTACGCTCTTCTTTCTTCATCACACACGAAAGAAAAAAAAAAGTGAAAAAAGAAAAGCTTCGTCCTTGGCAGTAGAGCTGCGCAACACTCAAAGTCCCAATATCTTTCTTGCGAACACACCGCCAGCAAACAGTTCGTCAGACACGGCATGTCCCTCTACTGCATGCGCCAGAAGGAAGCCCTTTACAAAGCATGTCATCATGACGTCCGCCACATGCCCACAGAAGTCGCTTTGCCGAACGTGCCTCCGAAGCGGACACGCTGATCTCTGGATAACGGGAGTCCTAAGAATGCACGCTCAAGACGAAGATCCGCAACTAAACGAGCAATCACAAACAACCTTCGATAAAAATAGTAAATAAATAAAGAAAGAAGAATCCTGGGACAGGCGCTTTGAACAATGCGTGGCATACCCCTCAAGAATGTCTGAAACGCTCGTGTTCGGTACAAGTACGTTTAGCCTGCAGCGTCGAAGGATACAGACCATCATTTGCAGTCCTAATACACTGATGAGGCTTATCTGTCGTCAGGATGTATGTATCAGTGATCATATGTAAATTGTATGGTACCATACTGTACAGGTTGTGCTTCTGGGAATGCGGATCGTCATATCGTTGGTGTGCTACGCTTTGCGCACTCATTGGGGGCAGGACAGTAATTGGCACTGTGCTATTGAGCTACGGAATTCGTGTTGTTGCGTGGTAATGTTGCGAGAACAGCCCCCGAGAAATTACACCACCTGGTGTTGCATGACGTAAGAGATTCTTATGCCCCGCCGTGCTCGTATTTAAGACGACTCATGGCCGGTACAGCGGAAGTAGCGGATGGATGACTCTTTCATGTCCGAATGTATGACTGTCAACCGTCTTTCCACGTTGACGTGCAAGTGAAAGTCGGAATTCACGTTTCAAATGCAGTACTGCGAATACATAATAATAATAATAATTATTATTATGATAAAATGTTTTATTGGTGTCCAAGAACGGCCACAGGGGCCATAGTATTGGCGTACTCAACATAAGTCACATTGATAATGCAATACAGTCAGACTTGTGCCCGTTACTCGAAAAAAGTAATCGATTAACCGTTACCGTTAATTCTGTGGAAAAAGTAATTGATTACCATTACCAATTACTCGACTTCAAATGTAATTGAGTAACGAGTAGAAAAGTAACGCGTTACTTCGGTCCTTACTCTGCATTCACGCAAATTATAACCGTCTTTGTGTGCCTCAGAAAAAAAAAAAAAAAAAAGAGGTTCAACAGCGGAAGAGTTGAAATAACAAGACAAACAAAACACCTAGGAGAAGGAGATCTGTACGCTCGGGAAGACTTTGACCCGATTGTGGAAGAGCATTGCGTGGAACTTCCCCATGACTCACTTCAGGTACCATCACACTGATGTAGGAAGAGATTAGGGAGAGAGACTATGAAATTCCAGAACGTTATTACAATGACATTGGCTTGCTATAGTAGAACAGCCCAACAAAGGCTGATGGTACCAGGGGCTTGACTTGGGGCAAAACATCTGAAAGATAAGCTAATCTCTGCCGGAAAAGTAACCAATTACTGAGTAATCGATTACTCAGAAAAGTAACTGATTACTCGAAAAATTACTCAAAAAAGGTAATTGATTACAAGTAACGCAATTACTAGTAACGCGTTGCGCCCAAGTCTGAATACAGTACAGTACAATGCAATACACTACAAAAAACGACACGACACAAACCATGTTAAAATATAGAAACAGAAATAGACAAGAGTAAAAAAAAATTGACATTACGACAGACACTTGGTTACGTCTGTATTGAAGGAATTCTGTATTGTATATACACTCTAAACCTGGTACCTTCTAGTAAAGGGTAAAAATTTCAAAATTTTTACCCTCTATTTCAGAAGTTTCCTTTTAACCTATGGACAATACTCTCTATAAACGTTACACAGATCACCTATAAATAGAGGTTACTGTCTCCTAACCGACACACCGACGTAAAAGTTACAGTTTCGCCAGGCATGGGTGTCTCTGAGACGCTCGCCTCTTCACAGACGGTACAGAACAAATGGTGCTCAAAATGAGCTCTCATCAGTACAGAACGCATACTGTTATTCGGAACATATGGCTGTAATATACGTAATTCATCTAAGGGCATCCAGTGGCGAAAAGTGAAATAAATAAATAATTGCAACTGGAGCATATGTATTATTTAATTGGCAAACCTGGAACTACAGTTGAGGCAAGAGCACGAGGACGTCGCAATACCAACACTTCAGCTGTGGTGAACGACATTCAGTTTCAAGGAGGTATAATCTTTGCAGTCCTCACGTTGTTGCAACTTCCTCTCCAGTACGCCGAAAACATTTCTATTCCTTTTTGATATGTCAGAATGACACATCAGCGACGCGGCTATGGTGAATCAGAAGCACATGAAGAAGTAAAACACAAGAATGACAAATGACTAAGCAAATAACGGACGTAAGACACACACGTACACACTGTGTTGCACCGTTCAACCGTGTTAGTTCATGTGAACATACCGTAGATATGATAAAGTTCCGGCACTTGACACTTGTGCTTTCTTCACAGTTCTGAACGCGATCCGCAGTTCGTACAGACGCAGAGACACAATAATGTAACGCACACTGGTCCGATACTCTCGTACTGAATGATTGAATGTGCAGCTTGAACAAGAACACAGTGATTTTTGAGTAGTACCTTTTATACAGGTTACCCTGCAAACACACAAGAAAAACAAACGAAGGAAATTCAAACGTGGAATTCGTTTAGAAGTTGGAACGTTCCTATACATGATACATTTATAAGTTACGACGATTGGATTTCCGTTGAACACCGAAGTAACCTCTATTGCTCCTCCAGTGTCTCGTTAAAAGTCATGTTTAACCTCTAAATAGAGGTATCGGTCGTGTAACCTCTATGATATTTGGAAGTCTACGTCTATATAAAGGTTACACATTGCTAAAAGTTACAATAAAGGGTACCGAGTTAAGAGTGTAACGTCCGTATACAAGGAATGTCTGTATTGTATAGGAAGGAGAAAAAAAATGTCACGGGACTTGGAAATCGAGTTCAGCAACATTTCACAGCGTATAATAGGATCAAATGGACAGAATCTATCTACATGAAATGATGGTGGGTTGCGAAACGCAGCTGGAGGAGGACAAAAGCATAGACGACTTAAAGAGAAAGAAGAGTCAGCAAATGAATGTGCACATTTGTACATGAATAAAGCGTCAGCAATATTACGTCGTGAATTCAATGAGGTCAACTTGAAATGCTTTAACAAACCAGTATAATCATACAACTTAAAGACTGGAATGTGCCGTAGAAAGCAATAATGAATTATGTGAAGAGCCCTCTTCTGAATAGCTTCAAGGCGATTGACATCAGTCACGCAGAGAGAGTTCCACACGACTGACGCATACTAGAGTATATAGGAAGAACACGAGATTTATAAAGAGAAACAAAGGTACTGGGAGATTCAAACATTTTGCATTTATAGGTTAAAAGACCCAGAACCCGCAGTGCTCTGGATCTAACCACCGTGACATGTTCGGCGGAAATGCAGTTTGGACTCAAAAGTTACACCAAGATCACGAATAGTGTTCACACGACATATCTCACCAGTGCACGAGTATGGAAAGATAGTAACATTATTTTTACGATTGAACGAAGCAACCTTAGTTTTTGCAGTATTAATTTTAAGATGATTGGCAGAGAACCAAGCTATGACATTAGACACATCCTCTTGTAGAAGTGCACAGTCAGAGTGAGAAGATATAACTTCCATTACTTTAAGATCATCAGCATACTGCAGCATCGTGGAATGCTTAATACATGATACAATATCATCTACAAATATATTGAACAGTAACGGTCCAAGATTAGATCCCTGAGGTACCCCAGATGCACGCATACACAGAAGTACACATTTAAATACACGCCATCAAAGCAGACAGAATGGGAACGACGACGTCAATACGAATAAAAAAAGCGCACCAAAGAGTCACAAACACCGTATGATGCTAACTTGCATAAAAGTAGATCATGATGTATTAAATCAAACGCTTTAGAAACATCAAAGTATGTAACATCAACTTGACCACGCGAATTGACAGGTGTGTGTGTGTGGGGGGGGGGGGGGGGAACAAAGGACATGAAGGATGCCAAGTTGGTGGTGGTCGATCTGCCCTTCATAAAGCCATGCTGAATTTCCACAATTTAATGTTTGAAAAATGAAGATAAATATATACATACAATTTGCTCGAACACTTTCGAAGGTGCACATAATATGCTGACTGGTTTGTAGTCGTTCACAAGGCGCACACTAGTAGACTTGTGGACAGGAACAATCAAGGAAGAATTCCACAGAATAGGAAACGTATTGCACTTGAGCGACAAGTTAACATTAAACGTTAGCACTGATGTAGGAAAACGGCGGGAATGCTACAGACCCAGGCCTAGTTGTTGGTTTGAGATTCCGAATAGCAGCTTGAACGTCACTCTCAGTAATGGTAAGTGAAGTTAAATTGTCAACATTAGACGAGACTGGTAAGCTATATATAGTATCAACAGAGAAGCAGGTTCAGTCACTATATACAGGTGCAAAGTGCCTGACGAACATATTAGCCACAGTTAAGGAGTCAGACTGTAATGTATTGCCATCGTGAAAAGAAAGCATTGCGTCGTGTTCACGGTGGTCTTGCTTATACCATTTCCAAAACTCCAGGGGGGTACTGTGCAGGTCAGCCTGTATGTTATTGAGATGCAACTTTCGGTCATTATCGATCGCTTTCTTGAGAAGGGACCGGTAGGTGACGAACTGGTCTTGGTCCAACGTGTTACCATACTTTTAAATCTTCTGTGGAAGTATTTCTTCTTCTTCAAGCAGAGGCGTGTCTGGGAGGAAAACCAACTAGGATATTAACGACGATTAGGTTCACGAAACGGAACAAACTGTCTGATACTATACCAGTGACAATGGTGGTAAAACGAGAAACGGCGCTATTGGGTCCAGTACAGCTGTCATGTTGACAGAGTGTTTCTCGGTGCCTAACGTCTTCCCTTTTCCTTTCCCCCTTTTTTCTTTATGCTTTCTTCTGCTTGACAAACTCTGCCTCTTTTCTGTTTGTTGTTGATTTTTTGTTTTGTTTTTCTTCTTCTCTCTATTGTTCCACCCACAAACGCGTTTTGGAGTAGCCAGTCCTGACTGGGTTGGGACTAACGTCTTCATATTTCTCTTTCGGATCCAATTCAATCCAATCAAATCCAGAACGTAAAACACTGCACGATAAATTTGATTTCGTACGAAATGCTCGAAGCACGTGTTCTCTTTTGACAAAATACATCGAGGCATGTCACGTGCTAACACTTGTACACTACAACAAATCATGGTCTGGAAAGAACCTTTATGCTGTTCTTCGGCTTTGTCCACTTTCTGAGCCCTTTTTTTGGTTCTGCGAAGAACCCTAACTTCAGGGAAAACTCTGAAACAGTTCTTCAACGGAATCTATGTCATGAAGTGATCTCTGAACGCCCACAGGACTGGTCAATGATTTCAGGAACTCAACATAACTTATCATTAGGGTTCCGTGTTTTCCGGTTTTAATCGAAAAAGACCGAAAAACATACGCCGGGTAAATCTTCCCTCATTTGGTTTTAATCGAAAAACACCGAATACAGAGGGATATTCCAGGAACGGTGACAGAGATAAATTGCAGCACATGCCCAGCAAGTTGTTGATGCGGATCAGAACACCACACAGAAATATGATGGTTGTGAAAAACGTCCGTTTACTTTTTCGTTATGCGTAAAACGCCACCGCAGCGAACAACGTCGTATTGAATGAGCGTAGTGCGGAAATTACATTGCGCTTTCTATTCGCCGATAACTGTCGGGTAAACCATGTACAGGCCAGGAAAAACATCGAAAAACGCTGAGTTCTTGAAAATCAATAAACACCGAAAAACATACGCCGAATCCGTCCAAAAATAAATACCGAAAACGCGGGACGCTATACTTATCATGTCGCGGGCAATGAGTTCCTCACTTCGAATACAACAATCGAACACCACAACCTCTGGTTTCCTTCCATGCTGCGTTACCACCGAGACTATATAGCAAAAAGCCAAAAGTAGAGACAGAGAGAAGAGGAATAGGGCTGCCAGCCATGAGGTTCATCTATACAACAACAACAACAACATAGATGAATGGATGATGATGATGATGTGGGATGTTTCCCTGCGTTGAGTGCAGGACCCTACCCCATTCCAAAAAGGTTCACATGAAAAGATGACGATGGAAGGAAATCCCTACAGTTCGTGAAGGAGGCCGGTGGCCCTCAGAAAGGAAAGAGAAGCGCCAAGTGCACGGACGGCACTGATGCGGCGGTTCATCTATAGAGTCACTGGATACCACGCTATTTACGCGCATCTTATTTACAGTGAGGACCCAAATCCTAAGGTGTCTAAACACTGTAAAAAGTGCATTTAGTGGAGAGCGTTGGTGGGCTGGATTTGGCAGCTGAGCCAAGCATGGACCTCTCTCGAAGAACGCTTTCTTCTTAACACGTATTAGCGACCAGTTCGAAGGAAACGTAAGGACGGCACATGCGTATAGTAATGCACTCGTTCCCACGTCCTGTGTTTGTAGTTGAAACACTACCACCCAGTCCGGATGCGTTTTATGATGGGGGGGGGGGGGGGTCTCGTTATTGATAAGATTGGGAAGTCAGAAGCAGTTTGCTGATATGTTACTTTACTCATACTTGTTCGTCCCAGGCGCGTCCCCGTGGTTATTTTATGTTTCAACTGGAAGGTTTGCGGACGTTGCTTTAAAAAACCAGTGGCTGTAATTATAAAAATGTTCGAAATCCCGTTCTAGGGTACACGAAAGATATGGGACAGAACAGACAACATTAAATAGAATAGAATAAAATAGAAGTAGAAAGAAAAATATGAAAATGGGGGGGGGGGGGTCGCACTGGTGCGACCAGCGGTTTCATGACGCTTGATGTGTGAAAGCACTGAATGATTTAGAAGACTAGTTCACGTATGTCCTCGAGTACTATTCTATCGAGAAGACAGGGAAATAAAAAAGCTCGCGAACTAGAAGCGTCCGAGTAAACCTCAATATATTTATCGCAAAAAAAGAAATTGAAAGATGAGAAGTTTATATTAGCGCTATTATACAGAAGCAGAACTAGGTTGCCAGCTCCGTAGTGTGTACGTGTGAGTCTCGGCTCCTTGAACTACCCTAGAACCGTGTTTTTAACGCTTTTCAATTGCTTTCATGGCTATAATTCCTTACGGAAGACTTTGATTGCTGATTCACAGTTACCAGAAGCTCTTTGTTGTAACATGCCATGTCCCGACCGCAGACACACACACACACAGACACATAAATCGCAGAGACAGAGTGCAACGTACCATTTCCCTTTTGTATCTTTCTCTTCAGTTGACCTCACGCTTGCGTCGTCCAGGGGCTTCTCCCTGCGGGCGTACACATAACAAGGGTGGGGACGCATGTGTGCTACAGAGTATGGCGTTACTAATCTGTCAGCAGGATGACATGGGTGTGTTCCTTCAGAGCTACGACCGGCCACGACCAATTACTTAACAAAACAAAGCTCACATCCAAATACAGGAAACATATCTGCTTGTATAAAAACAAGAAACCAAGCTGGATAGACGCGTGTTTCTTTTTCGCTCTTTTTGGGCTTCGAGAGAGAGAGAGAGAGAGAGAGAGTCGGAGGACGTTTCGGATAGTCCTCCATCTTCCGGGTTTCGTTTGCTTCGAAGAAAAACAAACTTAGGAACATTTCGAAGGGACAGGTTAAGAAAGTGCGATTTAAGCGATGGCGCCGCGATCCGTTAAATACTTTTGCGTTGTAATACCGAGAAATCTTGCTGTGGTTCGTTGAACTCTTACCTATAGCCGTTTCGCGAACTTCGTATTCGCTGTCTTCGAACTACTGCGTATAACGGGTGTTGTTTAAAAATGTGAAAGCTTTGTTGCATGAGTGAATACGAACCGGAACTGTCTGTGACGTGAGGACAATATATGCAGATATATTCTCTATGACAGGTTATGAACAGGTACCGGATGATTTTTGGTATGGAATCCCCCTAATTACAATAGATTACGTATTTTTCCAATGATGGCTACTTCGAAACCAGATCATGTTGTAGTTTGTGCTATGTCCTGAACTACAGGTCAACGCGTGCTTGCTGACGTTACTGTATGCGTTGATTAAATCATTGATTTATTAGGGCAAAAATGTTGAGGCAGGACAACGACGCTGACAGCGATGTGATAGTTACTCTAGCTCGAATGAAAAGCAGACCATTCCACGTATATTCCTTATTAAGCAAGTAAACTTGGGCTGTCCTTAACTAATTACTTTGCAGGGTAACTGTATGTGGCGAATATCACAACTTGTAACAACGTAATGGAGAATGTTGTTGACGATGCCAGTCGAACTGTGTTTTTTTGACTGTTCATGTGAGCCACGGGGGCTTGTCAACCAGTTCATGTTATTTATGGGGCGCTGCACCTGCACCCCTCGCTGGAACGTCCCCGAATGGGTCAGTGTAACCTGATACCCAAAGCAACGTCTTCCGAGAGGCGCATCTGATCACTGTTTCTTGTGCCTCTGTCTCTCCCTTCTTTTTGTAAATAAAATAGTCGTCTCTTTTCAAAGCTACGAAGTGGTCGTGTGTTTTCTGGTCTCTGCGAAGTTCGGGCGCCCCCCGACGTTTGAGTTCGACGGACTTACATGTAGTTGCAGTTAAGTTATTAGTGTGATTTTGTAATTGTAACTGTAATTTAATTACTTTTATGCGCGTGCTGCGTTCATTGGGATTCAATGGGTAGTGGGCCGCACCTTACGTGGCGAATTTCCCCATTCATTATCATTAACTTATTTATTGTTGTTGTTGGGATTCAATGTTGCTTCGCGGCGCTAACACAAAATCAAATCAAATCTAAATTGGAATTCAATACCTTTCGAAACGTAATTTTTAAAAGGTCTGGCGAGGAATTCGAATGCCAGCTACGGAGAAAGCGATCGCTTTCAAGGGACTTCGCGATCATTCTCAGCGGATCACTAAAGTTTACACGCCAGAGAAGAACGACCCATGGAACTCGGAGTTCAGACTCAAGTTCAATAACTAACGTGTAACGATTGCCACTGTCTTCTTCCGAACTTTCGCCGAAACGCCTTCCAGCTACGCACGTTGTGTAGTGGATGAGGCAATTCGACATAGAAGCACAAACACAACACATGAGCACGATTCACAACGCCCAGTACTACTTCAATTCAATACTTCAATTCAGTTTTTCAATTGAATGATATGGCAGTTGAAGAAAAGGCACGAGTGGTGGGATTCACTGATGTATGTTTATGTTTTTACGTTCTCAACATGTGGAGGGTGTGGGTCTGAATCCCAGTGCTGGTGCCATCAGCTTTCATTCAGCTTTCAATCATCATTCAAGTTTCAAGGTGATCTTGATTTCCACTCACACACAATGTGACAAAACAACGCAGCACCAGTTGTTAAGTTCTGTGTATGATGCTCTGTATTTGCCATGTATAATTTCAGTACTTTCCTCTTGTAATGCGACCTCGGCCTTCCGTAGACGGACAGGATTGCGTTTGATTGATTGATTGATTAAGATAAAAATATAGGGATGTGAGACCCGACAAAGTCGGGTCAGCCTACTCCAGTACTCTCGTGAATGGAAAAGAGAATAGAAAAACCAACCTCACGTTCACCAAGAGGCAATACAAAAACAAAGGAGGGGGGGGGGAAGAAGAAGCAAACCACACACAAAAACGATAAAGCAGGGTCCACCTGGTGAGTAAGTCCAGTAAATGCAATCAGGATCGCGTTTCATTTTCAGACCACAGCACCCTTGAAGAGAGGCTCTGACGGATGTCACTCCAGTCGCATCTTTCGCAAGTGAAGTCGAGAAAGCACCAAGTGTTGGGGCGTCAGTAATCGTCCTTTTGTTTGGGCTCAACGTATAGTAGTTGTCTCGTTGCGGACTTTAGATGGTGAAAAGGTTTAGAAAGATGTGGGAAGGTCGCTCATGGGAAGGTGATTACTCCGCGCTTACAGAGTTTCATTGAGAACAACATATTTTGTTAATCCATCGCTTCCAATCCAATCCAATCGCAATCCATCGCTTCATTTTGTCGCTGGGATTTGTGTGGCATTAATGAGGGAAAGTGAAATGCTACGGGAACGTTGTAGGCTCTTACAGAGGTTGGAATTGTTAAACCAGGGTTTGGGGAAATGTGAAGTCGTTGTGATTTGCTGTGGTATTTTAGGGTGGTATCCTGATGTAAGTGAACAAAAAGACGCCATGGTCTGCAGACAGAGAAAAGTCTGAAGATTCTGCTAAGTCCAGGCGGAGAGGGTATACGTCTCGACCTTCGGCACTGTACCGTCAATAAGTATCTACCCATTTACGCAGTGTAATCTTTGTTGCTGTCCTGCGCTCTTTCCGAGTACGGCTCGGTGTCGTCCCGTCGGTATTCTTTCACGACGCCCTCTCTCTCTTCGTACTTCGTTCGTCAACGGCGGAACCCGAGGTAGAACTTCTCGAACACCGAAACGACTCACCCTTTCAGAAAACTGTTCGACCCGAACACACACACACACATGCACAAACAGTAAATAAAACAAAGATCAGACAACAGTCACAAGAACTGCAACACGATCTGTCGAAGAGGAACCAAGAGTAAGAACGCGCGCAAGATTAAACGGTTACCTCGGTGCGCGCGCGGAAGCTCGCGTGAGACTTTGCGAGAGTCGGGTTTTTCTTGCCGCTAGGAGTCATTGGTACAGGTTCACTTTGTTTCTAGATGTGCTGGAAGGAACGAAAGAAAGCGGTAGGTAATGGTTTCTTGCGGTGTCGTCTCCGGCAATTCGTCTGCTTTTAATTGGACAAGGAGGATAATTACGACCCATGCGGAAAGAAAGAAAGCGAAGGAAGAAGGGGGTTGAAGAGCGTGAGAGAAGCAGAAAGGAACGGTGTAGGTGGGACAAGAGGTTTGTATCGGTCGGTAGTGTCGTGCAGGAGAGAAGGGAGACAGGGTTAGGGTTAATTGGTTCGTAAGATTACGTGCGCGTGCGTGTGTGTGGGCTTTGTGGTAACTTTCCCGGCGTTAAGAGGGTCTAAATTGATTACACGTAATCTAGATGGACTCACAAAGGTTACCGCGCGTTTGCAATGAAGTGAAAAGGTCGCGATATTGATTAGATAAATTTGCGAAGCTGATTACATCGTGAGGAATAAGAAAACAGGATATTGTACAAACAATGTTCATCTAGCTTGCCTCATGACCGTGTGACCTGAGATACTGAAGTATCCCTCGAAGAAACCGATTATACTTGTGTAGTTTGTTCTGAACAGAAATTACTGGGTGCTTAAAATGAAGTATCACAAAGATTGCGTCCATTCAGTGTGGCTGAAATTGCAACTTCCACATGATATGTATGCGTCTTTCGTGACATTCTCTCCCTCATAAACATCATTCTCAGCTACTTATTAAATGGAACTGTAAACGTATAGCTTCACGAGTTACTTCTGGGACTGCTACTAGGCCTACTCCTTAACATTCCAGATGGACGTCTAGATCCATAAAGAGGTACCGGCTTGTACTTCACGTCACAATTATCAGTGCGCTTTGAGGAAAGGCTCTTGTACCTATAAAATAGCCTCAAAATAAATTTTCTATCGTCTACGAATGATAAGTTCCACCTTGACTAGACAAGTAGATATATAACCTTCACAGAAAACACTGGTCGTTGAGTATCGCAGGCACAGGAATTAGAATCTGCATCGAACTGTCACAGGCAGCGCATTCTGCAAGACTCGGATATCGTAGAAAACAGGGCTTCTATTTAGAAGACACCCCCGGAGCTGTACCAGACCAACGTCATATCAACGCCAGATCAACGTCACGTGTTGTTTCGATGAACTGTTACCCCAATTCATGAGTTGTCAGAGTACAGTTACGAGGTCCGTCCTTCACTCGTGGTTACCGTGTTTACAACCATGCCTGCATCCAAAGCCGAAGCGCAATCCACAGCCCACCCTTCTTTCCACAATTACATTATACTTTCACTCAAGAACACTTTCGCCGGACCTTTTGACGGGAAACACGATGACCTGACGAAGGATCAGGTTCTACCCTAGAAACAGAGTGAACGAGCGGCGAAGACGTGAAGGTTCGGCCATGCCATCCCCTACAATAAAATAAAAAAGAAAGAAAAAAACTGCAACGGGACAAGAATAGCTCACGAAAACCTATTAACTCCCCCCAGAAGACACGACGGCTTCAAAATTCGCTGCCAAATCCGTGTTGGAGGAGCGAAGAAGCTCTGCGCCCCATTACCTTCGCCCCCTTGCGAACAACAGCGGCATGTAGAACAACAGTTCTTGTAGGATGTCGGAGGAATCTTTAAGAATACAGTGAACAAAAATTTGTGAGTACCCTCTGCTATACCCACGACTAGTCCAAAACGTATAATTTACTTCGCGGCTTTATATTTTATTTTTATTTTTTATTTTTTTACTTTTTGCGTGTTTGAATGAAGGATGGATGCGTGTAGAAAACAGGAGAAAATCGGGTGGAGGAGGCAAAACGCAGTCTTGTGAAGATTCTGTGTCATAGTGAGTTTCATAATTAACAGTTAGGAACCGATAAGTTTCATTATGCTTACGTTTCCTTCTTTTTGTTTTCGTTTGACTGACATAAAGGTAACAGTCTTTTCTTTCTGTGGGTTGGTTGAACATTGACTGTTGTGTGTTATTTATTGAGACCCTGTCAACGCCTATTAAAGGTGCCCTGAAGAAACAGATGTGTAACCTCAGAAAATTTACCTGTTCGAGAGATTGAGCCCTCAGTACAGCTGCATCACAATTTTCGTCTCGATTACATTCATAGTTTTCAGAAAATTGAAAATTGCGAGCAACACTGTGTCGAAGTGGTCACCAAATGAGCACTGCTCGTCAAGTACAGCGGCAGAGCTACGTCGCACGCGCATAAGAGTGAGCCTAAAATAAAAAAAAAGAAGGGAAAAGTCGGCTATGTGTCGTATACCTAGCCATTACGAACAGCAAATCGTTTTCTCACTCTTTGTCTCATGTAAACAACTTGATGCTCTGTGTTTACAAGCAACAATACGATTAAGCTACGCCATCAACATAACTGATTGTCAGCTGCTTTACGGTATATCTTTTAACATTTGATGAATATGATAATTACAATGACATGATAATTAGAATAATACGATACTCAGAATAATATGACAATTTGATAATTAGAAGCTGCTTTTTTCTCTATCTTCTTTTACGGTTGTATACTAGTTGGTTCCAAAGTGCAAAGGCACACCTCCTCATTCATCTATAATTATAACAGGTCTACTAATCTGAAGCATGCTGTGGCTTCTCTGTGTAAACAATGCGATCATGTTTTAGCTCTTCAAATGCAGAACTTGCGCGATGTCATTTATATTCCCTCGATGTCAACGCCATTCTTCGGTCAGGGATCACAGACATTGCGTCTGCGGTACGTTCGGAGACTTACAAATCATTCGGTTGACACTTGCTTTGTTAAGTTCATGCAGGGTGTGATTTATACATACAGATACAGCTAATTCGTGTTTGTCAATAAGTTTTATTATTATTAATATTGTTATTATTGTTGTGTGTAAAAATGGCTGCATAATTTAAGGGTGGTGTCGGCGAGGGGTGCGAAATTCTAAAGTTAATGTGAAATCCACTTGGAGATGCCTCCCGCGAAGAAAAACGTCAAAAAAGTTTCGCAAAATTCGTGCGTGTTTTTTCATAAAACATGAAAACATCGAATATAACACAAACTGCTGGCTTCCGGTTGAAACGGCCCTTTCCTCCTTCGCCTGTTTCGGCAAGATTTCCAATCGCTCAGTTGACGGCGTCGCCAGGTGCAATCAGATGTGACCGAAAGATTGACATGAATGCAGATGTTTCTAGCGACTGTTCGGCAGCAGATTTGCAAGTTGGAAGACCGCATTTTAAGGACGGGCTGCCTGCCTTCATAATCGACGTCAGTGACGTCGATCCGAACACAGTTGCCTGACTTCAGTCGGGAACGCGCAGCCGGCTGCCAAAAAAAAAACAAAAAAAAAAAGCAAGAACTATTACATTCATTATCTAATTTTTCAAAACAAAATATTCCGGTTACATGTATTTCAGGCACCTACTATTACGATCGCACCTTCAGTTCTACTGCGATTTTGTCCGGACACCACCATCAAACAGAATTGACGACCCTCTGTTTAGACACATGTGACGTCACGAGGATGGGCAAGATGCGAGAGAAACGCTTCAGCTGATAGGGTTATAAAGCTGATTGCGCGGCGCCGTTACGTAGTCAATGACGTAGGGGCGCAGGTCGTCTATACAGAAGTGCCTCTTGCGTTGCGTGCCCTCCCATGCATTTGTATTACAGGCAGGCGTAAACATATATATCAGACATTTGTGCAGTGTTAACACCGCAGGCAACTGTGGTTATGAGGGGGCATTCGGACGTGGACAGATGGACGAACGACGGCGGGGAGGGGTGGGTTAGTGCACGTCCCGGATGGACTACAAGGGACTTGTGTCGGGAGGATGGTGGTGGTACGGTGGCGGCGAAAGGGCTCGCGCCGTTGTCGGCCTCACAGAGGTGGGCAACGTCACGACTAATGCCCTGGAGGAATGTGCGTCCTGGGCCGACTTCTAAGGGAACTGTGCCGACATATGTCTGAAAGCGTCTGTGGAAAACCCAGGAAAAACCCCAGACAGCACAGCCGAAAAACTTCAGAGAAACCTCGGACAGTGCATCCAATGGTGGGTCCCAAGCAGTACATCATTATTGGTCCAAGATATTGGACCAATGTTGGGTCGATATTGGTTCAAGATTGGACCAGTTTTGTGCCTCTATTGCCAATACTGGGCCAAGATTGGACCAATATTGGGTCGATATTGGCTCAGGATTGGACAAATATTGGGTTGATATTGGACCAATATTGGGTTGATATTGAACCAATATTGGGCCTCTATTGCCAATATTGGGCCAAGTTGTTGTGCTGCTTGCGGTCCGATTCCGTCACCTCTACCTCTTCAGTGGCCTTTGTCCAGCCGCGCTTCTTTTACGTTTACATTTCCACCACGGCTGGAAACAAATCTGTGTCGACAGCAGACTAAGTACACGCGCTCCCAGAATTCGATCACACACTCTGCATGTTCCCCTTTACACATACCCCCTCACTCGCAGAAATAGTTTTCACCCAGTCGCCCTCCAACAGGCAGAAATAAAAAGAGCGCAAAGAAGTCTCCTTTCCAGCTCATAAAGTCCGATATCGCAATCTCTCGCGGCCGTTATCTGATTGCGAACGCGTTATTTACGTGCCTACAAATTGCACAGAACGCCGGTGTGTATAGCAGTCGGCCAGTCCGACCTCTCGTTGCGACATGCGGGAAGCAGATTTTTACGGCCCCGTTGAAATCAACTAATTGCGAAACGGAGCATCTCCGAACGGTACCCAATGAGGTCTGTGGCTTCGTGGGCCTCAGCTTCCAACTTCCGCGAACGTACACTCGGTATCTGCGTGCTCTCTCAAAGAAAGTGACGACAGAGGCAGTGAAAGGCTACTGTGTTCCTTTTATGTCAATGAATGTACAATGTAAATGCACGTAAAGGCACTGAATAATGTTGTCTTGAGAGAGACGTTGTTTGCGTCGAGCAGATTTGCTCTGTGTCAACTTGTACTTTCTTTTCATCCCCCTTTTTGGTTTCTTGACCTCCCCGGATTTATTTAACCTGTCCCGTTTCTTTTTTTTTTTATGTTGTTGTTTTTTATGTCTGTGCCTCTGTGTAAATGCGTACGCGTTTTGGGAACATCTTCGTTGCCTAATAACAGTCCCACAGTGTGGCCCAAATTTCTACAACATATTTCACACCGTCACATATGAACAGAAAATTGTTTTCGTTCATGGTGACTGTCAATGCGATTCTACGAGCAAACGAGACGTCATGCCATCTCGTCTCTGAAATCAACCAACGAAGCTGCTTACATTTTCATCTGCCCACGTGCCAATACAGCAAACGCAAACGAAAATCAGTCATCAAAGTCGTAGACCTTCTCGACAACAATCACCCAACACAGCGCACCGCCCTTCCATCAACCACTGTCTCCAAAGTCTTCCATCCTCACCTTCTTCTGCACCTCTCACTTCACGTATACCGCTTCCTGCATTCCACAGCGAAGACACATCGTAGAAACGACAGCGATGTAAGAGCGCAATCCATCAGAAAAGACACGTCCAAATTGATCCATCCGTTTCCTTTTCCCTGGGATCACCTACGTACGTGCCGTGCGTTGATTCTCCCATACGGTACTTCTGCCGGTACTGTCTCTGGTAGCGTGGCGTCCGTCGGCGACCCCCAAGTACACGATATACAGCTCGCGATCCATCACGCACACACACGAGGGAAAAAAATAGCGTCCTCGGACAGACGCAGTATGGCACAAACATACCACTGATGAAATATGGGCTCGGTGTCTCTCTTGTGTAAACAATCGGGAAAAACAACGAGAAGAACAGCCGTGGGGTCGAGTGGTGGCGCGATGATATCTTGGGGATTTTGTAGCAGAATGTGGTTGCTGGGACCGACGTTAAGCGAGGTGGTATTGAAGTTGTCTCGTCAGCACCACTCGTTCCATTGTTTATTCCATTCTTTATCTGCGGTATATTTTTATCTTGCCATTGCCTTATCGTACTATAGTGTTATGCGAAGTATAGGTGTCGTTATCATGGAGCAGTTACCTCTCACAGTCACCGGCAAGATACTCCTGGGGCTTGCCGTTCTAGAAGCCGTATATGTACAGAGCAGATAAGTTTTTTTTTTTTTTTTTTTTTCGTATTGCCAAGTGTAGAATGGGACGACGAGCCCAACGCGCACCTCCAGTATTCTGGGGATACGTGAGCGGCTGGTCTAGCCTCTCCACCAAACGCTCCGGAAAAAAATCCACGTATGGACCACACTCGCGTTCTTAATGTGTCACCGGGGAACCTCTGTTAGAGCTTCTAAACGAAAAAGAAAAAATGCAGGAACGTATTTGAGAACCAAGTAGGAAGAAGCGGCCATTTTAGCTAAACGCCACCTTGACCAGTAATTGTGCTTGGATGCACCGCCAAATATGGTACAATCTGCTCCAACATGAATGCGACAGAAGCTTATCGTATCGAGTTATCGCCACCTCCTCGCACCTATATCCCAACCGCGGTGGATTGTCTGGTCACTCTGGTGTGGCCCTGTCGGAGAGGATTTGTTTCGATAAGTCGATACGATGCGCTTTTGTTGCATTCGTGAAAACGTATCTAGAAAGGAACACGACAAATTGCTGCGGTGTGGTGGACAGACTATGAACAGCCACGCTTCTTCTGGAGAGAAGGAAATTTCGGTGCTCATATAGAACAAGTCGACAATGACACTTCACTGTCCTGTACGGGACCTCTCCTTGTGTTGTGTGTGCGTATCTTTTTCTTCTTCTTTCTTTCTAGGGCACTTTACCGCCTTTCTGGCAGGCCGACCTCTTTTACTTTATCCTCCAATGTCACGTCACGTCTTCAAGCTCCGTTGTTCCCGAGCTATACTTTCTAAAATTTCTCGAACTTGCTGCGTCTTGGTTCTTGGAACCTGGCCAGGTCTTATGTCCTTTTGTCCTCGCAGTCCATCAGCGTAAATTGTGAATAAAAGAAGTCAATTCGATTCAAAATCTCGCAACTAACAGCAGGTCACATTCACGCGAAACGCACATGCACGAAAGGGAACTATTCGGCAAACACCATCCTACTGACGAACCTCAACGGTATTCAATACAGAGCCTATCATTCATCATTGCAACGATGGCTCCAGCGGGGAATTTCGCTATGCGTTCCCCAGTCGGAAATCAACAGCACATAACACCGTGTATGAAGAGGTCGAAATAGCAGGGCAAAAAAAAAAAAAGAAAAACATCGACATGCAGTTCGTTATCAAACATGGAGCCCCCGTGGTGAATATCTCAACGGAACAGTCCACGATACATCGACAACAGGGTGACAGATATAAACGATACTGCCATTGTTTCTGCCGATGCGTGAAAATAAATGCTTCTCTGGATACAGATGTTCTGAGCGCTGTTACCAGTTTGTATGTACGATACTTTGATATTTATGTACGTTTCTATACCAGGCGTCAACGCGACATGGCATATAGTGATTGCTAAGGTGATTGAATTGAAGATAATGAAGCGGCTCGAAATATTCAATGAGGTCAAATATTCTGTGCAGATGGCATCTGTCGTGCATTCATTGTACGTGCTTTCTACGTGATAAACATGTGGGAGGAGACACAGCAACAAACGCAAACACCTACAACGAATACATAGAGTATTGGTGGCGGTGGTGGTGACGGTGAAAGAGCTCGTCGTTGTCGGTCCCACAGATGCCCTGGGGGAATGTGCGTCATGGGCCGACTTCTAAGGGAACTGTGCCGACATATGTCTGAAAGTGTCTGAGAAAGACCCAGGAAAAACCCCAGACAGCACAGCCGGCACCTGGATTCGAACCCAGGTACCTCCTAGTCCCGACGTGACATGGCCAGAACGCTAACCACTGAGCCACGGCAGTATTGATGAGCGAGGAAGTTTGCAATGAATTTGTGACTCACTACCCAATAAGGCTGGTCGGTACGAGATATGAAATAATAAGGCGATGAATGAATAATGATACCACATCAAAGTGAGTGTCTCGAAAGAGTAGGTATAAATGAGCAAAATGTTGAATTACAGCTAGCTGGTGGTGGTGGTTTTGCAGCTTTGCGGTTCCCAAATGCAGTAACACTCGGCGACTGAGATATACACAACACTCAAGAACATTTGGTTTCATTTTCGAAGAGGTTCGGAAACACTGTGTACCGGTAATTGGCAGAAGAATTATAACAGTCTCGTAACAATGGGCGGAGCGTGCCATGATGTTCTTTTCTTCTATTTTTGTTTCTTTTTGCACGTTGTTCTTTTGTTTCGTTACATAGGATGCCCTGTGTACCGCGAGGGTCGCCTTTCTGTGATACATTTTTGAAACGATGGTTGGACCTATATATTCGGGTTTGGCACCTTATGCCAGCTTACCTAAAGTATTTCTTCCCTTACAATTTGTCGCTCGCCGCAAGACACCACACAGTCCTCTGTGCCGTCCCGATGCAGGAAACCATTTCCCGCAGCTTCGCGCCTTATAACTACCATCAATTTTCTTAAATCCCCACGGGTTTATGCAAATTACATTCGCGCAAGCTACGGGTACCTCGTCTCGGCTAGCCCAGCTGTCTGACACCGGCGTCTGCCCGATTCCAACATTGCGTGACCACGAGCATTCCTTCATTCATTCCCACGTCCGTCTTTTGTTTTCCAACCCAAAAACGATCAGTCAAAGACGTTATTATTTGGGCCTTATCTCTCAATCTAAGACGTAATATGTGTCCCTTCCCAAGTAATGCAGTTTCTGATGCCGTGCTTTCTCGCTGCTGTCTTGGCTTGGCTCGCTTCGTCTTGGCTGTCCTGCTGGCAGGGTTTACTTATGAAAAATGACGTCCACGACAACTGAATAAGGTTCATCTGGGTTAATTCTCCGAGCTTCGGAACAGGTCGACGGGTCTCGCGTCGTGTACGTTGAGTGTGGGATCCCCCCCCCCCCCCCCCCCCGGATTTAAGGAGACGACCGCCGGTGTTTAATTTTGTTTTTGGCGTCTGCAACTCGACTGCGCTATAAACATTGAATTCTGATTATGCCTTATCGTGTGAAAAAACGTCACGAAGGATAGATGGTGTGGTAAAAATGAGAGGCGCTTGTGTTAGTTGCGCTGTGGCAGTTGTATGATATTCATGATAACCTGATTAATGTATGACCTTTGCGGGGACTTGCGTCGTCATTTCGTTTTTCTTGTTCCCAGCATCATCATCACCATCATCATTATCGCAACTGATCGCAATGGTTTTACGGAGACAGAGTAATTGTAACGTGGCTTGGATAGCAGTACAATGCGTGCGAAACAAGGAAGTGAAGGTCATCTGACTCACTGCAGTATAATCCACCATAGAGCTTGCCGATATGTTGCCATCAACAAAAAACCAAGAAGTCATGGCCGACATGGTTAGTTTATTGCTCCGAACTAGCGCAACATCCCACCACATCATCATTACTTATTTGTTGTTGTTGTTGCTCCGAAGTATGAGAGCATTGCATCTCTTCGTTTTAGCGCTGGTTTCGTCATCCCCCTTTTGGGAGTGGTTTGAAGTACAAGGCCTCGTTTCCAAAGTTGGCCGCTTTAAGCGCTAACCTAATACAACGATTTCTCGACGGAAAAACGGCCAACTTTCCCACCGGCACGACAACTCGACGGAACAGCGGCGGGACGAACCGCATTCACAGATTTCCACTGCGGCGGACGTTGGCGCCCTAGCGGGCGTTTCGTTACTCCGTGTTAAATTTTGACTTCAAATTAACTGAGAAATATTTTGCTACACATAGAGAAGTTATAGTGGCACACAGAACAAGTTCTTGCGGTCAAAGCATATTCGCAAAGCAGGCGCTACAAAAGCGCCCTCAGACAGCAGTGGGCGGGCGACAGCATGCTTCCCTGTTCACAGGTTGGCCATGCGGGCATCCAAAATGCCCGCTACGTCTGCTCGTCCATCGTCCATCGCTGTCGTCGAGAAATCGGTGACGTTCTCATTGCTCGCGTCGGCTCACCGGAAAAACGGTGACGGTGGCCGGTTTTCCGCCGAGAATTCGTCGTATGCGGTTACCGCTTAACGCCCGCACCGGCCACCGTGGTGCTGCTAGGGATTACAAACGCCTCGCGACGTAACCGGGAATCGTCAAGTACGGTGTCATTATAACAAAGCCATCCTACGAACAAATACCTTAATCCGAGTATTACCACTCAGACTTAGAAAGGCCGGTCCTGAAACGCGGCGCACCACAAAGCAAAACCACACAGCCACATACGCCAAATAACATCAGTTCTACAACAAATGATGCTCAGGGAGGATGAGAGACACACAACGAAAGCACCTGGCACAACTGACGAAAACTTCATTTCCTCTCTTCAGCTGATTGATAACTCGGGAAACTTTTACTCCCTCCCCGTCTTCTCTCGATCTTTGCTTCGTTAATATAACCCGAATTGCATCTTGCAGGAAGACATTTCAACATGCTCAAACGGATACACACACAACGAATTCGGTTTCAGATCGTCTGCTAGCGTTCGATTGCAGAAGACCGTCTGCTTTGAAAAGAGTCACGACTGTCGATCACGATTCTACTGGCGTGATAACAGAGAGGACCCTGTGCGTGCGAGTTCACGCGAAGGTTCCAGCGGAAATTCCTGGTTCGCTACATGGTGACCCACATTTTTGGAAATCATATGCATTGCTGTGGGTGATGCTTACGATCCACTGCCTGGCCTTTTGACGCGTGGAGGACAGAGTATAGCTTGTGCGCATACAAAACGGTTTAGTGAATTATGTGGTATTTGAACGGTAAGGGGTTGTTAGGGGGCGCAGGGGGGCGATGGTTATTCCCCATACGTCAGACTCTGTTGTTTTGGGAAGTGTCCAGAAAGTATTCTGAGGATGAATTGTCGATTACGTCAGAGTGCAGACTGTCCCTCTTCGTGTCTTGCCAGTGATACTGATGTCGTCCGCTATGGTGCTGGTGGTCATTCACTGGGCACAGCTGTACAAACACAACATGGATGCAACCTGCTTCGTCATAGAGTGTTTTGGGCCATCGTCACAACCGTTCTTTCGTTTGGTCTTTTATTGGTGACGTATACATACTACGTGGGTGTGTAGCGTCTAACGTGTTCCATTTCCGAATCCTTAAAGCCCACCAGCTGCTCCACACCAGCACAATCGCGGGCAGCCTACAACTTTCTTATCGACGCTGGTTGGCTCTTCCAGCGCTACTACAATTTCTAATCATTGTTATCGGTCCAGGACGCACATTCCCCCAGGGCGTCAGTCGTGACATTGCCACCACCACCATCAATCATCGTTATCTTGTCTTTGGGTTAATTTAAAGATTTCCTCCAAGCCGTTGTTTTCCTTTTTCGTATACCCCTTATTGAATAATGCTGTGTTTGTTTATGAAAAGTTGTACTGTATGCTCCTGAATCCTTAGTATAGTTCCCACACTTTTATGGCTGTTTTTCTGCAGGTTGGTTTCGATTGGTTAGGTTAGGTCAGGTCAGGTTGGTGTAGGTTAGGAAAGAATAAAACAAAACTCGTATCTACGTTAATTATGCCACCTGATTGTCAATTACAGGAGGCAGTGATATCACTAATTACAGGACGGCGCTTATGCGTTATGTCTGCCATTTTTGTTTGATTAACCAAGTAATACGACATCGTGCAATTTTACGAAAAGCCGTATTGAACATTATATACAGATAAAAAGAAGTACTTTTCCAAATGGAGAACGCAAGAAATGTTAATGGTCTCTTTTCTCAAAGAAAACCATTTTAGCCTTAAAAAAGAAATTCACTGGTGCATGCGATATACCGTCGGGACAGAAAATGCACTCTAATTCTTCCAACAAAACCTTTCACTCCACTTCCATCACACCGCCTCTCCCTTCGTCCCTTTGTCCGTCGCTTCTCTCTTGCGTTGGCATCCCCTTTCCCTGCTCCCTTTCCTTCCCATATCCAAACACAGGGTATTCTATGCAGACGTCATATCTTTCAAAACCTACCTCCCACTTTGGCCTAAACTCTTCCTTAAAAGATGGAGGATTATCTTCAATTTCTCGGCCCCCTTCCCCCCCCTCCCTCCCTCCATCCCTGTTTACAGCTACTTCACCCACACCTCCGCCGGTCACCAACAACCCCCCCCCCCCCTCCCTACCCACTTCAAAGTCTCTGCACAGCTGAAGAACCCAACTCTTCGGCTAAGCCGTTCTGAACTCTGTGCTGCTCCCTGCATTCTCAATTCTACTGCGGTTTTGAAAATGCTTTTTCTCTGCAGAATTTCTCCTGCATCTTCTCTCGGGAGTTTTGAAGCAGCCGATGCTCTCAATAGTGAGTCTTTTAGTAGTTTCCAAGGCTCGACCCGACCCCTTTGAAATGCTGCTGCATTTTTATTCGTTGAAAGGGATCAGATGCGTTTCACGAAGTGAGCAGCAACGGTGACGACGCGGGTTTTCAATACTAGTGAAAGAGTTCTGTCTTCATTTTATTCTTTGTGAACGCTTGAGTGACAGATTCTGCGCTAGCGAGAAGATGTCTTAGCTGCACAAAGGCTAGAAATGTTCAGAACGCATACGCTGGAAGCTACTTTGCCTTCAACGCAGGTGAAAGAGTTTTCAGACGCTTTAATTTAGGTATATTTCTCCAGGTTGTTTAATTTATGCATTCCCTACTGTGTGTGTGTGGGGGGGGGGGGTTTAAGGGGTTCCGCCTTCTGGTGCCAAGGTTGCGGAATCAAACATGGCCGAGGACTCCAGAAACTCGCTGGCAGGGTACAAGTAAGGCCCAACGTTTTTGTCGTCCGTCCGCTTCAAAAATAGAGGCTACAGACAATCGAGCACCGTAGGTTCCAAATGGTCCGTTTTTCGTTCCGTGAAAAACACGGCATAGAAAAACGTTAGTGGAAACTGGCCATACTGTTACAGGCCTTTTTTCCGCGCGTGACGTTAAATACGGCGTGCCGTGGGCTGAGATTTTGGTGCACGTTAAAGAACCCGCAGGTTTGCAAAATTAATCCGCAGACTGACCTCTGTGCCGTCGTAAAGTCATGATCATGCTTGACTCGGGACGTAAACCTCGAATTCATTATTCGTGGCTTGCCAGAGACTCCGAAATGATTTCTGCATTAGTTACAGCTCTCTGAAGATACTAACAAGAGGAGTGCACAGTTGCTGTTATATCGTAGCTTTCTCAATTTTGCACCATGCAAGACGCCGTAATTGGATGTACACAGCCGAGACCCTGCTTGGTGTCGTTTCGACCAGGCTAACCTCTCCTGAAGCCCATCATGAAATGAAACGATAAAGTTGGCAGGGAAAAACCAGCTTGGGCATTTTCCTTGCATCTACGAGGCAGCATTCGTAGCTGCTGGCTTTAGACAGTGCCTGAATTTACAACCAAAGTAATGAGCAATGTCATCACGCATTCCCCGGCCACAACATAAGGATATTATATTACCTGCTACTTCTCTAGAAAATGCAATGCGTTTGCATTTCTCATCACCAAGATGCAATGAATTGCTGGACACTGTCGTGGCCAGTGGGGGTTCATCCCAACCGCCGAACTCGTAGCATTGGTAGTGCATTTGGAAGAGGGAAACGAGGGGGAAATCCTCCTCTCCCATATAAAGTCCCCATAGAACCCCTCCCGAAATATTTTTTTCTGGCCACGCGCCTGTTGCCGGTAATGCATGGCGTTACTTCCCCAACAACACCGAATATCGTCTGGATGTTAGAACAATGTGCTAACGGAATCGTTCGTTCGATCGATATCTCAGGGATGCCCACCGGACGTACGAATCCGTTCGGACATCATTCGTACATCCAGAGGATATTCGGTGTTGTTGGGGTTTCTGCGTGACTCTCTTCCGTCGAGCAGTTGAAGCTGAGAAACAGAAAGGGGGGCGGGGGGGGGGGAAGGAGATAGATAGAGAGATGCCGAGAGATACAAAGAGAGAGTGTGTATGTCCGAGCGAGAAAGAGAGAGAGAGAGATCAAATTGAGGATAGGGAACGCGCGCGGTGTCCGAACGCTGCTCAAAATTATGTCAGCACCGCTCTTCTTCTGCTTCTTCGTATGGGTTTAGAGATGATGCATATCGTACTTGCATTCGACTCCCCCAGAAACACGAGAACGTCCCGTATTTCAGAACACACATAATGTCTGGGTCTCAGACGACTCGTCACGGCATTGTCGTTTCCTCCAGCATCACGAGGATCTCAAAGGAGGATGCCATGCTATCGGGTGTCTTCAATTTCTTGCGTGACGGAGATAATGTCTTATAGGGAGAATGGAGGCCTCACATTTCTTGGGGAGCGTTCTTCTCCTCGTGTGGGCGATCGACACGTGACACAAAGGAAGGAAACCGGAATATATAAAAAAAGTAATAAAAAAAAAAACAGAGGATTCGAGATAAGCAGTGAATAGGTGACGCCGGGCAATTTGTGAGGTTTCCATTTGGAAAATTTGAGAACGCCTTTTTAAGGGTACTCGAGGACTCTCAGTTGAGAAGAAGCAGGACTATAAGGGGGAGATGAGCTGTCTTTATCATTCATTTTCCTTGTGTAAGTGGTGTCTTGATGGAGGGTTGAATGCGTTTGATAAGTTCGGCAGGTAAAAGTCGAATGGAACTTAGGCTCGCTTTAGCGAAATCGCGCTTAACTAGAGGAAGACATGACGACCTTTGCAAGCGCTATAGACCTCTACCCGAGAAACGTCATCATGACGTTGGTAGACACACTAATACCGAAACAAATAGGATGGAGAGGGCTGCGTTCCACGAATCGGCACAATCGGGTTCCAGGAATGGGCCCTTGTTCGCTGCCTGCTATTTAAAGAAAAGTAGGACCGAAGGTCGCGTCCCTTTCAGGGACCTTCGTGATTCCTTCAAGACCGTGGCTTTCGGGCGCGACCTTGTTCGCCCCCCAGCTTCGAGCATAGTTCAACTCTACCAAATTGGTGGCTCTGTCGAACACTATGACGTCATGCCTTTGTTTACAAACAGAGAGAGGTCTATTGGCTATACGGCGCACTGACGTCGAAAGGTAAGTCCGGGGGAGATAATGTCTTTTCCGACCTCGAAAGAGACTGCTTCAGTGTGTAAATATCGCGGGCAATTACCTTTTACTCGAGAAGTAAAACATTGCTTTTAGCTTGTCGTTTCAGGGTGTGAGTTTCAGCATGTATACGCTGAAAGAGTTTGGGCCACGATCTCAGTGCGTGAGGACGTCCCACTTCACGAACTCGCATCTACTACTAGTTCAGAATTGCTGCCCCCACTCGAAACAAATCGCCTCGCACTTGTGTCGTATGTATTTGAGGGAGTGAGAGTGAATGCGTGTCCCGTCTGTCAAATGGGGCCCCTTGGCCAATCGCAGGAAGGCGGATGCCTGCGTGCTCCAATTGGTCGAGGAGCTCGACAGGCAATCGAGAGATGTGTGGTTCGAATCCCGTCGCTGTCCCGCGAGCTTTTGCGATTGCTGCCATGTTTCAACTGTTCTGTTCCCATTTTTATGTTCCAGCCTCAGAACAATTACTTTCCATCAAGCTTATCAACTTTTCATATTAGAAGCTTACACTCCTTCATTTTTGCGTGCCAATAGTTTCTACTGCTTACACTGTACATATCATCAGGTTAATGTAATACATTTTCTTTATATAATATTTTTCACACATAGCGATCGCCCTCTTCGACCGCTCTTCTTCTGTATGCAGCCAATTCATTGAGTGCTTCCCTCATCGCACAAGAGGGTACTAACAAAAAGCATGAGGGTTGCTAACACAAATTTCCTCGCTTCTGCAGTCTTAAATTCGCAGGCAGACCTCATACATTAGAACCTTCACACTCGAAATGTGCAGTACACGCATGTACATATACAAAAAAAGAGAGCGTTGTTCCGAACTACCAGACGTAGCTCGTCCCCGCGGGTCATTATATCGGGTAAAACTTGGAGTAATAATTCCCGGAACGCGCAGCGCCCTTGCACATGCTCGTCTTTACAGCTCCGAAAAGGAGCTGCTCCGAAACGGAAGTAATAAAAGTGACCAGCATGCATAGATTATTATAATCACTAACCCCGATGTACCTGAAGCATGCCCCAAGGTCACACACACACACCAGCCAACGAAGATCGCAGCTGTGTGCGCTGTTCAAAATGACCGGGCCCAGAACTTTCTCGATTTTTTTTCTCTTTTTAACTTTCGTCTCTCGCTTGCCCTCTTACAGGAACGTTATTTCGCTTCCCAAAATCGATATTGCGCCTCGTCCGAGCAACTATGTCCTTGTAATTTCTTTTTGTCTTGCGTGTTTTTTTCTCGGTGTTTTGCTATTTGTTACGGCGGAGGTTCTCGGCGGCCTTTGGCTAATATCGTATAATTTGGACATTAGTGCTAATTATGGTCGCTCGCTATTAGTCGCCGGCTGAAGGAGTGGTGTCAAGAGAATGCAATAAGAAATAAAGCGCAAAAATCCATTCTTCATTCGCCGGCTTGTTCTTCTCAGTATTTTTTCTCGTTATCTATATATTTTTTTTCACCGTCGTCCCTCTAATTTCTGTAGCCTCACGTGTAAGACTTGTTACAGATTTTTCCCATAGGATCTACATCGTGCTTTTTCTTCCTCGTTCATTATTTCTTTTATATTTTCTGTAGCCAGGATAAGTATACGGTGTCCTATAGCTAATATAAGCACTGCGACGACGCATTGCGTTATGTTATGATAAACATTTCCTATTCTGTTATCTTTGAAATCAAAGTTTCCTGTTGTCGTGTCAGAGCAGCGAGATCCGATCACGAAAAAGTTACAGCCCGGGTCCGAAGCCATTAAATCATAAAGCGGCTGCATTGAAAGCGCTCCTACGTTTCCTGGAAGAAATGATTCTGATTGACATTTTGCGACACTTTCTGGTCCCTCGTTTGTGACAAGTGTTACCACTAGTTCGAGATTGTTGTCTTCCCCCCCCCCCCCCCTGCCCCCAACCTACTGGTTATTGTCTTTTTTTTTTTTTTCGCGGGGTTAACCTGCCTGGAGTAGCCAGTCTGACTTCGTCATGACTTACGTCCTTTTTTTTTTTTTTTTTTTGCTGTATCACATTATGTCTCATCAAACTTACGGCAGAGTAACAAAATTCCAGTAATTCGCTACCGACCCCCAGGATTCGCCTGTGCCTTCGTTGTACCAGCGTCGAATACTGCGCGCAGTGCTCGACTATCGCATCGTACTTCGTCGACAGCAGCAGAGCTACACGCTCTTCTTCTAGCCATAGAGCATATCTCGTGCGCGCCTTCCCAGGGAAAATGGGTGATTTTCTGTGATTCTAAAGCCGCTTTACAGACCCTTATGACACCGGGTACACACCACCTCTCAGCTCCTGTACTGAATGACATACTAGTAGCGCACCAAAAAGCAGTGATCGCTGGCCATGACGTGATTTTCCGGTGGATACCTGGCCACTGTGGGATCACCGGACATGATGCGGCCGATCACAACGCCGGGAAAGCACATGGAAATAGTACATTCCGCAGTGTTTACTTCACGAAGGTGGACGCCAAGAGTGCCTTAAAGTCTCTGAGCCATAAGCTGTCAAAAGATCAATGGTTTTGTGGCGAGGCTGGATCTTCCCTTCTGCACCGGGTTGACCCCGAACTAGCTCTGGTCCTCCCAACATCCATGCCACGGCAGATTACGTCATTGTTTCACAGGCTCCGGCTCAATGTACCATACAGTGCAAGACTCCTGTATAGGCTTGGGAAGGCGGACTCTCCTAACTGTCCAGTCTGTGGCTCAATCGAAGACGTCGAACATATTATAGTTACGTGCCCAAGATACTCTGAGTGTCGTGACAGACTTGTAGCCGCGTTAGGCCGGGTTGACAATCGACCCTTCGGAGTGCAGAAGGTGCTGGGCCCATGGCCAATGAGCACTCAACTGCCAGCTTTGCGAGCCGTTACACAGTTTTTAAGGGACACCAAGCTGTTAGATGGGCTATGACCTGTCTGTGGCGTTCGTCGCCGCTTCGCGACATCTCCAGTGGGTGATGGTGGATGTGTCTGGAATTCCTTTCCTTAGGTGATCTGGGGTAGCCGGCCCTCGTGATGAGGGCTACAATCCCCTTTTTTTTTCTTTCTTTCAATCAATCAATCAATCATCCAGTAATTCGCGAAATTCAAGTACATAATCCATGAAAGTGCCAATGGACTTGTTTTGATTTACCCGTCAAGGGAAGAGCGCAAATTACGATTAATAGACCTCTCCCAGTTTGTAAACAAATGACGTCATAGTGCTCGACAGCGCCGCCAGTTTGGTAGAGTTGAACTACGCTCGAAGCTACGGGCGAACAAGGTCGCGCCCGAAAGCCACGGTCTTGAGGGGACTACGATGGTCCCTGAAAGGGACACGACCTCCGATCCTACTTTTCTTTCAATAGGAGGCAGCGAACAAGGGCCCATTCCTGGAACCCAGCCCTCCCCTTCCGATTTGTTTCGGTTTGAGTCTGTTTACCAACGTCCTGATGACGTTTCTCGGGTAGACGTCTATTACAAATTACAATAACAGCATTGATAATTTCGAAATAAACACAATCTTAATACTTTTCAGCTAAGACAACGTCTGTGAGTTTTCCCCCTTGTTGAAGCCGTATTATCACCGCTGTGCAACTATGGCTATAGGAGCAGTGTGCCGACACGGAAATATGAAGAGAGAACAGCAAGATGAGGGTTAGATAGAGGGGGTTAGTGCACGTGCTAGGCCGGCTAGGACGGCATCTGACTGGAAAGTGTGCTGGGAAAACTCAATGGGTACAGACGGTAGAGGGATTCACGATCCTACCACATTGGCACTTACAGTATTGATATGTGACCTTAGAGCTCACATGATGCTAGCTATAACCATCCTGTATCCACTCAGCCATTTCACCGCTTGATACTGCGGAGGAAGAATTAGTTCGTTAACTCGAATAGACGAGTTCAGAAAATCCCAGAGTGCTTAGCGTCGCTTTGAACTGTGGGAGTTTACTAATACGAAAGAAACGGGTGGCCTCCAAATTGTTCCGATTTCTCCCTACTGGTACATTGTCTACGACGTGTCAAGGTCAGCGAAAGCGAAATATGAAGGATTATTCTTCGTTCCCCCGCTCAGCAAGCACCCAGAATGCAATGCGTGCGCAAAGAGCACTGGGATTTTCTGAACTCGTCTATTGCTGGAAAGCTTATAGTGGGATTTCTGAAGCTATTGGAGCACTGTGTGCCTTCTTCGCTTCTTGACTGTTGTTGTCCGACACCTCATTTGCTTTGTATAACTTGTATCGACTATGTCACATGGGTCGTCATGTTTCGAGAAAGCGTTACTAACACAAAAGACGTGCGCGTTCGGCGTTAAAAATCAAGTATTAAATTTCTGCATCAATATCATCTTCAATCATGTATCATCATGTAATCATCATTCTGTATCATATCAATCATACTTAGTAAGTCAGTCCCAAACATGAGCGCTGCGTGCAAGCTGTGTCGATATACGATCCCTTGTGCCGCCTGCCTCCTTGTTTCGTTGACAGAAGCCCATCAGAGGAGCCAACACTAGAAGCCAATCCATGTCGAGCCTATATCCAAGCCTGTCCAAGCTTGTCCGTATACTGTCGTGGCATCACCAGAACCAGAAAGAGGACCACGTTGGGAAAGAACTAAATTGGTAGTAATTAAGAAGTTACCTAGGTGCGAGCACCAAGATAAAGCATAACAAAAATCACAACGACAAGAATTTTTGTATAGGGTCGATGTCAACTATGGCGCAACTTGTGAAACACCGCTGTGGGACTCTCCCCGAATCTTCTTCTTGTGCGTTGTTGTGCTAATGATGGCGCCGTCCCGTGCTGCTGTTGTTGATGATGATGAAGCAATATGGTTTGATAATCGCCGCTTGATTAAGACGCAATTTGTTAATAAGCCGGTATCATAGATTAAGGTGCGAAGTCACGGACGTTGTTTTAAGGAAGCGCCGGTGTAAGAGCCATTACTCATTTCTTGTCATTGATGTATTCATTAGGGTAAGCGTTAAGCTTAAGTTTGTTCCGCAGCAGGCTCGTAAAGTGTTCCCGTAATTTTGGAGGGTGAGAAACAGGGCCAAGCTTTAAAGGCAAATATGAAGGCGTGATTGATTACACGATAATTATACGAACTGCCATGAGAATGTATAATGTCAATGTCCGATGTTGAACTTCCTGCCATGCAGCTGCTGTGCTCGGAACTGGGTGCCAGTGTGCCAAGTTTTAAGTTCTAAGGTAAGGAACAAGGAACGCACGAAATAAGAAAAAATCAAAATCACTCAAATCGACACGTTCAGTATTCAAGTCACACGTATTGTTCTACAGCTCAGGACACGGCAAGATGATTTTGTCACTTGAACCCAAGAAGCAGGTGATGCTAGAAATAGTGTACACTATAATAGTTAACTAGATGCTCAAACTCTCTGTTACCTTTAGCGCATGCTGTCACAGTACTCGAGTATGCAACTGAGAAAAACCTTTGTGCGCATGTGTGTCTGTCTGTGTGTGCTTTTTTTTTTATTGTTGTTGTTCAAGAAAACAAAAAGTGCTGGAGAAAGTCAGTCTTCTTTTTTGTGTTTTCCCCCTTCGACGTCAGAAGAACTGCTCAAAATTTCCAATACCGAAATTATATAAAATTCGGGAAAAATTACCAGGATATGACTTGTTCACCGGTGTTTGTCTAAGTAGTGTGACAGCGAAAATTTCGCATGTAAAACAGTTTTAAAAACGTGAAAAGAAACCTTTTGTTTCCAGCAGTTCAAAATTTCCTTAAGTTTGGCTACTTGCACATCTCGCATGACATCTTACATCCCGTCAAGCTTGCATATTCGCATACTCGGGACTCCCAAATTCAATTCAATTCAATTCGCATTTTTCCTTACGGATGGGAGAGAGTAAAAAGCAAGAAGGCTTGACGAAGGCTCTGCTCCCAAAATACATCGTACAGCAACATTACAGAGAATTATACACAAGAAACACATAAACAATAGAGATTCGCTTAATCCCTGGATATCAAGAAATTGACAATTCCTGTTTCGAAAGCAAGTAAGGGTCTACTGCAGCACCTATAAACTGATTAAACAAAGACGCCGACATGTACTGTAGTGTCTGTTTCCTGTAGTTCTACATATCGGTACATCAAACTGCACTTGTCTAAGTTCATAGGAACAGGACCGTTTCCGAAGATTACACAAATCCAGGAATTCTGCACAATTGTTACGAACACATAGAGAATACGTTAATGTCACTTTAAAATTAAAACCTGTGGAATTGGTACAGCGTTATAGCACTTCAAAAGGTCTCTGGATTGCATAATGAGCCGGTAATAATTTTCAGGGTTGTCCTTTATTTTACGTAAAACTGAGATAAACTACAGCATAACTTGTATATTAGGGAAGTGCAGGAACTCGTAGCAAGTAAGGGTCTAGTGCAGCACCTATAAACTGATTAAACAAAGACGCCGACATGTACTGTAGTGACTGTTTCCTGTAGTTCTACATATCGGTACATCAAACTGCACTTCTCTAAGTTCATAGGAACAGGACCGTTTCCGAAGATTACACAAATCCAGGAATTCTGCACAATTGTTACGAACACATAGAGAATACGTTAATGTCACTTTAAAATTAAAACCTGTGGAATTGGTACAGCGTTATAGCACTTCAAAAGGTCTCTGGATTGCATAAAGGAACGGGAGCCGGTAATAATTTTCAGGGTTGTCCTTTATTTTACGTAAAACTGAGATAAACTACAGCATAACTTGTATATTAAGGAAGTGCAGGAACTCGTACGCGTAACTTAAGGCGACGGAAAGAAAACCGAGCCAGCAAACACTGACCTTCACGCGCTACAAATTCGCATTCTGGTCGTTAGACGCATAAAACGCACCGAAACAAAACGGAAACACACATTTACGCAGTCGTGTCGGGACCATTTTGCCTGACTGCCTACTCTTTCCTCGCTCTTCGCCTGGCCACATTGCACGTGACCCATCCCATGTTCGTCCCACCCCGCGTCGTGGCCAAGTCATTGTGGCCCATGAACTATTTTTGAGATCGCGCACTAATATCCTTCCGCGACGCCCGTTTCGGCACAATTTGCCACAATAACGAACACATGGTGCACGAATGCGGTGCAGGCACGTATCACGTTTTCCAGTTTGTTTCCCGATTATCGTTCTGTGTCATCGAAAACCCGAAACGCACTTGTCTCTTTACTTTTTCTGTTTCTGTGGATGTGCTGATGGGACGAAGCGTGGGATGGTGGCGGTCATTGCTTTTTCTTTTCTTCTTTTTCTTTTTTGTTGCGAACGCTTGTTGCCAGATGACTTGATGAAAATAGTTCTTGTTCGTGATTCGGTGATCAAGCTTTGCGTCGAATAACTCATATCTGAGCGAACGAAAGAAAAGAAAGAAGGAAAGATTAGATAAAGTACCACTAGAAGCAGACAGAGAAAGATTTCAGCGCCTTCATTTTCAACCCACCCACCGTCGATTTCAATCGACCCTTTATTCCAGATTAAAACGAATTCGTTCGAAGTGTTTATGAGTAGCCCTGTCAACGCTGCACAAAGGAACGACGCGCCCTTTGTGCGTCAGCCAAATGCTACCGGCATCAGACCGTCCAGTATACCCAAGGTCCTTGGACCTTGTTGCAATCCCGTACACCAGCGCTGAATTCTTCGATCATTTGGGATTTGTCTAACAGCCACATGACCTACTGGGCGAACTCTAAGCGTTCGCCCTGCTACGTTTACGTATGGGTGTCACGCTACCTTATCAAATCTATTATCACCACTATAATATAATCTACGCTATTATCTAAATCTAAATATCTAAATCTAACTATCTAAATAAATTAATAAACTAATATCTAAATCTAACTATCTAAATCTAAATAATCTAAATCTACGCTATTATCACCATTATATCATTGTTGTTGTTGTGTGTCTCGATTTATTGTTTCGTGGTGTGAGGGGTCGTCAAATATTTTTTTCTTCTTCTGATGACGCGAATAGATTTTCAAGTGGGTCCGTTGCGTCGGGATTCATCCATGCGTCGTTTGTGGTTTATGAGCTAAAGATTCCGCAATATACGCTTTCCTTCTCCTTCTGAAGCACAATGCCGAGCGCGCTCTCATTGGCCGCCTCAAACGACCTGTCCAATCATCGCGAGAGATCGTTTCTGGAGACCAATACGAGGCCTCTCCGCGTTGTCGCGCTTCTTGAGAAGTGGGAGAGGGAAGCGTCAATTGCGTTTTTGTTTTTTTCTATCGATCATAAATCACGAACGACGTAGCGGATGAACGTCGTTCCTTTTATGCTGGTGTTAAGGTAACGGCATCTTCCATTCCGCGAAGGGAAATATTTGCACTTTAATGCCCTTTTAAAAAACCGGCTTCATGCAAATCAACTGCCTCACTGATTTTTTGCTTTTCCTCTCACCCATGAGAAAAAATAAACTTCAATTGAAATCGAAATTTGAAATTGAGTCCGCATCAAAACATGTATAAGAGCGAATGACTGCTCTTGAGCCGTGGTAGCGAAGCGGTACAGGGTAGGGGATATGAAACGCTGTCAAATCGGGCACATTATGAGCAAGCCAGCAGTATCGAATGATAAGACTTGCCCGAGTTATTACCGTGCCTTCTCAATACATTCGCGCATATCTCAGCCTGACTTTTCTCAAGCGATACTTCCCGTATCTCTCTGCTCGTTTTCTTCTTGCCAAATCCTTTCATGGGTGTATTTCGCTTCTTTTTCTTTCCTTTTTTTTTTTTGTTTTTTGAGCTCTTAAAAGAAACTTTTAAGAGCACCTCTTGAACGCTATCAAATTATCGCGCTATCCGCTCTTTGCTTCACTTTCCAAGCGAACCCTGGAGGAATTCGCCGGCTCAATAGCAGAATAAATAACCCAAGGTGAGCTCATAATGCGCGTGGAGATACGGTCTTCGTGAGTGCGGTATTATTGTATTCCTTCAACGGGTTTGTGAACACCAAAGACATGGCCGCGTTTCGTGTTTTGCTTCATACGTGTCCTATATATAGTGGATAAAAGCCATATGTACTACCTTTGTTGCGCAACCGCTCTTCGCTATATAGATGGCGCTCCGAAGCAGTTTGCAGCAGCGTCTTCCTTCGTTGTAAAATGACTTTTATTGCCGATAAAGCCGCGCTATCGGGTGAGATGCGAGCTCAATGGCGATATAATTTTCGTCCCGGTTATTGCTATTACAAAGTGCGTAGTGCACCCTCTTGCGTAGCAGGTGTCGTCATCGGCAAGCTATTTTTAGGAAACGATGTGTGTGTGTGTACTTTTTTTGTGTGTGTGTTAGAGACAGTGCAGTCGTCACCATCGTTCTGTGCACTAAGTTACCACCACCGAAAGAAAGGGATCAATTAGATGACGCAGCTAATTTAATTATTCGTTTACATTGTAGGTTAGTATAACGGTCGATTGTAGCATGGTATGGCACCTAATGCGAACAAGCGAAAAAAAAAGGAAGAACAGGCACTTTGCCTGAGGGGCATCTCAAAATCTGGCTCTTCATAATTCTTGAAATGTGAGGGCAGCAGAAGAGTATGACGAACACTTGATCGACAGGCTTCTAGTCGAACGATGTTTCGCCGAATCTGGAAGATTTTGTAGAAACGTGGTCTGCGAAACACCATATGTTTTAATATATATGGCCGGAAGGACGGCCGGTTGAAACAATTTGTGATTAGGTTGAAATAAATTCCGTATTTGAAAAATAAAGATTATTTCTCTCAATCAAATTTCTTTGTTACGATCAAGTCAAGAGCTATAAGCTACAAGCAGTAGATTAAATTAGATAAATAGTATAGGATTCCTTCATGTCTTTCTTTATCCTGTGTATTGGCGTTACTTCATACACCATCTTGCCTAAAAATCGCCCCCAGAATGCTCGGGACCGCTTCCCTCTCAACTTTTTCACTTCATAATGATGAAAAATGGTCTTCTATCTCCTTCACAAGAAATAAAATCAAGGCACTCGTTCCACTTCTTCATAAAAAAGAGGTTAGTTGTGACAGTCCGTAAGAAAACGCAATATATTCGCAGCTCAAGACGGGCGCCGTGAAGGCAAGCGAATCCCTCTTCGTTCTCACTTCTTTGGCACGACGGCGTAAACACGAACGTGTCGGAATCAGGAAATTGGCAGAGCTCGGCAAAGGGAATCGAAGCGAGGGCTCCTAGGGCGCTCATTTCCTGCAGCTTCCACGGTCTCACTTTTTCGCGGGGGGACCCGCAGCAGAAATCTTCGGAAACACAATCAAGCCCTTTTGCGGCGCTTCGCATTTTTTCTCATTATCCGCCGCAAAGCAGAAGCGTCGTCTGCGCCGCGGCATCGCTTCGCAGACGACACGGAGACAAATCAGACAAATGTCGTCTGCTTCGATGATCACAGGCGATACTCGATGCGCAGAGATGGGTAAATTTCCCAAAGGCCTCATTAGTGTGTGATCTCGTTTGCAGAATTTTATTGTGTTCTCAAGTATATATTGCATCAACAGATATCTAAAGGAGCGGATTGGATTGGCTTGGTAAGAAAAATAGGGAGAGGTAGGTTCGTCATCTGACGGCTTCTGACCCGCATATGGTGGAGACAGAAGTCGCGTAGATTTTGAGAATTCGGAGCAGGTTGCACAAAATTTGTAATACAGGAGGGCAAAATTAGTGATCCACGAACTGACCACTGTGACGTTTAGAGCGCAGTAAATATGCACCAAAACCTCCCGAAATATGCATGCAACTATGCCCTGAAAATATTAGAAACATGTAGGAAAAATCCTCAATATATGCAATGTTTTTCACTCTTCTGAATATAATATTTATTTCGTTTGTTTACCAAATGTGTATAACATGACCAAACATGACCGAACATGAACTATATATCTATGGGCTCCTGACAGCTTCCCATACTGCAGAAAAATATGGACTGTTCTTGGTACGAAGCAATGCACCAAATGCCCATTAAAAAAAAAAAAAAAACAAGTACTTAATCAGGGATTACACGGTAGACTAAAGCCGCCTTCGTTCTGTAGCCCACAATAAAGAATACTTGGCACCATATATATAAACCATGGAGCTCAAGGCTTTGCGTTCGTGATTGATAGCATAGCGTAAACACATGCTACCTGGTGGACGAAACGTATATGACGGAAGAAAAAAAAAAACCTGGTTGGTTGGTTCGTTGATGGTTGGGAAAATAACAAGGGGAGGTTGAATTCGCGCAAGCGAATTCTGCTACCCCAAAAAAACTAACATACACATAGGTTCGTGTTTTTCGCGTTGCCCATGCTCAGGCTTGTTTCGCCACGCTGCTTTGCGTACGGCACTACATCATGCCGACTAAAATGCGAACGTCGCCCGCCCGCCTTTCTCTCAAAAACTCATCCTCCAACGCCACTTGCGACAACTTGGCTACCCCCAACGTCTCTTTGGCCACCCTGCTCGGCCCGGTCCTGCACAACCAGGGGGCAGTTACGACTACCCTCTTCAGCTTTCTTCGTGCCACAGGCCTCTCGACCAGTCTCTAAGGCCCACTTGTGTGCGTGTGACTGCGTTTCTTTTTTGTTTTATTCATCTCCTGTTTCTTTTCCTCTTTTTCTTCTTTGAAGGAATAGCAAGTCGGCCCGCGCCGGACTAACCTTTCCTCCCTTTCTTTTATTTTCAATAAACATACCCCCCTCGGTAACGGTAATGCGGCGAAGATGAGGTACGGCCCATCGGCCTTGCACGCAGTGGAGGGCGGAGCAGCCAAGGCACGAGCTGACCACCACACTTCACCCCACCGGAGCACGGAAAATATTCGATTCCGACCAGAATTTTCCGGAAAGACGACCCAGCGCCGTCCCGAAACCAGCAAAACCAATCCTTAAAAAAAAGAGGTAAGTTCTCGCATCTGCAAATATGTCACCAACACACATACGCATTGGATGATGATGATGAGGTGGACGATGCGCCGCCGCTGTGGCGGTACATTGCCCTATCGCTCGTGAACGGATGAGGGGATGATGATGGGAGGATATGGCAAAATATGCACTTTTCATGCACTTTCATTCGAAATATGCCACAACGTGCAAACCATGCATTTGTATGCATCATAGAACCCTCCTGATCAGTCCCAAACCCAGACCAAAGTGTTTTTTCATCGTCCATGTACGAAACCATAACGAGAGAGAGAAAAAAAAAGAAAGCAACATGCACTCACATGAAAATCCGCGCTCTATTCATAGTTGTCTCACGGCGTAACACTACACAACATTATCAACACAATATTATAACGACCGTAAAGGCTCTTTACTCACGTGTAAGCGCTTTTTTTTTTTCATTCACTCAGTCAATCAATTCTTTCCCCTTTCTGTTTTTACACGAACTTTTTGGTCACGAACCTTTTTTGTCACGTGACATCTTGGGGCAAGAACATCTCATATACCTCATTTCCTCTTTTTCAGGACATCAATAGTACTAATACTACGCCCAATTCTATTCATTTTCCACTCAGACGCGAATCGAAGCCCACAGAACACTCTTGACCTCAAGAACTATACTCAGTGCCTGAATTAGGCTATTTGCTATACAAAAGCGTCACAATGCCAAAAGCAGACGCAAACCCCATGTGAAAGTGTGCATACGATTTGGAATACATTTTTGAGGTTGCGGTGCCTGCGGTCGGATTCCTTTGAAGATAGCCGAGCCGCGTTGTTTGCTAATACGTTCGTTTCCTGTAGTCTGAATCACTGCGTTAAGTGGGTTTTAAGCAACTTACTGTGGATAGTGACCTTACAAGGCTGAAGCCGCCGAACGATGATAAGAGCTGCCGTTGATGTTGTATACTTTGGTGACATAAGAAGGCGCGGTGGCTTTGATGATTATTTTGGAGATTTACTGTCGCCTGGTTCTTCTTGAGTACGCAGGAAATTTGTAAGTGTTCAACCGATATTGATCTACAGAGAAGATGTAGCGGCCAGTTCACGGAATAATGTTGCACACCCGAGTGTTCTGTACATAGTCTGAAGTAGGACCTGTCATGAGTCTAAAGTCTTCGACAGTTCGCGGGGTAAGTGGATTTTCCTGAATTCGGTAAACGTAATTTTGTTTTCCGCGCAGACGATTTTTTCGCGAATCTTCAAATTGTCCGTTTATAAAGATATTCGCGATTACTTGATTTCGCGATTGGCGAGGTTTAACCTTGGAATCATTCCTTGAATGCTATAGAGCGTGATTATATTCGCAACTACAATTTCTCCAGATTCTATGGACAACGCGAAATTCGTAAAGATTAAGACGTGGCGAATATATTCGTTTACAGCAGGGGTGTCAAACACGCGGGAAGCGGGCCGCATGTGGCCTGCAATGAGCTAATTCTGTGGCAGGGGGGCCCTTGACCACCAAACAGAAGGAAGGTACCCTCTCAAAAACATGAAAGAAGAAATACGAATAAAATCAGCTTTTCAGGCATTATTTTTACCCCTGCGTGCTGCCCCGCCTGTCTCTGTTAAGCAGAACTACGCTAGCGAACACTTCTTGTGGCTTATCAATCTCGCGTGCACTTTGCTAAACTATACCACTGCGTGTAACTAATGTGAGGATTAAGATGTGCTTAATTCGCACGCTAAGTTATATAGTGACACGCTAAAGTAAATATAGACGTGACTGTTATGTACAAACGTCATTGTATTTTAATGTATTAGGAATCACATTGAAGTAGCAAACCAAAGCCACCCATTGTCAACTATAGGAGTTTCTCTCTGATTTTGCTATTTCGTTTTCCCGAGTTCAAACTGGGAGCAAAGACAACAATATTGTCATAATCGTTTTCGCAAAACTAGGTATGTCATACTTTCGGTGTTCGTCTAGGAAAGGCTGCTTATTGATTTCCCTTGCTCCATCAGGTAGAGTTTTTCAATAATGAAATCTGCACACAGCGTCCGACTCCACAATAACTATCTACAGACCGTGTTTGTGTGTATATCTTTATTAGATGATATATTAGGATGTTTTACGGTAATTATACCGTCGCTTCTTTTCTGTGTGGCCGCCCATAATGTGGTCGGAGGTCAATGCGGCTCGCGACTCGATTTCAGTTTGAGTTCCCCGGTTTGGAGTACTTCATGGGAATTGTTGAGAAGGCTGAAACTTCAGGGTGTGCAGGGCCCGTTTGCGTAAAAGTTGAGCTAGAGTCTCAGACTGAGTCTCAACAGCTTCGGCAGCGCTTCCCGCACGAGCAGCGACCGCGTGCTCATTACTGCGAAAGCTATTGAGATTGAGTCTGTGACTCGTACTTAACTTTTATGCAACCGACGGGCTCAGGTTATTTTTATGTCGTCTCGTATGGTGCACACCTTCATGTATTGTGATCAAGCAGGAGAGCTACCTATGGAGGAAGACTCCTTTACACAAACCGGACACATAAACAGATCACCATCACTATACAGCAGCTAAACCTCGGCTAGCTCCTTTGAGGTGCTGTTCCCGAGAAGATTTTTTTCTTAAAGAAACGTGGATGTGGGCAATACAAAGTTCCACTCATGTGCAAAAGCAAAAGCGTATTGCCAACTGTAGAATGCGACAAAGCGCAAGCTTGCTATACCACTTGCAGAGTTTGCTACCACTCGTTTCTTGCTCTTCATTGTATTGTTGACAGAATTAGACTTTGCATTGCCAACTGTAGGATGGGACAAGCGTAGCTTACAGTTGAATGGAATTCTATTGTTGACCCTATAAGATGATCGTATTGTCAACTGTGGGATGGCACAAGCGACAGGTTTGTATCGCCAACTGTAGGATGGGACAAGCGTTAGCTTGCCGACATCACGTTTCAAAAATAGACCACAAAACAGCAACCGAAATACCGTTTCACGGGTGCGTAATTAATTTATAACGTTAAATAATAATAATTAGGAGCAGATTAATGACGTTGTTTCGGATGGGTGTTTCTCAACGCTATTATGACTCCCTTCAGTTCAGCCTGCCGAAAAGAGGTGTTTATTTCCAAACGGTACAAAACGGTTTATTTCAAAACGATTCCTTACAGTGCAAAAAGAAATAAACACACACACACACACACACACACAAAACGACTTTTTACGTTCAACCAACGTCATTATGCGCCCAATTGGCGACTGGATTGGATACAACCTGCGTGCTCACGTGAAGGAAACCTCAAATCTGTGATGCAGGTATCTCACATATCAGGTTCCTCCATACTGGCAAACATTTCACTAGATACTGCACATTAACTGAGATATATGCGGTGAATGTTTAAATGTGAAGCTCAGCGGTGTAGGCGCTCCCTGAGAGTAGACGACGGGGAGGTGCACTTCAGTGCATTAGCAATGTGGCTGTGTTTTAGAACTCGCCTAGTTGCTGACTCAGGAACAGCAATAGGCAAGATCGGCGGTTAACGAGCAGGCTAAACGGTTAGGGAAAGTTTAGGAAGATGAGTGCTCAAGCTTCTGTAGCTCATCTCATAGAGTCAACAATCAGTGGCGTAGCCACGGGGGGGGGGGGGGGGGCTAGGGGGGGGCTAGAGCCCCCCCTACCTGCCACGAACCGACCCACACAAATCCTGCAAATCCGAGGAGAACATAATATATGGGGGAGACCAGTGTGACGATCGCGAAAGTTCTTGCAGTTCATGGCGTCTATCTAAGAAGCACTCTTGAATTGTTTTCAAAGTATGACCTTTTCAAAATACTTCCAATCTCGTGACACCATCTCATTGGTCATGACAGCCTATACATGTAATCGTATTGTGAACGTCCAAATCAAGTATTTTCGTTCCTTTTTTTTTTCATCCTCAGTTTGCAGTGTGCACAAGTATGTGTGTGTTGTCGGACACAGGATCAGCGGGGGGGGGGGGGTTTCGTATCGAGTCCCCCCTACCTTAAAGGTCTGGCTACGCCACTGTCAACAATACAAAAACTGAGATCGTTATTGCGGCTCACAAGAAAGAAGATTGAAATTTCTAAATTTATACAGAGTGGTGGACTTCACGCCGGATCTGAAACAAATAAAAAATTAAGAAATCCAAAGGGCTTGGGGGACTGTAAAATCTCTGAAATACAGTCGCGGTCATTTTTTTAAAAACTCGACGCAGTCAATGTGTTAAGAAAGCGACCAGCACGCCTTTGATTTGACACAGACACAAAAAAGTGTTCTGCACGGGGCAGCTGACTGATTTTTTTTTCTTCTCTCTATCTCTCTTAATCTCCCTCTCCGAAACCGCTGATATTTTGTGCGACATTCAAAATCGTTAACCAAGCTCGTACGTACAGCCGCAGCCGAAACCAGCATTGCGAAACATTCCAGGTGGGCAAAGCGAAAATGTACCTTCACACGCCGAACTTCAACCACCGTCCCAAAACATGTCGAACTTTCCATCACATCTATGCTCTCCTTTTGCTTCACACCGTTTTCTTTGTTAAGCGGAGGGTCATGGCACAACTTTGTCGTCATTGCGTATGTCTTTTGATGTGGGTATGTACACTCTTAAAAATCAACTTCAACGCATTGCACGCTCCTAGCCAACCATCATCTCGAATGGTATCCTTATTTATCCTGATTTGTTGAAAACGGGAGGCGTACACCCTTTTTGTGACAATTATGCTGTTCATAATTTCAACGTGCAGTTCATACAATATGCAGTTCATAACTCCTATTTTCAACAGATCAGGGCAGATAACGATTCGAGATGACGGTTGGCTATAGGAGCATGCTGAGCAGCATATTGCATAAACGCATAAATCGAATACGAACCACAGCGGCACGCGTAGCCGTAGCTTGCAACATTTATATCCGGCTTCCATTACAATGCTCACGGACGTAGATCTTGAGAGCTATATGGCCACTGCAATTCAGACACAATCCAGCAGGACCGCTACCACGCCAATATAATCTATCATCACACATCCAAAATTCTTCACCAACAGCTTCCTTTTCGAACACCGCAGACGGGTTGCAAACTTTTTGATCCACGACCAAAAAACACTAAACCCATCACATCCAACGCATACAGCTTTCCCAACCTTCCACCGACTCGCAAAAAAACGGCGGCATGTTCTTGCTCCATACTCTTCAAAAACCGCCTTGCGCGAAAAGTCCGGAGACAGCCACGCAGGCCGCGATCCTCAACCACGCCTCTCAAAAAGCGTCCCCCCCCTCCCCCATGTTCCTCCTCAAACTCCTCTTTCCCAAAAAAGAGGAGGGGCCCCTCGAAAACAATAAAGCTCCAACCGCTCCACCAAAAGGAAAGAAAAAACTGAGAAAAATCCCACCCAACAGCTAGTGCGAAACTAGGGGAAAACGACGCTCCCTAGAGTTTCTCCTAGGGAATCCCTCTAGGTACCAATTCTTCCCTGGTCCGCTTGGAGCGTCCCACTCGTCTTGGCGTCTTTTCGACGCTCGCTCGCAGTGCTTTCGCGGGCGGCGTTCGAGACGGGCGTGTTGTCGTTTGGCTCCTGTTTGGATGTGCATTATACGCCGGTTCTTGTGGATGCTCGACTGTTCTTGGATGATGTGTGTATTTTCAACATGTGGATTTCATCTGTGATTTTGATTTGCTAAAGGCATCGTCTGCTTTAGGATATTCGTCTGCCAACGTTGTGGTGTGTTAGCAGGAGTCACTTGTTTGAATGTTGGTGCGACCCTCTTGAACGGGCCTGTGTATCAGTCACTCCTGACATAAGTCGTGACAAAGTTGTTGTGTGTTTTGAGGAACAACAACTCCTCCAGCGACTCGTGGTGCTTCGTCAGCGTAGCGTCTAAAATCCTTGGATTTGCGTATGTTCTCCGATCTCAGGATTTGAAAACTTCTGTCTTTCGTGAGGTAAGGATTGGTTCTCTTCATGTATGACTTCGCGTCCCAACATCACGCTTGGGCCCAAAATGCCAAGAAAGCCCACACTTTCGTCCTTTTTGTGACAAAGAGCAGCGTTTGATAGCATAACGTTCAAGTGACAACTGCCTATAGTTTGTGAGGAGTCTGCTTCTCGTTCGGAAATATAACGGTCGCTCATAACACATAACAAAACTACAAAGTATAAACTATACAAACAACTATAAAGAGCATGCCATTATGACTCTGAATTCCAAATAGGTCGTTCTTCAAAGCCCGTCTTCACTATGGCTTTCTTCGAACATGCAAATTAGCCAGCCCGCGGCAGGGCGCATTATCTTTCAAAGGCAGCCTCCTTTACTACAGTCACGACGCGGGTTAACGCAGTGTTTATGTGCTATTATTTAGTCAGCTAGAACAACCAGTTCGCATTTCTAAAGGGCTTACATAGATGATAGGAGGGCACCGAGAGCCAATAGAGCTAAAAGCATGGTCACGATAAGCTCGCCGAAAATGATGAAGGATCCTGCGAAGCCATTTCATATCGTATATCATGCTCGAGCACGCTAGATTTGTATTGTTGGTACACATATCTTTGCAGTGTCACTGCAGTTTAGCGTTGTAAATAAAAAAAGAAAGCATTACGAACGTGGATTCTTTCTCGTGGTCCTGAGCTGTCCGGCATGTTTTTACTTGTTGGGGTTGCGATTTGTCGTCTGCTTTCGAACGACAGCTACGAGCATATCCAACGTGAAAAAGATGTCCTGTTCGCGTCGTCTGCGTAGAAAAACATTGTGTTGCAGAAAAGCATACGGCGCAGTTCGAATGTCGTGCATTGCTCGTTCTTGCTTTCCGACAACACGTTGACGGATTACCTGAATAGAAAGTGTTCTGATACGACTACGTTCGTGTTAAGTAGTCACAGGAGCTCTGAAATTGCGCATCCGATTGCCCACATCCAGTCCACTGTTTGGAGATTGGGCACACCTGCGTTCAACATCATTAGGTTACGCGGAGAGTGCTCAGTTCCATTAGCTCCAGAGTGCTCGCAGAGGGACAGCGTTTGATTGAGTTTTGCAGACTGCATTTCCCTCACAGGGGCTCAGCAGTTCAAAGATAGAAGACGCTTGGCGTATTTACTGTGCAGAAGCGGTGTTCGTTCCACCATAAATACCCTCGCAGACGGCGGGTGACTTGCTCGTGTTCTCTATATCGTTTGCTAAGATTTTGGCGTTGGTAAATACTCTACAATCGATTCGCGTTGCTACGCAAGAGAGGCACCCAGTGTTGCAGTACGAGCATTGTATACGCCTTCCGTTCGAGAAATTCCGCTCCTCGGTTATCGAGTGCATTTCAAGCGGGCTGAATTACATACGGGCGGTTTGAGAACGACATCGCAGCGAATTCCGTAACTTCTCTAACTCTCATTTCTCACTTGCGAACTTGTTTCGTATGCTCCTTCGTATTTCAGCGTTTCGACTTGTCGGTTCAAAGACGATGTATTTGTTTTATTGCTGATATGTGAAAGGCCGAACTTGGGCATTCCTTTGATTGGCGTCAGATAACGCCCTCGACAGTGCTTCAGAATAACGCAGAACGGATGCGTTATTCACGTACTGAAACGCAGTGCAATGTATTACCCGTATGCCGCATTGAAACCCTCGAACCATAAGCTATCATTCAACTTGAGGTGCTTGGGTGGCGGAAGCAACGTTTTATACCGCTTGCAAAACGCCGCAGCGAGCAAGCCTCAAGTTTCATATCAGTATACACTCCCGTTCCTCCAGAGAACACGGACGCTTCCGCTGTGGCAAACCTTGCTACTCTTATGCAACAATTCTCGCCGTGCTCGTTCTGCAGGAAATCCTGAACAGAGCCTGCATATTGTTTCCACGCGCTGCGGTGTTTACGCGTTCGTTGTGTCTGTCAGAGGAGTTTGCGAGAACGCATTGTTCGTGTTCGTCAAGCGTTGCGGGAAGTCACGTTATTCGAACCCGAGGCCTGAATTGTTACTGCTCACGCTGCGAGGCACGAATTGTCACAAATAATCTGTAGTGGAGACAGGGACGTTCAGTGGCGGCGATAGGTTTCTATATATATATTTTCTACTATCTATCCTTTGGGTGTCATAGTACTGATACTGAGTATAGAAAGGTAAATGCATGCCAAGGTCGTGCTGAAGACTAGGAGGTGGTGGCTTCGAATCCTACACTCCTAGAAATGAACTTCACCGCATAGCACGCTCCGAGTCAAACATAATCTCGGATGATGTCGTTACCTGCCCAGATTTGTTGAAAACGGGAAGCGTATGCCTTTTTTGTGACACTTGTGCTGTTCATAATTGTCACACAAACACACAAAAAAAAGAAAGAAAAGGTGAACCATCCACTGTGCTGTCTGAGGTTTTCCCTGGTTTTTTCGAAGACTTTCTAGACGAATGTCGGCACAACTCCCCGTGAAGTCGGCCCAAGACGCACACTAACTCCCCGTTCCCCACTCCTTCCTGCTGTCCTTTCTCCATCTTTCCTCATCTGTACGCCGCTCTTACCCACAGTTGCTTCGCAGCGCTAACACGGAATAAAAAAGACAATCTACACCAGGCTGTACCACTGGGACAGGATTGCGCTGCGACGGTAACGGAAAGTCATTGTTATCTGCTCAATAAGTGTGAATGAGTGTCTGTTGATTGATAAGGGTACTATCAGATTATTTGCTCATACTGGAAAGGACGCAGAACATATGATTTCCGCACCTCACATTTTTTAACCGTCCCAAGGTCCGGATAAAGTCACGCTCTTGGTACCGGTTACCAACAATCACTGGTCCTCCAATCCTGTCCTAAGCGACCACGAAACGCATGCTTCGGGACACATCCGAGGAAAGAGACTTTTACGGCAGCCTGACAGCAAAAATCGTTTTACAAATCCCATTTGGGCAGCCTCAAAATAAGAGGGGCCCCTTCAGGCTACGGAGCTTCTCCCAGCCCTCGGAACTCGACGAGACAGCTCTGTTACCTTCAGGATTTCTATGCGTGCCCTTGGAACAGAGAGCGGAGTTCAGGCGTTGTTTATGCGCTGCGATAGGCATTGTTTTGTTTGGAAGCGGGCGAGCTGTTGGTACTGGATATCCATACTTGGAATCCTGACATTGACGGGTGTCTGGTTTGTGTGTTTGAAAACACACTTCGATTGGGTCATACTGCGTTCGTTATAGAGGTCGCGTCGCATGTTGTTTTACCATGTGCATAGTAGTGACAAGATAACATTTTCTTGCCGGTCCCTGGCACTAGTGGAGGTAGCACATGACAGCAGTGACAACAAATACGTGCAGTGACACTGAGTAAGGAAATTTGCCACTTAATTTTGTTAATGTAATTTGTTTCGTTATTTTAACACTCGTTAGTGTGAAATAGGAACTCACATGGCGATGGGTCAATCGTGGCATTACCTCATTGTCCATGGCATGAATGCTTCATGGCCTGATGATGTCAGTGCACAGAAATACCACATGATGGCGCTTTAGAGCACAGACCGGAATGTGCACGTATTTCTGCGAGCATCTCTCACCTCCCCTTTGGGAGAAGTAAAAGTCGGGGCGACGCCTTCGATATCTCCCTCTTTCTTCTCAGAATTAAATTCAAATTGAGAGAAAAGTCAGCCATGGGGCACGCACCCTCTTACCCTTCCACTTGGCTCGCGGCTGTCATTGTGACCCCAAACGCTCGACAGTTAGTTAGTGAGTTACTGAGAGTGAGACTGGGAATAAACCCTTTAAGAGTCGTGGCGGGCACTTCTTTAGCTCGATATTAACGGCAGATCTCGCGGAGACGAGCACCGAAAATCTAAGTGGTGGGGCACTCCAGGTACGCTCAAAATCCTCAAAAGAAGAAACGGCATAAGAAGAGCAGGGGGGGGGAGGGGGGGACCGATCAAGATTCTCAAGTCGAGACGCGCTTGTCACGCCTTTCCTTTCTTCCCCCCCCTTTTTTTTCTTCTTCCAGGTATATTTCTTGTCGTTATTTACTTTTGCCGATTTACAGTAAGTGGGGGGCGATTCCGCCGCACGAGGGAGAAAAAAATGTCTCTCCTTTTCTCGGTTTTTATTCCGTTTGCGCTATTTGAGTCGTCCGTCGTTTTGGAATGCTCGGTCATCCGTTTTATGTCCTCCTTTTCCCGGTTGGCCGTTTTTCTTGCAGTGGCTGTGTTGGGCCTGCGTTGAGGGGGATGGGTCTCGTCCGTGTTTTTGGAGTTTGGGAGCTCTTCGTTTGACGACTGACGGCGTTTTTCTTTCTTTTTTGTTTTTGTTGTGTTTTTTGCTTGGGAAGCTTTCTGCAGCTATTGACGTGGGAGAAGTATGAGCTCGGTAGTGCCAACGCAAGCTTAGGGAGGAGTGAAGACGTGGCAATGGGCGATGCAGTTGTGTGCAATGCTGGGAGGAAGGGTTAGGGGACGAGTCGCACCTTGGTACCCGCACCCGACCCTGTCCCTTAATTCCTCCGTGCAGTAATTTGTTTTCGATGCCACTATCTGTTTGCAACGATTTATTGCACATTCGGATGTGAATGTATGCGAAAGGCATTAGTTCGTGACGGGTGGAGAACGTCGTTCGCGAATGATGGCAGTGACGATCCGTAAGGTATTAGGACTGCATCGTAGCAGGGCATATGCGTCCATTATTCGCTATTGGTAAGGGCTGTTGAAGACAGTGTGGAAACTAAATTTGCTTTTTTTTCTGCCATAACTGCTCGCGATCAACTGGACGCGATGTGATTTGTTCAGAGCGCACTCTGAACAAATCGATGCGGAATGAGTCTCGTGCGCTGAAGTTGACTGTGAACCAGGTTATAGTTCTTTGCAAATTATGTGAAGCCGTCATTTTAATGTAACAGATAAATAAGCACGCTGAACACATATCGTGATATGACTTTCGAATCTTGCTTTTTCTTTTTACTGTCTGATACTGATGTTCTTTACTACGTGCCTCCTATAGGGTTTATTCGCATGACGTCATCCGTGGGAGGGCGCCGCTGTCGCTAGCAGATTTGCCGCCATAATGTATAGGTCCCTCAGGTTTGGACAGTCCAGCTACACGCAGATCGCATTCGCCGTGCATTTAGTGGTTTCAAAGTTACTGTACTGTGTGGATATTATTTCTACAATATTCAAGTAATGTCCATGTTTTCAACGTTGACAAACCTTAAATAGCACATAGCACCGAAAGAAAACCGGAACAAAACTTCGAGGGACCTACCCCAATGGCGGCGATTTCGGTTTTTCGAAGCTAGCGCCCTCTGGAGGGATGACGTCAGTGATGACATCATAAACTCTATTGGGAGCACCCAGTTCGTACCAGTGCAAGAAGCGAATGAGTTGGTTCAAACTGATTCGTTAAGCGGAAGCCACTTTTGTGAGTTGTCATTATACGTTCCCGTATCGAAGCGAACAAAATGACATTCAGCGTTAATGTAATTCGCTAGAAATGACGTTGTTTCCCGCGCTAGTGTGATATTAGTCTGGCTCCCTTCAATACATGGCGACACCGACCTCGCTTGTACAGCTATTATTAGTATTGCTCCAGTGCAGGAGGGTGTAGACGAGCCACCACAATAACATCACCGGTCTAGCGAACATTAAATAACTATCCGCTACATTAGCCATCCTTTCCAGATCCTGCTTCGCGGCTCGAACTAATCGCCTGAGCAGTAGAGCTCACCCATGCAGCTCATTGCACAGAGACCTGTCAATGGCAGGACTCTCGGGCGAGCGCAGTATACCAGGTGAGGAGAGACGCGGCGCCGTGGCAAGCTCCACCTAGTGACGACGCATAAAAGCCTCTGAACACCTAACAAACGATGCGATTTGAGTGATTCACGAAAAAGCCGGAACTCGATGACTTTTCCGTGAGTTATACATGAATACATTTACATATATATACATTATTACATATATTACATATACATATATATACATTTACATACATGAATTTAATCAGTAAAGTTTCTGTACATACAATGGATGCGAGATGAAATAATTTTTAAGGCTGTGCGAATAGTGACTTGAGATTCAAAGCAAATTTCGAGGCGAATAGTTATACAACCTAACCCAGGACATATGCAGCAGATACAGGGTGTTCAAAATTAAGCTTTTATGAGCGCTACGCAAACACAGCGATGACAGGAAGCCGGATGATACCTTTACGCTACTTGTGTAAGAAACAAGCGCTGCTAATTATGTAGCACCTGTTTCTTACTCAAGGAACAGAAAAATAGCACCAGTTTTCTTTTTGTTCGCCTATTTATAAAGTGCTAGTGAAAGCTTAATTTTGAACACCCCGTATACGGATGTGCAGCACGTGTAAGTGACAACGAGTATTCTTATACGAAGCAGGATTTTACTATGTTATACCCTCTCTTGTAGCGTCTTGGGGCTTATGCGAGCAGCTTCGGAACTGTTTGAATTTGTTTGGTGGAGAATAAAAGACATCGATTCGATTTGAAATCTGAATTGAATATACAGTTATTGAATCAGGTCAAAAACTGGGCTGTTCGGTTGTTCATCTTTAAAATCGCTAAAAAAACAGTGACAGGGTTACAACAAGTGACACAAGCGACAAACAACAGACAAAAAATACAATAAAAACACCAGCCCTTTGTGTCCGTGTCCCTGTAACCCTGACGCTGGGGTGTTTATAGCGATTTTAAAGATTTGATTATTCGCCTGGGTATTCGGAAAATCCGAACATTCGCAAAACCCCCTAAATTTTAGAGTAGCTGGAGCATCCTGCAGCACTCTGAAGCGAACCTGAGGCGGGAAGAAAGGATACCAAGTAAATATATACAAAGAAAATTCATTGCACGAATCTGATGGTATGTACAATGAAAAACAGTGTTATATACAATGTGTGGGGAAAGAATAGTTACCATCCACGACACTAGAGTTCATCCCAGTTGTGATAAACCTGTGCGTGGGGGGGGGGGGGGGGGGTCTGATAGGAAGGTTGAAAAAGCGGACACCGAGCGGGCGGTTTTTGGGTTGTTTCTTCTGGCGGCAAGCTAGGAAGGTCCGCTGTGGTTGTTCGAAGGCAAACTAAACCTTGTTTGATGTTTCCTTGAGCTTCTGTGTTGCTTGTGCGTTCGCGTGCCGAACAGACGGGCTGCCGCCCGGGGTTGTGGGAACTTAGGTTTCCACAAATGACAACCAGTGAAGCTATGAAAAAACATATAAAATATAAAGCGTATATAAAATATATAAAAACATAAAATATAAAGAAAATTTATCACATTGATCTGATGGTATGTACAATAAAAAACAGTGTATACAATGAGAACCAGTGAAACTATAAAAAACATAAAATATAAAACGTATATAAAATGTAAAACATAACAATATAAAACGTATATAAAATGTAAAACATAACAATATAAAACATGTATAAAATGTAAAACGCATAAAAAGATAATAGTATATAAAGCAAATTTATTACATTGGTCTGATGGTATGTACAATGAAAAATAGTGAATAACAGTGGCATATACATTGAAAAACTGTTGAAATACAATTTGTTGTTGCAAAAACTGTTGCAAATACAATGAAAACCAGTGAAACTACGAAAAAGGAAGAATTAACAGTGAAGGAAACTGTACAGTACTAAAATCGTGTACAGCCGCTATTAACACACACAGAGGGGATCACTTTATATAAAACTCGGAAGGAAAAGTGAGACCATCTTTCATTTGATGCGTAAACTCCGCATGGGATCACTGGCTATGGACAATTCAGCGGTGAACAAAAATAATTAAGAGTTTTTCACAGTGGAAACGGTGGCAAGCCACGTCAATGAGAAGGGATCCAAGTAAAGATGGGCGCTGCATGTACCCCGTTCTCTTTATTTCCTCGGCGGCGCTGACTGTAATCTAACTCCGCGCCGCGTTCCGTTGTGGGCTCTTTCTCGATCCGTCTCTTATCTCCGAAACCCCGTTTGTCATCTCTGGCAAACTTGTGCGGGCTCTGGTGCGAGACAGACTCAAGAGAGAGAGAGAGAGAGATAAAGTGACCTTGCATTAGTCCCGAGTTTTCACAAGAGAGTGCTGTGTCTACTCGGTATCTTTGCAGGCCTTCTGACGGGTTCCATTTTGTCATGTTTTTGTCCCGTTGCGTCCCATAAGTGCACTTCGTGCCATGGTCTTTGGAGTGGTCATGCTTTAAAGGGATCGCAACGCGAAGCTGTACATTCGTCTGACAGCTTGTTCCTAGTACGCTTCCGATACTTCTGTTGTACCTTGAGCAGCTTTTTAGCGCATCCGGAATGGACCTCTACCAGAGAAACGTCATCATGACGTTGGTAGACAGACTGAAACCGAAACAAATCGGAAGGGGAGGGCTGGATTCCACGAATGGGCACTTGTTAGCTGCCTCCAACGTGCGTTGTTCAACTCTACCAAATTTTGGCGCTGTCGAGCACTATGACGTCATTTGTTTACAAACAGGGGGAAGTCTATTTAAAAGATTGCTTCGCTAAGAGAAAGTTGCGAACTCCCTCATCTAGCAGCGATGACACCCCTTGTGGCGCCATCTCTCGAGAACGCACGTAACAACGCGAACCATCTCGTCTGAAGCCACTTTTCCTTTCACGCATTGTACCTAGAAATTTCGTGAGTCAAGCCGCACGACGTTGAAGATGCACGGTTTCTGCATCCAGCAATGTGAGCGAGCCGTCCGGCTAGGGGGAAGTTTTTGCACACGGCAGCGACGTTCACTTTCTGGTCAGATTCACGCAGTGGCTGATGACTATGGGGAGCAGACGACGCAAGAGAGAGAGGCAACCAGAGGGCGCAGATGTTCATGCGAGGTGCACTACGCAAATTAAACAGCTGAATAGCTGTAGGCATTCTTCAAATGAGGTTTAATAGTAATTAGTCATCTGCCTCTAATGTGTCACGTAGTACTTCACCATCACGTGGTACCTGTCCGCCAGTCCGAGGTTGTTTTGCCTCTGGCCTTTCCTTACTGGACTTCTACGGGTGCTATGATCAGTAGAAATACGCATCTCGATAATTCATTAATAACGTATGAAGAACTCAGAATCGTACGCTTGTGTGTGTGTGTGATCAAGAAGGCGGGTACATCGTGGTACGTAAAAACATTTCGGGTGTGTTCAATTTTACAGTCGTTTTAACGCTATCTCTCGCTGGGGGGGAACAATTGAAAATATACAATTATCATAATCGTAAGAGCTCCGAACAGAACTCCGACCTGTCGTTGTAACCTCTGTGAAGTGGGGGAGGGTCCTGTGGCTACCACAGGGAAACATCCCATGTCATCGTCACTTCTCCTTCATTTATTTATTTTGTGTTATTGTTGTAACTGCATAAGTGTCACAGAAAGGCGTACCCTCTCGTTTTCAACGAATCAGGAGAGCGAACCATGTCAATCGGGATATCAGTTGGTTAGGAGCGTGCAAAGAAGGAGGAGGAGAAGAAGACGAAGACAAAAGACAAATGGTGAGAGTTTGAGTTTGAATGTAAAAAGAAAAAGAAAAAAAAAGAGAGAGAGAGACAGACAATTAGGTTCAAGGCTTCAGACCGAAGATTCGCAATCTCAGCAAAAGGACGCAGCAGCTCTCGAGCTTCAGCGTGAATTTCTGTTCCGTATACAAAGAAAAATACCATATGTTGTCGTGAAAAAGTTTGAAATCGACGATTTCAAATTCTCCTTTTCTTCTTCTCTTCTGTGCTTTTCGCAGAATCCGGAGTTGGTGCCGCATATTTTTGACGTACGTATATTAGAGACAGGTAAAGGAGCAAAAATAATTCGTCCCTACTTGTCCCACTTTAAGCGGAGAAAAAGAGATAAATGAAATGAAACGACAGTAATGCCTACAAACTGACGTTGTCGTCAATTAAATGCGAAGCTAATGAAAAAAAAAAAAAGAAAGAAAATGCACCGAGAGATTTGCCGCTAAATTGGGAGTCGTCGATTTTGCTTTGCTCCGGTGAGCTCATTAGGCCTGGCGGCTCCCCGTAGTGTGCATCAGTCCACATTGGGGACGATGAAGAAAAAGAAAATGTACACTACAAACAAACCGGAAAAAAAAAGTGAAACAGAAAGGCGAGGGTAAACGGGCCTAGCCGCGGCGCGGCGGTGTTTCAGATCGAATACTAATTATTGGCCCTCAAACGGCGAAGCTTATTCTGACTGCGATAAAATGGCACAGAAAAGTATCCAGGAGGGCTCGTGACGTATTGCATATTGGCTCAAAGCGGAATTCTTTTAAGGTCGTGTGTATAGTATTGATTCGGACGGGAAATGCGCGTACCAGTTTTGAAAGAATGTTTGGACGTTTCCTTTGAGGGTAATATTCGCGAAAGCCTCCCAAAAAAGGAGTATGTGTGTAGGGTGGGGGTTGGGGGAGGGTTGTTCAAAGAGAGGTGGTTACAACTGTTGACAGGAATGTTGTAACGAATGGGTCTCAATGTTACTGGAGATTACTTTGGGGACACTGTAGCGAAAAGTTTGTGAGAGTGTTGTATGTGTAGTTCAGTTCATTTTCGAAACAGGGATGCGGGATCCTTTCAAGCATAGTTTTGTATGCGTTTCACTAAAGAACGCCCTCACTGATGCAGCTTTCACCAGCTTCGTTTTGGTCTATGAATTCGTTGTAGAGTGCGGTACGCAAACCGCGCGAAACCTTTTCCACCAGGGATCACTTCTTTTTGGTGGACAATACCTCCGAAATACTGGCATAAATTTCTCAATGTTCAGAATACTGAACGTGTGTGTCTGCGCATTCATTAGCTTGCACCTGCGATGAAGTGACATATTTCGCGGCAACTCATTATGCCGGGATTTATGGGTGACATGTAGTTCCAAATCAGGGACTATAGCACACTTTGCACCTTGGATTTAAGCAAAAACTTGTCGAAACATTCACTTGTGAATCATATGAACCCATAAAAAAAAGAAGAAAAAAGCAAGATTTGTGGGCACGTCAACACGACGAAGCTTGTACACCCCGGTACCACCTTTTTTTACCTCACACTACAGCTCTCACAGCTCTCGTTTGTTTTTACGGTGTCCGCATTACATGACTCGATGTGGCCCGGAACAGTACCGCGAATCTCCGTACTATGGAGTCGAACTCGCCTTATATGCCTCTCTCTCTACGCGAAATCCTAGAGGCCTCTGTGAGTAATGACCTCTGCACGGAGGCGCCACCGCGGTCAGGCTAATTTCGCCCCGAAAAATAGCTTCTATTGCGCCCTTCTCAACCTGCATCTGTGAGCGGTTGCAAGTTCTGTTGCGAAATGCGTATACTTGGAATATAAAGCTGTTTTTCACACGCGCTTATAACGGTACGCTTTACCTGTGGTCTGCGAACTTGCACCGTAATATTATTCGTGGCTTTAGGTCGCTAGACAACCCGTGAACTTGCACAATGTTAAGTATCGCAGTAAGCGGTGTCCGGATATGCTTTAGCAGAGGAATTCACTGGCGTGCAGATCGGAACTGTTTGTGATGTGATGTGATAGAAGAAGGAGAAGAAGAAGAAGAAAAGGGATTTAAGTCAGACTGGCTAACCGCGGTTAACACTGCCCGTGTGACAATGGTATTAGCCGCAGTTAGTTGAAAAAAAAAACGGGGGGGGGGCAAGAAAACCCAGTAGTTGGGGGGCTGGAGAAAAACATCCCGAACTAGTTTCTTTCCCCTTTTTCCTCTCTTAGACCTGGAGTAGTTTGTCCCGCGGCGAGCGGGCTCACATCTCCATTTTTCCCCCTACCGTCATCATCCTGAACTTTTTTAAATTCCGTGTTAGCGCCGCAAAGCAACTGTGGCTATGAGCGGCGTACAGACGTAGACACATGGAGAGAGGGCAGCAGGAAGGAGTGGGAGACGGGGGGGTTAGTATGCGTATTGGGCCGACTTCAGGGGGAACTGTGCCGACATTCGTCTGGAAAGTCTTCGGGAAAACCCAGGGAAAACCTCAGACAGCACAGCCGGTGACAGGATTCGAACCCGTGTCACCTCCCAGTCTCGGCGTGGAAAGCGATCATCCTAACCACTGTGCCACGGGAGCTGGTCATCCTGAACTAGTCACAACCGAGGGATCAGAAAGTGATAGAAAATGCCAATCAGACGCGTTTCTCCAAGGAAACGTAGGAGCGCTTTCAGTGCAGCCGCTTGATGGTTCAATGGCTGAGGATTCAGGAGCTTTACAAGGTCAAATGGCCGGGCGTCCAGGAGAGCCAAACTTGCTTCTAGTGGCCTGCGACTGTCGGCTTACTTGGAGCACCTGAGGAGGATGTGCTCTTTGTCCTCGACAACGTCAGTATGGAGAGTGTGACTTGGCCAGGAATTGCTTGTACAAGGACGGCCATGGTAGACTCAACACTTGCGGGTTTTACATGGCAGGATAATTGGATAACTTTAATACTGGCTCCGTGGAAGGCTAACGAAATTAATGAACCATTCCTAATCTGTAGATTTTTTGTTATTGTTGAATCTTCGTCCCTTGTGTGACCGTCTGGTGGGTCAGTGGAAACCTGGCTGTGGAAAGTTGGTGGTACAGCGAACATCGTAGAAGCGATCGAAGGAAGGAAGCCCCAGATTGATTAATCGATTTATTTGAAGAAAAACTAGAATAGTGATTTCGGCTTCACTAGTGTGAGACCAGCAACTCCACATCACGGAAACAGCAGAAGCCTCAGAACCACATCCGCAACGGAGTGTTTCTCCCCGTTACGAAACTGCACCCGCAGCACAAATTTCGTGGAACCCATTCCTGCATCCTGGCATGCGCATCCAGGCATCGCAGTAAGCGGAACAAACAGGTACCACCACCACCACACAACGCCATGCCCGCATGGAAGGAACTTCGCCGCTCCTTTACGAAGGCACAGCGTCTTTTTATTGCTTTTCTTCTACCTTTGTTTCCTCTTTTCATTTTCTTTCCGCCGCTAGGCATCGGTTCATCCATATTGATGACTCATTTTAGCCGTGCGTTTCTTGGTGGCCGTCGCAGAAATTTTCGGCGCCGCTCTCAGCGTCCCATATGGCGTCCTGTGGCCGCGTCCACCTGTGATACGACGACTGCCGCGTCTTTGTTCGCCCGCGTGCGCTTGTTAGCTGATTGCTATCGCGTCCAGAAATGTTTTGCAGTTTGTTTTGCGATGATTACGTTTTCCCGTGTGTTTGTCGGTGCGTGATTGTACGTGGAGGTACCACATACAACAGCAGCTGGGGCCACGTGCGGATGTGTTATCGGGTGGAGGGATCGTGGGGTGACGACGAGGTGGAGCGCTTTTCGGATGGAAGTTGTTGAAATTAGGGAAGCATCGGGAAAATGCACGAAACATTGATGATTGATGAGCGCGACGATGGTGCTCGCGGTGCGGATAAGCCGAGAGTTCATTAGGTTTCTGTCTTCGCGTGTGCATCTCACATCCTGGGGTATTAGGAGGACCGTAATGATAAGCTTTCCATGCATGACGGTGCCTTACAATTGTGTACGTTATTCTTATATTCCTTTCACTGTCCTTTTCTTGTTCATCACATGTGCGGCTTGGCAAGCTGGGTCCGCTCGTCGGTGATGAATTCAGCGTTACTCGAAGGATGGCTCTGAGGTTGTCCCTGGGTGTGCCAGACAGACGTCAGCACTGTTTTCCGCGTGAAGCCGGCCCAGAAGGCACACTGTCACGACGCGCTCCTTTCTGTCCTCCTCTCTTCATGTGACCACGTCTGGACATAGCTTATGGCCACAGTTCCTACGTGATGCTAGATCTGAATAAAAACATCTCGTCCATGGCGACGTTTAACATGGCCTGCTTGTTCGTTCCGCTTTTCGCTCAGCATAATGGAGAGTTTTGCTATAGGGCACCCAAGCGGCTGTGGGGCTCTGAGGAAATAAGGACCCGTCACAGCTCATAGCGGAAAACATTGATTGTTTGATTGAGAAATAAAAATATGGAGAGCGGAAAACATTGATTGGCTTCTCTGCATATGCAGTAACGACCCTTCATTTCTTGGGTGCCTCACTCTAACCGGGCTTCCGTACTAGTGATACTGTATCCGATGGGATGTCGGCGGAGGAGAGGGAGGAGGGAAGCACGCGCCAAGAAGATATCGCGGAAGAAATTCCAAGAGTATCGGAACGACGCTTAAACAATCAATGGAATATTTGTCAGAAGACGCAGAAGGCACTGAAAACAAGGCTGCCAGGAGACGAGCAGCAGAAGGAGGAATATTCTGTGGTTGGCGTCCGGACAGTACCTTCCTGCGGGGCATACGCAAGAAGGCATGACGCAACACGCTCAGATGGTCACGTGCAGTCATCTATCTCTGACGTCGCTCTTTTCGCTCTCACATCTCTGCCGATATGTCATCCGATGAAGACGTTGGTGCAGAGAGTCGGTAAAATTCCCTAATAACGCTAACAGAAACACAACTTCACTTCCAACGCCGAGACTGGGAGGTGACACGAGTTCGAATCCTGTCACCGGCTGTGCTGTCTAAGGTTTTCCCTGGGTTTTCCGAAGACTTGCCAGACGAATGTCGACACAGTTCCCCCTGAAGTCGGCCCAGGACGCATACTAACCCCCCTGTCTCCCACTCCTTCCTGCTGTCCTCTCTCCATCTGTCCACGTCTATACGTCGCTCATAGCCACAGTTGCTTCGCGGCGCTAAGACGGAATAAAAAAAAACAGACACACAACTTCGCCTCATAGCAAAATTTCCATGTCACATGTCCGTACAGTCAGTAAACTTGAGCCGGATACTTTTGGGATGCAGGGTCAACAAACGCAATCGCACCTTCTGTGCACAGAGTTGGAAGACGACGGTGTTGGGACATGGAAGCAAAACGAAGTAAATTTCTAATTACAGCATGGTCGTCAGGCATGATATAATGCGAGCGATAAAAATGAAAAATGATTTCAGGAGTCGCCGCATCAAGGTCGCCATACACTGTACAGAGACGCCGGGAATGCCGATGCCACTCTAAAGCTTGTGTCACGCAACGGGCCATCTTGCCCGAGGGTGTCGCCGTCCGGTGACTAATGACCCGACTCGGACGCCCGAATAGTTTAGACCTCTCCGTGCAGCGCAAGCGGGACATGTTGACTGTAAATTTGCATTCTGCGCTGTCCAGCCGCGTCGCAGCTGTCGCCCTCTGGTTGTTTTATTCGGCGATCGGAAGGGCGTGACATACGTTAGGGCGAGCCGGTACGAGCGCAATTAAAAATAATGGCGACGTGCGTTGGAGAAAGAAAGCTAGGTGACATATAAATTTTGTAAGAAATGTGCTTTCGATGCAGCTGTCGTATCTGTCTCGCTGCTCGCGTGGCTTATATAATACGGTCATTTAAAAGGAAATCGCATGCAGGTCTTAATGTTGTGTTTGCGCCGATTGCTGCTCTATAGGGTAAAAATGAAGATAATGTTTCGTATGTTATCGGTTTCATGTGTTATCGGTGATTTGGAGTTCTATCGTGTTCACTGTACGGGCTCACGTTTTGATGTATTCTGTTCGGACAACGACGTAGAGAGCCGCTGGAACCGGTGTACTTTCATTATCTTATTTTATGTATTCAGCAGTATTCTATTTCAGTCGTTTCTGTATACCTCTACCGCACTGCCTCTTAGTATTTTATAGAGATGGGAAGAATCCATCATTTTCCGAGTCCGAATCTACGGAAGGCTCTGCTAATCCACGAATCTTACGAATCTCGAATCTTTCGAATCCTTTCCATAAAAAGAATCTGAAAAAGCCAGAGAAAAAACACTTACACTGAAAAGTGTTTTGAAGCAGAATATATGATATATTTGCTTAATGAAAAGCGAATTAAATAATAGTTCATTTTCAGGACAAAATATACCATATACTTCCGGTTAAGTGTAATTAATTTAACATGTTGTTCACCGACTGCAGGAAATACATAATTCTCGAGTCTGAATTGTTTTCACAAAACAAATCACAAATCAAAAGCAAAACATGTTACTTTAAAAAATTTAACGTAAGAGTTCCTGCTTGAACACTTTCAGTCCAAGACAACAACAACAGATAAATTAATGATGATGGATGGGGAACTTCGCCACATGAGAACAATGCAAACAATCAAACAAGAAAACACGCGCCGACCAATCAGGCTTTCGGTGGACTTCGGAGACGCCAGTTTTAAAAAGAAACAAACGAAACGTGGCTGGTGGATTCGAAAGATTCAATTCGCCATTTTGGACACTGGGATTCGGATTCCCGAATCTCGAATCCTTGTCTAGGACTCGAGGATTCGCGGATTCGGTTGGCACACCCCTAGTGTTTTATACAGGGTGTTCAAAATTAAGCTTTCACTAGCACTTTATAAATAGGCGAACAAAGGAAAACTGGTGCTACTTTGTTTTTGTTCCTTGAGTAAGAAAGAGGTGCTACATAATTAGCAGCACCTGTTTCTTACACAGGTAGCATAAAGTTATCACCCGGTTTCCTGTCATCGCTGTGTTTGCGTAGCGCTCGTGAAAGCTTAATTTAGAACACCTTGTATATGGCCTCCAGTATTCAGCATCAACACGTATAATCATGAATACGTGCAATAATGTCTAATATGAGTAAATAAAGGTCGAGGCAACACTAAGTAGCGCATGCGCAGTACGGACACGCACTCTTGTGTCGCGGAAGTTTCGTCATATCGTCTCCTATCATCTGAACGCGGTAGCGGAAGATGGGAACAGGCGTGTGTAATTGTTTCGTTGGGTGGCAGTACGGGTCCGGCGAACTATTTACCACGGTTTACTTTCGACAAGGTACGACGACATGCGTCTAATTCGCTATTGTTTCATGCATAATGGGTCGTGCGGTATAAAATTATCTTAGCTTTGCTCTCGGATCTCCGGTTGTTGACCTTTCTCCCGCCGTCCAGACGCGCGCTGCACGCAAATTACGTTCCCGCTGCGCGACGTCTGCTCGAACGGTAGAAACAACTGATGACAGAACGGCGCTAAATTTTGGGCAAATTGGCGCTATCTAAAGACATGATTGTGACTGATATGGTGAGTGACTGATAACGCTGGGAAGGCTGCCAGTGATGATTACGTGTCTTATGTTTCATGGAGGGGAGGGGGAAGAGCTGAAGTGAAGAACAAATGTGTATAATGTAGCGTTCAGAATGTTTGATACGCGAATACGATGTTACTGGTTTGTGGGGTCTTGTAAACCTGTAGGTGTAATAAGCGGTATGAATCTCCAACAAGCTTGCATCCGAGCCAAAAGGTGGCGCTGGGTCAGAAGCACAAATGTCTCTGTATCGCAGACACCCGAAGGCCTAGTAACAGCAGAGGCGGGAAGAATATCCCTCTATACGTGTTTGTGGGTATCCAACATCCTTCAGATGTCATTCGTACAATTCTAAAATTGAGACCATCCATGTGTCCATATCCATTATCCATACTTTAATTAACGACAAAATTAATTAGCGCAATATTGTAAGTAAACAGCTGATAGTTTCGGTGGAACACCTTCTATTCAGAAAAAAAAAAGACAGTTTTTCTAAATGTCTTGCTCTTCGAAACAACAACAAGAACTTTATCTTGACGGTAGTTATGTTTGTTCGTTCCAACAACAATTGTCGTGAAAGTCGAAACACAGCAGTTCTGTGCGGTGTTTTGCAATGCGTCGACGTCGCTGTTTCGAGAACAATTCGCCTTGTTATTGCGTGCCTGTGTGGACTATACGCCTGTGCGATTGCAGCAACAGTGATGGTCGTAAATATAAACGAGAGGGAACAAGTGCTCGATCAATGCTGTTAGTGGAACTCTGGAGATTAATAAATGCAGTCACATACATGAAAGGAAGCCTGCCGCGAAATATATCGGCGGTCTGCGGCGTAGAGAACGCAGTGCTGGCAACAGTGCGGTCACTTTTACTTTGTCACAGCAAAAAAGCTATAAAGAACCCGGCTGGTATGTATGACATGTCCAGACACACATCCTCCTTAGTTTGTTTTCAGATTCAAGAAAAAATGCCGTCCCCGTCCTATAATACAATCGCACGCTAAACTTCATTTACAACTGACTGTCATGCAGTGAGGTGGTAAAATAAATCTGTCGTAACAAACAACGGACAACACATTCACGGAGAGAAACGAAGACGTGATTGGTGTGTCCAGCCGGAAATAAAAGATTTGTGACATCGCGCCATGTTGTCTCCTGTTCCCCTCTCTTCCCACATCCCCCACCCCCTTCCATCGTCCCACGTTTCTAATCTCACCCATAGTTGTCCGACTGCCAGCACAGCCTCTGCCGTTAGCAGCGCGGGCAAGTATAAATATACGGGAACAAGCAAACGTCGTATTCTGGATGGCGCCGGCCAGTCGCAATTGAATAGCGGTGTCTGGCTCGTTAGTATTCCATAGTATTCTTCGTCAGAGTCCTCGTGGCGGGCGGCCATCTTACTTTGCAGCAGAGAGAGGGACGGCCTTTTGTGACACACCGCCAGGGGTCACGCTCGCCGTCGAGGGGTGATGCGGCTTGCGGTGGAATATCTGATTTTGTGAGAAGGGCATCTCGGTGGAGGTGTAGCTTTTTACGGGGTGGGTGGGGAGCTGATATCGCGGGAGGCTATTTTTGGTGTTGGGGACCGGCCCGCTGTGAGAGCTTTAGATTTGGCTTCGTTTGTGTAGTAACGGTACTGGAGGGATAAATCGCAGGAAATGACGTCATGGGTGCTGGACTAAGCGGTATTTTGCTTAGTCGTACGCAGGGTGCTCGATAAGTGCTGCGATAGCGTTTTGGATATTATAAATGGACTTTGAGGCCACTTGTGGGTTAGTCTGTTGACACAAGGGTGAGTGCGGGGTTGGGCGAGCAAAAAAGGAAAAGAAATGTACGCGGCATTTGAAGTGACTCATTATGAAACATTGAGCCGGGTCTGTTGTGTGATGGGATGATATTCTCACGACGAACGATGACTGCCCTGAATGCCATCAAGCTGTGGTTAGATTCACTTGAGTACTGCTTTTAATCTTGTTTTTGTTGAGACTTTCTGCCACTCAAACTCCTGAGGAACCCCTCCAGAAAAAGAAACAGAAACATTCCTAACAGAGCCTGCGCAAGAAGCATTGCAACCTCTCTTATGTCTGAACGTCCTACACATTACAAAACACTGTACCCGACCTCAGATAACATGAACACCAATTCGCGTCCTCTAATTGCCACGGTACAACCACAATGAATTCAAACAGGTATCCCCAGCTCACACATCCGCCATTACGCAACGCCTGCCAAAAAATCAGCGGAGTCACGCTTTTCCGTCCACCCAGTATGGGATGCAGACGACGTCTCAGCGTGACGTCATCTGGGTAAAAGAACGCCGGTCGACCAATCACCTCTTCGGTTCATGTCGTCTGCTACTTGGCGTTGATGGCTTCCGCCTCGCGGGAATCAATTCAAAACGCGACAACTTCTGTTCGGCGTGCTGCGCGTGATGCCATCAGCTGAGAGCCGCCGCAGGGTTGCTGGCATTGCAGACGAGAAATAAACCGAAAGAAGGATCGGAAGTCACGAACAGCCGTGGGCGGCCTGACGGCGGCAGGAGGAAGGTGTCGTGCGAAAGCAGAAGGGAACACCGGTTCAATTTCGGAGCAATGACTGAGATTTTAGGCTAAAGGTACCGTAAAACAGTGGAGTGCAATCTCAATTTATTGATTCGATAGCTGAGGTCCTCATGCTGTTACGTCGTAATTTTCGTCCCGATTGCACCCGTAGCTGTTTAGAAAATCAAAATTGAATCAAAATTGAAAAGAACGACCGATACAGTGTCGTACTTCGCATTACTCGTCGAGCACGACGGTAAAACTACATTGCATGCGTACAACACTGTGTCTATAAAACGGGAAAGAAAGAAAGGAAATAGGTTATGTAGTGTTGCGAATCGCTGACTTGGTAGCGTTGCCGAATTCCAACACCCTGGCAAGAACGAGTCGGAGGCCGAAGAAGCAGAGAAACAGCGTATATTTACAGAGGTTACATTGGGAAAATAGAACACAGTGGACCCGTAGGTGGCCGCTTAAGTAGCCAGCCGTCGTGAGAACGAGGTCAATCGGCGAGACAGTTCTGTGAAGCGGACCTTGGCCGCCTTTTCATCCCCACTTGAAAGGGTAGCTTGAGCGTTGGGGAAGATGGCTTCCCGCGTCCGGCAAGATGACCAAAATGGCTAGCAGCATAAGTCGTAACAGTAGCCATCGTTCAAACTGCTGCCGACGCTCTAAAGCACGTGCTCATACTTTCAAAGTAAAGCACGTAAAATATTGGTGTTAACAAAACGTGCGATTCGACTTCCCCATTAACCCGGCGTTCGCCATCGTCTCTTATGCTTCGAATCACAATGTGCACGGACTACATTACCCTCTGGCGGAGTGATACTTTTGTAACTGTAGCTCTTATATGATACCTCGGAGAAGACTTCTTGGCAACTGACACCGCCACCTTGGTACAGCTCTCGGCAAACCTGTTCAACCCTCCCCGATTTCTCTCCCCCCCCCCCCCCCCCCACTGTGAGCACATATTCAACTTCCCCAACCCAGACATAGACGCATTAAAGAAGGAATACATGAAACTTAATGAAGAGTTCGAACCACTACGCCACTATACGTTTTGCATGATATACGGAAGGCATAATTGCCTCCCAATTACACGACCCCTTATATAACCTCCACCGCGACCTGCAAGGAACACGTCTGTACTGTCTACTGGAATCGGCTCATGAGACCATCCTTCATCAAGCCGTAAGCCCAGTAATTAACAGACCGCGACACTTGTGACAGGCTGCATTACAACGCCAGAGGCTATCTTATAGAGCGACATCTTGCGAGCGCATCGCAATCATACATATGCGCATTGAAGAACTCACGTAGGTCCGTATATGCTGGCTTTGGATGTTTTATTATTATTATTTATTTTTTTTTTTTTTGTGTGGCCCGAAGCGAAGGTGCACAGTTTGGTTCATTGCTCATGCACGGATCGGGAGCACAGCGTAGGCCACGAAGAAAATGTCGTCGTTTCAATGGGCGGTCATTAAGTTGGTCATAATATCGCTATGTGTGTGCTTGTGAGGTGACGGGAACGTGTCTGGGAACAGGGTAGGTAGCAGAGAAAGACAAAATCGAATGACGTGAAAGGGTTTCGTAGCAGCGACCTTGAAGGGGCACTCAAGTGCAAGGATTTCATTTTGCGGAACGAAAAAAAGGCGTTACTTTGACACTAAGACAAAAGGAACTCAGTTCATCCGTTGCGTCGTTCGGGACTTATTAGCAGAAGAAACCTCAAGTTACGCTTTCCCTCTTCCTCTCCTTCTTAAGAAGGCAAACAATGCGCAGCAGGGTCCGATTGGTCTCCTCAAACGATTTGTCCAATCCTCGCGATGCGATCGTTTGAGGAAACCAATCGGAGGCCTCTTGGCATTGTCGCGCTTCTTCAGAAGGAGGGGGAGAGGGAAGCGTGCATTACGGTTTCTTTCGCTTATCAATCGCGAACGACGCAACGGATTAACACCGTTCCTTTTGTATTGTTGTCAAGGTAACAGAATCTTTCATTCCGCAAAGAGCAATTTTCGCACTTTAATTCCCCTTGAAAGTTCTGTTGTTATTATAGTGTAGAATTGGCTGTTCCAACATTCTGCGTCACCGTTTACCGTTTCTCTTCGGTGAGCGCGGTGCTCTCACGACAGCGTTTTATGGTTAAAGTCCCGGCTCATAAACTACGTCTTAGAGAGAGGAGTTTTTAGATCCAGTGATATTGATATTCTTCGATAACAGGGATTTTGACTACGGGTCGGAGCCGGCTACCTACACTTGCAACGCCTGAACGTTCTGCAGAAACGATCACACTATCCAGTTGTGCACGTGCACTTGACGCACAGCACGAATTTCTGGGTGTATATACAGGCTTCTCTCCTGTCTAAAACTCAAAGACCATTACTTCGGGTCCTCGCAACGTCTGTGTAATTAGAAATCACACACGGAGAACGTAATTTCTTTTCCGTTTCTTTTTGCGTGTCTTTTACTCATATATTGCTCTCAGTTATATAATTTACGTTTTACAACCTCTCGCGCGCGCTTATTTCATTCCGGCCAGCCAGTTTTACAACCGCGCCAAGCTATATTAGCCCTCCATTTTAATGCGCTGGGCGTTATCGCTCGCATCCCCGCCGCTAGTTCCAGCGTGAAACACTTTCTGTGTTTAAAACCCTGTGCCTTCATGTGAAAACGCTATCGCCATCGCCGCAGGACGGTCAGTGACCGGTTTTTTTTTTTCGCATTTATAACGAGCGCCCAAAAAGAAAAGAAATGAAACGAATGGCAGCTCTGTACGTATGCTGAATAATATGCGCTGGATGTTCAAAATAGGCGCGAGAAGCAGCGAAAAAGGCAGCAGTATCTCATTAGAATGAGCGAGCACGCGTTTTACGTTTTCCGGTGAGACGGGCGCGCGAGCGTCCGACGCGTTTACGACCTTATGCACAAATAGCAGTTGAAATGTCGCCAAGTTATCGCTGTACAGTAACAGGAAAACGGAGTGTGCTTGTATGTGGGTGTGAACGGGGTTCTAGTTTGTTCTTCTCCGTTGTTGGAAACGTGGGAAGTGTGCGAACTGAGAGGAGATTTCGCGGGCGCCGTTCGGCGTGCGCTGTTCTCGACACTTCGGCCCGTTCTGTCAGTGGCATTGCAGGTTAAAAATAGTAATTCGCAATCTAGAATCAGCAATTATCGGAGAAGCCTATATAGTGAGCATGAGCTCCAGGACTAAGCCTTGCCATCGTTGTCCGACCGCCGCATTTTAAGCGCCATCAATTGTGTGGACCAGTGATGTTTGTTTCTGTGTTCGGTCCATTCGTTTCTTACGCTCAGGGGTATGTTGCCAGCACCGCGAAATTCAGCTCATATTATTTTCCGCCATTCGTCGAACTACCTTATACACTCCAAAAAATGAACTACACCGCGTAGCACTCTCCAATATCAATGGGGTAGCATTCTGCTCAATGAGCGGAAGTCATCCCCATATCATCGTCACGAATGACAACGTTGTCTCCTTTGATTTGCTGAAAACGGAGGGCGTATGCCTTTTCTGTGGCATTATGCAGTTCAGAATTGCCACAAAAATGGCGTACGCCCCCCGTTTTTATCAAATCAAGGCAGAGAACGTTGTCATTCGGGGCGATGGTCGGCTAGGAGCGTGCTATGCGTTGAAGCTTTGTTCTTAGAGTATACTTGAAACATTGACACATTGAATCACAAAATCGTACACGCATATGTATCCTATCAATTTCGCCTCATTCGTCAGGAGACATAGACCGCCATCGGCCTCTAACGAAGCAAACAAGCACACAAAAACATACAATGCGTACTCTTTCACCATGACAACCTCTCCCTTTGTACGCGCACGCTCTCTAATCACCCTAAATGCCACACATACACATCCCAGACATCTACAAGATTGTGACCTTGCGGCAAGAGAGACTGACTGTGTTTTCAAAAGGAACGTCATTTGGAGTGGTCTCTTGTCATGCCGTGACGCTGATTGCAGGGTACGTGTGGTGCTCTCTGGTGGTGGTGCTATATACTATATACGCTCTCTGGTACCGTCACGCCCGCGAAATGGATGGGTTTTCATCACCCTAATGGATTGTTACACGGACGCCCAACGCGTGGACACGACAGTTCGTACGGATGCGGAAATGTGAAACTGGACGGATTCATAATGGGTTCAACTGGAATCGTAATTGCTGAGGAGGCCGCCCGTACGTTCGTCTGCTGGCGTCATTACGGGGTTTGGTTTCGTTTTTATATACGAAATTTCGTATATAAAATATATATAGGTACTTGATATTGTGTTGTGACGTATCGTGTTTAAAGGGACCGAATGGAGGACGTGCTGTTCGGGGTTGGACGTTGTTTGTGGGTCATCTTGTACAGAACAATCTTTGTTTTTCTGTGATGCAGTTTCTCTCTCTCTCTCTCTCTTTTCGCGTTCTCTTCGTTGCATGTCAACCGCATCGTATTTGCATTTCCTATTTGGATTTTCTCAAATTTTGTTAAAAGAAAAGAGAGATAAGACAAGATAAAAAGAATCGCTGCAGAATTGGTGTTTTGGATTATAGGCTCCTTTGCTCGAATAATTTATTCATTAATTTATTTGTGATGCTGTTAGTCTCCGTAGGGACTGTTACTGACAGAAATAGACTCGGGTAACAGAAAAAAAAGAACCTCCCAGTTCATTATACAAGCAAAAACATGAACAGGGTAATAGCGCAAGCGCGACGAAACTTTTGTAAGCAACCACGCTAGAGAGTGCATCAGTAAAATAAAAATAAAAAATAAGTAACGTAAATCATCAATATCTGTAACGGACTAGGGCATTCCGTTCCAGACATCAATTGCCAAAGGAAAAATAAAATACAATGGATATTTAGAAACGTCCAAACATGCGTATTGTGGCTTGACATGCCTGAACCGGCGTAATCTTTCAAATATTCCGTCCGAGTAACGTACTTGGTGATGTCAGTATTTAATTTTTAGCGGTACAAGACAAATAGAAACTAAAGTTTAGATATCTTGCGTCGTTTTGATAGGAATTCTAGTTGTTAGTTAGACATTATGATATGGCGTTAGGCATCAGAATATCACAGCACGCGTAGTTCATAGCAACGTCACTAGTATGTAGGGTTGCCATCTTTCGTAGCGAAAAATACCGGCTAAGGGAGAGGAGGTGGAATACAGGGAAAGGAGGAAATGTTCGCAGGAAAGTAAGTGAGGGGTGGACAGCATACAGAGAGAGAGAGAGAAAGAACGAGCGTACTGGCTCAAGACAACGATGATAATAATAATGAATAACTAAGAAAACGACTGGTGCCTACGGAGTTGGATCTGTGCTTCAGATTTATTCAAGCTGCAGTGGAATGGTGAAAGGAAAACCCCGTAAAAGCCCCTATGAAAGGTGTTGAGCGATTCACAAATACCGGCAAAAGGCTGCCGGTATCACCTTCCTACCGGCAACCGGCAGAGAGAGCAAATAACCGGCCGTGCCGGTATAATACCGGCGTGTTGGCAACCCTACTAGTATGACGTGCGCGTGATAGCGCGTGGTGATGAAATTGAGCGAGCAGAATGCGAGTGCAGGAAACGTAGGGACTTGTTCTGGCCCTTGTTCACTTTTTAGAAAACGGACAAAGAAAAGAAGCGCCGATATTTCGAGCAGACGCTGATCCTAAAGAACAGTCTGAGGCACTTTCATTTCCTTAGCAGCTCACTGGATTTTCTACCCGTCTGATGTGTTTAGTGTGCGCCCGTGCGGCGTATGCAGCTAAGTTGCAGACGCAGGCTACTATAGTTCGGAGGAATTGGTCTGGCCCGAGCAGACTATTACCTTACGGCGTCTGAGGCAGATGAGCCTGGACAAAATAACCTGGTTACCCGTTACGTAACTCTGAGCGATCTCGCTGTCTTATATAGCATGCCTTATAGTGAGAAGGTTGTTGCTGTGCACAGCACAACAATACTGGTCGCCCTATCCTGCACTTGCGCCGGCGGACCTGCCACGGGAACGTCGTCCATCATGGCGTAAACAAGGTGCAGCAAATCCAAGTACGGCTATAATCACGTTTGCAGCGAGGACCCGCAGAAAATCCGGACCCTTATAACCAGCCTAAATTATTGGGCATTATTTATCAGTAACCCCGGAAGACGGTCACCCAAAATGTTCCACGCCGCGTTACGAAGGAGGGTTCGTCGGAGCAAAAGGGGTGCAATTAGGGGTGTAAATTGAAGGGCCCTCGAACCTCGTCGAACCTGTATTCCGTGCGCAAGAATCATCGTTCCTATTGAGTTGTACGGCCAGATTTTGTGCTGGTTACGCGGCGAAACGCTTTGGGGGAAGATGTATGTAAATGTGTTGAGGGGAATCCGGGTGGGGGGATTTAATGTTTCCTACGATGAGGGGATCGTGGGAGGGAGAGGACGAGATGCAGGTGTTGGTTTCGTGATGGTGACGATGAAGGTTGAAAAGCATTCGGTTGAGATATGAGGACGATTTCTTCGGCTTCTGCAGAGGCCGTGTTGCGGTTCCGCGATCCTGGTGGCGCCGAGCTCATTTCGACATTTCATTTTTATTTTACAGTCTGTGTAGTTCTGTACTAGCGTGTGCAGCGGTAGATTTCCTTGGAACTGCGTGCTCACTATAATCACTCGTGACGAGGAAAGTCTCGGTTTGGGCTGTCGTCCGTATTGTATCTTGTTTGTTGCGTGTTGCCCACGTTTAGGCTCTCCTCCATCTCATCGTCATCATTTATTGTTGTTGTCCACCAGCACCATCATCCACCGCCATCTTTCATGTAGATCCTGTGCCGAGCGTATAAATGCGACGTTTCACGCCAGGTTTACGAAACCAATTCGGGTGAACCACAGAACGTGTAGACGAGAAAGCGCCCAAAATCATCTCCTGTACCCTAAACCAAGCTATGGGAGCGGCTCCTTGTAAAACCAAATTAAAGGAAAAAAAAACATAATAATCGCAAATATAAAAAATACAACAAAACAGAAAGACGAGGCATTTTTGACGATGCGTCGCGCCTGAACAAAAATCAGGCGCAAATGAACTAATCTCACAGAGCCCGGTAATTGTCCCGACCGAACCTTCTTCTTTTCCCTGAGTCTATTTTTCATTCCTCGTCTCGTCTCGCCTCCCCCCCCCCCCCTTCCTCATCCTGTCTTCTTCTGTCTGCTTCATCTCCCGAAGTCGCTCGACTTAGTCTGCTCTCGGCAGGTGGGTACACCTGTTGTCCTCTGTGCCATTTCTCCGCCGTGCGTTCAGCAGCAGAGCGACTTCATTAAGACCTCCTCATAAGACGTACGTGCCCAGGTGTGCACGCACGCATGCGCGCACACACGCACGCACATTTCTTCGCGCCTTTTGGTGTTTTTACATTTTGTTCGATTGGATGTTAGGAGTAAGGCTATATAGTTGAAACAAAGGCACACCAGTCAGCGCACCGTCGACAATGGCAAATTGCCTCGGCTTGTTCTCACCGGGTGATGAAGTGAAAGCTGAAATTAAGGGGATCGCCTCTTAGGTTCTGATGGCGTACTCTTTTCTTTTTTTGCGTAGGCAATGTCGCGCCTTCAGCTGGAGATAATTGGACGCACGAATTGGGTAATTTTCGTTTTTATATATATATGTGTGTATGTCTTAATTCCTTCGCAGTCCGTACGTATAGTGAAGACGAGGACTCGAAGAAAGGGACTTTTGTGAGCTAGATGGCGCTGCGATGTTCAAAATGGGGGGATGATTGAGATGTTAATTGGCGCCGACGACGCAGTAGGTGAAGCACAGAGGTGTTGCTAAATTGAGTTCGTTGAATGTTGCTCACGGTTATACCTATTCAGAGGTGTGTTATCTGATGAACGTTTTTTTCGTCTCTATGACGAACTGGAAGTCGTGCTTGGTTAGGAGAACGATCGTGATTCATGAGCTCTTTATGCTGAATCCAGGCAGTACGTCTCAGAGGGGGAGGTCAGCAACACCTCTTTCGACATGCTTGGTTCATCTCATCAACCCTGTCAGGCTTTGTCGTTAGGAGTATGCGGGGACCTCTCTGGTCAACGCAGGCGAAAAACAAGACTTCATAATTGCTGTTGACTGCCGTAGTAACGGAACTTTACGACACAAAACACTCATTGCAACCCACAGCACGATATATGATATGGTTATCACTCCTCATTCTATATAGTGGTGTGTGTATTCACATTTTGAGGTAACGGCGTTCGGGATGTTGATTGGCTGGCTGGGAACTTGTTATACGGCGAAGCTGCAGTTTTTAAAGGGGCGTGTAAAGTTCCTCGAACCTCCTTCTTTTATTTTTTATTTTTTTGCAGCTTTTTTAGAAGCGCGCAGTTCCCGAGAACTTTAGTTCCCTAGAGTGCACGGAGCGGCAGCGATCTCCCCCACCTCCTTCCTGCGTGTGGTGACGTCAGATCAGCGGAGCACTTTGATTGGCGCGGGAGAAAGCAAGGCGACGGGACGGCAACCTGCTCTGCTTCAGATGCGGGGCTGGCGACGCCACATACAGCCGCAAAAAGAAAGAGTGAGAGAAGGAGAAAAGGCGCACGCTTCAGTATTGGGCGACTGACATGGCGTCGCAGACTGGCAGCCAATGGAAGCAATTTTTCTGACCTGGGAGATTGGAATCTCTCTAAACTCGTATGTCTTGTGGAAATATGTATCCCAGGGCTTCTCATCCTTATTTCTACGTTGTGAAACGTGTCCCAAGAAGTACGAGCGCCAAAAAATATGTTTCTTTTTCTACACATCGTCGTCGAAACGCTTCTGCCAACCGAAACTTGCCGTTTGCGAGAGCGACACATCGCCGGCGAAGACACTGTTGCGATCCCTCCGCCCTTGCAACGCAAAGATATTGCTTCTGCGGCAGTGTTCTTGTCTTTCTCTTTTAGCATCCTTGATGAGCCGTATAATATCTCGTGTGAGCGGGCGCTCGCGTATCAAACTTATGCGCATACCGTATGAGGCAGTGCGGAACCACGGGTTGCCGCCATTAGGGCCAGTTTTCCGAGCTCCGAGACGACGGCTACACTGTAATTAAGGGAGTATATCTTTTATGCTCCACACGAAGAAGCCGCGTTGTGCGCTTGGGCTTAACAGCACGCCCTGCCTCCGGTCAAAATTTTCGCTGACGCCGTCGGGCTTGTTTTGCGAGCGAGTGAGCGAGCGGCGATCTTTTTGGCCGCGTGGCTATACGAGTGTGGTTCCTCGAGCTGGATGGTTGTTTTGTATGCAGAGTCGGTTGGAGATGGTTTTCTTCTACGTCGTGCGCAGTCCCTGGACGTCCGAAATGCGTCGTCACTCCTGCTTTCTACGCCAGATCTTGTTTCATCGTTTTGCGTGAGCTTGTTTCTAGGTTTCTAACGTGGTCGCGTTCTAAGTACATGTTTCGGACGCTTTGCGTTCCGTTGCGTGTGTCAAGGATATGTCCTCGATCTTGAGAAGGAAAGGCAGAAAACGTGAAGAATAAGAAACGGAGACGACGGACTGTCTGCAGTAGTACACTCTAACAAAAAAAAAAAAAAAGAAAAAAAGAAAGAAAAAAAAACAAGGAGTAGACGGGGAGTAATTGCAGCTTCTACCCCTAGACTACAGTTACTTCCTCTTTTAGTCCCCTAACCCTGATATTTACTCCCGAGGACTGCAAATTGTCACTGAACTTGGCAAATGGTCTTCGGAATGCAACAATGTACGTCAATACGTGCTCTTTGTTAATTTGATGGCATAAGGCTGCATAACTCAGCCAACTTAGCAATTTTCCACCCGCACAGAAAGTAAGAAACATTTAGCGTTTCTTTCTACGCAAATTGCATGTCGCAAGCTTTTATGTCACTCGATATATCGCGGTTGACGGTCTGATTCGAAGTATCTTCGTGCATGGACACAAATTATGTACTTGGAACTCTTAGAACATAGCGTGAGAAACGGTCTCTGCTCTGTGACATTCATTTACTCCTGAAAGGGACTGTTTTTTCTGGCAATGCATTTATCCCCAGAAGGAGTAAAAATCTCATCGTTTCTTGGAGATAAAAAAATCTTCTTCTTTCTTTTCTTATACTCGGTAACATATACGCCGAAAAAAACGAGGACATTGACAAATTTGCAGACGGTACTCATGACGGACCGATGACACCGATTGAGACGAAGAAGCAAGAAATTCGAAAGTCGAGGTGATACCTCTTTCTTGAATCGAACCCTAAAACGGGGGATACAGAATAAAAAGAAAGTTTTCTACTGCACAAAAGCGGACGAAAAGGATTTGAAAAAAAGAAGGAGTCGAAGAGAACAAATATCGGAAAGTAAGCGAAATTAATTACACGCCTTCTTCCTGGAACAGACCCTGCCGCGGTGCTTTGTGAGATTCCCTCTTCTCCAAGATTGCACAATTTGATGACTTCCTCTTAAGCATATTGGGCTCCCCAACCCGCAAAAGAGCGGACTACTTCCTAATTTCAGTTCTTCTCGCTTTCTTTCCTTCTTCTTCTCAATTCTTTTGCTATTTTCGAGTTCCCCCTTTCACATTCTCCATCACTACTGCTACTATAGTTCCTCTTCCTCCTCATTTCGTTCCTCTTCCAGCCCTTTCTTTTTTTGGTCGCTTTCGTCCTTTTTTTCTGGCAGATGAGGCCGTGGAAGATTGATGTTCACATTTACGTAAGATGTCGGCATATCAGCTGGAAAGAGGGGAAGTGATTCATGCCTCCCCATTCGGCACCAATTCCGGCTCCTTTTCTTCGTTCCTTTGTTCGAGCTTTACGCATACCGATTAACGTATCATTCACTACGTATTGATGGGTTAGCGGACGAAAACAAAGAAAATACGAAATCGATACCACCGGTTGCGAAATTTGGTTTTCGAAGGGGTTTTCCAAACGAAAAAAGGCTTTCGGTTGCACGTTCCTGGTAGACGATGCCGGAAGATAGCTTACCCTGGATTACTGGTAGACCTATTAAGTAATCAATTACAAGTAACCGAATTAATGTACTTAATTACGTTTTGAGTAGTGAGGTACTTCAAGAGATTATACTTTCGATATTGGGTAATAGTTACTGTAACTTAACCATACGTTTGCGAGTGTTATTTGTAAGGCACTTGGAGTTACTTTTGAAATTACTTTTTGTGCGAAGAGGCCTTTTTTTCACCGTTTTACCGTGACATTTTTTTTAGGCATTAACCAACTGTCTGCGGTGCTTTTGCTGCCCAAGTCTGGCATATTCGCAGATTTGTAGTCATCGTACTCCGGTACTATAAGTGATTTAATTTGTCCTTTCAATAAACATTGCCATGTTTGTAGTGCGTTCCCCGTAATAATGTTTTTCTTTTCTTCTTCGGTGTATTCCGTTTTAGCGCAGCGAAGCAGCTGTGGCTATGAGCGGTGTTCAAACGTGGACAGATAAAGAAAAGACAGTGAAGAGGGAGTGGGGGACAAGAAAAAAAAAAGTTGTACGTCAAAATTATATATATTTAAATGAATCTTACTCGGTGGAACCCAGTTACTTATCAGAGCAACTGCAATTGTAAGCAAGTTGCAATTTTGATTTGACAATTGCAACCTGCAATTGAATTTTTTTATGAGCACGTAGCTCTGAAAAGTAATCTTTAGAGGTGCGATGATGAGTTGCGCTTTTGAGAAGACATTGCGTTCGAGCGCGTGTCGTATCCGTCTCGCTCTTGTTCGTGTTTTTCTGTCTCGATTGCTCTTCCGCTTTTTGACCCCCGCAGGAGGATGTTGCCGATATCTTTGATAGATAGATAGATAAGTGCTTTATTTCGACATTCTATACATTACAAATTATAAGGCGGGACCGCTAGGCACGCCTGTAATGCGATCCCCGTAAAATTACAGTGATTACTAATGATCTGATACGCCTAGAAAAAACACAACACTTTTTACAAGACAATGAAAACAACAACAACAACAAAAAATGATCAGAAATAACTTTGCCGAGACAGTTTCAGCGTAAATACATAAACAGCAGTAAGCGTTACAAGAAGGAATAAATAGAAGAAGTCAATCACAGCAGATTCGACAACAGCCGTTTAAACATCTCGAAACTAGGTACTTCTCGTACCTGTGACGGAAGACTATTCCAATGCTTTCCCGCGAAGTAACAGAATAACTGTAGACCATAATTTGGAAGCAGTGATAACGCGAACGTGGATAAGAACTGCTGCCTCACCTATACTCTTTCTTGTACCTTTTACAGGCAAGCATGATGACACCGTGAGGGGTCGAGCTAAACGCAAGTCGGCAGCTTTGCAAGGTTCGGCGTGAATGGTAAGTTGATCTTTTTGACATAGTCCTACGGGAGGACATTCCTTCTCAGCCATTACATCCACTTCTGTATATTATGAAATCTACGTGGCATCGGCCACGTAACTCTCTCACCACTCCTCTTCCGCAATGCGTCATGCCGTGAAATGACGTCATCTGGGAAAGTCCTTGTACAGGTTGACTCTGGTCTTATAGACCACCCTCTGTTTACTAACATGTGACGTCACGAGAAGACTGGTTCGAGGTTATATATTGTTGTGATGGCCAAGAAGCGGGGAGAACCCGATAAGACTGATAGGAGGCTGATAAGACTGATGGGTGGCGTACTTTGCGCAGCGGCTAAATGTTATCGATAACGTAGGGGCTCAGATAGTCTATTATGGTGTCTGCGATGCAGTCTCTGCTTGTGACGTGGCATCGGTCACTGAAGAGGTCGTTCGTCCCACTATCACATCAGCGACTCAACATAAAAAAAAACAAAAAAAAACAGAAGGACGTGAGATAATATCATAGGAGAGCGTTAAAAAAAAAAGGTGACTGATGGCAGGTCGAAGAGAGGAAAGCATTATACACAGAGCCTATGTATCGCGAACACCGATCTAAATCCTTGAAAGGGTACATCCTCCACATGTTTCCTCCTCCCGTTTTCTTTATACTCGCTTATCTTACGTGTACAACCTCCTCCTCCTCTCCGCCGATTTTTTTTTCGCAGTCGACAGCCAATTTCTTTGCGGAATAAATACGTTCGCTAATTGAGTTACTTGCCGGCTTTCCTTTCATTTGTTGCATTTCTCGGGCAAGGAGGCCCAAGTCACCTCCCTCCCTCATTTTCGTCAACGAATCGTCTCCTCTCCGTGTAGCTCACGTTAAATTGACCTCCTCTGTTCCGTGTTGTTCCTTCTGTGAAGCTTTAAAAAAAGAAAAGAAGAAAAGAAAAAAATCGAGGCCTGATTTGGAATGGGGTGGGGAGTGAAAGATAGTGGCTCCTTTCTCATCGTAATATGATGGCGGTGAGAGTGAGCTGCAAGTGCTGATAAGACGGAGTGTTAATGGTGCATTGCGTGCAGGAGGAAGAAGAGAAAATGGTTTGGAGGGGAGAGGGTATAAGGTGAGATTCATTCCGATGGGTGGCAGAGATAGGTGCGAGGAGTAGATGAGCTCAATTTAGAGGGGAACGGGAGGAAGGTGGAGGGGTATGGCGTTGGTTGCACGAATGACCGATAGTTCATTAGTGGGAGGGGGGGGGGGGGGTGAACAGGCTCCGTTTGTCAGGCGGTGTGGGGGTGACTCAGGGTTGTATGGGAAATGGAGGTGCAAGAAGTGTTTGCCGCACTTCGGTGGTAAAGGGCAGACGAGGGTTTGCTGGGTATTTTTTGAGTGCCGTATTATCTGTGCATCTGTGATGTATTGGTAAATCCAAGTGAGAATCAAATAAAATCATCTCGTTGACGCTGTTAGTGTTTTTTTTTTTTTTTTCAGTCAACGTGCAATACGTTGGCATCTGACGCGATCACATAAGAGTGATGTAAACCATACACTCTAGAAACGGCACTATAGTCATGCGTCGCTCCGAATGATTTTGGAAACGGATGGCGTGCGCTTTTTTGTGACACTTGGTATCCATGTTAACGGTCACAGAAGGCGTACGCGCCGTTCTCTCCTAAAATAGTCGCGATCCCGCGCGTTCTGTGTGTTTTGGTAAGATCTCCCTAACCTTGACTTATTTTCCACAACCACCATCATCCATACTGGACCTTGCACGTCGCCAACACATTGCCACTCTTTTCCCTCTCTTTCTTGTCCTTTCCCAATACGTAGAAGTTCGTTGACCTCCCCGGGCACTTCTCTCCCTGCGACACACTCAAGTGTTGCTGAGACATGGCAGCTCGGAAATGCCACTATATTCGCGAGAAAAGGCCCAGCGTCCAGATTTATGGAGGCCGTCGTCGTCCCTTCGTGTGACAGCGATTGCACCCCTCCTCCCCCTCCTCCCGCGTGTGTGTGAGAGAGGTGAATCATTGGGGCTGGTAATCGTCGCTTGAGTAATCGCGCAGCGAAATTAAACGCCTTCTTTGGGCCCGCGTGTGCAGTGTGTCCCTTAATTGAAATCGACTGCTCACTGTGCTGCTGGAGCAAGCACTATATGTATGTGTTCCTGTGCTGGCGAGCGACCGCGTTGTTCGCGGAGTGGACGAGTGGGGGAGCGACAGTCGCGAGTGCGGCGGAAGACTGTCTGTGGCCTGGTAATTGTGTTTGTTGCGAGGATGCGTTTTGAGTGAGTTGGGTTGGGTTAAAGTTTGGAGAAGTGTGTTTTGGAGTCGAGAAGGGTTGAGGGGAGTGGGCGCGGCTATAGGGAGTGTATTGGGGGAGGGGGAGTTGGGAAATTTGGAGTGAAGTTCAGTGTCGTGGTGTTTGAATTGATAGTAGTCTGGAGCGGTGATAGCGTGGTGGGGGAAAAGGGGGAAGCGATGTGATAGAACGACGACACGAGAACGACGTGTGTTAGGTGTAGATTAAGTTAGCGAGTGTTAATCGAGGGGGAAGGTTTTTAACAGCGTGAACGGTAGACGGCGCTTAAACGTACAGTGTTGTGGTGGTGCTTGAATGGGGATCGTCCGATCTGCACGCAGTTTTGCATGTGTGAGCAGCGGCATCTGGACAGAAGGTGGGAAAGAGGTGGAAAAGGGAAAAAAGGACACTTGGATTTTTGTCTGTTGCAATATCTTTGTGACGTACATCATACAGCAGCGACTGAAGCCCAAAGCTATAGTACGGTTCTAATCGTATAGAATTTACGAGCTCTTTATTTCCAGGACAACAGCATTCCCGTGATTCGCTTAACATGTGCGTGACGTTACCCTGAGTCTGGTGTGCTTAGGGACCCCACATACAAAGAGTGGTCAGTTCGTAGGTTGAAGTTTCAAATATGTGAGTCTTCGCGCTGTCATGTCTTGTGTGGTGTGTGTTCGGGTTCCTCTGCACCTCAGACTCCACACGATGTTGCACACATCTAACTTACACCAGCTTCTTTGCATTTTATCCCGGCGTTCTGTCTCGGTTAATGTGCTTCGCGTTCTCCTGTTATATCAGGTCCTCCGCAACTCACCGAAAACAGAAAAAAATAAAAAATAAAACTGCAGCCATTCATTAAATACGTAACCCAAGCCGTTGCACCCTCACTATTCTTTTTTCTGGCAAGAAAAAAAAAAAAGGAAAAAAAAAGAAGACCAGCAAGTCGCACCGAATCTCCGCTACCACCAACTCTCATCACACGAGCAGAAAAAAACAAACGACGTATAGGCAAACTTCCTGACTCGCAGGTGCGTCCAAATTAACTCTCTCACGACCCTTCGGTGTCTAGCCAGCACTCGCTGGCTTCCTTGAGCAGACGACCCGTAACTAATTGAACATCACGCAGGGGGAGCACAAAAAAGAGGTAAAAAGAACGAAATATAAAAAATACTAGCATTCCCTCAGAAAACTCACAAGGACGCCAGTGGCTTCCCTAAGTACAAGACTTCCTGGAAGAAGCTGCGTGGTGAAGGAGTCCAAAATGGCTAGCTTACGTCAGATCGGCGTGCGAGCTCACGTCGAAGGACATCGTATATTTTCTCATATGGCTCTCTGTTTCGGACTTAACCTTGGAGAGGCGTTGGAGTAATATGGTCCTTGGTTGATCCTCTCCGTACAATATACAATGCAGGGTCGGCAGGACGCTGTGTGTATATAAGCGGATCATGGTGTGTGCTATACAGGACCGCAATTAACACAAAGGGATTTGTGGTGAAGGTTCGGGGGCGGAAGTTCAGGGTTGTTTCCACGACGTGCGAAGATTGAGGTATTGCTACTGGGCGTCTTGTGCGGATGACGAGCTTCAAGGGCGAGAAGTGACAGCGGTGTTGGATCGAGCGAAAAGTCTTGTCGCGCAATACAGTGGTAGCCGAACTACTTGAAGAAGGAAGAGTTGAGGATAACGTGGAAGATGGAAGATTCTAGTGGAAGAAAAAGCGAAAACACTGTTCAGAGATCCCAAGTTCCGTTCCGTGTTATGTTGAGCATTCATGCGGCGCGGAATTCCAGAAGTGGCGTACTGCGCACTTTAGCAGACGACAACCGTCAGCGTCTTTTCCTGTCGTCTGCTACAGAATAGTTTGTGGCCCTGTCGAGTAGGATTATTCACTTACGGTTAGCAGTGTACGTGGAGACGCGACGTTGAGCGCTCGCGCTCACGTGACTTCAGCTGTACGACATTTTTCGTAACTTTCGCAGGAGTATTCTGGGGAATGTCGCTCATGTGAACACATGGTTAATGGAATTTTCGGCTGGCACATCGAATGAGAGGATGTTGTTTTTGTTTGTCTGCAGTTATCAGAAAAAGAAAAAAAAAAGATGTCTGTTACCCGGGTAACACTGTTGCTGGAATACGGTCGCGCTCCTTAAAACTGTCATTACCTGATCAACATGATTTGATCGCGGCATGGTGAACCAGCCATATCAACAAAGATATATAGGTCGAACCGCAATACGGATCCAGCCCCCAACTTGTGAACCGTGAGTAAAAACGGAAGGAAAATTTTCTCTCGAATCCTATACAGTACACTGCAGCCACTCACTCACTTTTATCGTGTAAGTTCAAAAAGACAGCAAAGCAGCACAGCACAAGCTACAAACACGAGAGAGAGTATAGACAAGATGGCGGTGCCAGCCACCCATTGTTGTGAGACTGTTGCAGTTTTTCTGTCAATTACCGGGAAATAAGTGGATTGTGGTCTAGTTACGGCGCATTAACAAAACAAAATAGTTGTACCCATATTTCGCTGTTCAGTAAGCAGCCGTCTTATAGGAAAAAAATAACCCGTTCATATCTCGTTAACGTGAACCAGTTGAACTCAAAACAGAAGCCAACATACGCACACTTGGCGTCACGATTGGCTCGTTTCACGTTCATTGAGGGCAGCAACTGCAAATTCAAAGCCCAGTGAGCCCATAAAGCCGCCGTCGCCAGACGGTACACAAAAGGAGAGCCATCCGCTGCATCATCGTATAGCCGACCCCCGAACGCTTCTGAAGAATACGCGTCCGTGTCCGCTCGAGTGCGCATGCTCTGAACCGAAACCAAAACTCAAGACTAAAACAAAGACCAAAGACTTCCCTGCGAGTTTTTATCGTCGTCCTTTATACGATTATACGGACGTTATGATTAACTTGCCCCCAATGTTTTTTTTCTCTCTCTCTTGCTTACTTCGGGCCTACTCTAGTAGTATACGGTCGTTAAGGTTTTTCGCTTTGGATTTCATGGAGGAAGTTTTTCGAAGGTTGAGCCGAGCTTCAAAGAAGAAAAGAGAGGAAATGTAGTGCGTGCCGTGTTTCCGCCAATTGTGTCTTGCACGTCTTGTTGTGTTAGGCGGGAAAATTTGACGAGTTAAGAAGCCTAAGTGGCAGATGCACTTCGCTACTCAGGTTTATGTCAAGTTTTGTTCGTTTTTTTTTGTTCTCTTTTCTTTTTTTGAGGATTTGGTGTATCCTTGTTAGCGGGAGATGGAATTTACTGGAACCGTAGCTTGTTCTGTGGTGTGAGTGCGACCGCTAGGCATTAAATGTTTGAGAATTATTCCAAGACTTTACACGCGTCAATCGATCACTCAACCAACCAACTAATCAATCAAATCTTTATTTTCGCCAAAAATATTTTGATGGAGAGCCGGGAGAAAAAGCTTATTTCCTTTTGGGTCGTCTATATAGTGGACACAGAATCCTGTCGTTGGTGATACATGCTAGAAACTTGGAGGTTGTGGGGTGGAATCCCACAGCCGATTTTTCTGTCCGACGTTTTGCTGGGTTTTGCGGCAAACATTATAGGCACATGTTGTCACAGTTGTCCCTGAAGTCTGCCCAGGCCATGTACTATCTCCCCTGTCCCCCTGTACAGTCCCCCAGTCCCCCCCTGTCCCCTGTCCCCCTGTCTCCTAATACAGAATTTAAAATAAACATTGAGCGATTTTTGCATCGCAATTTGTCATCTGCAGCAACCCTGTCAGCTCTCCGTTTCTTTGTGCAGAACTATACTAAGATAAAATCCCTCGATATGAAACAACTTCTTCTGTTCTTCAATTCCGAACCGAGCGAGAGTTCGCGCGCATGTTTCATGCAGGGACTGAAACCGGGAGGGAACTGAAAAACGCTTGGAACCCAAATTTTTACACGAAATCCTAACCGGAACGTAACCGCAATTCATGATCGGCAATTAACCGAAACCGTAACCCGTACCGAAAAATGTGATTTCGCTTACCGGTTCATAAGAACCGGTTCAAGCGTGAACGCGAGCAACTTTGGATGCGATATTTGTATCGTGTTACAACTCTGATTAGTGGTGTAGTACGTGTTTCTGTTAAAGTATAGATCTCATCGTCATGTGTTTTTCATTCAGCAGTTGTGTAGACAACATACCATCTATGCGCTTGGACCCATAATCGGATGATATAATCGGTGCATGGCAGATGCCATTGCACCACCCTTTCAGAGCGCAACAGATAAATGTGTTCATTTTTACCCATTTGCATTTTGTAGCTCATTTTGCGACATCCTCGCAGCCTGCAGATACGTCCTGGGGAAAACCGAAAAAAATACCGCTTCAACTGTTTGGTTACCGGTAACCGCAAATATTAAACCTGCGAATCCCGTAACCGTAACCGCTTTCAGAGTTCTGACACTGAACCGTAACCGTAACCGAACCGATAATCATTTCGGTTTCGGGCCCTGGTTTCATGTTATGTTTAACTTCATCACGAACAGCGCAGTCAAAGCGTGCCTCGCAACGGGAGTTGAAAATCGCCCTGGCATTTCAGATTTCGCCGCAGTTAAAACTCCCTTTGGGCAGCGCACAGAGAGAACGGCTGGATTTTCTCGGCGAAACGGCGCGAAAACTTCGTCGCTCTCAGTTTCCAACCTGTCTTCCTTTTACGCCTTGGATCTCGGTCTACGGAGGACGTAAAAAAACTTTTTTTAGGGCGTCTTTTTTGTAGCCGACATCCAATCTCCTAACAGCTCGCACGCGCGCAAAAGGGGCTACAAACGCGAGGCCCTCGCGAAAGCTCTTATTTATACGTCTCCCTTTCGCACGTGTAATATACCTGTGCGCTTCCGAAGTTCAACGCTATACGCAGTCTGCCTGTTTTCGAGCTAAACCGCAGGTTTTCGATTTGGACGCTCAACAGATGTGGACGTTCCCATACAAACAGTAGACATCCATGGCAAATCGCCGAACGAAAAAAATGAAAGCAATACCACGGAACAGGCAAGACATGACTGAACTTTGAAGTAAAATGTAAGCGAGCTGGTGTATGTACTTCGGTGTTCGCCCATTTCATCGAACACCGTTTTAGTCGAACGCCTTTTCGTCGAACGCCGTTTCATCGACGCCTGACTAAGGTTAGGTTAGAACATCCTTTTACGTATTTCACGTGTTGCCGCAAGGAAAAGCGGCGGCCACCGTTTCGACGAAACAGCGTTCGGTGAATCGGCGTTCGATTAAATGTCCATATTTCGACGAAATGGCGTTCGATGAAATGTTACGGAACCGTATACTTGACGTTGGCAACACGTCCCTGAGCATGGGAGAAGGACAAAACACAAACACAAAAACGTTCTTTGAGCCTTGTCTTGTGCTATTCGTTTTTGTGTTTGTCTTTTGCCCTTCCCCCATGCTGAGGGACATGTTGCCAACGTCAAGACATGGCTGTCTGAGACACAGATACACGCATCTTGATCTCCGCATTTCATGTTTACGTCTGCGACCATGGCGCCAGTCTTGTCTCTGATTTCGAGGTTAGCTCGCAAGCTCTTTCGCTTTTGTTTCTCTTTCTTTCCATCGGCAGTATAGCATGTGGCCTGGTGATCGGGATACGACTCTGAAGGATCGGGTGGTCTTTGCAGTGTTTAGTCTTGCTGGCATGCCTGAGGCAGTTCATTTCGCACGGCGCCCCTGTTCTCTCGGCAGGGTAAATCTCGGTGTTAGGTTTACATCCGTTGGTTGAAGGAGATGGTGTCGTGTTTGTACGGACCAGAGTTCCAGACCCATGTTTCCAGGGGTACTGATGATGGTTGTAGGATGTGCGCGCGTGCTTGCATGTGTACACCGATGAAGGTTTCCCTCTTTCTCTGTGGTATGATCGTGTTCGAATTCATGTTATTTTCTTCCTTGTTCTTCCTTGATTTTGACCAGAACCACCTGATTACAGGTTGTTAAGTGATAGCTTCTGGGGCACACCACCGTGTAGGTCCGTCTGTAAAGCTAACTATACATTTTTTTGGTTTGTGGCACAGCCACTATTGCAAGCATGAAGCGGTTGCGGGTAATGCGAAAAAAAGTGCTCTTAGAGTGGTCGCTGGTCTAGATCTTCTTTCACATGCAACACGTTTGTTTGACTGTTATGGAATCATTCCAATTTCGAAGTTTTATAAAAACAAGTTAACTTTGACGTTTTTAACGTGCACCCAGAAAAGCAGCACTGTTTTCTCTTTAACTCTGTAATGTATGCAGGCCAACATATATGGTTACTCTACCCGAAGAGAGCTCTGGTATCAAATTGCGGTAGACTATCTTTAACATATATATTGCCATCAATATTCAATCAGTTTATCGATATGAAAGTTGACCCTTTGTTACTAACCAGAAGAGATCGTTTTTCGTTTTTCTTGCGATAGGCATCTGTGTTACGCGGGTTGTATGGAGTTACTTACACACACACACACACACACACACACACACACACATAGAGATACGATGATGAGATGCATGTTGCACACAATTGCATGTTGCCCTATTGTGTTTTGTATATCGTTTATACTTCTTGTCACGTTTGCCTGTACAGTATATCCTGCTAAACATTTTTGTACAAGCAGCTGCTGTACTGAAAGCGCGGCGAGGAGCCTTGTCAAGCCTGAGCGACTTGTTCCTGTCGTGTCTTCCCATTTCGCCTATTCCCATTTTGCCTAATGCTTCTTAGCAGATTATCTCGCCACCCCTTAGCAGGTTCACCGACCTCGAACTGCAGGGGGTCCCATTTGGCCTAATGTATGCTGCAGACAGTCCCACTTCGCCTACTAATCCGTGTTACGTAAGAAAGAAGGCGGTCCTCTGGCATGCTGCCAAAAGTCAATTTCGGATTTTCATATAACTTTACATGCAACCTTGTTGGTTTCACTGAAGCATGAGGTCTGTATTTATAATTCATATTACACTAGGGTTTCTTCCCTCATCTGTTGGTTCACAAATATAGACTGTGCAAGAGTGAAAACATAGTTTTTATTTACAGTTTTTTTCAATTAAAAGGACAGCTTTGTTTTCTGCCCTTCAAAATTCTTCCGAATTTGCAGCTCTACTCAATATGCATTAGATGTCCCACGGAATCGAGGTACGACACCATGTCCCGTTCGCCATTCTGAATTATTGACTGCTCAATGACATTCTTAAGTATCATCACAACTTTTTATTAATTCCAACGCCCTACGCCGGCTTTTTCAACTGACCCTAAGTGATTTGGGAGAAATTCAGAGCACACCCTGGAGCACCACATATTTCCGTGTATAACTCCCACCGTTAGATAATGCGCAGGCCCTCTTCAGAGCACCTTTTTACCGAATAACGCGCGCGTTATACACCGGAAAATACGGTAGTTAGGTTGAACGTGGGTTAAGGCGTCTCGCTCGGTGGTGTCGTGCTAACTGGGAGGTGGCGGGTTCGAATCCTACCACCGGTTGTGCTGTCTGAGGTTTTCCCTGGGTTTTCCCAAGGCTTTCGAGACGAATACCGGCACAGTTCCCCCTGAAGTCTGCCCAAGACGCATGTTAACCCCCTATCCCCCCCACTCCTTCCTGCTGTCCTCTCTCCATCTGTCCTCATCTGTACGTCGCTCATAGCCACCTCTCATCTCCACATAGCCATATCTCGCTCATAGCCACCTCGCCGTCGCTCATAGCTTCGCGGCACTAACACGAAAGTAAAAAAAAAAAAAGAGTTAAATTAAACTCGACTATAGTGACACCAGTTTCCATATTTAACATCGCTCAGGTGACACTGAACATGGCTCGAAGCCTTGTTTCATTCGTCATGCTGTCCATCAGGAGTCACCGTGTAAAATGTTTGTTATATTTGTGCATTATATTTACACCTTATATATGCAAATGTAAAGGGTCTTTGTTTCGGACGACGTAAGGTAGTTGTCCGACGAGCACATTCATTTCTTGCACACGTCACCATCGGGACGGAGCGTGTAAGTAACGCCCACTTGCCGACAGTCCCGTTTTGCCTAATGAGATTGCACGGCAGTCCCATTTCGCCTAACGGCTGTTAGCCCTCCCGCCTCTTTAATCCGATAATCCGGGTTAGGCAAAATGGGAATAGGCGAAATGGGATGTAACCGATGTAGGATTGCTATTCCCAAAAGCTAACAAACAAACAAAAGCAGATAAAAGCAGCTGAGACACAGAAAATTATGGAAAAATACAGAAAAAACAGCTCCTTCACTAATCTGTGGGTCTGTGGGGAAGAAGGACGTAGAGAGAGCAGGCACTGGCTCGCATGCCAAAATAAACACGCAACCAAACGGGAAAAAAAAAAAAAAAAAACGTGGCTAACAGCATTGTAGTTTCGTGTGAGACCTACCGACACCGAACAAAAACCCATAATTTGCACGCACGGATGACGATGCAACCAAGAAAAAAGGAGAAAAGAAAGTCATACAGCCCCATTGAAATACGAAACTTTGCTATACAACATTGCGATCGAAGCCAAAGCGAAATGATATCATGATATCGTGTTATATTTGACACACGGCATTCCACGTTGTCAGGTTCTCATGTGGCGATATGGACGCATTATTCATCCATTTGCTGGAGCTCCGGAGATGTCGCAACATATGCTCGATGTATCTGCCTCGCACTTCGCTTTTTTTTTTCCCGTCATTCCATGGCATTCCATGGGGATGGGCATGCAAAGAAAGAAGGCAACGCGTGAAGTGCCCGGAGAGGCAAGAAAGTAATATCGCTTTTATGATATCCGCTCGCATATAAAGAGGAGAGGGGGACGTAATGTCAATAAATATGTCACCGAGGCCGCTACCCCAATATCTTTGGGCTGTTGACGCGCCCTTTTGATTGGTCGCCTTTGTAGTGACGTCAGCCTGCTGATGCATGCGTAGCGCGGCCTGGTATGCGGCCGGATATTGGCTTGACTTGGCTCGGCGCGAGGTCTGGCGCGATTGGTGGGTGGGCGATATTGTGCGATATATTGTTTGTGTTCCTGTGTATAGCGTTGGGCCAAGCAATCGGCATGTTCGAGCTTTTCGGTGACATTGAGAATGAGCCGCAGGAAACATCAACTCAGCCTTATGGCAAGTTGTGAGTCGGTGACGTCAGGGATGCAAGTTGTTTGTGATTTTACTCATCATGACGCATGTTGACCTGTGTTACGTTCTCCACGGTCACCTTCGTGTACCATGTCCAGGGTTGCGGGATGGTAAAAGCACGACCTACTCTATACTAGAGACCTGGACAAATGGCAATCGCCTATGGCAGAGCCGGGTCATGGGTTAGTTGCGCGAGTGGCCGCTCCAAGCGCCACATAGCATTATTGGTGAGAGGGAATGACATGTGTACTACTATCATCATTGTCACCGTCGTTCGTCTGCTACACAGGGCTACGCAGGCTGTTGCTAAGGCGCGCTCTTTTTCCCTCTTCCGTAACCTCTACGTCGTTGTCAACACAGTCCACCATACATTGCCACGGTTTCGGCAAATCACGTGGTCACGAATAGTGCTAGCTAGCGCCAAATCCCATAGCGAAGCGGCGATTGCAGGAACTACTACCCCGGTGCTGGGAGCTTTGCCGATGTCCAGGTCTCTCGCATAGTAGTAGGCTGTGGGCAAAACCTGCACGTAGCCAATCTCGTATGCTACGTAGCCGAAACGTAGCCAGCGAGGCAAGGCTGTCTGTAGCTGAAAAGGTATAGCCAACGCTTCGTAATCTTTCACGCCTCTCATTTCTTCTACTCTTTCAAAATTTCTCTGGGACAAACCAAAAAAAGGAAAATAAAAACAGCCACCAGTTGGAGTGCCTGCGTGCACTTAGTTCGCCACTCGCAATTTTGAACCTTGCGCTGTTGATCCTTGGGAGGAGAGGCCACTTTCAACTTCCATCACCACTTGCACCCAGTACGGCCTCCTCACGTGGTGAGGAGGCAAGTGAATTAGTGACACGTTCGACCGCCGTCGGGAGACGGTGACGCTGCCGCCGTGTTTTCAATGTAAACAATCACTCGCCTTGGCGTCGCTCGCGGCTCTCGTTGCCACGGTAACGCCTGCGGCTGGCTTCTTATATTAAAGCCAGACCTTCGACGCGTCGAAGAGAGACATAACAATGAGGCTCTTTTTTTTGTTTTGTTTTGTCTCTGAATGTCTGAAACCACTGGGAGGGTTTCCGTGCCTTCGGGCTACACAGAGGAAAATGTTAGATAGCAAAAAAAGAAATGCACGACCGCACTTTGCATGAGAAAGTGTGTTTGATTTGTGGTTGCGGTTGTCAAATACGGTGCACGGGGATGAGTTTTAAGGATGCGAGTCACTCGAGAGCTATTTGAGGATGTGTGTTTTAGAGTGAGGGTGGGAGGTGGGGGTACCGGGGAATTGTGAGGGGGAACGGCTTTTAGAAGAGTCAGCATGACGTTGATGAAGGCTGAGAACAGCTTTCTTTGTTCTACAAGTTGATGAGGAGAAAGGAATGCTCCTATCTATCTTTATTTTATTTTATTTTTTTGCTTTGCACGGCGAATGTGCTGTGTGCGTGAAATGGGAGTACGATATATGCCCCCCCCCCTCCAAAAGAAAAAGAAAAAAGCTGATAAAAAGCCCCGGCATTCAGAAAAAAAAAAAAAAAAAGCAGCAGCACAAGTACGACTTTGTTGTCAGGAAACAATATACAGCAGCTATCTACACTTTTTAAACTAAACCAAGATTCTCATCGCCTAGCAGTCTCCTAGACAGTCATCATTCCGAATAACATCGTTTCCTCCCTTCACTGGTTGAAAACGGGAGGCGTACGCCTTTTTGTGACACTTACGCAATGACATCAATTGTCATAAAAAGGCGTACGCGCTGCGCAGTCCACAAAATCAGGAGTGTAGTGATGTCTAGTTCACCCAGAATGCCGTCCTGGGGGATGACGCCACAACATGCAGGCTACTCCCATGTATTTTCATGTTTTTGTCAAAATATTGCGCAGTCTCACCAAAATTCTAGGGGGCCGTTAGGGAATGCAGGGAGAGTCTGGATAAATCACTGGCGGTAACGGAATCAGCGTGGAAAAGGGATGGCCTTCAGCGCCTTCTCGTGTGAAGTTCTATTAAGAGAGTAGAGGCGCTCTGGCAGAAACGCCGTTCTCAGTCATTCGCTAACGCGGAAACCAACACACGTAGAAAAACGTGTGTATCCTCATCGCAATGGGCCATCACAACAAGAAGAAAACAAAACAAAAAGAAGAAAGAGAAGAAATACATTTTCTTCTGTGTCATTCAGAAACATCATTTCGCAAAAGACGCCTACTTTCACTAGAGAACGTGACACACGGATACACGTTTCTCCCTTTTTCGAAAAGCCGTCAGGACACTTAGTAGCAGACGACAAGTGGCAGACGATATCGTATCGCAGGCAGACGCGAAGCTGAAAAGTGTGGGCCACTTCCGCCACGCTGTCGACAAGCATCACATTGTTGCCGGACCACCTCTTTTGCGTCCCGTCGTGCTCAGCAGAATTTCGTGAAAGAAATGATAAAACAACGCGCGAAAGAAACGAAAGGAACCAGGAAATGTAACAGAATAGAAAGGGGCTACTGCGCGAATTCTACGAAAGAAATTCACCGTTCGTCGACCACCACAACTCATCGCGGCGGGAATCCCTCAAACTGCGCCGTCGTGACTTGTCAATCAGCAGTTATCTGCAGTCTTCCTTTTATTCCGTTTTTTTTTTCCTTCTACTTCTTTTGCTGCTTCCGTCGTCGTCTGCGTTCAAATGTCTGCTACATGATTCCCCGCGGCGACGTTGCGATGCTGCGGGAAACCGAGCCCGTGTGTACCTCTCACTTCTCGTTCTTTTTGGTTTCTTCGCTGCTTGCACCGTACTTTGTGAGACAGGGCTTCATTTTCATCTCCAGCTGCTCCTCGACTTCGAAAAATTCGAGTTTTGATTTTATTGTCACGGTATTATTTCTGTGCGCAAACGGTGTGATTCGACACAAGAGCGACGGTGCATGTCGTCAAGGGAATCTTGCAGTTTTGTATTCCTGTCAGCAGCATTCCGTGTTTCTAACTCGACGTACAGTGTTCTGCTCGGTATAATCGGTTGCCCCCGTGCTCTGAACAACATTGGCCACAACAACAACAAAACCAGAGTTAGTTCAAGACCAAGCGCGAGCTAGGGTTGTGATAAATATAAAGAGAGCATGGAAGCTAAACTATTCGTTGGATGATTATGCGCTGAAACTTTTTAGGTAAAAGTTGTCACTTGTTGCAGTTCATTGCTGGAAGAGCGTGAAAGTTGACCGCCCGGTAGACCTCGTGTGCTGACGTAGTTACCGTAATGCCGTAGCAACCTGAACATTGTTCCGACATGCGCCTTGCTGCTTTTTAAAAATATTTCTGTGCATGGTATGCACCTTTGTTCCACCTCAGAGTGCGCCCCCTATAGAGTCAATTGCTAAGCCCCAACGATTCCTCGCCAGTCCAAGATAGGCGAGACAGTGTGTAGGAATAAGCGATTTTAAAATTTTTACGACTTACTGAAACAAATCAGGAAGTTGAATATTTTCGACACGATTTTTTAGCAATCCGTGCTTCATTGATGGAAGTTTTTGTCTGCCGTACCAGCGATCGATTTTTATTACGAAGCTGGAGAACCGCGCTTTGTCTTAGGTTGCCGCTTATACTTTCTCTTTGATATCCTTCAGGTATCAAACAAGTCGTGAAATACCACGTATTAAAAACCTGAATTCAAAAATCAATCAATCAAATTAAGACCTGTTCCCACCGCTTATGTAGGTACATAGCGTTGACGTTTGTCACGATGATTCCGGAGCCGTAGTTGAGGGTTTACCTTTCTCAAAGGAAGAAAGTCAAACAGAGAACAAACTGCTGAAAGCAGGGGGCGCTGTGGTACTCTCTGAGGGACGACGACGGTTCGCACGCAACAAACCGTTTTTTCGTCGGCATTTTTTTCTTTTCTTTTTTCAAGCACATACCGTGTGAGTCTGGAAACGACAGCCGAAGAGCCAGCGCAGGTGCCTTTTCACCTTTTCTCCCATTAGTTTCTGACGGGGAGGACAATGGCACTTTTGTCGAAACGTCACTCTTGATTTCGCCCTCCTTCATCTTTTTTTTTTCCTTCATTTCTATTTTCTTCGTCGTACAAGAGTTCGCTTCGTGGATAAAAGTTGCTGTTATATAGGGCTTTATATCTACTTGTATCTCACTGGGCGTGTTGATATCGATTTTGTCATCATCGTACGGGGAGTGTACACCTGGAAAACGGTTCAGTTCTCGTTTCGTTTTGCTCGCTTCGATTGTTTCTGTTTTGCGCTGGTGTTTCTGTTTCTGTATCGCTGGAGATGTAAGTAATAGATGAAGCAGCAGTCGTCGCAGGGGAATAGCTGGTTCAGGTTTGCCGCCACCTGGTTTTAATGTTTTCAACGGCTGCCTCTTGGGGCAATCCTGCGTTGCGCGGGATGTTGTGTGAGAAAACCGCGGAAATGTAAAAGAGAGAGAGAGAGATTGTTGGTGAAACACAATTGAAAGACGACATTTGAGTCGTTAATACCTATCTCTATCGGGCGCATACACGCACTTTAGCGGTTGTGAAAGCTACTAACTATCCCTATAGCAAAGAAGTAATCGTATTGACGAGCCTCTTAGCACGGTGGCAAGAAGCGCAGATACACTGAAGCAACGAGATTGGGCTGGGGTCGTAGCCTCGTAATTAGAATCCAGCGTCAACAAGAGCAGTATGCACACAGAGGTCTTTACCACCATCAGCCTTTCACTTCGGATTACTGATTACGTACTGATTACTTCTGAGGAACAGAGATGAGCTATCACCGCCAGTTGGATTATAGTCGGGTACACACGAAAAGGTTTTAGACTGCGCCAGTTATCGGTGCTATCTGTCTTGTGCGAGAGGGGGGGGGGGGGGTAGACACCTTAAAGAAACATTCAGCTGAGCAAAGCGAGCTTTACTGCCCTTATTCGTGTCAATCTGCATTGTCGTAAGGGCATTTTGCATGCTTGGCAGTGTGAAGGTAATTTTTAAGTACAACGAGGGGCTAACCAACTCAAATGACACAGCGCAGTTGCCCTGACGATAGTGTCGTTAAAACGTTCATTTCGCGGGCGATTAATGTCACTACAACAGGGTGTGGCAGCGGCAGCCTATTGGCACACACACACACACGAGTAATAGCGCCACCCTGCTAATGGTATGCTTGCGCCAATCGCACAATCAATGACATTAGCGAGAACTCGGCACCCGTGGAAGCGACCGTTCACGTGTTGGCTCTGCAAAACTCACGCACGACGAATAATAATACCTCGGAACAGGGGAAATGTTATTGTGAGAAAAACGAGAGGGGGAAAAGGTATGTATGCAAAATAGCAATCTCGCGAAGTGGTCCATACACACACATGTGTCACGCTGCAGGCGAAATAGGGGGGAGGTACCTTCGTAGATTGTATCTCATTACGGCCGAAGTCTCATTACGGCCGATGTCTCAATACGGCCGAAAGTCTCAATACGGCCGATAATCCTTTAATCCCCAAGTGTCTCATTACGGCCAAAGTCTCAATACGGGCGAAGGCAGTCTCATTACGGCCGAAGATGTCTCATAACGGCCAAATGTCAAAATGTGTATTGTAACCTGCATTGATATGCAATGTCGCAGCCAGGTATGGATATATATTCAGCAGGGTATAAGCCATGCACTGTGCCCTTATCATATTTATATACACATATTGCGAGACAAACGGTATGTTATCATACCACAGCACAATGCAACATATTGTGTAATGTGTGCTCCCACAAGGTAGTGTAGGCTGTGAAGCAGGCTACTATGTGGAGTTAGCTACTTGTAGAGAGCTAGATGAATATTGGCTTTGTTGTGACGCTTTTGGAGCCATCCTACAGTCATTGGCCATGACAGAGCACCTATCTCAGTCGATGTCAGTTTATTTCCATTCGCCTTACAATGATACAATTCTTGCTTCTGGAATGAGTAAACCTGCAAGAGGCGATGAGCAACCATGAATAGGCTAGAATATTAAAAACAACAACAACAAGCATTTGTCTCTACATGGCTTGTTTTAATGTGCACAAGCTGCACACGTGTTGATACGTGTCTGCTATTTCATACAAGGTTAACATAAATATTCATTTAGACAAAAGAATGACAAGCCTTAAAAATGTGACTTCCTGGTAAACACAGAGCATGACCATGATATGAATATAGGTTCAGTAGTTCATTCCCTTAATGGAAACATGTGAATATCAAATAGTAATACATTACAATTCATGAAATGATGCATGCATAACTTTCCATTTCTGGTTTCTTTTTTATAAAAGTAGTGCACGAATTAACATTCGTGCACTACTACAAAATTTCTCACTTCACAACAGAACCTTATGATGATCTTAACAGCTCACCTCTTCGCCAGGACTCCCTGGGCAGCAACATCCTATTAGCCATGTTGTTGTTTTTCTTTTTCGGAATCCTTCGTGCAGCCACATACCATGCCTGGAATGGAAAACCAGCTATAAATAACAATGTATTTGAATGACTTCCTCTTGAAGTATTTATTCTAATCAAATATGCTTTGTGCCTACTATGGTGCGCGAAGGCACATAAGTACAACATTTGCAGACGTTCGACGTAAGCAGTTCTTGGAGATCAATTCAAGTACGCCGACTTGCGCTTTTATTTTTGAAGAAATACGACGACAAATTTTAACAAATGAAATATGGCTCACAATGATACTAGTAAATGCTGCTGTACGGTGATGCATTATCGGTATCTTATCGTCTTCGAATAAATTTGTTGTTCCTAAACGCGCAACCAACTAGAAACTGCGCAAACCTACGAACGGATACCGAGTTACATCTATTACAGGCACTTCAGCTGTTTTGATTAATTTAAATTACTCTTATGAGAATCCAACTATGTGTGGACAGCACACTACTAAGACAGGCAATCTACGAAAGCATTACTCACCAGAATTCCTGCTTGTCTTGGTCAACACTGCGCGATATACGTTGGGGCTGTGGCGATTCATTCAACTCGATTTTTACCGGAACAACAGGCGCTGCTCGAAAGACAACGACGGAAAATAGAGAGCCGCTATAAAGTCCGCTAATTTGCACATTACAGCACTACAAAGCGATATATGAACAAGTCGTAAACAGCAACCGCTCGCTCACACACACAAGAAACGAGGTACCCAACGTTGCTAGACACCATCCGAACTCCGAAGTGAGAGTAGCAAAACAACAAGATATCAAAACACGAAAGGAAGAGTATTGATCCCCCCTCCTTCTATACCATGCAAAACGTGATTTGCGCTGAGATGAACATATATGTTCATGACGCGAGTAATTTTCACTTTTCACTGATCCAAAGGAGGTCACGTGGGATTGCTCGACGCTTGCGAAATTGCGAAATCAACAATGAAAATGGCGAAACGAAACTTGTGAATCGTGCATTTGCTCTTCATGGTAGCTGCCAAAAAATCGAATCAAACTTATGGGACACTGGATTACAGGTATGTTGGCATCTTTTTCATTCCTGCATATCATTACACTATACGTGAATACATGGTGTCATGTCTCACGATGCTGGGGAAGTAGTTGCATGGGGAAGTGTGCATGGTTCTAGACTTTTAATTCTTGATCGCGTAATCGAAATATCGGCACCTCTCGCATTGTGGCTTGCATGTGACCAACCAAGTGCTGTTCCCTTACTAGCGCTTCCTACAAACGACAAAACGAAACATGTGGGAATGTATATTTTTGGTTACTCATATGTAACAAGAAAATGTATCGTTTTCAGGTTGCTGCCACTACTCCATGTGCCCGCAATTGTCTTGCGTGTATGATTACACTAACGGCGTCGCCCACCACGGCGGAAGTGTTTTGCGTACACGCGTTTCAGCATGAAGCCTGCAGGTAACATCTGATGTTTACCCTTCGGATATTCTGAATTTACATATTGTCGCTTAGAGGAATTCCGAATGCCCAGAGTGACACACACTTTTAACATTGTGACATCAGTGCAGTGGCATAAGCTCTAATGTAGTGCCCCACGAAAATGAACAAGGGGTAGTGGTTTATCCAGAATCCCAAGCACGAGAAGGGTGTTGGAAAAAATTGTTGGAATAGTTACGTCATTACAGCTTAACATATCATTACAGACGTATCTGAAGCTGAAATCGCAAGGGCACCCCCTGTAGGGGGTGCACAGGCAAAAAAGTTAGGGGGGGTCTTGATAAACCACTGACGAGTAGGACTCCTCCACCCCATGTCAAGCCTCATAAAACACCTCCTGAAATAGTTTCCTGGCTATGCAGCTGCATTATTATGACGTAATTGTCATTGTTGTCCATAATTCTTGAATATGTTTTGAATATATGAAAAAAAAAAGTCTGCTTGACAGCATATGCCTTATAGTCATCATCAAACAAGAGCATATGTCATTTTGTTCAGTGGCTTATGTACTTTTTTGTAAATTTCAGGTGGACGTAAATTGTAGAAGGCAGCTAGTGGGGGAGAAGATCATGGTCATAGGTCATGTGACTCCTGGAGCTCCCAGTGGGCTCCCTTGTGGAGTACTTTTCAGAACACACACACATACAGTTTGCTCACAGAACCAACGAGTAGGATGTTGCTTGAATACTGAGAGAAAATGGCGTAACACATACAAATATCGTGTGATACATATGTGACAATAAAAACATTTTTCACAAGGGATGCATGAGACACTGTCGCAATATTGTGTGCATGAACCATTGTGTGTGACACAAGCCGTGGGGGCACACCGCCTCGGACACATTTTGGGAAGCATAAAACACAGTATATACAGAGCTACTATGGTGGATGCTTCTTTTTTCTTTTTGGCCGTTATGAGACATCTTCGGCCGTAATGAGACTACCTTCGGCCGTATTGAGACTTTGGCCGTAACGAGACACTTGGGGATTAAAGGATTTTCGGCCGTAATGAGACTTTCGGCCGTAATGAGACTTCGGCCGTAATGAGACTCGGGCCGTAATGAGATGTTACCCCTTCGTATGCAAAAATCACACCTGCCCGCTCGCCGAATGCGACGCCATAATTTCCATTGTCCCAGGTCCGGTGCAATTATTGCAACTTTCCACCTCCACAGCCGCCAGCGACACTCACCCGGATGTGACGTCACGTGAACCAGTGGCGAACCATTAGCATAATCTGCCGTCTCGCCCTCTCGCCATTGTGTACCACCTGTCACAATGGCGTGTCCGTTTTGATTGCTCTCGTCGTGCTGATTCGTATCTTGCCTCGACCAATGAGAACGGCGGATTTCCTGCGGTTGACGTCACGCTGCCTGGCACTCAAGTGTGACGTTTACTTTTTTTTTCTTGAAAGTCCGGGGATTAGCCAGTCGTGACGGTTTTTAATAGGGTCCTCCATGTATATGTGTGAGAGAGCCTGTATACGCTAATCTGGTTGGCTCTCCGTATAGTATTGGGATTTGAGGATGATTTTGTGGTTACAAGAGCACGATCTAAACTAAAAAAAATTAAGTAAAAAAATTAACGAAATTAAACAGGAATGACCCTCGTATATTGCGTGAAACGTAAAACAATTTAATTTTATCGCCCGTTTCTGGAGGGCGATCCGCCATCTTTACTGAGGACCTTCTGATCTAACCCGAGGCAGAGTCTCGACTCCCGCACCGCATAGTGCGTGCCTGGGGTGGGGGGGGGGGGGGCTGCCAATCTGTAGAACTTAACCTAGACTAACCTCACTAAAGTGAGGGGGCGATTTAGCCCAATTGAACGACCCTACCTCTTTCAAGGTGGCAAGTTTCGACTCCGTTAGGCTTAGCAGTCCCGTGTTTCCCGTGCGCTAAAAGTGAATCAGATAGGGTTGTTGAAATGCATATAAAAAAGTTATAGTCCACAGAATTTTATAATTCTTACATTTTTAGATTCAGTATATGACCTTCTTTCACTTCTCTTATTTACCTTCCTAACTCTTTCACTAATTTTTAAAAACGAGTGGTCCCGTTACTGAACTACACCCTAAAATACCGTTGGAATTTGCATGCATCGGGCCATAACCTCGTATTGCTAGGCAGTTGTTCGAGCACTGCGAGAACCACGCGACGACGGCATGCTTGCTGCCTTCCAAAGAATAGTCGAAAAACTGAAGTGAAGTGACGGAAATGACATTGACGCGCTCGCGCCCCAGGCGTAGTCAGCTAATGTCACGTGCACGGCCGTAACGACACCGACAGCTTAATGACGAATTAATGCGATTGCGCCAAGGGGATATCGTCGTTACGTTTGTTCTATTCGGTAGCCTCCTGGATGAGAGCCTAGGATGAGAAGGGCCGCGCATCGCTCGGGTTCTGTACCTTCCCCCATTTCTGTATGCAGCCGAGTATGTTCGGTCGAAGTTGTGGTCAGAGATTACGCCACTGTCCCGTTGACGAAGCGAGCACGAAATATGCCCCGTGAAACCCGTCTCCCGCTAGTTTTAACGATAGCCGTTGCTCTCGTTAGCTCGTGAGGTGGACTTGCGATTAGGCCCCCTGGCTAACCATCATTCTGAATGACATTGTACTGTCACCTGATTTGTTGAAAATGGCATGCGTACTCCTATTTAGGACATTTTGGTATGATAACGATAGTGGAATGGCTTATGGTAATGGTCACATAAAGGCGTACGACTGCCCTGTCTTCAAATCAGAAGCGCCAACGTTTTCCTTTCTTTTCCCCCCATTTCAGTGATTGTCCTCCAACGTCTTTTGACAATAATAACTTTATTTTGAGATGATCAATGGGGAGTTTTATGGTGCAATTGACTGACACTATAGTAGCCAATAAATTACATAAAAAGAAAACAGTAAGGTTGACTTCAAAGAAATAAGCATAAGGCCGTCATCCGGCGCGTCTTGATGAGGAGTCTTGCAAAAAAAAAAAAAAGTAGTCCTACGTGGTAGTCGCTATATTTAGGACAGTTCCACACTGCGTTAGCCGACGTTCACACCTAAACAGTCAGGGTCACTTCACGAAATGGCCAGCGCAGAGCCAGACGTAACTTACAACTCCAACTGTAACGCATTTGACGCTTTCCGCGACGTGAGAACGGGTCGCAGCAATTTCCGCGGCCAAAAACCATCAGCGAGAAAGCAGAAGGAAAACCTCGTTCGGTCGTAACCGTTCTGCTCCGTTAAACTTGCGTATTGCCGCGACAAACCAGAACGTACGACCCCTCCGAGACCCCATTTTCCCTGCTTTCCCACTCCTTTCTTCCCGAACACGCAGGCGTCTCTATTCCCGACGCCTTCTCCCCTTTCCCTAAAAATCTCGCTCGGTATGCAACGCGACTACAATCTGCGTTGGCATAAACTATGCTTGCGCGAGATTTGGCCCGAAACGGGAAGACGCGCGACGTGCAAATGTGTCCGATTTCAGCTTCACGCCACGCGCGCAAGACGTGCCTTTTCTCCAAAGTTTTTTGCTATCGTCCTTAGTTCTCGAGATGATTCCTGCTTCCTGCTTCCTGTTTCTGGGAAAGGATGCATTACTCTCAAACCACTAGCCTCCTTGAGCTCCTTAGCCTCGTTCCCGCAGCGACGACACAACAAGGGTGGACTGCCAAAGTCGGTCTTCCCATTGGGATGAATATTCGTGGCCGCCGCCTTTAATGAGTATGACTGACGATAACGTATCATTCCATATAACTAGTCATGCGGTAAACATCTGAGTAGCGTGTCAACGTTCGAAAGATCAAGGAAAAAGAAGGTTGCTTGCTTCCGCGTGCGATATGCACAGTTTTTCACGTGAGGAGCGCTGCTGGACGATGCGATATGTCTTCTATACCGGTTCCCCAGCGGGAGAAAATGAATGTGCAGGAAATGAACACGAACGGACACGCAAATGGACGAAAACACACACAGGAAAATGAAGGAACTCGGCAAACTGCATGCAGTCTACACGTGCCACAGTTCCTGTGACATACCACGGGGTGGCAGCACTAATGGCGGCGCTCATTCCTTGAATCGCGTTTTTCTCCTCTTTTTTAGAACAAGCCGCTTCACGCGATGATGTTTGCTTTGCATTGGTTTCGATGAAGTTGTTCGCCATCTCAGAAGCAGTATAAAACGTGTGTCAGAATGCCACGCCTGTTTAACTCCCTTCGTGGTCTTAATGGGAGCCCTGTTTATATTCTTGCTCCTTGGTTGGGTTTTAGTCGAAAATGTGGACCTGCACACCTCGTCTCCTGGACCACAGTTAGTCGCGACGTCCAGCGAGGGCAAGTACAGTGGCCAGCAGTTTCGATCCCAACCTCAAGCGCGTCCCAGGTCCCAATTCGGAGAAGACCTGGATACCGTAGTTTTGTCCGCATGCTTTGCGGAGTTCCAGTCATGTTTGCTAATTCGTTGAAGAGACGGGGAACCCAAGACAAGAACAAACTACTCCAGATCACAAATAGATATACCAAATTTGAATATCAAATCACAGTACCAAATTAAAATGATCGCCAAAACACCCAAATCATCATATCCAAAATCAAGTTGCCAGCTCCCGAGACGTGATAGTGGTTAAAGGATGGTCGCTTTCCACGCCGAGACTGGGAGGTGACGCGGGTTCCAGTCCCCGCACCGGCTGTGCTGTCTCAGGTTTTCCCTGGGTTCTCCGACAGACTTCCCAGACTAATGTCGGCACAGTTCCCCCGTGAAGTCGGTCCAGGACGCACACTAACCTCCCCTGTCCCCCACTCCTTCCTGCCGCCTTTTTTTCCATCTGTCCACGTACGCCACTGATATAGTCAGCGTTGCTTCGCGGCGCTAACACGGAATTAGAAAAAAAACAAGTTGTTCGAAACCAAAATGCGCGATTTTTGACAAAAATTAAGAACTGAATATATTGACGCTTAAATAAACCTTTATGGTAATCGTGCACGTTTCAACATTCTTCTTCTGTTTTTTTTTCTTTTTTAAGTCTGCCCGTTTGGAACTCGTAAAATCTGACGAGTCTGTTTTTTTATCAGACACCCCAATATTTTTGTTCATAACCAGCGAGCGCAGATGCATGCCTTGCCGTGTACCCCGGACGTCCTTGCGTCGCTTCGCAACGCCGGTGTCACTCTTCCGCTCCTTCCCCTCTTTTTTGCCTTTCATGGTTCCCAAGCGGGATTTGGAAGATGGAATCTTGTTTCGTGAGGATTTCCAGTAGCGTGGCTGTGCGAGCCTGCGCTATTTATATACGAGGATGATATCGCGCTGTATACCCGTACATATAGGCTTCGACTTTCTTGGGAGACGATGCTGGCATGGAAGACCGTTGGGAATAGAAGGGAAATACATAAGGGAGGCACTTTTGTAACTTAGTGAGAGGTCCACTCTAAACCCGGTCTTGCGTCCTTTTTGGTATCGGATTGCATAAATTGTCGCCACGTTTCTGCGACGTGAAACTTGTGTCGTCTTCACGACGAAAATAAGTATGAAATTATAGCTTCCTTTTATTTGGTCACGGGGCGGAATACTCATTGCTGCTATGTCACGGTTGTTATTGTCTGTGTTACATTATCCTGCAGTAGCGTTACGTACGCCTGTATGTACGCCTAGAGTATCGCCTGTTGCGATGAAACTCCCCACTCTCCAAGGCCGAAAATAAAGTTGTTGTTGTTGTTGTTGCAATTCCGTGGCGAATTGTGTACTTGGACTACATTGGGGGTAACAAACGAAATGAAATTAGGTGTGTTATAATCTGCACAAGATATAATACTTTCTCAGAATGCAGTAGTGCACAGGGTACTCGACTGGAGAGAGTGTTTCAGTATGAGCGCTAAAGAACAGAATAAACTGAATATGAGAGTGGCCCTCATAACTCTGAACGCGTAGAAGTACTATATATTATACTGCTCACCCATGTATTCGCCACACAGTAATTTTGTTTCCTTTGTAACTTGAGACGCAAACGAGAAGGTCCATCGTCTGGTTAACATGTATTTCACTGCAGTATTTCTGAGCCATGAGAGATATTGACCCTCTTCTGCATTTGAAAATTCCTACTCAAGACACATTCGACGTACCTTCTTGAAGAATCAATAAAATAGCAACTACTTATCTAAAAAAACATAGCGTCCTTAAAGGGAATAGTTCGCCCTGCAAGCATCGATTCGTTGATTTCTGTTGCGGACGGTAGTGCATTTCGAACTTTATCAGGACCGTGCATTAGTTTCCCGCAGCTCAATCGGTATAATTTATTGTAGACATCTGAAGGCAACGAGATTCACGCAAGTAGGCTTTCCCGCGGAGAAGGACGCGCGCGTGACGTCTGTCTGAGAACAAGGTGACGTCAAGAGGGCGTTCCCACTTCCCCGGCGTCGAGATGCGGCTTCCTATCGCCAGCCCAGAAGCGACGTCACGAAACATCACGCGAGCTGACCGTCCCCTCCCGTAATGTGCTCCTCCACTCCTCCGATGTCCACAGGAAAATACTGGAAACTCGGAAAATACAGTTCAAATAAGGCAGACAGCGGAGGCAGGCTCTCGAGTAGCGGTCGAGCTCCTTGACCGATTCGCCTCCCATTTTCCAGAAACCAACGACGTTATTCGTGCTGACGGTTGGCTAGGAGAGCGTTATGAGGGGAAAGTTCCGCTTTAAGAGCGTGATTCCACGGCTGACTCGGCGGGGGCAGCAATCCCGAGAAGTTTTTTTTTTCTAATTCCGTGTTTGCGCCGCGAAACAACTGTGGCTATGAGCGGCGTACAGATGTGGACAGGTGGAGAGAGGACAGCAGAAAGGAGTGAGGGAACAGGGGGTTAGTATGCGTCCTGGGCCGACTTCAGGGGGAACTGTGCCGACATTCGTCTGGAAAGTCTTCGGAAAACCCAGGGAAAACCGCAGACAGCACAGCCGGTGGTAGGATTCGAACCCACAACCTTCCAGCCTTCAGCACGACATTTGGCTACCACCAACGAGCGGGACGCCTTAACCCGCTCGGTCGTGCCGCTGGTGATCACGAAAAGTGCTGCGAAAAAACGAGCGTCTCGTTTTTCGTAGGAGAGGGTCTGCCCCGCTTTCTCGCAGAGGTAACGGCGTGGTCTTTGCTTCTTTACTTCTCGTTCTTCAAACTTGATCGGGTTGTACGGATACAGATAACTAACACAAGCCCTGACAGGTAAAACGCTAACAAAGCGGATTTTAACCGACGCTTCCAGTTCATTAAGAACGATTGCTTACACCGTGACAAGCGGTGCCTTAACAACGTCTTCCTTTTACTACCTTTTCTCCCTCTTTTTCTTATAAGGTCGTCCCTTCCTTCCCAGTTTAAATGTCTCCGCAAATAGATTGAAACAGACGCAACGAGGGAAGAGCAAAATAGAACAGGGGTGGGGGAGCCGTTTTTACCGAAATCGTTGATCATTTATTCAACAGAGAACCATTTTCCGGTGCCCTCCTTCTCGCCGGAAGGCAGCCGCGCTACAAGCAGACCTGCGGTTAATCCTCATTGATGGCGCTCGCTGTTCCCGTCTCCAGCTTCTTTCTCAGAACTGTCTCCGGAAAGATAATCACGTGATCTCTGACGTACACGAAATGGCGCTGTTGTTCTGTGTGCGCATGCTGAAGCGAACTTGTTGTGGAGCATAACAAGAACCAGGCGGGAGTTCTTGGTGATTCCGTGTTCTTCTTTTCATTTATGTAGTTCACCTCGTTAACCACACTTACAATTACAATTATACACACTTGCAATTAGGCCTTACAGTTCCAGTTCCCCTATACGTTGCAGTTACTCGCCGTCTAGTCCCGTGAACCTGAAATTTACTTTACAGCTCTGCAAATTTAGTCTTAACATGGCAATGGTCTTCGTATGGTTAAACGTGACAATATACTTCCGCGCATTGAGTGCCGAAGGTGACTACAGGTTGCAGCAATGGAGTATCCAAAAGGACTAAAACTATTCATTTTTTCCCTCTCAGAGTGCATTCATATATAGTATCTTGCATCCATCAAAACATAATTGGTTTCTATGGAGTACTCGAATTCCGCTTCCTAGTGTAAGTAGCTAGGCGCTCTCATTTATAAGATGTGTGTGTGTGTGTGAGTGTCCCATAAAATCTATACGACGGACCTCCCAATGTCATCATTTCCTTCTCTCTCTCGAAATAATATCTGGGTCCGCTCATGCGCACACATTCGATATAACATTTGAAGTGTCCTCAACGAAAACATCTCCCCTCGCATCATAAATTCCTCTGTCCGCTCCGCCGATCCGAATTGGTCCTAATCCGCGAACGTTTATAATCTTCGCTCCTAATCCTCTTTATAAAATCAAAGAAAGTAATAATATAAAAAAAATATATATATGAAGCGTCTCTCTCAAGTGTCTCCCAAATCCACACACACACACACACTCTCTCTCTCTCTCTTTCTGCAGTCCTCTTTTTATATCTTTTTAGTCATTCCAGCTGAGGCTAGTGTTTAGTTACTTTATCCCAGGTACCGAATCATTCATTTCTTAATGATTCGTATCGGCAACGCATTCGACTGTCAACGAAATGGGACCTGGCTCCCGCCGCATGCAAACCTCCTTGCTTCGTTAGAGCGTACCTTCGCTGCGTACTTTATGTGTACTCTATCGTACTTTACTTCGAGCTTTCGTAGACGTTTCGCAGCGGGCGCAAAAAGAGAAAGACGGGTTTGCAGAAAAAAGAAGAAGAAAAGAATTAATAAAGCTCTACATAACAAAAATGAATAAAAAAAACAAAAGAAAGAGAGAGAGAGAGAGAGCTGGATGAGAGTGATGATGCAGTGGAGGTTTCGTCCTCACCAAAATCGGATTTTACGGTTGTCCAAACCGCGGTGTTTCCGAGAGCGTCCCGAGCTTTTTGAAGCGGATGGCGTCACGATCGGTTTGGAAGTAAGAGACGGGGGAGGGGGAGTGCGGGGGGGGGGGGGAGGGGGTATCACGTCGTCCACAATAATAGAGAGGAAAGTAAAATATGGGATACGGGAGGCGGCGGTTAGAGTATCAAGGATTATTTTACTTTTGTGAGTGAGAGCGGTCGTCTGGTTTTTGGAGTCACTGAACCGTAATGAACAATAGGCTGTTCTACACTGAGAAGACAGAGACACAGGAAGGCAGGGATTGGACGCAATGCTGTGTAATTAAGTGCGAACTTTTACACGTCTGGCATTGAGTTTTTGAGTCGTAATGCAGAATTGTGGAGTATAATTGCAGATTGTAGACATGAGAATTTATTAAATTCATTTAAAAAAATTATGATATTGTCTAGATCACATTCACCGGTCGCTAGCGGCCTAGAAGAAACATGTGGGGCACACATCACGCGCCTTTGAGCTTCACTCCCAATGAAATCTACAACATAAAACCATGTCCAATATGCAATGCACGCGGTGATATGGACGCTATCGTATCTTATCGCATACGTACGAACCTTCACACTAACGGTCGTCTGCTATATCATAGCCATATAGAAGAGTCCAAGACGAAGGAGTCGGAATTGTGCGTTGTTTCTTCTTGCCGTAAGGTAACACGGCAGCACGTCCTCCTTTTCGAGGAGATGTATAAAGCACCAAACGCCTCCGTCCGTGTGCCAAAGACACAGGCAGAAATCAAAGGGCCGTCTAGTCGCGTTTTTTTTTTCATTTGTTCGGCGCAGTATGAGCCCGACGCGGGAATCGTATACGGTATACGTGAAAACGTCGTTCCATACTTCCAGAGAAGAGAAGGAATAAGATGCGGGTGTTTCCGAACAAGCCACGGAGAATTAAAAAAAAGAAAAGAAAAAGAAGCGAAGTATAAGGATGGAAGGAAGAAGAGAATAAATGCTAGAGACCGAGACAGATCCTCTTTGTTGCTGGTCTTCACGGTGTGCTCTCTTAGTTTCATTTTTTTATTTTTATTCTCTCGTGGGTGTTACTCGATGCTTGGACAAATAGAAGCGGCGAAGAAGGAATGTGACCAGGCTCTGTAGACCTATACTTCTCTGTATCTTTCTGTGTGTGTATGAGTGCGCGATGCTGCCGAAAATAGCTGGTAAGATAGGTTCGCACGGATGTGCTGTGAGGGTGTATGAAGAACAGCAGGAGGCAGGCAAGCAACGCACCTAGCGGAGGGTATACGTGAACACCTTGAGTGTGTCATACCACGGCCTGCTCTATATGATCTTTTTGGTGCGTCCTGTATATATATGCTCGGTTCCGGCTGTCGGTATGAAAGGCTGCGCAAATAAAGTAAGGCGCCATTGGTGGAGAGTCGAGACCTAAAAGGTGCGACTCAGAAAAGTGTTAGAAAAAGAAATCGAAATGCTTTCTCGCTGAACTTCGTCACTCTGAGTGGTTTAGGCGGGTCTGTTCTCGATTATTCTGACTTGTGCTGAAGGCGTTCTAGGATGCGTTATTTTAGAGGCAGATTTTTCGCTGGATGATTTCATACGGTGGTTTAAACCACCATACGGTGGTTTATACAGGAAATACTATGCGCATCAGAAATACTGGTCTCTGGATAACCAGTGGAAACGGGACGTCGTACACAACCTGAAGGGTAGTGTCTATAATTTTTTGCATTTTTTGTTGTTGTTGAAGTTTTACATCTAACATTTGCATGTTTAATCTTTTTTTGTATATGAGTTTTCCACGACTGTGTCATCCTGTTCACAACTGCAAGGATGGAAGATAGAGCCGTCCTACACATCACAGGACGTACTTCACAGTCACGAATATAAAATACAAAACAAAGAGCGAATTAGCATATTCCGGCACATCTAGATCACGAGCAGCAGAAAGTCATCAAACCCTTCAGGCATTCACACACGGGCACGTCGTCCCTTTAAAGCCTCGTCGTCTCTATCACTTCAGTTTCCAGAAGCATGATGCTTCCTCTAAACACTATTCGAAGAGGGCAGAGCACAAGTCACCACAGACGACGCGGACAAGCCCCCTTTTGAAACATGCAACCATACCAACGCCGCCTTCTTTCAACTCTCAGTTCCTCTCTAGACCAGCACGTCTTAACTCTCCAGAAGATTTCATTTTGCGAGTCGTCTCAACATTCGAAAACATTAGCGGGGGCTTTCGAAATCCTCGACTAGTCTCTCTAAACACGTAGCATCGCTAATGCAAACCGTAGAGAGACCACGTGGGAGAGGGGGAAGCTGACTTTCCGCGCCCTTGACGAGTCTCAAACCCCGGAGCCTGCTTAATTGCGTACTTAAGAACTCCAGCAGCGACGGGCCTTCAGTCCGTCCGTCTATATACTTTAGAAAATCTGCTTCATAACGACGTACGCACCGCGCATGCGCGATGCTTATCTATTTACGCTCATCATTACCGGAATAAATGATAAGAGCGGGAAGAGTGATCTCTTTGGGCTTTTCGGTTGATGTTTATCTTTGCGTAAAAACTCTCTGCTCCGGATTCTGCTTTTTCTCCGTGCGGGCAGAGCGGTTTGTTTGTAGCCGGGTTTTGCTAATTTATAGGCCTAAATGACGTTCTTTGTGCCCCAGAGGTCGAGGAGCTTGCTGATGGACAGTGCTCTGTGGCCCGTTGTGTGTTCTCTTTTTTTTTTTTTTTTTTGTCTTCCTGCGTTCATTCGTCCTTTGGTGTGCGGACGTTGTTTTTACGGCTCTGTGTCGCTGAACTCGTCTTTGTGTCGGGACGGAGAAGCTTGAAGCTTGAGCTGAGAAGCTGAAGCTTGCGAAGCATCGTAAAAAAAGGATCTTTACGAATTGTTTTTCAGTCGCTCTTGAGTGATGCAATAACCAAACCAAGGCGCAGTTCCCCCCCTTTTTTTTTTCAGTTGCAGAATTGGTCGGGTGCCGAATTCAAGTTCACCATATATTTTTTAATCCACTTATCAAATTATCTTATATTAGAAGAAAATGTGTAGATAAAGAGGCCAGACGCCACTACGTACAACTTATTAATCGTTGACTTTGCGTCATTATAGATTGGGTTAGATTAGAGAGGAAAAGAGAAATATGAAGGTTCCGACGAGTTGAAAATGTGCGCGTAGAGGGAATATCTTGTTCTTGTTGAGTATACGTTTGTGGTAGAGGTTAGCCAATACAGGGCTGGGATCTCAACACGTGGCTACACTTCTGGACGTTGTCGATATAGACGACTTTCTGTTTACAATCATGTGACGTCACGACAAGACCGGTTCGAGGTTATATTTTGCTGTGGTTGGCAAGAAGCGGGAAAAAAACGCGTGCGCTGATAGGCTCATACAGCTGATAGTGCCCACCAGCATGCCTTGCTCGGTGGCGCCACGTGATCAATGACGTAGGGCTGCAGGTCGTCTATACACTTCATTTATTTCACGAACCGCCCTTGGTATTATACTGCCCTCCATTGGCCAGCCCTTTACTATGCCTTCAGTCATCTTGCGGAAATTTCGAAAACACTACGGTTGCCCCAATTTATGTGTGATGTCTGAGATCGCCAACTCATCCTGGTGCACTGATCCCCACCAACGGACGCATCACCGCTTTCGGTTTGCTGCGTGGGGTATACGAAACATTGATTCATTCCTTTTCGAGTTGTTCAGTGAAGAGCTATCGTAAGGGGCGAAGCATTTCATCAGAGGCTGGCAGGTAATGTCGAACGGGAAAACAAGGAATACACATTTTCAGCTGAATAGCAAGAGCACGAACACGGTCGCCATAAGTGATTGACGCATATGACTCGATGTCGACATGCGTCCTCGATGCCCTTGCAAGTTCTAATGCACTCGGAGCATAATTGAGGCTATCTCGACGGCCTGAAAGCCTCACTTAGTGCATGCGAGTCGCACGCAGAACGCGATCGATGCGCGAATGCTGTGGCTGTCGGTTTCAAAACTTGCGTGGCGCCACCCTTTAGCAGTGCTTGCAACCTCATTTGCAACATGCTAGGGGAACATTCTGTTGAGCGTTCTGTCTTTGTTGTAATACCGCGGAGCAACTATCAATCTGCGTACCTATGTGGTCAAATGGAGGGAGGACAGTAAGAGAGGAGGTAGTGGGACACAAGGGAAAGGGGCTGGTATGCGTCCCGGCAGAATTCACGGGAAACTGTGCCTACAGCCCTATAGCCGTCTTTTTCAGGGATTTGCTTAGAAGACGTATTTGTTTGAACGTTATACAATGAAGTTTTTGTGACTACGGAATTTCCCTGCTTTTGTATGTAGAATCATTCGGCTCTTTGGATTTCCTCAACAAATAGAACCACCAGTTTTTGACCTCTAACGGGAGTGAAAGGGTAACGACTCGTGGTCTTCGTAGTTGTTCATCTTGCCTTGCTCATCTTATGTAGCTAATATAGCTGATCATACAGTACACAGCTGCTTCCTTTCCAAAGTGTACCTGCCTCGGCGTAAAATCGGTCATGCGCTCCAGAAACTTCGTACTTGCGACATATCCTTCTACCGGTCTCGAACAGGTTGCAGCAGAAGGTGCAATCACGTATACCACATCCGAACATGCCCGATTTCTGGCGCGCGTTGAAGAATCCCAGGTGGTGGCAATTATCCGCAGTGCAATTATCCGGCATGTTGCCACACATATAGTATTGGTCGACATACCAAACGCGTAAATCTACTTGATATGATCATCATCGTCCTCTTACTAGTGCCGCCCAACCTAACCGCCCAAAAATCTACCCTACCCTACCCTACCCTACCCTACCCTACCCTACCCTACCCTACCCTACCCAACCCAACCCAACCTAACCTAACCTAACCTAACACATGCTGCCACAGTCGTCGTGACGGCCCAACAATATACAAGGCGCACAGGCAGCAGCGAGTGCCCAGTAAGCCGTGAAAGTGGCATGATAAATAATACGAGTCGACTTTGAAAGGGCCCTGCTCGCGCACAATCGCGGCCTTTATGTCGCCGGTTCGTCAGTCCCTAGTTCCATCGCTGACTCACAGAGGCGCTTCCGTTCCAATGCAGGGCCCTTATGAATAAAATGCTCTTTGGATATGTAGGGCTGTCGAAGCGGTGGGGACGCTGCATAAAGCTCGGAGGACATTTTTTCTTTTCTATTTCGCATTATAAAAGCCATTCGATTTTTGTTATTTGGTCAGGGATCAAAAGCTCAACGAATCGGAAATAACATTGCTGCCTAAAGAGGAAGAAATGGACCTTTTGTGGTATGAAGGGGTTGGTAATGATGTAGAACATCCGAAGAAAAGCTGTGGTTTATAGCCAGAAAAAAAAAAAGAAGAAAAAAAATCGTGTTTTGGTTTGTAGTTTCGAGCATTATATTTTCCCGCATGGACGGGGAAGTTTCATTAATGATTTTTTTTAAATTACACTCGGGTTCCAGGCGTCTGTTGGAGTGACAACAACCATAAACCATATGATCATGATAAATCATAGCCATGACATGCGCACGACAACAAGTGTTCGTAGGTTTCACATGTGGCTTGTTGTGGCTTGGGCAACAAACAAATTATTGCAGAAACGCCATAGTGTTCCAATAAGCTGTCAGATGTCGAAATTCTTGGTCCCAGGGCACTACCCCTATCCCTAATGTGAACATCGCCTGCACATCGCGGATATCTACAAGCGGTTATCTCGGTCCACTTGAACGTTAAATAAGCCTACCTGTCTTGGATGATGGGAGCGCTCCGGTGCTTCGCAAAATGCATTTTGCTTTTTGAGTGGCAGACTTCAGTTGCAAAATCACATTCAGAACGACGTCATCGCATTTTTCCCCGTGTTTCGAAGTTATAAAGCTCGCAATGCCGTCTGACATTTGCTCAGTATTACCTCCTCATTCGCATTAGAGTGCCTTTGGCAAATCGTTGCTACGATGCAGGTATATTTCTACAGTCGTTATGTACGCACTTCTCTCTCCTTTCCCCCCCCCCCCCCTTCTAAGTATAGTCTGAATCGTTTCAAAGTAGAGTCGATCGATGTAAGGAACACTCGAGAGATAGACCATGTGCTCGTGTAGCAGCGAATACATTCCCTCCTTACATTTTCGATCTTTTCGAATCGGTGGGTGAGAAACGCTGGCAAAGCAAGATGGATCGCCGCAGAAAAGACGCCAGAAAACGGTTCCGCTTGTGGAACAGAATGTTCGGGGGAAGTTTTTGAGAAATGATGCCACTGCAGTATTGAATCTCTTCCAGTGGCTGTGTATTTCGCATCTGAATTCTAAGAATGTAGGACGAGGACGAGCATGTGGGGTAGGAGCGAGATTTTTCATGTCACGAACTTTCTCGCTGGTCATGTTTTGCTGTAAAGATAGTCGGTTCGCGTGTATATTCGTTTCCGTATGTTTCGATGGGAGAATTTTTTCTCGTGGATATGGTTCTGTATATTTTGAGTGGATGTTAATTTTCGTAAGTTGTCGTACTTCTTCTGGTCCTGTAGTTTTGATGTGGGGAGCTTCATCTTGTTTTTCTTCTTTTTTTTATACGTGCACTCTAAGGAACAAAGGAGTAATTTTACTTCTTTTGGGAACTGAATGCATCGCCTCAAAAATTAGTCCCTTTAAGGACTAAATGCATGGGACTAAACGGATGTCACAGAGTTGGGACAGCACTTCACGCTCTGTCCTGACAGTCCTGTAGGTGCATAATTCATCTGCATTAATGAAAATACTTTGAATTAAACCGTCAACCACGATATGTCGAGTGATATAAAATCTTGCGACATGCATATATAGGGCACAATTTCGCGCGAAAGAACCGCCGTTTCTTACTGTTTGTGGGTGGAAAATTGATTACGTTAACTAATTATAGCCTTTCATGTCATCAAACTCACCGCGAAGAGCACATATTTACGCAGCGACTGTTGCATTCAAGCAGTGTGCCGCCGCAGCGGCTTTGAATCGCCCACTTCATCATCACCCGATGTATCTGTGTGCGCGCGTTGCATTCAGGAAACCATTTGCGAAGTTCAGTATTGATTATTTGCAGTCTTGGAAAGTGAATTTCAAGGTCACGGAACTACAATGGGGAGGAATCGCCATCTATAGGGGACTAGATGGTGCCATTGTAGTACTCATTTTACTCCTTTTTTTTTAGAGTCTAGGAGGGGCTCGTATCCTTGGTGCATTTGTGTGGCGACATGCTGCTGCAGACCGTGTCGAAGGCTAAGGCCGCGAATAACTTTTCGAAGTTCTTTAACGTGCACCGGAAATCTCCAGCACTCGGTGCTGGAGGCAATGTTGAGCTCCCCAGCATTGCTACCGTACTCGACCGGAATCGAACCGGCGATCTTGAGTTAAGCGAGCCAGCATGTACAGTACTGGACAAAAGTTTACGGAGCATTCCTTCCTGGCACGCTAGCAGCGAATGGTACTGTACGCACTTGCAAACAGGTGACTGGGCACATGTCTCTAAGTCCGTACGGGTCCCATTCGCTGCTGGCGTGCCGAAGGAATGCCCTGGAGTGTGTTCCGTAAACTTTTGTCCAGCACTGTCCAGAACCTATTGAGCGTTTACGTTTGCTTTTGATTCATCTTAAAAGTAACGCAGGTGAGATAAGCGTAATCGCCGAAGACTTTCGTTGGCAGATACGGTGCAATGTATATATTCGGCCGCGGTTACATGAATGCGATAGAGAAGCGCATCGTATCGAGTTATCGCACCTCCTCGCACCTATCCCCACTGGTGGATTGGTTGACGTGTCCCTGTCGGAGAGAGTTATACGGCGCTTTCGTCGCTTTCTGGTAAACGCAGCACCGTGATCTTGGTTTCGACAGAAGGAGGAGGACTGCGATAACAGTGCGACAATGCAAAAAAAATAAGAAAAAAGCAGTGATGGAATTAACGACACTATCATGGTGACACACACCCTCCTTCTTTATCGGTCTGCTCCGTCTACTCTATATCAATTCTCCGCATCCCGTGTTAGACTCGGCGTGGCCTCTCGATATAGGCTTTATTTACGGCATGTCGTATTACTCCACGATAATTCACATACTGAGAAGAAGAAGACCCCTACCAACAAAAACAACCGAAACACTTAAAAAGAAGCGACGTCGTGTCTATAGATACACCACCAGCAGCAGCCTGATATTTATAAGATGCCTTCTTTTTAACCTGTCCCGCAGCTTTACGTGTCGTGTATTAAACCCTGTTGTAAATCAAATATCGGTTATATAATCTCGGCTCGCAATAGAAACCTCAAACAGAAGCTCCGAAACTAGTTTCTGATATCTCGACCTTGGGAGTCCTCCTGTCGTCGCTATATCAGACTGGCGACATTTTTTTTTTTCTTATTGCTTTTGGGTTTCATATAGACGGCACATTCCGTTCGCTACATGGCTTACACGAAAGAAAAATATATACGGTTATGACATTTTCGTGCAGCGCCGTAACTCATCTCCGGTACATACTCCCTTTAAAACGGGTGTCGTAGGAGAAATCGCGAAGACGCGAATGGCATTCGAGATGAGGTGTTTTTAATATCGCTCGTTAGGCGTCGCTCGCTGACGTTACGAAAGCAATGCTGCGTTGGACGTGATTGGTCTGTACGTAGAATACGGACTCCGCCCCCTGGTGTGCGACACAAACGGATGTTACGCTCCAGCGCCAAAGAGGTGGTCCCGCCCCTTGTGTAGTGTCCTTGGTTCCTGACGGTGTGAGAGTCCGTTTGAGGCAGGAGTTGTTACGTAAACGGAAAGCGAGGAGGTCTGGCTTGTTTTGTTTCGGAGTCACGTGACCGGAGTCGTTGTCCGATGGCTTCCTGCCTAGCTGCAAACGTAAAAATTCGTTTTGGTATTGAAACAAAACTCAATACAAATTTTCTGCGGAAATCGTTGCACAAAACGTAGAACGAAGGACTCGTGTTCGTTTCCAAAAGAGCCATTTTATACGGTATGAATCAATGGTACTGCTTATATGTGACGTAATCCCCTCTAGAGGGCATTCGATTCGAAAAGGCGAGGCCGCCGCCATGATGTAGGCATGGCAAAGTTTAGTTTTGGTTTTTGTACGCTGGCCATATGCTATTTAGAAGACTATAAACGTTGAATGCGAGGGATACTTATGTTGCAAATAATATTCACCTAGTGCAAGAACTTACAAAAACTCCAAATCAACGATGAATGCTGCGAGGGTGAGGATTCTGATGGTCAGGACATCAGGGACCTACACCATGGCGGCAAATTCGCCAGCGATTGTGGCGCTCCATTGCGAGTGACGTCATGATGATAAAAACTGTTCGCTCCGAGATCGAACGGTGTCGGCGCGCTATACGGAGAACGGAGAACTGTCGCAGTTTGGACGCGTCGTCTGCTTTTGCACGTTTATTCCGCGTTCAGTGCCGTAGGGGGAACCGAATAATATCGTACCATCGCGGCACAAGTAATCTTCCGGTGAATATACATAAGAATTACGGAAAAGAACCATCAAATCCGAACATCGGCCCACGTGTTATCCACACTAGAATGGTGACAGTGTCGCCCCCTATAGGTCGATCTCGCAGCGAATACCACATCGTGCAATGAAACTGGGACGCACCGTAGTTTGATAAAAATCTTGCGATTCGTATGAGAGCACGCATATTTTTGCGTTTTTTGTGTGTGTTCCGTAGAACCGTACAAGAGTCTTCACGCGCTACTTCGACCAAACAGAAGAAAATACTAACAACCTTACGGTGACGTCATCTTACTCATCCAACGCGCATATTTCCCCACTTCAAAACCCTTCTCAAAACACTCACACAACCATTCGCATCGCACGCGTGACTAACCCTGTTTTGCCCGTAACGCCCTCTATTTGACGGAACTTCAAATACTCGGCGTGAGACCAACTTCACGCGCAGCACCCGCTCTTTGTGCTATATCTCATCCTGCACATGAACTTTACGGGGAGGTTAATACATAATAAAGGCAGAAAGGTATATGAAAGCATGCGCACGAACCGATGTTATCGTAGTTGTGCAAACAATGGGACGGTGCCGGAACCGCTGCATCACGAAGGGTTTTGTTGTGTGCGAACGGTTAGGCAACTTCTTCAACGCAGCGGGGATTTGGTTAAAATATGAACGCAAATTCTCCGGTTATTGAATGAGATAGAAGGATTACCTGTTGCTGCGGTTGTAATCCTTGCCTGCAGTTCTGTCGGTTGAAGTTTCAAAGGATGAATACGTTTTCCCGCGACTATGGGGGATATACCTGTCTTGTAGCTGAGACAGGCGTCTGCGTTTGAGATGTTCTTTAGATTTGTGAACACGTAAAAGTATAGCGTTTGTGTTGTATTGTTTCGATGAATAGTGGGTTTCATGCGGGTTTTAAAAATGGTGGTCGTTATAAGAATTCTGGTACAGTCCCACTGCACTAGATATTTCCATACCACTGCCTTGTCCGTGTGCACATGCTGTGCAGACTTCGCTGATTGTTGTGTTGGAGATTTACAGCGCACGTTAAGAATCCCAAGGTGGTAGGAATTATCCGCATTCCCAACCTGCGGCCTCAGTATGTGCCACGCGGCTGACTCCCCCCCCCCCCCCCCCCATCTTGGGTCTCAATCCACTCTCAATTAAATTAAATTATTATTCGCGAATCGAAAGTTCCAGGGGATCTGCACAGGATTTGCATTTGAGGGAGTGCTGAAATTGTCATTTGGAGTGTTTGACACCCATGTCACTGTACTGTTGCCACGTATATTTGATAAGGTGCATTAATATCACAAAATTTTGTGGGTGTTGCACAGTCTTTGAGTGTCTGTTTGGCAGGTAGGACCGATCCGGACTGGGGACATGCTGGAGAAATCTCTGATAACGGCAACTTGTTCTTTGAGAGCTTTACAAAAGAGAACGGCGATAAGCCTCTTCTCTTTCATGAGGGGCTCCTTCACGCTTCCTTTTTTGTTGTCCGTTTGCTTCAAAGATAGAAGCTAAGGGCAACCGAGCCCCATAGGTTCCAATGGGTCCGTTTTGCCTCCGTTAAAAACACGGACGAGAAAAACATTCGTATGAAACAGGCCTTATTCAAAGCGGTCGTTCGAATGTACTTTCATTTTATTTGACACATTCATCGCGACTGACCCTCCTCTCTTTTCTTCTTCTTCTTCCGCAGGTTGATTTCCGATTCGCAAGATGACGTGCAGGTGACCTGTGGGTTCACCTTTCCAAGCGATGTCGCCGCGACTGCGACGCCGGACGCGTGCCCGACGCAGGCCGTCGGGCATGTCCTGGCTTCTGCTCTCGGTGGCCGTGCTTCTGCAGACGGCGTCCCTCGTCCGAGGCGGCGTTCAGCGGCTAGACGCCGTGCCCGAGGCCACGTACACCACGTTCAACGAGAGCGTCAATTTCACCCACTTGGCGCTGAATCGGCAAACGGGGCGGCTATACGTCGGAGCCGTGAATTGGCTGTACCAGTTCAATGCCTCGCTTGCCCTGGAGGCCGAAGTGACGACGGGGCCAGTTGAGGATAACGTGTTGTGCTCCGCCTCTGATTGTACAGGATACGCAACTGTGCCTACGAATAATGTTAATAAGGTGAGCGTTTCGATTTGACTTTTTGTCCTTCACCTTGCTTCTCCTGCAGACCCGAAATAAATTAGTTCGCGTAGCCATAATACCTTTTTTGTCGGAGACTTTTATGTTTGCCAAATCAAGGCACACGCCTACCTCTTAATACATAGTTTGATTATTTTTCAGCAGTAGTGTAAAGCTTTTCAACAATGGTATCACATTGAGTCTGCAGTGAAAAGCAAATGAATTTAATATTTCTGGATTGTTGCGCATGCGTGATCGAGTAACAGGATGGTTACTATCTAGCTCACCGCTTGTAATAGATATTCTGTGTAGCTTGCGCTCTCACCTGTAATGCATGTAACATGTCCTGTCTTCAGTATGAAGCGGACATTGATGACGAGTCCCCATTCGAAAAGCACCACACACGATGTCCTGATTTCGTGCATACTGCCCTATCTCACAGGTCCTACTCATAGACTTGCCCACGGACAAGCTGCTCGTATGTGGCAGCGTCCACCAGGGCGCCTGCCAGCGCCACCAGCTTTCCGACATCGCCAAACAAGACCCTCTAGTCCCAGTTCCCGTCGCTGCCAACGATGAGAATTCCTCCACCTTCGCATTCGTCGCGCCTACCCACTATCCCGGCAAGAAGGGCGCCAACCGTGCCCTCTACGTTGCAACTACGAACTCTCGGCTCGGGCCGTACCGCGACATGGTCCCCGCCATCTGCACCAGGAGTCTCGTGGATGGCAAACACACGGGGATGTTTCAAATCATCGAATCCGAATCATTCTCCTTCCCATCAACGGCTCGAGTGGACATCGCCAACCAGATCAAAGACTACTACTTAGTTCACTACGTGTACGGATTTTACACCCAAGAGCACGTCTACTTCGCTACCGTCCAAAGAAAGAGCCACTTGAGGGCGTCCGAAGAACTGGGATACGTCAGCAGGCTAGCTCGCGTGTGCACGTCGGACCCGGCGTACAACAGTTACACTGAAGTGACGCTGCAGTGTCTGGGGCCCGACGGGTCGGACTACAACCTGTTGATGGACGCGGTCGTCGTCGACGTCGGGGACGATCTCGCCAAGGCCCTGCGGTTGCGGTCGGACGTTTCGGGAGTGGGAAAAAAAGTGCTGGTGGGGGTCTTTGCGCGGAGTGTGGATCATACGGCTAGACCCGGTGGCCAGGCGTCGGCGCTGTGTGTGTTTCCTTTGCGAGATGTGGAGAGGAGGTTTACAGAGAATATTCACATGTGCTACAACGGCAGTGTGACGAGCAGGAATATGGATTACATTGCTGGGAGTTTGCAGAGTTGCCCTGAGCCAGGGGTAAGTGTCCTTTGTTTGGCTCTGCTTGTTTAGGTTGGGTTCACTGAGAGGTAACGTTTCGGTGGATGTTTGGGTAGTGTCAATGGGGCACCATGTCTGTTGCCACACAAAAGAGCGGTGATGTTCACGTGCTCCTCAATTAAATTAGTGGTACTGTCATCCAGCTGGAATGATCAGTTCAAGCGCTCCTCTTACCCTATGTGCAAACATGCTTAATCAAACTGATACGTTGCCTATTGAATAGGTCTTCAATAGTCAGAATGGGCATCGTCATCATGAGTAGTAATACGTCGCAGCGATTTAGTTAGTCAGTCTTCAAAAACCTTCTAGTACTTGTTATCCCAAGGTGACCCCGATTTATTTGGCATATTTCACACTCACGTTTATAGTTCAGGCACCATTTTTGCCAATGATAAGATAGGCACTGGTCCTTTTGAGAGTGAAAGAAAAAAGGGCGAAGATCCTACACAGTTAATTATTGCGGGAGCCAGCGGAACATAGGTTTTCAAGAATGCACAAGAAATAGAGTTGACTCTACTTGCAAAATAGCGTCCAATTTGTAGAGCACTCAGGACATTTTGGACGGCACAGTATCTCAATCAATCAGCTCACTGTTGGGGTTCCCGAAAAAGCACGCCTGGAGTGGGAGGCTGAACCCCCCCCCCCCATAAAAAATAAAAAAAAAAGCAAAGAAAAGGAAAGAACGACGTCAATGCATGTACGAAAGTTTGGTATGTACTATCTCGAGACCTTCGTGCCGATTTCAGCACAACGCGTTCCTATAAAGCGAGATAAAAAGGAGAAAAACATAGCCGACGCAAACGTCGCGTCGCTCGGGCATGGTTCGGGCACATGCCAGTACGGCGACCAATTTGAACAATCTCTCTGTGATTCGTAAGATTCGACAAATAGAGAGAGAGAGAAAAAAGAAGTACAACTACGCATCCGGAAGAAAACCTGGAACAAAATGAGGTCCCTCATTATATATTGTAATGAAGGTTTCTGCATATTGCAGTTTTCTTTTTCTGATATTCCTTCTCGGAATTAAAGCCCGAGGGTCGCTCTGAAACTAGTCGCCGGACAAAATCCGATTACCATACCCGGGTTGATGTGCGTCTGCCGCTCCAATGATAACGGACCCACGGACAAAGAAGTGCCACTTCGCCCTGTCCCTCCTTTCCTCCAGTTTGCGTTAAATATTCCTTCGCGTTCGTTCTTCTGGACGTTTGCAATGATTCGCTCAGATTTTATTCCAGTCGGAGACGATTTGATTTTCGTGTTTCTACAAGATACGATGGAAAGGCTACTAGCGCGATGTGATTTACTTGCCTTCTGTCTCTGTTCCATAGTCTACTTCGAGTTTGGATTTGTCGCAAATGTCACTATAGTCCACCGCAACATAAGCGCTACACTCACAGAGGTATATCATACCATAATATATCATGTGAGAAGCGCGTGACCTCCTCCACGGCCACCACTGCCGTCGATGCATGAACAGTGTAGCGGCAGGTCATATAGCATCACAGTAGTATTAGGCGCTGTTCACAGATGCGGCAGCGGCGGAAGCCACGGTTAATCTCACCGCTCTTCCACCGTTCTGGTCTCGGCAACAACAACAAATAAATTAATGATAATGAATGGGGAAATTCGCCACGGCAACAAGAAATTTGTCCAACATTTCTCGCGCCGTGACCTCGCTTTCGCATTGCGTTGCGACGCATACGTGATTAGAGCCTAACTTCCGATATGCACGGATCCGATTTTATGCGACGCCATCTTTGCTTTAGGCCTTGGGTTTCAGGCTAACGTCAGCAAAATTAAACCTCCTTTCGCACATTTCCCATATCTCTAGACGAAACGAGCAATGTGCCCTGATTGCAACTGTGGAAAAACTGTTCCATCATGTCTTTTTTGTTTTGTTTCGGAGTCGCCAGCAGAGCACCCCGTTCTCTGAGCAGTTCCAACGTCAGCGCCGAGCTCAGCTTTCCCTCATAGCTCCACGAAGGAAGTGAGCACACAGTAAATTTGCCTCGCTAATTAATTATGAAAGTGTAATTCGAATCCCGCCCTTCAATGCTGCAGTGCTCGACAAAGAGGTCATAACCCGCCTCGGGGGCCCCCATCACGTGACCCCCTCTCCTCACGCTCCGCGCTGTCCAATTGGATAATTAATTGTTCACTGCGGGTGGCGGCGTCACTAACCGCCTCCAATATCCCCGCTCTGTGACCACTTTTAATATTTTAGAACTTCATCCCCCTCCTTCCCCGTTCTATACTCACTACCATCCCCCCTACTTATACACACAACGTATCTGTAATAGGTACACCGGCATATGCGATACCAATTCCTTTATAAAGTCGGTTTATTATACCGGCAGGATGATTCATTAATAACCGGATATCTGATACGCGATCGGCTAGCTTATTAATTTGGAGGACTCCTATCGTGTCTTGCATATCTGCGTCCTTTTATATGAAAAAAAATAAAATAAATAAATATAAGGGAAGGTTTAAAAAGGGCGAATGAACTTATGCGGGGCTTGCGGGACGGGTTACATATAATGAGAACAAGCTTCGAGTGACGCTGGATAATACGGTAAGAACATACACATAAAACAACGAGAAAAATTTGAGAAGCAAGTGATAACGCTTATTTCCCTTCGTACGTTTCGGTCCTGCCCTGCATTTTGCTGTTTTGCTTTCTTTTTTTCCCTTTTTTTTGTATTACGAAAAGTTGTACTCCTGCACTAATGTGTGCGTACCGCGTTTTCGAAAAATGAACGGGCGTGGCTGAATATGTTGATCAGGAGAACCCGTCACGTATAGTTACACCGTGGTGGGTTCGTTGAATTGGAAATGCGAAGTTTATGCAAATGTCCAGATTGGACATTTGTTTTGTTTTGTTTTCGTTTTTCCTTACACCAAACGAAACCATACGGATTGGAAAGAAGTTCGAAATTACTAGCGTGTTTTGCATTTCTGTGTGTATTGTTTTACGCTGATCGCTGTAACGTTAGAAACATGTGAATGTTCCTGCAGAACCGCCGTCTCTCTCTGTTTTTCTTTTTTTTTTTCTATCCGTTGGGCTTCTATTACCGCAGAAGGCAGAGAGACACAATCACACGGCAAACACTCATGTGAGAAATTTTCGTGAATGCGCCGTTGTTCGCCATCTTTATTTTTATTCACTTCACATCTTCCTGGAAAAACTTAGCCATATAGAAACTTAAAATTGGTTGCATCTTGTGCGAGACGCGTTGAAATGCGGTTGCTCTACAGAGCCGTCACGTGGTCATGAGTGTCACGTGGCCGTTCGCTTTCGCTTTAATAGACAATCCTGTTCTCCTTGAGCCCCACTGTGTAAAATGAAATATCCCGCAGGACGAAATGAAACATTTTTTAGCACCAAATTGCCTGCACGCTGAGAGCCAAAAAAGAAAAAGCAACGACATTATCAGTAGGGCCCGGAAATTTTGGAAACTGAAAACGATGGAAATAGGCAGGCATCTAAGCCCTCAAAAACACCAAAATGGGCAATAAAATGCCAAAAATAGGCACGTTAATCTGGTGACTTCTTTGGCTTTGCTGCTGCATCCAGGAAAACGTGATTGTTTAAGGGATACGGTACCGTACAAGGTACCGTAGCGGTACCGTACAAGGTACACGAATGCTGATGCGGCCTATAGAACCACGATATATAGAATAATACTTTCCGTTTTCCGCCCCCGGACATCTTGAAAGGCCAAATCTTCCGATCATATATACATAGGGAGTGACTTTTTCGGGTTAAACCCGATTCCGCCCGGTTAATCCCACGAACTGGCCCCCGACCAATTCGGGTTAAACCGAATTTCTCACCGAATTCCAGTCACTATGAAATCCTCAAGTGACGTTTCCACTGAAGACGAACAAAGGTCGCCGCGTGTAACACAGGTAAGAATGGGTCTGTTACGTTCCCAGCAATACATCCATATGTGTCAACACTATCTATGCCTTCGGTCATTACCGCAGGAAGTCGCGATCTCGCAAAAAAAAAAGTAAATAATAATAATAATAAAATAAAGAGATTAGGAAAGGACTTCATAGAAGAGGAGAAACAAAAACACCTGATAACACCCGAAGATACAATTATCGCAGATTTTCCCCCGAATTACAGATTGAAAAATAGCGCCCGATTGTTACCCCCTTAGTTTGAGAAAGGCATTTAATCCGAAAAAGTCACTCCCTAAATATACATGGACCTCGTCTAGCAAACCAAAGGTACTGAAGAAAACCAAACGCAAACACGCAGCAACGAGAAGCAAAATGCAGCACTCAGCGTGAGCCTGAAAGGCGGTGGTCGTACTTGCACCTCTGGAAGAGGCATACAGAATGTAAAAAAAAAAAAAAAAAAAAAAAGGCTACAATCAATATAGACGACGAAAAGGCAGGCAGCCCCGAAAATGTCGCATCGAGGCGTTTATAGGCATTTATATAGGTAAATTCCTAATATTCAGGGCCATAGTTATCAGCGAGACTGAAAAACTACAAGCAGGGAAGGCTCTCCCCACTAATTCCCATAATCAGCGAGGCATGCCCGCGCGCAAGATACCGATCTGGATGGCAGAAACTTCAGTCCATACAGACCTACATATAAAGACAAGCGCTCGGACGAGAGTATACATTGCAGTCGACTTTTCCTTCGAGCACTCGGAGACGCGGAATCTTCATTTCTGTACATCGAGAATAAAATAGAGAAAACACGCTTCACCGTCTGTTGCTCAACAAACATGCTCTCTAGTGTATACTTTTCGCGAAATGAAGAAGAAACTCGGAGTTAAAAGGAAAAAAAGACGAAAAAATCGGCGCGAAGATGTCGGCGAGCGTCTTATCTCCACCTAAGCCCGCGCGCGCTGCTTGTCGCGTTTTCTTCTTCTTTTTTTTTTCTCGTAGCTTCGTGCCGCTATCACACCGAGCGCACACAATAGTGTGAGATGTTGCTCCTTTGAGAGCCAGAGAGAGAGTCAAGCAAAAATTTTGTCGGCAGCAGCAGAAGGATGAATTGATGTAAAGAACAAAAAAAGAGAGAAAAATTCTGAAAACTGTGGACACGACGAGTACACAAGAAACGTTCGTTGCGCGTTTCTTTCTTTCTGTTTTTCCTTTATTTATTTATTTTATTTTTTCACTTTTTACGTAACTGCATCGCGATTTTTGTTGGGTGTCAGGTTCTCGGGGTTTGCTGTTCAGTCAGGGTCGTTTGGATGCCTGCGACGAGCTCTCTCGCCAGAAGAGGGGTGACGCGCGAACGGGTGGATACAAAAGAAAGATGACTTTGCAAAATCAACAATGGGTGGCTGAAGGAGTATACATACGTATAAGCAGCTGTTAAGGTGAAGAGACAATGTCTGGAAGCTGTGAAGTAAAGTCGGGGGTTCTGAAAGAAAGCGAACGGGGGTTGAGTGTGGAGGCGCCGCTGTCAAGGGCAGCTGCTGTCGTCTCTCTGCGACGCGGTCGATGTCGGGATTCGCTCTTTTTGAAAGGCGATGGTTTGGTAGCGAAGAATGGGGCTGTGAAAGGGTTAGAAGGAATGTCGAATTTGCGCAAAGCCTACTAGCAAAGTGGTGCTAATGCGTGTACAAGCATGACGTAGCTTTGGAAGCAAAAGGCTCGTTCGGTTTTCTGTCTGTTCCGTTTTCGGTTCGACTTGCCGTGCAAAGCCCTCACGTGGAGCTTTGTGGCAGATAATGCAAGGGGCCTCCCAGCTGTAAAATGACGTAATAGTGATGTTCTTAGCCACATGACAAGAATATGCAAATAGGGAGTGAAGAGCGGAATCTGAGTTTAAACAAGATTTTTGTGATAGTTTTCTAGATATCTAAGCACTGCTGCTGTCGTGTAATATCAGCGGAACTTTTTTTTCGTGACTCGCTTTCCCAAGAAGGTTGCCGGATTTTAAAACCAATGCTTTCGAACGGACACGGCTTCCAGTTCTTCCCTTTCAACAGTGCCAGAGAACAGCAGCGAAAAGGGCGCTGAAAACAGACGCGCATTTCCTTTCTCCATCACACGTGACGTCACAAGTGCAACCAATCATAATGTGTGATATCCACATTTTGCATAACTTATTTACAAAATTACTTGAAATGCTCTGTTTCTTATACCTGCGCAATGAATAGAAAGATTGAAATAATGGCGGTCGATCATGTTCATGTTCCCTGGGATCTTGATGTGCTTGTGTTGCGCTCGTCTGTGTGCCTCCAGTCTCGGAACAATTACTTTATCATGCAATGAACACATTTCTCGACGTGTGAATAAACGGTTCCCTTTTGTTCCCTTTTCAGGAGAGCGGAAACGTGTTGAATTTTTGCAACGAAACGCTCAAGCTGAACGGCAGCTCCGCAATCTCAGTGGTGGCCAGTCTGGTCTTCAAGAACCTCACCCTCACTGCAGTTGCCGCCGCAACCACACCTCAGCACACGGTCGCCTTCCTCGGCACCAGCGCTGGCGCCCTTAAAAAGGTACGTGATACCTTTATTGACGTTGATACCTTTGGTGCCGTTGACGTTTTAGCTCCGTTGGTAAATGGCGTTTCAGCGACACGTTGTTGTCCTCTGCGCATTTAAAATGCACAACGAAAGCAGCAAAGATACAACAGAAAGGAAACATCAGATAGTCTTAGTACATCGTACGCAATATCGATAGCGTACGATGTACTAAAACTCTCTATTGTGTGGAGAGGACATACGTATACCGGTTGCGGTACGGAATATGTACCGGAGCAAAGAACGCATTTCCAGATGTCAAGTGTGTCACGGCTTTTCTTTTTCCCGTCTTCGAGTAATCTGCCGTTCGTGGTTCTTGACATCTACTGTTGGGGACACGCTTAGCTAAAATCGCCTGTCAGTACTTCGCCGTCCCGTATTACTTCTGTTGCGCTTGAAAGTGTTGTGCCAGTATTGGTATTTGAAGGTGGGCCATGCGCTGCACATGTTTACTACTCCAAAGTTTTGCAACACCTGGAGATTTCCTACCTGGAGATACATGGAGGTTTGAGATGAGATGCACCATTTTTTAGCCCTCGTGCTGTGTTGTTTACGTGCCTTGTCCATCGCTCAGGCTTGCCCATCATAGAGCTTATCCACCACATAGCCTGCATTTAGGGTTGCCACCTTTCGAAGTGAAAAATACCGGCTGAGGGAGAGGAGGCGGAATAGAGGAGGAAAGACTCCTGGAAAAGGGAAAGTGGGTGAGGGGTGGACGAGCCCACACACACATAGAGAGAGAGAGAGATAATACGAGGAAACACATGTTCCTGTGTGTGGCTGTATCACTGATGCTAGAAATAACAATGATAATAATAATAATAATAACAATGAATAATAATAAGAATGACTAACTAAGAAAACGACTGGAGACTGCGCAGCTGGGTCTGTGTTCCAGATTTATTCAAGCTGTAGTGGAATGTTGAAGGGAAAATCTCGTAAAAGCCCTTATGAAAGGTCTTGAGCCATAAATACCGGCAAAAGGCTGCCGGTATCACCTTCCTAGCGGCAACCGGCAGAGCACTCAAATAACCGGCCTTGCCGGTATAATACCGGCCTCGTGGCAACCCTACCTGCATTTGCGCCATTCTATCTAAGATAAACCGCGAACTGCTGATTTTAGACAATCCTGTCCCCTACAGTACCACAATGCAATAATGAGTCTGCATCTATCACGTGAAAAGTCCACACGAATCAGTCTCACATCTAGTCACAAATCTTATTCATCTTATCACATGAGTTCATACGGGTCAATCTCACATCAAATCACAAGATAAGTCCCATCTAAGCATTTCTTTCGAATGGCGCCGTATAATTAGGGTGTGACTTCTTCGTGTTAAACCCGATTCCGTCCGATTGTTCCCTCCCGAATCGGTTTCGGACGCATTCGGGTTACACCCGATTTGTCCCTGAATTCTAATCACGGATTACGTTGTGTCATGTATCACGCACACGATTTTGCAGCAATCTGTGCAGACATCTGATGAAAATATTATCTGAGTGCGAAAAAAAACTATGCGAAGGACATTTAATATTACACCTTGTGCTGTTTGCGAATATAAATTGCGAGGAATGCATGTTTGACCAGTACGTGCACCTCTATCTAGGGGCCGCCCGCTGGACAGGAAGAAGAAAACTAACCGATAACATCCGACTATATATCACTAGTACCCGATTTCACCCCGAATTTCAGATTTCAAAATATATAAACGTATAAAGAACCACCTCCAACGACAATGTTGTCATATGACAGTACTAAAGAAACGTCGCCGAAGAGGCCGTCACAACTTCCAAACGGGACACGACACTCTCCCGGATTAAGACAGAGGAAAATAAGTTTTTTTTCTCTCTCTCTCCCTTTCCATTCCCGTCTTTATTATATCGTATTTTCTTGTCCCAAAACGAATGACCCAAATGGCATCTTGGCAACAATCGCGGGCCTTCCCCTTTTTCTGGTCCCTCGTCGTGCAGCGGGACAAATTGGATAGTTGCTTTCCTTCTCATCCACCTCCTCCTCCGCGTCCTCTTCCATGCTGTCGCTGACTCCATAAGAGTATGTTGTTCCTCGTCTGCAGAGGAATTCTCCCTTCTTGCTATCTTCCTCTCCGATAGGTTGACGGAAGAAGTGTATAAGAAGAAGAAGTTGCTGCTGCTGTTGTTCTTTCTTTTGTCACGTGACAGGAGACCGAGAGTCGCGGGGGTCAGGAATGCCGATCGGTTCCCGGTTTTATCGGGCTTATTTCTTTCTTTTCTTTCGTATCACATTTTTGTTCTCCGTTGTTTATGTGTCGTATACGATGCACGTGTTACGGTGGCTGGCGAGGAAATTCCGAAGAGGAATCCTGATTTATGTAATCCTGCTGATCTATTGATTGGTCGGCTTTATTGTTTAACGTACAGTTCGGCCTCACATTGAACCGATTCATCTCTGGTCCTCCTTATCTAAGGGCTACGTAGGAAAGTGTGAAGCTGGCTGTGTATTAAAAACGAAGAAGAACAAGAAAAAAGGAGAGAAAAAGAGCACCGATATTTTTGGACTGCAGATTATTCGAGTATTGAGTTGATAACGTATGGTACCATACGTTATCAACTCAGTACACCCACACCCACCCTATCACACGGGCAGACTTAACCGCGGTTACGCTTAACAGCCGTTACCCGACTGTGAACCATGACTTGTTGTCACACGGCAGTTTATGACGTGTTTTACAGTGACCACGTGATTGTGACATAAGCACCAGGTATATTTTGATTACGCTGCGTATAGCATGAAAAGAAAAGGGCATAGTGGTAATTCGAAGGCTTAACAATCATTAAATACACGGTACGCACATGATTATTTGCAGGATATGTCATTACACCCGTATTGACGTCGGGAAATCGGAATCGCGAAACCCTGGTTACGGCCGTGGCACGGTAGCGAACCGTGTGACTGCGGCGGTTCGCCGCAGTCACAGGGCCGACCGAACGGAGGTTGCTCCGCTAACCACGGTTGTGAGAAACCGAGCTTGGCAACCTGGGTTTCGCGAGGTAACCGCGGTTCTATGTTTGCGCCGCGAAGCAAGTGTGGCTATGGGCTGCGAGGCTGCAGTTTCATGCCAAATAGATTTGATTAATTACTTGTGTATATACTGCTTTTGAGATAAGTTTATTATTGGTGAACATGAAAGAACTGATCTTCTGCGGCTGGAACAACTTAGAAGGGACAAATACATACAAGGCCTCAAATTGCCTAAGAAATTAACGATGAAAGATGAAAGTCACTGAAAAGTTTAGCCAGCTGTAGGACTCGAACCCACATCTTCTGGATTGCCGGTCCAGGGCTCTACCAATTGAGCTAAGCTAACACGCCTTCTCAGCGACTTCCAGGGTGCGTCATCTGAAGGGACAAACCAGCCACGCTCTCTCACTCATCCTCCTTTCACTCTTACATTTTTGCTCACTCACACACACATTCATACGACGAGATCGACACAGGCGGCAACTGATGAACATGAATTATTGGTGTCAGCCTCACCCATATGAGACCACAAAATGACCAGCCGTCATCGTTCCTTTTTTGTACACGTCCATGTAATAACAGAACTGAAACCGACACTTCACTTGTCGTAACTTGTAATGCTGCAGAAAGGCAGAACTATACAACAAAGGAACTTATTATTTTTTATTATAGTTTCGGTTATTTTATTGGACGAGCTCCGCCGCATACTATCCATATTTTTCATAGTAAGTGTCGCTTAAAAAAAGGAACTGAAAGGAACAAAAAGGAACAAAAACGGAAACTTCATCATCCGCTAGCAAAATCCGTTCTAATAAACGAGCCAAACTCAGAATTTCTCCCTGTTTTCTCTTTTATTTTTTTTTCGAACTCGATGTTCGCGAAATAAAACGCGTTCGTATCGGACTAAAAAAAAGAAGGATAGCCCTCTCTTTTTCTTTCTTGCTCCAGTGAACTGCATGACAGCATCGTGACGAAGTATTTATTTGAAAGCTGTTGTGTAACATATTCTGCCGTATCTCGCAGGATAGCCCTCCATGCCATAACGGTACGTGTCTTCCCATATCTATCTAGCTATATATATATATATATATATATATATATAGAATGGTTTCAGACAACCGTGCACGGTAGAGAGGTCGACTGGCTGGGCGCGTGGGTGGGTGTGTGGGCGGCGGTAAGAGCGCGATAGATGGTAATATATCGGCAAGTGATCGATCGCTTTCCAAGTGAACGGTATTATCTGGGAAGCACCGGAAATTTTTCATGGCGCGATACTTTGATAACGTTAGGGAACGTGTTTCATTTAATTTTTTCGTAGTTCTTTTTAGAAACGGTAAAAAAGAGGAGAAGATAGTGAGGGATGATGAGGCCAGGAGTGGCATTGTTCGCGAGTAAAAAAAATAAAGTAAATAAAAATAAACGCAGCATAGTCCGATAACTATTTCCTCAATGTCCGCGCGCGTGCGTTTGCTTTTACACGTCCTTGATGACACGACATTATCGCGGCCCCTTTCCTCATTTTAATCCGCATGATTGTTTACATGTTATTGGATCCTATTACATTATTACACGTGATGGACGAATGGGGCTTAGGGACACCAACGTTATCATGAATATAAATATATAGAACCGTTTATAGTAAAACGTGTTTCTGATCATCGTAAAAACGTCCAGGGAAATACTTCACTTGTCCCGCGCATTGCTGCGGAGCCAAAGAGGCGAAGATGTAGCAACATTTCAATACGTAGTTTTACGTCCTGCTCTGTCATACATACGTATGTATCCCCGCATGTAAAACCCTTCTGTGTTTCGCGAAGTCTCGGAGGAAGTGTCACCCAACGCCAACAGCAAGATGCCGTTCACCTGCCTTAAGTGACGGTAATAACTGTCACAACCGGCATGGCACCGAAATCTTCCGAATGTCGCTTTCACGACTAGGTCTTTAAACGACACCGACACAGAAAGAAATGCGTCACCCCTCGCTGTCTATCTTTTTTTTTTTTGCCTTTCCTGGTAGACGTCGCTGTGAGCCTGGAACGCTGCTCAAAAGGGGCACTGCTGGATTTCGTCAACGTCTGTAAGGTTTCCCTGTGTTTGAGACGGTGGCGGGGGCATAGAAGCTGGGACATTTCAAACTATGTAGCCAAGCCTGGGAAGGGGGAAGTCAACCGCGGTATACATTGACGGGGTTGGAGACCGTCTCCTCGATGTACCAGAAGAAACTCTGCTGTCTCATCTGTGTCAGTCTAGACCGTGTGTCTGGACAAGATGGTTTGTTTGCTGAGTAACGTTGTTCTGGACGTTTGATGGCTATTTCAGCATGGCATCCATTTTGTGAGGATGGATGCGGCTAGTATTGGTTTTATATAGGCCATGTGGCGCGTCCAGGTTTACCAGACAGAGTCGTAGGCTCCTTACCATAAAGTAACTCATAAAGCTACGGATGGCTGTTACGACGCAAAAAAGGGGATTAGGTAGAAAATCCATATGCTGACTGCGGTGCTCTGTGTGCTAGGTGGTGGTGGTGGTGATAGGGTGATAGGGCTTGCCGTTGTCGGCCTCACGTATGTGGGCAACGTCACGACTCACGCCCTGGGGGAATGTGCGTCCTGGGCCGACTTCTAAGGGAACTGTGCCGACATATCTGTGTGTGCTAGGTATCGTCTGAGTTTGGACCACTCGCATCTCCAATCCACGTGCCATATTTCTGTTTACAGCTGCCGCTATTGCAACCTTGTTGATGTCCTTGGTTGAAATGCATCTTTGTGGTACTACTCAGATGTATTCCAGTTTATGCTTTATCTTTGTCTAACGTTCACTGATATCACATTGTCCTCCATACCTCTCTTTCTCTCTCTCTCTTTGCGCCGACCAGCTCCCCTGGCTCCATACGGAGAGATGGAAGTGAACCGGGTTCGAATCCCGGTGTTGTCAGGGCGTTTTTCTTGGGTTCTCGTAGACACTGTAAGAGGAATGCCGGAACAGTTCTGTGTGAAGTCGGCCCAGGACGCAAATCCCCCTCCCCCCCGACAACCGAGCACATCGCTCGGCAATAAGTCGCCATCAACAAACGTACCAAGGGGCTTAATCGCTTCATCTTCGTTACGGTCGTTACAAGCCAACGAGTGGCGGGAAATTCAAAAAGGTGGGTACGTGATAAAACACGTGCACGGCGCTCTTCGCGGGATACGTGAAGGCCATGGTACATGTCACGCGCAATGTGTCACGTGCCCAACTTTTTGAATTTCCCGCTACTCGTTAGCTTGTAACAACCGTAACGACGATGAAGCGATTAAGCCCCCAGCTCCCGTGGCATAGTTGTTAGGATGATCGCTTTCCACGCCGAGACGGGGAGGTGACGCGGGTTCGAATCCCTGCTGTGCTGTCTGGGGTTTTCCCTGGGTTCTCCAGCAGACTTTCCAGACGAATATGTCGGCACAGTTCCCCTCGAAGTTGGTCCAGGACGCATACTAACCCCTCTGTCCCCCACCCCTTCCTGCTGTCCTCTCTCTCCATCTGTCCACGTCTGTACGCCGCTCGCAGTCACAGTTGCTTCGCGGCGCTAACAGAGAATTAGAAAATATCAACCAACGTAGCAACGCGCAGCGAATCCCGTCTCTGCAACCTTTCCTTCCTCAAAGATACCCGGGAACAAGGCGCCAGCCCCCCCCCCCCCCCCCCCATCGCAAGAAATCCCCACCAACAACACGAACCGCAGGCGACCAACGAAGCAACCAATCGACGAACAACCGAATGCAACGTGCAAACAACGTCGCACACGAAAATCTCCCCCACACGTTTATATTACGGCAGCGGCAGAGCGATTGCAAACATCCGCGGTTGCGTTCAACGGAAATGAGCGGGAACCAACGGTCCGAGCTCCCACCACCACCAGCACGAGCGGTTCGCGTGGGAGATACTGGGCGCATTTTTTGGCTTTCTGGCTGGTTTGCCGGCTAAATGAGCCGGACACTAGCCGGGTCAGGACAAACAGCACGCTAAAACGGGCCTCCGAGCAAACATAGCTCAGGTCCGCCGGAAGGTGTTCGGGTGGCGATTTATATCAAACTTGTTGGGCTGTTTTCTCTTGGTGCGATGAGGCAGGCATGGTGGTGGCTTCCGCTGTGTAATGGGAACGGGGAAGATATGGAGGTTTGTTTGCTTGTGTGAGAATAAGTTTTTCCTTGATGACACGGCGGGGTTGGGAGGAGAATTGTTCTACACGTTGGCGGGAATGAAGGCGTGTTCGAGAAGTTGGGATGGGAGACTTTTGCTAAGTGGTGCTATTGCTTATGTGCAAAATGCGTAACGGCAACTGTACTTATGAATGACAGTCGTTTTATCTTCAGCCACTGTGCAAGGATACAGAAAATATTCTGGTTTTGTAGTGAGCCGGAAGTCTCGTGTTCTCCGAGTTGCACGCAACGCCAGGTTAATTTCGTTTCGAAGGACGAAACAGCTTGATGTTTCAAGAGCCGGATAGGGATGTTCATGACAGGAAACCGAGCATCTCTGTCTCTAGCTAACAGCCACTGAAATATTACTATCGTAGCTCCTACCTCGCAGATTGCCATGCGGTTGGCCACACAACGGTCTGCAGCTGTCGCCTGATTTTGAGATTACAGTTGTGCTCGACTGTAAGTTACATGTAGATGGTACAGTTAACATACTGGCTAGCGAAAGCGCTGGCAATAATATACAGACAAAAAGAAAAATTGGCTGCGTCTTTGGCATTGTTTGCCGAGCAAGCGCGTTGAAATGTGGTTATCATGCCGTCGTTGGAGATAAATTTTTGGCGAAAGCCCTTTTGAAAACACAGTCTGGCGATTCCGTGGTGTCACGTGATCTATACAGCTATTGACGGACCTACGCAGTAGATAGCCCTATGAAGCCGTCGCTATAAAATAACCGACTGCACGCTTAATTGCGATAGTTTTGCGCGAAGAATCTGATCATAGTAAGGAAGCCCGTAAACTGCGTTTGTCTAGACTCGGTTTGGGGTCGCTTCAAGCACTACACTTTCTTTGTTTCGTTTATTTAGGTTGGGTACACGTATTGAAACAGGTGTCGTCTTGTGTCCGCAGGTGTTCCTGACGAGTCACGGTCGCGCTGAAGACTTCGAAGAAGTGAGCATAGACCCTGGCAAGCCCATCCTCGCAGACATGGAGGTGGATACGACGGGCCATTACGTCTACGTCGCATCCCCCTACAAGGTAACAGTTTGTCAAGACCGTGGCTTTCGGGCGCGACCTTGTTCGCCCCTAGATTCGAGCGTAGTTCAACTCTACCAAATTGGTGGCGCTGTTGAACGCTATGACGTCATTTGTTTACAAACAGGGGGAGGTATATCGCGCACGTTTACATTCGGGACCGTGTTAGAATCGTGTACATCTAGCTGTGCGAATTCTGAAGAAGACCGACGGTACGGTGCAGCTTGCTCGCTTAAAGTACCAATGTTCCCTCCGCTCTCCTGTGCGGGCGGTACGGCCGTTTTCTCCTCGTATATCATAACTTACTCCGAACCAACTAAAGTATTAGGAAACCTCTGCCCGAAATCCTTTTCGCCATACTATTCCTCCTGCGATGCAGTTTATGGCTGTAGATCACAGCTATAGAGTATCGGGAGAATGCGCGAACGAAGCGTTGGCAACATATCCCTGAGTTTGGGGCAAGGACAAATGGGAAAAGAGTACAGAAACAGGCTGCTCGTTTCTGTGTTCTGCCCTCTAGTCTTTTCCCCAAACTCAGGGGTACGTAGCCAACGACAAGCATACACTAGGTCACTTGCATGTTATTTTATGTTCAACGCGAAGGAAGTTTGTATCTCGCGAATAGTACGACCACGAATAGCAGTTGCCTCTGCCGGAATCTCAACGATATCACCCACTACGGTATGATGTCGCTTTCGCTTGAAATACAGTGCGTTACTAAGCCCATCTAGCGTTTCTGCACCGTGCCTTTGTTTTACATATCCCCCTCCCGCCACACACACACACACACACACACATCAGGTAACCCTAAACGCAGGCATATTTAGAATCGTCCAGGCCGCGTCACCTCACTTTCGCACGTTGTCACCTCCATAAATGTTTGTACATATCAAGGCAACGAGCGGAAATGGATACATCACAGCCATCGTCATTTCCAGCACCTGCTCTCGACCCTTCATACCCCCCGTGCAGCCTTATCTCGCTAATTTCCCACGTCTGGCAACTGCCCTACAGGAGAAACGAAAAAAAAAAAAAAAGTCAAAAGTACACCAGCACCATAATGACGTCACAGCATCTCTGTTCATGTATCACGGGACGACGGGAAATGTCGCAGCCGATCACGCTGATGGCTCCCATGACTCTCGTAGCTACCACACGTGCCCATCCGACCTCTCGAATCAGTCAGGGGCCGGTCGTCGTCGCGAAATAACCCAGGACCGCTAAGTTTCCGGGACCGACATCGTATTTTGGGCGTAGTTTTCTTTGTTTCGCTGATGGGACGGGATGCGAGCATCGTGACGGTTTCGCTGCGGTTTCCGTTAATTCGAGCGGGCAGATTCACGTCTATACAGGCCGCATGGTTCTTTTCAGGAGTTCAGACTGTTATTTTCGTGCTGATGAACAGAGTGCGGATTAGGACGTTAACAAATAGATACAACTGGTATAGCCAGCTCCGCACAACAAATGGCGACGTGTAAGAACATTCTTGATACCTAAATAAAAAAATAAAATAAAAAGACAGGAAAAAGCCGTTCCCAATGCAAGAGCAAAATGACGAAGCCACAATGAACTGTCGGGTGCACGCATTAAAACTTAGCGGTAGGTGTAAACGTACATTTTCCTGGGCTGGAGTCTCACAGCAGTGGTATGTCTGTCTGTCAGACTTATAGGCCACCTGACACAAGTCACACAACCATGTCCAGGAAAAAAGGTCGCGTATAAAGAGGAGGGGGTAAACTTAAAATTACTGCACTGCAGGATCGCTGAAGCCATGCAAACAAAAATGCGACATGGTGAAAAAACGGAACCCGAGAAGGGGACAGAGGAGGGACGACACGACACGTTCTCGGGTTCCGTTTTTTCACTACGTACTAGCTGGCCTGCACCCTTGCCCTTTTGCCATGTGACATGGCTTCAGTACGTCTGCAGGCTCGAATCTTTTCAGGTGTCTAAGTACAGATGTGAGGAGAGAGTATAAAAAGAGTAGCAGGTCAGAACTGCACCATTCATAAACATAGACTCGAGCGATAATGAACACCTTCTATTCAGACAAAGCTGTTTCCAGATAATTTCTCCAAAACGTTCATTAGCCCTTTGAGAGTAATTGCAGACATACACTCTTGCACGCGAGGTCGCATCAACGTCCAACCAGCCGCAGTGGAAACCTCCATTGCTAAGTCCAGCTTCGAAGTTCTTCGGAAAATCCTTCCCGTAAAACACTGTCGACCGAAAAACACTACCGGTGTCCTACTACGGCCCATTCGAGTACAAACAACGCCATCCTGTCAGAGTCAAACACATCGACCGAGTCATCCCCTGCAGCTGAGGAAGGCCAAATAAGCCTCTAATTGATGGCTGCAGTTCTTGGTCGTTTCGTCCCTTTTTCTACCTATTTCTGGAGACAATAACTTTTTTTTTTACTTCGTCGTCCGTCTCGTGTCTTTACTTGCTTCATGACGCACGAGACTACAGCGTCCCTCCAATACCAGAGGATCTGTGCTGTGAACTACAGCGAGGTCTTTGAGCGGATTATCGCGGATTGGACCACGACGTCTTCGTCGTTCCTCGTTGTTTGGTTGGTTTTAGAGCCATGTCTTCTACTAGATCGCGCGATCGTGTGTCTTACTTGTCCTTCCCCGTTTGCTCTCTCGTTGTTTTGCAGGGCTTCCTTGTTTTCATACCGTGACTCAGCGGGAGTTCGACGGTATGTAGCGCGTCGTTAAAGAGCAGATTGGGTCGTCACGTCTCGCGTCGCGTTTCGGTGCTCGTGTCTATCTTTTTTGGGCATGTAAATAGAGTTTGTTGGCAAACTGGCATTAACGAGTGGGTTTAGCTGCATTTTTTTTAAAGCGAAAGCTTTGTACGGGTTCGGAAGATACCCTTATGGCTGTGTTTAACGCGTTTTGTAGAATACCCAAAGATGCAGCCGTTTTTTCTTGTTCCTATCATAATCACTTTCATCATCGTTGCGGTACCAGGTAAAGCAAATGAAAGCGTGCGTGTAAGGAAAGGAAGCGCTTAAAAATTGCGTGTTTTGTCCGCGGAGCACGTGGTGATCACGTGTAAATTCACCTTAAGGCGTTTATTGAACAGATCAGCAAGGTACGCGTGGACCGCTGCCAGCAGTACAACACATGTGACCAGTGTCTACAAGCGAGGAATCCTTACTGCGGATGGTGCTCATTGGAGAAAAGGTACATTTTCAACACTTCGCTTTGTTGCTTCTGGTTGTTTGTGCCCGACGTTTTCCACTATCACATTTGTCCACCATTGTCCCAGAGTTTCTGCTACCACCAGAGAGCCTCTCTCACTGACATCGGAGCGATAAAACTAAATAAACTGAAAGAGTGCTTTACAAATTACCATTCAAGGTTATCTAGACTTCAAGACGTAACAATATCCTTCAACGCCACCAATCCCACTTATCATCTCGTTGAGGGACACTAGACGGCTCTTGAAAGACGATCCCTCCGCAAGCGCGTCATCGAAGACAAGACATTTCTTGGCCAGCGACGCGCACAAAGCCGCCCTTAGCCAATGTCAGACCCTCATCCATGTTCATACATCAGACGGGCACGCCACCCTACCACCCACGGTGCGCCGCATTAGCATTACAAAAGCAAATCCCGCTCAGCACTGCTGGCAACAATAGAGGAAAGGCGCATCATGCCGAATGCAAGGGAAGGAACATTGTTCCTGGACCGGCGCACAGTCCATAAAACCGTGGAGGCGAGCCCCGTCCTTGTCGATAGTTGGAAGCGATTTTCGGGTTTCCCACGAGGAGCTCGTTTTGAGCGACCCGGGTGCCATATTTGACCCAGGGTTCTTTACGACGGTATCGGCGCACGGCCCTGATTTATGGACTCGTGGGTCTGAAAGTGCTAGGGAGGCAGAAAGATGACACGCTCTATTGATGATGATGACCATGATGCTGACGGTTTTTACGAGGGTCGAAGCGGGGATGTTATTTCTGCGGGGAGGACAGGGCGATGGGTTGGATCTGGTATATGCGGGGGGGGGGGGGGGCGAGTGAGGTTGTGGGGGGGATGTGGTGAAGCCGAGTGAAGAGTATCGAGGAGTTTGATAGAAAAAGGCTTAGTTCCTGGCAGTTATTTTTATTTATTTGTTTCCATTTTTTTCTGCATGGACAGTGTACATGGTGTGTAGAGCTGAGCTGTTTGCGTTTCTGGGAAGTGTAGATCTGAAGGCATGGGTTAGTTCGATATAAGGAAAGTGTGGTTGATTCACGAGTGAGGAATGTTTTGTTTGGAATGTAAATCAAAGCCAGGATGAATGATGGTTGAGTTATGAGCTTTTTTTTTCTGTCTTCTTTTTCTTTTCTTTTTTTCTTTTTTTTTGCGGATGACGTATATGACGGCAGTGAGGAAGTACCGCATTTGAGCATCTTTGGGCCGCCCCGGGGCATCAGATGATTCATGTGGGCTATGACCTCCGTAGAACCACTTCCCGGCGCTCGCGGGTGGCCTTGTAACAGACGCCTTCTCTGCTCTAATATGCCCGTGATTTCCAATGATATATTCACAAGCGGCTCGTATGTGCGCGTACAGGTGCACGGTGCAGTCGGAGTGCCTGAACGCGTCCTCGGTGGCGGAACAGCGGAGTTCCTCTCGGTGGCTCTCTCTGGATACCCAACAGTGCATCGATTTCCAGTCCATCGCACCGGAGAAGCTTCCACGAACCGACCAGGCCACCGTAAGTGCTGCGACCGTACGGTCTCGCTTTTGGAAATTACTTCCAATGTGATCTATGATTAACTTGTGGGGGTTCCAGCATAACGTAAAAGGGGCTTGAGTCAGTTCTTGCTCGCGCTCGCCAGCACTTTGAAGCATGCTACGGCGCAAACTCTTTTCTCCGTGCCTGGGGATATAGCATTTCGTCGAAATGATACCGTAAAATATAACCTTCGTGCGGCGGCACGCGTGAAAGGTGCACGTGATCTGCGAACCGTTGGGGACATATAAGGATGCGCAGACACGAAAGATGTGCTTTTGATGAAGCAGCCGGAAGTGAGCGTTCCTCCAAAGCGCGTGTCTCTTTTCTGTCGCTTTTCCAGGTCGAGATCGCAATCAACCAGCTGCCCCAGCTGCCCCGCGGTGCCCACTACGAGTGCGTCTTCGGTAAGACCGCCGCCCCCATCCAGGCAAAGGCGACGAAGAACGGTCTGGCGTGCGACACGCCGGCCGTGAAGGACAGGCCTGCTATACCTCCTGGATCGGGTAAGCTTTTCACGTTCCCTGTGACGTGTTCGATGCTGGTAAAAGGGATGCGTGCTTGTGCATGTCGACGTAATGCAAATGGTCGACACCAAATGAAGGGAAGGGATGACGCTCTCGTCACGTGACCGATATTGTGCCATTCAATGCATATTGAGGGTTAGGGTTACCTATAGGAAGTAAGAGTATAAAGACTAGTCATTGGGTTAAAGCAGCGTTCACTTACTTTGTCGTTTAATTGTGTTCAGCTATGTTGCATGCGTTTTGCAGCTAAGCTAAGCTCACGTCGGTATTGTTCGTTGCTCAATTTTTAACTTTGAGCACTTCGTGTTTCATGCGTCATCATTCTGCGAGCGAAGGAAACGTATGAGACATCTTTTATCTTGTACGTCTGTGTTGCCGAGTAGTGGTGATGTATCCGGCATCCGTTCCTTGAAAACAGGAAAAACAGGAAGCAAGAATTCAGTCAGGGTTGGAAGTACGCCACCTTCCCAACTACACATGCTGAGTAGAAAGGAGTAGAAGTAGTCTCTATGTCTCATTGTAGGAGAAAGTTGGCCTTCTTTCTTTCGAAGCCTCATCCTTAAAACAATACACTATTCCCTAAACTGAACCTGTATACCGAAGGGCGCAGAACACGGCTACTCGCACTATCCTTCCGATGTCCTTCGCGCCGTACATTTTGAAGCATACCATTCATCGGCCCCTCACTTTCCATTCTCCACGATGCATTCAAAACAACGCTGAGCTCTCTGTTGCGAAGAGACGACGTTACGTTTGCGATTCGTTGAAGTATGATCGCTTTGTCCTTCGCCGCATGGAGGCGTGCTATCTGCGCTGCCTCTCTTTTCCTCCGCTTATCGTCGCTACATCTGACGCTCCTCTATCCGAGCTCGTTGTCGTGAGGGAGAGGACATTTACAGTATAGTTGTCTCATTTATTCGACACTAGGCGCGCAGCTTACAGTCATCCATTTAAGTCTTAATCCTATAGGCGACGTGCTTGACGTGCTTCGTCGTGCATTCAAAAAAAGAAAAAAAAAGAATAAAAAGGAATAGGAGGAAGTTTATTCCAACAGTATATTCTGTAGATACCGAAGACGCCCAGTGTCGTTGTTCCAGTGTCATGCTAAACATTGAGAGGTGGTGTGGCTGTGCCGTCAAATATTTCCCTGTGTTGTCCGGCGAACATGGCACACGCTCAAGAGACACGCTAATGCCCTGATACTTTCCTGTTTACTCTTCCTCCCTCTGTCCACTTCCACATACCGCTCACGGCTACTGTTGAATCGCGGTGCTATCCCTGAATTTGAAAGAAAATAATACTTTGTTGTAGAGCGGTTCCAGTCTTGCATGTAGGTGAAGCAGCTCGATGACAAGGGCGCAGCAACACAACTGCTTTGTCCTTTGTCGTTGTCATCGAGCTGCTTCACCTAAATGCATGTACGTTCTCACTACCTCGCTCCTACATGATGAACCGGATGTACGCTTATCGTATACGTTCTTGTCTTGCAGATCACGTGGAAGTAACGTTGTACATCCGCTCCAGCGAGACCAACACCGACTTTCTTCACAGGCCATTCACTTTCTACGACTGTTCCGTCCACAAAACGTAAGGAAGACACCTTTGAAGGGTCGTACCGCCTGCGAACTCCTAAATTATATTTGCTCACCCCCGATTGGTTCGTCTTACAGATGCACGGCGTGCGTCACAAGCGCGTTCGCTTGCGATTGGTGCTTCAGCCGCAACAAGTGCACGCACAACGGAACCTCGTGTCCACGTAACGTCATCAGCGGGGAAAACGTGAGTGAAACGAAAACTGAGGTGTCTCCTGCGAAGAAGTGAGAATCTCAACAAATGTATGTTGCAGAACCCCCATAACGCCCTCGTGAAGGGTCGACAACACTGTCCAAGTTTCAGCGCGAACAAGGTGATTCTTCTGCCTGACGGGGTGGCGTCTGAGGTCTCTGTGGAGGCACGGAATCTTCCGAGTGCAACTGTGAGTGGAAATGTAAGGTCTATAAGTCTCCAGACGCTTTTTCAGCATGGCATGGGCAACTGCATGCGTGGTGAATTTCTCTCGGTGTCTCTTTTTACCTCATGTAAATGGCGGCGTGCATTTACTGACCGCCGCTGCATTGTTATCGCCATCGCCTTCACTGTCGTAGCAATAGTTGCATCAGTGTGATGAGCATAGCCTCGCTGCGCAAAAACAATTTTGTACATGCGGCAGAAGTTTTCCCGAGAATATTTCTTGACAAATGTTGATTCTGGTAGATCGCAAAGCCTCTACGAAAACGGCACGACAAACGAAGATCAGTGACGTGATGTCATCCACCTAAAAGGGATAAGGCCATTGGCTTATCATGTTTTCGGAAACGTTATCGCGAACTACTAAAACTGGGTAAACCTTCCTTGCTAAGCAGGAACCTTTGTTTTGCTAAGCCTAACTACTGTAACGTTCTCGTAAGACCCCCGTTCGGTACCCAAAACAATCGAAAGAAGAATTAAGAGGGGGGGGGGGGGGAGTCCTAAAATACACTGTCTCCCCCTTCTGGCCACGGAGCAGACTTAGAAGATAACATATCGCACTGATCCATCGCTACGGTGCGTGCCTCCCTCAACCACGCGAAACCATTCCTACTTTTCTGCGTTGTTATATCCCCGACCCCAGAGTCTGATGAATGCGGGACTTTAAAACCTGGTCGTAATTACTGCACAAAAGATAAGGGCACGTTAATGACACGTGATTAATTCCTGGGCTGCTGCTGCTGCTGCTTCCGCGTGTGCTGCGCGCCCTCTCGCGTTGAGCGCCGGCAAAAAATGGTTGCTCTATGCTGCGCAAGCCTTCTTTGAAAACATGATCAACTGGCGCGACCTGCACGACCTCTTGTGTTGCCGTAGGGTGGCAGATGATGTATAATACGGACGGGTAATGCGAAGGGAAAACGGTGGAGGTGATCGGTTGGTTGGTGGCTGCGGTGCTCGAGCTGGGATCATGGAGTGAAAGATTGTATATGTCCGAAACGTGTTTTGTGGTGGCATCAAGTTTGACCTTGCCATGTATTTGATAACATATTGAGCTACAGACGCCGATATTCGCTTTCATTTGTGGGATAATTGTCCATGCAAGGCGCATTCGCATTTTTTAAAGACTTACATGGGCGTTTTTTTTAAAGCTTTTTGCAGGTATTGAAACGCCTTTTCATGCACGTTTAACGATTCCACGATTTTATGACCCGTGAATCGAGTTATAGACAGTGAGTGTCAGCGATTTGGCTGTTGGCATCTACTTCTTATCGAAGTCCGCCGCATTACAACGATTTTGATAGTGACTTGGAGATTAAAAGTCGGACTTCCGCCTATACATACGCCCCATAGGTATTGAGCACCGACCGGGCGTGAGCGTTCGGTTCCGTTTCGTTTCGTTAAGATCCAATCCCAGCGTCACGCGTTGCACATAAAAGGAGCACTGCCCCATTTTGCTTTGTGAGGGCCACCGTTTTCTTGTTTCGTTTCCCCTTAAGTACCCCCTGAAAGTGCTTTTTTTACGGCTTCGTTAATCCTCGTATCAGCTTATCGCAAGGCCGGCGTCTTTGACTCGATATTAGCGCCTTTACTGGCTTGTTCCACCGACAGCGATATCGGTCTTAAAAAAAGATTTAAAATGATAATAAAAGTGGAAAGGCTGCAGCTGCGAAAAGTGCATTTCGTGATAGAACCAGGTTCGTACGCTTTTCTATTCTGTTTTTTTTTTTTCGACACCTTCGGCGCACGACTTCCTGTCACTGTCTGTTTTTGCTGTTTGTTTGTTTGTTTTATGACACATCGTTCATCCACACGACGATATTTTCGTTCACTGTTTCTTTCTTCGTTTTAACGCAGTGCATTTACCGGCATTTTTTTTTTTTTTTCTTTTCTAGGAAAATTTCCAGTGCGTCTTTGAGATCGAAGCGGTGAAACAGCGGGTGCCAGCAAGGATTACGAGCAACAAGATCGTTTGCGCTCAAGCTGTGGTGAGTCATAAAACTTGAACGTAAAAAAGAAAAGAAAAGAAAGATTTTTATTTCTTCAGTTTTGATTTCAATAAAAGGTTTATAGATTAGGGAAAAATAAGTGATGCAGTTAAGATCCTGGTACTCTTGTGTCGGAAACCGTGTATTAGTTTCGAGATGTGCTAGTAGTTCAGTATATGACTTTACTGTAATAGCAGCTGCACTTTGAAGCAAGCTATTGAAGTAGTTTTGTAGCATGTAAAATGAAAGTACTCATTTGCCATAATCCTGCTTTGACAGTGAACACTCTTTTGACAAAACGAAAGTAAATTACTCTGCTTGATCGAACCAAAGCCAGAACTTTGCCGGAGTTCTTTGTAGTACATGGCCGTTTCAAAGTGCGTAGTTTAAGAATTGTGCAGCACCGAGTGGCTAAGTGTCGAAGGAGAGATAGCTTTATATTTAAAGCCTGACGTTTTCGGGAAATATTGTTGTCCCAATTCGGGTGGTAAAAGTCGGGTAAATAAACATGTGCTCTAAATTCATGCGAATTCGGGTGGAAAAACTTTCAGTATGATTAGTTCGAGGAGAAATTGGGCTCTTATTACTCAAACGAACTGTACTGGTTTGGTACAAACGGTTGTGTAATTGCGTTTCCTGCCAAACGAGCTAGTGTGCATTCCTACAAGACATCCCAGTGAGACGTCTAAAAATCGTCGTAAAAATCGTCTCAGTGAGACGTCGTAAAAATCGGGGTTTCACCCTAAAGAGGCAACCTTCAATTCGGGGTGCAAATTCGGGGAAGAAACGGGTTAAACCCTAAAACTTAGGGCTCTACTTATATTCGGGTAAAAAGGTGTAATAACCATCCTCACTATGCACTCTGGACATTTATAGCAACCAACTTCATTACAGCACTCATACAAAAGCGAAGTCGCCGAACAGCAAGGAACGCTCACGGTACTCTGGAATGAAGACACTTTCATTGGCCAAACTAATGGTCAGTACCCATTCTTGGATGTTTATTGGCTTTTTCTGCTCACCCGTGACTTTCCTCTCCTATTTCAGTGACCCTGTACAAGTGCCAGCTTCTGGGAAGTCACGGTGCTCGGCCAGACTGCTCTCTTTGCCTCACAAGGGATAAGAAGTATCAGTGTGCCTGGTGTGGTGGATCTTGCACCTACGCCTCTACCTGCGTGCAGCCGGTTACTACGACGTGCCCACCTCCCCGAATAGACTGGGTAAGTTGATTTGTTTCGTTTTGGAGTTTTTTTTTTAAATACTGGCATCAATTGTGGCCTTCATAGACAAAATATATTGCCCGAGTTGGACTCTCAACATGTACTACGTTCCAGCTAACAATGCATGGAGTTTCCTCTGAACAAGAACAGTTGTATACGAGCATGCTAGATGAGACATTTTAAATATTTGTGTGAATATTTTTCTCTTTTCTTCTTGTTATTACATTTTTGTTTTGTAAAAGAGCTTGTGCACCAGTGCCCTAGCATATCCATAAAAAATAATTTAAAAAAATGAAGTGCTGTACCATATTAAAAGTGAACACAACAAATACAAATCCTACGAGTACTTTTTGGTGAACACCAATGCTGGCTATGGATGAGAAAAGACACAATGGAAATCGAAGTATTAGAATGAAGTAATAAAACAGTCTGGGGCAAGAAAAAAAAAGTAAGCATTTCTGACACCTTAAAACAGTACCTTACGGTTGGGTCCACCGCACAGTGTGTTCGAGAAATGTAGATGTCTTCACCCAATTTTCGTCCGTACAGTTAAAACTGTTTTCCATTGAGTCAAACAGGCGTTGAGGCCTGTCACGTGATTTCCGTGATCACCGCGCAACACAGACCCCTAAGTTTGTGTTTTACGACAGCTCTGGTACAGTGAAGGTGAAATATTTGATGCGGATGACAGACACTTGTTCCTGCTCCTTTTCTTGCTCTCATTATTTGCGATTGCCCAAGTTAGCTGGCTCTTTAGATGTACCTAGATGTACCTGGACACGCAACAAATATCGCGCTCCCACCTCGCTTCTCGAAATACGAGCTCCATAATAATTTAAAATTCTCGCGTGCGTCTCCCCTTGTGTGTGTGCGCGCACGACTCCACCCAAGAATAACAGCCTTTGGGAGGAGGAGGTAGTCCGCATTTCTTGCTCATATTTCGCGCGTATATTTTATTGCTCGCTTCGAGTTCCGAGAAGACGTTTGCGGATATCGCGTTACACACCACCGATGTGTCCCCGGCCGCTGTTTATGAGCCCAGTGGAAGAAGTTTTGGAACCTGGGAAAGTGCAGCTCGCGGGTACGGGAATGTGGCAAGAAGCGCCTGCGTAAGGGGGGACACGGCTGCAATGGAAGGTAGGACGGAGGCCCTGGACACGGGATTCCTTGTAGAGATCGGTGGACTGTTGTGGGAGGGGAAGCATTCAAGTTAGGGCATGAAAGTTCCTTATTTTGTAGCTTTCAAACCCACATGTGAATACGTTCTTGATGGGGTGGCTCATCGTTGAAGACACCTGTCCTGCCCCAGGATAGCTTAGCGATGTTCCGACTTGATTCCTTTTCCACTGTAAGATTGGGTACGTTGAATCATGCAGCTAGCAGTCTGTACGCCACCTCCTCGGCCCTTGTGCTTTCGGTTTTTATGTTTTTTTTTTTTTGTAAAGTGGGAAGTAAAAATCGTGTGTTATTTCAGGGGCCTTAAAAAAAGGGGCATTGTGCAGAGTGCCCGAATGGGCGTCTGAATCTGCGCTTTTGGCAAGTTCGATTCTCAGCCTTGTCCTGGTCTCACCGGAACTGACGATTAATGTGTGAAAACTGTTTTTTTTTTTTTCGGGATGAACCATACGCTGTGTACTGCCTAGATTCTGTTTTTGTCAACATACCCATGGGCGCTAGAAAACTATTGCGGAACCGATTGCGCTGTAATTAAATTGCTCTGAGAACTTCGACATAACCATAACAGAGAACTTAGCGAAAAACAACAAGAGAAAGGAAAAAAAAACATAGAAAAGCTGCATAATCCCCGCGAAACTTTCTGCTTCCAACATCCACACTGTAACAACCGCATTCCAAAAACTTAGCCGCCTTCTCCCCCTAATATCCCTAAGTAGTTGCTCGGACTCTGTTAATTCCTATTGTCTTTGAGGACTGTCGCGAGGCCGACGCCGAAACGCCTCCAAAAGAAGTCCGACGAGGGAGTTGTTTGCTATCACGGCGTCGCATTACCACTTCCCAACCACCTCGCGACTGCTAACTCCAGCCGGTGCGCTAAACTTTATCGAAGCATAAAAGAAAGTAAAAGTTATAGAAAGTAAGTAACTAACGACAAGCCGCGAATATGAATACTAAACGTCGCCGACCGCACGTGCAAATTCAATTAGTGATCCTCGTTCGTCGCACTACGGAATCGAGTTTCTCGCCAAAGTTGACGCTGACAAAACGGGGCGAGGAGGTGATCTTATTAACGAAGCGCGATTTAGGCTTAGCGCTTTTCTGAAATCAGATCATGAAAGTTAAAAAGAAAAAAAAAGGAGGGGGGGGGGGAGGAAGCAAGCGCAATACTATACGGTTGGGCGCTATGTTTGGTAATAAGGAGAATTTTGAAGGCAAGAGAAAAGGGGAGTGGGGGGGGGGAGGGCAAGAGACGACGAGAGAGAAGGTTAATTAGGTAATATGTATAACTGGGAGGTGATCGACCGAGACCCGAGAATTTAATAAGAACCGTTTCGGGTTTTCGCTCGCTTTTCGCGGGCTGAGAAAGAAGAGTTTTGAGGTCTCGTTTTAATGAAATTGCGCAGAGTGGGTTCGCGGTTTTTGTTGACTCTGTCACCGATAGGTGTCGAGTGCCTGTCGGCTTCGTGTCAAAACTGTTGAGATGTCTGGTGGGAAGCTTATTATTTTAGCGTGTTCAAAAGGGTTTCGTCGCGCGTAGGAATGGTAAGTTTGTTTGGTTTTGTCACGGAAGCTGTGTGAGGTGGAGCGGGTGGCGTTGGTACTCGAGAAGTAGGCGGTTCTGGTATGATACTGCGCTCGTTTTCGTTAATTGACGTGGATGAATTGATTATATTAGCGCAGGAAATTATTGTTAGAACGCTACTGTTAGACGCCTTGTACATTGTACAGATGTTTAGTCCTACACTTTCCGATCCCTTAACGACACGTTGTGACAATGTGCGAGGAGGCGAATAGTAGAGAGGTCACCAGAGTGCCCAAATAAAGGTGGAAGCCCGCCGAACACGTGGCCATTCGTTTGAGCTTTGTAAACTCAGTCCCCTTTTGTCGCCGATGCTGAGGCCCATGCTTCCCTCAAGCTTGTCTTCGCTTTATTTGAAGCTCAACCAATGAGAGCACGACCTTCACAAACAGGCGAAAGGAGGACGCTACAGGGATGCGCAGTTCTTCGCACTACCTTGGTTAAGTGACACGGGCAACCGTGTGGCTTCCCTTAGCAAAAGTCACCATGCTAGCAACCTTGAAAGTTTTTCCTTCTCCTCTTGCGAAGCACTTCCTTCGCTTCACGGAAAGACGTACATCACCCACTTCCTTCCAGTCGTGCAGCTTCTTCGCGTCCTCATAATATATACGCCTCAAGGTAGAGCATCGCTATATTATTCAGCTGGCTGACGACAAGTCAGAACCCCTGTGCTCTGAACGATGTCGCTTCCTGACGGGCGGGGACGGGGACGTCTTATACCGTTATGCGGTGACCCGGCTGGCTGCGGCGAGCTTCCGGCGTGTGAGTTAGGCCTATAGAGAGAAAAAAGAAAAAGAGAGAGAACGAAAAGGTAATCCGAAAGTTAAAGCAGGGTACTTGGATCCTGTTACATGTGGACGTGAACATCCGAGTAAAACATGTTTTCGAGTGTTCCGCACTTAAGGAGTGCAGAGTGGTGTTTCCGTATATGTATTTTTATACACGGGGGAACATGTTCGTGTGTCACATGCATATGTTAGGTGTTGTGCTTGTTGGGTGGAGTTCGCGCATCATGAACAGAATGCGTTGGGTTCTGCCGCTTGTGCTTTTGACTCGTGGGGTTGTAGGATTGCCTTTTTATTCGCATTTTGTGACGTAATAAACGTATGAACGTCATAGTAAAAAGAAGAAAGAAAAACATGAAGCCCCGCCCCGCGTCTCTTGTTGAAGTTTTGAAACTGTCGAACTCAACATCTGTCTTTATCACCTATCGGTTTCATTGTCCCTCCTTTCAATCCTACATAGCACTTCAAATAGCCAGGTGTTTCTTTTTTTGCATTTTTGCGTTTCTCTAAGCCTTCGCGCTCGCTTATCAAAGTCGTGCCGTGCCCCCGACGCGCTGTCGGGGTAAATGCGTAACATCTATGTATCAAAGAAAGCGTCAAAGTGCAAAAGCCCAGGAAAGCACCACAGGCAGACAAGGCCGTTTAAAGGAACGCCCATCATTCAAGACAACAAGGGCAGTGCGGCAACTTTCTTGAAAAGCCTTGTCATCCGTTTCCAAAGCAAGGCGCCCTGCATACCCATCCGAGCGTGATTTCATACATCCTGGCCCCGGACCAGAACAACCAAACAGAAAGGAGCCAGATGCATATTTCGGGATATGCACCGCAAAAATGAAACATTGCAGCAGTGCCTTGCAGCGCGGTTGAACACTTCAGAACCACACCTTGCCTGTCCTCATCTATTATGTTTTCGCAGATTTACGCTTCAAGTGTTGCTTCGAGGCGCACGGCGCTACGAAGCTTCATTGTTCATTTCGTTCCGCCATTGTTTCTGGCGCCGTAACGTTTTTGAAGGCACCTTGGAACGACCGCTGAAGTTCAGTTACTTCAGTCTTCTCGGATCCACCTCGCGACGGCGATTCGTCACGGCAGTCGGTCACGTGAGTTATGAACGTCGTCTGCTTCCCTTGGTGCGCCACGGATGAATAAAATGGATGACGGCGCCGCCCTGCGGGGAGAATCGCAGTTTGTCTTTCGTTTTCTTTTCTACTACTTCTTCTTCTTCTTCAACTCATTTGTTTACTTTACGCGCGTGATTTGTTACAAGGCGGTGGTCGCACGGCGCTGTGTGATGCCACTTACCAGAGCTGCTTCTAGGGGGGTGCGAGAGGGGTGGCCGCCCCCCGGGCGTTATTCCAAGAGGGGGCACCAAATGACAGGGTCCTGGGGTCCTCTGGTGGGTTCTGGAAGTACATGAGGTAGTGTAAGAATGCGAGAACCGCGATAATTTTCACTGTGGCAGTTTGAATACAGAGTTCTTACCAGAAACATGCACATAGCAAAAGATGAATATGTATGCAAACTAGATGTCTACATTTTTTTTTGGCTATTGTGCCATTGTTGTCAGCTACAAATATGTTTCTGTCAATAATAACTATTCTCTCTCCCTGTATATTTAGAATGTGGTTACTTTAGTAGAAGGGGCCATATCATGGTCATCCTGACCACAAAAAGAAATCTTCCACTAGTGCTTTTTAAATTTTTTATAGCATGCAGCAGTGACAGAAAACAAATTGCTCAATGTGTGTCCTCAAAAATGCCTTTTATGTGCATTAGAGAGCATTTTCTTGAGCGCAAAGCATTGGGTGTGCAATTAATGTGAGTTCTGAGTGGTTTAGTAGTGTTGCAGTGCAGGTTTTCAGTTGTATAGCTGTCTATGGGATAAAAAGGGTATATGCTTTTGTGAGCTGATGCAATTGCACATTGCACAGAAAGTGTGCAAGCTTTGGTCCCTTGGTTTGTTCGTAATATTTGAAAAAAGATTTCCCTTTGCCTCTTCAGATCCATCCGCTGAGCGGCCCGGTCGAAGGTGGTACACTTGTCACCATAGAAGGCAGCAACTTGGGGACCACCAGAGAGGAAATCTCTGACAAAATCAAGATCGGGGGAATACCCTGCATTCCAGTGGAGTACAGTGTTTCGGTTCGGTACGTAGCTAACTCTATCTGATGGGAGAGCCATACGTCGCCACCTTAATAACGTGGCAAATCACTGCGTGACTTGTATCGCAAGTATAAATAATGTAGAAAATTTTTCATCCACAGTGTTGTTTGCATGACCGGAGCCAGCGATGGTCAGCTGACTGCCGACGTGGTTATCGGCAACCGTGCTGGACTGACGCAAGCCAAGGAGAAGTTTCAGTACAAAGAGATAAGAGTCCGAGACCTCCAGCCTAAAACAGGGCCTCAGTCTGGTGGCACCAGGCTCTACATCAGTGGATCAAACCTTAATGTGGGCAGTCACCTACAAGTGTTCCTTGACAATCTGCCTTGTACTGTTGACAAGTAAGTCACTTTACAACCAAGTTGCTGGATCAGTGCTGGCTTTGTAATGGTGGGGGGTTGCATTGCCAGTACTGGGTGTGGTATTTGGTTTATACGGGTGCAGGAAAATCAGTGTCAGTTCGTAATACATCATATGTCGATGTGTATATCATACGTATGTTCGACGTAACTCGTTAGAAGTAACTCGTTACTGTAACTAAGTTCCTTTTTTTGGTAACTTGTAACTTAACTCGGTACTTTTGCGCCGTGGTAACTTTCAGAGGAACTCGTTCCTTTTTCAGGTAACCTTGCCAAAGTAACTTAAGTTAAGTTCCAAGTTACTTTTAAGTCGCTTTTCACTCACATCCACATGTTTTCTTGCTTTCTCTCCAGTTCATTCATGGCATATTTTACCATAAAACGTGATATTCAATCAATGACAGTATTTCATTCAGGAAGTAACAACCGCTGCCATTGAAATGAAGTTGAATCATTGTGCGCCCACAGGGAGTAAAGATGCAAAGCGTTCGAATAGACCTCTACCAGAGAAACGTCATCATGACATTGGTAGACAGACTGAAACCGAAACAAATCGGGGGGAGACGGCTGGGTTCCACGAACAGGCACTTGATCGCTGCCTCGCATTGAAAGAAAAGTAGGACCGAGGGTCGCGTCCCTTTAAGGGACCATGTTGTAATCCCTTCAAGACCATGGCTTTCGGGCGCGACCTTATTCACTTCTAGCTTCGAGCGTAGTTCAATTCTACCAAATTTTGGCGCTGTCGAACACTATGACGTTATTTGTTTACAAACAGGGAGAGGTCTATTGTTGGACATAAACAAAAACTATCCATGCGTGTTGCACTCCTCCGCAGGCAACTCAAGGTCTAACTCAACTGCTCACGCGCGCTGCACCTGCGTAATGCTATTTTGTGTCCGAAGTAACTTGGAAGTAACTTGTTCTTTTTTTTAAATAACTCAGTAACTGCGTGTTACATTTCAGGCTGAAGAACTTCGTTATTAACTTAGTTACATTTTGCACACGGTAACTTGTAACGAGTTCTTTTTGACGGGTAACTTCTCAATCTATGCGTGTGTGTACACAGTAGATTGCAGTACACAGTACTTGATTCATTTGTTGACTTGCTGTTTCCATAAAGGCTACTTTGCCTATTTCATCCTGTTACCAAGCTTCGAACAACAGCGATTCCCACTGAGGATTTTAAAAAAGTTATCATTTAGGGCAATCAGACTTTGCGAAAGTGGTGGCTTCTTTTTTGGTGGGGGTCCAGAGAGCGTACGCCCCGCTTGCGTTCTCTTCAATCTGGTACTGTGCTGTTTGTTCACAGCATACAAGAGCTGCATGATTCTAACACACACACACATTTTGCTTTCAGAGCTCTTGCCAGTAACAGCCAGATATCTTGCAAGACAAGCAAGTCGACCATTCCGTACTACAACGTGTCTCAACTGATTCTGAAGATTGACAATGCCACACAAGTCATTCCAAACCCCTTCATGTACACCGAAGATCCCACCATCGTCAAGATTTCGCCACTTAAGAGCTTCGTAAGGTGAGCTGCTAGTTTGAACGAAATTGCACTCGTTTTATTTAAGATACCTTTCTGAATTTGCCGCTCACATAGAGTCGATTCACTTTGCAGTGGTGGACGAAATGTGGTCGTAATTGGCAGCAACCTGCACGCTGTGCAGCAACCGCGGATCGCAGTGTTCTTTGAGGATCAAGTGCTGAATGAGACGGTACGTTACGTCTTCCTTGTGGAAGTGTGTCACAGCACCTGTTGCAAGCCAAAATGCGGTGTACTCAATGATACAATTGGATGGGAACTGAAACATATTAGAAAAGTTAGAGTGCAGAACCAGAAAATAGTCTGCAAGGATGCAAACATAACAAAAGTGTAGTGGAATGTGAACGTGAAATTCTTGAACACGAAAGAACTGATGTTCTGAGGCTGGAACAACATAGAAGGGACGGACATACAAAGCCTCAATTTGCCTAGTAAATTAACGATGAAAGATGAAAGTCACTGAAACGGTTAGCCAGCTGTAGGACTGTAGGCAATAACTTAATGACCGTACGCACTTGAGACGGTAACCGTTAAGGCCATGAGCACACCCGTCTGACAGAGGTATAAACCGAGCTTCTCAAGAGGAGTTGTTCTTCAAAAAAGGTCTAATGCTAATCAGTAACCTGTCTCAAATGCATTACGTTGTACTTCCATATCGCGTGATGTCTGTCCCCCAGTCCAGGGCCGACCCCATGGAACTTTGCTCTTTGCGAACGTTGAGGGTCGCCACCTTTCAGTTTCTAAAAGTGTCAAAAATTAATTAGTGGGAAAAGCAGCCAACAGCCAAGTTCTACGTTACGATACCTTGAAACATTCTGGTTATAGTAGTTGACTTTACAGTTCCTTTAAGATACAACACCAAATTTTTACCCCTGGTTTGGAAACGGCATAAAGCTTCAGAACACTTATATAGTATAGCAGCATGTGCTCCTAAACATTGGAGCTCTAACTGGACAAAAAGCGTGTCCGTGTCCGCACAGGCACGTCTACGCCCATCCACAGTCCATCCAATGTTCCCGCGCAATCTACGTCGATTTCTAAGTCCTCCATCCGATTTCTGATCCATTCAGGTGTGCGAAGTGCTGTCACCCACAGTGATGTCCTGCCCGTCGCCGCCCATCAACGCCGAGGCATACCGAACTCCCCCGACAAACTCCAGGAGCAAGGGACGTTACCACGAATCAAATCCCCGGCACAGCAACGGGGGCGGAAGCTACACCAATGACCAGGACGCCTCGGGGAGCGGTCGGGATGAGTGGCGCTTTCGCGTGGGATTTGCCATGGACGACGTCTCTAGCGTGTGGGAGCTGCCACGAAACTTCCCAACCCTCCATTCGGACTTGGTGTATGTCGCGGACCCCCAGCTCTTTCCGTTTGAAGGAGACGGCATGAAGCTGTACAAGGGAGAATCCCTGGTGATTGAGGTACGTATTAAAGGTACTGTAAAGCAGCACCGATCAAATGTCATTTAGTGTGGCTATTCGATAGTCCAAGCCACCAGGACAAAAACTGTGCAAGTTTCATTCCAATCGACGGTGCAGTTAATTAGAAAATTACAATTAAAGATTACGGGCAACACTGTACTAGGTATTCGAAATAAATCCGTACTTCCGGCACACACGGCGGCAACCACATTGCATGCGTATAACACTGAGCCCGACATAACAATCCACCACAATCCACCACAAAATCCGCCCCTGCAATCCACACAACGATCCACATCTGAGGATAAACGGAAAAGCGAACTGAAATGAAATGCTGAGCCGTTGAAAAAAATGTGTCAGACGTTCAAGAAGCCAGACAGTGTGGGGACTTGTTTGTTCACAGAGGGTCACAGAGAGAGTTTGTTCCTTCGAAACAGGCCGCTAACAAAAGGAGCGCGCAGGCGCAGCAGAGAAGTAGGGAGAGCCCCCATCGAACAGTGGCAGCACTGGGTTACTTCGCAAAAACAGGGGTTAAAAGTTTAAACTGTTAACAGGGGTTTCAGAATGCATAGGTAAACAGGAAAACTAATAATATGGTTACTAAAATAACGAAGTTCCGATGTCATAGTGTGTAATACCAATTTTCAGTGTTGCCCGCTGTACAGGGGGTTGTTTGACACCAGGCGTCGCACCGCTCCACTACGCCGCATCTTTCATGGCAAATTAAAAATATTTATAGCGCGTTGTCGGTCATATGGTTCCGCATATGGTATTTAGAAGCAACAAAGTCTCTAGTCACATCACCGGCATATCATGCTTGTCTACTGCTTTACAGTACCTTTAAGGGACGGTCTGAGTGATGATGTTCAGTGAAGCATGCTTTTACACATTTGTATTGCGGTGTGTGTCCTTGTGTCAAAAGCAAAGGAAACTCACATCGGAATTGTTGCATATGCAGGGAGAAAACCTTCGTCTTGCGAGCACGGAATCGGAAGTGAACGTTACGATCGGCACAAGGCCTTGCAACATCACGTCTCTTGCGATGAACCAGCTTGTGTGCATGCCACCCGAAGTGCAGCCGGCAGGCACAGATGAGGTTGGCAGGTGGACTGACAACAGCTACCCCATGGTTGTGGTAAGTATAACCACAATTATTTGCGAAATTTTTTTTAAATGCTGTTGCACGCGTTTGATGAAGAGCTGGTGTCTTAAGGGGACAGTCTGGTGCCAGTAACTAAATCTGACATTAGATCTACATTCGACTGTAAGTACCTTTGCAAAAGCGGATCTTGAAAGAAGCATTAATAAACGAGCAGTGTGTTCCCGTCCGGTTTCGGTATTCGCGGCGAGTAAGCATTAGGTACTTCACCTCGGCAGACGTCACTAGGGCAGCACAAAACCCGGAACCTACTAACAGTGACATCACGGCCGTGAAAGTGCTGGATATAAAATTCAATCATAAATGCTAATTGTCTGCAAATTCGATCGAAATATTGTTCACAATCATGCTAACCATCATAAGAATGCAGAGGGCCCCGTGTCTGAGGGTAAAACCCGAAAAAAAACTGGAAACTAACTTTGCAATGTGCCAGTTCACTCACCAATATGGGTGTTGCGGAATGTGAAGCACTGCACATTCAGCATGGCTGTTGCATATCTTGTATTCATCTAAAGTACAAAAAGAGCTCTTTTTTTTTTCTGTTTTCGGCACGAATATCTGCTCTTCCACCCGATATCGCCCGATTTTACCGTTTTCGATCTCCTGAAATACAATTCGATTTTTACTCCCGATTTTGAAAAAAAAAAACATAAAACCCGAAAACACAAGACTCTCAGAATGCATGTGATAACGTTTCCTGAGCTACAGTTCAGGTACAAACGGTCACTTTCAACGCAACCCTTTCCTGTCGAAGGTCCGCATCGGGAGCAACCTTCGCTTTGAAGTGGGATACCTACGCTACGAAGTTACCAAGACCTACAACTTCCCGCCCGAAGCAGTGGGGGGCCTCATCGCGGGCGTCGTGGCTGTCCTTCTCCTGAGCCTCATCATCGTCGTGGTTCTGCGACATAAGAGCTCACAGGCGGAGCGGGAGTACAAGCGCATCCAGCTGCAGATGGACGACCTGGAGAAGAGCGTGCGCATTGAATGCAAGCAAGGTACATATTGTGAGTGGTAACGGGTGGCACAAATTTTGTTATCAGGATCGACGTGTGTCAAAACATCTGACACGCAACCGTAACCAGAAACAAAAAAAACAAACAAATTTATTTTGTTCTTTGCGCTAGCTTTTGCCGAGCTTCAAACAGTTGTGACCGATCTCACCAATGACCTGCAGTCGGTGGGAATTCCTACGCTGGACCATCGCACTTACGTTACGAAGGTGTTCTTCCCGGGAATCTACGACCATCCATTGCTCCAAGACAACAAGGTATGCTTGACGCCTGCATTAACTCTGAATTTTTCACACTAGAATTTCCGAATTCTGGGTGCTACAACCTGTGGCTTGACCTGTTTGCTTCGTGATAAGCATAAGACTGCTCCGACTACGCTTGATAAAAGCGGCGTTGTGCATGCATATATTTCAAAGTATCACAAATGATTACTTTGAAATGCGTGACGTGCAGTGAAATGAGTGACATGCAACCAGATGTGAAACTTAAACATTGCAAGAGCAGCAGAGTTGGTGGGGTGTCAATTCTTGTTTGGTTTTGCATGTCCTTAAGATTCACAAATTCTTCCACTTGCAACATTCACGAAACTTAGGGTCTCGCAATCATTAAGGGTTTTGCAAGTATTGAATAATGATGGTGTCAGCAATGGGCTTCTAAATGTCTTCTACACCAGTAATAGTCTCTCGAGCATTTCTGTAGGTGCAGCACTTGCTGCACCTCCTTTAACTACGTGGCCTTAAATGTAGTGGTCTGGTCGGTTCCAGTTCAAGAATAATGGAATCTACAGCAACTATGAAGTGGCAATGTCCCAGTTCCAACAGTTGATCCTAAACAAGAGCTTCCTAGTGACATTCATCAACACGCTGGAAAACCAGAAGTCGTTCACGATTCGTGACAGAGTAAATGTGGCTTCCCTGTTGATGATCATCTTCATGGGCAGGCTGGAGTACGGAACTGAGTGAGTACTTGTCCCTCCTTCCATGAAAGTGTAAAGCATGTGTTCGATTTTTCACATTCTGAAAATTCTGACCTCTTGGGAAACTTTGGACATTTCTTTGTGTGGAACAGCCCTATTTTTCATACACATTTTGGCTCAAAACTTTCGTGATTTCCTTTTCTTTTTTGTTTGAGAATGCAAACCTCCACTCCCAAAAAATTCACCGAATCTCATGTCTGCTTGTCACAGAGACATTGTCAGCTTTTGAAGCCTCTTTGGCTGTTTTGCGCAATGGCACTGGAAAAAAATGTAGTTTTTGCATTTGACTGAAGATTTTGCTCCATTTTTGTGCCCCTAAGATACAAACAGTTGATTGGGATTTGTTATACATAGAGCCTGAAGTTTTAGGGTTCCGATTCCTCTCCGAACTTGCACCCCAAATTGAAGGTTGCCTGCTCGGGGCGAAACCCGATTTTCACCTGGCAAATTGCCCTCACTGAGACGTCTGTAGGAACAAACACTAACTTGTTTGACAGTAAATGCAGTTTACATCACTGTTTGTACCAAACCAGAACAGTAAGTTTGAGTAGCTGAGCCCGATTTCTCCCCGAATTTAGCATACTAGAAGTTCTTCCACCCGACTTCGCATGAATTTAGAGCAAATGTTTATGTACCCAGTTTCACCCCCCCCCCCCCCCCCCCCCGAATTTAGAAAAAAAAAATATCTCGAAAACTTGAGGCTCTAGTTATACAATAAATACAATGACAGCTATTGCTATATTACATCGAACAGTTGCTACTTCCTGGCGCATATGTGGGAGCCAAAAGAACGCAAGCTACCACAACGAATGCCGGAAGGAAACTGATTTATTTCGTGGCATGAGCCACCGATGGAAAGCGGGGGCGTGGCTCGAGCCTAGTCATCGTCGTCCACTACAGGGCCCCCCCGCCAGACTCCGTGAGGAGCGATCGGCCCAGGAGACTCGCTTCTTCGGGGCGGTGGACGAGTCGGGGGCATGATGGGCCGGCAAAGGGGACGGTGCAAGGGCAGAGAGGGGAAATGAGGACAGCGGTGGTTCGGTGAAGGCGGGCTTCAGCCTGTCCACGCTTACAGAGTCCGGCTTCCCGTTGACGCTGATCTTGAAAAACTTGTCGGCTCGCTGTAAGACGGGGTGAGGGCCAGAATATGGCTGCTGAAGGGGCCTTCGAACGGCGTCTCGCCGGAGGAAGACGTGGGACGCTGTTGAAAGGAGCTGCGGTACAAACGGCTGTCGGGATGGACTCGCACGGGTGGGAGTGGGCCGAACGTCGTGAAAAATACGCTGGAGGTTTTCTAGGTAGGAGCTGTGGCTGATGGTAGAGGGTTCGGAGTGGCAGAAGAAATCGGTTGGGAGCCGTAGCGCAGTACCATCAGTATCGGTATCAGTATCGGTATCAGTATCAGCAGTATCGGGTCACCAGAATTGTGGGAGCCAAAAGAACGCAAGCTACCACAACGAATGCCGGAAGGAAACTGATTTATTTCGTGGCATGAGCCACCGATGGAAAGCGGGGGCGTGGCTCGAGCCTAGTCATCGTCGTCCACTACACATACTTCAGTATTGTGACATTAAAACGTGCGCTTTTTGTTGCAACTTACACGGTAAAGGCAACGTACTAATCCTTTATTATACGCCTCAACAGCGTACTGAGGACATTGCTACTCCAGTTGATCGAACGCTCCACGTCCAGCAAGCACCCGCAGCTGATGCTGCGTAGGACCGAATCAGTCGTTGAGAAGATGCTAACCAACTGGCTGGCCCTCAGCATGTACGACTACCTCAAGGACTATGCGGGCAGCTCCCTTTTCCTTCTCTTTAGTGCAATCAAGCATCAAGTCGAGAAAGGCCCCGTCGATGCAATCACTTACGACGCCAGGTATTCCCTCTGCGAAGCACGCCTCCTTCGAGAGCAAGTTGGCTACGAGCCTGTGGTAAGTAGTCCACTGGCCTCCTCACGCTGATAGTACGTTCATCGTTACGGTGCTTTTTGGGCTTATTATGTACTTCGTCATCTTGTATTGTGAGAAAGTGTTGTGTCAATGCCACCTAGGTACACTAGGTACACACCTAGGTGCTGCTTAATGCCCTCTCTCACTCGTTCACCAAATGGACGTGTGGAGTCGCGATACACCTTGTGCTTCGCCACAGACAATTTCAAACACGGGCTTTCTCTGGCTACCCATGGGGCTTGTGGCGGCTCGTATTCGTGGTTCCAGCCTCCGAGAGGACAGTCGTGATTGGCAGGCTCTTAGTGACTACGTCACGTCGTTTAAGCGATCAGGCTTTCTTCATCTTGGTGGCATTGGTATAACGTCGCGTACATTTCTCGTGTTTATCGTTGCCGTCTTCATACTTGGAATATGGTCACCGTTCACCTGAAATTTAAAGACTGCAGAAACGAGCATGCATCCATGTCACAAATATATGTGTGTTGTGTGCTCTCGCATTTGCATTCTATAAAATGTGTTGCTCATTATGGCTCTGCACTTTACAGACAATCCAAGTAATTCAGGAAGACCAGGATGACAAAATCCACTGCAGGGTTAATGACTGTGATACCATCAGCCAAGTAAAGAGCAAAATCCTTGACATTCTCTACAAGAACACTCCGTTCTCACTGAGGCCTTCAATTCACGACGTTGACCTGGGTAAGAACCTAACATTTGCCATAGTAGTGCATGCATCATGACCATCCGTGATGTTCACCTCTGTTTCCTTCTTTAAGTAGAGTGGCGACACGGTCGCGGAGGACACCTCATCCTCGCTGACGAGGACCTCACAACGAAGACAATGAGTGGCTGGCGACAGCTGAACACCCTAAGGCATTACGGCGTGAAGGATCTTGCTGTTATGAGCCTTGTCATGAAACAGAATGACTTCAGTTCAAACTGTAAGTTGATGACGTGTTAAAGAGTTCTATAAAGCATTGTGTTACACGGAAGGCATGGGTGGGACCCACTGAATGCTTCTCCGCACTAAAACTGGAATGGGCTTAGGCTTCAAACACTGCGGTAGATCAGAACAAAGAAATTAAGCAACAAGCGTTTTGTAAAGTGCTGCACAAAAGGTGGCTTTTATCCCTGCTAAATCTTTACCAACGCACATATCTAAAGTACCTTAAACGGAACTCCAAGGGAATGGAAATATTGTTTCATTTATCGGAAGTTTCATTTAAGCAAAATACTCAGATTTCATGAAATGCAACTTTATTTCAAGATAATCAACTTCCACTACTGTAAGTAGCAAGGAAAAAAAGAATTAACAGCTGTTCTCTTCACATTTTTCGATTTGTTTACAAAATATACCTGCATGCCTTTGAAAAAATTTCATGCACATCTCAATCATCTACAGTGAGGTTTATCTTTCTGATCTGCCGGGCAAACTGCACATCCGCTTCCCGCGTCCAGGTTTCCGATATTACCTGTCAGTATCATGTGGCATCATCCACATCACTCTTCAATGCCCGACCTGGTATGACGACAGCGTTGACTTTGGCATATCAAATTTCACGGTTTCTATTTTTGATTTGCTCTCACGATCATGTCCCCAAATTATCCGCAACATCGACGCAAGCGAAACCCCTTCATGTGGCTGTTTCTTGACAGACTTCGTAAAAAGACATGTGGACGCGAGCTAAGCTTAACATTGTATGAGTGACTGATGGATTGGATTGCACTGGCTATGACTTCCGCCCGGGTTGTCGGACGTGAAAGGGAATCTTCCAGGTTCGGCGGCATCTCGGTACCCCCACTTTGTTCCATTTACCCGAAGTGCATAAAATGGGTTGTTTCAATTATCCGAAGATTTTTATCATTGCATATATAGGAAACCAACCAAAGGTGACCCTATTGTTCCGTTTATCCGTAATTTCCGTTTAACCGAGTTTCGTTTAGTGGGAGTCCACTGTATATGCATATATACTGTACAAGGCAACACAAGTTATGGCGTAGGGTGCAGTTGTGCTATGTGGTTCCACATATGCGTAGCACTTGATATAGTTTTTCATTGCTGGTCTTTTCTTTGGTTGCACAGGCAATGTTTCCTTAAATTCGGTGTCTCCCATTATGATGCCTTGTGACTTGGAGCAAGGCATTAAATACTGGCATCTAGTCAAGCCAGAGGATGAAACTATTGGCCAGCCCAAGGACATCTATTATAAGGCTATTCCAGAGATATTCCTCACCAGGCTACTGTCCACAAAGGTATCCTCCCTCTCACATACATCTCCATGCAAGTGCATAATTTGTATGCAGACTTATGTACTCATGTACAAGTAGCAAACTACAAAACCTGGGGGATGATCATATCGTCAGTCCCAAGTTTCCAGCTTGATCAATGATGACAAATTGCCTTCAAAATTCAATTTTTTTTGTAGCAGAATACAGTGCACGTAGAAACACTGAACTCAAGCAGCGATGTGATAGACAGCCATTGTAAATTATTGGAGCATAAAGTTTTTGAGAAATATTTTTTCCCCAATTTGGGAGGTAAAAATTGGGGAAATCAACATGTACTCTAAATTCATGGAAATTTGGGGGGGGGGGGGAACTTGTATAGTATGCTAAATTCGGAGAGAAATCGGGCTGTATTACTCAAACAGGCTGTACTGGTTTGGTAGAAATGGTGATGTAATTGCATTTGCTACTAAACAAGCTAGTGTGGATTCCTACAGATGTTTCAGGGAGGACAATTTGCCGGGTAAAAATCGGGTTTCACCCTAAAGAGGCACCCTTCAATTCGGGGTGCATTCGGGGAAGAAACGGGTTAAACCCTAAAAACCTAAGGCTCTATAAATTATTGATCCGTTATATGTGTGTTCATTCGTTTCATATCAAAGGTACATCATGTTCCATTGGTAACCTAATTTAAAAAGACACAAATGTATTTATGATTCTTACAATTTCCATCCGTTGCGAGACAGTTTAGTAATGAAGATCCGTATGTCGTTGCAGGGTACTGTTGAAAAGTTTGTAGAGGATTTCTTGAAGACTATCTTGACAGTGAACGAAGCGCTGCCACCGGCCATAAAATGGCTGTTTGATCTGCTGGACGACGCAGCACATAGTTTCGGCATCACAGATCCTGAAGTGCCACATGCATGGAAGAGCAACTGGTGAGCTTGCAAAGCAACATCTCTTCATGTCCCCTAGAGCACTAGATACATACTAATATTTTTTTACTTCCGTTTTATCTCCTCAGCCTTCCATTGCGCTTCTGGGTAAACTTCATCAAGAACCCGGACTTTATCCTGGATGTGCAGAAGACTCCCATTGTAGATTCATCCCTGTCAGTGATAGCGCAGACGCTTATGGACGCCTGCTCCACGTCTGAACACCGATTGGGGAAGGATTCGCCGTCCAACAAGCTCCTTTTCGCCAAGGACATCCCCAAGTACCGAGAGAAGGTTCTCAGCTTCTACCGAGGGGTGGCTGCCATGCCCAAGGTGACAGACCAGGAGCTGTGTGCAGCAATGCAGGCGTTATCACTGGTGAGTCTCACGTCCTCCACTTCCTTTTTCTTTTTTTAATTCTGTGTTGTCGCCGCGAAGCAACTGTGGCTATGAGCGGCGTACAGATGTGGACAGATGGAGAGAGGACAGCAGGAAGGAGTGAGGGACGGGGGGGTTTAGTATGCGACCTGGGCCAACTTCAGGGGGAACTGTGCCGACATTCGTTCGGAAAGTATTCGGGAAAACCCAGGGAAAACTTGAGACAGCGCAGCCGGCGACAGGATTCGAACCCGTGTCACCTCCCAGTCTCGGCGTCGAAAGCGATCATCCTAACCACTATGCCACGGGAGCTGGTCCCTCCACTTTCACTGCTGTCCAGTGGTGTAGTCACGGGGGGGGGGGGGGGGGGGGGGGGGGGGGGGGGAGGGGGGGGGGGGTTCCTGGGGTTTAACCCGATTCTTCCCAAAATGTACACCCCGAATTGAAGGTTGCCTCTTTAGGGTGAAACCCGATTTTTACCCGGCAAATTGCCCTCACCGAGGTGTCAGTAGGAATGCGCACTAACTTGTTTGGCAGCAAATGCAGCAAATCACTGTTTGTACCTAACCAGTATAGTTACTTTGAGTAACTGAGCCCGATTTCTCCCTGAGTTTTGCATAGTGGAAGTTTTCCTACCCGAATTCGCATGAATTTAGAGCACATGTTTATTTCCCTGATTTTTACCCCCCCCCCCCCCCCCCCCCCCCCTCACACACACACACACACACAAATTTTGAAAAAATATTTCCCGAAAACTTCAGGCTCTACGCATGAGTGACTGCAATAGGCACAGCGACTTTCCACAATCTGTTCTTTCAAGCATTACTTTTCCTGTCATGTGCATGTCTCAGCACTTTTGTATCCATATGCGAACTGCTGCCTTTAAAGTTTTTTGATGCTCATTTTTGCCACTGCTTTTTATGCGTGCTTATTACATTAAGACATCATTTTCCAGGCTCACTCTACAGAGTTTGAACCTTCAGGTGCCGTGAAAGAGCTGTATGTCTATGCTGCTAAATATAAAGACCAGGTAAGACAATTGCAGCCACTACTCTCTTAATCTTCTTTCCTCTTCTGCATTCAGCGATCCCTTACCTTAACCTTTCATGTTGACCGCATATACAAGCTAAGTTGTTCAAGAATCATGGTGTTGGCATATTCGCTGATTTTTCTAATGTTACTAATGCCATCAAATCAATCGTGTGTAGTTTATGTAGTCTTCTCTTTAGTTGTTTAGTTTTTCCCACGACTGACTTTAAGATTTTGCTGTTTTGTCTGCTGTATTTGATGTGTAGCTTGTGTGTATATGTATGCGTATTTATGTTTATCTTTGTATTTTTCAATTTACTCACGTTTGGTGCACCATTTCCCAGACCTCCCGGGTTGTTTATGGGCAACTTATCAAAAATAAATTACTATCATTATTATTATTATTATTAACTGTGATTCTTGATTTCCCACACGTTGAATAAACGATCATTTTGACAGGTTTTGAACGGTCTCGAGACGGACCCCTACTGCCGGAAGCTTCATCTGAGCCACAAGCTCCACAATGTCGCGTGCACGCTAGAAGGGGAACAGACGTCCGTCTGTTGACACAGCAACAACAACAACAACAACAACCAGAAGGACTATTGTTAAGGTGCTAATTCTGCAGCCACTACTTCATTCCAACGGGCATTTTGAAGGCACAAGCTATGCAAGACACACAACAGAAAGGAAAGACTTACAGGGAGCAGCATCAACATCTGTGACCTCACCTGCCCAACTGACTACATGGACAAAGTGATCGGAAAAAGCTTGCCGTCACGACATCCGGGAGTGTGAATGACCAGTGCGAGTAGTCCGCGTGCGAACCAGTGTGCGTGCGTGCGTGTGTGTGTGTGTTCTCGGTGTTTCGAAAGGAAAGAAACTTGCTTCGTCAACAATGAAAAGGTGCTGTAATTTATATACATATATTATATATATATATAGATGTACAAAGTGGAAAAAGAAAGGAATACTCGGACTTGAGGAAAAACATGCGGCGTCTCCTGTGTGACACTGGAAGACGGGACACTTTTTTTTAATTTCATTATCGGAAGCAGGGTTTTTCCCGTACCCGTCCCATCGGATTGTCCGGTGACGCGTACGTTATTTATGATCCATGTGCCTGCCATTTTAGCGAGAAAGAGAGTGAACTTTTTGGACCCCCCCCCCCTTTCCAGACTTCGGCTCTTTGTTTTTCTTTTTTGTTTTTTGTTTTTTTTTTCATTCCGGTTTCGTCTGCCGTGGTTGACGAGTTGTGCGTTACTGCAAGACACTCTTCGGCCGAGACTTGTTGTTCACGACGCATTTTTGTACATTTGTATGATAGTGTGTAACTGTTTATGAAAGAAGGACACATCTTTTTTTTTAAACATTGTTTGTTACTATATTATGTGCTACAGAGTGCTGAGGAGAGATTTTTTTTGTCTTCGCAAAGATGCGCATTTTGGTTAGTTAGCAAAGCCGCTAAAAGGAAACTAGCGCTCGTCTAAGTCACAACACGTTCTCAATGCTGAGAAGTACTTTTCATTATATACAAATTGCTTTCACCCTGTAACTGTTATGTGCATTCTCTGCAGCATTTTCTGCTTTTAGTTCTCACTTTTTAGCTCTGTCTAAATGTTTTAATATATGCATTGTATCTCTACTCAGTGTGCATCACTTCTTAGACTTTTATTGTTGCTGCAAATGTCGAAAAGGAAACAAAAAGAGTTTATCAGCCTTATTTATTTGGAACAGTGCAGCGAGTATCTTACGTGAATTTTATGTACGCGTTCTGAAAAAAAAAAACAAGATTTTAAACAATGTTATCCGTCAATACTATGTCCTCAAGCTGAGTAGAAACCCGCTGAAGTCATACAGATTCCTGATGCACATATTCAGAACTCTGCAAAGCTGTGCTGGGATTAGAAGAAGGACAGCATACATACTCTAAGCTACTTCGTCGCATTTCATTTTGCCATTTTCTTTTAAACGTTATCACCTGTGATACTGATCTCACTTGTTTCTACGCTTTAGTGCATTCTGTATGCCCTAAGTTGCTACCTTCAGCCACAGGTCTGGCCGTAAGAATGGGCGTTGGAAGCAAGCACTTGTTTTCTGTGTTTGACAGCTTGCTGACCTGTACATTTCCAGAGCTGCGTGCTGTTGTGTCCTCCTGCTACTTACCTGTTGGGAAAGCATCCTACGTCATATTTTTGATACTCAGCATCTCCTCTGTAGCTGACAAAAAGAAAAATAAATGCTGAAATACTGTACAGTTAAAAGCATGGTCCTGTGATTGCTCTTTTTTTTTTTTAGCCCTTACTAAATGAAGGCATAAAATTTTTTTGAAAGAAATTGGAATTGAATTGAAAAGAAATTGAATGGAAAAACTGTAGTCCACGGTGCCCTCCGTGTGGTGAGTTGGCTGCTTGGAAATGGAGAAGCGTTCATGGCTTTCTGAGTTTCAGAAACAGTGTTTAACAGTTTAGTAACAGTAAAAGTGCACACACGAGAGGAACAAGGGATGAAAACATTAATCACACGAACCACAACAGCTTATTTTCAACAAGTGGTTTTATTATGAAAACCCTGCTCTAACCCTGCTCTAAATACTCTTGCATCATATCTTTTGACAACGATTTGGTCAGCGGAAAGTAATTGGGAGCTTAGGAGGATTGTATGTTTTCATAATAAAATCACTTGTTGAAAGTAAAGAGCTTCTTGTTAGTCTGTTTTGTGTTTTGTTTCCTCCTGTGAGCGCATTTACCACGATGTTATGGTAACATACCATCAAGCCCAGCTTCAAACTCTCTTTTATTTATTTATTTATTTATATACCTCAAATGCCAAGAGGCATTACATGAAGGGGGTTAACAGAAAAAAAAAAGGTATCAAATAGTAACAGAAACGAACATGAGACAAATAGCATGCAAACAGTTAAGAAACAAATCATAACAAATAAAACATTTCGCACTGCTTCACAAAATGTTCGTGAGATGCTGAAGCTACAACATTCGCAGGGAGGGCATTCCACTCACGAATGGATGTTTGCATTGAGGAGTAATAAAAGTAATTAGTGTAACCAAAAGCTGCTTGCAGTTTACATAAATGATAAACTCGACTTGAGGTAAGTAACCTTTCATTGTAAAAATAAATACTAAAGGGGCTATTATGCAAGTAAATAAGCCTGATTGCTTGCAAAAATTCGTAATACTGCCAATGATGAAGGGTATAGCTCTCACTTAATGCCCCTTTTGCGGTTGCAATAAATCTCCATTAAAACACAAAGCATTAATTCAAGACATGGAACACAGAAAAGATGCCTGCAATATTGCCATTTTGTGGCCAATAAAGTATCAATATGAGCCAGCATAGTTAATACAAAAGTTGATAAAAGCTGTTCACACCACTGCATATATATCTATCACCAGTAAGAACATAGTATTCCTGTTCCGTGTTCACTGGCCCTTATTATGTCCCTGTCACACAGCAAGCCAAATGCCATTCCCAGCGAATGACAGTCACACCGAATGTCATTCGTTTGTCTTATATCGAGCTTACCGAAGAAACAGAATGTTATTCGCAAATTATGTCAATGTCCATAATTAAAACACCAGGGCCAAACAAATGAAGCATTATAAAGGTACATTAGTTGTATATTTATTTCGTTTGCTAGAAAATAGCGAAACATTAGATTATTTCACAAAATCGTTGCTTTTTCAAGACACTTAATTGGCTATGTACCACAAGCAAAGACAACTAAGAAGCTATCTGCACCGCACTTGGCAACGTGGCGACTGGGAACGAGGGTAGTTCTCCGAAAAACAGTGTTCAGCCTTCCTTCCCTCCTTCCTGTCAAAAGTTATCATATTCGTGATAAAATATATCAGTACAACTTTTCATTCGTCTTTCATTTCTGCAAACGGTTTGTCGTTGTTGTTTTTGCTCCCTCTCTACTGGAGGGTACGCTGTCGGTGTGAGAGGGAAAACGAATGAGTTGCCCGAATTCATTCGCCGGGCCAATATCATTCGCATGTATTACACCATTTTATTTCACGGTGTGACACGAAACGAATGTGATTCAGTGCGATTGTCATTCGCTGGGAATGACATTGAATTTGCTGTGTGACAGGGGTATTAAGGAGTACCTGAACATACCATGTTTACGATGTCAAGAAGGTTACTACTTGAAAAAATATTTGCAAAGGTTACTTACTTGATGTGTCACAAACACTTGCTTTTCATCTTAGAACAATAGTCTTTCACCTTAGGTCATATTTTGTGAAATTTGTTTCATTTTGTTTTATTATGTATTTATTTTTATTTATTTATGTATAACAGGAAACCCTACAGGCAATAGTTCGGAAACTATTCAGGTACAGATATCTCCTATGTTCTGTCTGTCTGTACGCATTCCTTTGCACAAGGACAACAATATTCGAACCAAACTAGGCATCGTACTAAAAGCGGAACCCAGGGAGGTCCCATCGACCTCTGGATTTTCATTATTTTTTTATATTTAGAAGCTCATCGTACATGACGACCAACAGCGGTAAAATGAATAATTTCTACGGAATAGTTTTCGCGCAAAAAAAATCCACAAAATCCGGCCCTGAATTCGAGTGTTTCAGTTTTGCTATGTTTGCACGCGTATATCTCCCGAGTTTTAAAAGATACTGCAGTGAAATTTTTTTATGCTTTAGTATGCCTACAGGCCAGCAGTCCAAGCGCAAATTTTGGCGCGCAGGAGCCACGCTGTGTGATGTAAAAAATGGCGAACATGCTCTCTCGTGCGGTTTTGTTCCAACTTCGACGCGTAATTTCTCTGACTGTAGATATTCCTCGCTACCTTGTTTGGTATCACTTCACTCAGCTTTTAATGCTCTTTCATCTGGTATATATATCGTGCGTATGCCCCCTACAGGTATCTGCTGACACACGCGAATGTTAAGGTATATTTAAAAAAAAAAAACAAGTATTTTGAGCGTCCGTTTCTCGAAAGGGCCCCCTTTTATTTCTCTTATATTTTGCCAGGACATTGCCTGATGTTAGACCTTTCACCTTACGTCAAAAAATTCTGCTTCAAAAGGCGTACACAGGCGATTAGCGCGTTAAAACACGGCCCTAGTCTGCGTGCGTACGTGTTGGAGCCCGGCTGCCTGTACTGCGGGATGGCGCGCATCGTGTCGATGATCCCTTTGTTTGAGCAAGGTTGTCTGGCCTTAGCCTTACCCGAGTTATTCGTTGGCAAACTTTTGACGTCCTGCTGAAGAGATAATTCACTTCTGGGAGTTAGTGATTTCCAACAAAGCATCAGAATGAAATCGTACGTTGCCGTAATGCCGTATTTCAAAGGCTAGGTCAAACTAAATGGTCAGCGAAGGTAAGACCTCACTCTTGAAAGCTCCGTACACGGTGATACCAATACTGTACAAATAAATATCGAGTTAGGAATTGCCTTTTCCAGGGTTTCCGCAAATTCCTGCAAAGCTTGCTTTACTTCATGTTACGATATTTTTAAGTTACGCTGAGGGCTTTTAGCACAAAATGTATGTTTTGTGCTGAACTGGCAGCAGTACATTTCTTCTCAGAGCTTGGAAAGTGGCGGGTTCTCGCATTTGTCATAGTTACATTAGATACGTTCAGAGCAGAGCCATACGGGAGACGCACCTAATGCACTTCGATTTCGCTCAAAACTGGACAGTAGCCATGCCTAACAAATACAAAGGTGGAAAAGGAGGAAATACAAGCGTGCCAGTGCGGAAAACAGATTTCCATGAGAGAACTGATGTTCTGAGGCTGGAACAAAGGGACAAATACATACAAGGCCTCAAATTGCCTAAGAAATTAACGATGAAAGTCACTGAAAAGGTTAGCCAGCAGCGGTTCATCGTTAATTTCTTAGGCAATTTGAGGTCTTGTATGTATTTGTCCCTTCTATGTTGTTCCAGCCTCAGAACATCACTTCTCTCATGTTCAACATTTGCCGCTTGCGTCGATCCCGTCGTATGAATGTGTGTATGAGTGAGCAAAAATGTAAGAGTGAAAGGAGAATGAGTGAGAGAGAGTGGCTGGTTGGGCCTTCAGATGACGCACCTTTGGAAGTCACTGGGGAGGCGTGTTAACACGCCTCCCCAGTGACTTCCAAAGGTACGTCATTGAGCTAAGCTAATTAGCTTAGCTCAATTGGTAGAGCCCTGGACCGGTAATCCAGAATATGTGGGTTCGAGTCCTACAGCTGGCTAGCCTTTTCAGTGATTTTAATATTTCATCGCAGATTTCCATATTCACATGTGTGGTAACAGCTGGCACGGAAACGCACAGTTTTGGTGTGGTGAGCGAAGACTTGTCACGATTCAGCACAGTCACTGTTAGCTTCCATAGCTATTGAAGAATGTCTTGACGAGAATGTTCCTCTTGCAGCTAATGATTTACGTGTCGATGAAGCGGCGAGCCATTTTAAAAATCGGCACAGATTGTATGAGCTCTCCAAATCTACTTTTGCTAGTGCGACATGGCTGTTCAGGAACAGGCCACGACAAAAGTGCGTGTGACAGGATCGGTGTACAGGATCGGTGTGACAGAAATCAAGAACCATGCCACGACACCTAACTTGCGTTCACTCGAGCAAGACGTCATCTTAGAGTCACAAGATATGATAACGTGCTTGCCAGAACACCTAACGCGCGTCTATTTACTCCATGTACGGGCTGAGGACGTGGCTTCTTTTAGAATGCAAAAGAAAAAGCAATGGATAAACCTATACCGCATCAAAGTGGCATACAGGGTTCGCATGCGTGGCAAAGCAAGACACCGGAAAGTCTAGGCCGAGAAACATTTATAGCTAGTATCGTGGACAGTGAGTGCAGAAGAGTGACGTTTTCATAGAAAGTGAGTGAATGCGATGGGTACGGTGATCGATGCTTTGTATGCTCATTTGTCGCTGTCATTGCAAAATACTGCTTTTCGCAGTCTTGTAAATATATCGACATAAACTACCACTTTTGATTACACAAAGCTGTCCCTTTCTTGTACGACATCCACAGGAGGCCCGCCATCCCGCGGTACCGGCAGCCGGGCTCCGACAAGTACCCACGCAGACTAGGGCCGCGTTTTAACGGGCTAATCGCCAGTGTACGCCTTTTGAAGCAGATTTTTTTTTACGTAAGATGAAAGGTCTAACATCGGGCCGTGTCCTGGCAAAATATAAATGAAATAAAAAGGGGCCTTTTCGAGAAGCGGAGGCTCAAAATCCTTGTTTTTTCGCAATATACTTTAACATTTGCCTGTTTCAGCAGATACCTGTAGGGGGTATACGCACGATATATATACCAGATGAAAGAGCATTAAAAGCTGAGTGAAGCGATACCAAATAGCAAATAGGGCAATGAGGAATATCTACAGTCAGAGAAATCACGCGTCGAAGTTGGAACGAAACCGCACGAGAGAGCATGTTCGCAATTTTTTATATCACAGAGCGTGGTTCCTGCGCGCCAAAATTTCGCTCGGACTGCTGGCCTGTAGGCATACTAAAGCATAAAAAATTTCCCTCCAATGTCTTTTAAGACTCGGGAGATATACGCGTGGAAACACAGCAAAACTGAAGCACTCGAATTCAGGGCCGGATTTCCTGGATTTTACTCATTTTACCGCTGTTGATCATCGTGTACGATGAGCTTCTAAATATAAAAAAATAGTGAAAATCCACGAGGTCGATGGGACCTCCCTGCCTGAACTGACGTGAAACCGGCCCCTGTATACAGTTCGTTTAAGAGCTCTTTGGAACTGCGTTCTCAACTTCTCATATACTCACTCAGGGACTCACATATCCATATTTTCCTTTCCTTTTCTGTTTTATCAGTCAATCAATCAAATTCCTCCTTATCGACCAGCCCAATCGGCACATTACTGACACATACCTCCCCTCTCTCGGAAATCAAAAACGCTTCCCAAATCTCTCTTTTCCAATCTGTTCAAAACCTTCCCTTAATCTCGGTCATACTAAAATTTCAGTAAAATGTCGGAGCACCAACCGGCCCAGCTCGACGTTCTAAAAGATGCCAACCGGATACTTGCAGCTACGCAACATTAAATTCGTAATCGAGAACTCGAGTCTGCATCGGTATTTTTACGTATTTATGCATCCGTAGTTTTTATTGCGTTTAATGGACGATCCATCGTCCCACCTCAGTTTAATCATTCGCCTGGAAGATTACCGATTCACAATGTTAATTTATTTCTCCTTCTTTTTTTTACCAAACAACCAACCATCTATTTCATTACGCCGGACTGTAGAACCAGCCACCCTGATTATCGAATGCCAGCGACTCTTTCGTTTTTCTTCCTAAAAAAAGAGAAAAGATCGAAAAAAATTGCTGGCTCGTATTTATCGACTGTTTTCGGCGTGTGTCAACAGCGGCAGTCGGTACTTTTCGTACATCCGATAACGGATGCTTTTTTACGCCCTTATGAGTCGGTTACATCCCTCGGCGTTCCTGTCCCGTTCTGCATGACAGTATTAGGCACGGAAACGCCGAGATGAACGACAGAGTGGTGCATCACTTGACAAGTCGATACCATCGCTGACACTGCTCTCGGGTCCTTGGCCTTCGGGTAAGTCGTACTGCGCAGTATTTCAACCCTTAAAACCTCCGTGCCCCATTTCCTTCGTATCGACTCGTTCTGGAAGTTGCCAATGAGTCATCAAGGCCCCGGCGTACAGGTCATCGAACTGAATGAGGGATTTGGCAATGGTGTAAGCGGTATAAGGGTGGTTGTGCACAGGGAATGCTAGTGTTCTAGGGGAACTGGCCCAAAGCAGTATTCTGGCATTGACATCACCCTGCAGGAATTCGGCTGACACGCGTAAAGTACAGGGTTAACCAAGATGAAGTACGGCATCTCTTTCGTCAATGGTTTATGGCGTGCTAAGTTCGTCAGTACCTCATATTCCGCTATTTTCCTAAGTTTGTTTGTTTGTAAGGAAAAAAAAACAAGGAGAAATTGAACTCGTCTCCCGACTTGTTCTGCTACTCCTAACATAACATAAATTTTCACCCCCACCCCTCACCCCCCAAAACTACTTCTCAGGTGCTCTACTCGCAAGTTCGCTGTTCACTATTCAGAAGTCCACATGTTCACTAGAAGTCCACAATTATCCACTATTCACAATTATCCCAAGATCATGCACAGAGGATCCTAGAAGGTTGTATCCATCCCACAGCTCTGGACAAATTTAACAAGTGCCGCCAAGGCAGCATCCCTCGTGTTCGGTGCCCAAAGTCCCAACACCTTCACTATATCGAACACCCTGCTGTCTAGTCGAGCAAGTGTAGCTTTCAGTGTAGCTCTTAAGTGTCGGGGAATCGTTGGGGCTTTGCAATAAAACTAGAAGACCTGAGTCCATGATATGTCTCTCAACAAAAAAAAGGGCATGTATTATGCTTGGAAATCTTACAAAAGCAACAAAGTCAATGTAAGGTTTGACTTTCTCCTGTTGAACCCGATTCCGCCCGATAGTTCGAGCTGCCATCTGTGTGCACGTCTGATGAAAATGTTATTTGAGTGCAACAATAAACTATGCGAAACACATTTAATGTTACTTCATGTGCCGTTTGTGACTATAAATCGCGAGGAATGCATGTTTGACCAATGTGTGCACCTTTAACTAGGGACCGCTAGCTTGACAGAAAGCAAAACAAGTAACCCGATAGCACCCGATTGTATAAACAGTACCCGATTTCACCCCGAATTTAAGTTTTCCAAATAGCACTCGATTCCCCTCCCCCTTTCAATGCGGGAAAGGCATTTAACCCGCGAAAGTCAGACCCGAAGTAAATATCGTAACAAAGTCTTGGCTACTACAGCTGGGGCGGAACCACACAAATTCGCATGCACGGGAGGCCAAGCAGTGTAGCAAACGTTAAGAGGGCAGCGGATTTTCTGATTTTAACCAATGTTACACAAATACCTGGAACAAGTTGCAATTTTTGTATAATATGGGGTCCTTCAGTGTACGGTCTAGCTCCTAAGAGTTTTTTTTTTTTTTTATTGATTTTGTCCTCATCACGATCCGGATACCTTCTGTTGGCTAACCCCACATGTATGAGCGAACATGGCTATTTCATGGATTGCCTACTTCGTTTCTCTGCAGCTACTCTACACAAAATGCAGAGCCTAGGCCTGGAGTTCCTCTTGCTGATAGTGATCGCAGCTTGCGGAATTTGTGCCGCGTGGCTCCTCTGCAACGTGCGTCTCTACATCAAGGGACGTCATCGGAGTCCCATGCGTCATCCTTTGTTTCAAGACGAACCGCCGGTGTCGCCCGTGCCCTTCCCGAGAACGCCGCATCCGTTCGACGAAGACATACCTCCTTTCGGGTTCGAGCCACCCATAGACTACACACCGCCAGCCACGGTTCAACAGCCCCGGCGTCCGGGTGACATTCACCAGAAGAGCATGAAAGACGTCAAGTTTCAAGTGGACGAGGGTTCACAGACGGAATACAAGATTCGTTACTAAGAACGGTGTGCAGAGCAGTCCTTAGGCAAGGCTTCCTGCTGTGGTAGGATGACTGCGTGGACGTTGAGCCTCACCCCCGTCGCGGGGAAGGGAATCTCAGGAATATCCTTTCATCCCCGTCCTTCGATCAGTGTTCTCTAAAGATTGCTCAATAGCAAACAAACTAATTAGGCATAGAATTAACATATACACTATGCTTTCCATCTTCAGCTGCGCACATATATGATATCCGTTGAGAGAGTGTACAGCACAAATCTAAATTTTATATTCTAAATCGCACAGTGAAACGTTTCTCGCGCTGTCACTTTATTTACCTACCTGATAAGCTTCTGGGACATTTCCCCCCCCCCTCTGGGGAAGGCGCCAGGGGCGCTTGCCCCTCCTCAAACCCCCTTCTGGACGGCTCTGAATTGCTCATGGGTGACTGTTGTCGTTTATGAAGTTCACGCGTTACCGTGGTGCACTGGGTGCGTGGAAATGGCAGACATAACATTGTTGAATGATTTTTACCAATGAAGACAAATACTGTAAAACCCTCTAATTTCGCGACCCCAATTTTTCGCGGCGACTACATTTTGCGAAATCTAGTTTCTGAAGTTCGTCGCTTGCTTGTCTCGCTTTGTGATACGGCTTAGATTCCCCTTACTATATTTAATTAAAGCGGTATTGCCCATATCCTTGTACTGCGGAACGGTTCAAATGCCTACCAAGCGAGAAAGTAGAGTTTGCGGTTGTATCATTGTTTCCGAAATGTTAAATTTTGCTCTGCATTTTTGCGTGCCCATAAAATTCGAGAAAATTAGGGATGCCAGAGTAATAAGGGTGTTACAGTATGCGTAAGCACAGCGATTGCGGAACTGTGACTGCATGTCAGTCACCGAACTGCCTATAAATAATTGGAATAATTAGATATGGAACAAATAAATTAATAATTTGAACAAAATAATAATTCGTGCTAAAGCGTACCTTTTAGAAATAGCGAGGACTGCACTAGAACAATCCAACATCACCATCCTACAAACTATAGAGTTTAATATAAAGACAAAATGGCATAGGTACAGGCGAGCTGGTCGGTGAACTCAAGGTGCCTGAGCAATTGGGCGGAAGACCGAAGAGTCTAGTTGAGAAGATTATACTTTGCGGGGACAGGCTCTCCTGCGCCCTATTTAATGAGCACATTTTTGTCTCACGCCCACTTGTAAATTGAATTAAATTAAACTATAAATAAATCAGTAAAATGAAATGACACTGTCGTAAGTATTCCAGCAAACATGTCACACGTTGCTAGAACGTCGTTTTGTACTCGAATTCATAAGAAAAACAACGACCAGCACGCTTTTAATTCCATTTTTCGTACTTTGATGCTCATAGGACATAGGGTGAAGTGGTACACATACCACTTAATTTCTCTATATGTCAACAATAGCTAAACGAATGTAGTTTTTGCTAGCAAAGATTTTTCTAGCCAAAATTGGAAACAGAAAAAAGCGAGTACGTTTGTGTTCCGTACCGTTAGCCCCTTCGTTTTATTATGGGAAATTTAAGGAGAGGTCAGCACCTTGCTTGCTTGATATGGGGGAGGAAGGTCAGTCTTCCTCGCGGAAGCTTGCTATCCCATAAGAATGATGCAGCACCTTTCCCAACCGCCACATAGGGATATCTTGCATTGCTACATTGCGTGAATGCAATTTTTACAAATTAATGTTTCGCCATTCCGCAAGGAGATATACTGCTACTGAAGCCTGTCAAACGTGTGGGGTGGGCACATTTTCAAAAACATTTGAAGAGGTATCGCACTACGGTGGGATCCGGAAAGAACGTCCTCGGTGAAAAAAAAAAGTCTCCGGGAAAGAAGGTACGAGCAGTCACAAGCGGGAAAAAAATGTCCCTTGAGGGCGCTACCAGGTGCGATCGAACGCTCTGGTAAGCATGTGTCCGGCAAACTCCGCAGTTTAAATTCGGAAATATCTGGTGTAGTACATGCTTAGTGGTTGGTTCCGAACGTACCATAGATGCATGTGTGTCGCGAATGGCGCTGTTTGTTAGAATGCTTAGTGTGCTCCTGTGGTGCGCCTAACTCTGAGAAAAATCTAGCTTAACACAAACGAGACAAAAATTAATTCGGCGGGCACTTGCCGAATTGAATCGGAATTTACCAAAAACGTTAGACGTTATAATTGAAATTAGGCCACTGGTTTAGCATATAGCCTTTGTTCGGGAGAATAGTGAATAGTCATAGATATAGACATCTAAAAGAAACGACAAACTGTTTTATGGCTCACGCGGCGTCGAGCATAAAACGGTCATCAGAATTGTTGTCGTTTCCTGGGACCTCTGGTTATGTGGGCTCCACGTGCGGAATGTCCACGACGTTACCATAGGAACACAGAGCAAACAACCATTGAGCAGCGTAGTACCGACGATTCCGAAGCATTTTTGGGCCGTGCGCATTGATTATTTCGGTTTGAATCAGCTGTACGCTGGAGACGTCCAAACACAAGTCCATAGCTTCTTTCAAATACGTACATGGACGAAACCGGGCGGCTCGTACAGGCAATGTTACGGAAACTCTGTGCAATATGCTGACCATGGAAAAAAAAATTGTCAAAAACCAAACACAATAAAAATAAGTACGCTGGTGTGTGTAATTCACGACCGTAAAACACCGAGACCAGGGACGACGAAAATAGGCGCACTGAGAAAAAGTATCCAAACGTTGTCTGCGTTTGTCGGTTTTAGTCGTCCGTAGTCTCTCGAGTTTGAGGTGTCGAAAAGTCAATTCGCTATCTCTAAAGCATCGGCTACACATGGGCTTTTAATATAAAAAGCAGAAGAGTGTGGACGCAAATGCAATACAGCGAAAGTATATCCGATGAAAGTTTTTGTGTTCTATTATATTTCGTTAGAAGGGATGCCAATATTTGTCTTCTGTAATAACAATACTTGAGCAAGAGATAAACTGATGTTCTGAGGCTGGAACAACATAGAAGGGACAGATACAAACAAAGCCTCAAATTGCCTAAGAAATGCAGTATTACAAAAAATGCAATACAATCGACGAGGAATTCCTTGAGGCCTTCGCATTTTAGGGAATAACTAGCTCTGGAGCACAGTAAAAATACCGCAGCGTACATACCGCCGGCAGCTCGAATCGCGCTGCCAATCCGAGAGGACATTTCTTCTGGGAGTTTTTTACCGGGGACATTCTTTCCTACACACCACTGCGGTACAACCATTAAATCGCAATGTGAGACGCATTTTAAGTTTCAAAGCATCATGACAGGAAATTTAGCCTCCAAGCAAGTTCTTCTCCAAACCCCGTGCATTGTCCCCTTGCATCCCCACATCCACCTCCATTCTTCTTGACCACCATAATCCCCTACTCCGGGCTCTTATCGCGTTGAGTCACAACGGTTCTTGTGCCTGCTAGACACAGGTCCAAGGTCAAAGCCCCTTACGTCTCTTCCCCCTTTATGTCCACCTGTTTTCTCGGAATTCCCAAGCGTCCCAGAACATAAGAGAACAAAGCCCCCCAGTGGAAGTCAGTCCGTCAGTCTTCAGTTGTCCGTCAACCAGCGAGAATGCTTCTTCTGGCCTGCTGCCTAGCCCTCGTGACTCTAACCGCAGCCTGCCCGAAGCCCGGCGTGCCGCGAAACGGACAGGCCTTCTACCATGCACCTTATCCGCACTTCATCGGTCACAAGCTCTTCCGTGAAAGTACCGTCGTCACATACGCCTGCAAGAAACCGTTTGAGCTCCTCGGGTCTCGCACTAGAGTCTGCCGGCCTGGAGGGTCCTGGTCTCCATTCGGAATACCATTCTGCGTTACGAACGTCGCCCTGGACAAACCTGCATTCCAGCACAGCACAGAAGAGTCAAGGAAGGCCGGGTACGCCGTTGATGCGAATTCTTCAACCTGTGCAAACTCTCTTCACGAAGATTCCCCGTGGTGGTACGTTGATCTCGAAAGCGTGTTCCCGGTTATGATTGTAAAAATTGAGTTCGGTGTCCGCGACGAAAACTCTTCTGTTATTGCGACTGTACGCGTTGGCAATCACACTGGTGTCTCTACATCTAACATGATTTGTAATGTGTTCTCTGGTGTCGTTGTGGATCAACCTGTGTACTTACCGTGTGCTGCTACCGTCTATGGGCGTTACGTCAGCGTGGACATGGACGGCGTTTCTTCAATGTCTCTATGTGTGGTATCCGTCTATTCCGAGAGAGACATACCGCTAGCCAAATCAATGGCGTGGCACGAACTGCTTGGACTACCCGGCGCGATCGCTGTCGGTGCTGGGCTCGGTGTCTTGGTATTTGGGACGGTGATGTGCTGTCTGTGGAGGAAGGGTTACTTCGAGTCGTGCTGCTACAGGGAGCACGTTAGCTTGATGGACAGATACAACTGGAAGCGAACGTACGGACTGCACCCTGGTTTGACCGGGTTTGGACCAGCGTACCAGATGGCTTGGGAGGAGCTTAGCGTTCGGACGACTGGAACAGGAAGGACCAGGCCCAACAGTAGCCTGCCACGGAGCGCCTCTACTATGACCATATGGCCCTCGCAGCTTCATCTTACTGTTTCGAAGGTGTAAATAGTGTTGTCCTGGACACTATTCTGTAGTGTCGTTTCTCGTAGCGTCTTGCATGTCCCTCTATATGCTTTGTTGAAATAAACGTGTTTCTGTCACTTTACTGCTGTTGTTAGGTCATTTTGTTAATAGCGAGCATCGTTAGAGCATTCAGTTTCTGCGTATTCTATTGGCTAGCTTCAGGTGAATGAAACACGTGTCCGATGACGCCTGCTCTTCTTTTTGGGACGAGGGTCCCTAGAGCAGTGTTTCTCAATCGCGCTTCCGAGATCGTTGTCCTGAGGTTCCGCGAACAGGATTTCTGTTCAGCATCCACGAGTGTAACTTCACGCCTGTACCAAGGCTCGCTTTCGGATGGCCTTCTTATCAGACCTTGCTCAACATCTGATCGTTCGCATTGGAATTGACATCTAGATCGCGGGACCAGGTTGCCGAAGCAGACGGTTATTACGAGTATAGAGCTAGCGGGGTCGGTTTGCTCAACTCGACAGTTTCTCCGCACGACGATTTTGCTTTTAGCTTGTGTTTCGAGAGCATTACAGGGACTGGGAAAGTCGGAGTCACCCCCTTGCTGCATGAACTTTCGATTTACAAGATTCAGTGGCAACCGGCAATGTGTTTTCTGAGGGGAAGTATTGTGAAACAGGTGCATCAATCCGGTAATCCTCAAGCGACAACTTACGACGAAACAATAAAAAAAAATTACAATGCAACAACTAAATAATCAGTCAGACTAAAAATGTTCGGCTTGTACAACATCTAGGTCGCCTCCCCCATTCCTACACAGTTGCGCCCCCAGTGTAGTAGGTTCCTTGAGGTCATGCTGGCAAGATCACGGGTTCCCTCGGATAACATAAGTTGAAAACCACTGCCATAGAGCAATAATAGAATGGATTTTGGAATCGGAGCAGTGTTGCTTATTTAAAGTGTTTTCCTAAATTCCGAGGCTTCCAGGGCTTCAGGATTGGTATGGCATGCACAAAAAAGCAATCTCCACGTGGGAGCGCGTAAGATACACTTTCTGTTTGTGTAACGGGAACTACTTCCACAGGGAGTTCTACTTGACGATATTACACACACACACACGCATGTTTCACCGGATGATCTCCGAACGACACGCGGCTTCCGTTCAGGCTTTTACAGCTGAAGTGTATGGCCGCTTTGTTAGAGTGTGGAGGGGATTATGTGGATGAAGTCATCTTAGCTCCAGACCGGTTATAGAAATGCGAAGTTCACGAACAATGGGACGAAACGGGACAACAGGCAGGAATGGGGGAGCATTCCAAAAGATAAGGAGGTTGAATAATATGATGGCAATTGATGTTCTGAGGCTGGAACACATAGGAAAGGACAGATACATACAAAGCCTCAAGTGGCTAAGAAAAGGAGGTTAGTGGTGTATGATATGGATGTTCTGATACGCGTACGTCCTTATAATATATACATGTATTGGTTGCGTAGTACAAAGCCATGGATATGTCCTTATACATTTTATTACAATAAAATATTATTGCAGTAAATTTACGCATAAGAAAATTAGCCACTTTCAGTGGTGTCAGAAAAATATCATGGTCGGTCTGTTGCTCGTTGAGTGACCTATTATTGTTAGACTTCAGCATAATCGAACGCAGGACATTTGGTCGAAAGCCATTTGATCGAACGCCGTTTGATCGAAACGGCAGCGGTCGTTTGATCGATTTTTTTAATTGGTTCACTTGTAGTGTTGAAAATGACAAAAAAAAGACAAGGAAAAAAAAAGCTGCAGTTCTAAATGCAGTTATCCTAAGGAACATTTAACTTTGTGTAATCTGCTTCCCCGTAAACACATTCCGCATGCTAACCCACTTTTTAGTGTCCAAAAAGCAGTACAAGGGCCAGGACAACCGAATAGGTTTTTCCGCTCTGACACATGGTGACTAAACATGCTGTACTTGTTAATCCCCAACCCTTTGTGAAATAATAATAGGCGTCAAGTATTAAACATTTTGGCACATGAATTAAAAAATAAGTAAATGAAATTTTTGATGTTTATTCCCGTCGAATGTGAACAAATTTTAACAGTGGATTATTGTTTGTAATCAACTGACCACTGTATAGGAGAAAGAGCAGTTTCAGTTTATTTACTTAAAAAGCAGAGGACACTGATTGCCTGCTCCGTATGCTAGAGTCAAAAGTTACAGAAAAAGTGGAGAAGTTACAGAAACAACACAGTGCATGCAGCTTTGAATTCCCTTCGAACAAACGTCTTTCGAACAAACGGCGTCGATCAACCGGCTTTCGATCAAACGGCTTTCGACCAAGCGGCGTTCGATCAAACGCCTTCGATCAAACGGCGTTCGACAAAACGGCGTTCGACCAAATGGGCGGACATCGAAACGATGAGAAGGAGAAGAAGAAGAGAACCACAGAAGAGAAGAAAAGGAGAAGCAAGTGGCAAGACGCAGATCGGTCATTTCCACGACCTACTAGATTATAACGACCATGTCGTAACTGGCAATCCCTATGAAGAGCCCGTCCGCACGATCCGATAGGGGCGCTACTCATCTGCCCGCGAGATCTACATCATGATTGGATAAGGGAAATTTGAATTTTGAACCAGCAGAACCGGACGTACGACTGCTGTAGCAGACGACAGCAATAGCTCCCATGAAAACGTGTAGAATGGTGATGATAATCAACTTTAGAATGAAAGATCTTCCGTGGGACATCCACCGCTTCTACAAAAATACTAAAGTAAGCTGAAGGACAAAGTATTGTAGAAGTTGAGGAAGCAATAACCGGGCTGATGAGTAGCGCCACCGATAGCTTCCAAATGCGGCGCTGGGAAGGGGTGTCTATGACATGGTCGTTATAATCTAGTAGGTCATGGTCATTTCGGAGTGTCCCGTAGGCTGCGGCGTTGGCATCATTATGGTCCGTCCTAAGAAGTATGTCCTGAAGAGCTTCGGGCACATCGCGCTGCACAAACGAATGCATCAACTCAGCTCATAAACGACGCGTAGCAAACCATGCGCGTAGCGACAGATGTGCTCAAATAAATAACTCTGCCGCTATCGTTTTGATGCGATATCACTTGCATCATATCTGCCCGTTTTCGCTCTCTCTCTCTTTTTTCAGCGTTCTCCGATTTGCTGCTGTGCAAACGAATGGCACACCGAATAGGACGTCAGGAACCACGCCGTCCTTGACGAAAAGTTTCCTCATGCAACAATCGCCGTAAAAGTTACCTAAAACGAAAGCTTTAAGTCTAGCTATATGCCACCTCCATCAAATATTGCTCACCATTGTTCTCTCCTGTGCTTGCGATCCTTGACTGTTAGTTGTTACTCTGTTTGGTGACCATACACACGTTATATTTGTCACAAAAAAACAGCGCAGAGACAGGACGTGAGCAGACGAACGAAGCGCACTCACTCACTACACACACGGGGAGCAACCTGCCATTCATTGCAGTGATTGCGGATGCCGTCCTCTGCTTGAAGACACAGGTGTGTTAGGACGATATCGGGATAAAAGGGCCAGAGAAATCTTCGAAACTATTCAAATTCATAATACAGGTGATAACAGTGTGAGCATGCCTTCTATTAACCTCCTTTCCCACGAGATCCGGTATGTCAACCACTAGCTTGTTCCTGATGTTTTCATTCCTTCCCTGTAAGCTTGTCGTGTTACTCTCAAACCACTAGTCTCCATGCGCTCCTCAGCCTCGTTCCCAGCGGCGACACAACAGGGGTGGACTGCCAAAATCGCTCTTCCCATTGGGGTGAATACTGGTGGCCGCCGCCTTTAATGAGTATGACTGACGATAACGTAACATTCCGTATAACTAGTCATCCGGTAAACATCTGAGTAGCATATCAACCTTCGAAAGATCAAGGAAAAAGAAGAGTGCTTGTTTCCACGTGGGATATGCACAGTTGTTCACGCGAGGAGTGCTGGGTGGTGGTGGTGGTGCTAGTGAAAGGGCTCGCCGTTGTCGGCCTCACAGAGGTGGGCAACGCCACCACTGACGCCCTGGGAGAATGTGCGTCCTGGGCCGACTTCTAAGGAAACTGTGCCGACATGTATCTGAAAGCGGCTGAGGAAAACCCAGGAAGAACCCCAGACAAAACAGCCGGCACCGGGATTCGAACCTGGTCGGTGCGATATATGTTCTACACCGGTTCCCGAGCGGGAACAAATGAACCGACACGAAATGAACACGAACAGACACGAAAATGAACGTAAACATACACGGGAAAATGAAGGAACTCGGCAAACGGCAGTCCACACGTGCACAGTTCCTGTGACTACCACGGGGTGGCAGCACTAATGGCGGCACCCATTTCTTGAATCGTGTTTTTGTGTCCGCAGTTGTTAGTCAGCGCTCCGTTTGTCTGCTCACGTCCTGTCTCTGCGCTGTTTTTGGTGTCAGTATGTACCAACTCGCCCACACTGTTGCTTTGACTCAGTTATATTTGTCGTCACCTCCTAACTGCTCCTGCTGATGTCGAGCACAGTGACACAAGCCTTCGGGCTTAGGCGAGCCCGCATGTATGATCTTTGAAAGAAAGAAAGACATATTGTTAATGTAACGCGGCGCACCTTCGACTACCGAGGAGCAGGCCAGTTGTGGATTACGTCATATTTCGCGTAAGCCAACTTATCGGATTAAAGGATCAAAGATGTGGGATGTTGGGATAACGTTAGGCGAAGCGGGACTGTCGCACCATCGAATTAGGCGAAACGGCACTGCTATTAAGCGGGCGTTGCTTACCCGACCGCCATAGCTAGTAAGTGACATCTGCCCATGGCGACCTTCCGCTTAGGGCTCTATTACGCGAAACACCCCACCCCCACCCCCCCCACACACACGCGCACTGGACGCTCTCTAAACAAGAAGAAAAAAAAAAGCTCATATGCAGTACTGAGCTCAAACTTCCTGTGATTCTCGTTTTATTGCCCAACCTAGCTACCGGGACCTGTCGTCCGGCGCCACCACTTGTGAAGGCGCCCAGGGCGGCTGCCCATCTCGCCCCCCCCCCTTCAGAACGGCCCTGTCTGCAAGAAATGAATTCGCTCATGGGTCGACAGCTCACGTAATCTGAAAAAAAGTTTATATTTCCATGTCAAGGCCGTATATGCGATATCACATAAAATGGGATATTGTCGATTAAAGTGTGTAGCGGCCGCAGGTCGGCGCCACCGGTAGATACGCGCCAAAAATAAACGTTGACGCGCGCTCACGGGCTCGAGTTCTTAGCGAGCCGAGTGCAGTCTGATTCTGTTGCCTCCTAAGCTGTCTGCCTGTCTGCCTGTCTACTTCTCTCCGCGACAAGCCACAACTGGTGACCCGAACAATGAACATTCCCCCCGACGCCCCTTTGGAGCCACCGTCGCCGCATTCCGCTCACCTTATCGAGAACCCCTTCGTCGGCACGATTGGCGTAGAAGTTCACTTGCCCCCTTTTTGGACAAAGAACCCTCGGGCATGGTTCCTGCAAATCGAAGCCCGATTTGCTCTTCGTCGCATCACCTCGCCGCTTACGAAGTACTTAAACGTCGTGTCTGCTCTTCCTCCGGATATCGCTGATCAAGTGGATTATCTCCTGGCCGCCCCTCCGCCCGATAACCCTTACGAGCAACTCAAAGAAGCAATTCTAACCCGCACCGAGTGCTCAGAACAGTCGCGCATTCGCCAACTGCTCTCCGGTGAGGAATTGGGTGACCGCAGACCGTCGCAGCTCCTCCATCGCATGCGGCAGCTGCTTGGCAGCGCAGCCGACACTCAGCTTCCAATATTGAGGGAGCTTTTCCTCCAGAGGCTACCACAGCAAGTGCGCATGGTGCTAGCGGGCTCAGAAGAGGTTTCCCTTGAGCACCTCGCTCAGCTTGCGGACAGGATTATCGAGCATTCCTCGCCATCTATTGCGCCTGTCGCCCGTACAACTCCCGCTACCTCTTCCTGCGCCGCTGACGATGTTATTGCATCGCTGCAAGAACAAGTCGCACGACTGTCGGATGCCGTCGAGAGTCTGCGCTCTGATTTTTCTCGCCGACGCCGCACTCGACGCTCTCCTTCTCGCACCCACCGCCGTTCTCCTTCTGCTCACGCCGATGAGCAGCGCCCGTCCAGCGATATTTGCTGGTACCATCAAAAATACGGCGACAACGCGTTCAAATGCACACGGCCTTGCTCTTGGTCGGGAAATGCGGAGGCCGGTCGATAGTGGCGGCCTACGACTCCGGCCCTCCAGGAAGCCGCCTGTTCTTTGTCACCGACCGAATTGCGAAGTACCGCTTCTTAGTGGACACCGGAGCTGAGGTCAGTATTGTACCTCCCACGCGATCTGACCGCGCTCGTGGACCGTCCACTTCGAAACTCCAGGCTGTCAACGCTTCCCAGATCTCGACATTCGGCCTGCGTTCCCTCGCCATCGACATAGGACTTAGGCGCCTCTTTCAATGGGTGTTCGTCATAGCCGATGTCCCCTACCCCATCCTGGGGGCCGACTTTCTTCACCACTTCGGACTTGACATCAGCATTTCCCGCAAGAAGCTCGCTGACTCGACAACTGGCCTTACAATCTCCGGCGTGCCTTCCACCCACCCAAGTATGGGCATTCGCACTGTGGTCCCCACCTGCTCCTACGCTGAGCTGTTGCTCGACTTTCCGGCCATCACGAAACCCTGCAACTTGGCCATTCCCCCTAAGCACGCCGTCTTGCACCATATCATCACCACTGGTCCGCCGGTAACTGCTCGACCGCGCCGTCTCGTTGGCGAGCGGCTCAATATAGCGCGTCGGGAGTTTGACCACATGTTGCAGCTTGGGCTGATTCGACCCTCTTCCAGCCCCTGGTCATCCCCGCTGCACATGGTTCCGAAAGCCTCCGGAGACTGGCGCCCGTGCGGCGACTACAGAGCCCTTAATGCCGCCACCGTACCGGACCAGTATCCGCTTCCACACATTCATGACTTCACCCTCGATCTCGCCGGCGCGACCACCTTCAGCAAAATTGATTTGGTAAAGGCCTACCATCAAATCCCTGTGGCACCGGAAGACATTCCAAAGACAGCTATCATTACACCGTTTGGCCTTTTTGAATTCGTGCGCATGCCATTTGGGCTACGCAATGCGGCCCAATCATTTCAAAGGTTTATGAACGAAGTGGTGCGGGGTCTCCCGTTTGTCTTCGTTTACCTCGACGACATACTGGTTGCTAGCAAGACCCCGGAAGAACACAAGCACCACCTTCGTCAACTTTTCCAAAGGCTGGACGAGCATGGCCTAGTCCTCAACCCCGCGAAGTGTCTTTTCGGCCAGTCTTCTCTGGAGTTTCTGGGGCACCTGGTTTCCCAGGAAGGCATCCGTCCCCTGCCTTCAAAGGTTCGCGCAGTGCAGGATTTTCCCATACCCACCTCCCTTCGCAAGCTCCGGGAGTTCCTGGGATTGATAAATTTCCATCGTCGCTTTATCCTGCACTGCGCCGACATCCTCCGGCCACTCACGGACCTGCTTCGTGCTTCCACAAAGCCTAGCCAGCCCTTCGACCTCCCTACTGAAGCTCAAGAAGCTTTCTTCCAAGCCAAAAATGCTTTGGCCAACGCCACTATGTTGGTGCATCCCGTTCCTTCGGCCCCGCTTCGGCTCATGGTCGATGCCTCAACACACGCTGTCGGTGCTGTGCTCCAGCAATCTTCCTCCACGGACTGGAGGCCACTGGCTTTCTTCTCCCAGCGCCTTAAACCATCTGAGGAGAAGTACAGTACCTTCAGCCGCGAACTTCTCGCCATCTACTACGCCATCAAGCATTTCCATTACTACCTAGACGGAAGCCCTTTCCACGTCCTTACAGATCATAAGCCTTTGACTTTTGTTTTCAAGACCAACCGCACGACCTATCCTTCTACTGATCTTCGTCACCTCTCCTTCATTTCCGAGTACACCACGGACATTCGCTTCATTCACGGGACCGACAATCAAGCGGCGGACGCCCTCTCGCGCATCGAGGCTATCTCTGCTCCTGTTCTCACACTCGATGCTCTCGCAGCTGCGCAGGCCTGCGACCAAGAGCTTCAAGCCCTGTTGTCTCCTGGCACAACCCAATCTTCCCTCCGCCTGGAGTATGTTTCCCTGCCTCTTGCACCTTGCGGTATCGCTTGTGACGTTTCCGGTTCTGCGCCTCGTCCGTACCTGCCCTCTACGCTTCGTTTCTCCGCGTTTGAGGCGCTGCACAACATTAGTCATCCTGGCATTCGGGCTACGCAGCGGCTATTGTGCTCACGTTATGTCTGGCCTGGTATAAACACCGATGTCCGGCGCTGGACAAGATCTTGCACTGCCTGCCAGAAGAGCAAAGTCACTCGCCATACTAAGTCCCCTCCTGGCCACTTCCCCCCACCCGACGGTCGCTTCCGCCACATCCACGTCGACCTTGTGGGCCCTTTACCACCGTCCCGAGACCAACGCTACTTACTAACCATTGTCGACCGTTACACCCGCTGGCCCGAGGCCGTCCCCATCAGTGACATCACGGCGGATACCGTAGCCCGCGCCCTCGTTTCAACTTGGATCGCCCGTTACGGCTGTCCCACGCGCATCACCACAGACCAGGGCCGACAATTCCAGAGTGCCCTTTTCAAGAACCTGATGGCTCTCCTCGGTGTTCACCATATCAGCACCACGGCATACCACCCTTCCTCCAACGGCCTCGTCGAGCGCTTCCACCGTCAGCTGAAAGCTTCGCTCATCGCTCGCGAGGCCCAAACCAGCTGGGTGGATCACTTGCCTGTTGTCATGCTGGGCATCCGTTCGGCCTTCAAGGAGGACCTCTCCTGCACCGCAGCCGAGCTGGTTTACGGGACGACACTGCGTCTTCCTGGTGACTTTTGGAGCGATCCCGACGGCGTACGTTCTCTTCCCCAGGCCGAGTACGTCCAGCAGCTCCGGCGTTTCTTTCGTGGCCTGGCGCCGGTTCCCTCCAGGACGCCGCCCCCCTCCAAAGTTTTCCTCCACCCCGACCTCAACACGAGCACCCACGTGTTCCTGCGCCATGATGCTGTGCGGAAGCCGCTCTCGCCACACTACGATGGCCCGTACCGTGTTCTCTCCCGAAACAGCAAGACCTTCACCATCGACATCGCGGGCCAGCGCCAAGTCGTCTCGCTGGACCGCCTCAAGCCGGCCTACCTTGAAGCCGTCGCCCCCGCTCCCCCACTCGCTCTCGAGGACTCTTCCCCCGCCTTATCTCCTCCGAAACCTCGTCGTAGAGTTACTTGGGCAGCTCCACTTCGTGTCCCCAGCCCCACGTCGCCTCCACTCTGAGGGGGGGGGGGGGGGGAGCCCTGTAGCGGCCGCAGGTCGGCGCCACCGGTAGATACGCGCCAAAAATAAACGTTGACGCGCGCTCACGGGCTCGAGTTCTTAGCGAGCCGAGTGCAGTCTGATTCTGTTGCCTCCTAAGCTGTCTGCCTGTCTGCCTGTCTACTTCTCTCCGCGACAAGCCACAAGTGTTTACGATGATTTATGAATGAATCCCCCACAGAGTTGGACCTGCTACTACCACATACGTAAAATCGCTAGCATACACATGTACGTTTTGCGTGCAACTCAGATACTGATTGTATTTTGTGCTCACGTAGTGTTATGCGGTCCCAAGCAGCACAATGTACCGAAAGTCGAGTGCGATAAGGGATGGACGGGTAGGTGGACGGGTAGGCCTTAAACAGACTTGTGAAACTAAAGAACATTGATAAGACACATACCGTCCACCCGTATTGCACTCGACTTGCAGCCGAAAGTGAACGAGGGCGCCTGTGTTTGTGCATGTTTTTTTTTTTATAAAAAAACTGCATGCATCAAAACCTTTTGTGCAGTTCCACACAATTTACGCACACACTTTCATCAAATGCCTTAAACTGAAAATTGTTTGGATGGCCCTTCTGCACTCCTTCAACCCCATCTAAAAGGGATAGTTCGCTCTCCAAGCATCGATTCTTTGGTTTCTGTTGTAGATGGTAGTGTATTTCGAACTTTATCAGGCACGTACATTATCTTCCCGCAGCTCGAGCGGTATGATTTGCTCTAGGCATCTGAAAGCAACTATAAGATCCACGCAAGTATGCTTTCCCGCGGAGAATGACGCGCGCGGGACGTGTGTGTGTGAAGAACGCGACGTGAAGAGGGCGTTCCCGTTTTCCTGGCATTGAGATGCGATTTCCTACCACCAGCCCTGAAGCAACGTCACGAAAGGTCACGCGAGCCGACCGCTCCCTACCGTAATATGCTCCTCCCCGGGCGCTTGGCGGCGCTGATGTCCACAGGAAAATACTGACAACTCGGAAAATAAGTCGATTTCGAACGAAAGGGATTGTCTATTAGACACGTCCAGCACGTTTTTCCTTCTTTTTTTTTTCAGTTTCGTTATAGGGAGCCAACTATCTCTTTAATGCCACTGCCGGTACGCGCATTAAGGACAAACAATATGGTCATTGTCGATCACAGACACACATTCCCAAGTTCGAATACGCCTTTATCTTTCGGTGTCCACGACTATGGCAACGTGACAGCCTCAGAGTAGCCTTACGCAGCCTACAAGACGGCATATAGTTTCCCGACCGCAAGGCGACTTCAAATGAACCGTTGCTGCATGGTCCTACAGGGAGACCTTCACAGTATAGGGTAAGGTGGGGCAAGATGCGCCATTTTTTGCTCGACGCCGCCCGTCTCAGAGACGCCTTGCTCCATGCGCTTGAAACTTTACTCATAGGTGGTTCTGCATGTCCGCTTTATTGCACGTAAGAATTGTCTGGATCGGTGTTTGCGTTGAAGAGAAAAAAAAATATCGGTTACTTGTGCCTGGAATGTAAAGACCCACCAAAAAGGCGTGATTTTCTGTAGTACTTTTTCTTGTCAGCTGTGCAGCAGCGTGTCGCAGGCTTATTCTGTCAATGTAAGATCACATCCTATTTCTTTATTCATTCTTCTAGATCTATGCAAAATATGGGCACTCTTGGTTATGCGGTGTGTAACTGAAAAAGTAATGCATCCCATGATATGCACGGGGCAGGACACGATAACTTAATGTCGTTTAAATGTAATGCAATTGAAACTGAATGTAATTTAGAAAATGATAAGTCAACTTTTAGGTGGGTTTATGCTTGTTGCTCAGAGACTCCTTTTTTTTATTGCATATTGCCTAGGATTTCACAGCAAAGTTTTCTGTTTCCGAAGATGTTTCCAGCTAAGCAGAAGTGGACTCAAAAGCGAGCGACCAGCTACACCTCAGCCTGGCGGTGCTTTGTGTGCAAAGGGCGGTGGAACGAAATAGCGCCGGGTTCTGTGTGAATTCCATATTCAATTGCAAATTTCTGTCTCATCTTGCCCCACCTTACCCTGTTACATTTGCGAATCTTGTAAAGGTCTGGAGCACACACCCTGCTGCCCAAGCACAGTTAAAAGTTGGACGAACTTGGCCATGTCTCTTTCTGAAATATCAACGGTCTATCCCTATACTGTTTGAAACTGTTTTGGTCTTCCGAAGGACTATGTGTACTGCAGGACGTCACGTGGCATCCGTCATGTTACTTACACTTAACAAGTGTTGTGAAAATATCTTCTAAAATACTCCATCAGACCAAAACAGTTTCAAAACTGACCTATAGAAAAAGCAGACCTAAGATCTTTTGAAGATGGGTTTGGAATAGACTATATTTAGCCATCATTGTTATTGATGCAGTACCTTCTTCAATTTAGCACGTTAATATCACTGCGGTTCCTTCTCCGTCAACAGGAGAAACACTGTCCAGCTGCGGAATATCGAAGGTCAAACGTCAGACGCGTCCATTCTTGTGCAGCCTTTCTTGCAGAGACAGATCAGGACAGCGGTTCTTAGCGTGCTCTTTACACACTCAAAGAAGAAACATGGCACTACCATCGAAACGACGACGACCACGGACGACAAGACGAGCACGGTCCACATGGCCGGGGCAGTGTGAGCGACCATCTCCAGCGGTGGCGGGATCTCTTCGGAAAGACGTGCCGGAATCTGCGGTGGCCATCGACGGATCGTTGGTGAGGCGGTGCTGTGGCTTCGGGTCGACGTAGGAGCCGTAGACGACGTAGAGCTCTCAATGCGAAGGGCGTAGGTCGTCGACGCTGGCATCGACGGCAGTGCGACGAGGAAGATTATTAATGCGGAGAGTGAATTTAGTGACATTTCGGGATAATGTCCCGCGGTTATGGGCGAGTCGATGAGCGATGGTTCGGACGAAACGAAAAAACAAAAAACAAAATGAAAATGAACTTTGTCGTCGTCGTCGTCGTCGAGGAAAGGATGGGACGACTAGGAACTACGTCTACACAGTATTTTTTTGCACCTTTCTGGTGTAAGTGAGGCACCGCCTGTTGTGATGTAAGGTTCATACCACACGGAAGGTTGTTTTATATAAGAGAGATCTAAATGGTACATTCACAAAAAAAGTACAAATTGAAAGGGCACACACTACAGAAAGCACAATTTTGGGGCGTGTGTTCCATTTGTACATCTTTCGGGTGCAAATCTCTTTTCCCATGGCACAACGGGTTGGGGTATAGGCCTGTTGCGCTCAAGTTTGCCCGGCGACGCGAGCGCCAATCGGGACCCAAGCGGGAGCGGGAGCAGTGACTGGTCCGCACAGCAAGGCAGCCAAGCATGTATCGTGGTTAAATATGCCGCCTTTCAGATTGCCAACGCACGGCAAGCCACAACACAAGTCGGGCACACAGTATTGTTGTGTCGTTGGCTACCATAACAGATTCCAAAACGTCAAAAAATAAGGTTTTGTCGCTTCCTCGGAAACCCTTGGGAGACAGAAAGGCGGAAAGCGTTAATTGCGTCTACCGTAAAAACGCCGCGAAGTTTCCGCTCTGCATTCCACCTGGAGATAATGTAGAGTTATACCCAAACAATTTGCGGTAGAAATTTACTTTGATATATTATTATTATTATATTACTGGATTATTATTATTATTATATCACAAATTTTGCCAAACAGTTAGTACTTTATATGCAGATTAGAGGGAAATATGAAAGGCTTACTGTGGGCATCGACTCCCGCCGGTTCTTCTTCTTACTGCTATGTTCGAGGGTCTTCGTGCAGTGTGATGTTTACTTAAATAAAAGCAATGACCTTACTTACTTACGTTCTTCAAGAGACCCGCTATGAAGCTACCCCTGGCATTTTTGTTGGAATGCTATAATGGAACACCGTGCGTGTCCCTCTCATGACCTTTAGGAGATCAAATAGATTCTCCGTTTGCTCTCCCGTTACTACATTGTCGAAAATGCCGTCCAGAACCTCTTTACAGTCCCACTGTAAGGCTCCCTTCTGTTCAGACTCAAGGACCTCAGCGAGTGGACAAACTATGTCTGGGTACGCGTGAATGATATCACCAGGCGGTTTTCTTTTTGCAGCGGGAGACATTGGGTTGATATACCTACATTACACAAACAAGGAGAAATATATCAGATGCAAGCTGTTTATTGCCAAGAGCAATAAAGCATTGTTTTGAGGCAACGTACTAGGTACACGGTACGATACTGGTTGATGAAACGTATAAAATGCTGAAGAATAACAGAATAGCCAACGATCAACGATGCAGCAGGGTACAGCAGCAGCATTCAGTAGAGAAAGATCATTGGCAAATGATCAACGATGCAGCAGAGATGACTGTAGCCTCATCAGCTCTAAAAATACAATATGAAAGGTCTGCACCCGAGCTCCTGCCTAAAGGAAAGCACATTGTCCACATTATACATACGTACTCGGAAATAAGTCGGCGATACCCTTTGTCATGTCACGCCTGCGGCTTTGAGCTTGGCTTGCCCCTCTTTTGTTGTTGCCCGTACATGTGGCGTCTTCTTCCTTGTTCAGGTATAGCAGCAGACTGCTGCCGCGTGCTTACATTTTCCCGCAATTCCCGCTTTACAGGTACACGACGCAACATAAACTGTCACGAGCACTTGGACACCTGTGATGGAGAGGTACCGAAATTGAGTTAAATAAGCTTTCAGTGCGGGTAAAATGTGCATTCAATGTTTTTCTGATCAGGTATATCATTTTAATGTACAGTTAACAAATATTACGTACGATCACGCCGACTCACCTCGAACCGGACGCTATAAACCACGCTGTCCTTCACTTCTTCCGAAATGCATTAACGACGATTTCGTTACCGTCCGTTGCTTCGTCGACGCCGAAAACATTGACTAGTAACTTGCCCAATCGTCAATGACCTCCAGCTTTTCAAACCCACGCAGGATGCGATACATTGCTTGCTTGCGCCAGAGCGAAACCGAAACACTCTTGTGCGGACCATTGTTTCGATTTGCTTCCACATGCGGCGCTGTCGTCCGCTGATCGCAACGCCGCCTGGCCGAGAGCTACAGGCCCATAAGGCTCACACAATGCGTAAGGGTGCTTCGTAATGCACCTTTCCAAATGAAGTGTTCGACGAAGAGCACCGTTTCAAAGGACACATTCTGCAGAAAACATCATTTCGGTTCAGGGGTGTATTCCATTTCAACTTTCGGGTGTGTGTAAATGTCTTGTCCTATCGTACAACGATTTGTGGTGCAACGCTCCCACCATTCGGAAGGGTGCTTTGTAAGACACGTGCCCTTCGAAATGACTGACCGGTTACAGAAATTTATACAGAAATACTTTTCTGTAACCGGTCTGGAGCCAAGATCACTTCGTTCACATAATTCCCTCCACACTCCAACGAAGCGGCCATTCACTCCGGCCGTAGAGGCCCGTACGGACCCTTTCTTCCCCCCGGGCTGTTGACCCACAATTCGCATGAACCTTTAACACGTCACACCTAACCCTTTAAATACCCTGCAAATGATGAGGACGGTGCCCAGAAGAAGAACAGTCTCTGTTTGAAATATCGGCGGCTCCTGTCCTGAGGCAACTCCCTTCCTACATCTCTACCGGTTCGCTGGATTTCTACCCATCTACCATCTTTTTTTTTCTTCCTTTTCCATCTGCAAGATGGCGGTGGCACCAGGAAAAAACTACATCTCTGTAGCTTGAACACACCTGGGTTCCGCAATGTCACGTGACAGTGGTGACGAAAGCATACATAGTACCATACCACGATGATGATACGGTAGAAATGCAGTCTGTAAGGCAATAGAAAAGAGAAAAAAACATAATGCCTTCGCTTTCCCTTTTGGTCTCAGAAAAGAAAAATCTAAATAAAATAGATTCGTGAATAATATAATGCAATCTGCTAACGCTGCAATCTTAGTGGGTGTATCCCATTTTTACACGGCACATTTTACACGGCACCTACGTCGCATCTTTGCGTTCAAATTAATAGTTATCATAGCTAATTACTAGTGGTGGTGGGGGTGATGAGACTGCCTACCGCAGTCGACCACGCTCAGTCGGGCAACGTCATGTTATTAATGTTAATTAACGTTAATTAATATGTCAATTGGTCGCAGAAAGGGACGCTCCTCGCGTAATTCCCAAAGACTACCCAGTACAACGGATCGCGCCTGCTCTAGTCTTAGCGTATGATAGGTGATGCTCTGGCAACCTACGTTGCCGCGGCAGCGCCGAGACGCCACGGCCTTCTGCGTGGTTTCAAATAGCGTTGGAGGAAAGAATCCTGGGATCTCTGGTCAGCGTACTCTTCCACTTTTGTGGCCAAACTTTCTACAAGCTGTGTTAAATTGCAGACATTGGCTGTGCGGTACTTTCTAAATACACTGATTGTGGTAAATCAAGACCTGTGATTCACGGCGAAAAGAGGGATACTACTTCTTGGTATGGGGAGAGTGTGGTAAGCCAATTTTAATGGCTTACTCTTAAGGTGGGATACAAGCCATGCACAGGCCGTCGACGAAGGTAGCCGTTCATCGATATTTCAATTGAATTGAAAATTTGGCGTGCGTTTGGGACGCTAGCAGCTGTGAAACTCGTGTGATGATTTCCATCGAAGTGAGGTGATAGCAACATTTCGGGAATCGTGAATACGTTTCTCTATGTTATAGACGTGATATGCACATCAGACTGTGATATCATTCAGGCAAGCCCCAAGCGTAAGGGTCGTGTATACCATACAAAGGTGTCACCTTTGGTCTGTCCGTGAAAAGCGCCGACGTATGCTTTAGCATCGCTCTAGCATCTAGTTGCTGAGTCCCAGGTCTCAGGTATAATTATGTCTACAACGCGCTCACTGCTGTCACACTGCGCGTCGCATATTTGTAGGCATCGCAAGCTGGAACTCGTTTAGCAGTTTCCTACAGATAGCGCCCAATCAATTTTGTCTTTAAATGGAACAAGAAAAAAAAAAAAAAAAAGACGTGCAACATCAATCAGCTAGGGTTTCCGGTTTTCGGTGTTTATATTTTCCGAGGTATTACGAGATATAAGGCGAAGATAAATGACAAAGAGGAGTTATACTGTTATTTCATTATGCTATAAATGAATTCAATCTTGCTCTGCGGCAACCATTGCGCATAGTTTTTTTTTTCAATTCAGTGTTAGCGTCGCGAAGCAACTGTGGCTATGAGCGGCGCACAGACGTGGACGGATGGTGAGAGGACATCAGGGATGATTGTGGGACAGGTGGTTATAGCATATGTCCTGCGCCGGCTTCTAGGGGAACAGAAAGTCTGTCTGAAAACCCAGGAAAAACATCAGACAGCACAGCCGCGTGCGGGGAATCGAACCCGCGTCGCATCCCAGTCTCTGCGTGGAAAGCGGTCATCCTAACCACAATGTCACAGGAGCTGGTTTTGCGCCGATAGCATTACAGTTGTCGCCTACCGAGGAGACTGCTGGACACACGCCTTTTTGTGGCACTTACTATAACGTATCGAATGGACTTCTCCCTGCTTGTAAACAAATGACGTCATAGGAGGCGTCATGACGTCATACGTCCAGTAGGAGGCAGAGAACAAGTGCCCATTCGGGGCGCAATAAAGTTGTTGTTGTCCCATTCGGGGAACCCATCCCTCCCTTTCCGATTTGTTTCGGTTTCAGTCTGTCTACCAATGTTATGATGACGTTTCTCGGGTAGAGGTCTATTGCCACAAAAAGGCGTACGCTTTGCCAAAATGAGGTAGAGGAATTACGTTCTTTTTTTCTGACAATTTGACACCACCACCTAGAAACAGAACCTGATGGCTTAAGCGACGTGACGTAACAATCAAGACTGCGCCAATCACGGCCGTTTTTTGGCGGCGGTGGACATGGAGACGAGTAGCATGGGCAGCAACTGCATGGTTAGCCACAGAAAGCCCGTATTTGAAATGATCTGTGTAGATTGGCTGACATCCTCACTTTACATGTCGAGTGAGACGAGCTGAAGTTTAGAGACTGGAAGGTACCCCGGTTCGAATCCCGGTGCCGGCTGTGCTGTCTGGGGTTTTTCCTCAGTTTTCCTTAGAGGCTTTCAGACATGTGTCGGCACAGTTCCCTTAGAAGTCGGCCCAGGACGCACATTCCCCAGGGCGTCAGTCGCGACGTTGCCCACATCTGTGAGGCCGACAACGGAGAGCCCTTTCACCATCACCACCACCACTACCACTTTCGTTGCCAGAGTGCACTCCGCGCCTCTGTTCTTGCTGTCCCCAGTCATGACCTTACGCTTTACCCTGATACCGAAGCAGCAGGCGTGGGGAAGGTGGTTCCGTCCTGAGAGCCCAATGCTTGACCTCTTGGGGCTGGTGGTATAGTGCTAAAAGAGCTTGCCGTTGCCGGCCTCACAGAGGTCAGCAACGTCACGACTAACGCTATGGAGGGAATGTGTGTCCCGAGCCGACTTCTAAAGGTGCAGACATATATCTGACCTCTTGGGGATCTCTTCCTGGGCTCTTAAAAATGAACTTCACCACATAGCACGCCCCTAGCCAACCATCATGGCGAGTGATGTCGTTCTTTCCAGTCATTTGCTGAAAACGGGGGCGTACGCCACTTATTGTGGCATTATGCAGTTCATAATTGCCACAAAAATGGTGAACGTCCTCCGTTTTCATCAAATCGAGAGAGAAGACGTTGCTATTCGGGATAATGGATAATTGGCTAGGGGCGTGCTATGTGGTGAAGCTCTGTTTTTAGAGTGTACACTCCCAGTTAAGACATACAAGCTGCTCCAGTCGCAATTCGGGATGAAAAAGTTCCCTTTATTGACTGATCGGTTGGGTGCCTTTGACGCCTAGCTTATGTTAGAGGCACCAGCCTTCTGTCTCAAGGAGGAGGGTACCTATCTGGTATCGTTCCACGTTGCGCGTTGCCTCAACTGTTTTATGGGGTGATGTCTCACGAGCGTATTGGTTGAGATTCTCCTTCTTCGGAGAACATTAACTGGCAGTCCTCGCTGGTCGCGATTTCCGTGAAGGTAAACGGGAGGGATGTAGTGCGGATACCTCAGTTTGCACCCGTTATGTCCTCATCTTAAAAACAGAGGTTCACCGCATTACACGCTCAAGGCAAACAGCAGCACATGATACCGAATCATCCCGGTTCTCAGGGCCAGGATAGAACGGGGTCTACCCTTCCTGTGATTGTTAAAATAAACGCGATGTGTCGCAACCGGCGTACGCTTCTGACTCTCGGCAAATTAGGAAATAGTATGGTACCATTCAGCGTGCTTGGACACAGGGCTACTCAGGCCAACGTACTTGTCACTACATATCGTTTTCCGCAAGACACACAAAAATCCTCCAACTCAAACAGATTTATTCAACACTTCGCCACTCCCCCCCCCCCCAACTACCTGTTCTATCTTTCCTCCATTCTTCAACTCGTCTTTTAGTTGTTCTCACGGTCACTACTCTCCTTGAGGACACCCATGGACTTGACGCTCTCCTGATCGATTACATTGTTCGTTGGGATTACTTCTGCCAAGTTCTCATCATGATTTTCCAATTCCATTCCCGAACCAGCGTCCTCCCTCATAGGCTCGGCTCCTACTCCTCCGTTGAGCCCCACAACCTTCTTACCGTCACGATCCTGTTCCGTGATAGCAATGTCGCTACACACTCCATCACCATCACCTTCTTCATTTGCTTCCTTATTCGTATTCTTTGCCTGGTCTTCCAGGTCCACGTCGACGGCTTCTTCAACCTCCCTTTCACCGCCATCCTTATCTTCCACTTCCACCTGCTTCTTGCATTCACTCTCGTCTCCTCTGTCGTCCTCCATCTTTGTCTTCCCCTCGTCCATGCCTCTGGTACACCACCAGGTGAAGACCAGCGAAGCCAGCAACGTCACGAGGGTTCCGCACGCTTTAGCGATGGCATCCCTGTATGACTTTTCTGATGCGCGCCTTTTCTTCGCTGTGGACGCGGCATCCGATGTTTGACATGAACTACGCTTCTCTGGAAACGGTTTCCACGAGCTTACGAACAGCGCCAAGTCTACGAGGTAAAACAGTAATCCTAAAATCACTACAACCGCTGCCAGACACAGAACCGCCTTGGAGACATCCCGCCTGTTGAAACTAATGTCGTCCATTTCGACGAAACCTTTTAGCTCGTCGCTTTCTGACTTTCGGTTTTCCTCTGCCCGTTCTTCAACCGTCTTCTGCGCAGCTACGTCGGTCTCCTTGCAACGGATTTTTTTGTTAGGAGGACCCACGAATTTATCTATAATAGATTTCTTGTAATAGCAAATCAACCCTACTACTGTCATGAGAAACAAGATGAGGGCCGAGCATAGCTTGACGCGTCGTCCAATGTACTTTTTCTTCCTGCGTTTGTTTCTCTTCGATTTCTTCTTTGCGAATTCTTTGACTTGCGCTTTTGACATCTTTGCTCCCCGGTAGGGACGTTGGATCTCCGCTGAAGGGTCGTCGACATCGTCGATCATCGCAGTATCATTCACTGTCACATTTTGTGCCGCCACGGCTGTCATTTTGACTGTAAGGATAAGTTATACCATTAGTGGAGGTTTACAGTGCCGTGGAGTAAAGTAAAGTACGGTGCCGTGGGGTGCCGTGGTGCCGGTGTAGTGGAGATCCGGTTAAAAAAAAAGTGCGTTTAAAGATTCAGAGAATGGTGCTTCTCATGTCCTCGACTGCAGAGTGAGTCCCACAAGGCACGGCACGCGGGTCATTGAAGGCTTCCGCAACGAATTTTCGATTTCTTTTTTTTTTGTGTGTGGCGGTGTATTGTACAACACGCATCTGTGGTGCCTGGACACTAGCTCCCTATGTGCAGGCTGGGGTCACCCTTCGCAGAAGAGAACGGTGCCAAACGGCCATTTTGAGGCCACTGGATGCCGTGTCCCGCTTTCGGCGACTTGTTGAAATCTTCTGTATTATTTATTCCCGAAAGTTCTGTTTTTGACTTATTATTTGATTCGAAAGTGTACTGTATAGCTAGATCATTGTCACCGCAGCCCGCGCTGCGCGTGGGCTTCAAGGTGGCGGCCGGGTACCGTAGCAGACGACGTGGTTGTCTGCACCTATAGGGGAGAGGGAGCTGGTATTCATGCGCCCTACAAATACGATGCGTTCTTCCGTATAACGATTAGCGTTGCTGACGTGTAGCGTGCGCGCGTCGTGTCTGCGTGTGCGCGCGCGTGTGTGAAGTGTGACGTTTCCGTACGAATGAGGCTGACGTCACCACGTACGTGGCATCCGGGTACTCGTGGCGTGACGTAAACCATGAAGGGGCAGGAATATTGCGATCTGTAGAAGACGAATATTCAGTACCTGACATGACTTTTCAGCGTCATGACCCAGCTCCCAGGGTTCGCCACCTGTATTACCAATTTGTCAGCGCGTTTTTGTAACCTGAGTTGCACAGTAATGAGGCATAGTTCATAGGATATTCAAGATGCTTTACATAATGCGTTAAAAACCTTAGTTAACTTGTCCGAGATTTATGAGGTCAACGGCGCTCACTTCCTCATTTCACTGGTCTCATGCTGAAATTTACTCACCAGCACCGCAAATAGTCTCTATGCTTCAAATTAACTTTCGTGCATTTTTGTCCGAAAAAGGACTAATGTTTATGGCAATGAATGTATCCTGCAAGGGACTATAAAATGAAGCATCAGCATGCGGGAAACCGTTTCGAGCGTCCCTACAGGGTGTTTCACGAAAAATGAGCCAAAGTTTCCAGAAGAAGAAGAAAAAAAAAGAAGAGTTCCTCGCGCGCCAATAAGACGGACTGCATAGTGGCGTGGGATACTCAAACAGCTTTTTGTTTCTTTTGTAACTAATTAACGAAGTAAGTAAAATTAATTAGTCACTTTTTAATTGTAAGGATTAGAGCCAAAATGTCAACGAGAAAGTGTGTAGCGGGGGATGGAACAACACGAAACCCGTTTATTGCAACTTTGTACCTCTATCGGATCCGTTTTTTTTTTCTCGGCTCCAAAGGCTAAGGCGGGTTTCGGGTTTGCAAAAAACCGACGCGGGACCTGTTGCAGACGCGCGAGGAATCAATGTCAATCCAGAATGTCAAAATGTCAATGAGAACAATGACTAGCCTTCATTCTATAACAGGGCACTCGAGAGCTCTGTGATCTGACGATCCCGGCGCGTCACCGACAGGTCCCGCGTTAGTCTTTTGAAAACCCGAAATTTGGAGGTTTGGAGCCAGAAAAAATAAATAAATAAAAACAAGAATAAAAAAGAGGAAAAGGATCCGTCAGAGGTACAAAGTTGCAATCAACGGATTTCCTGTCGTTGTAACGCCTTCTACAACTTTCTCAATGACATTTTGGCTGCAATCCTTAAAATAATAAAAAAGCGGATTAATTAATTTGGCTTAATTACTTAATTACATAACAACACATTGTTTGAGTATCCTCACACCACTGGTAACGCTATGCAATCCGTATTTTTGTGTGCTATGAACCATTTTTTTAAAGCGTTGGGATCGTTTTCGTGAAACACGCTGTATAGCGGAAACCCACGTCTCTAAGCAACCCCCCCGCCCCCCACAGTTACTGGCGCCCTCGACAGTGTTCCAAGCCGTAACCGGTCAGAAAACGGTCGTGCCACTGACCCAGAAAGGCTCGTCTTGCAGTTCAGATAATTTGCCGTGTGCCTTCCTGCGTTTCGCTCTCTTATCGCCGGATATTCGTTCACTGTAAAAGTCCCTGTAAAACGGGTTCCAGGAATGGGATGGTTCCAGGAGACCTCCTTGTCTGTGTGCCAAAATCTACCTCGTCTCTCCGCTCAAGAGTAGAGGAAACCAGAGTGACAGCTGTGCGCGCAGGGCAAGCGGTGCTAGAGAGCGGTATCTGCTTGCGGGGCAGGGGAATCAAAAGGAAGCACACATTTGGTAGTTTTAAGCACATCAGAAACATTGCATGGAAACAAAACAAAAACGAAAAGCTTTCAAATCCAAGAGCAGCAACGTGATGCCAGCCACTGAAAAAGAATCGGGTGCTTGGCGTACCCTGTTTACGGTACAGTCATCGCAAAGACGCCTCAATCAGCTAAATCATTTACAATCCTACTGAACCTCCTTACTCAACCGGCGCCGTGATAATTAAACAAACGAAATTGTGCAGTCTGACGCCACGTCAGGTGTGGATTCAGTGCCTCGATTATACCCTCATGCAGGAGGCCAATACGGCACTCAAGGTTGTATAAAAAAAAGAACGCAGTTGAACTGAAGGTGCGATCGGAATAGTGGGTGCCTTAGATATATGTAATTAAAATATGTAGTTCGTTTTGAAGCAGTCGGAAATATTTCCAAATTCATTTAATCGGCGTTTGCAGCCGGCTGCGCGCTTCCGCCTGAATTCAGGCAACAGTGTGCGGGACGACGTCACTGGAGTCGGTCATGAAGGCAGGCTGTCCGTCACAAAATGCGATCCGCCCACTCGCTGTCTGCTGTAGAACAGTCGCTAGAAACATCTGCGTTCGTGCGTTCGGTGGCATCGGATTGCAACCAGCCTATCGACGCAGTCAGCTTAGCGATTGGGAATATCGCCGGCATCGCCAATTACTGCATCGAAGCAGGGGAGGACAGTTTCTACGGGAAGCTGGCAGTTGGTTTCAAATTCGTTGCTCTTGATGTTTTATGAAAACACACGAACGAATTTTGACAAACATTTTTGGTGACTTGTTCATGCAAGGCATCTACAGGTGGATATCACATTAACTACAGATTTAGGAATTCATCGCGGTTACAACCTTTAAGGGATCATATCTTTCATAACCTTAAAGGAGAGACGAGAGGCAGGCTATAGCTGGTGCTGGTTGTACATGATGGGAGGGAACCCCTGAGTCAAGGAAAAGACGTACCAAGAGACGTTGTTATCCAATGGCTACGTACGCTCTTCCTTGCTTCGGAGCTCTCGTCCAGTAATTAATAACAACAACAAGAACAAAAAAGGTCACTGCACCATTCGGTGCACTGTAAAACGCGATAGTATTGCAGCAGACGAAGGACAGTCCTTTCGCTATGACCGTACGTGATTTACGTGCGGCGCAACCGCAATAAGTTTTCAGAACGTATAGAGCCAGGAACTTGATTAACCACCAAGGAATTATTTACCAATATAACAGAAACTCTCTGCCTTCTATAATAGCAAGCCGTCCTTTCTGGTCGGCTTTTCCTATCAAAATAAATAGATCCCCCCGACTGTAGATTGCAAACGGATACGTATACTGTAACGCACAAACGAGTTTGGAAGATGTTGACAACTGTGTCCAGAGCACGACCTACTACAGCTTTTTGTCGTACATTTTAATCCTTATACGATGACATTTAATCCATTTGCCATCGGAATTAATCCTCCTTTCATTATTTTAATCCTCATTTCACATAATTTAATCCGTTTCTCATGCAATTTAATCCAAGTGACTATGTGTGGGCTACATGACTTTCTTTGTGTATTTTGGGACAATTCCCATGTGTACGCATATTGCACATGCTTTTCACTAATATCGTGGGTTTCTGCACCATAATGGGATACTGTGGGACTGTCAATCTGGATTACGGTGTTGTGGGACTATTCCCATGTGTACAGATATTGCCCATGCTTTTCATTAGATATGCGGGTTTCTGCACTGTAATGGTATCATGTGGGACTATAAGCAAGTCTACGGTTATTCCCAGTGCTTTCCATTAGAAACGCGTTTCTTTGCACTGTAATGGGATACTGTGTGACCGTCAATCTTAATTACAATATTGTGGGACTATTTCCATGTCTATGGGTATTACCATGCTTTTCATTCAAATGCAGGTTCCTGGAGTATAACGGGACAGTGTGGGATTGTTTCTCAGGTTTAGGATATTGTGCAACTATTCCCACGTGTGCGGGTATTACCCACGCTTTTCGTTAAATATATGGGTATCTGTACTGTCATGGGATACTGTGGGACTATTCCCATGTGTGCGGTATTACCCATGCTTATTGTTAAATATGTGGGATTCTGCACTGTAATGGGATACTGTGGGACTATTCCCATGTGTGCGGGTATTACCCACGGTTTTCGTTAAATATGTGGGTTTCTGTACTCTCATGGATACTGCGGGACTATTCCCATGTGTGCGGGTATTACCCATGCGTTTGTTAAATATGTGGGATTCTGCACTGTAATGGGATACTGTGGGACTATTCCCATGTGTGCGGGTATAACGCATGCTTTTTGTTAAATATGTGGGATTCTGCACTGTAATGGGATACTGTGGGACTATTCCCATGTGTGCGGGTATTACGCATGCTTTTTGTTAAATATGTGGGATTCTGCACTGTAATGGGATACTTGGGACTATTCCCATGTGTGCGGGTATTACCCATGCTTTTTGTTAAATATGTGGGTTTCTGCACTGTAATGGGATACTGTGGGGCTATTCCTATGTGTGTGGGTATTACCCATGTTTTTTGTTAAATATGTCGGATTCTGCACTGTGATGGGATACTGTGGGACTATTCCCATGTGTGCGGACATTACCCATGCTTTTTCTTAAATATGTGGGTTTCTGCACTGTAATGGGATACTGTGGGACTATTCCCATGTGTGCGGGTATTACCCATGCTTTTTGTTAAATATATGGGATTCTGCACTGTAATGAGATACTGTGGAACTATTCCCATGTGTGCGGGTATTACCCATGCTTTTTGTTAAATATGTGGGATTCTGTGGGACTATTCCCATGTGTGCGGGAGTCAATGGGAATAGTTCCACAATATCGTAATCCATATACAGAGTCCCACAGTATCCCATTACAATACAGAAACCCACGTTTTTTAATGAAAACGATGGGTAATACTCGTACGCATGGAATAGTCCCACAAAACCGTAATCCAGATTGACAGTCCCACATTATCCCGTTATGGTGCAGAAACCCACAATATTAGTGAAAAGTATGTGCAATATGCGTACACATGGGAATTGTCCCAAAATACCCAAAAAAAGTCATGTAGCCCACACATAGTAACTAGGATTAAATTTCATGAGAAACGGATTAAATTTTGTGAAATGAGGATTAAAAATAATGAAAGGAGGACTAATTCCGATGGCAAAAGGATTGAATGTCATGGCATAAGGATTAAAATGTACGACAAAAGGACTAATAACGGCGGAAAAAGCTGTAGATTACAGCGACCACGTCATATGGACCCCTCCCCAGCACCAGCTAGCGGTGGCGCTACTCATCGGCAGGTTATTGCTTCCTCAATGTCAGCAATACTGTGTACTTAGCTTACCTCACCTTTTTTTGTACGGATGTCCCGCGGTGAATGTCCCGCGAGAGATGCTTCTTTCTAATGTTGATTATCATCATCAGTCTACGCATTTTCATAGGAGCTGTTGCTGTCGTCTGCTACGGCAGTCGTACGCCCGCTTGTCCGCTTCGGCGCGTTCGAAATTCAAATTTCCTCTTTCCAATCATGATATACATCTCGAGGGCCGATGAGTAGCGCCCCTAGTGACATGGTCGCTATAATCTAGTAGGTCGTGCTCCAGAGTTAACCACCGTTTTTTACAAATATATCACAACAATTTTACCATGAAATTTGGAAACCGTACGTCACGGCAAGTGTTGCGACATTTACGGTAATGTCAAAATTCTCGTCAGCTTGAAGAAAAATGGTCAACGGCTACCGCTGGAAATCACAACACTTTCCGTGGTCGTCTTTTTTTTTTCTCGCACCAGTGAAGCAGTACATTTGATGTTGGCTCACTTATCGTGTTGTACTTGATGACCGCAGTTACCAGGAGGATTCCCAGCATTACCAGTGCCGCGTACTTTCTGTGCCTGTCCTCCAGGGCGACCGCCCTGTACGTAATAGATGAGAATACAGGGTAAGAATTCGACTTCGATACCAAAACATTAACGAACAAAGAATGTAGTGCTCCTCTAAGCACACCTAACGCCAGTTATAGAGTACCTGAGACATGATTTCATGTGAGCGCGGCACAAATTATGCACTGTTGCCATGTACTGCTTGCGACACACTTGTCTGAAATCTTCGAAGATGTACCACGGTTGGCCGCCATTGTACCAGATGTACCATTGGCTTGGCCGCCGATGAATGAGGTGTGCCATTATTGCATTTGAGGAGGGCAGTACGCTTTACCAGTCATTTCGTTGGGAGTACCAACCTTGTAGCTCCCGGAGATCTGAGATGGAATTAAACCGTGAGTTGTGGAGTTGAGACAGGTGTGTCGAAAGCAGTATTTTTCACCTTCACATTTTACCACGGCTTCTTTGACATCCCCCCCCCCCACACAAAAATTACCCGTCAAGTGTGAGTGTTAAACCACGCAGAAAGCTTTGAACTACCGCAGTTGTCAGAAGTTAACAGAATAGCTGTGGCACACACTGTGTGTGTGGCACAACAGGTGACAATACGCGGAGCGAAAACATGTCTTTAAGCATGTCTCTACGGAAGTTAATCCGTGCTAAACCACGGTATAGAGTCACTAAATAGGGGTACAGAGTATCGCACCCCTTTTCCGCGCCGGAGCCGCCGTCCGGTGTCCGCGATTGGGCCAATTGTGTCACGTGATTTCTCCTTCCAAGAAGGCGCCGTCCATGTTGAGTCCCCCCCCCCCCCCACCCAAAACCGGTTTCCTCGGTTGCGAGCTGGCTCAAGTACGCGCAGTTCTCCGGTGGAGAAGGGGGAGACTGGTGTCCCATTGCTAGGCGACGCAGCCGCGCCGGACGCAAGATGGTGGGCTCGCTCGCTGGCGCGGCTCAGTGTCGCTGCTCTGCTCCCTATTTAGTGAATCTAACCCACGGGACACAGTGCCAGGAGCTGCACAACTGTTTGCACAAATGCCCATCTGAATGAGTGAATGGGCATATTTCGAGGATCGTGTTCTTTTATCTGTGCAAAGACGACGATTCCAAAATGAAGCACAGAGATAACTGAATAGGCTTATCGTAAATCCGGGTTGTTATATACACAAAAACGTGCTGCGATAGTGCTGCCGCCCTGTGGTAGTACATGTGGATTGCCGTTTGCTGAGTTCCTTCATTTTCCCACGTGTGTTTTCGTTCATCTTCGTATACGTTCGTCTTCATTTCGTGCCGGTTCGTTTTGTCCCGCTCGGGAACCTTTGTAGAACATATATCGCATCGGCGGGCACTCCTCACGTTAACTATGCATATCGCACGCAGAAGCAAGTAATGTTCTTTTCCCTTGATCTTTCGAACGTTCGTACGCTACTCAGATGTTTACAGGATGCCTAGTTATCTGGAATGTTACGTTATCGTGAGTCATACACATCGAAGACGGCGGCCACTAGTATTCATCCCAATGGGAAGAGAGATTTTGGCAGTCCACCCCTGTTGTGTCGTTGCGGGGAACAGGGCTACGGAGCGCACGGGGACAAGTGGTTTGAGAGTAACGCGACAAGGTCTATACTTACTCGGCATACTCTGAAAAGAAAAGAGAAAGAAAATCAGTTAGCGTAGATGAAAAACGTTCTCTGTGAAGCTATTATCACAGAAGCCTCCTGCTGTCAGAAAGCAGAAGCCTGATGATGGTTACAGGATACTAGGCCTTCTGAGACTTTCTGTTCTCTTTATCGAGATAAGTAGACAGAGATGCGTATAGTATAGAGACAAGAAAGAAGTTGTAGAGATAACATATAAAGCTAAAATAAATATAAAATAAATAAATATTAGTTGCTCGCAAATTGCCGAAACGGGCGATTGTAGGAAACCGTAACGTTACAGATCTCGGAAGCAAGAGCATTTCGACAGAAAATTCCGACAGCTCAGAAGCTATAGTCAATTACCCTCTGCTACCGATATGGTAGTACACGATGGGAGTTCCCAGGATTTTTTCCAAGGGGGAGGGGAGGGGGAGCAAAGCGCTTCCAGAGGGGGCAAGAGTGCAAACCCCCACCCCCCTACCACATCTTTTTCTGAAGGCAGACGTTGTGCACTGTGTGGGTGTTCAGAGGTTCCTATTATGATATTTGAGAATAATCATTACGACCTATGGCTAAAGCGCGCACTATTTTCACAAGCTACCTTGGAGTTCCATGGGCCCCCTTGCCCCCCTCTCGGTACGCCCATGTAGTACACCAACATACGTGGATAAATTACCTCTCAAATGTAATTAAATTACATTACTCATTACTCCAGTTAGAATTTAATTAAATTACATTACTCATTACTGCAACTGTGTTGTAATGAAATTACATTACAATTACTGCGAAAAAGTAATGACATTACAAAGTCATTACTTTGTCATTATTGGCATACATGTTCCCGAGTTTTGTGGAAGGCACAAAGGACAAAAACACAAAACCTGACGAAACTTGCCTTCCCCGAAATTCGGGGAAATGTATGCTGACAATGTAACAACAGTTTGCTTGTACTCTTCTATTTGTCTCTTCAGCATGTCAGGCTAGTGTGCCACGTATGACGTATCGTTCCACAATGTAGAGACGAAGGTGACACAAGGTATCACGACAACAGGAAGATTATCTGGAGGATGGGGCCCGCAAACAATGATTCTCCAAGGCTACAAACCGTTGACCTGAAGAACGTTTGTTTGTGGGTGCCCTAACTAAGGCAACTGGCTCGTCGAAGGGAAGTGACGTTTCCCGTGCCGATTGAGTTCGTCACCGTTCATAGTGGGCGTTGGAATCCTTTTAACTCGGCGGTCTCCAACTCTTCGCCAAGTGCAAATACAGAACACACACTCGATTCTTTTGTAAAAAGTAATAAGTAATGTCATTAAAATTACTGCCCAAATGTAATTAAGTTGCATTAGAAATTACGTAGTGTAAAAAGTAATGCATTACATTACAAACTACCAGGCAAACTAATTCATTACGGTAATGATATTACTACCCCGGTATGTTCACCAATGCCGTGACGCAAAACTCACGTTTTTCCGACTGCTCCATGTGCTTTGCTCCGCGAGGCAAAAGTAGACCTAAAAAGGAAAAACAGTAAACTTGTAGCACTCCGCAGTTGCCGCTGTCATAGTATACGCTCCGAGAAACAATGCAAGAGGAAGTTTTGTAAATGCCCGCGCCTTTCGGTGCTGTGACTGCGGGTGAAGTAGAAGTCTCGTTTAGGCACGTCTTTCATAACTGAGAAGCATAAATCATGCAAAACATACAATCCGCTACAGTCTCGCTTATCCGGGGTTCAGATATCCGGAAAACTCATTATCAGGACTACAGTACCGGGAATGAGCCTGATACCTTTGGATTTTGCCTCGGATACCCGCAATTCCTTATCTGTGTCCAGAGAGTAAGTACGTGGTACAATATTCCAGGACGTATGCCATTCTGATTCTCTTATCCAGAAAAGTATGAACGTCCACTGTCCCTTGCATGTGCTGCGTTTTGCGCGTTATTCCGGAAAAGGGTCATCGTTGTAGGTCATCGACACCTTCAGATGACGTTCGAGCCAACATCCTGGCGTTCTTTCAGGCACACCCTCTAGCCAGCATCCGCGGAGGCCAGCAGTCAGAGTGGCGTTCCGTTGTCGACGGTGTGCAGGGTAGCAAAAGAGGCTTGCCTCCATCCTTACCACATTCAACTGCATCAACAGTTGCGGAAAAGAAACTTCGAAAACCGGTTGCACTATGCCAACTGGCTTTTGCGCACTGTCAGTCAGAACCCGCAATTGAGTAACGTCATCTGGACTGACTAAGCAAACTTCTCCCGGGACGCGCAGGTGAACCTGCACAACGCTCATAATTGGAGTACCACCAATCCCCATTGGCTTCACAAGTCCCATCATCAATACAAATGGTCCCTCAACGTCTGGTGCGGCATTTGCGACGGGACCCTCATTGGACCCGTCTTCCTTGATGGGACCACGGACAGGCACCTAAACGAGGTTCTTCAGGGCCCCGTGGAAGAGTTCTATGCCAGCCTCCCACTCGCGCGATATAGCCAGCTGTGGTTTCAGCACGATGGCGCTCCCGCGCACAGCTCCAGCCCAGCTCGCGCTTATCTCGACCACGAATTTCCTAACCAGTGGGTGGGAAGGTTCGGACCAGTGCCATGGCCTAACAGGACCTTACGCCTCTGGACTTCTTCTTATGGGGATATGTGAAGGACCGCGTGTACGTCGAGGACACGACAACACCTGATGCCCTCAAGGCGAAGATCACTCAAGTTTGCCGTGAAATCCCAGAGGACATGTTGCGGAGGGCGACCGAGAACACAATCAGGAGATGCCGATTTTGTGTGAGGACGTACGGCGACCTCTTCGAGCACTTGCTCTGATTGTCCGCAATATTGTTTCTGTTATGTTGGAATACACGTGCGAAATGCAGACTCACATTGTTCTATCTTAAAATAAGTTGTCATTAAAATAACGGTTACACCAAAAAGAGGCAGTTACTTTTATCTTGCTCTTTTCTGTTTTCCCTGTGCAGCACTTAGGGGAAGCATCACACCCGCTGGCTCTTCGCTGGAGTAAAGCATTGCTTGTGTCACAAACCATTTTACAGAGAGTGGCTGTAAATTGTAAATGAGTAAATGCGTAAACGGTAAAAGAGCTGCTGAACAAATGCCACCTGCGACAGCTCTTCCTTGTGTTTTCTGGTTTGCTTGCTTCTTCTTCTTCTTTTTTTTTTTTTTTTGTGAACACAGGTTCAAGGTGCTTCCGTGGAAAGATAACATTCCCGGTCGCATGCTTTGAGTTGCTTCACGACGAATGAATGAAAAAAGAGGAGGAAATCAAACAAACAATAAAAGAGAAAGCGCCGCCTTGTCATGGTCAGCGTGCCTTCTGATAGTCTAGCCCGATACGACACCATGCAAGGGTGATAGATAAGAATGTAGGTGGAATGGATCGCGTATCTCCTTGTTCGTCAAGTGGACATGAGAGGGCTCTGCGATGGAGTGCTCTTTTGACGCGACGGAAAGATGCCCCGTCCAAGTTTCAGAAGTTCGGGCCCATTCCTGCAGACTCGGGGGAAAAAAAACGAGTTGTGGGAGCTAGAGAGTTGCTACCAACTGGATTCGTTTTCTAATGGCAGCGCCTACAACTTCACAATTGTCACCTTCGTTGTAACCCTCGTAATTAAAAAGTTAGGAAATTAATTTCCACTTATTACTTAATCAATTGCGGTACAAAAATACTCTAAAACACTTTAAACTACTAGCAATACTATGCAGTTGGTTTCGTTGTGATGCAATGAGCCGTTATATTGTGCAGGTGGGGTTCGAGTTCAGTGAAACACCCTGTATAGCTGGTTTATAGATGCTGGTGATGGAACATACACAGTAGAAGAGACCTGAACATGGGTAAGGACAAGTGAAGAACATGCAATAGCAACAAGAGTTGAATATACTAGCACGTATACCAGAAGTGCACCGCGTTGCGCGGTTGCGGTAACGTTTTTAGCTTTTTCTTTCGTTACCTATAATGTTATTGGACATCGTGTCATTCAACGCAAGTTGGCACTGCGTGAACGATGCAAGGACATTCACCGAAATATTCCGAACAGCATGGGACAATCGTCATGTGAGAAAGATACGAACGACGTAATTTGACGGAACCTCATTATGTAGTGCTATGACCTGGTGTCTTTAATAGTTTGAAACGCACCGGCTTTCAACAAACATAACAAAATACTGTTACAAGCTCGCAGGGAGGGTTCGAAGTCCGTTCTGGCCAAACCCGTCAGACACAATTCTCCTTGCACCAGCGCACGTGTCCATGCCCGGCCCAATAGCCTCCTCTTTATCCACCGCAACACTATTCCCCCTCCTCCCCTGGTTGCGGTTGACGGTGGCATCCCGCGTCGCGCACAGCTGGCGCGGCGGAAGCTCCTCGGTATGGTGCCAAACGGTCTGCGTGGACAACTAGAGGTCTGGATCGTCCCGTCAGCTTGATGCGGTACACCACGTCGTTGAGCCGCTTCATTATAACGTAGGGTCCGTGCCAGGGACGCTGCAATTTCGGCGAGAGCCCACGTTTCCGTGTAGGGTTATATAACCAAACGGACTGCCCTCCCGAGAATCCACCGCCAGACGCTTTCAAGTCATAGTGTGTCTTCATACGGGTGAAGGCTTGTTGCATGTGGTGCCTGGCAAACCTGTGGACAATCTCCAGTCGTGAGCGCAGTGTATGAAGGTAGGCCGAGGCGGTGGTTGCGGTATGCTCAGTATCTGGAGTCGACGCAAGGGCTAAGTCGCTTGGAAGACGCAATTCGCGGCCAGTAAGCATCATTGCCGGCGTTTCCCGGGTGGCTTCGTGGGGTGCTGTCCGGTAGGACAACAGGAAGAGTGGAATGAGATCGTCCCAGTTCTTCTGGTTCTCGGCCACGAATAGGCTAATGTGCTGCAGTATCGTACGGTTGAACCTTTCAACCATACCGTCAGACTGTGGATGCAACGGCGTAGTGCGAGTTTTCGCGATGCCAAGGTACCCGCACATGTCGTGGAAGACCTGTGACTCGAAGTTACGACCCTGGTCCGAGTGTAGTTGCATGGGAGCCCCGAAACCGGCTACCCATTCGGTCACTAACGCTTCCGTCACTGTAACCGCCTCTTGGTTCGGGAGTGCGTACGCCTCGGGCCACTTAGTGAAGTAGTCCATGACAACAATACAGTTAACGTATCGGGTCCCATTCGAGTCCCACCATCATCACAATGACGGATGGGACCATAGAAATCTTACGGAGAGAGGCTAGAAGGAAAGCTGGGGAGGAGGATCGGAGGAGAGCAAAGCACTTGAACGGCGCTTCCCTCTCTCAATGTATGCGCTCGGAGGCAGCCATATTGAATCAGCCGAGGAAACGTCGTGTATTCCCAGCCCGTGAAAGCAGCCACAGTTCCAAAAACTGTTGCAACACTTGCTCGGTTGCTCCTCTCCTTCTGTCGGCTACATATTTTGTCAGTGTCCGCCCCTATCCAGGCTTGTAGTCTAGGCTGGTTGAGGCAGCGGCGGAGACGGCGTCCCCATGTGGCGTCCGTGTCGTGTCTGTTTCTTCGTGTGCGTGTGTGTATGTGTTTTCATATATCTTACGGTTTCATGAGTTCTGGCGGTGTGTTACTGTTCCAAAAACATTTTTGGCGTTATGTTTGCAGTATGCTTACTGGATTCCTTTGTTTGTATGCGCCGTGGCAACAGTAGCTGATTCAATATGGCGCTCCCCTCGCCCGTAATTCCCAGTTTCGGAGATTTCCTTCAAGCATACTCCTTAAGATTTCTATGGATGGGACGGATGGGACTCGAATGAGACCCGAAACGTTAACTGTATTTTGTTATGTTTGTTGAAAGCCGGTGCGTTTCAAACTATTAAAGATGTCTACTCCCGGCAATTGGACTATATTCAGATATGACCTGGTGGTTCACAAACCCGGTTTTGTATAGGCTGAGCTATCAAAGTGTAGTGCGCGGTGCAATGTACCCTTGTTCAAAATGATGCTTGCCAAATAGTGGTTCGGAGCACGCCCTTGGTACTTAAAGGAACCATAAAATGATTTTCGCGAATTCCGAGTACTCTGCCGAAAATCGTTCTCATGGTCCCTCACTATCGTTCACACATCGTCTTTTAACTGTATATTCAGTACAACGGGGACGGAGTTACAGGCAAAAATAGCGTGACGCGACCGCCGGATACATGCCTTCGATGGGGGCTTACGTCGTCGCCATCCAATCCTCACACCCTACGGTGAACGACCAGGAGGACACACCCCGCGGGACCACGTGGGTGCATGGTTTCGGTTTGGACAGCAACGACGTCGTATATCTGCCGTCGAAATCAGTAGAAATATGGCGAAAGGCAAATTTGCAGCGCTGGAGGAAGAGATTATGCGATGCACACAGCGTCTAGCAATCTTTCGGTAGGCAGCAGCTCGTAAAAGGTCACCGACAGAGACATTTTCTGACGAAGTAGTAGTTCAGAGAGGAAAACGTGCTCCGGTAACCATGCTGACAATCAACGGCTATATTACATTTCTCGTAGGATTCTGTGCCAATGATAAGATACAATCTTGTCTCCAGCAATGAAAACAATTTCACACCAATGAAAACATATTTTCACCAATGAAAACATATTTCATTGCGAGGGATGGAAGCCTGCAAATTTTGCAATTTGCTCACAAAAGCCCGTCCACGAATCGGCAACACGCGCTCTGTGTATGATGTCACGGCTAGACTCTAGTCACGGCCAGTTCGCCTCGGAGGCGGGTCGTAGAAGCAGCCCTGGTTGATATAGAATATTTTCGCTATTTGAACCATTTTCAACTCCTGAGTTTGAGTTTCATTATAGAACCTTCATATTTCACAGGGTGAATGCTTTTGTACAGAGTAACGAGTTAAACATTATTATAGGTTTGTTTTCCTTGTTTGTTTTCCTTTCATGGTCCCTTTAAGAAATTAAGAAATCATTCACCTTATGTACCATACTGAAAATAGATATTTGCATTTACAAACTCGGTTGTTCTACCAATCCAGGAAGCACATAAGAGGGTGAGCTGTACATTTCCACTGTGCGCGCATGCCTAAACTTCACGTATACATGCGAACTCTAAGGGAAGACCGGGTTGAGTTGTCACTGTTTTTGCTTCTCACTTCCCTGTGACGAAAGTACGTTCGTCAGGCTGATGAAACCAATGCTGGATTTTAGTGCGATCATTTGGCTACATAACGCACACATTAAACTAAAGCTGGCTTCCGAAAACAGTTTATAAAAGGGATTTGCGCGGAGGCCGTCAAGTGTGACAAGACGCCCCATGGGCCCGGTTGCCACACGGGTTGTCTCTTCTGAGTTTTCTCGTAATCTCTATTGTGGAGGTGTACCGAATGAAATGGCACTACAAGTGCACATAGAAAACAAAGTAGCCGAGCAGGGAAGAACCTGTTAGCTTAAGTCTTACGTTTTATGTTTCCACGTCTGTCCTATAGCTGTACAGGATTTATGCTAGCCATTACTGGCCGGTAGACCTCCATTGTAAATATAAAAAGCGGAACTAAATTATTACACAATCTCTAAGATATACTAGAAAAGCTACTGCAGTGCTTTCTCGTGGATATAGTTTACGCAGTCAGTTGCTCTATCAGTTGAAGCACGTGACAACTTACCCCGCCTTGTATGTGACAACTGACCCCGGTGGCACCCGCCATGACTTTACCTCAACAGTGGACTTAACTGTGGAGCGTATTCTGCTGAAAATCCGTGAAAAGATGTCTCGTGCATTCTTCAGAGCTTTAGTTATGTTGCGCAAAATTTTAAAATTGCACGAACGGAAAATTTTACTTATTGGTGAGAGAAACGAGTCTTGTGCTGTGTGCACCTTGCCATGCTTTCCATGACAACGAAAGTTTCTTCAGTTAGTGGTTGCTCGTGCCTCTAACAAACAGCGGGAAAATCGTTCAGCTGCTCTGCTTCGTTTTCTTTAAGTAGCGAGTGTGACAACTGACCTGTGTCAACCCTCTCTGGTCTCCCCTACTGCTTCCAAAAGCCATAGTGTGACTTCTACGAATTTGTCGACGAAATATAATCAACTACACCCTTCCGCCAGAAGGGCGATATGTGGTATAATATTTCTGGTACACTGTGCGGAAGTACACGAACTAGAGCCATGGTAACAGATAAATGATGCATTGTAAGCAATATCATAGCGGTACTTCGTGGTACAATACTTCTTCGCAGAGCACAGCACATATACCTGCACTAATCCAACACGACGTTCATTCAAGTAAACATGCGTACTCACTCACCTTTGCGTTTGTTCCTAAATTAACGAAAACACATCCAGCACAGACACGTCATGTAGTATGACTGACGATGCCGATCGTGGTCAATACACTGGTCAACCCAGATCATGCGAAAAAGAGCAGTAAGTAACGGAAGAACGGACCTGGTGGTTGTTCGTTTTCAAACACGTGTTACACGTCGTTTCTTGAAATTCAATATTCATTCAAAGATTTACAGAGAAAACTCGTTTCGATTTGCTGCACTACAAAACATACGGAACCAAAGAGGAGAAAAATAAGCCATATGAAGCCAGAAGTAGTCAATCCACAATCGCGAGTGATTGCACGCCTAGCATGCCGTCAGCTCAAACAAGTCAAAATAGCGTCCTACGGTTTCTGCGCTGCCGACTGTCCGGCTGATTTTTTTCCACGGACGCTTTTTGACAAATGAGGCACAATTTCCCTTGAAGTAGGCACAGAATGTGCGTTTCCGTCAAAATATAGACAAACTCTAACAGCTGCGCAAGAAAAAGAAACTGCATGCTGCTGCTGCTTCTCCTTATACAACAAATGGAACAAGTGGCAAGTATGGTAAACTAGCTCACTGTAGAGGTCAGTGTTCGCAATGCTGCCATCTTGCTCGATGTAAAATGTTTCCCGCTAAGTGATGTATTGTCATCAATCAGGAAAACTACCAAGGTAGCCCGTCTTCAGTAGCCGCGTCAGTCTTCAATGGAAGCTTGCCCACGACGTTCTTCCTCTCCGCGAGCGATTACGCCGGTTTCATATCTCTCGTTCTGACGGTTGCCCGTCTTGCGGGATGTGTTAAACCGCAGAACACTGTTTCAGGCGTTGTCACTGTTTCAGGCTCTTTTGCTGTGGCGCAGAGTAGCGCAAATATATGTCAGCTGTCGCCTGGGTCACCGTTCCGCGCGGTCAGCGTAAAAAGTTGACTTTATTAATTATGGAGATAAACTTTCAAACTTGGATACGACGTTGCCGTCTGGCTTTTGGGTGGCCCAGACTTCGGAGACGCACCTGGCAATCAGGGCAAGACTTCGTAGCCACATCGTCCGTGAAGAAGCGCTGTACGGTCTTGTGGAGTGCTCTTGCTGCTGGCTGACTTCTACTCGACTTTTCCGCCACGTTCAGGGTGAGTGGCAAATCATGCTCTAGTCACCTCGCTAGTTGTTCGCTTCATATGGCCAGTACGAAGAGCAAACTCTCCTAGAGAGCACTGTTATATAGCTTGTAGGATTGTAAGGTGAGGTTAGTGTCTGTGCAAAGGGGACTACCTCCACGGGTAGTTCTCCTGCTTGATGCCAACACACACCCTTTGTACATGCACCAACTCCATGATAGGCAAGCCTGAGCGATGAGCATGGGCGATGGGCCATCGCTCAGGGATGCCCATCGCGGGGTTTATCCACCAGCTAGCCTTACAGTCCTGGATGCCTGAAAACAACACTCCCTTCCTACATCTCTACCGCTACGCTGGATTTCTACCCATCTACTCCCTAGAGCAGTTGGCTTTTCGTACTACAGCCCGAGGGTACTACAAGCGGACAATCCAAACACGGGAGAGTCGCTGCAGACGGCAGTACAGTCTTAGCGAGCTTTGCTAGAACATGAACTGGCACTCACCGTGAACATGGCTATGGCATGGCATGACTATGGTTATGGCCATGGCATGAGTATGTTGAAATGACAAGGAACTGCACGTTTCATGCACCCCTGCGACGCGAGAAAAGTATGCATGTGGTGGCAGTAACGGGCACGAATTTAACAAAATCAACCAGTCGGAGATCACCACGGTTGAGAGCAGAGCAGAAGCAGCTCTTCAATATCTGTAATTTGATTTTTTTTTGTTTCCAATGTAAACATATACCAGGGAGTACAATTAAGGGCTAATTAGGAGATACTCTTCAGTTAGACTACGCTTCCAACTTGCCCATTCTATCGATCAGATTTATGCGTATCGCCGCGCTGGCGAAGAAACTCCCCATTCATAATCTCACAATAAAGTTGTCGCTTTAGGATTCATATGTTGACTGAAGGTGACAGGTTTACGGTACAATTCCAATGCAGGGATGTTCACTAATATATCGCCTAATGTCGCCTCGCTTTCGAACCATTTATTTATTACTGCCACGTCCTCAAAATGCGATTCAAAATGTTCATAAACCACAGAAAAACGGTGGCGCCAAATGGATGCACTCTACAAAGTGGCGAAGGACGAGACTCCGGTCACTGAACCTTTATGTACACTTGTGTACAAAAAGATAATAGTATTCACGCTACAAACCGCAGCCCCTATACCCTCCGTTCTGCGCAGTCTTATAGAGTTGTCTGTGTGAGTTACGTCAAATGGAAGTTTCTCACTGACGTTCCGTCATCCCACCAAGGATTTCTACTTGTACAGCTTGGGACAAAAGTTTACGGAACACCGGGGTGTCGCATTTCTCCAATGGAGCGACAACCTAGCAGCAAAAAGGAGTGGACATACATACTGAGACATGGATAGAATAGCCCACCACCTGTTTCCTATTCGATCACTTCGTGATAGCTAGCAGGGAAGCGCTCCGATGAAGAAATACGCAGGTGCCGTGTTCCGTAAACTTTTGTCCCGAGCTGTACCTCCACTCATGGTGTCGTCAAAGCGCTGTTTCAGCTTCCAAAACTTTGAATCAGAAAGATGGTTTATTTCTTTCAGCATGAACTGGTTCGGTATCGTCGCAGTTCAAGGAACCGCAGACTCTTACACGATTCAACCTTCACAGTAATCAGGGCATAGTATGGAAACAGCAGCTTTCGGCCTCCGTGACGCCAGTCTTGGGAAAAAGTTGCTACACGAACAAAGCAAGTTAGAGGTATGGTTACTCTGCAGAAATAGTAACTGGTTAACTTACTCTACATAGTAGGGTACAAAATCCAGCGAACCGGTAAAGCACTTCCATTATTCTGCTGTCACTTTCCAAAATGGTACACTGAACTATAGGACTCCAGCTCAAATATTATTTACTAGTGCAGCATGAATTACTTGCGCTCGTTGTAGTGGAGCAACAGCTGCCGCTCCAAGTCTACTCCGCTTTATTTCAAAGTATCTCTATCACTGCTCAACAGCGGCTAAATTGGACATTAGGTGGGACTAGGGTTGTCAATCCCAAGCCATTTTTGAAGTCCCGGGATTTCGGAATTTTTTGCTATCAATCCCGGGATCCCGGGACGGAATTTCGGGGTTGTGACGAGTTCAGATGGTGCTTCCAAGTATAGCCCTGCGCGGGTCATAACAATCTAACCAAGTCCACCTTCCTCAAGTGACTATATCGGCGTTTTATGTGCGCTTTGTCAATTCTACCTTTTCCTGAAGGAAAACACTCAAAAATTCGCAGTGTAACTATATTGGTGGGTGGTAGTGACGGCGAAATTCTTACATTCTATTTTGTTTTCTTTTTCTGCTATGACAATGCCACTCCTTTTCTATTCATGTGCATTTCACTGTTGCACGTGAAAAGGCGATACCCGCTACACTTGAAGTAACGGGAAATACTACTTTATAATTTCCTCAAACGGTGTAACATTCCACATGAACGAGGAACAGCAATAGCAACAACAACAACAACAACAACAACAACAACAACAAAAAAAAAAAAAACAGGAAAGAAGCGAAACACTAAACAGTTTACAACACCGTCGCTGCGTGCTTATTACATTGTACAATGATTAACACATGACCTGAGAAAGCACAGAGCGTCGAGTGTGGTGTCCCGCAGTTCGGAGCGAACTTTTGTGAAAATACTGGCTGCTAAACTGAAGCTTCAGTTCAGCTTCCGCGCGAGGAGAAACGACAGACAGCAAGTATCTCTACGCACGTGTAGGCTGTGGTCCTCTGCCACCTCCAGTCATAAAAAGTGCCATTTCCTTACGAAGGAGTGAGTCTGCGTCTGATGGCCCACAGGTGTTTCATTTTCCTGTCATATTTGCTTTCACGAAATCCCGGGATTTTCCGGAAGAAATCCCGGGACTTCGGGACGTCAAAAATTGGCCGGGATCCCGGGATTTCGAGATATCCCGATTGACAGCCCTTGGTGGGACCAACGGTTCAATATCGCACTTAGAGCGCTGACCACAGAGCTGTTTTCTTGCATTCAGAGTAAGATAACGTCTTACACTGCGGCAATACGAAAATTTGATTAAAATTTTGAGCCCTTTACGAGGATCGAGTGCCATCGTTGTACATCTATGTGACGGTAGCGATAACGTGTACTAGAATAGGGGCAGTGTGCTCACTGAACAAAGGCGCCTACGGGGAGCAGTGACGCCGCGGAGGTCGACAGCGTCTAGTTTGAAACTGCCCCGCAGGGTGTCGCGCGCGTATATAGTTTTAACCAGGTCCCCCATACTCACCTCGGAAAAGCGTGCAACGAAGAAGGCCGCCACTAGATACCCCACTGTTGCCGTTCCGGATCACTTCAGCGCGCTAAGTTTAGCGGCAAAATGTTTTTGTTGTTTCTGCGAATGAATCTAGTCTTTATATGTCCAAATAAAACGCGTATAACAATTTTCTGTGTCGTGTTTCACTTTCTGGTCCCGTTTTTAAACGTGTTGAGCGATCGGAAGGATCTAGTGCACAGCTGCGTGCATCACATAGCGTACCTGTCGTACCAGGCGCCACAGGCGCAGTCGTCCATTTCTCCTTCGGTGACTTGGCCTTGCTTGGATTGTGCTTCAACTGGATCTTTAGCGCGCTACAATCCAACGCAAGCCAACGTCTGGTAACAATGGGGTATCTAAGGGCGGCCTCCGGCATTGCACGCATCGGGATAGGAACAAATACATGGGAAAATGGCGACCTTGGGGGATCTGGTTTTAACGGTAGAGTTTTCGTGAAGGCGCAATGGGATGAACGCGTGCCGGACGACGTCAACAACGTAGTTTGAAGTCTTCGTTAGTGCTGTTTTCATTCCGCGTTCCCTGGCTGCAGAACGGGGTACGTGCATAACAAGAACGGCCCGAAGGTAGCTCTTTTCAGTGTTCCAAAAGATAGCATATTGAGAGAGCAGTGGGAAAGGAACCTCCGTTGGTCGGACAAAAGACGCAAAAGACTCGACGACAGATGTGTTGTGTGAGAGAGGCACTTCGAACCGCATTTCGTGCTCCGGCACTATGTCCACGTTGTATCCGGGGAAGAAGTTCGAATTCCCCGCGGGAAACCTGCACTGGCGGCGAACGCTATCCCAACGCTCTTGCCGGACCTGCCGGCCTACCTGTCGAAAAAAACGCCGCGTGCAAGAGCGCCGAGGAAGAGGAAGACACCTTGCGAGGTTGGAGCGCCACCGAAGAAGAAAGTGCGTGATGACACCGATGGGGGGGGGGGGGATATATATTTATTGAATGGAAAGGACACCGATGGGTTCGATGACAGTATTGTGTCTACTGGAAACGAAACTAGCATCATCTCGGAACCAGTCGCAGTATCGGGGCTGTCAGAATTTTCTACACCATTCAGTGCAGACATCGCAACTTTGGAGACTGCATCTCGGCCACCCACATGCGCCACATATGATCAAGACTACAGTGGAAGCCTACCCAGGCAAAAATCTGGAATGGGACCACTTCGAAGTGGATTATTGGACAGGAACCACTTGGAATGTGGAACCATTCACTGGTTGGGACCATACAGTTAAAAGTGGAACCAGTTTCACGGTGGTGCCACTTGAAGTGGAACCAATGGAATTTATCCAGTGGTCCCCTCTGCTAAGTGGTCTCGAATCCGACACTCCGGAACTGCCTACTCAAGACGGGATTCAACACACCAGATGGTCCTGTTTTACCAATAGGTTCACATCTGCACAAAAGGTGGACCAGAGGTAGGTGGATTGTGCTATGTTACAAAATACAATATCCACTTTACAGATTACTGTCACAGATGTGAAGGAAGCTTTCAAGATCGACTCTTGCAGTGTGACTCGTAAGGCCATGCCTGGTATTACAAGCAGCCATTTGCAGCCCAATAATTTTGAGAAAATGAGGGTCAGCTATGCTTTCCAGCTGTTCGGTCCAAAAGTTCTCCAGGCACTCAACCTCTACAAGCCAGAACTAGAGATGACATGGGGAAGCATTCTGGGAACGCAAATCTTCTTCAAGTAAGACTTAAATCCTAAAGAGAGGGTCTCTCATACGGATTGTGTGGTTTTCACCTTTCTAGCTGTGATGTCCTATTCATCCGTTTTTATTTTTCATCTTTCAGAAGAATTCAAGAGCTCATCCCAGCTATATGACATCACGATTTCTGAAGGACGCTCTCAAGCCCAACTCGCCAAAGCACAGAGTGCTTAAAGAATTCCTTGACTTTTTGAATGAGTGGGAAAATCACAGCCAGTGCACTGGAGGGTTCTTAAGTGACTCCACAGCAACTGGTCTTCGTGTTACAATTCTCAGTACTTTAGAGTTGTTGACATACCTGACAGAAAAAGTGAAGTTTAAGTACCTAATCACCTCAAAGCTCAGCCAAGACCCCCTCCAAAACTTATTTGGAATCATAAGAGAGTCCTCAGGAAGCAGTCACCATCCCACACCAACCCAGTTTCTGATACTTGTGAACTGCCTTTCTTTCGACGGGCTGGTTAAGTGCATCTCACAGGGAAACTGTGAGTCAAGCACACTTTCATCTCTGTTAGACATAGATGAGATGGATACGGCTAAACCGAGCTCGAAGACACTTCTGATGAAAGGTGGAAGCGATGGACTTCCAGAAGAGCTGCGTGCTCCACATCATGACCACGACCAACAGATCGTCAAGAGTAATCGTCGCCCCATATACTACTACATTGCTGGGTACGTCGCACGAAAGTGTGTCCTGAAGGCGAATTATGTAGTTTGTACGTCTGCCCTCACAATGCAGAACCCTGGTGACAGCCTTGAGCTGGCAAGACACACAAGGTACTGTGACAAAGGAGGCCTTCTGTACCCATACTCTCAGCTTTACGACTTCGTGCACAGGCTTGAAGATCTCTTCACTGAGTGCTTTAGTTGCAACGAACTACATTCGGAAAGTGTTATTGACGTGCTGCTGGTAGTAAGGGCAAGATTACACAAGCATGTAGGGTGTCACGACCATGCAGATAGACTATCTGAAGACGTAATCAATTTTTATGTTGTCGTGAGGCTACATTTCTTTGTGAAAGGTGTGAAATATGTCAAGTTGAGCAAACGAGAAAGGACAAAGCACTTGAAACTAAGTCGTATGTGAAGTCCAATAAAAGATTCAGTACGTTGCTGCCAGGTTTGAGCATCTATTTTGCACAGCGCACTATTTCGCAGGGACATCATTGCATGTGATATATATAAACTAGGATGATGCGCATGGCACTTGTGTGGCCGCCCTCAGACAAAATCTTGGATACGCGCCTCTGCGGGGATTCACGATGTTTCCGAGATGTGGCAGACAAAAGGCCAATGCTCTCTAGGTCAATTAAAATATGAATTGAACAACAATGGAGGGTGGGATCACAGTCACTGGATACGCTCGTGATCATGCTCGCGAATACTAGCTGTATGTCGCGAGCGGAACCCGCACTCGCCGCACAGTTTCACTTTCCGATATTCTTTCCATTCACTGTAGAATTTTCGTTGGTGCATCACTCGTAGAGGTAATTATAGAGACCAAACACAACAAAACGGCCCATTGAACTGCATAATAAACATTTTAGGGCACTGTTCTGCCGCTCCGCAAAAATATTTATACTTTGTTTTGACCATGGTTTTGACAGAACGGGCAGCATACAGCGGCGGCTCCGTTTCCCGTAAATGCGGCGTACGCAGCGCCACTAGCTTTCCTCCTCTCCACGCGACATGAGTAGCTTTAGGAGCCGGCGCCTGTGAGCACACTACCCCTATATTCTAGTACACTTTAGTAGCGAGGAGGTAGCGAGGTGTCGCCACGGGTAACCTAAAGCCGAGGGCCACGTTACAAGTAACTCGTTACTGTAACCAAGTTCTTTTTTTGGTAACTTGTAACTTAACTCGGTACTTTCGCACAGTGGTAACTTTCAGAGGGGCTCGTCCCTTTTTCAGGTAACTTTACTAAAGTAAGTCAAGTTCAAAGTTACTCCTAACTCGCTTTTCACTCACGTCCACATATTTTCTTGCTTTCTCCGGTCCTTCATGGCATTTGTTGCCATAAAACGTGATATTCAATCAATGACAGTATTTTATTCAGGAAATAAGAACCGCTGCCATTGAAATGAAGCTGAGCCATTGTGCGCCCACAGGGAGTAAGATGCAAAGCGGTCGAATAGACCTCTACCAGACAAACGTCATCATCACGTGCGCAGACAGACCGAAATCGAAACAAATCGGAAGGAGAGGGCTGGGTTCCACGAACGGGCACTTGTTCGCTGCCTCCCATTGAAAGAAAAGCAGGACCGAGGGTCGCGTCCCTTTAGGGACCATATCGTAATCCCCTCAAGACCGTGGCTTTCGGGCGCGACCTTGTTCACATCTAGCTTCGAGCGTAGCTCCACTCTACCAAATTTGTAGCGCTGTCGAACACTATGACGTAGTTTGCTTACAAACAGGGAGAGGTCTATTTTTGGACATAAACGAGCTTATACTCAAAACGCACTGATACAGGATCCACATCGCGTGCAATCGTGATTAGGCAGCGATTGTTGTCGTTCTCAGGTGCGGACAAAGCGAGTGTCGGCGACAGAGATGAACAACGCAGACACGTGTCCCCCGTTCGCGAACATGATTACACACTTCGAGGAGGGTTGGCGCAGGCGCAGTGGCGGCTTCCTTTCACTTCTTCGTCTTCTCGCTACTCGCACTATGGTGGCTAGATGAATAATGTCTGGTGTGAGGAGCGGCCACAGACTCCTACACGACGGAGTGGGACCGTTGCAGAAGACGGCCACCAGGTGTGCCAGAGGATCCTGAGTTATTCAAGAAATGGGAGAGAACTCTCCAGAGAGCAGACAAGCAGCTGCAACCCAATTCAACTGTCTGCGAACGTCACTTCGAAGAACAGTTCATTGAAAGGTACTATGCTGACGCCCCAGTCATAAATAGTGAAATTGTTCGCATGAAGCGTGAACGACAAAAGCTTGCACATGACACAGTTCCCACTATCTTCCCTGATCTTCCGAAGTACTGTAACTTGAAGGTTCCAAAGAAGAGAAAAGAGATAAATCTGACAAATAGTAATCCACCATTCGAAACAAAACGACGACGTAAGGACGCAGGCGCCGTCGGAGTTCCATTCAGCAATTGGAGATGACCTGGACGAACTGGTTGAAACTGCACCTCGCCGCATTGCTGTTAGTTCTGTAGCTCCACCTCCCATGTGGATAAAGCACGATTTTGGGGAGAGCACTGCCTTTTCCGATACAGCCCTTGCAAGCACAAGAAACGAGCTCATCACAATGAAATTGCTGCTGGTTGATCATCCAGACATGCAGGATGGGAGTGTTGCGTATGAACTGTACTTCAGGGGCAGCTTATTGAGAAAGGAGAGGCTGCACAGCACGGACGACCTGGTAGAAACACTGCAGCATGGCGCTTTCTTGGACCTGTGCAGTGGATGTGGAAAAACAGAAGGTTTTATGCCCCTGTTGATCGAACACATTCCCTCAGTGCGAATCCGAAATGGAGACGTGATTAGCACGAAGTGCACATTGGTGACTAACATCAAAGCTTGGTGGACGCTGTGGGGTTCCAACTGAAACATGTTTCAATGATCTCATCATTTCATGCTGTTACAGGGACCGCTTGCTTGCAGTGCAAATACACAAGGGAGCTGCTACTAACGAGGAAATGTAAAGCTCAAAAGCAACACAGCAAAAAGATACCGTTGACGCTCAGGGCCCTGAAGAAGCAGGTGAAGCGACGGGACACAAAAATCCATTCCCTCCAGAGCAAAGTACGAGAAATGCATCAAAGGACAGCACAGATTGAGACTGAAGTGCTTGAGGAAAAGGTGAGTTGTTGTAACCAATTTTCTGTATGTGCTACATAATTCGATGCCAAGGCAATACTTCACAGAGTACCCCAACATGCTGAGTTTTTCAACAATTTACCTTCCAGATTAAGTCACTCAAGTCCCAAAAACAGCAGCTGGCAGTCAGGGCTTGCTTTGAGGCTGCAAAGCGCTCTTCAACCAGAGGCATTCACTACGAACAAGAATGGGTGTTGGAGTGCATCATCTTACGGTACGTTCTTGCTGACATGGAAAGCACTGGGATATTATTTGCTGTTGGGCCCAGTTTTCGATTGACGATTTTTCCATTGCAGTATGAAAAGTCCTGCTCTTTACGAACACATTTGCAAACACCAGATATTCATTGTTCCCGAGAGAACTACACTGCAGAAATATCTTCGCAACTACCGAAGTGGGTTTGGCTTTAACCCAAATATGTTCAAAGCGCTCAAAGAGAAAACTGCCACAATGAAGGTCTTCGAAGTTCATGGCACCATATTTGTAGATGAAATGCTTTACGAGCACGGCCTTGTTCTTCTTTTCCAGCCGTGTGCAGGGAACCGGAGTCAGATCGTAGGTGAGCAATGTAGAATATAAGGGTGAGGTTTTAAATAATTAATGATGGTGCTACCAAGTGTATATTGCCAAAATGCACTCAGTAGTAATATTAACAAAGTTTGTTTCATCCTTTTTAAGGGGTATTTGCATCTCACGGGAATGTCAAAGCACCACTGCTGTCTCGGATCATACTTGATGCAGTAGCTCTTGGTGAACAAGCTGGCTTACGTGTTGACTGTATCTGTTGTGACGGCGCTGCATGGAATAGGGCCATGTGGAAGCAATTTGGAATTCAGGTGTGTTAACACACATAATTAACACACTCTGTGTGTGTTAATTTTTTTTCCTTTTGCAATGAGTACAGGCTTTTAACCCGTTTTTGACTCTTGCAGGGAAAGTCAAATGGTACTGTCTGCAGCAGGCACCATTCCATTGATCCTTCACGCCACCTGTACTTTGCATCAGATTTCCCTCATTTAATAAAGAACTTGCGGAACATGTTCCTGCAAAAAGGATTTGTGACCCCAGACGGCAGAGTAAGTAATATAAGTTACACTTTCATATTGTGTCTTTGATTGCATTCTTTAGATGTAGTGACTATTTTGTTGTACACATTGGAATGTGAAACAGCCTTTTGGTTTTGTTGTACATAGTTTTCTACATGCAAAAATTTTTTCGTCGGGCGTTCAAGGAGCACGTTGTGGCAGCCTGGAAATGTGACAATGATAATGTCACCTTAAAGGCCATGCCAAAACTTACATATAAGACACTGTTTCCGAATGCTTTTGAAAAGATGAGAGTGAGCCTTGCCTTTCACTTGTCCTCTGACGAAGTACTGAGGGGAATTATCCTGTACAGACCCACAATAGAGAAGCAGTATGGGGATCCCCAGGCCACAGAAAAACTCCTGAACTGGGTGAAAACACTGATTGATATAATGACATCACGTTGTGCAAAGGATGCGCTGAGGTACGTCTTCACGTGCATATACTAGCAGTATTTTACAGTTGAAATTTGTTCATATTTATTTTTTTAATTACAGGCACAATACATTCCAGTCCAGATTCCTAGACAGGTTCCTCCAGTACAAAAGACGGAGGATTTCTAAGCCAGGGTACTGCAGAAGGGCTTCGTGTGACCATCTCCACAGCACTGGGACTGCTCAACCTCGCGACTCTTGGATTTGGATACTTAATGACGGGCCGAATTAGTCAGGACCCGTTGGAAAGGTTGTTTGGTGTAGTTATGCAGTTTTCTGGCCCAAATGACCATCCAACTCCATCACAGTTTTTAATTACTGTAAACTGCCTTAGTTTTTACAATTTAGCACGGTCACCAGCGGGAGCTAATGTCAGTCAAGGTGTATTAACTGCTCTCTTAGAGTGCCAAGACGCCAGACCTTCGCTAACAAGTTTGGTTGACAACTACATCGAGTGTGGCCAACTTGAAAAGGCTGAAGAGGTCCTGTCTCAAGACCACAACACTCATATCTAAAGCAGTGACTCTCGCCTTGTGTACTATACGTTGCGGGCTACACTGCAAGGAAATGTGTTTTGCCGCTCAACTGCGAGGAGTGCACCTCAAGCTGCACCACGCCAAGTGCTGCACAGAGCGCAGACCATCCGTCGTCTTACATGAAAGAATTCAACAGGGGTGGCCTACTCCACTGTTCAGAAACACTCTTCAGGCTTGTCTCCAAACTTGAAGATGTCTTCACAAGGTTGTTTTCATGCCATAAAGTGCATGTAGATAGCCTACTAGAAGTCATGGCATGTGCTAGGGGAAGCCTTGAGAATGTTGGCTGTCAAACCCATAGTGAATATCTCACAATGAGCATTGTAAAATTCTATGCTGTGACGAGAATGTACTTCCTCGTAAAGGGCATTAACCGTTCCCGGGCGGAGCCGAGCAAAAAGCAGAAACTTTCAAAGGAGGCGCATCTCCAGTGAATACACTTACGTGAGCATTCAGACTCGTGTACAGACGTTCTTTGTTTTCATGTGCATATGTATGTACACATATATCATGATGAGGGGACGAAACAGGTTGGTTCTATTGCTGTGGATAATAAATCTGGTTTTGGCATTACCAGGTTGAAAGTTGGAGATGAGTGTGTCTTCACTGTATAAAGTGAAGGAACATCGAGGAACAAAACGAAAGGTTAACTGGTCTCGTTGCGTGACATTAAAAAAAAAAAAAAAAACTAAACGTAAGAATGAACAAAGAAAAATAACCTGATAAAAGGAAGAGATACAAAAGTTGAAAAGGGAGGTTGCCACCAGCTAGTATCACGTCCGAGCTACGCATGGGACATACAAAGCTGAGTACCTGATCCTTTACGTAATTCGATAAGCGATCTTCAATGTGTTTTAAGCTATGACCATTACCGTTTTGTTTTCCAATGATATTTACCCCTCACCGTTCCATTCCTCCACAAAACTTCTCGGCCACACGAGCGAAAACGGCCCATTCAGCAGACGCGCTTCGGGAGCGAGGAGGAGGAGGGAGGAACCGAGAGGACCGCCTGATTAGGCGGCATGTTTCTCGGGAAGGGAAACGTGGTGGAGAGGAGGAGAGGAAAGGGTGAAGTGGAAGACCGAGCGGAATCCGCTTGGGGGGAGGATAGCTGCGTCCATGGGACGACTTCAGGGGAACTGTGCCGGCATATGCCTATTACACATCTGAGGGAAACCCAGGAAAAACCCCAGACGGCACAGCCGGCTCGCGGATTCGAACCGCGGACTTCCCAGTCTCCAAGCGCACGCGTTACCGCGGCGCCACCGGAGCGTTCGGGAGCGTTCGGGAGAATCTTCGCATACATCCGTGTTGGCGCGCCACCTGACGGCGTCTTCCGCGAACGGGCCGCCTCGGCTGCGGCGCCCCTCACACCAGACCATGGAGGTAAGAAACTAAGGAGATGCCCTAAGCGCCTCTCCCAATGCAAGCGAGCGTGCTGTGACCCGCGCATGGCATTGTGGTTAGTTGCCCACATACGTGACCCATAAACGTCACGGCAAGAAGTCATAAACATGGCGTCCTCCATGTCCGCGGCGTATCTTACCTGAATACAGAGACGAGCTGCGGCCGAATAACTTTGTTTCCGCTTTCATAACATCTAAGTTATCACACCCGTTGGAACACAAGATAGATCATCTCAGTGTGGAAGCAGTGGATCACAAATCGCTAGAAGACGTACGTACGTCATCGTGACATTGCCTGGCTTCTCTTCTGTTTTGCTCAACTTTTGCCGTGATTTATCACGCGGCAAATGTTGACACAACCCATAACCTTCAAAGTATTGTGCGAATGGACTCCTTGAAGGTAAGACGTTTGCTGAAGATGAGGTTTTCTAAACTTCCAATCCTCCGAGCAAAACGCCGAAACATGTGGGGATCACGTGACCGGGCAACTAGATGGGCGTGGTATTCCCAGGAGCGACCGCTAGAGGGGTCCCACGGCCGTCCGATCTTATAGCCCTCTCCTTAGTTTCTTACCTCCATGCACCAGACAATATTCATCTAGCCACCATACTCGCACTGCCGGTTCCGGGTTGGCAAGATGGCGGCGATGACAGCGGCCCGCACGAAGAAACCAACATCGACAAACACCGAAACAGATGAAATCGCATTTGTATTAATGTGAATTTATTTCAAGTAGACATCCTGGACCCGTGTTTTCTTTCAATTTGAAATTTCTGGGAGTATTGTGCAAAGCGTCCACCAGACGCCTGTAAATGAAAACGAAGATCATGAACGTGAAGTGGGGGGGGGGGGGAAATATGTTTAATGCAAAGTAAGAAAAAAGGGAAGGGAAAGGTGAAGTGCGGACGGTACGGCGTGCCCAGCAGGATTGCGCCGACCGGAATTGCCGACCGATCCAGATTGTCTGTGACAGTGAGTTCTGGGTATAAGAGTGTTGCACTCCACCGCAGGCAACTCAAGGTCTAACACAACTGCTCACGCGCGCTGCACCTGCCCCCAGTAACTTTCCCCAGTAACTAGTTTTTTTAGGTACTGAGAGTTACATTTCAGGCGAAGAACGAACTAACTAAGTTACTAATGTAACTAACTACTGACTCTACTCTCTAACACTATTCTCTATTCTATAACTATAACTATTCTCGATTCTCCGAACACAGTGGACGCGAGGGTGATAGCTCAGCCCATTTCAAATCTCTATACCATCAGGGCTACGGGGAGTCCTGTAGCCACGAATAACTTTACGGCAAAGGGTACTAAAAGTGAGCACTTTCTAAAATTATTGCGAAACGCTTAAGATTCTGAGAGTACATAACTAGTTACTGAAAAACGTAGCTACTGCCCAGTTACAGCTGAAGCTTACTACTTACTGCTACTACTACTTACAACCTCCGTATTGTGGTATAGCAGGCAGTACCAATTTGGGCCTCACCTTTGGTCACTCATGGTAAAATCGCTATAACTAGTGCTAAAATCACTAAAAAAAGGACGAAACAGGACGGACGCACTGCAGACTATAGCAGGCGCCAGCGAGCGGTGTCATCCTATAGAGACTAACCTATGGTGATTGGGCGACCAAATATTCTACTCCGGCGGAAAGCGTGCTCACCACGCTGGTCCACGCCACATCCTTGCGTTCTCAAACGTCGTCGCGTGCGCTGGGCTGTCGCCGAAATCGTCGAAGTCGTCGGCGTCATGTGGTAGCATAAACAGGACTTTACTCCATGGAACCTTGCCAGTGAGTTGATGTTTTGCGATACATCATCAGTAGTAGTATTTCTAGGCGTACAATAACCCTGCGCGCTTATTGTTTGCGTTTTTTACCCCTCCATTACCCCTTTACCTGCAGTGAGTGAGGCGGCCATTTGGCCATGACCTCTGCGCGCTGACGTTGCCAAAGACAGACTAATGTGTCATTGTTATGTCGTTGCTTTACGCATATAGTAGTATTGTAGACAGCTGGAGTACGCAGTGGCATTTCGTCTCCCAGATTAATAACATTCTTCACATATATCGACGAGACACCAAACAATTCATTCGTAAATTTGCACAAGCATCGGAGGACCATTTGCAGTCAGCTGGGAGTAATAGAGCACGAGTTGAAGTCCGTGCGCATGGCTTCTTTCACCGTGTGAACGAAGGCGAAGCCGTCCGTATAAAGCGGATCGCTACAAATTTTTCCCACGTCGCTGCACTCTACGTTGAACACAACCCAGCCTCCACGGAAGCCGAAGTTCATTTTGGACTTGCAAGCCTGCGGGAAAACATAACCTTCATGAGTACAGACATCTATATTCCTGGTTAATCGAAGCGAAGACATCAGACGGAGGGCCGCAGATATTTCGAGCAGGCTTTTGAACACTGCAGGTGTAGCACACTTGTGGACGTCTAGACCCGTCGTGTCTGCGCCGTGTTGTGACTGTTGTTCAGGCTCTCAGAAACCTCCCAGCCTAAGCAACAGTATTTGTTGGTTCTGTTCGACAATGGAGAACTACAATTTCAATTATTATTAACATTATTATTGTGATGATGATTATTATTGCCGCGTATAGTTGTGTAATAGTAATGGTAGCCGTGCATAGCTTAACTTATAGCACAGCCTATTGTGAAGGGGCTCATTATTTCGTTCACCACATCACCACCAGCAATGGCCACCACTACCAGTAGCGCCCCTAGCGATGAAACTCCCCATTCATCATCTGGAAATTGTTTTTTTTTTTTATGCGTTAGCATTAGAATCCTCGCTAGGCAAGAATCGCGGCGTGTTGTGTCTGTGTCTATAGCCACGAAAGTGGAGAGAGTGACTAAGAGGGGAAGGAGGGAAGGCACGTTGATATCCCGACGCGGCGCTGGCGTGGCGCCAGTGGCAGGTGCAGCCAAGGGGATGAAACTCGCGAGTTCCTTTGCGGACTAAAGTGAGGCGGTGCGAGCTTTTCGCGTCATCAAACGTCATGAAACGTCCAAATTTTTACGTCGAAGCGCGAGTTCTCTACCGAGAGCAGCCCGTTGGCTCCTGCGGCCGCTCCCCCGGTATGCGAGCGCTCCGGTTTGAAATTATAAACTTTTCGTGGCTCGCGTAACCGGCTCCGCCGTGTCGGCGATGGCGGAGCAGCTCGCCGTCAAGTTTCAAAACATGGTGAGTGCAGCAGGGACGCATGCAAAGCATCTTTGCCGGTACCGCTTTGGATGGTTTTTAGTGCCCGTCTATACCGAAACCTCTTGGATACTTCTGCAAGTAAATTCAGTGATAGATAAGTGGAAGGCAGGTCTGCTTCGCTTGCTTGGTGCGACAACGATTCAAGAAGGATCAATACTGTGTTTTCCCACCCGCTCCAATTCCATTCTGCCGCTTAGCATAGTGTAGCACCACACCTGTGGCACATACGCAACATTTCGGCCGGTAGAACTTTAGTTCTCACTTTTCTGATCCCTGTTCTGGCCTTCTTGCTCAGGTATCAACTAGATACTGCTCAACTCATATCTGCTCCAGAAAAGCATCTGTATGCATGCAGTAGAATGGATAAACCACTCTGAGTGGTTGGAACATGATCTTTCGGCATAGCAGCTGCACAGGTTCCTTTGTGACGGGTCAGCCTTCACAAGTGACACTACACAAGCAGCAAAGGGATATGGACATGTTTTCTGTCATGTTGGATCTGTGAATGTGTGTGCCTGTGCAGTTAATCTACTGACCTACTCTGAAATCTTCCACGTGAGACATCAGCTAACAGTGAATGTTGTTGCTTCGGCATATTACTCGAACTTCAGAAACAATGTTCATGTCAAGTTCGTGTTTGGCGCAGATACAGCAGACTACATGTGTGTGATTTGGCAATATCTATCCCGAAAAATAAAGCACCTTGTGTAACAGAAACAGCCAACGATTCCGCGTTTTATTTATTTCACTCGGTGCGAACGAAAATCCACAACCACTAAGAACCACAGATGAGAAAGGGAAAGCATCGCCAACGTCACAGGTCACCCAGGGAGACAAAATAAAACAAAGCAAAAAGCTACTCTACCGAGGCCCAACGATTGGCCCGTCGTCAGAGGTCACGTGAGTTTTTCCCAACAATAGAAATATACTACACGTTCATTCTCCTGGTGCAGCTGTGGTGGTCGACAGTTTCAGATGTGTCTGCGTGGGCTGGCCATGGACTATGAAAGCTGTGCAGAGGATCGGCGACAAAAGAAGGCTGAGGCTGCGAGACGGCGCCTCCAAGCTGTATAGGAGCAAGCCCGAAAGGCTCGTTTACCTGCGGATGCTGTCTTGCGTTAGCGTTGTGTAGGGTAGTGTGAAACGCTGTGTAGCGTTGTGAAGGGAGTTCCGAAAGGGTTTTCAAGGTTTAATGCTAACGCATTTCCGTCGGATACACCAATGGATCGACCATATTTTTTTTTAGCTTATGGCAAATTCAGCTGGTCGTTCGAGTGCAGGCCAGTGTAGTGCGCCGGTGTAAGGTCTGTGTCGAAAAACTGTGCCAGTGCTGCTCACACGTCCGCCCTGCTAGGTGGTGCCAGTGTCGGCCAAAAATGGGAAATTGAAACCGGGTTCAAACATCGCTCCTCCGCACTGGCAACACTGGAAGCGGGAGGACGTATGTAACTGATGTACAAGTCAGCGGGCAATGGTGACCGAAACAGAAACGGTATATCACTGAAATTGGAGATAGTAACGATAACGGATACGCATACCACGGTCCTCCATTACCGGAAACAGAAAAGGAAACGAAAATGATCGTCTGCTATTCGATTCGGGTAATGGCTGTTGCTGCTGTGCGATGATATGAGTTACTTTTCACTTTACTTTTGTGTTTCGTGGCTCCATTCGTGGCCTGAACCGGCGTGGCGGCAGTTAGTTCAGGAGATCGTCGTGTCTGTGGCACAAAACACCCTTCTCTATCCGAGCCAGAGAGGAGGAAAGCAGAGAGTGTACTAGTCAGAGGGAGCGACGGCTACTCGCATAGCATAAATCAATTAAAGGATGGCAGCTGAAGAAAAGGCACCAGCTGTGGGATTCGAACCCTGATTGTAAGCCAGACATGCTACCAATTAGACCATGCGAACCACCCTCTCTTCAACGTACCACGCATTCACCATCAGCACATCAGTGAGTGTTCGTATATCGTACGCTGCGCCTATTTCGTATGTATGGGATGGCGTGGTGGTACTGCGCAATGCACGGAGCTCTGTGTATGTACTGCGCGAGCGCAGAACTACAGACAATATCCCTTACGTACGTAAAGGCGATAGCGTAAGTGTATCGTGCGCTGTCGCCATTGCGTACGTAAGGTATAGCGACGGTGGTTCTGCCCTCGCACAATACATACACAGAGCTCTCCGCCTTGCTTAGGACCCCCAGGCTATCCCTCACGTGCGCAAAGGCGACAGCGTACAATATACTAAAACTCACTATTAGTGAGTTTAAGTATAGTGTACGCTGTTTAGTGTAGTTTTGTGAGTTTTAGCACCGTACGCAATCGCTTTTTTGTACGTAAGGGACAATGCAGTGGCTCTGCGCACTGCGCGGAGCCCTCTGTTTTGCGCGTGCGCTGAACTATCATCGTGTATTCACGATATGTGTATTCACGTATATTGATTCATATGTCTCTTCACGTATTTATACGCGTATTCACGATAACAGTTGCGAAAACATGTTAAGCCAATCACCCTGTTTCTATGCTATGTTTCATTGCTATGCTTCGATTTGACAAGTTTATAGATGAGCTATACGAAGTTTTAGTACATCAGAAGGAACTCTACGGAAGCAACACGATAAGTGAAGTTATCAAATCGAAACAATCGTAGCTCAAACCGGCACTAACCTATGTACACAGTCACCATGATGGCTTTATGTTCTGAAAAATGATTGCTGATGATGTTGACGTGCTGAGCCGCGCGAGACAACGTTTGGTCCGGTCATCACGAAATATATTTAGGTGCCGTTGCGAGTGGTCGGATGGGTGACGTCGTTTTAGATCACAAGTCCCATTTGTTCGTAGACTTGTTGCATGAAGGTGGTCGTCTCGGTTAAAGACGTCTACGTTAAAGACGGTGAGTACTATCAATAGGGGGTTTGAGCTCATCGGAAGGTTCTCACGACAGCAATTCAGAAAACAAAGCCAATCGCCCTGTTTCTTTGAAATGGGTGACATCACATTGCTATGCTTCGATCTGACAACTTCTAAATTTTAGTACATCAGAAGGAACTCTACGTAAATTCGATAAGTCGATTCATTTTAATCGATATATAAATGAAGAAAAATATGCGAGTTAATATTTAACGCGCGCGGCTAATGTATTTGTATTCCTAACTGAGAGGCCTACAACAAGAATTCGTGCAAAGCAGCGGAGTCAGTATTCTTGACAATGCATATGATCAGTATCATCCCTACCGAGATTCATAACCCCAAACCACATTCACTCCTCTTCGTCCGAGTAGCACGACGAAGTTCTCTATCCTCGGACGCTTCGCCCATGGATGAAAAATTCTGTCGAATGCCTCAGCGTAAAGCGAGGTGTAACTATTGCTATTGCTATACTGCTTGAGCTGTCTGAACTCCACGAACTTGAGTCATCCAAAGCATCGAATATGTCGTAGGCCCGCCACACTCTAAGAAAAAAAGAGTGTAAAGTCTCAATACGGCCAATAATCCTTTAATCCCAAAGTGTCTCATTACGGCCGAAGTCTCAATACGGCCGAAGGCAGTCTCATTACGGCCGAAGATGTCTCATAACGGCCAAAAGTCAACATCTGTATTGTAACCTTCATTGATATGCAATGTTGCAGCCAGGTATGGATATACATTCAGCATGGTATAAGCCATGCAGTGTGCCCTTAGGGCCCTTATATATATATATATATATATATATACTTATTGAACGATGCGACAGCACCAGAGGACACGTGTTTCGCCGTGTTTGCGGCTCGTCGGCCCTGGGTAGCTGCGCATCGTTCGGGACTGGCAAACCAGGGGTCACTCAGCGAGCGATATACACCTGGGAGGGTGACCGAGCACTCCTCAATGCCACAGTGCAAGCCAGTGAATTATAAAGAGGGGGGAAAAGCCATTAAAAAATAGGTAAATGATGCTAGACGTGTTTGAAATTCAAACTTACAGTTTAGATGGCTTCTATGGCTGCACGTAGAGAAACAGATACTTATTGAACGATGCGACAGCACCAGAGGACACGTGTTTCGCCGTGTTTGCGGCTCGTCGGCCCTGGGTAGCTGCGCATCGTTCGGGACTGGCAAACCAGGGGTCACTCAGCGAGCGATATACACCTGGGAGGGTGACCGAGCACTCCTCAATGCCACAGTGCAAGCCAGTGAATTATAAAGAGGGGGGAAAAGCCATTAAAAAATAGGTAAATGATGCTAGACGTGTTTGAAATTCAAACTTACAGTTTTTTAATGGCAGTTAAAGTACAGTTTAAGTAAAGTAAGTGGCAGTAAGTGGCAGTTAAAGTACAGTTTAAAGTACAGTTTTTTAATGGCTTTTCCCCCCTCTTTATAATTCACTGGCTTGCACTGTGGCATTGAGGAGTGCTCGGTCACCCTCCCAGGTGTATATCGCTCGCTGAGTGACCCCTGGTTTGCCAGTCCCGAACGATGCGCAGCTACCCAGGGCCGACGAGCCGCAAACACGGCGAAACACGTGTCCTCTGGTGCTGTCGCATCGTTCAATAAGTATCTGTTTCTCTACGTGCAGCCATAGAAGCCATCTAAACTGTAAGTTTGAATTTCAAACACGTCTAGCATCATTTACCTATTTTTTAATGGCTTTTCCCCCCTCTTTATAATTCACTGGCTTGCACTGTGGCATTGAGGAGTGCTCGGTCACCCTCCCAGGTGTATATCGCTCGCTGAGTGACCCCTGGTTTGCCAGTCCCGAACGATGCGCAGCTACCCAGGGCCGACGAGCCGCAAACACGGCGAAACACGTGTCCTCTGGTGCTGTCGCATCGTTCAATAAGTATCTGTTTCTGTACGTGCAGCCATAGAAGCCATCTAAACTGTAAGTTTGAATTTCAAACACGTCTAGCATCATTTACCTATTTTTTAATGGCTTTTCCCCCCTCTTTATAATTCACTGGCTTGCACTGTGGCATTGAGGAGTGCTCGGTCACCCTCCCAGGTGTATATCGCTCGCTGAGTGACCCCTGGTTTGCCAGTCCCGAACGATGCGCAGCTACCCAGGGCCGACGAGCCGCAAACACGGCGAAACACGTGTCCTCTGGTGCTGTCGCATCGTTCAATAAGTATCTGTTTCTCTACGTGCAGCCATAGAAGCCATCTAAACTGTAAGTTTGAATTTCAAACACGTCTAGCATCATTTACCTATTTTTTAATGGCTTTTCCCCCCTCTTTATAATTCACTGGCTTGCACTGTGGCATTGAGGAGTGCTCGGTCACCCTCCCAGGTGTATATCGCTCGCTGAGTGACCCCTGGTTTGCCAGTCCCGAACGATGCGCAGCTACCCAGGGCCGACGAGCCGCAAACACGGCGAAACACGTGTCCTCTGGTGCTGTCGCATCGTTCAATAAGTATCTGTTTCTCTACGTGCAGCCATAGAAGCCATCTAAACTGTAAGTTTGAATTTCAAACACGTCTAGCATCATTTACCTATTTTTTAATGGCTTTTCCCCCCTCTTTATAATTCACTGGCTTGCACTGTGGCATTGAGGAGTGCTCGGTCACCCTCCCAGGTGTATATCGCTCGCTGAGTGACCCCTGGTTTGCCAGTCCCGAACGATGCGCAGCTACCCAGGGCCGACGAGCCGCAAACACGGCGAAACACGTGTCCTCTGGTGCTGTCGCATCGTTCAATAAGTATCTGTTTCTCTACGTGCAGCCATAGAAGCCATCTAAACTGTAAGTTTGAATTTCAAACACGTCTAGCATCATTTACCTATTTTTTAATGGCTTTTCCCCCCTCTTTATAATTCACTGGCTTGCACTGTGGCATTGAGGAGTGCTCGGTCACCCTCCCAGGTGTATATCGCTCGCTGAGTGACCCCTGGTTTGCCAGTCCCGAACGATGCGCAGCTACCCAGGGCCGACGAGCCGCAAACACGGCGAAACACGTGTCCTCTGGTGCTGTCGCATCGTTCAATAAGTATCTGTTTCTCTACGTGCAGCCATAGAAGCCATCTAAACTGTAAGTTTGAATTTCAAACACGTCTAGCATCATTTACTTATTTTTTAATGGCTTTTCCCCCCTCTTTATAATTCACTGGCTTGCACTGTGGCATTGAGGAGTGCTCGGTCACCCTCCCAGGTGTATATCGCTCGCTGAGTGACCCCTGGTTTGCCAGTCCCGAACGATGCGCAGCTACCCAGGGCCGACGAGCCGCAAACACGGCGAAACACGTGTCCTCTGGTGCTGTCGCATCGTTCAATAAGTATCTGTTTCTCTACGTGCAGCCATAGAAGCCATCTAAACTGTAAGTTTGAATTTCAAACACGTCTAGCATCATTTACCTATTTTTTAATGGCTTTTCCCCCCTCTTTATAATTCACTGGCTTGCACTGTGGCATTGAGGAGTGCTCGGTCACCCTCCCAGGTGTATATCGCTCGCTGAGTGACCCCTGGTTTGCCAGTCCCGAACGATGCGCAGCTACCCAGGGCCGACGAGCCGCAAACACGGCGAAACACGTGTCCTCTGGTGCTGTCGCATCGTTCAATAAGTATCTGTTTCTCTACGTGCAGCCATAGAAGCCATCTAAACTGTAAGTTTGAATTTCAAACACGTCTAGCATCATTTACCTATTTTTTAATGGCTTTTCCCCCCTCTTTATATATATATATATATATAATTATATATATATATATATATACAGGGTGTCCACGCTAAGTGTGAACAGATTTTTAAAAAATATATCAATGGCTTTTTCCAGAGATGAAATCAATTGCAATAGAGCATATGCTGAAGGGCACTCCCTAGGGGACTCCTAAGGCAATGCCTTAATTAACTTTCAATAATTAACTTTTTAATTATAAAAGCTACGAAGTTGCTCCAATGAGAACATATCTCTTCGGTCACCAGATACGAAAGCCGTTTTCAGAACAAAAATCCGTTCGATAGATCGTCCGCAAAAAATTCGTGAACGAACGCCATTTTTTTCCTTTATTTTATTCATTGCGCATCTCTAGAGACGCGTCTTTGCTTCGCCCCCAATACGAGAGGATGAAAGAGCACACTATCGCCTCTTGCGTCCTGGAAAAAGATTAAAAGAAAACAGAAAATGCAGCCCAAGATAAGGGCAGTCGCGATAGAGTAACCCAATAGATTTGTGTTTTTGTTCGTTTCCGCAAGTTAAAGCTAATCTTCGACGCATGAGGCGGCACTGTCCTTCCGGCAAATCCGGCAAATCCTTCGAGTTGCCACATGACTGGAATGAAAAAATAGCTATAAATAACAATGTATTTAAATGACTTCTTGAAATATTTATTCTAATCAGATATGTTTTTGCGCCTAGTATGGTGCGCGAATGCACATAAGCACAACATTTGCAGATGTTCGCCGTAAGCAATTCAAGGAGATCAATTCAAGTACGCCGACTTGTGCTTTTATTTTAGAACAAATATGACGACAAATTTTAACAAATGAAATATAGCTCACAATGATAAATGCTGCTGTACGGTGATGCACTATCCGTATCCGTAGTCTTAACTTCGAATAAATTTGTTGTTCCTAAACGCGCAACGAACTACAAACGGCGCAAATCTACTAACACAAACCGAGCCACACCTATTACAGGTACTTCGGCTATTTTGATTCAGTCAAATTACTTGTATGAGAATGCAACTATGTGTGGATAGCACACTGCTAAGCCAGACAGTCTACGAAAGCATAACTCACCAGAATGCTTGGTTGACTTGGCCTTGGTGAACACTGCGCGATATACGTTGGGACTGTGACGATTCATTCAACTAAATTTCCGCCGGAACAACAGGCGCTGCTCGAACGACAAAGACCGCACGCAACTGCTCGCTCGCGCAAGAAACGAGTTACCACCACTCAACGTTGCCAGACACCATTTGAAGTGAGAGTAATCAAACAACAAGATATCAAAACACGAAATGAAGCGTATTGATCCCCTCTCCTTCTATAGCATGCAAAACGTGATTAGCGCTGAGATGAACATGTATGTCTATGACGAGTGTGATTTTCACTGATCAAAAGGAAGTCACGTGGGATTGCATGGCGCTTGCGAAATGTGAATGGCGAAACGCAACTGGTGTGTTGCACTCCATGGCAGCTACCAGAAAACCGAAGTAAACTAATGAGACACTGGATTACAGGTATGTTGGCATCTGTTTTCATTCCTACACATAATTTCACATTATACTCTATATGGATACATATGGGTATGTTGTCTGGCGATGCTGATGTATGTGCATGGGGAAGTGTGCATGGTTCTAGACTTCTCTTTACCGCGTAATCGGGATATCGGCACCTCTCGCATTGTGGCTTACATGTGACCAACCAAGTGCTGTGCCCCTACTAGCGCTTCCTACAAACGACAAAACCAAAGATGTGGGAACGTATAGCGGTCTGTTTTTGATTACTCATATGTAACGAGAAAATGTATCGTTTTCAGGTTGCTGCCACTGCTCCACGTTCCATGTGCCCGTAATTGTCTTGCGTGTATGATTAAACCAACGACGACGCCCACCACAGCGGAAGTGTTTTGCGCACACACGTTTCAGCATGAAACCTGCACGTAACTTCTGAATACTGATTCTGAATTTACATAATTTAGATGAGTAATTCCGAATTCTGAGTCCAGGATGACACATGCTTATGTGACATCAGTGCAGCGGCATAACCACTAATGTAGTGGCCCAAAAAAATGAACGAGTGGGACTCCTCCACCTCATGTAAGGGCCTCATAAAACACCTCCTGAAATGTTTTTTTCTGGCTATGCAACTGCATCATTATGACGTAATTGTCATTGTTGTCCATAATTTATTGAATATGAAAGATGGAGGTCACTGAAAAGGTTGGCCAGCTTTGAGGCTTTGTATGTATTTGTCCTTTCTATGTTGTTCCAGCCTCAGAACATCAGTTCTCTCATGTTCTTGAACGTGTCTTGAATATATGAAAAAAAAAAAGAAGTCTGGTTGACAACATATGACTTATAGGCATCATCAAACAAGAGCATATGTTGTTTTGTATGCACCTTATGTACTTTTTTTTTTAATTTCAGGTGGACGTAAATTGTAGAAGGCAGCTAGTAGGGGATAAGATCTTGGTCATAGGTCATGTGGCTCCTGGTACATGCCCCTGTGGAGTAACCTTTTCAGAACACACACATACAGTTTGCTCACAGAACCAATGAGTAGGATGTTGCTCGAATACCGAGAGAAAATGGCATAACAGATACAAATATCGTATGACACAGGGTATCATCTCATATGGCCCGAGTGTGCATGAGGCTCAAGTGATCAGAACTCCCAAATGTTCATAAGACCCGAAACAAATTTTGGGCTTTTTGAACATTCGGGTCAAATGAGCAGGGCAAAGTAAGGTGTCCAGAAGGCCGAAATGCCCAGAAGGCCAAAATAGTCATATGGCCCGAAAACCAGGAGGGAAGATTAGGAGTGTCCTAGATATTTTCTTTGCTCCTATGCACAATATTAAATGAATGCGACAGAGGAGAAAAAGGTAACTGAACTAAAAATAATACGTAATCAATGTGCTGAAATGAGGAAACAATCTTTCAAGCAAATAAGATATAGATGTGGCAAAAACTAAATACAAATAAATATGAATCCTTACAGCGTTCAATATTTCGTTCAGTACATTTGGTAGGCTCTGTGCCTAATATTTTTATTGAATAACTTACCCGTTTGCCACATTAAAAGCTTTTCAACCTTCTCTGGAATACTGCTATGACGCACAATGAGTACCGCTTTTTCAGCGAAGGTAACCAAGCCGGGCACGGCAGTAGCGTAGCAAGAAAAAATATTTCTGGAGGGGTTCAGGAGGAAATTTGCATAGGAGAGGAGGGTTTACTCCTCGTTTCCCTATCCCAAACGAGCTACCGAATGTACGATTTCGGGAGGGGTTTGAACGTAGCAAGCCACGCCTACGCATGGGACCGTTTTTTCCGCTCTAACCCCTCGGGAACCATTTTTTCCGAGATCGTTTGTTCCGTCACCAAATTTTCCGGGGCCATTTTTTCGGGGCCGTTCGACCAAATTGGTTCCATCAAATGGGCGAACACCTTGGAATTGATTCTGTAACTGAACCCTTTGGAGACTATACATTTCACACGGCGGAAGAAGCGCATTGTTTGTGTTCACGTCAGATGCGCGCTGCAGAAGGAGCATATTCCGAGGATTCACCGAGTGCAATTGTCCAAAATGGGCGCAACTTGATTAACATAATAAATCTCAGCCCCGAGCAAAATACCAAGCCGTACTCTGTTAAAACAGAACTTCACCACAAAGCACGCTCCTAGCCAGCCATCATTCCGAATGATATCATTCTGTGCATTGATTTGTTGAAAATGATTATGACAGATTATCTTGTCTCAGATGGGCGCCTCCCCCCTGTTTTGAACAAATCATGACACAGAATGATACCATTCGGAATGATGGTTGGCTAGGAGCGTGCTTTGTGGTGAAGTTCTGTTTTAACAGTGTAGGGCTTCTCGGAAAAGTGTGGAATTCCTGCGCTGTCACACCTGAAAGGCGATTTTACAGAAGAATATTTGTTGCATATAACTCGCACTGATAAAAGTACCGTACTTTTCTGTGTATAAGCGCCGTTTTATATAAAAAAAAGTTATCTGAAGAAGTCCTGCGCAGGATGATGACGCGCAGGACTTCTTCAGAGAATTTTTTTAAAATGTATAACGGCGCTTATACACAGAAAAATACGGTACTTTTATCAGTGAAAGTTTTGGGACCCTGAGGCAACAGAAGCCTTTCTTTCAGGTGAGGGAAGGTTGGGGCTGGCCTATAGTTGAATGGGGAAATACGCTTCTGTTGTTTGCGGTTCCATGACCTCACAGGTCAATCTGATGCCTTCCTGGTTTTCGGGCCATATGACCATTTGGGCCTTCTGGGCATTAGGGCCTTCTGGACACCTTATCCTGCCCTGCTGATTTGACCCAAATGCTCAAAAGACCAAATTTCTTTTCGACATTTGGGCGTTCTGGTCACTTGGGCCTTATGCACACTCGGGCCATATGAGATTTAACCATGACACAGTATGGGAATAAAAACATTTTTCACGAGGGATGCATGAAACACTGTCGCAGTATTGTGTGCATGAACCATTGTGCGTGACACAAGCCGTGAGGGCACACCCGCCTCGGAGACACTTTGGGAAGCATACAACACAGCGATTGCTAATATGGTGCACGCTTCTTTTTTCTTTTTGGCCGTGATGAAACATCTTCGGCCGCAATGAGACTACCTTCGGCCGTATTGAGACTTCGGCCGTAATGAGACACTTAGGGATTAAAGGATTTTCGGCCGTAATGAGACTTTCGGCCGTAATGAGATGTTACCCCTACATCAACATAGCGCCTGATAAATGGAGTAAAAGGGTGGTAAACATATATCCAAATTGCTACGAAAAGGCGTACGTCCCCCTCGCTCACCGAATCAGAGGTGGTAACCCTATCATTCGTGGCAGAGAGTGAGGTAGCAGGTAAAACTTTGCAACCTTTTAGGCACAACATATGCGACAAATATTACCCCGTAAAAGGTATAACTGCTCCACCCTTTCTTCTGAGAGTACAGTTACATGACGGCCATGTTAGGCTGGTGAAAAGAGTGGAAAGGAGGGTGAGAAGGAGCGTAAAGCGGAACTTGGGCCCGTGTACCGGTGCACGCCGCGGATATCCTGACGTACACAGCTGCAGCGCTCGCGACTGTTCATTGGACGCGTGCAGCAGATTAGCTTTTTACAATGTTAGTCCCTTACGCAGGTTACGTACGCTGGTGACATGTACTATGTGTAGCTTTCTCGAGGGACGAGCTAGCTCAGTTAAAGGTACTGCGAAGCAGCCGGCATACAATTTTATGCTGCTTGCTCACTTGACAGCCTGGGTGCTCAGTAATTTCGTTCAAATTCACCTAGTAGTTTTTAAAAAATTCAGATGTAATATTACGGGCAACGCTGTATCTAAGACATCGGCGTTCCCGACATGTAGGGCGGCGAACATAAACATGCCAATAACAATGGAAGCGTACAGCGACATCTGTGGACCGCTACCATCACCACGTCGGTTCGCCGGACGCATGCATTTTCGTGAGGTGACCTCCCATGGTGATTCTGCCGACATTTCTGTTACCCATTTTCACCATGTACCAATGTTTGAACAAATTTTTCGAAGAAAGTTCAATAAACCAGCTACTTAGTCCATGTAACACCTTTGCTCGACGAATGGGCGATTGTTTCCCATAAGTAGTCGCCCAGTGTCTTTTCACCACAATTTCAGAAAAATATTTATAGTTTTCTGTCGGACATAAAATTTGCAGTGTGGGTTTCTTTCGGAATAAGCTTTCAAATGCGTCTGACAATACTAACAGATTGCCTGCTGCTTTACAGTACGTTTAGTGGTATTGAACGTGGCCTAAAATCCCACTTCAGTTATCAGGCACACTACTATTAATCATCATGCACATTTTTTTCTATTGAATTCGGTGGGGTCACCACGGAATGGAATTTGCAAAAGGTCCGTGAAAACGACACGAAAAGGCAGAGCCGTATATAGAGAGAGTTTGGCCATCTTTTGATCTTTTCCCGCTTCACGGGAGGAGCCTATTTTGACGTCAGAGTCGCCGTTGCACTGTACAAAATGTCTGAATCCATTCGAAATACGCTTATCAGCTAGCAGATAGGCGCCATTTTAATGCAGTACACCGGTTAGTCGACAGGTGCTTTTGTCGCGCTCAATGTAATCTACCACAATCGCCTGTGGTATGTGGGGCTTTATTACCGAACTGAAAGTATTCAAGGGCGAAGGGTTCTCGAAGGACGCGATACGCACGTGTTTTCCCCCTTGCATCGTTGACAGCGAATCATTGCAGCGGAACCTCCTCCAGGATAGAACGAAGGTACACGTAAAACGCTGTAGGCAGCCGTAGACGCTGTAATGTGAATCAGCCTTAAAGGGACAGTCGCATTCTCCGAGGTCAATTTCGAAACTAATGCGAATTCTAATTCCTTGCCGACCACTTAAGTGGACCCGAAAATACCATTTCGATCCGCGGCATACTTTTCGCGCAATCCGATGAAAAAGAAACCGGAATGCATGCGCCCTCGCTCTCTAAAAGTGGGAGCAAACGTCACCCGGATAAGGCCAATCAGCGTGCGCCCTGGGCAAATGCGAGCCGCGCGCCTGTTTGGCGATCGCGAAGCGAAGGGAGCAAACATGGATCGGAAGACGAGAGTGATGTTTCTCTGTCTGGGGGAGATTCTGACGAACATGTTAGCGGTAGCGGCGACGAGTTAATGCTGGATGATGACCCATACTCTACGGACCCAATGCCTCTGGAACCCGCCGACCACCCACGAGATGTGGCTGCGGCTAACCCGCGGGATGACATTTTTAGGTGACGTATCTCTTTGCATGGTTGCCGTCGGATGTGCGAAACAGTTTAGAATGTTAAAATCGGCAGGTGTCTGTGTGGAGTCTGCGACCCACAGGAGCCCGACGAGCGCCTGTGTTGCCATTCTGTTGCCAGGGTTGTAGAAATGTGCAACAGTGCCGCCGTGGAGTGCATAACAGGTGCAGTGCATTACTCAGGGACATCTGCCTCCGTAGAGAGCTTCTAGTGGTGTACGCGCCTCAATTCTGCCGCTATGATCAACATTTTAGGCGACTCAATCTCCAGGACCACAGGTAAGCCTGCTGCAGTGCTCTCCCGTTTGCTATTTGATTACGACCGTAATGAATTTCGGATCAATTTCCCATCAAGATTCGGAAGGGTAAACTCGGGTGCTAGTCGGGTGTTGTTGGTTATGCAAATTGTCGCACATAAAGTGTACAAGGGCTGTATACAAAAGGGCGACTATTCTCAGCAGCTTTTTGGCCTACACAAGTTTTCCCCCCATAAATCATAACCGTGGACGACAGCCGTGGAACGATCCAGAGAATCCTAGTCCAACAATTCCATTAGGAAAAGTGAAGCAACACAGCCGCCTCAGCTAGTCTCGACATGCTCTCAATTATGCCAGTTAGCCATGGCCTGATTGGCAACACAAAACAGCTGATTGATTGACAGATATCCAGTGGGAATTTTAAACTCCGAAAACAGAAGCATTTGAGGTGCCAATGAAGGGGGAAGCATGTTACTGAAGAATGTAAGAGTAACACATTTTGGGAGAAAATGGATTTTGCCGAAATTGGAGGGAAACTGGTTTGGGAGGGAGTTAGCAGTTGGAATCGGGCTCATCCTGAAAGGCAGACATTTTTCTGTTGTACTATGTTGCACACCTGCCAACCTTCCACATTCAAATTGCGGGAGACCCTGGAACTAAGGAAGGAATGCACAGGCGTTGAACTCCAAGGTTGGGATAGTGTCTGTTCTGGCCATTGTCTTCCCAAGACTGCGGGAGATTTGGCAGGTATGCAAATGCCCACAAGATATGATGCTAAACAAAAAGAAATGTCATGTGGAGTTGTCTTTTCCAGCTGCCTGAGGTTCACGGCATACTCGTCATTCACAAGATGGGTCTGGGGATACCTTGGTCCAAGGAACAGACGACAGGTTCCTGGATGCGTTGTCCGAGCAATCAGGAGGGAGTTCCCATCTACGTCTTATCAAGGCAAGGATGTTCAAGGCTGGGTGTCTTGACAAGAGAGACAAGCTGGTGCATACTGATGGCTGGAACTGGAGACTTGTAGTTGTCAAGACGAAAATTTTGAAAATCAAGAAAAAATTTACACTACGTGTAAATGAGCCCTTGGTCATCCCCCTTGCCTCCCATCAGAGGTTTTCGAGGATACTATAGGTGTGTGGTGTACGGATAAACCTATCCGTACACCACACACCACCTCCCAAGGGCTCATTTACACGTAGTGTGCCTATGTCGGCAAAATTTTCGTCTTTTCGTCATTGCAGTGTGGGGGATGTTTTGTCTTGTCACTCTGTATCTCCAGTTGCAGTCAACAGACTGTCCACCCGTCTGTACAGCAAAAACTACTACACGTGGCGGTATTAGCTCTGGCATCAAATCCAGACTGTACTGCACTAAGTTAGTGCCGAGGTGGGAATATTTTGAACTCTGCAGATTGTCAATGCGGTGTAGTGGCGGGAATAAAGAATGACCCTATAATTCTATCGATTTATTGTACAGTGGTGTATGACGGAGTGGGAATAACAAAATAGCTTAGGTTTATTTACCTCCCATTATGTATGGGAGGCAAATAAACCTAAGCTATTTTATTATGTTGTGCTGTGGTTCTAAATCAATGTGGTGTGAAGTCTGGGTGGTTACAGGTATGCTGCCACAGGAATGTTAAGAGGGTTTATGTTGTCAGATCCATATCTGGTGTACTAATATGCTATGCAAGTTGTTTTCCTCTTCCTGGAATCAGGGGATGACAACCCCCTTGTGAGATGCACCGTGAAGTGGGAAGTGGGTCCCCAGCACTTGCTTCAGCCATGACCTCCGCATCTGAAATATGGCCTTGAGTGTTAACACTCAAAAGAATACGTTGAGGGCCTAGCGGGTACAATAACAAACACAAAAATGACTACGCAAATAAATCTTCCCCTTTGCAGTCCCTGTTTCACTGGCACAGTTATTTGCCTGTCCACATTACGTTATAAACACTGGCAGCCGCATCACACAAGATTCCTTTCACAGAACTCGACAATTTTCAGGGCTCGTACATATCCATTATTTTGTGGGACGTGCAAAAAGAATTCCAATATTTTCGTGGCTTGACAAAACATACCAAATCCAGTTGATTCCGTCGACGTGCTTGCTGCAGCCTGAAATAGAGCCAGAAATTAGCAACAAGGCTGCAGTCGAATACTGATGCAACGTGAAGTTTGCGATGTTTTCACATCCCTGAATGCTGCCATCAGGCTTACACTATGAACTGCAGGAACATCCACTAGCTGCAATAACATTAGAATAACGCTGTCATGTGGGAGTGTTACGTTATTACTCCTGCATAATACAGGCGACCATTAGCACAGCAACAACACACCAATATTTTTTCTCGAGAGTACGCGTACTATTGCGTCAGGATGCTGCTGCAATCATTGTAATAATTTGTGTACCTAGCCGGTGTGACGTTACAATCGGCGGCGAGGCCAGGTGTTCGCGATGATGTTTACTGTGACAACTGATATTTTTCATCGCAGCGTAACTGTGACCACGCAGGATTGTCACTTACCTCCGTTACTGGTTCCTGCCCTTGTTCCTGATCTAATATGGTAGGCACGGCGTCAATCTTCAGCCGCTTCCGTTTCTGCCGTAGCCCGAGCCGAACTTGCAATACATCTTCATCAAAATAGGCGTCGTCGGCGAAATGACAGGAACCGACGCGTGAAACATTCAATCCTTGGGCCACACCACAGTAGTGGCTGGCGGTCGCTGCCTCCCACTTTCGTTTCGTCTCGCCATTGCGAGGTCGGTGAAATGTAAGCTCGGAATTCTCGTTGTAAGTCTTTGTGCACCCGGGCACGTAGCACCGATTTCCTGACTGTGACATCGCACGTCAACGGCGTGAAATCCTAGGGCACACGCTGTGGTTCAAAGTACATCAAAGCAAACGCGACAAGACAACAAGGAAAAGGGTCAGACGCACGCTCAGACACACCCAGAACTCCGGCGGAAAGGAGCGCCTCCTGATGGTTGGTTTATCCGGGTGACGTCATCCAGTGTCGGCGCCTTGCGGGGATTGCCGTGCGCGCCGGAAGCGCGAACATTTAAAAATCGTTTCTGAGTCAACCAAGTGGATTTGTGCGGAGAAAATTTGCCGGCGTACATTATGAACGACAGGGAACGTGATCATAACAGTTCCGGAACACGCTTCCGGATGCGACTATCCCTTTAACGCTTTGCATCAACATGGCGTCGGAGGCCTGTTGACGTCTGGACGACAATAGAGCGCATCGAGGGAGGTCGTTCAGCCCTGACATCGCATGACGCGGTTCAAGTTGAGCTCCTCCTAATGACCAAACTCTCTCCATAAATGGGTCTGCGAAAATGGAGCCGCCAGCGCCATCAGAAGGGCGCCACGCCCGCCGTCCGTGATGTCGTTAGTCTGCGGAGTCTGCGCTATGCGCCTGTGACATCCAGAAAAGTGACAATCAGAAAAATCGTCTGCCATGATCCATTCGCGTCGTCAGCCCTGCGATGTGGCAGCTCTCCCGTTGGCTCTCCTCTACCAGTCACCCGATCAGCGATCAGCGGTAAGTCGACATAGTTAGTAAGTCGGCATAACCTGAAGGTGATGTTGACAAAACCGAAATTCGAGCGCGCGCCTGGCACTCCATCTCTGAGATTTAGTCATAAGTATCTTGCAGAGAATCATATTTTTGGTGGCGCAACCTAAAACAGCGGAAAATTAAAAACTAATATTGGGGATCCGTTTATTGCTCATTTAATAGCCGACAACGACGCCGTGAGCCCACAACGGCTATGCACTGAACGAAACGAAGAAATACATGAAGAGACCCAGAAAACAAATTAATCGAGCAAGACCCTACTGAATCCTGTCCGAACATGTTATTAATTTTGGCGCCGGTTGCTGCATTGCGACGGGTGTGGCCATGCAAAGGATATCAGGTGTGACATGGGCGGGTGCCATGACGAATGAACGAAGCTAGATCATCAGAAGCTAGATTCGGTGGAGGAGGGAGACCCTTCCCAGCATTTCCTGCTCTACTGGCCAACCAGCTGCTAGTGAGTTCGATACGTACGTCCCCAGTCCTGCTGCCCGCTCTACGGCAGTACGAGACATCATGATCTCACCTTTGTCATTACTGTCTGGCGATTATCGAAGACATGCCATTCGAGCTTGTCTTTTCTCTTTTTCCACATCACCGATCGTCCTGCGTCGAGGAAATTTTCACCGAAATCGGCCGTGTAGCGGCCACCGGGGCAAACCTGCACAGAATTAGCTTCCGTTTAGAAGAGGAGTGCTAACTAATGACCCGGCTGCCTAGATGCACTAACTGAGATTCGCTTCGGAATAGCGACACTCAGTTCCACTGGCGAGCAGGAGAAGCGAGGACAGGCCATGTTGTTTCAGACATTCCTTGATCTATCCGCTGTGACCTTGGAGCCTTCATGGCGGCCGTACCATGCAAGCGTTTTCTGCGGCTGTTATTAAAGCTCCAAGGACGAGGCGGGAAAGGGAAAAATATGTCGCCATTTTCCTGTACCAGGGGCACTGGTTTTCGCACCACTCAGGGCTCAGGAGACACCAAGCGGCGCTCACGATGCCATCAAGTAGCTTACCGAGGCATAGAGCTCACCTTGACAGCCTAGAGCTCACGTATAACAATACATAGATAATGTCGCAGCACACATTCCCCTAACCCAACCAGCACGAGCTGGAGCACGGCCTCCAGCGGCCAACATTGTTATGGTAACTCTCTCTCTCTCTCTCATCAGCTGGGGATGGCGCTGGTACGCAGCGGGCTGGGTACGGAGCCGGCTCGGAGCGGGCGCATGGTACGGGCTTGTTCGCGGAGACAAGGTGACATCCGTACTTGCCTGCGGAACTCGGTGTCGCTGCTCAGGTGACTCTAGCGCTGCTGCTAACCCTGTATTCACACGAGTCAGTTTTCTGCCGGCTGACGCTCAGGCGGCAGGGAACGTCACCGCTCTCTGGTGCCACGTGACCGGCGCTCTTCGCCACGTCACCACTTTCTGATCTCCGGAGCGGCAGTCGGAGGCAGCCGGATATCTTGTCCTCCCGGCACAGATTCTGACGACCGACGGCGTCTGCTGCCGGTAGGAGGAGAACGTAACGCAACGGATACTTATCGCGCTTGCTTTTTATTTCATCAGGATTGCTCTGCATGTGTCCCATACAACGACATTCACTGTACTATGGACAATTCTGAATTGGAACGCTAACGATACTTGGCTTTACCGCGTAAGTGGTGCAACGACACGCCGGCGCAGGAGCGTCGGAACAATTATGCAATGCATAGATAGATGCCTACAATGTAGTCTTGCATAGGAAGATTTTTCCGGCGAAACAGACACAGAATACAAAGCATGAATTTTATAATTGCGGAGATTTCTTTCGCTGGACAAACGTTGACTACACATAATCGTTCGCTTGCACCCTTCCAATACATGTATGAAAACATAATAATTGGAAGCTACTCTTCCTACGGAAAGGAAAATAAAAATTGATTTGATTTAATTTAATTAATTACTGACTACCTGTAGCTCGACATCACAGCGTCATCGCCAATCGATCACTTGTCGGCACGCTATTGCGCCTATATTGGTGCTCAGCATCGAGATACGCTTCATTTGTGGAAAATACAATCGAATGTGATGACCTTGATTCTTAAAATAATCCGACAGGGCGTTTGGGTCGTCCACACAGAGATTTGGGTTAATGCTGTTTTACATTCCATAGCGCTTCTTCGGAATCTATTCTTTGGCCCATATCTTGTCCCGTTTCTCACATGAATGCACTCTGCGTCATCCACAAGGAGCGCAAGTGCTATAAGTTTTCTTTCATTGGTCCATCCTACGCTAGACACAGACGAAATGCACAAGCGCGAATACAGAAGGGATCGGAAAACTGAGTCTCCGGGAAACTTGGGCTGCGTTCCAATACCCCGGTTAGTCGACTGCCTAGCGGTCTAACCGGAAGTGCCGCCATGTTAAGTCTCGTTCCAAATCTCGCCAGTCGGCTACCGCCTAGTGCGCATCGATGCAATCTAGTTATACGCCTGACCATCTGACAGCCGGGATGGAGACGCGCGTTGACGGTACCAGCGTGCCCGCTGTTTCTGCTGGCTTTAAATGTAAAGTTGCACATAGTGGTATATTTTTTAAAACTGCGCAGAGAGTTGCAACACATGTTTAGTTGTGAAGGTGACAGTCTATGCACGATGTCCTACAAACTTAGCGCATTAGAGTCCTGCTGCGCTTGCGCCTTACGCATTTCTTGCGTGAGCAACGAGATGGCGCCACAGGCGCCTCGGCTAGGCAAGCCTGTTCCAATAGTGAGAAGGTCTACTCAGCTGCCTAGTCAGGCGGCTTTGCGGGCGCGAGGTATTGGAACGCAGCCTTACTCGTGCGAATGCTAGAGAACGAGCGGGCGTCTTCAGACGCGTAGTGACCTTGTTTATCTCGGATCTCCTCTCACTGCTTCCCGACTTGCTGCTGGCAGAAAACTGACTCGTGTGAACACAGGGTTAAGAAGGGGTCGCCGTTGTCTGACTGGTCTCAACGAAAGCCTGAGGTCGGCGACACTGTACATGGTGGACGAGTGCAGCTATTAACTTGTATAGCGTTGTTTTGCTGATAACCGGCACACTCTTAGAACATAAATTCTCAAACACATAACTCGCTGAAGGCCAACCAGTGCGCAGAATGACACTGCATGACCACTCCTGAAATCTAGAGGGCATGAGGCCAACAACTTCAAAGCGGCCTCGGTAACACAACCACCGCCACCTGCATCTCTTTTAATATCGAACGTGTGCCGAGAGATGCGGAAAAAAGCCTTTGGCACAAGATAGTGGTAGGTTATGTGTGAGTAATCACAACATAATGCTGTAATTGTTCACATGGTGACGCTTTCGGAAAACTGGGTGCATGTATTTATAGGATCGTCTAAGTATCATCAGCGATTCCAACCCCATCTGGACTAAAAGCCTCCTCCCCTTCATTTCCCACATGCTTACATATACCGTCAGCAGTCAACCACCGCAGACGATTGAAAGTGAACTCTGAAATAAACAGTTCACTGGAATTATCGCACAACGCGCTCTGCAGTGAGCACAATTCAGAGAGGGCATCGCTGTCCCTCCTGGCTTGTTGAAAATGGGAGACGTACGCCCTTTTTTATGCAGTTACGTGAATTGCACGAAAGAGGTGGTGTCTTACTCGGGGTTGGCCATACAGGGGTGGTCATCGTCATCACTATACATGACATTCTCGGGCAAAAATAAACCCACCCCCGCCACAATTTCCGGTGTCACGAAGACTTTCAGTCCTTCCGCGACTAAGGACGCTCGGAAGCAGCCGGCATCTTTCGCTTCCCTGCTTCGTTGAAAACGGGAGGCGTACGCCCCTTTGTGGCGATTAGAATTGCCACAAAAGGCGTGTAGGACCCTCTCTCTCTCCTGAAGTCAGAAGCGATAACTGTATCAATCGCCACAGTGGTTGGCGCAGACTGTTTGCTGTGAAACCGGATGTCGTTTTGCCACCAAACCGGAAGCGGTGAAAATGACATGTAGAGCAAAAAAATAAAATAAAATAGTAATAGTATAATAAATAAATAAAAATAAAATACAATCGAAAAGAAAAAAAAAAAAGTAGGACGCATACGCCACTCTCTCCTAAAACCAAGTTCTGTTTCTGGAGTGTGCAGAAAGCCTGTGGCTGCACGGAGCTGACCCACGTCACCATGGATACGCCAAGTGAAATGGTATCCGACTGCAAGAAGACGTAATGAGTCCGTGACTTGTATTGGCAACCAGGGTTGAGTTCCTCGCCACTACTTAGGCTTGCGAGCTGGCGTTTCCTCCGCCCTCGTCAGCGCTACGCCAGAGGCTGTACAGTGACCAATCGCCTTGTTGAGGGGGGGGGGGGGGGAGGGTAGTGGTTTCGACTGCAGACTCAGCTGCAACCGACTACATGGTTTTCGTTGTTTTCTTTTTAGAATGCATTGTTGAGCGGGAGCGACTTGTGCACTGTTATCGGCCAAGGAACCGGAAACGCCAACTTCGACGAATACGTAAAGGGAAAGGCAAAGTACAAGAGCGGGAGATGGGTATGTCAAGGGATGTGCCTGAAGTAGGCACGGAACTGATGGAGAATTGGACTGGTCGTACCCCTACGTGGTTGGCGTATCGTTGCTTTACGGTGACTCAATCGCCGCCGCTGCGACCAATTGTCGGGCTGCACGTTAGCGTGTGCCGTCGCTAATCGCTGAGCCGCACGAGAGCGCCTGCAGACAGAGCCGTTTATAGAGAGAGTCTTGCCATTGGGAGGAGCCAAACTCTGAGCGCGTCATGCGATGTCAAAGTCGAACGACGTTCCTCGCCGTGCTCTATTGTTACCCCGTCGTCAGCCACCTGCAGATGCCATTTTGATGCGGAGCATTGTTTACGATGCAAGGAGGGAATTCACGTGCGTACTTTGTCCTTGAATTCTCTCAGTTTGGCAACAGAGCCCCCGTTATCAGAGGCAGCCGCGGACCATAAGGGCCGGGTCCCATAGCTTTATGCGAGCAGCAGCAGCAAAGCAGCAGCGGTGCGGCAGCAGCAACACGGAAACATGGCAGCAGAGCAGCTTTCTGCTGCCGCTGCTCTGCTGCTGGAGGCGTCCCATAGCTTCGTTTTGAATTAGCGGCAGCAGCGGCTTAGGAAACACAAAACGTGTTGGCAACTGTGTCATTGTTTACATTTCGCACATTCCGAAGGCGTACGCAGCGGCTAAGCCTTTTAGTGCACACACCTAGGAACGCAATCCTAGGTGAAAGGCGTTTGTGTGAGAGATATATTGTGGATTTGGAGCTCATAAGTGAACTTTGAGATGAGTGTGGTGGTGGTCTGAGCCTCGTATTACCTGATTGACTCTTCGTTGATGTGTAGTCAGTTTCATGACATTCAACGTAGGTTCGTCCTACTGCTGTGCAGAACAGTCCTTGCTGTGTTGTGTGGAGATTCTTCTACGGGATTTTGTCGTATAAATATTGCCTCGTTACTATAGCGTACGTTGCTCTTAGTGAAATAAAATTGTCTAACGAAAACAAAGGCCCCTTCTGCTAGTACTCACTGCTTTCTGCCTGTTTTCACAAGGAATGGGTTCATTATCTATCTCTATCGAACCTTTTTTTGTTGTCTGAACGTTGTCTATCTTCATCTAACCCTTTTCAAGGGTCAGTTTCATTTACAACCACCTAGCAAGGTCTTGGAATACAGACCACAAGAAATTTGTTCGGTTTGGTTTTCACACGGCATGAACGTGAAAGTGCTTGTACGTTATCAGGTAACGGGTTTTGAGGTACTTTACAGAAAACAAGCGAACATGTAGCTACAACTGGTACACAACGTATGTATCACGTATGTTCGGTCGAACACTTTATTGAACTTTATGAACTGAATTATGTCCTGAACGCGCACTTCACGCAGTCCCGATGATTGAACACTCGCTCCAAACTACTGGCAATCACAAGCGTATCCAGGTCTTCAGAATCAAATCACAGAACAACCAGAAACAAACCTTCTGCCGTCACTCACCGCCCTGCTAACCCTAAACACCGTCGAACGAAAACAATACCAACCAGCCTCCTGATTGGCATTCGAGACCAGCTGCTCAGGCTGCAGAGCAACAGGGCAGCACAGCAACCAAAAATTCGGATACGAGAGCAGCAGGGAATTTCTGCAGCTCGGCAGCGCTGCTGCTCTCGCCCAGTGCTATGGGACCGCTCGTGTCGCTGCAGCTCTGCTGCTCCGCTGCTGTTGCTCTGCTGCTGCTGCTCAAATGGGACCTCTAGGCTATGGGACCCCGCCTTAAGCCGTTTATTCCTGTATTCAGCGCGACCAGCTGGCGGACAGCAACAAGATGGCGCGCACCAGATTGCTGAAAAGAGGATTTTGCTTGGATTCAGTATTTTCGGGCGTCTCAACGAGGACTGTGACGGCGAGGACTGAGGCTCCACCCATGATGCGGCAAAAGATTTGAGTATGGTTAAACTCTCACTATAAATGGCTCTACGTGCAGAATAAAGCATTCTGTTCGACATCATCGTCCATTGCCTATGTGTCCGCGATCTTCGCGAAAATATTGCATGGAACATCTAATACAGGTTCAGACTGGTGAGGCATATGTCAGGATATGGCGCGATGCATAGCCTACTTGGATTGCGTACACGTTTATCCGCAGCAAGATGGGTGCAACCGTTCTTGATGACCTGCTGTTTTTGCGCACAAGCGCTGATTTTTAAGAGTGATACGTGTCTTCGTGTTTTTTTCTGTTTCGTCCGTGAGTTGTAATCCAAAAGGGTATTCGGAAAAATATGTGCAATAAAGTCTTCATTGTGTGTGCCGAATATTGATTGCAATGCGGCTTTGCACACACAGTAGTGGTGGTGTGATGATAAAAGACATGGCGCCAGATCTTTCTGTCTCAGACACAGAATCGCTACCAAAATAGGTACCGAAATTATACCCTAAACTGAAACCGAAACGCACTTTTGTTGGAGATACGGAAACGGAAACCGCTATTCGTCCGGCCACGGAAACAAACGAAAAGCCGAGCAGTTCAGGTACCTGAAACATAATCGGAAACAATTGTTTTCGGTTGTCAACCCTGGTATTAATACATAATATTCAATCAATTCAAAATATTTTCCCTAGCGGCAGTATCCCGGTATGTTTGCGCAGCGGGTCGTCAACAGCGATGCCTTCCTTATTTAAGAGGACATCATGATGTATTTCCAACGCATAAGTCAAACATCGAACTGATTTTCGTTGTTCAATCCCTGCTCCAAACGGCTACAATCACAGAGAGGAGGGCTGGTGTGCAGACTTTTACGTATCTTGAGTACGTACTCAAAATACAGTAGCTTAAATACTACTACTACGAAGTTCTGGATCAGAACATAACACCAAAGTTTACTTGAGTTCACCAAACATTACTTGACACAGATTTCAGCAACTTTCAGTCAAGATGCTGCATTAATCCACCGAATGCGCCTCGATGTGGCCTCTACAGCTAAGTGGCGTTACCGCTTGAGACAAGTTGACTCTCCCACCTGCTGCCACTGTGGTGTGCTTGAGGATCTGGAGCATATTCTTCATTGCTCCCACTACCAACCTTCCCGAACCACACTCTCCGAGTCTCTTCTTCAGCTGGACTCTCGCCCCTTCTCTCTATCGAAATTGCTTGGTCCCTGGCCTAATCCAGCCCAGCAACGCTCAAAGCTCTTCTGACATTTCTGGACACCATCGGACTTCGATCGTTATTGTGAAGGGGCTCGTTATTTTATTCCCCACATTCCCACCAGCAATGGGGTAGAGTATCGCCTGTGGCGATGAACCTCCCCACTCTCCTCCCCCCCTCCTCTGTTGTTGTTGGACACAAACCTTGCAAATAAAATACATGCTTAGGTATGCCGGATGATGTTCAGTTGTATGGTCACGTTCAGAATACGCGTTTCAGTTACTGCTAACACTAACCCTTTCGGCCATGGCGTCGTCAAAATCGGACAGGCCAGAAAAAGTGCGCGTGCGGCTCCGAAACAGAACCGAAACCACTGGAACCGACATAGAACTGTATGTTGGACATCCCACGCGTCGACAGCATGAATTTTTCGTTAGTCGCGTGCCGAGACGAAGACGAAGCGCTAAACATGGCGGAGCAGGGCCGTGGTTATGAACGCGGAATGGGTGAACTTTGTCATTTATTGTGGCTTTCTCTACAGGGTAACGACATTGATCTTTTTCTATGACATAAAGCGAGACCTAGGAAACACCACTGCATTGAGAAACTGATCGGTGCGCGCTTTCATTTTGCATTCCGGGGTGTTAACCACTTGAGCGATTTTGACACCATCAGGGCTCAGTGATTGTGCAAATAGGGCGCGTATGTCGAAAGTTCACGCAGCACTTGTCCCATAACTTGCGATCATCTTCTTCATTTTGGTACTTCCTCATGATTTTCAAATAGTTGCCTTCTAGACCATCATTCGGGGGGGGGGGGGGGGAGGAGCTCTTTCTCGAAGGACGTACATGAGGAGGAGGGGTACGGACATGCCTGATTGCTGGATTAGGTCGGAGCGAGGCGAGTGGACGATCGAGCAAAGATAAAGCAGCGAAGGCACCGAAAAGTGCACAGAAGTGTACGAGGGCACACGTAGTGAACCATCGTGATAATGAAAAGAAATGTGCGCCAGTATCACACCAGTATCACACCTCTTCTCAGCTGACAGCTTGCAACCATCTACAAGAGTGACGCACCATATCGATGCATTTGTTTTCGGCGCGCATACCAAAAAGCGGGAAGGGAGTTGCCTCAGGACCTGTCCTGAGGCAACTCCCTTCCTACGTTCTACCGGTTCGCTGGATTTCTACCCATCTACATACCAAAAAGCGTGTTGCTCATGGAATAAATTACCCAATGTTCGGTACAAGTTTTTTGCAAGACCCTCATGCTTGAGATCCTGGATAAACCACAGCACCCTGCTGTCTCTTCTGGGAAGAATACGTTACACAATGTCGGTGGAGCAAGCCTGACAAATACTATGCAATATCCATATTGCCCAGTTGTCGTGAGTATATAAGTGCAGCATAGAAAGCGTCGACAGAAATCCTAATCGTTGTAGGTAAACCCTACGAAAAGGACGCAATCAAGTAAACCCTACGAAAACCTTTGATTTCGTACCAGTGTCCTCAAATATGTATCACGTGAAGACGGTTTAGACTTCATATGTCCATGCTGCTTGTATTCGAATACCATCGTCATTAAACACGCGTTCAGTCAGTCCTGCCATTCACTAGATCGCAGCCTTAGTCTCCCATATGCCTCCGCAATCAACAACCATTGAGCCCTGGTGTCCTGTTTTGACGACACGTAGCCATTTTACACAATAACTATGAACTGAATATTGTTTTGATGTAAGCATACTATATGGGTGCACAGTAGTAACAAAAAGTAAATTTTAAAAAATCTGGCCCAAAATAAATAATTCCAGGGCCGAAAGGGCTAAAGTATCTTCAAGAGTAGATTAAACGCAAAGCCGATAGCGTACGACGTACTAAAACTATCCAATGGATTACGCTGTCATTCGCAAATTTCAAAGTGAAGTTAGGTCACTGAGGCTAACGGACGGCGAAGGTGTTGGTTAAGTTCATTCGCGACTTCTTGTTCCCAGTGCTAGATCTGAGCGTGCCGTATCTACATGTGTTCTATGTGGCCCGCCTGCGGCTATGCTGTGAGCACGCCCATGAACATTTAACGCCACCCCACGCTGCGCGGACGAAGGCAGGGCAACAGCGAACCTGCGCAGCTACGACATGGCGAGGAATGCGCCTCCGGTCTTTGGAGTAGATTAGTTTGCGGTTCGACGTAGGCGCTACATACAGATTTCAACTCAATACGTAGTATTTTGACGGCACAAAACAGACTGGTATGACGCAGCTGGAGGGTTAGACAGAAAACATCGGAATTTTTCCAGACGGATGTGGGCACAATTCGCAGCCAATTCGGCAGATGATGTATAATAACCCTCTCTTCCTCCCCCTCACCGTCCTCCACTCATTCCTGCTGTCCGGTCTCTCGACGTCTGCACGCCGCTTAGAATCGAAAAGAAATACAAACACTGTTCTTCTTCTGCACCTCACAGGGTTTTTTCCAAGAAAGGTGTTGCATATATAGCGGAGTGCCAAGACTTACCCGTGAATACGCGTCCAAGTTGAAACCCATTGTGCATTGGTCACCCATGGCGCTAAGGCTCTTGTGTGCGTTATAGCTTAGTCTTCCACACACAGTCAATGAGAGCATTTCTACCGTTCTGCTGGGTAGGGTGATGTTCTCTCGGAATTTTAATGCACCCACCTGAAAGAACGAGGAGTTGGTGTGTAACATCCTGCATGTAACGATGGCGTATGCGGTATGCCTGACCGGAAATCACGGGGTTCTAGGTTAAGGTCTTAATTGGCGTCAGCAACTGACAAGCAACTGACGTCGTGTGTTCGTGCTGTCCCTCTGTGTGCCCAGGCTCGGGCTTTTACATTATGGGGCGTCAGCACGTTTTCCTGAGCTATTTGAATTTCAGAGGCATGTTGCAGCCGGGTAATAAACAATGCTGGGGACCTTGCACAACTGTATCTTCTCAAATTGAAATCTCACTTAGCGATGTCGATATAACTGCATGATGCACATGCGCAGCATCTTAAAGAGACTGCAAAGTGAATTGTAAATCCATAGCTTATTACTTGGATGCCTGAGATACACCCAGGCTCTGCTATGCATTGAGTTTTTTTCTTTTTTTCTTTTTAACAATGGAATTTCAAAGATTGTTGCGCCAGGCAAAGCTTGCGGACTTCAAGGCGCAACAACCATGATGAGACGACACGCCCACCATCTCTTGACGAGGCAAGCAACTATACTGGCCGTTTGCCAGGCCGGCCAGGTCGCGGTGATCGCGGCTGCAATAGGTGCTTCAGTGATGCAACCGAAAGTGTGTCGGAACTCGTGCGAGTAGTTCACGCTTCCTCAATGTCGCATCTTCCCCATTTGAGTGCCCGAGAGCTTTGTGGCGGCCCGTGGACGACGTCGAAGCCACTAAGCCCGGGTCGCCAGAAGAAGCTGCAGTCCTGGCTGGCAGCGTCCTAGCTTTAGCCCACGAACGTCTGCCCCCTCGGATGTTCCGCTAATGCCGGTCAGGACTGAAGCTTCGTCTGGTGACGCGTGTCCGTAGCACGGTTGATAAAAAAAGAAAAAAAGTGAAAAAGAAAAAGAAAAGAAATCACGATAACAAAATCAGATTTCATTCGAAATCGATTTTTTTCCCCATTTAAATCATCCTTGAATATAGTCCAAAGGCCGGGGGTGTCATGTATTTATTGGTAAAAACGCAAACCGGCACTACAACATCAGAAACAAGTAAAAGCTTGACGTTTCGGTAACAGTACTGCTCCCATCATCAGAAGCAAGTGTCTTGGCTGAATTGCTTACTTATCCACGGCATATCTAAAGTGGTAGCGAAAACAAGCGAAAATACTAAATCAGACCCATCGGCAAGGCTACCATGATGAGGCGCAAGCGACCATGAGTGTTGGTAGTAAAGGTACGATCGTAAAAAAAAAAAATTTACAGCATGGGCATGGCTTGTGTGTGTACTAATAGGTAATTTATAATTTCAATGTAGAATAAACTTTCTGTTGTCCCACTTGTGCACATACAGGGTACGTTAAAAAAAAAACGGCTCATTGCATCACAACGAAATCAACTCCATAGTATTACTAGTAGCCCAAAGTGTTTCAGAGTATTTTTGTACCGCAATTAACTAATTAATTAGTGGATATTAATTTTCAAACTGTCTAATTACCTGGATTACAGCAAAGATGTCAATTGTGAGGTTGTAGGCGCTGCCATGACAAAACCAATTCAGTTGGTTTTCATATATCTAGCTCTAACGACTTGTTTTTTCCCAGGTCTCCAGAAATGCGCCCGGATTTTCGAAACTTGCTCGGAGCATGTTTCCGACGCGCAAAAAGAGCGCTCGATGGCAGCGCCCTCCCACGTCCACTTGATGAACATGGAGATATGCGATCCATGCCGTCTACACTCTTATCTGTCACCCTTGCATAGTGCTGTATCTGCTCGACGATCAGAGGGCACAGCGACGATGACAACGCGGCGCATTATCTTTTTATTGTTTGTTTGATTTCCTCCTCTTTTTTTCTTATTTCGCCGTGAAACAACTGAAAGTACGCAACAGGGAAGGCTGTCTTGTCTGTGACTTGCCATTTGGTCACATGCCTTATCTGGCATTGAGAAAGCATTCTTATAAATACTCATGGACCCTTTGAACAGGCATTGTCTTCGTTTCTTATAGTATGAGACTCTTCCCACAAGCATGAACGACCTTCCTCCACTGCAAACATGGCGCATGACACGAGTGCCCTTCGGTGCAAAAATTCTCTGTACAATATCTCAGAGATCCGAGTCACCAGACCGTAAGAGGACAAATGTTTATGAACCGAACTGGGTAAACTAACGAATACAAAAGGAAGAACAATCCGCGCTAGCCCGTGCCCCACTGACTCATGCCGCCCCCGCTGCCGCTTCGCCTTTTTCCAACATAGTCCGGGGCCGGCCTGGTCCAGGACGAAGGATGTTGAAGATGATGGCCAGTTCTAGAGCTCCAGCTAGTGGAGGTGCTGGACAGGACGTCGGATAAACGTTCCGTCCGGTAGCCTGACGCTGCATGGTCGCACGAGGCCGTCCCGACCAGGGAAAAGTGCCACAACCCGAACAAGTTGCCAGGTGACTCTCGAAGCACTGGGCAAGGAGGTGAAGACAGGAGTACTAAGTCGTTAACAGAAGGTGTGTTCGATACCGTACACTGCAGGCGATGAGCTGAGGGAAGCTCAGCGATGTACTCCGTTTGCCACCTGGTCCACAGCTCTTGCAGAATGGCTTGCCTCCTCCTCTTGCACGGTGCTGGCATCAGGCAGAACTGTCAGCCGCCTTCCGACAAGGAAATGTGCGGGAGTGGAGGAAGGTCGTCCATGCTTGTGGGAAGAGTCTCATATCAAAAGAAACGAAGGCCGCCAGCAGCTGTCGTGAGGAGCCGGAACAAGTTGTTGCGAACTTGTTTTCGCTTTTCCTTGATTTTAAAGTAATCGCAAGAACGGCAAAGACAGCCAAGTAAAAGGTGCGAGGAACTGTTGCTTTTTCTTCTACTGAATATCCGGTGGTACGAAGAATGTTCCTTTGGTGTGTAGACACGTCGGCAATTAAACATTGCGATTTGTTTTGGGGTCTCGTTTCGTTCGACTGGTATGTCTGCTTCTCCACACAAGTCATACAAAACTATCGAGAGTGTAAAAGCTATTATTTATTTATTGATTATTTTCTTGATTGATAGTTTTCCGATACGATAATTAACTATCGATAGTACTCTTTTTTTCTCTCTTTTTACTATCGATAACCAGATTTGGTTCTCACTATTGGTCTCAGTGCACAGTGACAACGTAAGCAGAATCACGTGCGACATAAGTGCATTCGGTTTCGTCGTAACGTACGAGTTCGATGCACTGCAAGCAGCGAAAAGGAGGCTCACCATGAAATCGTACGCAGTCATTAGACTTCGATGCCTGTCAATCCAACGCTTATCCCGTATCCCGTGTATCCCGTGACCTTGCGGTTGGTTCGAACGGCACGTAGCGTTGCAGTGTAAGCTGATCTGAACTGTATTGTAAAACTTGTACGAGTGACGCTTTGTCTTTCACGATTTTCTGCTCCCCAATAGTTTACGAATAGTTGACGATCGATGGTTTCCTTACTATTGACGGTGCTATCGATAGTTTTCTCACTATCGATAGTTCGATTCTCATACGTGTACCGACAGTATTTTTGCACCACTAGTCGGAACTTGACCTTCGAGGAGCAGTGTTGCCGATACTTTCGCGTCGCACAAACCAACATATCACTTCCTGTAATGTCGCGACCTTCCTTCTGCGACGAATCTTGCATTTAGTACACGACAGCCGGTAGGCGTTCGGAGAGTCCTTGGAGGGGTGTACTTACGAACGTTGGTTGTTCTCCAACCACTGCTTCGTCCCACAGCGAAGCACCAGTGACTCTGCACTTGGGCGAATCTGGGTAATTTGCAAAATAAGTTGTTTGGAACAGCACGATGTCCGGCTGAGTGCTCCTGCGTCAGAAAACGTTCTATACATATGTGTTGGCACGGGCCTTCTCGTTGACCGACAAGTGCTAATGGCGGGAAATGTAGAACGCCCAGGCACCTTGAAATGCTCAATATGTTGTGTCTCCATATCTCTCCATATAGAGCTATACCGGGTGTTTCACGAAGGTCCCCCGCCAAATAATTCGTGAACAGGTGACGCCCTCGAAGAACTTTCGTTTTTGAAAGGATACTTGGGACATCGACCATGAACGGAGTAGGAAAAGGCTCATTATCATACGCTGACTAAATAAATAAACATTCGAACTTTCAAATTTCACTTCGCACGACTACGAAACATCCGTTTTTACGTATCGGGGCCTTCAGCAAAAAAATGTATTCCAAGAAAGAAAAAAAAAAAAAGAAAACGCGTTAGCACTGTTTTTGTCTAGCAATTAATCGGTTTCGGATTACATATATATCTAGCGCGGAGCAGCGCACCAGGGTGCTCTTTGGATCAGCTATCGGGGTCAATTTCGTGTTCATCCGCCTGGTTGGCACACGGGGGTGACGGAAGATAAGGAGCAGCCGTAAGACCGCAGGAGACGCTTTTTTTTTGTTTCTCACCAACATCGCCAACAATTTGGTGTTCCTTCTCGTTCTCCATCCAACCTCTGTACCCAACTAGTACATAGCGTTCGCGGGGCATTCGTCATAATCCACGCTATCTCGCCTACGGAACGACAGAACCTCCAGTGCTGTATACCAGTGGCTTTCAGAAGGAATACCAAAGCGTCTCTTGCGGCTGTTCGCAGTCTTCCGTCACCCCCATGTGTGAACCAGGCGCACGAAATTGAACACGAAATTGACAGCCTGATAGCTGATCCAAAGAGCGCATTGCTGCACCGCTCCGCGCAAGAAATATGTAAACCGAAACCGATTAATTACTCGGACAAATCACTAAGTGTTGACGCGTTTCTTTTTTCCTTTCGCTGGAGGCTCCGATGCGTAAACAAAGGTTCTGTAATCGTGCGAAGTAAAATTTAAACGTGTTTATTTAGTCAGTGAGCGTATGCAAGTGAGCCGCTCACTGCGCACTCCATGGCCGATGTCGCAAGGATACTTACCAAAACGAAAGTGCATCGATGGCACCACCTGTTCACGAATTATTCAGCCGTTAGCCCTTCGTGAGACTCCCGTGACTATTTCCATATATTACATAGCCAGTAGAACATTGTGGTACGGACACGCAGCTGACGCGTTAATAGCAAACCCAACAAGGAGCTATCAAATCCTGTATATAGAACTCACAAGCATTGTTGAACGTTGTTGTAGGCATCGTTTAGTATGGGTTCCGATAACAATCGGATGGGGAAATTATAGATCCCAATCAAGAGACCACTTTACGTTCTTCATGGTGTATGACCTTGTTAGCGCACCTGCGATCTGTTGCAGGCTGCCTTATTGAGTGACGGCGCGCCACTTACGTTATGACTTTATTAAATGCTGCCACCATTTTTGCGTCGAAGTTCTCGTGGTAGAGCAAAGCTGCACCGTAGAACAGGAAGCACGGTATATTCGTACCGTTCGTCGCTTCGCGTTGGACAGAGCGCAGTTCCTGGACAGAACATGAAAGGAAATGTACTTAGCAGGCGGTGCCTGGGTATCCGACGATTATTTCTTTCCGACATGTGGCGCTTGAGCGTGTTCTCTCTCTGTCAGAACGTTCCTCAATCACCTTCGGGCAACATTACTCATCTGACGTATGTAACGCTTTACAATGTTGTAGGAACGTTACACAACTGTTGTGTAAATGCGGCGTTGCGTTCTATAGATATGACTGTCACACTGTCATAATGTAGCAGAAACGTTACCCAAATGGTGTCTCGCGTTGAAGAATATTGCTATAACAGTATCACAATATTGTGGAAACAACGGAAATGACACCTCAATATTGTATTTGTGTTGGGGTAACATGCTTCTAGGACTGTCACAACGCCGCCAACAGATTTTCAAGAGGACATTAGCCACGTTTTTGCAACGTTTGAGTAAAACATTACCACAACGTTCCGGCAACAAATTGTGCTACTAGGGGATATAGTGTTTCAAGCAGAAGCTACGTCCAGTACAACCTGCTGACGTGTTTGCATATACACGAACTTAACGAATAGCTAGTCAGTGTCAGTATACATTAGCTATTCCGGTTCGTGCGCATCCCGTACGGAAATTCCGGAATCCGGAACGAATCAGGTTATCTGAATCATGTCTGATTCCGGTCTGAATTCAAAATTGGGCGGGAATGTCAATCAGGATTTATTCAGAAATGGGGCATCAGGAATCAATCCGGTTTTGCAACCAATTCCTGAACCAAACCTGAACACAACCAGAGTGATCGCGTACAGGGCCTGAATATTTTCAGACATGCGCCGGATAGGTTCCTCCATGCTTACTGAATAGCCTGAATAAGAATTGACTGTAGCCGGATATGATTCTGAATGATCACTGATTAAAATCGGACTACATCCAGACAGAATCCAGAATGACTACTGAATGGCCTGAATAAAAACTGGTTGCAGCCGGATATGATCCTGAACGATCACTGAATAAAATCGGACTACATCAAGATAGAATCCTGAATGATTACTGAATGGCCTGAATAAAAACGGATTGTTGCCATATATGATCCTGAATGATCACTGAATCTATGCGCGACGAAAACTGGCGCGAATGCGCTTTACGCGCGCGCATTATACTTTACATAGTACACCATAAAGGTAGTGCATGCAGAGTACAGAGGAACGAAACACAACCTACTGGCGTTACTCTACGACTTTATTATCGTACTGAGATGCACAAATGTGACAAGATTTCATATCTGAAGTGCTCATGTCATGGGTGTTCATATCAGTGCATGTGTGCGAAGAATAAGTGTGACACTGCACCGGATAAGGTATTTATATAAGGTAAGGATATAAGATATTTCTGTAATGCAGGTGCCATCCCCACTTGACGTAAGTGCATGGAGCACATCACAGGGATGTAACATTTCCGTGAGCTGCAGTGAAACGGTAAGGCTCTCCAGGATTCTTCCCTCATGGACACAGGCATATAGAAGAGCTTCATTTGAAACGAAAACCATTTCTAGACCCTTTCAAGCGCTGAAAAATAGCAGCTTTTGAAGCGAATACAGTGGCAGGAACGTGCTCACCGAAGAGACCAAAGAAAGATCAGGGCCTGGGAAGAGCAGAAAGAGATCTTCCATGAGCATCTCTCAGAAAAGGAGTAATCGAACCAAATCATTTTGATAAAATGAAAGTTTCGAATTCTATGAAGATATTCCTTCATGCGACAGCAGTGGCCCTGTGTACATGGTATAGACAAGCATGAATAGCCATAACACGTCTCGACAACAGCATGGTTCATCGAACAAGTGAACCATTGGTTTGACCTCATGTGTAGTCGCCATCCCGTTATGGCTATGAGCAACCACAACATCGACAAGCACAGCGAGGCAGTAGCTTGCCCTCGAGAAATTCATGATTTTTTTTTTTTTTTCACGTGCGAAGATCGGAAATGGGCACTTCAAACCATGTCAGCGCGGGGTGCTCCTTTCTAACACGTCCATTCTCCAGCTACAAAAGCACCTCCTTGGAGATTTGAAGTTTGACTACGTCCTCACTTCAAGGTTCGCACAGGACAGCCTGGAAAACTTTTGATCAACCATTCGTCTAAGAGACCTCATCCCAACTCCACTTGAACTTAAAATGGCACTGAGGATTATCACCATATCGCAATACCTCAAAGTGTCCGCCACCGGATCCTACGAAGTGTATGACGGAGCGTTCTTTCTTGCTGATTTTGACACCATGAAGCAGAATGCACAAACCTTACCCGACATTGACACCGACAACCTGACCCTGACCTACGGAATGCATCACCTCACCCAATCAGAACACAGTGCCTTCTACTTACAGTGGGCACATCGTGAACAGTGCCGAAGTGTTCTAACTACAACGAATGCGACTTGAGCTGCAAGTGTTTTCACTACAAGCAAGTGCTACACACCTGGAGCTCTTTCTTTTTTTGATTCCGTGTTAGCGCCGCGAAGCAACTGTGGCTATGAGCGGCGTACAGACGTGGACAGATGGGGAGAGGACAGCACAAAGGAGAGGGAGACGGGGGGGGGGTTAGTGTGCGTCCTGGGCCGACTTCAAGAGGAACTGTGCCGATGTTCGTCTGGAAAGTCTTCGGAAAACCCAGGAAAACCTCAGACAGCACAGCCGGTGACAGGATTCGAGCCTGTGTCATCACGACGTAGAATGATGCCACTAGCTATTGCAGCCAATAGAAACAAGCGTAGGGCGCGACTAAAACGTACCCTTTTTTAGGTTAAGTTGAACACGTGTATCCGCTCCGCGACCGAACGGTGTCTGCGTGCTGCGGATAAACGATGAACTGCTGTAGTGTGGATAGCTTCCTCGTGTCGTCTACTTTTACTAGTTTGTTCTGCGTTTAGTGCAGTATGTGAGCATTGGGGAACCGAACAGTACCGTACCATCGCGGCACAAGTAATCTTCCGGTGAATGCACACTCCGAACCTCGGCCGGCGTGTCATCCACACTGGTAAGGTGACGGTGTCGCCCCCTATATGGCGATCCCGCTGCGAATAGTTGGACAAACAACACCAGTCTGACAGAAGTACCTACTTCGCATGCGCCCGTATATGGGACAAACAACGAAAGAGGTAGTGGTCATTCCACGTAAGCTAAAAGTTCATAGTTGCTTTGGGCCAGTGCAAATGCTTTGGGCACTCCACGCTATACGGGGATATTCGTCGGAATTCCGAAATCGTCTTCGGAGTGAACGCTCAATGCAATGTCAGGAAACGAGCCGTAAAGCCACATGACTGGCATTCGGTTTCGGTTCCTGCTTCAGGGGTGTATCTAAGCGACGGTGACGAAGCCGCAAATGCGACAAGACCTGAGGTGCGATGCGATGATACTCGACGCTCAAGACCTCCACGGTAGACAAATGCCAAACTGCCAACCTATACAGCAAAGAGCACAACAAGCAAAGTGGCGCCAATGCGGTTCGACACCGTGCAGGCCATTTTCTGTCCTGTTTACCTGAAGCAAGCTGATGATGTCGGTGAGGTAGCTGACTCCGGTGTTGCTTTCGATTTCAGTGTCCAGGGTTCCGTAGTGCCTGAGCCCTTCTTTGAAATATTGAAGCATTGCGGCGTGTCCCTCAGGAGTTAAGAGTCTATTTGCCGTCGACGAATGCTCACTGTAAATCACGGTGAAAATTAGAAAAGAGGAAAGACAAGAAAAGAATAAACGACGTTCGTATTATTCGCCAAATATCCCACGTTCTTTTGGGGTTTAGGGATTGTTTGGCACAAGAAGCGTTCTGGAAGGCGCGAGAGTAAGAACCGAGACGAATACGATATTGACTTTTAGTAAATGGTACGCTATCACATTTGCCTACGTAAGGGATAGCATTGGTGATTCAGCTGACCGCGCGAAGCTCTTTGTGTTAGACGGGTACTCAGAACCACCAACGCCATCCCTTATCTACGGAAATGCGATAGCGTACGACGTACTAAAACCAATCACGCACGCGCACACGCAGTTTTTCAGGAATAGCATGCGTACGCTGGTAGGTTTTGCGGGAGCTACAGGAGGATCATAGCAAGTGTCACCTACCCCTTTGGAGTTCACGTTCCATTCGATAACATAGATAAGCGAAGTGTACTGAAAGAGCAGTGCACCACCAACTACTACAAAAGTAAATTCGTGCACCTTGTTTAATGGAGTGGATGCAGAACTGAGCGCCCTCTTGTAGCGCGCAGGAAAACCTGCGGAATTCCGCCATGTTCGAGGCGCCCTATACCTAACGAGGAGGAGAAGGTATGATGACACGTCACCGACGACGTTACAGGTGGAACTCTTTCTGGTTCGCCGGTCAGTGGGGGTCAGCGCCCTGTCCCTTTGCCGCCGTAAACCAGTTTTGCCAGTTCTCCCGGAGAATTGGGGATAGAAGGAGCGGCCCAATCATAAACGAGCCAGGAGAAAAGCTTTTTCAGAATCCCGAACAGCCGAGTAGCAGACGACAGCGAAGTAGCAGACAAGATTTCTCTGGACCAATCAGCAAGCGTACACCCTGTTGCGTCAGCTCGAGGTCCCAGGCAGGTCTCAGGCTGGTACTGCTCTCCGCCGCCGTTGCGTGCGGTCGCTTTTTGCGGCGTAATGAAATTCGATATCTGCCGTAATTATGACTCTGTGGTGTGAATTACTTCTCAGGGTGCATCTTACTGGCCTACTTCATCCTACCTCACAGTTTTATAGGAAGAAAACAGTGTTAAAAACGACTTCTGTGCTACTTTAAGAGTGCTTAAATGTCTGGACTCTTTATATTGGACTGAAAACACTAAGCGCAGTCATTTCGATTTTGGGCAAGGGCATTACGAGAACCTAGAGCAGCGCTGCCTTGTTATCCCATCCCAGGAGAAATTTAGACAGTTTTTTAGAGCCCATTTCAGAACTATAGTTAACACACTTGATACAACAGAAACATTTGGTATAAAAAGCTTATAGATTGCAATTGTTGCCATGAAACTCGCTATGATAATTATTGTTACGAGCTAGTATGATATCCGATTTTTCTCAGCTTGGTGAATCTGAGCTTTCGCAGTCGAGCAAACTACAAAACTGCCACGTTAGGTTTCACTGCATTTCATGTGACTGTTTACCAAACAGATAGTCCCCCTCAGGTATGCGCCTCACACTGTGCATAGTCTGAGGACACTTCATGCTCGGCTAACACGTCACGTAATATATACCATAGAGTCGCCTTCCACAGCTTTCCTGAGACAGAAGTGGCAACTAGCCGTCAAGGGAAAAGATAAGTTCAATGTTGACACAGCAAAGGTGCGTTCACGTCACTAGAAAAGAGACTGACTTTATCCCAAACATGTCATGTGGAAGATGGATTCTCTATGAATTTGCGGTGGCCGTCAGTCTTCTTCATTCAAAAAGCAGAAGCCTGAGAGAAAACCAGTTAAGGAACATGTAGTACTGATACGAAACTATCGCTGGCATACCTACACTATAGGGAGTTTTAGTGCATCGGAAGAATTCTACGAAAACGATACGATATCGAATAATCAAATAAGTTATCAAATCCAAGCTTAGCAATACGATGTCACTCGTTCCAACGAAAGAGATTGACTTATCAGATTTTCGAAACTGTTATCGTGAACACTTTCACTAAAACTCTACACTGTTACTGTTGCAAACTATTGATAGTTTCGCGATGAATAGAGAGTTATAGCTGCTAACCGTTACAGAGTCCCTGACGCAACTGCGCATGCGCGCGACATTTGACCGTTAGCCGGTGAGCGGAGCTGGGCTCCCGCTGCGCTGCCGCGCTGTCTGAGCGGAGCGAGACGGTCCACACAACCGGGTGTCAAGATGCCTGCCGCCGGAGGTGAGGACCAGGCGCGGCCCTCGTCGTTTGTTGCTGCTGCTGAGGGCGATGCGTCTCAGCAGCGGCTCCGGAAACGTTTTCGGATCGACGAGGATCCTGTAGGGCACTCGAAAAGTTCACAAATGAACCCGGGACTGACAACATCAAGCACAAATTTATTGTTTACAAGAAGCTTCCACCAAAGTCGACCCAGTCTTGGCTATTGGAAAGCCGACCGGTCTTTTTTAATATCCAGGTTTATTAAAGCAACGGCTTGGAATTATTTTCAAATAGTGAAAATTGTAATAATGAACAGTACCGCATTGCTTTCACTGGAAAAAAAGCTTAGCAAGTCACTTGCATTTGTTCTACTACTTCCCGTGTACAAAGGCAGGGAGCGCAGTTAGCGGTGCGAAACGGAAAACGGAATGATGACCCTGCTAGAGCCATTTTTCTTACCACCGCTCCGGTCGCGCTCAGTGGATCACCGAACGTCAAAACGGTCGCCTAAACCTCTCTATTGACCATCGATAATTGTTGCAATCGCAGTAAGCTTTTATTTTGTACCAAATGTTTCTGCTGTATACGGTGCACTATATAGTTCCCAAATGAACTCTACTAAGACCCGGTTTCATCAACGCTGGTTAATTTTCAACCGAGATCAAGCGTTGCTTAAATTGAAGTTAACGCTAAATTCTTTTTTGCAAACGAGTTGGTGACGTGATGAATGTTTCAGTAATAACAACGACCGTTTGTGAAGCACATTTAAGTGTTAAATTCAAGTTAAGGAGGGACCGTTGATCTCAGTTCAAGTATTAATCGGCGTTGCTGAAACCGGGCCTAAACCGTCTAAACATATCCTGGGACTCGATAACAGAACAGCGTTGCACTATAGGTTAACGTAATTCTCTCGGCCAAAATCGAAATGACCGCGCTCGAATGCTTCCAATGCAATAAGGCATACAGGTATTTGAAGCACTCTTTCCTTGCTTGAATTCTTTCCTGACCTCCTGGTCTCGCACGTGAATAATACGAATAATGGAACAACACATGTGTGAGGCATGACACGCAATAGAACTGCTGCACAGCACTCGGTAGGCCACGGTCGGGTATGGCGCCACAAACATTGCGGAATTTCGAAGGTTTGTGCGCGCTACAGGAGGGCGCTGGGTATTGCATTTCGTCTATAGTGTCTTGTGAGCCGTCATTGGAATTCGCCTGCCTACCTCGTGCGGATTAGTTTGCAGACAACCGCTGGGCTATGGTATATGAGTCCGATATACTAAAACGCTTTGTTTTGTTGTCCTTCGCATGCGTAGAGTATTAAGGCTGGTTCACACTGTTGCTTTTACGGTTGCGCTTGCGTGCTCCGTTAGCGCCCTGCGATTCCGACTCCGTAGCTCTGCCAGTCAATCAGATATGAGCAACGTGATGCCAGTCACTCAAAAAAAAATATATATATATATATTGAGTCTTAGTATAACGTACGCTGTCATGTGACACGTGGGTCAGGGCAATAACAAATTCTGAAGACACAAGATTAAGTTCGTAATAGTAATTATAAAGCTCCACTTCACCTCCACATAACGTCAAATCCCAGCTGGGTTCGATTGAAATCTTTGGTAGTGCGTCGGAAGGAGTCGAAGTAGTCTTTTTGTGAGTGTGTGTTGTAAAAGGTGTTGTCACTCTGCAATCCACCGCTGAAGACAACGATACTGCATAGGCCGTCAGGAATGAACAAGGCCTGGTCTTGCTTCTTGAATCCCATGGTGCACATCAGGATAGGACTGTTGTCGCGAAGCCATTCTGATTCAATGGACACGTCTGCTTCAGATGGGCTCGCTGAAATGTGCTAACGGGTCATAATTTATTTGGAATTAATCGGGATGATGGTTGACTAGGTGAGTGCTCCGGCAGAGATTCCTGAGGGAACAAAGCCACGAATGGGACATCCAACAGATATCGTGCTGGGAGATCGGGATATCCATGGGACATGATCATTTTGAGCATGCTTATCTACAGGACATCCTAAGGGCATCCAAGTGATAGCATTTCTCGAATTTTGTTGATATCCTGTAATAATCCTACAAGGATACCACGTGGATGTGTACGGGACTTTTGTGGAACATGTATGGAATGATTACTTAATTGATATTTGATTTTCATTAGGCAACTGCAAATTTTCAACGGTTTCGGTTTAATCAATGCAGCACCCTTAAAAGTGCGTGCCATCATGATAATTTCTGAATTTTAATTGTTCGTTTCTTGCATCCCTCACAACGAACAACGCTTCGTTTTACAAAATAAAGAAAATTGAAAATTATAAAAGCTTCCAGGACCACTAAGGGACCGGGTTATAATTACTGTGTTACATCCCTCCACTCGTGAGGAGTGTGCTCTGGCAGAGGTGCTATGTCTGCACCAGAGCCGTGTATGGAAAGGGAATTTGGCCATTAATGGGGACCTGCTTACTGTTGAAGCTCCACCTACTTTTTTTGCTGTCTAACCAATGGCTGATTCGTAATGCCCCGTGTGTATATATATATATGTTTACAATTTGATCGTGCACTCCCAGCCAAGTACAGCTGTTTCGTCCTACTTGGGACTCGTCAGCATGGCGTAGGGAAGTGACACGATCTTGGGGCGGCGCTAACAGTGCGTCTCGGCGAGACGTCAATGTTCCACGGTGACGGCGCCACCTGTGGAGGCCGCAGTGCAAGCTAGCAAGTACCTATACAAAGGCTATATAGCCGAAGCTCTGTAGCTGCACGTTGTATATGTACTTGCTAGCGCGGCCTCCACAGGTGGCGCCGTCACCGTGGAACATTGACGTCTCGCCGAGACGCACTGTTAGCGCCGACCCAAGATCGTGTCACTTCCCTACGCCAGGCTGACGAGTCCCAAGTAGGACGAAACAGCGGTACTTGGCAGGGAGTGGACGATCAAATTGTAAACATGTGCTCAACGTGCAGCTACAGAGCTTCGGCTATTTACCCTATTTACCCCGGCTATTTTTTGTATATATATATACTGGAAGAAAGGGGTTCGGGCGACCGCGAAATTAAATAGGTACTAACAAAATATGAGGCAGACAACGAAGATGTAGGAAGTAGAAAAAGGGGGAGTTATTTATTTACTAGTGGAAAGTTAAGGGGGAAGTCAACGTTGCGGCGGAAGCTCCGCCTTCGTCAGGACTGGATATATATATATATAACAGGATATATATATATATATACAGGGTGTCCACGCTAAGTGTGAACATATTTTTTAAAAATATATATAGCACTTTTTCCAAGATGAAATCAATTGCAATATAGCATATGCTGAAGGGGACTCCCTAGCAGGGCATTAGCAAAGTCCAAAGGCAATGTCTTAATTAACTTTCATTAATTAACTTTTTAATTATAAAAGCTACAAAGTTGTCCCAATGAGAACATCTGTTCCTTTCGGTCACCTGATATCGTAGCCGTTTTCAGAACAAAAATCCGTTCGATAGATCGTCCGCAAAAAATTCGTGAAGGAACGCCATTTTTTTCTTTATTTTATTCATTGCGCATCTCTAGAGACGCGTCTTTCCTTCGCCCCCAGTACGAGAGGATGAAAGAGCACACCATCGCCTCTTGCGTCCTGGAAAAAAGATTAAAAGAAAACAAAATGCAGCCCAAGATGAGGGCAGTCGCGATAGAGTCACCCGATAGATTTGTGTTTTTGTTTTGTTTCCGCAAGTTAAAGCTAATCATCGACGCATGAGGCGGCACTGTGCTCTTTCAGTCTCTTACACTGGGGGTAAAGGAAAGCCGCTTCTTTGAAGATGCGCAATAAACCAAATAAAGAAAAAAATGGCGTTCCTTCACGAATTTTTTGCGGACGATCTACCGAACGGATTTTTGTTCTGAAAACGGTTTTGGTATCTGGACTTTGAGTTGCAGCTGGCATCCAAGCCCTCGTAAAACGCTGGGACAAGTGCATTAGTGCAGCTGGAGATTATGTTAAAAATAAAAGTAATTTCTCGCCTGTAAGTTCATTTTACTTTTGCGAAAAATGAAAAGTCCCGGATTGACTTGAACAGCCCTCCTATATAAACGTCAGTTTGCGACGTGATCAGTGACAATAACTCCCTTTAGTGAAGCAGAGTTCCGCGCTTAATTTAAGTTACGGGGCCGTTGATCTCGGTTCAAACGTTAAGCGGCGCTGGCGAAACCGAACCATAGGGAATCAGTATTTTGGGGGTATATACAGGATCAAACGCGTAGACTACAATGACAAATTGCGTAAGACTCGCAGGACAGGTCGTGCAGGCGCAGTAGTACTTTGTGGCTCTTTGTGAGACTAAAAGCGTCACAAACGGCGACGATCGACACAGCCGCCCTTGTCAAGGAACACAGCTGTCCTTCACAGCTGGAGCTAAATGGGGCCTGAGGCCCTATGTGGTCGTGGCTGCTTTCGTGTCTTTTGCTCTTCACAAAGCTTACCTGTCGCCGTGTCATCATTGGTCATGCTTCCACTGTCACCATTACCGGACGCACCGTCTTTAGTATCCAAAAAGTCGTAGTTCTGCGTAGTGCCTTCCTGAGCATCGTCGTCGCCGTCGCCGCCGTCGCCTCCTCTCCTACCAAAGGCTCCATCTGCACGTTATCGAAATGCAAACTTCACATTGCGAAGAAAACGTTTTGAAGCTGGCTTTGCCTGTTTGTAACACACACAAAAAGAGGAGAAATTGAACTCGTCTCCCGACATGTTCTGCTACTCCTAACATAAATTCTCACCCTCCTCCCACACGCCCCCCACTCCCCAAAAAATACTTCTCATGTGGTCTACTCGCAAGTCCGCTATTCACTATTCACATGTTCCCTATTCAGATGTCTACTATTCACATGTTCACAATTATCACAAGCCCATGCATAAAACGTGGTGTCCATCCCAGAGCTCTGAACAAATTTCACAAGTGCCTTGGCCGTCCGGGTCCTAGAACGCAGATTCCCCTATATTTTGCTTCGTAAGGTGCCGCAGAGTTTTAAGAGTCAACTGCACGTTTAGTCAAGTTTAAGTACGGAATTTGTGGTGAAGATGAAATGAATGGAAAATAAAACGCGTGAGTGTTAAAAGTTTATGTAAAAATTACGTAAAAAAAGTAAAAATGTCTACTTCGTGCACACCTTCGCGAAAAAAAAAAGAAAAGAAAAAGAAAGCATCGTGTGTCTGAGTACGCGTAGTCTCGAAAAAATTTTTAAAAGAATATATTACAATGTTTACTTCGCCGCGTTCGAGCTTTTTTACACAGCTTTTTACGCTACGAAATGGTGGCTCTGCGCGCCAGCTTTCGTTTATTGAAGTTTCATTGGACAAAGTTATGTACTATTATAGCACTGCTTGCGACACTGTTGTCCGAAATCACCGGTCAGTGTAGGCCACATGCTGCACGTGTTTATTACTCAATACTCTTGGAACACCTGGAGATTTGGGAAGGGGTAAAAGGGGGAAGGGGCCCGCGAGGCGCTTGTTTCAGACAACTGTGTCGAAAACAGTACGTAACCTTGTTGTGTCACTACTGGAGTTAATTGCAAGGACCTAACGATTGAATACCAGCGCAAGCAGATAGCGGAACACGGAACCGACAATGTGTAGCAAAAAGCGGTTTCGTGAAACAAATTTGTCCTGGAACTATCTTTTGGCACGCCATGCACCACTTATGTAGAGCATCGTCGTTGCCCTGCCAGCGGTACTTCCTACGGAGCGAAATAAATACCGTGTTTTATCTTGAGCATCATTCGAGGGTGATAGTGGACCGTTGGTAAAGTAAGCGTGAAGTTATCGTGCCTATACTGGACCCAATGGCAGCATTCGCGACTAGGAATATTTCGCGTTAATTCGTGCGGTGGGTACGGCATATACTTCGAAATCCACGCGCGATGAACACCATACTAGTACAGCTGTCATAAGAGTGAACTTGAACGCCATTCCGGCCTGCGGAGCCGGTGGTGCTTAGTAGAAATAACGGCGGATGGTGTGTTGGTCATCTGTTTACAGCAGAGTTGTACGTAACGCGTTACTAGTAATCCATTACTTTTTTTCAGTTAATTTTTTAACGTACTCAATAATTGAGTGAGGAAGTAATTTTCCAAGTAATCTGATTACTATTTTCGGTAATCAATTACTGAGTAATCGATTACTTTTTTAACCTTCTGTCAACAATAGCAACCCTTTTCAGCAAGCCAATTTCTTCTTCTGTTCCACCACGAGTTCGACTGAAGCAATGACGCGGAGGTCACTATGACAGCCTTCTCTATAGTCCGCACGTGTTCCGTGCACACCACAGTATTATGATAATCCCTTACAACCGCGACCTACTGGACTAACTGGAGCAACAGTAAAATAGGTGACTGTATTGATAAATTGTGTGGCTGAAACAATAGTAACAAAACGATACGGACGTTTCGATGTTGTTTTATATGTGTATATAAATCTGTAATAAACGCGTGTATGTGTTTTGTATGTTGCTTTCAAATGTATTTGTGAACTGCGCTTATCATGTATGTTGGTGTCTCATATTAGAATTTGCAACAAGAGCTGCATGGTTGCGTTCACTGCAGGCTTGTTGGCATTGCTATGGCCCACAATTTAAAAGTAACGGGAAAAGTAACGCGTTACATTTTTAATCGGTAACGTATTACATTTCTATGAAGTAATTTGTAACGGTAAAGAACTACTTTTCGCACAGTAGTAACAGTAACTGTAATGAATTACTTTTTTCGAGTAACGTGTACAACTATGGTTTACAGTTAGACGAGCGACCCTCGTTGTGAAGGCGTTGTTTTCTGTTAGGCTGGCTCTCCTCCCGAGTAATAATAATAATAATTCAATATAATCCAAATTTTATTAGTCTGTTTAACAAGATCTCGATTATAACAGTAACCGCCTAAGCCTTGAGGCTTGTAGGCAGGTAACAGTTAGTGGCGTGCTGAACACTTGAGAGTCAAACACTAATAACAATTGTAAAGTAAAAAAGGAAAGAGCAAGCAATAAGATACAGATAATGAACCGCCCATTAATATACACAAGAATCCTACGAACCCTCAGAAACACATGGCAAAGAAATAGCTCAAATAGTCTTTAGAGTACCTATTACAGAGCGCAGCGAAACCTTCAAGGCTTCAATTGAATCTAAATCAAGGGAATCATACGGCAAAGCGTTAGATGTGTTTGGAACATAATAATGCTGCTGTCCTTTACCATAATTCGTGAAAATTCGGGGCAAGGTATATACTTCTGGATTTCTCAGTTGCCGCGTGCGGTGCTTCATGACTTTAAATCTTGAGACCAATAATGCTTTCGTACAACAATATTGACAAATACATCAATAAAGTCAGGAAGATTATTTGGTCGAAACAAATCACCATCTTCCGAGCCTAAACAATACATAAAGTTTTTTAAAGAACTGATTTAACACTTATTAATTCGTTCCCTCCAAGTAGCTGAACAGTTAAAGAACACTGTTATACCATATCTTAACACAGAATACCCAAGAGTCTGAAATATAATCCTCCGAATCACATAAGGTGTATAACTTCTGACATTATACAACAAGCAAGTGGTACAGCGAATTTTTTTAACACCCACGTCAAATGCGTATTCCACTTTAGATGTGAATCCAAATGTATACCAAGATGTTTTATGAATGACATGTAGACCATGGGCGTACAGCCACAATTACAACACCTGGTACCATGTAAGCAAAAAGGCAAATTGCATACACTACGGTTTAGAGACTACGAAAACAGATAAGCCTTGATTTTACTGGAAATAATAATAATAATAATAATAATAATAATAATAATAATAATAATAATAATAATAATAATCACTTTTCGTGAATGGGAGGGGGGACAAAAAGTTGAGAGGCAGTGGCGTACAAACAACGGCCACAGGCTCTCGACATCAACAATAAATCCACTACGAAAGACATGAACATAATAAGTCCTAGATAGAGGAGATTTCGGCAATTTTACAAGTAATTGCTAAATTATGGGTGTAGTACAATGTGGAAACACTCATTGCATGCATAGGCTGTGTACAAATAGCAGTAAAAAAAAATGTAATGTTACTCAAGGCGAAGTAAATAATTCAGTTGATCAGTCTTTGATGCAGAGCAAGGTTCGTAGGCGCCATTTAGCAGCTTGACTGCGTTATACTGCAATGTGTGACGGCCATAAGATGTCCTGCACTGTGAAATTACATAATGCAGTGGATTACGGGAATTGTAACAGTGGTCTTTGTAATGCAAATCTATCGTGTTCAGGAAATCCGCTACAATATTTCTAACTGCTGCTTGATAAGTTGAAGCCAGTCGATAGCTACACATATTATAAATTTTAACTACATTATGTTTTTCAGAAAGACCCTTGGTTGGATGCGTATAATGTGTACTATAATGTGTACTTTCCAGGATGTGTAAAAACTTCTTTTGGAGTACCAACAGTCTTGACAGAGATGACTTTGTAGAGGTACCCCAAACCAGCAAGCATATGGTGAAGTGTGCGCTAACACACGTATGGTACAGCTGTTTTAAAACGTCAGGAGGCAGGAAATGTTTGCACCTATTGATTGCAGTGATGGCAGAGCATACCTTTGCGGGAACATGATTAATACGGACATCCGGTGATAAAGTGTCAGATAAGTAGACGCCCAAAATTTTTACTGTGTTAAGGACGTCAATAACAACGCCATTCAGTTTTATGTCGCTTTTTATAGTCACCTTGCGACTTTTAGGTTTAAACATTACCGCTTTAGTTTTATTAGGGTTTAACTTTAAATTTAGACCATTCTGCAAGTTTACGTACGATGTTTCCCTTCTGCGAAACCGTACTGCGAAACTGCGAAAGCGTCACGTCCACTGATAAAGATGCTTATGTGGTCTGCGTATAAAACGAAACTATTATCTGGATATTAAATTAACCCTAAGGGAACCAACATACTTCCCTGAGGTACTTCGCACCTGATCGGTTTTAAAGATAATCCAAAGCTGTCTAGCACTGCACACTGGAACAGACTTCCAAGACAAGATGATAGTAAGGATAAGCTTGTGCCACGTAAGCCATAGAGGTAGCATTTTTCCAGTAAGATGACATGATTAATGATAACGAAGGCCTTTGAAAAATCTACAAAAATGCGCAAATGCCAATAGCTTGCTCTCTATGCCCCCAATTATTATTTCCTTCATCTTCAAAAGTGCCATTTCTGTGGATCGTGACTTTCGAAAACCAAATTGCGCACATGTTAAAATTGAGTGGCGGTCAAGAAAACTATAGATTCTGCTGTAAATAGTTTTTTTCAAAAACCTTGGAGAAGACAGGAAGAATAAAGATTGGTCGGTAATTAGGCATTACGTCAAGGTCTCCGCCTTTATGAATTAAACAGACCTTGGCTATTTGCATTTTGGATGGGAAGACACCATCAGAAATGCAGCAGTTAAATACGCAAGGTAGCAGACACGCTATATTTCTAGCACCATGTTTAACAGGAGCAATCCACATGTCAGACACATGTCAAACACACGCTTCGGGCACTGAAGCGGTGCTCAAGTCAATTAAGACGAGGGCTGTGCTCTCGGCGCTTGCTTAAGGCGTAGTGAGATGCAAATAACGGGCTTACGAAAGAGGAGAAGAGTGAACGACAGCGCCAGAAGTAGAACGATCACGATAATTATGGCCAGAGACTTGGTCTTGCGGTTGTTGTCGCTGAAACACAAGGAATAATTTAGAATAATGCCTGGTTCACACTGTTGCATTTTCATGCGTTACAGATGCGGCACAGCACAGTTGTCATAGCAACGAAGCATGGCTAACAGAAGAGCACAAGCGCCGCAAGAGTTGAGGTTGACCGAACTCCATGCAGTGCGGCAGCACTCGCCCAGCTATTTTTTTGCGAACCATACACAGCTGACATAGTTTCAGCCATTAAATTTCGCGAATCCTGAGTGCTAATTCGCTGCTCATTAGTAGAATTTGTAATTACAGCATGTCATCAAAACAGCAATGATACATAATCGATGCTTTTGTGCTTTTTTCTTTGAAACACAATAGCCACGAATCCTGTAGCAGTTACGATCCCGTGTTTGCAACCAAATTCTTGTCAATAAACGTGGTCTAGTTCTTTGTCCAGCGCGACAAGCTAAACGTTTTTGAACGCATCCAGTAAAAGCAGGCGTGATGCGCACTGACTGTACACAGAAAATACAAGTGGACATTGAAAACAACGAACGGAGACTTTCATGCTTAACTGGGCGAAAAAGTTGGAACTGGGTTGTGCCATTGAGAAGCACCTGCAGCTTCCTGCAGCTTCCTGAGTACGACAACAACATAAGCCAGTTCAGAAGTTAGCGCGCAAACAGTCGTCAATAAACAAGTGCACGTTTCATAACCTATGCATGGGCGTGAAAGTTAGGGAAAAGGGGGACTTTCATACTTTTTGTCCTCCATGACCAAGCAAAAGGCTCAGCGGAAGAAAAAAAGCGCAGAAGAGCTGAAGTTTCTGAAGAGACCCCCTTCTTAGTGCGTAAAACAAATATGTATTCGATAAAAGCACCGTCCCTTGATAAAAGCAGGAAGAAGCAGCCAATAGTCAAGTCATCTCTTCATTGCGTGCTAACAACAACAACAACTTTATTTTCGTATACATAGTATACATAGATATTTTTATATCTTTGTATACATAGAGGCAATCAAAAGCGTGTTTGATAGGTTGCAGTTTATCATCCCACTGATAAAGATGAGCGACCACCGCCCACCTCGATTTCGAGATCACATGGGATGTGGCATAGGCGGCGAGTTTTCAATCTTCCGGAGGGGACCGGGGCCCCCGCTCCCCCCCTGTAATGCACAGAGGTCGGCGCACAGATGCGCTTCAGTACAGCATTTTCAGCTTCGGTTTCGCCAACCACATCACTGTCGCCCGTTCATGGCCTGCTGTAAAAGTAGGCGTGGTGGAGCGGTGGTGTGATTGGTGAAAGACCAGCGTTTTCAGTACCAAGAACGCATGCGTCTGAACAGCGTCTTCGAGCTGCCCGACAACCGTCTCCGCTCTGGATATGTATCGTAACCGCAACGGAGAGCAGTTGGAGTATGAATCAAATAGAAGGCTTTTAATTAATAGGCAGAGCTCACTACGTAATTCACCTGAAACACTGCTGCAGCGCGTAGCACGGACCGCTATTCCCGTCGCGGCAAACAACACCACTGTTCACAAATGAATTAACATAACGCCGTTACCGACGTGTATACAGACCCCCAAAGCGTTCCAGTTGACACGCCCCTAATGAACCTGTTCCCCATTTCTCGCAACTCTCACCCCATTGCTGGAAGCAATACAGGACACGTGTGCTTCATTTACTGCTGATTACACTACCATGCCTTCCGTTGTTTCACATTTCACTCAGCAACCGAACTGTAAAGCAAGATGAACCAGCAGGCACACACATCTGCTTCAACCTGGTTTTGCGTACAGAAGAATCACCGTTCGCAGCAACTTCACGTCCATGTCCACGTCATGCAGCAGACGACGCCCGCTTGTCTGACGGGAGTCGACTGAGGCGCTCACGGCTTGCACCCCTTAGCACCCCCTACCTTAATCCAGGATAACCGCGCGCGACCCGGCTCTATAACGGAATCGCGACGCCAAAATTCTAGATTCTAGACAAGTGTGTCGGAAGCAGTACCATGCTCATTCAAGCTGGAGGTGATTGTTTTCTGATGAACAGGGCAGCCAGGTAACTTAGTAAAAACATGACATACATACCTCCCTGAAAGGCAACATGGAAAGAATGGCCACGTATTAGTAAATATATGAGACAGTCTAACAGAGAAGTTACAACAAATAATCTTAGTACATCGTAAACGTGCGCTCCTCCTCCTCTGATAAGACGCTCTTTTCTGCTGTTGCAACTCCGAATACAGCATTGTAGTAGTAGGAATGTTCTTCGATAATTCGTTGGTGACTTTCCATTAAATCACGTTGCATACGATTATACCTCCAGAGGTCATGGCCTCCACAGGTCAATCACTACAGCACCGTGTAACGTTCTAATGCTCATTATTCTGATCGCATCAGGATGATTGGGAAACTAACTCGTCAGATCGATAAACCTCGTGAAGTGTGAAAAAAAAAAAGAAACAGAAAAAATAAACTTTCCTCTATTGCACATTGAGTTACATATTCAGACAGAAGAGAGCTTACAAGTGAAGAAGAGAGCGAAAGCTTAACAGAGGCATTACATAAGACACAGGGGAGAGAAGAAGTACCACGTGGTACGCTCATCCAAAGCGTTTAATACGAAAAGAAAACGGAACGAACACAAACGCAAAGAAGCCACACATCTCGCTCTGCCACAGTGTCGTAACTCAACCGTGTTAAAGGTACTGTAAAGCAGCAGGAATACATTTTTATACTGGTGGCTCATTTGACAACGTGGGTGCTCAAGTATACAATTGTCATAAATTTCGTTCATGCGATAATCAGCAATGAGGAGGGTTTAAAGCGCCAACAAATACTCCAAATCAAATCGCTTCTCATGGCTTCCTATGGGAGTAGCCTGCGCCATTGGGCCCTCCAACGCGGCCGGATGCCACACCATGCGTAAAAACTTGCAGCCAAAGAGAGGACGGGACACAACCTCTCACAACCGGATGCCACACCTCTCTTCCACGAGCCCCCCCTCCTAAACTCGATCCAGCCTTTATACATAGAGATCAGTGGTCGCTTCGCGTCTTTTCAGCGCAATTTCAGTGGTGATTAAAAAATATTGAGAGCTTTCTGCTGCACGTAAATTTTCAAGTGTGGGTCTCTGTCGGAATGAGCTTTCAAATGCTGCTGCCAATATTAAAAGCTTGCCTGCTGCTTTACAGTACCGCTTAGTTCGACTCTTGTTGTGGTTATCGCCCGTGTAACACCCGTGTGCTCGAGAGGGCACAGGAGTCAACATCGGAGATCCCGCTTCGAGATGGGTGGCACATGTTATGGCTGCCTCCAATCTGCATTTTGGTCTGATACTTCGACTGCTACGATTTGCTTAGAGGACGAGGAGTTCGCACTACAAGAATACAGAAGAAAGAAACATAACCCGTGCCTTGTAAAGGGCAGAACGATACTACAAGCATAATCTTCGCACACCTTAACATACATGTTCTTTTCTAATGACTGTACATGACTTCCAATTTTGGGCCAATGTCCTTCAATAAGATTATGGCTACTAGCGTTTCTTACATCGGTTACACTGAATATTATCTGGCACGCTACAGAAACGTAAATGATTACTTGTTACAGCAAAAGCGGATTAGGATCGGGTACAACCGTGGATCGGATCCAACAACACCGTGGGCTGTCCCCAGCCAGATGCGTGAGGCAGGTTGCGGACATTTCGATACGAACATGCCGACGTGCGCTGATTTGGGACGATGAGTTATGCAAAATATGCTCTGCTACAAGGCCCCGTTTCTTCGGTGCTTTTCCTTTGTTTTATCATGTGGAGCATCCCTGCCTGTCACATGCCCTCTATGTTCCCACGTTCCCACATCTCAGCGTAAAGCCCTGTTCTCATATGCAGCGCTTTGCTCCACAGCGCTAGAAAACAGCGCTGTTTTCTCCTCCTCGCACTGCTATGAACTGCTGGAAAACAGCGTTTGCCAGAGTTGAGCCCCTGTTAACACCGATCATTACTAGCGCTGGTTTGTAATGGCCAATCAAGAGGCCGTTTCACCCATGACATCGTGGAAGCTGTGGGATTCTTTTCCTTCCGGGTTTTTGCGGTTTTGTGTTTGTGTCGTGGTGAACTGAACACGGTGTCGAATTTCCGGTTTGCCCTGCTACTTGAGTTTTCGGGTCTTCATAGGCTACGGGAATTAAAAATCAACACAGTCGAAACGGCGCTGTGCCACGTTAGCAATGACTTGACCCGCCGAGCCGAGAAAAGATAAATTCGCAGTGGTTCATCAGCGAGAAGAAAAGGGACAGAGAAATTAGGCTCTTGAAGGACGTGCCAAAAGAATGCCATTCTTCTTACTTGGTTCTTAGTCGCTCGTCACAAATAACGAAAAAGAAATATCATAGTTAAACTTCGTTCTCAAAGATCCTTCCCAAATTTCACATTCGATTTTTGCATGGAAACCTCTCAGCGTGGATGCATGTGCCATATAAGACATGACAACGGAAAACTTGTATGGTCCTACATAGCCATAATAAGCTATATGCTGCAGAGCTTACCGGCATTGTCTGCAGCGCCCTGATCCGTTTTGTTCGCATCTGGGAAGAGTGCACATGAAAAAATGTCCGCGTGAAGCGAAAAGGCGAAGGATCACTTACCCATAGTGCTCTCAATGGTTCCAGACAAGCCAGTTCCTGCATTAATAACTCTCATTACTGGGAGTGTCGCGCATTGAGTAAGAGTTCTCTCCCTAGTGAAACCGAAATAAACATGTTTCGGAGGGCCGTTTATCCCCAAACAACTCTTCTGCGAGGCCTTTCTTCCGAAACAGACTTATTTCCAAAGTGACCTCTCTCTCTCACATATTTCATCCTCAGACGTTATCAGCAAGGGTTGCGGAATTGGGTCTCCCGTTCCATTCCAGTTCTATTCCGAGGAGTGGAAATTTGTGATAATTCCATTCCTTTAAATTCCTCGGAATGAAAAGGTATGGTCAATTCCCACTCCTGGAATGGCTTGGTGACCCGATTCCATTCTTTTAATTACATCAATAAAAGAAAAGGGGCAGGCAATCGTATTTGCTAGCCCAGCAGTACTAGAGGAGATTGACATAAGCCAGCACGGTAGGGTGGTTATATCTCATATGGCCCGAGTGTGCATAAGGCCCAAGTGACCAAAACGTCCAAATGTTCATAAGACCCGAAAAAAAATTGGGCCTTTTGCGCATTTGGGTCAGATGAGCAGGACAGGATAAGGTGTCCAGAAGGCCCTAACGCCCAGAAGGCCCAAATGGTCATATGGCCCGAAAACCAGAAAGGAAGACTAACAGTGTATATTTTCGACCGTATTTTTCAGTGTATAAGCGCCGCTATACATTGAAAGAAGTTCTCTGAAGAAGTCCTGCGCGTCATCTAATGTCATCATATGCGTGTCATCATCCTGCGCAGGACTTCTTCAGAGAACTTTTTTTTATATATAACGGAGCTTGTACAAAGAAAAATGCGGTACTTTTATCAGTGCGAGTTATATGCGAGAAATATTTTTCTGTAAAATCGCTTTTTAGGTGTGACTGCGCAGGAATTCCACACTTTGCCGAGAATCGCTAAGGCTTGGTATTTTGCTCGGGACTGAGATTTATTATGTTCATCAAGCAGTGCCCATTTTGGACAATCGCAATCGGTCACACAGTGGAATATGCTCCTTCTGCAGCGCGCATCTCACGTGAACACAAACAATGCGCTTCTTCCGCCTTGTGAAATGTAGTCTCCAAAGAGTGCAGTTACAGAATCAATTCGAAGGTGTCCGCCTATTTGATAGAGCGCCATTGGTCGAACGGCCCCGGAAAATTTGGTGACGGAACAAATGGTATCGGAAAAAATTGCATTGATGGGTTAGGGCGCAAAAAACGGTCCCATGCGTAGGCGTGGTTTGCGACGTTCAGACCCCTCCCGAGATCGTACCTTTGGTAACGCATCTGGAAGAGAGAAACGAGGAGTAAACCCTTCTCTCCTATGCAAATTTCCTCCGGAACCCCTCCAGAAATATTTTTTCTGGCTACGCTACTGCCGTGCCTGGATTGGTTACCTTCGCAGAAAAAGCGGTACTCATTGTGCGTCATAGCAGTATTCCAGAGAAGGTTGAAAAGCTTTTAATGTGGCAAACGCATAAGTTATTCAATAAAAATATTAGGCACAGAGCCTACCAAATGCACCGAACGAAATATTGAACGCTGTAAGGATTCATATTTATTTGTATTTAGTTTTTGCCACATCTATATCTTATTTGCTTGAAAAATTGTTTCCTCATTTCAGCACATTTATTAATATTTTTAGTTCAGTTACCTTTTTCTCCTCTGTCGCATTCAATTAATATTGTGCATAGGAGCGAAGAAAATAACTAGGACACTCCTAATCTTCCCTCCTGGTTTTCGGGCCATATGACTATTTTGGCCTTCTGGGCATTTCGGCCTTCTGGACACCTTACCCTGCCCTGCTCATTTGACCCAAATGCTCAAAAGGCCCAATTTCTTTTCGGGTCTTATGAACATTTGGGCGTTCTGATCACTTGGGCCTTATGCACACTCGGGCCAAATGAGATGATACCGTACAGAAGGCCGAAATGCCCAGAAGGCCAAAATAATCATATGGCCCAAATGGTCATATGGCCCGAAAACCAGGAGTGACCTAGATACTGTATTTTCTTTGCACATATGGGCAATATTAATTAAATGCGGAATGCGACAGAGGAGAAAAGGTAACTGAACTAAAAATATTAATAGAAGTACTGAAATGAAGAAACAAATTCTCAAGCAAATAATATATGAATGTGACAAAGTGAAATACAAATAAATATGAATCTTTACAGCGTTCAATATTTCGCTCGGTACAGATTGGTAGACTCTGTGCCTACTATTTTTATTGACACACACACACATTGGATGATGATGGGGTGGGCGATTCACCGCCGCTGAGTCGGTACACTGCCCTATTGCGTGTTAGGAAAGCATGCATGAGGGGATGATTGGGGCTTTCAGAGAGCCGTCACCAGACCGGTGGAGCACAAGTACTCCGCAAGAAGACGAAGGCCTTGCATTTGGTGGGCAGTGTTCGACTACGGTCCGAGAATCTTCACGAGGTTGAACGGCCGCTAGTCAATGCGTTGCATAGAGACTTCCATTAGTACACGCTCGTGGTGATATTGCCCACAAGCCAGGATGACGTAGCAGATGTCGCTGTGCACTCCACAAGTGGGGCAGAGGGAAGACGAGGTGGAGCTGAGACGGTGTTGAAAGGCAGGTGTAAAGGCAGCGTTGAGCCTCATGCGGTGAAGAGAGCAGTAAAGGGGCGCCGTAGTCGCGGAGGAAGTATTTTTATTGAATAACTTATTCGTTTGCCACATTAAAACTTTTCAACCTTCTCTAGAATACTGCTTTGACGCACAATAAGTAGCGATTTTTCTGCGAAGGTAACCAAGCAGGGCACGGCAGTATAGCGTAGCCAGAAAAAATATTTCTGGAGGGGTTCAGGAGGAAATTTGCATAAGACAGAGTGGTTTACTCCTAGTTTCCCTCTCCCAAATGCGCTACCAAAGGCGCCATTTCAGGTGGGATTTGAACGTCGCAAACCATGCCTACGCATGAGACCGTTTTTTCTGCTCTAATCCATCGGGGCCATTTTTTCTGAGACCATTTGTTTCGTCACCAAATTTTCCGGGGCCATTTTTTCGGGGCCGTTCGACCAAATGGCGTTCCATCAAATGGGCGGACACCTTCGAACTGATTCTGTAACTGCATTCTTTAGAGACTACATTTCACACGGCGGAAGAAGCGCATTGTTTGTGTTCACGTCAGATGCGCGCTGCAGAAGGGGCATATTCCACTGAGTCACCGAGCCGAGTGCAATTGTCCAAAATGGGCACTGCTTGATGGACATACTAATATAAAAAAGTTCTCTGAAGTAGTCCTGCTCAGGATGATGATGCGCATATGATAACATTAGATGACGCGCATGAATTCTTCAGATAACGTTTTTTTAAATGTATAACGGCGCTTATACACAGAAAAATACGGTCGAAAAAATACACTCCTAGTCTTCCTTCCTGGTTTTCTGGCCCATTTGGGCCTTCTGGGCATTAGGGCCGTCTGGACACCTTACTCTGCCCTGCTCATTTGACCCAAATGCTCAAAAGGCCCAATTATTTTTTTTTTTTTGGGGGGGGGGGTCTTACGAACATTTGGGCGTTCTGATCACTTGGGCCTGATGCACACTCTAGCCATATGAGATATAACCGGTTGTTTTCGCTCTTCACCGTGTGCAGGTCCGGCGCTGGTACGCAAAGGGCGCGAGGGCAGAAACCAGCGGGTCGAAATCAAAACTACCACCTGAGAACCCAAACCATTCCATTCCATTCTCATTCCGATCCTAGGACAGTTTCCGCCATTCCATTCCGGGCTCATATGAATCTGGAATGATTCCAGAATCCATTCCAACTCCGGCGTGGCGACTTGGAAACGCTGACATCTCTGTAGCGGCACGCGAAGGATTCCACGCCATGAACGACGAAAGCAAGTTAAGGTTAGGCCAGGTGAAAATCAGCCAAGGGAACACCGTCGTAACCTTACAATGCCGTCACATTAACGTCGTGCGTACGTACTTTTTCGCGGGACATTCAAACCGTGCGGATTCAAATAATGCATCTCGTATTCACGCACCGTACTGAAGTGTTCGCAATCACAAGCCACGTTGTTCTTATGTTGTCTTTGTTCGCTCACGGAGTGACTTCAGACGTACATGTGCTTCGTGACCGTGACAAGTCTAACGAAGAGACATTGCCATGCTGTGCATCGGAAGAATTGCGATCGCGGGAAACGTGAGGTCAACGATGTGTTCATGTGATGTCAAGTCAAGATGTGAAGTCAACGTTCGATGTGTTCGTAACAAACACAAAAATATCTATTATCGCCCCCAAATTTTACATGGCTGCCAAATTCACGGAACTTTTACGCGCGCGGTTACGAAACAACAGGTTATAGTAGGTTGATGCATTCGAAGATGTTGGAATAGCGGTTCGTGCCGGAAAAGGTGAAGGGTTCAAAGCCTCCTTTTCGTTTGCAACACCCATTGTTTAACATTGCGTTGTTGCAACATTCCGTTGGTTATTGGTGATTGTGGAAAGAGAGAGAGAGAGAGAAAGGTGCAATGTATGCTCCACAGCTGCGTTCTTACCATATGCCGAAGAAGTCATTGCGCTGGCATACTCAGATTCACCTGAAGAGCATTAAAGGATTTTCCTTTGTCAGTAAGAGCAGGCAAACTCTGTCATCTCAACTGAAAAACTCTACTATGCCCATATACATATTCATATGCCCATATTCATAATATTCAAGGGTTACAAGGCAGTGATAATGCCAGGAAAAAAACAAAAAATAGAGGAAACAATTAGGAATAATTGGGTGAGCACCGCAATAGAAAGCGTGTGACACTGTCTGTGTTGCTTTAGCTTTCATCCACAGTGGTTCAGTTGAATGTTACTGAACTACGTGTTAATTCGCCAGAGGGTAATAAAGAGATAAGATGGGATAGGGAGGGGATAAGGAGAATCTGCACTGCGCAGAGCCAGCCAGCCAGCCGCGCAGCCTAGCATTCTGCCAGTTTCTAACAAGAATAATAATTCGGGGCTTTACGCCGCGAGACAACTGTGGTCCCAGCGTCTAACAGCATGTATGTTGGCTCTGACACGAAGTGCCTGGCGGAGATTCACAATTCCCATCTTCGTGCGGTGTCCTGTGGTTGTCAGCCTGCAGCAGCACCAACAGTGACCAACAACCAAATGTGGTTGACCAACAGTGTGAGTGAGACTTTGACTTTCTCCCGGATTGCCCAGCATGGTTAGGATACGGGGCACAGAGCAGTGGGGTCATGAGCGTGACGGGTCGGATTCATTAACGGCTCTCGCGGTACAGGCGGAAGGGTATCTGGATGACGAACAGGAGAACGTGCCACCGGGGTTGGCTACGCAGAGCGGTGCAGCTAATAGGGCGAACACTGATTCGAGAGACAAAGAGTTGAAGTTGGAATCTTTAAAATTGCAGGTAGAGTTGGAGAGATTAAGATTGGTAACTGCGCAGGCACGGGCGCAGGGTGCGGGCGGGAGCACTGTGGGAGCGGAGCGAAGACGTATGGGGTAATTTGCAGCGGAATTAAGGGCAGTGTTGGCTCCGATGACCAGTCTATACGCTATGGTGCCTGCTTGGTTCCGTAACGTGGGCACTTTGTTTGACTCCCTTGAAATTCCTCAGACGATTCAGGGTGCGGTTATTCCACCTTTTTTAACTGAGCAGATGGGATCTTTTGTGGCTTCGCAAAGCACTACGCATTTATTGACGCGTGCCGGTGTGAAGTCCTTAACTTTGAAGCAGTTGAGGTTGTCAGCTACTACGTACACGCGGCTCGTCGCAACAGCAGTGAAATCGGAAGGAGACGTGGAATCAGTTTACTCTTAATGTAGTTACTACCTAGAGAGTCGTAAAGTAGATACTTTTCAGGGCCTTAAAAGGAGTTAATCCTGGCACACAAACCGAAGGAAGTCATGCCTGAAGAAATGTTAGTACATGTGGTGCAAGAAGAAACCAGTTGATTGTTGAGACATTAGTGGTACTGTTGCCGCAGCGCGAAACTTCGAGGAAAGTCGTAGGTTCATGAATGTTTTTAGGAGGAGGTCAGGCTAGAAGGTGCGGTGGGAGAAGTAGTAGGTCTCACAGAGGACCAGGAACAGTAGGCGTGAGGTGCCAATGAGAGACGTTGTTTCAAATGTGGATGAATGGGGCGCGTGCTTAAGGAGTGTCCGGAATGGCGTAGGACGCAGAGGGGTGACAGTGATACAGGCGTCGGTGCGCGAATGTTAGTTGCTAAAGTGGTATGGCAGACGACGGCTGTGGACACCCAGGATCCCGCTAGCTCGGTAGACATTGTGATAGGCTGTAAAGTAATAGCGGCTAGGGTCAAGTGACGTTACAGTACTCCCCTCAGAAGATACCCCGCCGGAGTGTTTGCTAGAAAGAGGTGGTAAGGTGCACTTGACTGGAGCTTTCAGGGCGCCCGTATAAGCTCATCTGTGCTATGTGGAAATTGGCCTTCAGGGGGACCAAGGAGAGGTAAGTCAGCCAGCCGGTTGTTGTGTGCTATCACAGAGGAGTTTGCGTACAACGTGGGAGCACTGATTACGCCACGAGACTTTGAGGAATTTGGGAGAATAGGAACTGAGTCTAGACAGGAAGCCGCTGAGATCTTAGCTATTCAAAAGTCCATCAGACAGAAGTTCTGGGGCACATGAATTGGTACAGGAAGTTCAGCTCGAGGAGATGGATTCGGAAGGAGCTGAACGCAGTACGACATAGAATTACAGTACATACGCGGCAAAGACAGCGCCGTCGCTGACATATTGTCGCGGTTCAATTACCAGTGGCAGTTCTGTACTCGGGTGTTTCCTGTTCCAAATCCGCGGTTGTGTGGTGTTGTTAGGTATGTTGCTTTGGGGGAAGTTGGCAGTGAATAAATACTGGTCATCCCCGGAATGTATCAGGAAAGTCTCGAGTGCACAGGTTGAGTGCACTGGCTGGTGCGCAGTGTTGGTCCAGGACTATCTCCGTCCCCGGGTCGAATCACCACCAAGTGGCGCTGGACATGTTCAAGGTCCTCAACTTGCATGGGGGGAGGAGTCAGGAGTGTGGAAGAAGGGCTCCAGTGACTAGATGGTCACGTGACCAAGCGAAGCAAAGGGCCCACGAGCCGCACCGACGGTGGTCTGTTGCGCGGCACCAGAGAACAAGGAGCGCGAGACTTGAGGCCTTCTGACGATTAAAAGGTTTCCTATGGCTTGAACAAACCTGTTTCTAGACTGTCAGTAGGAAGCAAGAAAAAAGTATCGTACGCAAGAGGATTTTGTCGACCATTCATCAACAACTTGCTCGCTTTTCCTTAATTCAAGTACGGTTAGGTTAGGTTACGTTAGGGTAAATGAGTATGGAAGCGTGTATCTTTTTACCGCGTGACATGATTATACTACCTTCAGGAACTGTCGCGCAAAATGTATCTTTTGGGAAGGGAGAATTTCCTTTAAAAAAAACTGCGAGAATGCGCGCGGCGCGGGCGACTTCCCGAAGCTGCTAGCTGTTCGCGTGATACGACGACAGGTCAGTCGAGCACATGTGATTGGCTGCCGGGAATCATCGTCTGTTAGGATGCGGCCGGATGACTGATCTGCTTCAGACGAGGGATAGGCGGAGTCATATACAAAAGCAAAAGGACAGAGAGAACAAAAAAATAGAAAAAAGTCCGAAAGAAACAAGCGTCCATACGAGCGGGTTCACACGAGAGACGCATCCCCGGGATAAGTCCGCGGCTGGCGGTGGCGTTACGTGGACGGAGGAGTCCCCATTATCCATTGTCGAAAGAGGTAATTTCGTATCAAAATTTACAAATTTTGCAAATCTTGCAAATTTACATATTTTGCAAATCAGTAACAATTTTTGGCCTGCAAAATAGTAAAAGTGCATGTACAGACCGGACGCATATCGGTTTTCGGTGTTTTTCATGATTTTGTCTTCGTAGAAGCCGCGGTATCGTTACTAAACTATCCCCGGAGAAGACGCACATTTTGATGACATAGGCTGTCACGTTTACACCATCCGCGAACTTATCCCGGGGATGCGTCCCTCGTGTGAACCTATCTTCGCGCGCAAACCAGACGACATACTCGTAATATAAGCGAATCTGGATATAACCTAATATTAACTCATCCGGGCTCATTGCAGAAGCATCTCAAAAATGCAATTACATTTCTCGATGAAAGCCTTCTAAAAGAACCTCTATTTCACAGCAAGACCGAAGAGTACCCTGACCCACTACGTCCCTTGACTCCCTTTAAGAAACCAGCAAGACCTGCACTTACCCATCTTGAAGGTCGAACGGATATGTTCTTGCGGGCCCAAGTCGGGTGAATATGGAAGTATCTGAAACGAACAAATTTCTGGTTGTTCTGGTCTTCTTCTTCTTCTTCCACCACTAAGCACGGTGGCCACAAGACACAGCTTCTTCTTCTTCTTCTTCAGCCACAAAAGAAATGCCAGTGATCCACAAATGAAGGCCTCTTCTTTTTCTTCGTTCAATCAAAGCATGGCAGTGAGCCGCAAAGGGAGATTGGCCATCTGTGTGGCAGTGATGAGATGTAAGGCCCTGAGAGGCCTGACGTGAGGCCGACAACGGCAAGCCCTTTCAACATCACCACCACCACCTAAGGCCCTGAGATGAGGCAAGCCCTTTCACCATCACCACCACCACCACCTAAGGCCAGGCCAGGTTGCCCACATACGTGAGGCCGACAACGGCAAGCCCTATCACCACCACCACCACCTAAGGCCAGGCCAGGGAGGTACCCGGGTTCGAATCCCGGTGCCGGCTGTGCTGTCTGGGGTTTTTCCTGGGTTTTCCTCAGACGCTTTCAGACATATGTCGGCACAGTTCCCTTAGAAGTCGGCCCAGGACGCACATTCCCCCAGGGCGTGAGTCGTGACGTTGCCCACATACGTGAGGCCGACAACGGCAAGCCCTATCACCACCACCACCACCACCACCTAAGGCCAGGCCGTGCCGGCTGTGCTGTGTGGGGTTTTTCCTGGGTTTTCCTCGGACGCTTTCAGACATATGTCCGCACTGTTCCACGAGAAGGAGAAATGTTCATAGGGGGGTCTCGGAAGGACATCTCGAGACAGGCTTGTGAGTCGTCTACACCTGAACGGAGAAGTACGCCCAAGAACAGAGAGGAGAGGATATACCTCCCCAGAAAGGTCATTAAATCGAGGGTGTCAGTGATTTCGTAAAAGTCCACGATGGCCAGAAATCCAAGTGATGATGATATCTCTAATGTGGTGCGGGGTAAGATGTACCAAAATGGACAACAACGACTCTGAGGGCGGCAGCAGACCCGACCGCGACGCCAAAGTTGAAATGACAGTTGAAAGTGGTCTGTCAATGTCCTCTGTAGAGTGATCAGTGGAAGGCGCTTGGCATCCGCGTGAAATCTCAACGATCTGAACCGAGGTGGTCCTCGCGGGGACCAAGTATGCACACATCAGCCAAAGAGATCATCAGTGGCGCGAGGAGCTTTTGCGAAAAGCTTGCGAAAAGCAGTTGCGGCGCATTCCTGCGGTGCCACCGGCGTACACTCTCAATGTCGTCCCCCTTTATTTAAATGCAAAAAACATGGGCAAAAAATATCTGTATTTGGAAGTGCTAACTGTTACCTTTTGTTTCTTCTGAAGGAAGGCTACATGATCACCTCTGAAACTATCAAAATTACCTTTATATTAAGGAGACTGTTTCCTCTAAAATATACCTTTCCTCCTCGCTCATTTTTGTAGCCTTTATTTAGCAGGCTGTTTGTACCCTCTGAGATAATCCTTTTGTACAGCTTATATCCAAAATCTGTATACAGCTCCCTTTACACTCCACAATCACACTGAGTCTCGTCCCCAAGCACTATCAGAGCCATCTTTGCGGCGCTTGGCGAATATTATTTAAACAGGACCTTTGCTGGCAAGGTCCAGGGATCCTGTTTAATTAATATTTTCCAAGCACTGCCAAGATGGGTCTGATTGTGCTTGGGGACGAGACTCAGTGTTGTTGTGGAGTGTAACGGGAGCTGTATACAGATTTTGGATATAAGCTGTACAAAAGAATTATCTCAGGCGAGAGTTGTACAGTATGTTTCCAGAAGAAAAAAATCCGATTACCGAACAATTTGGCACCGGTAACCATTTCCTCAGCCATTACCTTGTTGGTAAGTTCACTTGGCATACCGGCCAATGGATGGACAGCGTGTACAGCTCACTAGTACAAAAATGCGCACTTTAAACTGGGAACTCGTGAAAACTTTGACACACGAAGGTTGCCAGATAGTACCTTCATTAAGGCGGTAGTAGTAGTCGGTACATAAATAATACGTATTAAAACAATAAGCAGTAAAATAATATATGCCATTCTTAATGATTCTTTCGCGGTGTGATGAAATAACCATGATGAAGGGAAGTGGGCGTCGATAACATTCTTCGTCTCTAAAAAAAAAAATGCATGTTTTTAAGTGATGCGCCCGACCAATGGCCCTCTCACACAAATTTTATAATTTTGAAAATTTGTTATACAAAAATAGTGAGCACTAACACACGCGCATCCATCAGCCCGTATAAACGTGGGGAGCTTACCAAAAGGAGACTTTCTTGGTCTGTGGTCACTGGTGTCGAATTGTTCCGCCTGGGTATTTTTGTGAAGAATTCCGCTGCACACAGTGCTGTCAGCATTAGCCCCCTCGTTTGTTGCGACAACAATAAGAATATGCACAATTAAGTTGATTCAAGAATATATTATCAAGTGGTATACATATAACAAAATTATGAAAACCACACAAACTGAAATGGATTACAATCACAGCCACAGACCTTTTGCGAGCTCCTACATTTAGAGGATGATATAGTCAAAACTCATTGTATCACTATTTTTTTATAGGATGCGCTTTTTTTCTAATCGTAGAATGAGGTCCCTCAACTTTGCATTCATGCAGCCTTTGGGAAGGCTATCTTTCACTAGGGCTCTCTGTAGAAGCATTAAAATCTAACCATAGGCCAGAGTGTACGACCAGTTCTTCACGTAGTAGACAACGAGACACAACACCAGTGCTTTTTCCAGGGTTCAAGACGGTCTAGTCGGACAAGCTCCTCTTCATGTCCACAATACAAACTTTTGCTGCCTTCTTCGAAGTACAGCGTAGGCCCGGGAGGCGTGGAAGTCATCTGTCCCTAAAATAAGAGCATGGGCCTTGTTCAGAAAGAAGGAATGGAAAAATGTCTATGCATCATTTTTCACACACTAAAGGAGCATTCCATTTTAATTTATGGCAGCTTGACAAAACGTGGGCTGTTGAGGATGACGAGCGAGGTATGCTTACAGGGTTTCATCTAGACTCACCTGAACTTTGAGTTTTTGCTGGGAGTATCTCGATCGAAGGTGTTCCTCAACGCAGACGAAGGACGCCGCTACTCCTGTTATTTCGGCAAATCCATTCCTCACGGAGCGAAGAATGGTCTTCAAGTTTGCCATCGTATTGTAGAACCTGAGTTCTGCTTCAGCAGATACGGTAAAGATGTTGATAACATAAATCTAATTTGGAACTCTAACCAAGGGATGTTGTATGGTGTTTGTGAAGCCGACAGATTTTCACGCGATAGACACTAAAAACCATGGAGGCAAAGCAAACGTGGCCGCGTCACACCGTCAATCAAACATTCGAACGCCGGCATCCCCAAGCACCATCCGTACAGGTCAAACGGAAACATGCAGGGTCACGGGAATAATACAGAAGCAAATGTCATTAAGATCATCCCTGACCAGAGGCTAAATGCCAACTTTTAGAACTCACCTCCCCCCGCTCGCCTCCCCCCCCCCACACACGCACGCACGCACGCACGCACGCAAACACGCACACACGCACACACACACACACACACACATGTGAGCTGCCCGTATAGACGGCGGACCATGGGTTAGTTACGGTAGTTACCGCTAGGAGCGCCACATCGCATTGCTATGGAGGAGGAAATGTCATGTACATTACCATCATTATTGTCTTCATCGTTGTCTTTAGTCGGCTGTATTGCCATGTATCTACATGCGACAAAATCGCGCGGTGCCGCGTATGCGAGAGCGGACAAATTTTGAGAAGCCTCCTCTGCGTTCCGCTTTTCCTCGACCGCGCAATGCACGATTTTTACGCCACTGGTTACGCCTAGAGCACTAGAAAAGCAAGTTTCAAGAAACTTTCTGGTGCTCTAATTACGCCACGCACTGGTTACGCCACTGCTATGAGGCATGCTCGCAGCACTTTGCGCGGATTTCGGAATTGAATTATACGGTAAGGTACTACGTGGTGGACAGAAAACTGCAACAATAGGCTGCTTTTGGTCTTTCGCTCAGTTCCTGCACGTACTGTCTGAAACGATATATTGTGCTGTAAGGAAATCTACTTACGCGAATGCTCGACAAGGCTCCATAAAAAAGCCGACCTTAGAGAAATCGTTATTGCGCTGCATGTGCACATCTGCCAGTGATCTATACTAACGCCAGTGCTGTCAGATGTGCTTACGGCATGTTTACGGGGTTTACGGATGTGCAGCTTACGGCTCACACCTGAAGATGACTAGTATCACATCACTGTCACATTCCTTGAGCTGTATAGTTATGTAGGAATAAAAGTGTGATGCTGCTGTATAATATCCAAGGTAGTTTACGAACTGTTATGAAGATTAAGCTGTACAAAACATACAATAATAATAATGATAATGAAGTACAAACAAATGCAAACACGTGCAAATCCCTGCTGGTGGCCGGAACGGAACTACTATGCACACGTAAGATAACATTACACATTATCACTGATGACAGCCTTGTACAGCTCCTTGAGAACGGACACTGTAGTGCTGGTGGGAGTGATCAAACTTGTACCCCACAACACTAGGGCCTGTTGGTATTGTATAAAAGAAAAATAATAATAATAATAATTGGGAGTGGATTTACACGAAAGGTGAGTACGCGAAATGGGATGACCTGTTGACACCCATTCTTCTCACTGAAAACTAGATATGCCTTGAATAACTCTGTAGTGGCTGCTGCTGTTCACAATCCTCCTGGATCCAGCAATAGGGTAGGGTATCACCCCTGGCGATGAAGCTCCCCATTCATAATCTCAAAATAAAGTTGTTAGTTTTCAACCGTGGTCATCGTGTTTCTTTTATACAAATACCAGCAGAATTACAGTTGTGTGAGGTACAAGTTTGACCGTCCCTGTTCAGCGCTACAGTGTCAGTCCTCAAGGAGCTGCATACTGCATGTGTAATGTTATAGTAGTTTTCCAGACTCCAGCAGGAATTTGTGTGTGTGAACTGTCACAAAGCAGGAGAACCACCTATGGAGGTAACAGGAATTTGAGTGCGTTTGTATTTGTTTTTATTAATACCACTTTCATACCACTTCTATAACACTTTTATTGCCAGCAGTGTAACACTTTATAACCACTGCTTCCTATGCGCGAGCTACCCTCTTCTTCGTCCTAAACGTTTTCAATGACTCAGCACACTTTAGCTTAGTTTACATGAACAGATATGTCGTGGACGGAGTCGACTGATCGTAAATCTCGACTGCCGACGGTTTACATGGCTGTCTGGCCATTAGCTTGACTTGTCTATACCCGGAGCCCCACCTACTTTGAGGTATGTAACCAATCACCGGTCGAAATACAGTTCAGTATTATTACGGTCAATCAGAAGTTATACTATGGTAACTTAACTATGACAACTAACTGTGGTGATAGCCACAGTAATGCCTCGCCCGTATTGACTGGGCGAACGAATAAACCTAGCGACACACCAATGGATTTTGCTGCCACTTTTATCAACGCCATCTGCATGGAAAGAGGCATGTCGAGAAGACGCAGAACTGCAGAAACTGTTCTTCGTACGTAGAGCCACTGAATAAGCTACACTTCAGAGTATCGTCACTGAGGCAAAAGGGCGAGTTGGAGGCGCTCCATAGATGGCGCTGGAGGTCAAACGGAAACAAAATGCCGGCACCAACTCGCCCTTTCGCCTCAGTGCCGATACTCTGAAGCGTATCTTATTTACTCATATAGTATGGCTGACGATGTCGATCGTGGTCAATACCTTGCGTTTTGCGCGACCTGTAGATGGCGCATCTTGACTGCAACATGCCGGACGTATCCATGTTGTCATTCAGTTTCGATTTTGAGATTTCTGAACTGCAATGTTGATTCTCGTTGGGTTGAAGGCGAACGAGTATTAAACGCTGCTCACTTCTCGCAGGCGTCACAGAGTTGTCCAAAGAGAAGGCTATAGTTGTCGCGTATTATTTGCGAAGTTCCGGCGTGTTTGACCAACCATACTTCGTGAAGGTGAATTTCACGTTTACCCGTTGCGAGGCCGAAATAGCAAGCAGCGAGTGTCCTGTGCTGCAGGAATGTCAGAGGCACGCAAGCACAGGATATCTGTGCTGATACTCTCTTACAGATAAGATGTTCTAAGTGTGTAGCGCGTGTACGAATGTAGTTTAGAATTTTCAAGGTAATGTTGCCTCATCCGTGTGTCACTGGTGCGCATGTTTTTGGGAAACCTTAACGAAACGTCACATTCTTTCTGCATTCTTTCCCAAGTGATTTGACGCGCTGATTCAAATGCACAGTTACAAAACTGACTTGGTATACGTTTTCGCGATATTCCTTGCGCTTTATTGCACATAATGGCTACTCAAGCTTGAAAAATATTGTTCTGTTTTACCTAGACTAGGTTTTGCTTCCCTTCCTGACGTGAGTTGCACAGAAGTGTGCTTCAGAAAAAAAAAAAAAAAAAAGAACGTTCATCAGATATGTAGGCAGTACCGCTCCAAGAGCTCTGCCATACACACATAAGCATTGCTGATGTAACAGGTTTTCTGATTTTGCGTCGCTCAATCCACCTCTTCCGAGGATGCGTCGAAGTAGGCGGTATTCCATGTGTGAAAAGAAGAAAACGTGGAAAGACAAACTGGCTGTCCCCTTGGCGCGCATAGTCGCATTGTGGCATAGAACAAAAGTCGTTTGGTTTTGTGTGCTGGTCGTTGTCTGCACTGTTTCCTTCATCCATGATTTCAACAGCAAAATACAGGTGCAGCTGAGCGACCTATGTGAAAAGCAGCAAGTTCTCCGCAAGTGAACGCGGGGTCGGCCGTGTGTACCTGGATCGGCTAGTCCCGAGTTTCACCGCTGTGCGGCGTCGATTTGGCGAAAAACGCGAATAGATCGTGCGAAAAACAGGAAATCACGGAAGAACGTATCTGATGGTCGTTCTTTTTCAAACACATGTTATACATAATAGTTTCTTGAAATTCAAGGATCCACACAGAAAGCTCGTTTGGATACACAAAATACGGAACCAAAGAGGGAGGAAAAAAAGCTATATGAAGCCAAAAGAAGTCAATCCACAGTCGAGAGTAATTGCATGCAGTGAGCTCAAACAAGTCAAAATAGCGTCCTACAGTTTCTGCGCTGCACTGTCCAGCTGATTTGTTTGCATTGATTTTATCCAAATGCACATGCGCGCTGCGAGGGATGAGTCTCCGGTCACTGAACAAAAAAGTGTACATAAAGAGAATAGTATTCACGCTACAAACCACAGCTCCCTATATACCCGTTATTCGCAACTATCTACCCCTCTGTCATCTGTGCCCGCTAGTTGCGTCAAATTTAGTCAAGTGGAAGTTGTCTCCCTGGAGTTCATTCGTTCATTCTTCCCTCTGTCTCACCCACCAAGGACTTGTACTTCTTCCTACTCTTACACTCTTAAAAAAAGGGGGTGTACTCCTTTCCTTTAACTCCTTTCCTTGCCACATATATAACACCCTTTTGGAGAGTACAACTACTCTCAGAAAAGGTGTCTTCTCACTCCCTCAAAGGAGTAGCATAACACCTTCTACCTGCCGGATAGTAATATTACTTTCCAATAGGGTGTTGTATATGTGGCAAGGAAAGGAGTTAAAGTGCAACATGATTTATTTCTTTTAGCATGAACGGATTCGGCATCCTCGCAGTCAAAGGAACCGCAGACTCCTCAAGGAACAAGATTCTACCTTCCCAGTATTCACAGCAGAGTTCTCACAGCCAGCATTACAAATGGAAACAACAGCTTTGGGCCCCTGCGCCGTACGTCAGAAGTCACCCTAACCGACGTGCCGTAAGTAACAGACTTACAGGTCCAGTTACTACACGTTAGAGCCATGGTTACTCTGCACAAATAGTAAATTACTCTACATAGAATATTAGAAAATCCAGCGTTATTTCCCTTAGCATTAGTTACTATACAGTCACTTTTCCAAAATGGCAGAAACAAGGACTCTAGCTAGAGTAATGTGAGCTGTTTGTGCAGTTTGTACTGGAGCACGAGCTGCTGCTCCAAGTCCGCTAGCTTTATTTCAAAGCATCTCTACCATTCCTGAACAGCGGCTAAATTGAACACTAGATGGGACCAACGCTTCAACATTGCATTTGAGCGCTAAACACAGAGCTGTTTTCTTGATATCAGAGTAAACTAACGTCTTATACTGTAGCAATATAACAGATTAATTTGAGCCCTTAGGCTAGCGTTGTACATCTGTGCGAGGGTAATGCGAGGGTACTATGAGCATATCCTAGCGTAGCAGGGGTAGCGAGGTGTCGCCACGGATAACCCCGAGCCGAGGGCCACCTCTGAATACAATGATCTCTGAATAGCGGTGATGGCTACGAATAACTTTGCGGCCAAAGGTACAAAAAAAAAAAGAGCCCTTTCTGAAATTCATAATGTAAAAGCCTGAGTCTGGGCACACAGATGACGACACGAACACACGACTCAAATGAACACACGACTCTTAAGTCGTGTGTTCGTGTCGTCCCTCTGTGTGCCAGGACTCAGGCTAAGTTCGTATGGAGTTACTAAAACATGTAACTACTGTATAATTGCAGCTGGCACTTACTTCCCAAGGCTGGCTACGGCACGCTACGTTACCTCTCGTGCTTCTGCCTATACGACCTGGTAAACCAGAGCAACTGCTCTTCCTTGAGCACATGCGTCCGTGCATGGCGAGCCGCGCAACGGATTGTGGTATAGCAGGCGCAAGCGAGCGGTGTCATCCTTTGGTGGATTAGGTGACCAACATCAAAAGAAGAGCACGCTCTACTTCGGCGGAAACCGTGGCCACCGACTCAAGAGAACACTGGTCCGCACCACTTCCTCAAAATTACGTTCTCTTGCGTCCGAGTACAAACGTCTTGCGAGCTGCGTGCAACAGTCAACGTCGTTGCGTGCGCTGGGACGTCGCCAAACTCGTCGAAGGTGTCGTGGTTACGTGGTAGCATAAACAGCGCTTTACTCCACGGAACTTTGCCAGCGGACTGATGTTTTACAATACATCATCATCCAAAAAGCAGTAGTCATATTTTTAGGGGTGCAATTACCCTGCGCGCTTTTTATATGCGTTTCTTTCCACTCCATTTAGCAGGGAAAAGGGGCGGTCCATTTCGGTTTACGGAATCATTAGGGAGTGATGCGGCCATTTGGCCATGACCTCTGCACGTTGACGTTGCACGTCAAGCTCAAAGCTGAACGAATGTGTTGTATCATGTCTTGAACGTAATTTTCGTTGCATTACGCATGTATTATTGTAGACAGGTGGAGCACGTAAGAGCATTTCGTCCAACAGAATCCATACTCTCACACTCCTATAGATCAATTAGATTCTTCACATTTATCGACGAGACGCCAAACAGTTCATTCGTAAATTTCCACAAGTATCGGAGGAACAGTTGCAGTCAGTTGGCAGCAACAGAGCACGAGTTGAAGCTCGTGCGCATGGCATGTTTCACCGTGTGAACGAAGGCGAAGACGTCCTTAGAAAGGGGATGGCCACAAAGTTTTCCAAGGTCGCTGCACTCTACGTTGAACACGACCCAGCCTCCACGGAAGCCAAAGTTCATTTTGGACATGCACGCCTGCGTGAAGACATAACCGTCATGATTACAGCCATGACGATCTATATTACTGGTTAATCGAAGCAAAAGCATCAGGCCGAGGGCCGCCGATATTTCGAGCATTCCTTTGAACACTGCTGGAGTGACACACTTGTAGACCTCTAGACCCGTCGTGTGTGTGTTTTCAGAGACTGTCGTTCTCGCTACTAGGCTACCAGAAACCTCCCCGCCTAAGCAACAGTATTTGTTGGTGCTGTACGAGAATGGAGAATTACAATTTGAATTATTATTTACTTTATTATTGTGATTAATATTATTAACGCGTACTTGTGTAATAGTAAAGTTAGCTGTTCATACCATCGCTTATAGCATAGATTAGCTTATAGCACAGCTTATTGTGGAGGGGCTCATCACTTAATTCCCCACATCACCACCAGCAATAGGGTAGAGTATCCCCCCTAGTGGTGAAACTCTCCATTCATAATATCGAAATATTTTTTTTTGTTTTTAGCTTATAGCGAATTCAGCAGCACAGAAAACCGCTGCGGTTTCAATGTTAGAGGACGACACTCTTCAGGGTTGAGACCTGTAACTTTGAAATTCTGTGGTCAAACCTATTTCCACTAATTATAAACATTAATTATGAAAGTTAATTAACGGCTGCACTAATTGCTGACACACCACCACGTTTGCGTTGGCCCCATCGGGGATAGATATATTCGGCGACTTTTTTGAAGGAAAAACAAACCACGAATTTAAGAAAATTCTGATCAGTCTTACGTGACGCACCCTGTATATATACATATAGATATATATATATATATGTGAAATAATAAGACGTGGACTACAGGTTACAGGAACGTTAACAAAAACTAATTTATTTAATGGGTAATTTAACATATAGATTAAAAAAAGAATGGTCGACGTTTCGACAGTGGCACTGTCTTCGTCAGGACAAAAGAGGTACAAGGGTTGCATATTGCTTAAATAGGTTCCCTGAGTGATGTCACAATCGGTGCAAGTATGCCACGTGGCAGTTTGATTGAAGAATAATTTATTCTTCAATCAAGCAAACAAGTGCGCCATTGACGCTACGGGGGACGGTTCCCAAGGGACTGTGGCAAAGTGCAATGCGTGCGCGCGTATTACGGGGTCTTTCTTCGCCATCTCCAAATCCGCCGCAGCCAGTACGCCGCCATCTTCCCTCGTAAGACCGTTAGGGAGCTCTCGCAGGATTTCGCCTAAGTTGCGAGGATTTTGCGACGTGCGCCGTTCGTGAATCTAGACTTCGTCACCTCGTACGACCGAGTTACGACAGATTCCGTCGTACGAGCTTTTTGTGAATCCGACCCTAGGTGCGACTATACGAGGGCAGGCTAACGTGCCAATCACCAGGACAAACCATTGCCTCGGAACGACTTCTTTATTGTATGTACAGGTAGGCTCATTTTAAAGTACTGTAGAGCAGCAGGTATACCATTTTATACCGCTGGCACATTTGACAGCCTGGCTGCTCAGTATACATCGCCACAAATTTCGATCAAATCCACCTCGTAGTTTTTTTTTTAGAAAATTCAGATTTAATATTACGGGCAACGCTGTGTCTAAGATCCAAACAAACTCCGCAGTTCCTGCCATGTACGGCGACGAACATAAATATGTCAGTAACAATGGGAGCGTACAGCGACATCTGTGGACCGCTACCATCACCACGCCGGTTCACCGGACGTATGCATTTTTGCGTAGGTGACTCTCATGGTGATTCTGCTGATAGTTCTGTTACCCATTTCCACGATGTGCAGATCTTCTTGCATTTTAATATGTTAGCATTAGGAATGTCAAAATGGGAAGCTGTATGTATGTATGGGGTGTGTATGTGTGTGTCCGTTTGTGAGATGAAGCCTCACCGAGACAGCGGTTAAGTGGACATGTAAATGGGATATAAGAGAGTAAATGTAAATGGAGGCAAATGATTTGAGATTTAAGTAGTCGAACGTAATTAAGAGTAAGAGGTAAGAGTAATTGAAGAAAATTAGAGGTAATTAACGTCAATTAAAGTGGAATTGAGAGTAATTAAGGCAAGTAAACGCAATTAAAAGTAAGTAAGGGAATTCAATACAGTCAACCCTCGATTTATGAACCTTCGATTTATGAATTCCCTCGTTTTATGAACACCAGCACAAGGAACCAAACTTTTTACATGCATTTTTCCCTCGTTTTATGAACCTCGATATTCGAATAATGAATGGAATTTCTGGGAACCAACTAGGAGTTGCCCAGCGTTTTTGCCCTCAATTTATGAACTGATCGTTCCGAGGCCAACAAAAACCTTCAAAGGGATTATTCGTGGTCTTATGAATGACGCCTGAACAGACAAAACGCTTTCCAGGTATAGAACCCTCGGTTCTTAACCCCTCGAAATCCGAACAACAAACGGGTTTTTGCAGAAGTGTTCCTGACCTCAATTCATGAATAAGGCGTCCGCTGTCACCCGGAGATTAATAAACGTAGGTTAAAAACCCCAGAGGAAATCCGAGACCAGTTGAGCGCGAATATGCTGACATCTCCTCTTTCCAAGATTGACACAGCGGAAGGCATCGTCCAAAGCAAAATTAAACTATTTAACAAGAGATAAACTGATGTTCTGAGGCTGGAACGACATAGAAGGGACAGATACAAACAAAGCCTCAAATTGCCTAAGAAATCAACGATGAAAGATGAAAGTCACTGAAAAGGTTAGCCAGCTGTAGGGATTGAACCCACATCTTATCCAGAAGATCCAGAAGATCTTATCGGCAATCCAGAAGATGTGGGTTCAATCCCTACAGCTGGCTAACCTTTTCAGTGACTTTCATCTTTCATCGTTAAACTATTTAGTATTGCATAATAAACAGAATGTGAATGCGCTAACATCTGTGCTTTGTGAGATTGATACAGCAGAAGGCATGGTCGAAAGCAAAATTACACAATATATTGCATTATAAACACAATACCAACTCGGAAATACTGTTCCATTTGCTCGATAGTACTCACTTAAAGGAATTTTCGATTTATGAATCCCTCGTTTTATGAACGATTTTTCGGGGAACCGAGGGTGTTCATAAATCGAGGGTTGACTGTATTACGTCACGTAACCTGCGGTTACCTAAGGTAATTAAAGGGTAATTACAGGTTAATTGAAAGTAAATGAGGCTAATTAAATGGTAATTAAATAGACTTACACATGGTAATTGAAAGTGTCAAACCAGGAATCAAGCACTGACTGGAGGTGGACAACCGGAAGTCAGGTTAGACCGGAAGTGGAGAACCGGAAATAGAGTTGGACCGGAAATGCATACCGGAAGTCAAGTATAGACTGGGTGTGGACAACCGGAAGTCAGGTTTAGACTGGATGTGGACAACCAGAAGTTGGACTTAAACCGGAAGTGGATACCCGGAAGTCAAGTATGGACCGGAAAAGGCAGTTAATACTAACGCATTTGTCTCGTATTTACTACTAAATCGCAAGCGAATTTTTGGAGAGAACATATGTCAGGAACTATCTGGTTTGAACAAATTTTTCAAAAGGAAGTTCAACAAGACGGATACTTAACCCATGAGAAGACTTAGCAGATAGAGGGTTGGGGACATGTAACAATGTTGCTCGACGAATGGGCGATTGTGTCACATCACACGTCGTCCGTCGTTTTTTCACCGCAATTGCAGTGGTGATTAAAAATATTTAGAGTTTTCTCTCGCACATAAAATTTGCACTGTGGATTTCGTTCGGAATAAGCTTTCAAATGCCGCTGCCAATATTAACAGCTTGCCTGCTGCTTTACAGTACCTTTAATCGACACATAATTTGAATAATATACGCGTTAGTATTTGCCGCGCGCGGCCAATGTATTTGTATTCGTAACTGAAAGGCCTACAACACGAGTCCGTGCAAAGCAGCGGAGTCAGTATTGTTGACAGTGCATATGATCCACATCATTCCATCCAATATTCATAACCGCAAACCACACTGATACCTCGTCGTCCGAGTATCGCGAAACCGTGTCCACACTCTTAAAAATAAGGGCAAATAAATAAAATATTTGCCTGCTGCTTTACGGTACCTTTAATCGACACATAATTTGAATAATATACGCGTTAGTATTTGCCGCGCGCGGCCAATGTATTTGTATTCGTATCTGAAAGGCCTACAACACGAGTCCGTGCAAAGCAGCGGAGTCAGTATTGTTGACAGTGCATATGATCGACATCATTCCATCCAATATTCATAACCGCAAACCACACTCATACCTCGTCGTCCGAGTATCGCGAAACCGTGTCCACACTCTTAAAAATAAGGATGTACTTTAACTCCTTTTTTTGCCACATATATAACACCCTTTTGGAGAGTACAATTACGCTCAAGAGGGTGTCTCCTCACTCCCTCAAGGGAGTAGCATAACACCTTCTCCCTGCCGGGGGAGTAATATTACTCTCCAGTAGGAAGAAAGGTGATATGCTACTCCCTTGAGGGAGTGAGGAGACACCCTCTTGAGCGTAATTGTACTCTCCAAAAGGGTGTTATATATGTGACAAAAAAAGGAGTTAAAGTACACCCTTTTTTTAAGAGTGCACGACGTAGTTCCCCACCTTCGGACGCTTCCCCCGTTGACAAAGAATCTGTCGAACGCCTCAGCGTAAAGCGAGGTAATTACTGCTACTGCTCGTGCTGTCTGAACTCCACGAACTTGACTCATCCAAATCGTCCAATATGCCGTAGGCCAGCCAGTTTCATGGCAGCCATGTTAAACCAGTGAAAAGAGTGAAAAGTAGGGTGAGAAGAAGCGGAAAGCACAACATGAGAGCCCATATACCGGTCCACACCGCCGATATCCTCGCGAGCGCTCGCGAGCGTACGTTCGACGCGTGCAGCAGAACATGCACGCTCGAACCAGTGCAGCTTTTCTTGCACCAGAACGACCAGCTGAATTCGCTATTAGCTTCAGCTGCATATTGACAGCTATAATACGTACAACAGATAGCTCCGCTTTACTTATCTTTTTATAACGCTAGTCCCTTGCGTATGTTACATATGCTTATGACTTGCGCTATGTATAGCTTTCTACACTTAAAGGAGCAATAAAGCGGTATTGCACATGGCTCGAAACTGGGCTTCAGTCACCAAGCACTCTAGTATGAATCACCATGCGATTTTTTTTTGCTGTTGAATTCAGTCGTGTCAACGCGCAATTGAATTTACAAAAGGTTCGTGAAAACGATACGAAAAGGGAGGCGCCAGCGCCACCAGCTGGAAGGCGCAGGGCCCGCCGTCGTGATGGCGTTAGTCTGCGTAATCTGCGCTCTGAAGCTCTGACCTTCAGAAAAGTGACCGTTAGAAAAATCATCTGCTATGATCCATTCGCACAGTCAGCGCTCCGATGTGGCAGCTCTCCCGTTGGTACTCCGCCGCCAGTCACCTGATTGCAAACACCAACTACGTCACGAGCGAAACGTCAACAACACCTGCAGGTGGTGATGCGCTTTGCAAGATCGAAATCCGAGCGCGCGCCTCGCGTTCCACGTTTGAGATTCAGCCATAAATATCTTGCAGTCTCACATTTTTCGGCCGTGCAATCCAAAACAACGGAAAACAACAAAAACTTTATTTTTAAGATGGGGAGTTTCGTCGCAAGGGGCGATACTCTACCCCATCGCTGCTGGGGATGAAGGGAATGAAATACTGAGCCCCTTCACGATAAGTATTGAAGTCTCAGTGTGTCCAAAAAAGGTCGAAAGAGCTTTGAGGGCAGAGCGTTGCTGAGCTGGATTTGACCAGGGACCTAGCAATGATCGAGAGAAGGGGCGAGAGTCCAGCTGACTAAGAGACCCGGAGAGTGCGGTTCGTGAAGGTTGGTAGTGTGGGCAATGAAGAAGAATGTGCTCCAGATCCTCTAGAGCACCGCAGTGACAGCATGTGGGAGAGTCAACCTGTCTAAAGCGGTAACGCCGCTGCGGTGTAAAAGCCACATCGAGTCGCATTCGATGAATTAATAGATCTTGACGAAAGGGGCTTCGTGGCATGCGGAAAGCGAGCGCTGGATCAACCCTGGTCAGCATAGGAAAATTAAAAAAAAATTGTGCATTTAATAGCCGACGTGATGCCATGCCATGAGCCCCTACTGGTTATGCACTTTTTACGGAAAGTAAGGACGCAACCGTGCAACCCAACGTGCAAACGTTTTACTGCAACAACAACCCCCCCCCCCCCGGAAAAAAAAGAGAGAAAGAATTGCAGGCAGAAAAGCGACATGCAGAAAACATAATTAATCGAGTCCAGCCACACTGAATCCTGTTGGAACATGGTATATAATTTTTTTTCGCGTCGGTTGCTGTATTGTACGGGTGTTGCCATGCAAAGGATATCTGCCCGACCTGGGTGGGGACATGACGAATGAACGAATAGTTGTTCCACTTTCTTCGGTATTTCTGATCAGAAGCTAGATGTGGTGGAGGAGGAGAGAGACCCATCACAGCATTTCCTGCGCTACTGGCCATTCAGCTGCCAGCGAATTCGATACGTCCCCAGTCCTGCTGCCAGCCCTACGCCAGTACGAGGCATCACGATCTCACCTTTGCCATTATTGTCTGGCGATTATCGTACACGTGCCATGTGTGACCGTCGTTACTCTTTCTGTACGCCACCAATCGTCCTGTGTCGAGGAACTCTTCACCGTAGTCTTTTGTGTAGTGGGCACCGGGGCAAACCTGCACAGAATTAGCTTTCCGTTTATCAGAGGACCGCTAACTGCTTACGCACACTGCCTAGAGTCACTAAGTAAGCTCCAATAGCGACACTCAGTTCCAGGGGCGAGCAGAAGAAGCGAGGACATGCCATTTTGTTTCCGCCATCCCTTGATATGGATGCCGCGACCTTGGAGCTTTCGTGGCAGCTGTACCATGCAAGCCTATGCTATGGCCGCCATTAAAGCTTCAAGGTCGCGGTAAAGGGAAAAAGATATCGCTACTTTCCCCAATCGAGTTTTCGCGCAACTCTAGCGTCACCTAGCAGGGCGCTCACGATGCCATATATCGAGAGCGCTCCGAAACGTTGCTCCTCCTGCAAGCAGCCCACCAAGGTAGATTCCTTGAAAGCCAAGAGCTCACGTATAACCTCTTCGGGACGGTCTTGTGGACAATACATAGGTGAAGCCGCAGCGCACGTTTCTTTAACGCACGGCCTCCAGCGGCCAACACTGCTATGTTAAACAACTCTCTGCTCCTTAACTGGGGATGGCTCTGGTATGCAGCGGGCTTTGAGCTGGTTTGGAGCTGGCTTAGAGCGTGCGTCGGCCTTGTTCGAGAAAACAAGGTGACTTCCGTGCTTGCCTGTGGAAGTCAATGTCGCTACGCTAGTGACTCTAACGCTGCCGCGAAGCAGGAGCTATTGTCTGACTGGTCTCAATGCAAGCGTAAGGTCGGCGACACTGTGCTTGATGTGCTTGTCTGCAGCTATTAACTTATGTAGCGTTGTTTTGCTGGTAATCGCACACTCTTAGAACTTCTCAACCACATAACTCGCTGAAAACAAACCACTGCGCAAAATGATGCTGCATGATCATTCCTGATTTCTGAAGGGCCGGAGGCCAACGATGTCAAGGCAGTCTTGGACACACAACCACCACCACCCGCATCTGTTTTAAAAGGGAACGTGTGCAGTGAGATGCGGAATGGAGTCTTTGGCACAAAGTAGTGGTAAGTTTTTGTGACTCATCATCACATAATGCTGCAATCGCTCTATCGCAACCGCTGTTACGTTTTCGGAAAACTCTGTGCATGTACTTATAAAACCGTTTAATAAGTATCAGCAATTTCAGCGCTATCAGGACTAAAAGTCTCCTCCGCTTTATTCCCCACATACCCACATATAGAGTCTGCAATCAACCACCAATTTAAAATGAGCTGGAGGCCACAGTTCACCAGAATCCACGCACAGCGTGCTCTGCACTAAGCACGATTCAGGGATGCGTGCGCCCTTTTTGTTTTTTGCTGCAGTTAGGTAGTTATGTTAATTGCACAAAGGGAGGGGGGGGGCTCTTTCTCAGCTTGCCGTTGTTGGCCACCCAGGAGTAGTCATCGTCATGACTACAGCAAAAAAAAAGAAAGAAAAAAAGCGAGGTAAAATCAAGTGAAGCTCTGTTTTTAGAGTGTACAGATACCCTGTCACACAGCTGACCCACGTCACCATGGATACAGCAAGTGAAATGTTCACTGTGATTGGCAGGAGACCTAATGAGCACGTGACTTGTATTAACAAATAGCGGAGAGTTCCTCGCCACTCCTTAGCTTCGCAATCTCGCGTTTGCCCCGCCCTCGTCAGCGCTACGCCAGAGCCTGTCCAATGACAATTGTGCAAGCAAAAATAAAGAAAAGACCATTGCTTTTTAGTGACTCAATCGCCGCCGCTTCCACCAATCGCCGGCTTCACGATAGCGTATGCCGCCGCCAACCGCTGAGCCGCACGAGAGCGCCTCCTGCAAGCAGAGAGCCGTTTTAGAGAGAGTTTGGCCATTGGGAGGATCCTAGCTCGTCATGCCAACACTACCTAGATAGAGAAAGCCTGCTTACTCGTCGACGTGACGTAACAACTAAGGGTTTAGCCAATCAGGATAGTGTTTTCAGCGGCGGTAGCCAACCACGAACGTGTTTTCAGCGGTCGTAGCCATGGAGACGAACCACCGTAGTCTGCGGACAGTGATGGAACGTGCCCGCGTGCTAAACGGGAAAACTTTAAAATAATGCTCAAAATGGTCCCATATCTTTCTCATGACTGATTTTCTGGAAAGCATGTTGCACTTTTAATGCGTTAGCATTAGCAGTGTCAGAAAGGAAAAAAGGATGCCTGTATGTATGTATGTGTGTGTGTGTGTGTGTCCGTGTGTGAGATGGTGAAGCCTCACAGAGACGGCGGTATAAGTGTTCATGCAAAGGGGATATAAGAGGGTAAATGTAAATGGAAGTAAATGATTTGAAATTGAACTAGTCGAAGGTAATTAAGAGTAAGAGGTAAGAGTAATTGAAGGTATTTAGAGGTAATTAAAGGCAATTAAAACAAGAAAGTTGAGTTTAAAGATAATGAATGTAAGCTTTATGTAATTAAGAGAAACATTAAATCAAATTAAAGTATACCGAGGATAACCGCAGGTTATACCGGAGGTAATTAAATGTAATTAAAGGTAATCAACGTCATTTGAATTGAGAGTAATTATGGCAGGTAAATGTAATTAATGGTAATTAAGGGAAGTCAAGATTGCCTCATGTAACCTACGGTTCCCTAAGGTAATTAAAGGGTAATTACAGGGTAATTGAAAGTAATTGAGGCTAATTAAAGTTTAATTAAATGAACTTACATATAGTAATTGAAAGTGTCAAACCGGGAATCAAGCATTGACTGGATGTGGACAACCGGAGGTGAGGTTTAGACTGGAAGTGGACAACCGGAAGTTGGGTTTAAACCGGAAGTAGATACCCGGTACTCAAGTATGGACCGGAAAAGGCGGTTAATGCTAACGCATTTCTCTCGCATTTACCGCTAAATCGCCAGTAAATTTTTTATCTACAGAGTCATGTCTACAGGTTCCAAGATAGCTACAATCATTTCAGAGTTCTTGAATTCTCAGAACGGCGAACCGCAATAGCAGGCAAATTCTGACTACATATGTCCACGTAGCGAAGGAGAGAGAGAAGGCAATAAGCAGGAGGTGGCGTTGGTCATGCGACGTCAGAGCTGAACGACCACCCTCGCCGTGATCTATTGTTGCCCCGCGCGACGAGCTGGCGGACAGCATCAAAATGGCGCGCAGCAGGTGGCTGATAAGCGGATTTCGCTTGGATTCAGGATTTTGGGGCGGCTCAACGACGCCTGTAACGTCAAAACAGGCTCCATCCATGATACGGCAAAAGATGTGAGAATGGCCAAACTCTCCCCATAAATGGCTTTGCGTGCAGAATAAAGCATTCTGTTCGACATTATCTCCATTGCCTATCTGTCTCTTATGCGCGATCTTTAAAGCTTCGTGAAAATATTGCATGGAAAATCTCATACAGGTTCAGTCTGATCTTCAAATCGAGGCCAAGATATGGCACGTTACGTAGCCTATAGATTGCGTACAGATTTAGTATTAGTACAAAACTAACAGTATCAATTTGAGTTAGACGCACGGACGGCGAAGCCGCTGGTTAGGTTAGTGTGCCGTGGCAGAAGCCTTGTGGCAGGCGAGGCAACCGTCGCGGCACCAGCTGCACTACCGCTAAGTTGCATATAGCGGAGTGCCAAGACTTACCCGGGGATACGAGTCGATGTTGATACCCATTTTGCACTGGGCGCCCATGCCACTAAGAGTCTGGTTTCTGTGATGGCTTAATCTTCCGCACACAGTAAATGAGAGCATCTCTCTCGTTCTGCTGGGTAGGGTGATGTTCTCTCTGAATTTTAATGCACCCACCTGAAAAAAAACAAGGCGTACGTGTGACATTCTACGTGTAACCGTGGCATATCCCTAACCCGGAAATCAGGAGGGTTTTGGTTCGAGTCTTAGTATCAGCACCTTTTCCTGAGCTATTTAAATTTCAAAGGCACGTTGCAGCCGGGAAAAACCGTGCACACTGCCACAACTGGATTTTCTCAATCTCAAATCCCATTTTCGCGATGTCGATACAACCTTTAGAATGCGCATTATCCTATAGGACCTGAGGATGGGTGTACGGGTAATATCGTTCTTCTACGCGTCGTAATTCTATTTACAAGTTCTCGTTCAATTCTTCTACTTCGTAACGGGTGTAGCGTTAACACTCAAAATGCACTTTTTTTCGGATGCTACCGGAAGTACTATAGTGGAAACAAGAAGTACCGCCATCCAGTTACTTTTTTTTAAATTCTGTGTTAGCAACGCGAAGCAACTGTGGCTATGAGCGACGTACAGACGTGAACAGATGGAGAGAGGACAGCAGGAAGGAGTGGGGGACAGGTGGGGGGGGGAGGGCTAGTATGCGTCCCGGCCCGACTCAGGGGGAACTGTGCCGACATTCGTGTCATCTAGTTACCTGTATCCATTATTACGTCATTTGCCCTACAGTATGTCGTGTGGTCCACTATCCATCGGTTTGGTTGCATTATCCTCCGTAATGTTCCGTTCGAGACATATTTTCGGAATGCATGGATTGGTGAAATCGCTCGTGTCGTGCCCCACGCTTTGCTTCTCTTTATTTTGCGCCAATACTTCGAAGCCTTGTGACTCCTCTGGCTACCCGCCGACGGACCGCTGACATACTACCACCCGCCATGCTGAGCAGAGTTTTACCCAGCGCTCGCTTTCCGCATGCCAGCACATATCTCTCGTCAAGACGCCGTATTAGTTCATCGAATGCGCCTCGATGTGGCCCTCACAGCACGGTGGCTCTACCCCTTGAGACAAGTTAACTCTCCCCACTGCAGTCACTGCGGTGCTGTTGAAGATCTCGAGCACATTCTTCTCCATTGCCCACACTACCACCCTTCCCGCTCCGTACTCTCCGCCTCCCTCAACGAGCTAGACTCCCGTCCCCTCTCACTCACAAAATTGCTTGGCCCCTGGCCGCATCCAGCTCACCAACGCTCTGTCCTCAAGGCTCTCTTCGCCTTTTTGGACGCCACAGGACTTCGATCCTCATTGTAACGGCACCCATTCCTTCATTCCCCACTTCACCTCCAGCAATGGGGTAGAGTATCGCCCCCAGCGAAGAAACTCTCCACCCATGATCCTGAAATAAAGTTGTTGCTGTTTGTGGCATTGCACATCCTTGCTTCTGCTGCAATGTGCGGTAGAAAAAGGGACGCAATATAGAAGCCTTTCGACGAAGGAGCTGCGCCGTCAGGCAAACACGGTAAGCGCGCCGTGTGTAGGGCATGCGGCACAAAAATGCAGAGCCTTGCTGTGTCAGGATCAAGAAACATCTTTCGGAGTGCATCAGCACGCTCGAACGCATAGAATATACTTCATCGGGTGAGCAGCATTGTGCTTGAGCTGTGGCGCAGGGCAAACAGGGGCTGGCACATGTTTACCACAACTGTAGTGTTGCAGGGTCTGCCATGAGAGAACATTAAAAATGAGAAGGGATTTGAATCGTAAAAAATAGAGGTGATTTTCCTGTCGGTTACAACTGCCGATTAAAATCTGTGAAATCATGATTTTTGTCCGCTGCCCTATAGTTTTGTCAGTAGTCGACCATCGATAGTTTTCTTTCTATTGACGATGAAACTCCCTATTCATCATCTCTCAATAAAGTTGTTGTTCTATTGACAGTCGAATATCGATAGTCCTATCGATAGTTTTCTCACTATCGATAGTTCGACTCTGATGCGACTACAGAGAATATCGATAGTGCTATCGATAGTTTTGTACCACTATAGTCGGAACTCTACTTTCGAGGAGCAATGTTGCCAGACGTAGCAGATTATGGGCACTCCAGTGTATCACACTTCCCAAAACTAGAAAATAATTATGCTATACTTCTGCGTCGCACAGACATATCACTTCCTGTACTATCACTTCGTTCCCTCTTGGACGAACCGGCCGGTTGGCGTTCGCACGTGTAAAATGGCTTTCGAATAGTGGACACTGGAGAGGTGTACTTACGAATGTTGGCTGGTCTCCCACCACTGCTTCGTCCCACACCGACGTGCCTGTGACTCTGCACTTGTGCGAATAATGATTATTTGTCAAATAAGTAGTACGGAACAGCACGATGTCCGGCTGAGTGTTCCTGCGACAGAAAACGTGCTATAGATATGTCCTTGGTACGAGCGTTCGCGCAAACCGAGAACAGAATTACTATTGGCGGGAACTGTAGAACGACCAGGTATCTTGACAGCTCCATATGGCAGCTCCATATGTCTCCACATGGAGCTCCATATGGCAGCTCCATATATTACTATAGACAGCAGCACATTGTGCGCCAGACATCCACCTGTGGCGTTAGCAACAAACCCAACCAGAAGACTGATCAACCCTGTACACCGAACACATAGGCATGTTGAACGTTGTTGTAAGTGCGGTTTAGTATGGCGTTGCGATAGCATTCTCATGGATGGAAATCCCAATCAACAGACAAGGTTTCACCACTTTACGTTCTTTACGGTGTATGACCTTACTACGCGCACTTGCGGTTTGTCGCAGACTGCTTTATTGAATGACGGTGCGCCACTTACGTTAAGACTTTATTAAATGCTGCCACCATTTTTGCGTCGAAGTCCTTGGCTCCTTGATAGAGCAAAGCTACGCCGTAAAACAGGAAACACGGCATATTCGTTCTGTTCGGCGCTTCCATTTGGACAGAGCGCAGTCCCTGGACACAACATGAAAGGAAATGTACTAGCAGACGACGCCTAGGCAACCGTCCATTATCTCTTCCCGACGACAGGTGGTGCCTGAGCGCATGCTCCCCTCGCAGTCTGTATTATAGGGGACCGCCGATGGGGGACTTCTCCGGCACAGGCTGGAGGTTTCAGAAAACCGTGTCGCAATCAGTACTCTTACGGTAGATTGAAACAAAATGAGGTCGTATTTCTTGTAGCAAGTCTGAAGGTACATTACAGCGGTGACACGTACCTCGGCAAGGCTACATAGTAGAATAAATGAACAGGAAACTCTAGAGACACTGTTAATGAACCAATTCTTCCAGTTCACCTGTAGCGTGACCGTCTCTTGTCAGTGCTACCTCCCCAAATATATTCAAAGAGTCATCTTACGCGACTGCTGCACCGCTAACCTAACGGTGTCAAAGAAATGGTGACAAAAGCCGCAGCTCTTTACTGTCTTGTAGCAGCCACCTTCGCAGGCGATAGGGGTAGTGCACTTCGTTGCTAACACATACCTCCACCAGTGATGAAATGCACGCTGGAATAACGGTACAGAAAAAACGTGTTGCTTTTATTGAACAGATCACTTATATGCCGTACAGCGTGTCTGCTAAATTTCCACCGCCATTTTTACCCTTGACAAAATGTAGTCCGTGAGCCCTAAGTTACTCCGCCGGATCAGTTGTTGTTGTCTGCAACGCCACTAGGTGGCACCTACAGGGCTTCCATAGTTTCGGTCTTTGCGAAATACATTTCAGGACGTAGACTGATATGCGGCTAGCTATTGCAGCCAATAGAAACAAGCGTAGGGCGCTGCTAAAACGTGCCCTTCTGAGCTTAAGTTGAACATGTCTATGTCCACGTCCGCCTGAAAGTGCTTCGCATGCACCCGAATCTGGGACGACCAACGAAAGAGCTAGTGGTCATTCCATGTAAGCTAAAAGCACAGGGCTAAATACTATAAATACATAATTATGAAGAAGCGTTTGAGCCGTCCACGCTATACGGGGATATTTATGTCTTAATGCCAAAATCGTGTTCGGGGCGAACGTTCAATCCCATGCCAGGAAACGACCTGTAAAACCACATCGCTAGCCATCAGTTCCGGTTCCTGTGCCAGGGGCAAGTCCCTGCTTTTCTTGTGTATCTAAGAGTGATGCAAAAATGTCGAGATTTTCGATATCGATAAATATCAAAATCCTACGAAATAAGGGATAAAATTATTAAGACATCGATATTGATATCGATAAATTGTCAATATATATATATATCGGTATTTTAAAAAGCAATATCGATATATCGATGTTTGAAAAGCCGTCACCGACATTACTTGACCACTTGAAAGAAATTGCCATTGTTTTATCATCTTCCACCGTATTACCTCTGAGGCACATCATGAAGGCCAATGAGGATACGTCCTCAATTATCCTGCCAGAATGATTGGGGAATAATTACGGCAAGAATTTAGGTGGGTGCAGAGGATGTCTCCCTCTTCAGATCCACACCAGCTTGCCGAGCTTCTGCTCTGTTCCTCGAGGAATGGATGTTTGCGAATACAGAGCCACGCAAGCAACAGAAATTTCTCGGTTTCGGCTGTCGTGTACGTTGTGAACTCACTGTACACATCCCAACGATTCGTTCGGAACGAAATGCAGCCCCCGACGATACACGAACTTCTAGAAGCTAACAATTTTTTCCCGTTCCGTGCATCATATCTTTACAGGAAACATCGGCATCTTGTTGCAAAACCAAATCAAGAGGGAGAGAAGGAAAAAAGCAGTCAAGTTTGGTTAATAAATTCGTTGACCTTTTATCTATGTCCTACCCGCCTGCAGAAGCCGTCGAATTACTGATAATTCTATCAGCATGCATGCCAGTGTCTATTATCGATGTAATATCCATATTCAGATCGATGTGGTTATCGATATTTTTACCGATAAATATAGATATTTTAAAGGTATCGATAACATCGCAGGCATCAAATATAGATAATATCGATAAGGATATCAATATCGTTCCATCCCTATTATCTAAGCGACGCTCGACGCTCAAGACCTCCACAGTAGACAACTGCCAACGTACAGGAAAGAGCACAATCAGCAAAGCGGCGCCAATAGGGTTCGACACTGTGCAGGCAATTCTCTGTCCTGTTTACCTGAAGCAAGCTGATGATGTCGGTCAGGTAGCTGTCTCCGGTGTTGCTTTCGATTTCCGTGTCCAGGGTTCCGAAGTTCCTGAACCCTTCTTTGAAATATTGAAGCATTGCGGCGCGTCCGTCAGTAGTGGAGAGCTTATTTGTCGTCGACGAATGGTCACTGAAAATCGCAGTGAAAATTAGAAACGGGGAAAGACAACGCTATCGCCTGTGCGTACGTAAGGGATAGCGTTGGTGGTCCTGCGCACTGCGCGAAGCTCTTTCTGTTATAGAGGTGCGCAGGACCACCTCCAACGTTATCCATTATGTACGCAAAGGCTATAGCGTACGATGTACTAAAACCCTCTATACACTCTTAAAAAAAAAGGTGTACAGTAACTCCTTTTTGGAGAGTACACCCTTGCCACTTGTATCACTCCCTTTGGAGTGTACAATTAGTGTACAAAAGTGTACAACAATTCTGTAGGGTGTTAAACGGTCTCACCTTTTTGGGAGGAATTGTACTCTCCAAAAAGGAGTGATATATGTGGAAAGGAAAAGGAGTTAAAGTACACCCTTTTTTTGAAAGAGCGTAGTATCGGTGCCGTCGCGCATGCGCTTACGCTATTTTCCAGGAATGGTGTGCATACGCTAGTAGGTTTTTTGCAGGAGCCACAATAGAATCACGGCGAGTGTCGGCTATCCCTTTGGAGCTCACGTTCCCTTCGGTAACATAGATAAGTACAGAAACTGCAGTGTAACATCAAATACTACGAGGGGTGTTCAAGTCAAACGGGGACCTTCTGTGTCCTGAGTGTAGAAATGGCTCGCGCTACTTCTTTTTCGTCATTTTCACACGCAACAGGCCTCCGCGTTCACGACGTGGTGGTCCAAAGTTTGTGCAAAACAGAAGACACGTGCTGGACAAGATGGCCGACAATGAGGTGAGCGCGCACATCGAACAGCGAATTGTCATGAAGTTTCTCGTGAATGAAGGCGTAAAATCATCTGAAATTCACAGAAGACTTCAGGATCAGTATGGCCACGATACACTTAGCCGCAGCAAAGCGTTTCAGTGGTGCAAACGGTTCCGAGACGGACGTACATCAGTGCAGGACGATCCCGGCCGGGACGGCGCAGAGCCCAGTGTCAGAGTTCCTGAGAACATCCAACTTGTGGAGCGCCCGATCCTCAAGAACCGACGGATAACATGTCTCGAACTGGCTCGAAAGGCGAACCTTTCTGTGGGAACGTTGAACACTATCATTCATGAACACCTCCTGTTTGGGAAAGCCGGGCCTCATCACCAAAGGAGTCCTTCTCCTACAGGACAATGCACGCCCGCATACCGAACATCTCACGACAGGCACCTTACAGGAACTTGGCTGGGAGTTGCTGCCACATCCTGCTTACAATCCAGACCTCGCCCCCAGCCATTTCCATCTCTTCGGTCCACTGAAGGCGTTCCTTGGTGGCTGCCACTTCAGCTGCGACGACGAGGTAAAGATGCGGTCCGATCATGGGTGCTACGTGCCGGTAAGGATTTCTACGCTGCTAGCATCCAAGCCCTGGTGAAACGCTGGGACAAGTGCATTAGTGCCAGCTGGAGGTTACGTTGAAAAATAAAACTAATTTCTCGCCTGTAGGTTCATTTTATTTTTGCGAAAAATGTAAAGTCGCGGTTTGACTTGAACGCCCCTCGTACAACAACAAATTCATGCATCTTGTTCAATAGCGTCTTGTGAGTCGTCATGGGAATTCGCCTGCCTAAGTCATGCGGATTAGTTTGCAGACGACAGCTGGGCTTCTCTTGCTTCAAAAAATTGCGGGCATGCACCCGGTATGCTAAAACGCGTTTTTGTTCCGTTGTCCTGTGCACGCGTAGTGTATTAATGCTGGTTCCCACAGGTGCGTTTACGGTTGCGCTTGCATGTTTCGTAAGCGCGCCGCGATTCCGACTCCGTAGCTCTATCCGCCAATCAGCTATCACGAAGTTGACGTCAGCCACTAAATAAGTAAATAATGAATGAATTAAGATAAAATAAAGGTGATAATAATATGGCGCCGCGATGTTACACATAAGGCTTGTCTGTGTAAGCCACTCCAAAGGAATTATGCGATTTGTTTATGTTTTCGGAAACGTTATCACGAAACATCTCCGTTCTCCTGAAACTCCCATACTGTGAACCAGTCGTTATCATAGCGTACGCGGAGAGACAGCGTACGCTTACCTAACACTTTCTAATTCATGCACTACGTGCTAAAGAAATCCTGATCTAGGACGTCGAGGCAGGGCATCTCGATGTTCGTCAATTTCCTCTTATTTCACTTCGTATTATGAATATTTAAATTTTTAGGAATTTTTTTAAATTCCTTGTTAGCGCCACCGAGTAACTGTGGCTATGAGCGGCGTACAGGAGTGGACTGACAAGTAGGTGTGGAGGACAGCGGGGTGTCAGTGTACGTCCTGGGCCGACTTCAGGGGGAACAGTGCCGACGGTATTTATGGGTCAACCTGAAAGACATACTGTCAGATGAGCATTATGCTCTTCCAGGAATTTTCCAAGGAACCCCCAAGTTTCATAGCTTCGAGTTCTCCCAGACTGGGTGACGTCATCGAAAGTTTTGTGGCATCGTCAAGGGATAGCGGGCACCTCTGCTCTCCACCCTACCGCCCCTAAGAGTGCCGAAAGCTGTCATGAGGAGACGGATAACCAATGTTGTCAAATCGGAGATACCTTACACATACTATGACGTCATGCTCATCCAAAGTAAAAATAAATTTTATGACGCTCGTGCGTCACGGAGAAGTGCTTTGAGAGAGTGGGCATGTGAGCAGTACGTGACACGGATTGTAATGACACAAACTAACTAGGATTCTCAGGACGTGTGATTACGTCCGTAGTGGTAGTTATAAAGCTGCACTTCACCTCCACACAACGTCAAGTCCCAGCAGGGTTCTTTTGAAAGCTCCGGTGACGCGTCGGAATAAGTTGAAGTAGCCTCTTTGTGAGTGTGTGTTGTAAAAGGTGTTGTCACTCTGCAATCCACCACTGTAGACAACGATATTGCACAGGCCATCAGGAATGAGCAGGGCCAGGATAAGCTTCTTGCTCCCCATGGCGCACATTACGATAGGACTGTTGTCACGAAGCCATTCTGGTTCAGTGGACACGTCTGCTTCAGATGCGCGCGTCGTGGTCGCTGAAATGCGCAAACGGGTCATAATTTATTTGGAATAAATCGGGATGATGGTTGACTAGGTGAGTGCTCCGGCAGAGATCCCGGAGGAAACAAAGCCATCCATGGGACATCCAAGGGACATCCAGCAGATATCGTGCTGGGAGATTGGGATATCAATGGGACACGTTCATTTTGAGCATGTTCGTCTACAGGACATCCTGAGCACATCCACGTGATAGCATTTCTCGAATTTTGTGGATATCCTGTAATAAATCCTACAGGGATACCACGTGGATGTGGCTGGACTTATGTGGATCATGTATGGAATGATTACTTGATATTTGATTTTCATTAGGCAAATGCAAATTTTCAACAGTTTCGGCTTAATAAATGCAGCACCCTTAAAAGTGCGTGCCATCATGAAAGTTTCTAAATTTTAATTGTTCGTTTCTTGCATTTCTCATAACGAACAACGCGGCATTTTACAGAGTAAGAAAAATAGAAAGTTATAAAAGCATCCAGGGCCACTAAGTCTATGAAGCTCTTCGAACGGCATTGGAATTTCCTTCGAAAGAGAAAACAGATGCTCTATATCGCTTGTTTTGTGAACCACATCAAACTGGAGAGTCCTGTTCGCCTCTGAGGCAAATCACTTTTTAAATATTGTCTTAATTAGCTTAGAAAACAGATTCCAGCATTTCTGTCGCAATAATTTCAGTTTTATGCTATGTTTGCCAAGGTAAGCAGTAGTTCAAGCCAGTCCACGTGTCCATGTTAGGCGAGCTCAAACTATGGTCTCTTAAAACCGCCGTAAATATAGAATTTTCCTGTGCAGAACAATTCGCTCGTTTTCATTGGCCAAGCTCCATTATTGTCCACGAAGGGGAAAAAATGTGACACCTGAAACCTATGACGGAATTCAAGGTGCGCAAGGTCGAGACTTATAGAGAATGAAATTTTATAGTTCTATGGCGGCAAGGGCCAAAAAGAAAGAAAAAAAAAAAGCCGTGGGGCGAACTTGGGACCTCTTTCAGCCCCGACATTGAGACTGTCGAAAAACGTCAATAGGCAAGTCACTTTTTAACGTTGACTTAATTAGCTTAGAGCACATTCTCCAGCATTTCTATGGCAATAATTTCAGGTTTATACTACGTTTTTGGAGGTGAGCAGGAGCAAGGTGCTCTCATACTCGGTGACCGCGCAGCATAGTCTACGTCATAAGTATGCCGCTCAAAAAAAAAAAAAAAAGTAAATAAAATGTACCGTTCTAATTTTTTTTCTCCACGCATAAATGAGATGTTCTACAGTTCTGTGTAAAGCACGTCTTTCTAGCTTGTTATCGCGTTTGAAAATTTTCTCACGGAAATATGCACTTTTCTAGGATTAGCATATTTTATGAGTTTCTTACTACACCGAAATCGCTGAGAAAAGAGTTCAGAATTCTTGGGTAGAAGGTAGTCCTCATGGACTTTACGCCTGCAAAATTTAGTTTTGTTAGAGGCTGTAGTTATTTTCAGAAAAATGTCAAAGTTGGACAAATGCTGAAGTGCTTCCCAGAATTCCCCAAATCCTAATTTTTTCGATAGACTACTGAGACGCGGTCAGCAGGCAGCATGGTTTTTCTAGAAAACACGTTTAAATTTGGAGCTTCTTCGGTGCAGTAGGACGCTCACGACACGCTTCCATACGGAGTATGGTATTTGCTCGCAGCGCAAACTTCAGAGACCTCTAGCGTCGGAACATGGCGGTGTTTGAGGCTAATATTTGAGATTTGGTATACGCAGCCGCCGGCTCTATAAAGCGAAACGCACCGCTTCCAAAATATCGTCGCCACTAGCGCGGCTGATCTGGGGGTCCCTAGTTGGCTGCGTTATATATGTATAAATATTTGGATTCTCATTCGTCTCCAAGAACTGGCGCCAGTCTTCCTTCGCACTGATTGGGCGAGAGTCATTTGATTGAGGCGCGAGGATCTGAATGGTCGGTAGAACGGAGGCGAAAGAAAAACAACGGAGGAGACATCGTGCCTGTCCGGCCACGCGCTTTCTCTCGGACTAAGACCGTTGTGCTCGCAGACGCTAGCGTGTAGTTTAGAGGGGTTTGAATGCTTTTGATTTAGATTGTGGCGACCTGCTAATGTGAAAACGAAATGGCACATCCCGCTGATCATGACAACAGCGGGAAGACGAACATGACAAGGAATTAACCATGTCGTTGTACCGCTGTCGGCTGAATCGCCTGCGGATGAGCATGCCGTCGTCGATACGGTTTTCATATTAAAGAACATGATTACTGTGAATGAAAACGACAAGAATGTTAAAATCCATGAAAACCAGGAATTAGAAAACTGTTCTGCGCAGTACCGTTTTCCCCTTTTGGTTGTGATTAACGACATTCCCGGTTGCCAAATCCGCAATCTTCACGTTATTGAAACAAGGGAAATCATGGGGACTGCTCGCTTACTTCATAAGATGGTATGCCGTTTTTAAAACAAGACATAGCTATTTAACCACACAAAATCACGGGTGCTCCATGTCTGTCAAAGATGTTTTAGCGAAAGCCACACTTTACAAGCCGTTAGGCTTAGCAGGGCAGACACGACGGTGCAGCATGTTGGATAATTTAGTATTAGGTTAGTCTAAGTTCGGTATTTGTATTTCAATGTCCAGGTTGGTCCAAACTCGCCTTTGGTAGTTTCCCACGCGCGACTGCGCATTTGATAGTCAGGTAACATTTATTTACAGCAGTTTGTTTTGCAACGGGCATTTCGACCGCTTTATTTCATACACTAAAGGCGTCACAAGTGGCGACATGGGCCCCGAAGACCAGTGGTACCCAAGCTGTGGGTCGTGACATGTTCCGAGGGAGGGAGGGAGGGAGGGAGAGGGGGGGCAACCAGACCACAAATTTGAAAAAAAAATGCCTCGCCGCTAAAAAAAAAAAGCCGCTATTCTGCGTTACCAGAAAGCCTGTGGCAGCAGGCCCGGAGATTCCTCATAAATGCGCTTGCATGCGGGGTATACGCGACGCTTTCGATGCATCACACAGCCTCGCTTTCACGCCCACCTTCACTTGTGCACGAGGGCAAAAATCTATGAGGTGAGGTCCACTCACGCCCAGTGGCGTAGCCAGACCTCCAGGGTAGGGGGGGCTCGATACAAAAACTCGCCCCCCCCCCGACCCCGCTGATCCTGTGTCGACAACACACACATACCTGTGCAAAAAAAAAAAAAAGGATCGAAAATAGTTGATTTAGAAGTTCACAGTACGATTACATGTATAGGCTGTCATGACCAATGAGGTGGTGTCACGAGATTGGAAGTATTTTGAAAAGCTCATACTTTGAAAAGGAAGCCTATCAGAAGGCCGAAAATCATAACGCCGAACTATTAGAAGGCCGCAAGCCAAAAGGCCGGAAAATCATAAGGCCGAAAGTCAAAAGGCCGAAAATCAGAAGGCGGAAAATGGAAAGGCCAAAGAGACAGAAGATACTGAATGGGACTGTTTTTGTCATAAGATTATAAAGTTTCCTGGCTCTTGCATCAGGAATCGAATAATTGGAATGCGTAGCATTTGGTGTCTCGGAAATAGACTGGCTAGAGAGAGAGAAGAAAAAAAAAAGACATACAACATGCATGATGCAAAACCCCAGCTCGCTTGCTTCCTAGCCATTTTTTCATTGACACACAACATGTTTACTACAAAAAGGAAGTGTCTCGTGGATGAATACCAGTGAATGACTTGTATCACCCACCGAATAAATTTCAGAGGAGATGGTGTTTATCTACATTTTGTGACCCAAACATGATTTGAACAAGCAACCGTCTGAATCGCTTGCCCTACAAAATAAACTTAAACCCAGTTAATGACCATCGTTGATTTACCCCTATATAAGATCTCTATGACAAGATCTGTAGGGTTTTTTTTTCTTTATTCCTTCGCCTGCAATTTTCTGTACCATTCTCTTTCAAGAACTCTATAATGACCACGCTTGCCCCCTGACACAGGAGCACGTGCATGATTACTTCCAGAATGGTCATCAGTTGTCCCAGTGTTATTCATTCGGCTACTCACCTTAATTATCGAAAGGCCGAACAATTAGGTGCGGTTTTGAGTCAGAGCTGATGATAGGGAACTGGTTTTAGGAATGACTTAGGTGGAAGTCGTTGTTGAAAATGGGATGAGAATGGGAAGAAATGTAATCGCATAGCTCGTAATTTTCATTTTAACTTATTGCCATTGTGTACAATAAACACATAGAATAACGCAGTGGTTCATATGTCTACTTTTCCTTTTTGTTTACCCCTAGGTGATCGAATGTATGTTATTAACACGAAGTTCGGTGAAATAATTTATTTGCTGTATTAATTCACAACAAGTCTATCCTACTTAATTTGTAGAGCTAATTTTTTATCGCAGTTGGAATAACAGTTTTCGTATCTTGGGTTCCTTATTTTTCGGCCTTTCGATAATTCGGTTTTCGGCCTTCTGATTGTTCGATGTTGATTTTTCGGCCTTCTGGTTTTGGGCCTTATGATTGTTCGGTGTTTTGATTTTTCGGCCTCATGATTGCCACCCCTTTGAAAAACATTCAAGAGTGCTTCTTAGATAGACGCCATGAACTGCAATAACTTTCGCGATCGTCACACTGGTACCCCCCCCCCCCCCACACACACACATATATTATATTCTCGGATTTGTACGATTTGTGTGGGTCGGTCCGTGGCAGGTAGGGGGGGGGGGCTCGAGGCCACCCTAGCCCCCCCGTGGCTACGCTACTGCTCACGCCCACTAAAGATCACAACGTCTGCGTCTACCCCGGCAAACACGGATCCCCCGCCTTCACGGTGCACCACGTAGTGGCGTCTTCTCGAATTAGAGCGGACGCCGGAACCCCAAGAAAAACGTTTCGCGTGCTTTGTCGGTGAGCTAAGCATGCATTTGTGCAGCATGCCGTTGTACAAGACTTTTTGGCCCAGAAAACTCGCTCTGAATGTAGCTCCAATAAGATGTCAGTCAATCGTTTTGGCTAATGTTCATGCGCTGAGATCGGAAGACGTTCAGCATCGCGACGAGCGAAACCCGGTGGGCGGAGGGGGGAGGTCACGACGAGGTCGTGTATATTTTTATGAGCCGCGGGGCGGCGAAGTTTGGGAAACACTACCGCAGACGACACAGACGTCAGGCCCTGGAACTTCAACTTCCCTTGTCGAGGAACACAACTATTCTTCACAGCTGAAGCTAAACGGGGCTAAAAAAAAAAGGCAGAATTTCCTAAACCAAGCTGTTAGACCGAAAATACTTCTACCATTTCGGGTCAATCCACGCGCGCCTTCTCCTCCGCGGGTATAAGCTGCGGCATCCCTCTCCCTTGTTTCTCTCTCACAAGTTTGCTCCAAGAAAAAAGAAAAGAAAAGAGGGTAGAATTCCCTACCCAAGCTGGTAGAACGATAGTTTCTATTCTGCAGTTATGCCCAAAAGGTAAAATTGGTTTGAATAGGAATGTGGTTGCAATAGAGCTACTACCGAGATGGGTAGAAAATTATGCCTTTTTTGCTTAGAGCGTATGGACGTGGCTGCTTACGAGTCTTATTCTTCACGAAGCTTACCTGTAGTGTCCTCTTCTTCGTTGGTCTTGCTTCCACTGTCATCCCAAAAGTCGTAGCTGTCCGTAGTACTTTCTTGACCATCGTCGTCGCCGTCGTCGTCGCTTCCTCTCCCACCGAGGGTTCCACCTGCACGTTATCGAAATGCAAACTTCATATTATGAAGAGAACGCTTTGTAAGTTTTTCGTTGGCCGCCCTGGTCCTAGAAATCGTCGCAACGCCTCGCAGAGTTTGAAGAATTAGTTGCGCGTTTAGTCAAATACCGCTGCATAAAATGCCCAATAGCCTAAGCCGCCTGGAAAGCATCGTGTGTCTGTAAGTTTGCTTAGTTTCGAAAACTTTCAAAAAGAAAACAATATTACAAAGTTTACTTTGCTACCTTCGAAGAAATTCGAAGCATTTTACCTCAAATGACGACTGTGCTCCCAAGCTTTCGTTTGTTGAAGTTTAGTTTTTCCTTTGTGCTGATTGTCAAACTCGAAACATAATAATGTACATAACATTGTCGTGTCACTTTTAGTAAATATGCCTACCGTAGTTAATTGCACGGCCCTAACGACTGAACACCAACGCAAGCAGATGGCGGAATACTGAACTGACAATGTGTCGTACCAACCGGCAGCCAATGGCAGCATTCGCGACCAGGAATTTTACGCGTTAGTTGCCACGCTATCATCGCCCTACTAGTACAGCTCGCATCAGAGTCAACTTGAACGCCATTCCGCCCTGCGGACCTTTGTGGTGCTTTGGAGAAATAACGGCGTGGTAGTCGTCTGTTTAGAGATAGAGGGGGTGACCCTCGTTATGAAGTCGTTTTGTTCTAGGGGCTGCCAGGGTGGCTTTCTTCCCGCTTCGCAGGCTGGAGCACTGTTCCAGTTAACTTCGACTCGAGCTGTACTGTCGACTCCCACTTAAGGCATAGCAAGATGCAAACAACGGGCTTACGAAAGAAGACAAAAGTGAACGCCAGTGCCTGAAGTAGAACGATCACGATAACAATGACCAGAACCTTGGCATTGCGGTCGTTGTTGCTGAAACACGATAAGGAACAATTTAGCATTATGCCTGGTTCACAATGTTGCATTTTCATGCGTTAGGGATGCGGTACGGCACGGTTGTTGTCACGGTAACGAAGCGTGGCGAACCGAAAAGCACACGAACCGTAAGAGCGCACGGACCGCAGACTGCATGAGCAAGCTCCATGCGGTACGGGTTACCTCCGGCTATGCAGCTGACCAATGAGCGAATGTGCACCGCGTAAGCGCATCACTGCTCTGCTGGCGCCGTTGGCTGACTCTGTTGTAAGCAAGTTGGCGAAACAAGCAGCTCCGATTGCTTCGAATGCCGCAGATACCCTATAGGCAGCACACAATATTGGGTCTATATTAGCTGGGCGTTGGCGATAGGGGTCCAATATGGGACCAGTTTTGCCAGGATTTTCCCCATATTGGCTCAAACTTGGCAATATGTGCCCCATATTGCCAAGTTTGAGCCAGTAATAAGGAAAATGTCGGCAATATCAGCCCCATATTGGCCTATGTGCACCACATATTGGCTGATAATCAGGAAAATGGAACGAACCCGTATGGGGACTTGTACCAAATACCGAAGCAGCACGGCAAGATTGGACGTGGAAGCATGTGAAACGCCCTACTGAATACGTCGTTACATCCAACAGCTTCCCGCAGAGGATACACATTGTTGTAAACAGTCAACATATCTGGCGATCCCACTGTAACACGCCCTATAACTCAGCTGGAACACCTGCTGCAAACAGCTGCCATCTTGCTTCACGATGCCAATCGGTCATAGCTGCAGAATAAAACAAAACCACTAGGAGCGTGTGGTCGTTTCAGCGAAATCGCACGTCCTACAACTAATGCGTATGCGCGACACTCGGATCGGTGGTTTCATTAGAGCGAAAATGTCGGTGGTTTCTCTAATGACAATGGAAGCGGCACATCAAGTAAAAAACACAATGTCTCATAAAAACGGACATCTGTTCTGTAAAGCTAGGTGCCTTGATTCAAGGTACCAATTTCAAGGTACCATTGGACCAATGTGCGCTGCCAGGTTGGCCAATAGAGGTCCCATATGGGCTGCCAATATTGGTGCAATATGAAAAGTGCAACCAGGCCCCAATTGGACTAATATTGGCTGCCTACATTGGAACGCCAATACTGCACCAATTTTTCTGTGATAATGCGAACGATGAGACCGGGTAATAACAAAGCATTATTCGGCATAATATCCACTGCTAACGGTAATATCTATGCGTCTTATTTTTCTTTTTCTGTAGATTTTTTAATTGATCCAGTTGCATCGCGTTAAAAACAACACTGCCTCGTCCTAAACACAAACGGGCGCCGTGCACGTCTTGCTCAAGGATCCGGGCAGTCCCAAGAACTGCCAATGGCAGACATCCCTCATTGGGATTGCACTAGCATATATGGCTCAGTAACTGCCAACACGCTCCTAGAGTACAACGGAGCGAAACACTTTCGTGACAATGACGGACAGACTCCTCAGCAACTCACACTGCCTGCCGGAACTTCCGGAACTTCCGGAACTGCCGGAACTGCCGGAAGCACCTAGCATTACAGAACAGATATCCCTTCCAATCAAAGATAAGAGTTTTTTACTTGACCTGCAGCTTCCGTTGGCATTAGAGAAACCAGCGACATTTTAGCCCGAATGAAACATCCGATCCGAGTGTCGCGCATGCGCATTAGTTGTAGGACGCGTGATCTCGCTCAAACGACCACGCTCTGGAGTCTGTTCGACCGATTGGCATCGCGAAGCAAGATGGTGGCTATTTGCAGCAAGTGGAAAGTTACAGTTAAGTGGAAAGTTAAGTGGAAAGTGGAGTTGCAGTGCATGTTACTGTGGGATTGACAGATATGTTGACTGTTTCACGGTTTGATAATGTGTATCATGTATTGCGTATTGTCGGATGTAACGACGTTTTGAGTTGGGCATTTCACGCGCTTCAACGTTCAATCTTGCCGTGCTGCTTGGGCACTTGCTACAAGTAGCAATACGCGTACGTCCCATTTTCTCCATTTTCAGTCAATATGGGTTGCACACGGGCAATATGGGACCCATACTGCCGACATTTTCCCCATATTGGTTCAAACTTGGCAATATGGGGCCCATATTGCCAAGTTTGAGCCAATATGGGGGAAATCCTTGCAAAACTGGTCCCATATTGGACCGGTATCGCTAATGCCCAGCCAATATGGGCCCAGTATTGTGTGCTGCCTGGGATTGTACGTTTACATCCTGTCACATCCAGCATGTCTCCAAAGCGTTCCTGTTGACAGGTCACGGGTGAACCTGTTCCCTATCTCTGTCTCTCTTTCTCTCCCTCCCCTATTTCCCTATCTCTTACTGTTAATTACACTGCCATGTTTTCCGTTGTTTCTCATTGAATTCAGCAGGAACCGAACTGTACAGCAAAATGAAGCAGCATGCACACATGTCTGCTTCAACATGGGTACGCGTGCTGAAGAAGGACAGTCCACAGCAACCTCATGTCCATGTCCACGTCATGTAGCAGATGACGCCCGCTGCCCCGATGGGTGCCGCTTGAGGCGTTCACGGCTTGCACTCCCTAGCACACCCTACCTTGATCCCGCTTACCCGCGCGCGACCCGGCTCTATAGGGGAATCGCCGCGCCAAAATTCCAGATTCTAGACAAGTGTGTCGGAAGCAGTACCTTGCTCATTCACCCTGGAGATGATTGTTTTCAAGCGAACAGGGCAGTCTGGTAACGTAGTAAAAATATGACATACATACCTACCTGCAAGGCAACATGAGAAGAACGGCCATGTAACGGCAATACATGAGGCTGTCTAACAGAGAAGTTACAACAAATTATAGTAGTAAATCGTAAACGCGCGCTGCTACTCTATTAACCCGCTCTTTTCTGCTGTTACAGCTCCGAATCCAGCATTGAAATAGCAGGAATGTTCTTCGATAATTCCATGGTCACTTTGCGTTAAATCATACGATTATACCTCAACTATCGCTGCCGAACCGTTCAACGCTCTAATGCTTATACAAGCATAATCACAGTATTTCCGACACTTCCGTACGAACATGACGGACTACGTTGATTTGGGATCATGAGTTACGCAAAAACTGCTTTGCAACGAGGCATCATTTCCTTCGTTTTTCTTGTTTTTTTCTTCTTTCTTTTTTTTTATTGACGAAGGGCAATTCAAAATTATCCCGAGTTTTCTTTTCTTTTTTTTTCTTGTCATGTGGGAGCTTTCCTGTATGTCACATGTCCTCTATGTTCACTTGCTCCCACATATCGGTGTAAAGGCCTGTTCACACATACGACTTTGCTCCACAGCGCTAGAAAGCAGCACCTATCAGGGTTGAGCTCCTCTAACTTTTAAAGCGACCATCACGTTTCCAGAGAGAAAAAAAGGGGGGAACTGGTGTACCGAAGAGGGGAGCAAAGAAATGGGGGGTGACGTTTCGAGCGAAGGCTCTTCTTCGGACTAGATGGACGGAATGACTTTCGGAAAACTTTCCGTCCGTCTAGTCTGGAGAAGGGTTTCGCTCGAAACGTCACCCCCCCCCCCCCCCCCATTTCTTTGCTCCCCTCTTCGGTACACCAGTTCCCCTCTTTTTTTCTCTCTGTGTACGTGTGCCTGGCAGCCCTTTTGGTTTTTCGATCACATTTCCAGCGCTGGTTTGTGATGGCGAATCAAGAGGCTGTTTTATCAATGACGTCGCGGAAGCTGTGGGATTGTTTTGCTTCCGGGTTTTTGCGGTTTTGTGGTTGTGTTGTGGTGAATTGAACATGGTGTCTTATTTCCGGCTTGCCCAGCTATTTGAGCTTGCTGGTCCTCATAGGTTACGGGAGTTAAAAATCAACACAGTCCAAACGGTGCTGTGTCACGTCACCAATGAGGTTCCGCAAGGCTTGAGCTGCCAAGCCTGCCGAGCCGTATATCGAGAGAGGTGGGCCGTTAGGAGGAGCCTAACTTGACGCGCGTCATGAGACGTCACGGCTGAACGACCTCCCTCGCCGCGCTCTATTGTTATCCCGTCGTCAGCCGGTCGCCGACGCCATGTTGATGCAGAGCGCTGTTTACAATGCAAGGGGGAAGCCACGTGCGTATGCGTCCTTCGAAGGCCCCACTATCGCAGGCGATTGTGAGTCATAAGTCGCTGATCCTGGTAGATAGAGTCACTGGTAGATTACATTGAGCGCGACAAAGGGCGTGTCGACCAGCTGGCGGACTGCATTACAATGGCGCCCACCTGCTGGCTGAAAAGCGGATTCCACTTGGATTCAGGCTTTTTGGGCAGTGCAACGACTCTGAGGTCAAAACAGGCTCCGCCTCCGAAGCAGCAAAGGATCAAAACATGGCCAAACTCTCTCTATATACTGCTCTGTGCTTTGCAAGTGAGAACACGAAGGTGGAAAAAGTGTTACTATATCCAGCGCACTGAAGCAAAGCGCTGTATGTGAGTACAGACGCTAAATCAGGCTAACTCTTGCGAATTTGAACTAAAAAATCGCGCTTGTGTACTTTTATTAAGCGGTACAGAGGCGGTGTCGAGCCGGTTGAGAAGTTTGCAGTGCTTGACCAGCGAAAAGAACAGGGACCGAGAAATTCGGCCCTTGAAGGATGTGCTGAAAGAATACAATTTTTCTTGCTTGGTTCATAGTTGCTTGTCACCAATAACGAAAAACAAATGCCATAGTTAAGCTTTCAATCCTTCCCAAAGAAAATTTCACATTCGCTGTTCGCATGAAAACACCTCAGCGCAGTGTGCACCATATAGCACGACAACGGACAGCTTTGTATACTGTAGAAGTGGTTTTTTCCGCGTGGAAAATATTTTCGCGTTTTCGAGCAGAGCTGCTTTGAGGATTGATTCGCGAGAACTTAAATTCGCGACACAGGTTTCCGGGAGTGCTTTGCTCTTGCATATCGTGCCGCCGTCAATACTCGAGCATATTTCGGCACGTACTAAGACATCCGTTGTTCACGTGGATTGCGGCATTCTAGGTCTATTCCTTTCTTCTCCTCACAGACATAGGAGGAAAGGTCCTGTCAAATGGCCTTTAGGGACCCTGTAGGAGGCCATAGTACTGGCCGTGTGCAAGTTAGCCAGTTTATTTTAGCAGTTCTTATTAATTATCACTCGGGACACTGACCAGTTCGGTTGAGAAGTGGTACTATCATTCAAGCTGGTTTTGAGAATGCGGGGAAAGGCATGTTTTGACTTCGTGGTATAGTGGTATATTGCATGTATAGTGCAAAGCGTTTATAGGAGTAACAAAAGCACGATGAATTTTCATTTCTTTTCAACTTGCCTGATGGGATAAAACAATCTTCTGCGCTTGCTTAAACTGCCTATGCTGCATGGAGTAGAACGTATCAGGTAGTCGCGGTATAGCGTCGAACGCTGAACGATTTTCGCCCTCATATGGCCAGAGTTATTCGCGGGAACTTAAATTTGGAGGTGTGCGCGAAAAACGCGAAAAATAATTCCGCGCGAAAAAAACCACTTCTACAGTATTCACTCATAGCTTTATCTATGCTATGCTGCAGAGCTTACCGGCTCTACCTGCGGTGAAGCTGCCATGGTCGGTTTTGGTCGCGTCTGGGAAAAGTGCGCATGAATTACCATCAGTGTGAAGTGATAGGGCGAATGATCACTCACCCGCACTGTATTCAAGGGCTCCAGGCAAACCAGTTCCTGTAATAATAACTCATTATTCTGGGAGTGTTGCACATTGAGTGAGAGTTCTCTGTGCAACCGAAATGGGCCTTTTTCGCAACGCTTCTGCGCATGCTCTGTGACCCTGACGGCGCGGAGAGGGTTCCCTACATATTCAATAGATGTCGCCGACTGCGCGCGTCGAGCGTGTTTCGTTGCACAGCCGCTAGGATACGGCGCGAGTGTGAAAAAGGTCCATAAACATGTTTAGCGGGACCGCTTATCCCCAAACAACTTCCCTGGAAGACCTTTCGTCCGAAATGGACTTAAGTCCGAATGGGGACTTATTCCCTCTCTTGTGATCTCTCGCATTTCATCATTTCATATCTCACATTTCTTTAGGAACTCTCTTCCCCTAGACACAAAAAGAGCGCGTAACTTTAAACCTGCTCTCACTTGTTGTTCGTATTGATTTTTAGTTGTTTCGCTGTTGAGTTTTCTTTTTAGTTGATAACTCTGTCCTTGAGTCTTCTTTTTTTTTTTTAGATGCTTCGCCGTTCTTAAGTTTTTCATGCCGTTGCACGTGAAATTGCTTATGTAAATTATAGTAGCAGACCCACTACTAGCAGACTGCTATGGGTCTGCACGTGTTCGGTATTTGTACCATTGTTCATAATCGAAATAAACAGCCAATTCCAAATTCCGATCCTCATGTATTCTCTGTAGCGGGACGCGGAGAATTCCATGGCATGCGCGACCGAAGAAAGTCAAGGTGAGGTCAAGTGAAAAGGAGACAAGAGAACACCATTACATTGCCGTCATATTAAAGGGAGCACGAAGAGATTTCCACAAAATATGGGTTCTCAGTGGAGAACGGCTCGCAAGGAGGCTTATTATCTGAAATATATCCTATTTTTTGCCATATTGCAATTCAACGCGGGTGCAGTTCACGCACAAGAAAAAGCGTCGAGCGGTCGCCACAGTGACTGTGACACTGTGACACTGTAAGTAACTGACGTCACTTACATATCCTTTGCTCACTCCAAGGTTGCACCAAGCTAGCCCACCAGTGGCCAAGGTCGCCTGCTTTTGACGTCACAGCAAGTTTCTCCGTCGTGTCGGCAGCAGTGTGCATCGAAGCAGTCGCCTTTTTTTGCCCGTGGTTTTTAGTTAATATATCCGTTATTCTAACCAATGGTGGGCTCATACTCCACATAGTGAATGGGTTAGCGGCAAGGAATGCATTACACATTCTTGCAAAAGTTTTCGGGATCTCTTCATGGGCCCTTTAACATCGTGCATAAGTACTTTTACGCGGGACTTTCAAACCGCGTGCGGAGTCAAATCAGGAAGCTCGTATTCAGGCACCCTACTAATGTCCGCATCCACAAGCCACGTTGTTTTTTGCGTTCTCTTTGTTCGCTCAGAGTGACTTCCGGACCCGTTTGCAAGAAAGTTGAGTACGAATCTCAGACTCATTCTCAATAGCTTTGGCAGCGCTTCCTGCAGGAGCAGCGAGCGCGTGCCCAATGCGCAGCTAAGGCTATTGCGATTGAGTCTGAGACTCGCACTCAACTTTTATGCAAACGGGCCCAGACGTCGGAAGTGTCTTCAATGGCATCAGCATGTGTTCCGTGACCATGACACCCCAAGCAGCACAATGTACTGAAAGTCGAGTGCATTAGGGGTGGACGGGTAGGTGGAAGGCCTTGAACAGACCCGTGACACTAAAGAACATTCCCAAGCAGCACAATGTACTGAAAGTCGAGTGCAATAGGGGTGGACGGTATGTGTCTTATCAATTTACCTTTAGTTTCACCAGTCTGTTCAAGGCCTTCCACCTACCCGTCCACCCCTATTGCACTCGACGTTCGGTACATTGTGCTGCTTGGGTTGATAAGACACAGGTCTTCCGTCCACCCTTATTGCACTCGACTTTCAGTACATTGTGCTGCTTGGGACGTAGCCTAGTAGAGTAAGCCTCAACCCACACTCAGGAATCTGCTCAACCATCCAAAAGATAAGACAACACTGAACGATCGACGTGGTGTCGTCTACAAAATATCATGCCAAAGAATGTCCGGCGATGTACATCGCGGAAACCGGGAGAAGGACAAAAACCAGAATGAAGGAACACAATGAGATGTTGATAACGCCGCATAGAAGCAAACTGAACTATGTGAACAAGCGGTAAACACTGGTCATAGATTAGGTCTCCATAATCTAGTAACTTTAGCTCGTGGGGGTCGTTGGGGGGTAAGGAAACAATTGGAATTCTGGCACATAAAGATAACCAAAGAGGCTATCAATAGGCATATCCGTGCCACCTGCCAGAATGCTACACACCCGTGATACATAAAAAGGGGCCTGTAGCTTGTGGTACGTTATCCTGATGATGAAACTCGAATGAGTTTCGAAACGTCAAACTTTTTTCGTTGCTGTGCCGGTGTATATACCCATGAAAGATGTCAGTACCCAGCATTAGGACTATTTCCATGACAGGTCTAACGAAGGGACATGTTGTGCTATGGATCAAAAGAATTGCGATCGCGGGAAACGCGAAGTCAAAATTTCGACGTTTTCATCACACACAAAAAAAAATATTTTTCTTCGCTCACGGCTGCCAAATTCACGAAACTTTTACGCGTTAGTTACTTTTACGAAACAATAGGTTATTGTAGATTGATGCATTCGGAGAGATTGGAAAAGCGGTTCGTGCCAGTAAAAGTGAAGGGTTTAAAGCCAGCTTTTCTTTCACGATACCCATTGTTTAAGTTTACGTTGTTTATTGATGATTGTGTAAAGAGAGCGAAAATGAACATTACATTTAGTACAATGTGTGCTCCATAAACTGCGTTCTTACCATGTGCCGAAGAAGTCATTGCGCTGGCATGCGGATTTTCACCTGAAAAGAATTGAGAGAATTAAACTTTGTACCTTCACAGGAAAAGTAAGAGCAGGCAAACACTGTATGCCCACGTACACGTCAGAGAGCCCAACTTGGCTGACCTCGTATGAATATACCGCGTACTGTAAAAGATTCATAAGATACAGGGGTCACAAGGCACCGAAAATGCCGGCTAAAAAATCAATTAGAAATAATTGGGTCCGAACTTATTTAGATGCTTATTTAGCACGACGACTGAGCGCCGCCAGGAATCGTGTGCTAGTGTCTGTTTTGCTTTAGTTTTCGTTCGGACTGGTCCAGTTCAATATCGCTGGACTACGTGTTTGCCAGAGGGTAATATGACTTAAGAAGAATCTGCACTGCGTGGAGCGGCTAAAGCTCAGAGCCGCAGAGCACGTGCTATACTGTGAAGTAATCGCCGTTTCGAGAGAACTTGTGCCTCTCCACGTTCGCGTCACGTATAGTCGCATGATATCACTCACGAAAGAACTGAGAACAATGGTGAGAAATTGCTGGTGTAATGGTAACGCTAAGTGAGTAACGGTGGCGGTACAGTGTGACTTTCTTCACACATTCCGCAACAACGGCAATCTGGGTCGATTAAAACAGCATGATATAATAGGTTATACCACTGAAACGCGGTAAATTGAATGGCATTGCCAGCGAATGACGTTCGCACTGAATGACATTCGTTCCGTGTCACACGGCGAAACCAAATGGGAATACATGCGAATGGCATTCGCCCAGCGAATAAGGTCGAGGAACTCATTTGCTTTACCCTCTCGCACCTATTGCGTACTCTCGTCAGTAGGGAGGTAGCAAAACAAACAACGATAAACCATTCGGAGAAATTAAACACGAATGAAAGTTGTATTCCGTTTTTGTTTGTCACGAATTGAATTACTTTTGACACGAAGGAAGGAAGGAAGACTGAACACTTTTTCGGAGAACTGCTCCCATTCGCAATCGACTCTCACGCCCGTGTGATTGACATCTTCCTTGGCATATTTAGCCAACTTAAAATCGTCCGAAACGTAACTATTTTGTAGAATAATAGGATATACTTTATTATTCTACAAAATAGTTACGTTTGATATAGTTACGTTTGATACGTTTGATATGATTACGAATGATATAGTTTCGTTAATTTCGAGAAAAAGAAATAAGAATATAGCGAATGTACTTGGTATATAGCTCCGTATGTTCGTCCCTGGTGTCTGAATCATCGATAGTGACGTAATTTGCGTATGACATTGTTTCTTCGTGTAGCAAGAAGCAATACAAACGAATGACGTTCTGTGCGAATGTTATTCGCTGGGAATGCCATTCAATTTGCCCTTGACGCCCTTTGTGAAACCAGCAAGACTTACCCATCTTGAAGGTCTAACGGATATGCTCTTGCGAGCCTAAGTCGGTTGAAGCTGCAAGTATGGCTGGCTACTGCAAGGAAGAAAATTGTACTTCTTCTTCGTCTTCTTCCTTACAGTGATACCGAAAGAACAGCTTCTTCTACTACTTCTTCTGCTTTAAATGGGTGGCGCATAGCCCAAGGGCAATTGACCACGGAGATGGCGGAGATGGGTGGGTTCATTTAGAGGCTATGAAAAACGTTGACATGAAGAGATGAACGAAATGACGGAATAAAGAATTAAGCGGTGTAGTGTCTAGCAACCATATAGTTTTGATTTCGTTTTGGGTTTGTGAAGTGCCATCGGTATGGTCAACAGACGATCATCATCAGTATCAGTATCAGGCTCAACGAGGACCGTCACAATGTAACCATTCCAAAATGTTTTAACGTTTTTCTTCAATAAAGTGATAAGTACATCACTACATTGGTGACGAGGATGAAGCCTACCATGTAAGTGCACATATGCTGCACAAATTCATCGCTGTCAAGCATCGGTCACTCTCATCTCCGCCATGTTGAAACTGGCTAGGTCTAAGCATGGCCATTCTCCCACCGTTTCCGAACTTCATTGTTCACGAGGACACTACCTGAGTGGGACCCCGCTGGCGAAAATGGGTAACAAGGTTCAACAACTTCTCGAAGCATGCAATATCGAAGACCCAATACGACGCAAAGCGATGCTACTGCACTACGGAGGAGAGGAAGTATGCGATATATATGAAACTTTGCCGACGCCAGACGCAACAGTTGACTCCACCACCGCTGCAGCTCAAAACATGTACAAGACTACAGTTGACCAGCTAACGACGTATTTTGACCCAAAAGCCAACTATGAATACCAGAGATGTTTGTTTCGGCAGGAACATCAGATAAACGAAGAAAGCATCGATTCGTACCACACGAGGATACGCCAAATCGCCATGCTATGTGGATTTTTGTGACCTTGATGCCGAACTCAAGTCCCACATCATCCAGACATACTCTTCGACCCCGCTGAGACGCAAAGTACTCCAAAAGCCCGACATGACGCTGAAAAAAAAAAAAAAAAAGAACGCGCGAAAGTCAGCACTCTTCTATGAGTCTCTTTGGTCTTTTCCCCTGCCGTCTCGGACTTTCGCGACTCTTCGCCCGGTGCCCACACATTCCTATGCAAGCCGCCGCACCCACGTCCCGCAAGACCTCCACACGGCCTCCCACGTCTTCCTCCGCACGGACGCCGCGAGCAAGGCGCTCCATCCGCCGTACTCCGGTCCGCACCCCGTCTTCCATCGGTCCGACAAGACCTTCTAGATCTCCATCGACGGCCGGGTTGACACTGTCACAGTCGACAGACTCAAACCCGCCTACGTCGAGGCTCCCGTCTCTTCCTTAGTTGCTGATCCCTCATTCCCGTGCCTGCATTCAGCCGTCAACTGCCCTCCGGCCGCTCCGCCTATTGCGTCTTCCCCTACGCCCCGGAAGACTGTCACCTGGACTGACAGCTCCTCGCTGTCTTCAGCGGGGGGGCCCTGTAGTGGCCGGAAGTGAAGACATTGACGACCGGCCCCAGCGCCTGAGCTTGGCTCGTTGGCGCGTGGCTACGCCGGCTGTTTTAAAAAAAGAAACTCCAGCCAGTTCTACCGAAGCGTTTGAATAAACATATCGACCCCAGCTCTGCCTGAGTCCGCTTCACTGGTGACGGGGATGTTATGAGCACGAATAGGCATGGCAATGAAGGTGTTCTGGAGCTTCTTCCTGAAGCCTTGCATGTTCGTTGTTTACGTCAACGTTGGTTGTAGCCGGTTGGTTGTAGCCGTTTTCGGCCGGAACCTGATCGCGCTTTTCTTCCTCGGGGGCATCATATTTTCGTTTTTCGTTCACCTACTTTCCAGGTGGAATGCGGGGAATACCGCCCTGCGGAGCTGGTAGCCTTTCCCCTGTAACACTTTGATCAGTGGGTCAAAAGGATTCAAGTACACGTGGAACCCTCAAACAAAGGAAAGGAAATTATTCGTGGTCTCAATGTGCTCCTGCCAAGCTGCTCTCCTTTAATAGTCCTTTTCCCTTGTGATTACAGCTGCCGATTTTTCGGCATGAATGTTTTAAAATGCCTAAAATATCACATTTTGCCAAATTTGTCAAAACACATAAATGCCGAAAAACACCCGCCCAATCTCCCGAGGAATAAATGCCGAAAACACGGAGCCTTAGTTATAGCCTTTTGTTAGTACGAACTTGCCACACTTGTCTCGTTAGTCACGTCAAATCAATAAATCGATCTGTTCTTAATCCCGGCACCCGCTGCGATGTCTGGGTATTTTCTCCTGTTTTTATATATATCAGACGCTATAATTAGCGCAAATGTCGGCAACGCCACGTAGATACAGAAAGCGCCGCCCCCTTTAAATGAAACCGGAATGTCAGCCAATCGCCGCCGATGATTTGAAAGACAGGCCTTCTGTGGCACAGTACCCCTATGAAGTCAGCCGAGGACTCAAGATCCCTCCTCCGAGTAGCTTGCCGCAGTATCAGGCAGGCAAGCTGCTCTGCAGTAACGACATCACCACCACCTGCCTAATTTCATCTCTGGTATGGATATATGGACCCGTACACGCGTCAGTTGCCTGTATAGGAGCCGGGTCATGGGTTAGTTACGCTAGTGACCACTAGAAGTCCCACATCGCATTGCTCGGGAGGAGGAAATGCCATGTACATTATCATGATTATCATCATCAGCGTAGTCTTCAGTCCGCTGTATTCGCCTCTCCAGCTTGCTGCTCGACACCTTGCGGACCCCAGCATAAGCACTCAATGAATGATAGTAACAGCAGACTACAGGTATATTCCGCGCTGGCCCGAAACTGCCGCAACTTCCCTTCGTGTGCGAGGGAGTTTGCCGGCTTACAGCAACAGCACTGCTCAATTCCGCAGTGCAAAAATACTGCAGAGAAGAATATTCAATGTCGAGAAGGGGAAGAGGACAAAGCTACTATCACAGGAGCGGCGTGAACGAAAGCAACGAAGGCAGCAGGAAACCACGCGCGAGTTATTTGTACAGTTTTTGAAGCGTGTCTCGTGGAAGGAAGCATGAAGCAGGGCGATTTATTCATCGGCAATCATTTTCTCCGCCACCTTGAGGACGGCGCGAGCGCCTCTATAGGTAGTTGCGAGGAGGCGAATATAGCCCGCTCCATGGTCTGCACATTGTGCGCTATAATCTGCTGCTTCCTATGCACTCGCTACCCTCTTCTTCGTTGTCAATGACTCACCACACATTGCCGCTGTTTAGGCAGATCACGTGATAACGAATAGTCTAGCAACTTTCTGCCCCCACAGTAAATAGTTGTTCTTTGACAGATTGTGTATCAGATTTTCATTTACATTTCATTATATTATACTATTACATATTATATTTTCATCTACACAGATAGATTATGTACATGGTACCGTAAGCGGAAAGCTTGAAATACTCTTGACATTCCTTTGGTCCCATGGATTTTACCCCCAAATGGACTAGGTGTCGTGATCCATACAGTCAACGAAATGAAATTACTCCCCCCCCCCACCTAATATGCGTCGTAATGCAGTGTACTTAAAGGACGCTTTGGTAATTTGATAAATTGTATTTTATTTCCCGTATCGGTGAAAAAAAAAAAAACACGTTTTCGCAATTTCTTCGGAGTTCCATGGCAGCACATACCTAAAGGCCGAACATTTCCGAGGCTGTGAAGAAAACTATTTTTAAAAAAAACTAAGAAAAATTGTTTTACGACGCAGTACCATTCACCAAACATGTGCAAATGTGTAAAAGACTACGAAACGAGAACGTAGAACCAGTTTGGCGTGTATATGCTATATTCGTGAGACAATCCAGTACTGTGTTCGGACAGGCACACGTTGTTCAGGGAACCTTATTAGTAGGAGGACAGGAATCAAATTCCTTGTTCATGTTGGCTTCCACTGCTCGAACTAGTGCAAAGCCATCACTATCTTCCTTTCCTGTGCATTCTACTGCACCGCCACAATCCATGTCAAAGAGAACCCATCCTCCACGAAATCCATGATCCACAGCGGCCTTGCACATCTGTGGCGATCGTAAGAAAAGAATACATTAGGAGTGTGTTTGCCTTGTTTAGCGCTATAAGCAAGCAAGTACACTGTAGAAAGTCCATAGAAAATCTATGTAGAACGAAGGATGGACACTTCCCGGAATACTACAGCGGAAGGTGCGAAAACCGTCATGGCGCGTGATACCGCGATGCGGGGCACGTTCGAATAGCATGAGTTACGCCTTCGCATGCGTACCGCATGAGTTACGAGTTACATGAGTTACGCCTCACAATATGCGTACTGCATACCCGTTCCATACATTGCATTAGGACCGGAAGACGTCAATGAAAGCGCAAACCACGAAGTCTGGTTGTGATCGTGGACGAATGCTAAGGAGAAAGAGTGACGTAATGCTGACGTTGCAAATATTAGCGCCGTGTTGCAGGACGATCGCTCCTCGACTCTACCCGTTTGCACCTAAGAAATGGCGGCACCCAGTGTCTGTGAAGTTCCATTGGTTTCGTCACCGTATGACGTGTGACGTCTCCACGTCACTTCTCCCACATTTCTTTCTTTGGAGTGGGGGAAATGCGATGCGCGGTCCCCTCAGGACTCATTCCTCTATGGTTGCGATGCGCTCTCTGCTGTACGGGTGCATCAACATCACAAAGGTGGCATCCAGCGTATTGCTCCAGAGACGAAAGCGTGCCGGGCGAACGCAATGCATTCTGGACAGGCCGCATCCGTGATCGGTGGCCAAATCGTTTGTCAGCGAAGCGTTTACGGTTTATATGCACCAATCTCGGGCGTCTTTCGACCTCAGTAATTATTTTCATCCATTTTTGTACATGAGGCCTCGTACTGTTGACCACTTCCAAAGATTCGATAAAGACCCGGTGTTATGACACCGGAGAAATAGGCCACCATGTCGCGGAAGAAGCATGGTATAGTTTACGCTGGCAAAATACTTCATCTTTTGACTTTTTCTCAAAATGGAATATCATGGAATGTCATGGAATAAAATGTCATGGAATATCTCGGCAAGCGCTACGAGGACATGTAACCAAATTCACATGACCTCAAAGTGAAGTTTCCCAAGACATGTGACCAGGAGAAGACGACAGTCTTGCGAAAAGCACCCGCTTGAGGGTAGTTACAAAGACGGCGGATTTCTGTCACCCCTGTGATCAACATATAATTTCAAAGCAGACGACGCTCTCTTGTGCGTATCGTCTGCAAACTGGAAACGAGTGATGCGCGAAAGAACTCTATGTCACAATTTTACGAATGCAAGTTTCTAAATGTTTGGAGTACACACTTGTCACAAAGCTTTCGCTGGCGCTGCTCAGGTGGCACTGCCGTAATTGCTGCAAGCGTGCCTGTTCAAATGCTCATTGGTGAAGACGCCACCTTCGGAAGCAAATGGCAACATGATCCGACAGTTTGTCCCCGCGCAGGGGAGAGGGCAAAGTTTGGAGAAATCACGTGGCCGAGTGTCTGTCCACTCACTAGGCAGCAATATTCGTTTACCAGCATGGGACCACACAAAAAACCACGTGTTCTTTAACCTGGAAGTAATATTCTCTTATTTGGGAGAAGGATCAATGAAGTCGCTCCACGGGCAAGAGAGGAGAGAGGGAAACTGCAGAGCACCTCAGGCAGCTGACCTATACATGCATAGCGCACTATGTCGCATGAGAATTCCGACGTGGCCATGATGTCGTTGCGTGCACTGCCAACGCCACGTATAGATAAAATGTTGTGATACAGCTGCGTTGGAAAAGTCCGCAAGGTTTTCGGCGCAGAACTTACTCTGGCGAGTTCTAATATATTTCAATTTTGAATGTATAAATCGAAGTGTACTTCATGTAACTAAATGCAATCAGTGTACAACTCATTTTGCGGCTTCATATACTTTTTGAATTATGAATAAGTAACTGAAAATTAAGATAATGCGAATAATTTGATGCACCAAAGCGCAACGCCAAAACGCTACATGAAATTTCTTTACCGCCAGCCGCATAAACGATTAAAAAGACGTCGTCGACACAGTCAACGTAATGACTCTTCTCAGTCATTCAACACGTGGACAGAGAAAAATCGCGAGGTCTTTAGCTTAAGCCAATCGCTCCCACACTCGGTTCCTGGCTCATCCAGTGGCTGACAAATGTGGCTAAGGCGTCTATAATCTCCACAGCAACGGCCGCCGAAAACACGCTCACGATTTGCGGGCTTTTAATCACCGTGTCACGGGTTCAAGCGACGAGGCTTTCTTCTAGCAGTGCATCATTCGCGTTATTCTGGCACAGTGCGATTGCTAACGTAAAACAATCACTTGACGATTACGATAGTCGATAATGCGTAATAAGTTGAGGTTAACACCAAGGTTCAAAGGGACTATCGCGTCACTGCCGGTCGATTCCGCAACTGTAGTGCCGTTTTACTCCGCGTTCATCACTGATAATAACGCCGAAAGCCCGACGCGAATTGGTGTTGTTGTTCCTGTGCAGTTTGATATAAAACTTGGCAAGAGCAGACGACGCATTCCGGGATTCCCTCTCTGGAAACATCACACTGACGAGGCCAATCAGTGCGCGCCCTTTGACGCGTAGGAGACCAATCATGGAGCTGCCAGAGGGACCTTGGTAGCCTTGGCGACCGACCGACAGGCGGGCGGGCGAGCCGGAATCCTAGGGACGGAGTCTTCTCTGTGATCGGCTCGCGGAATGTTGTTTCTGGTTAGCGTTGAACGTGTTCGTACAGCCAGGAGCGTAACACCGTGTTTCACGCAACGTGGTTACGTCAGGCCTCACACTGGTAAGTGAAAGTCAGCGTATTTACAGAGGACTTTTCACTTAGTATATTGCGATGCGAACGCCAAGCAGACGACATCGGAGACAATCGCCTGCGCTGCGCTCCCATTCGTGTGTCTTGCTTACGTCATCATCGTGTTGGCTGCAGATGAATGCGAACCTTTAAAACTCGTTTATTTAATATGTAAGCTGTTTCCGGAAGAGAAATTTAGCCAAATTGACTCTGAAGCGGTGACGAACATTACCCTATCGGTATCATACATATGTTCCCGGATGCGATAGTCCCTTTAAGGCTGAGTACAAACATCACTGTTTGTATTTTCCCATCGCAGTAGTTTCTTCAGGTAGCACTCCTATCCCATTTCTTGATGGTCATGAGCTTATTTTATTGCGCTTGCGTAGAAGCCGCAGACCGAGCGTAGCGACTGCTGTCGTAGCACACTCTACCTTCGCTTTCGCCGTGCTCTCCTCCTTCGCTTTCCTCCTCGCGCCCTCTTCACTCTCCCCGTACGTTTTCCTGCTCCTTTCCTTCTCACGCTCTTCCGTACTTTTATAACAACAAAATGACTCTTTTGGTACATAACGTACTATGTGGTGCAACGTCTGCCCAGTGGAAAGTTTGTTTGCTTTTTCTTCCACCAGATTATTTCATGGGGACGTCGTCAGTTTGAAAATACTGTGCGGGTATCATGAGGACTTTTCTGCTCTCAGAGCAGGTAACCCTAGTATTGTGGCTTTTGCGTTGCCCGAGAGTCAGAGATGGGCTAACTAGGAGCGATCTACTTGAATCAAAATATAGCAACGGCCGGAAATAAAGGGTTTTATCCCGAAACGGACACTTGGTCATTGTATGCAATTGTGATTAGGCAATGATGTGGAGGATCCTGTAGGAGAGTTTATGGAGCTGAAGGGGCAGAAAAATCGTGCCTTCGGTTCCATTAAAAGAAAGGGTTTGTGGCTGTCAAGATAACTGCAACGCTCGTGTGTTCTGCCATCATCCTGTCGAGATCATGCGCATTTAATTCATCTTGTCGTTTTCCTGCCTGGCTTAGGGACCGGTCAGACGCTGTCAACGGGTGCTCCGGCGGGTACACTAACCTATCAGTGCCTGCTGTGGTACATTCCTAAACACTTGTGTTCTAGTGTATCTGAATTTCAGACTGTGTACTTTGTATTCTATTTTTTCTAGTACATTTCCGTCGGGTACCCAGCTGCGACCGCACACAATAATTGGGAAAATACGACGAAGCTATTGTTGTGCCTCGAAGGAGCACTTTTGAAGAAATGCCATTATTCACAGGCTGCAAATGTTATCAATTTATTAAGAAAAACACTTTCATGTTGTTCTGCAGTTACAAGTTTGGAACGTTGAGAGACGCACGTTATGAGACGATAGGCAGCAAGATATAACGTGGGTTCGTCTCTCCAGTTCTCCCAATACATGACTCTGTGGTTGTGTTCAACTTAAGGAGGAAAAGGAACTTGGCCAGTCAGCTGTCGAAATATTGTTTCGCCGCAGATAGGATGGCCGGACACATTGAAGTCACGCTCGCTCCTCTGCGTGGTGGCGCTGCAGTATTTCTCTCGGCGCGCTATTGCGCCTCCTTATCTCCAATTGCGTATGTAGTGGACGGGCTGCGAAATTCCGTAACGTAGGCTAGTTTACGCATAGGAGAATGCGCTGCATCGCTATTGGTTAGCGCTGCGGCAGCCTGAAAACCTGCGGGAGCCAGAAACGGACACAGCCGCTACTGCGGTCAACATGGCGGCCAGTGTGTGTTTACCGACTGGAATGCGAACTGAATTATTGCGAAGGGAAGGTGCAAGGAGCAAAGAAAGTGGGAAATGTACTACAACTCGTAGTAGAGTGTTGCTGTGGTGAAAGTTCTGTGGCCGGCCTTCGTTCCGTGTGGCGTTTCGAGTTGTTTGGTGTGTGTGTGTGTTGAGCGCGCATGGATCAAGCAAGATCAGTAGATGCACCCAAGTGTCAATAAACTCAACGTCCGCTCAGGACACAAGAAATTCTGAAATTCGTTGCGTTTTCTTAATTTCATTTCTCGCTTCTGGCCTCTGTTATTGACGCAGGTCTTTAGCAGCCACGCAGTCTTTAGCCGACGCTTGGAGGGATCTTGTCGCTTAATGAGCATTTGCAATACCTTAGATTCATAAAAGATACAACAGCGTGAGAGAGTGGTCTTTTTTACTTTTAAGAAGACAAAAGGACTGTCAAATAATACGCGTACTAATGCGTGACACAAATGACTATTCGAGCATTTCCTTCTGCAGTCATTCTGCTAGTGAGTCGCGCCGATGACATATTTCCCATATGACTTACTTACCTTTCTTCAATTTTGTAACACAATACTCCATATATACTATGAGAAATGGTTGTTGCTGTGGCATGTGCATGTCTGTCATCCAGGGGCTGGATTACTGGGTTCAACCCCCTGAAATCATACGCCTGGTAGCGCATTTGGGAGAGGAAAACGAGAAGGGAATCCTCCTCCACCATGTAACGTCCCCATAGAAACTGCCCTCACGAAATATTTTCTGGCTATCATCGTGTTAGCTACCTACTAAGAAGGGAAGTGGTACCACATGCTTAATGCCTAACACCAAAGTGGTCACACCCTAATTTGTAGACCACTGGATGTGTTAGAAGTTAGACTTAGTTAGCAGAAATTGGTGAGACTCAGTATGCTGTGTGTGCCTTTGAATGGGAAGTCTCAGTATCATTCCCAGACTCTGTTGGCAATGACTACTTTTGCAGACGACACCATGGTGCTCTTGATGAGAATAAAAATAAATACTGATCATGCCATGGCAAGAAATATGTGCACCTGAAAGTAGTAAATAGCATAGAGAGTAACATGAAAAATTCTATGAGCTGATCACAGTACTGCTAGAAGTTGGCACAGCCACTGTTTGACAATGATGGATGCTACACAGGCTATAAGAGCAAACAAACTCATTATTCGGAACCAACTACTTACGCACGAAAACAATTACTTGTACACTCCCATAAAACATAGAAAAATAAGGGGCACAGTGCTAAAAATTATGAAGCTAAAAAAGTAAGTGACCACTAAATGTCACAGTGTTAGAAAATAGTAGAGTAACTAGCCAGAAGAAGGCACTTGGTATGTACAGTCGTGCCTCGTTAATGTGGACACAGTTCTTATGGACAATTCAAATTATGGTTGATTTTTGTGAGGACCAAATTTTTTCAATGCATTTTCCTCTCGTTAATACTCAAACTCTCTCTTCGGGCAATGGACGGTCCAGCAAGCTACAAACCATATGTAGTCCATGTATTTTTGTCCCGTTATTATGCATAGTATTGGTCCTTTACACCTGTCCACAAGAACTATATAAGAGGAAGGAGGGTTATTCCTGGACATGAAGGGCCTGGAAAATCCTGTATGTCGTCATGGCTCTTCCGGACACATCCACATGAGATTGACCCTCACCCAAGGAGTTGTGCTTTTAGCTAAACACAGTGCAGTCGCTCGGCACCTTACGGAGACAGAGGGGGTACAGCTGTCAAGGTAAGTTGTCACTTGTCAGGCTTTTGCTTCGACGACTTTTGCTTGAGCGCTCGTTCTACATGAGACCTCTTCACATACCACCCCTTCACCTATCTATGCAGTGCTGATGAGGTGCCAGTTAGGCTGAAGGAGCTGTGCAGTTTGTAAGCATAAAAGTGTCAAATCTATATTAATGGTTCGGTTTCAGAAGGCTGCTACAATGGTTCAAACAATTTTCTTTTCACACAGCTCACCTTCAGGGACGGGTTCAGAAAATATAAAGTGTCTTATCTTCAGTTTTGTGTTCTTTTTCTGTCTCGTAAAGAATGCACCAGGCTACAAAGAAATTAAGAGATAAATACGAATTTCTTTTGAATTTACAGAACGTGCATTAAAAAAACGACAGATGACAAACACCGATGAGGGGCATAGTGTAGGGAGCATCTGCTCGGACTCCCCATATTACCATGGTATACACCCTTATCTCTTTCTGACCTTGAATGTTTCCATGTGTTTTTAAAAAACAAGTTGACCTCCTTTGCTGGAGCAAAACCTGCATTTTCCTGTATCATCTAAGCAAGGGTGCTGAGTGGTGTATTGCTGCTCTTCGCACACTAGGTCCGCACTACACTCTTAAACCCGTACCTTTTATTGTAACTTTTAGAAACATGTAACTTCTGTATAGACGTAGATTTCGAGATTTCTTATAGGTTACACCACTGTAACCTATATTTAGAGGTTAAAAGCGACCAAGGTCATGTCTTTACAACACGAATAGAAGTTACATCTCGGAAAAAACAAAAACATCTTGTTGTAACTTATAAATGTACCCTCTACTCCGACACTGTAACTTCTAAGCGAAATCTCCAACGATAATCTCTTTGTTAGTTTCTTATCGTTTGTTTTTCAGCATAATGCCGCGTTTCAGCCTCCCATTCGAGACGACAGTTGCGAATCTACGCTGTTATTTTTTATCTGTTTCAGCGTCACCTATACATCAACTACATGTTATCAATGCTGTATGAACACAGATTATAAGTTCGCAGTCTGAAATACTGATAGTATGTTTCTTTCTAAAGGGTGGAAAACAATTGTCAATGCCGCAACCACCAAGATTTTCGATTTCGCTGCGTAGCCGAGCCTGGTCTAGGTCTATCCACACTGAGAGCGGTTTCCTTGAAACGCTTAACGCTCGTCGTCCGTCCGTTAACAAGTGTAACCTGTTTTAATCAGTGGTTTTCCTCGCGTTTATCATAGTATCGTCAGGAACAACGGAAAAGCTAGATGTCGCTAGCAAACAAGTATATTTTCGGTGTTCTCAGGGGAAAGTGTAGTGAGTGCGAAGATTGCAAAGAATATATAATCGAAAACGAACGTCACCACCGCAGCCCTAATTCACACACTTCATACACTGGGTAAGTGTACATTTTGTGCTAGGTACGTGCGTTATTTTGATAGCAAGAGCTCTTAGCGCAGGTTTGTTGTGATTATGGCAAGCGTTCTGCGGTCCTGCATATGAACGCCACTTACGCTTGCTACTTTTCTGCTCTTACTTGGTCGCCAAGTCAATACACCGGCGTGCATTTTGCGAGCTGCGGATATATGCATCGAGATATATAATCCGCAGCTTCCTACTTGTTGTATTCTTACGATATTCTAAGACTCAATCGCGGAGTGAACGCCTTCCCGCATTTATGCTGCTTTGTACCTTGTGCTTTGTACGGATTTGAATGGTTCCGTAAATGTTACTCTCATTGCCCAAACTTTTGTTCCCAGGATCCCACATGCATGTTCACATACTGTCACCAGCGCAATGCAGTACCTCACAAACTCGTCCCAGAGCGCCTCCAACGCTGATAACGCAGTAATGTAGTGTCTCCTGCGTTACTGTACACTCATATTCCTCAAGGTTGTGTGCGTTTTATGTATTGCCATTTGCGCTCGCCTCTGCAACACGAATGTGGAATAAATTTTTTTCTGCTGCAGTTCTCCATTTCGTTGGGTGTGTTCAGCTTAGCAAACATAGGTCAGTTGTTTTGACTCGCTAGCTTCCTCGCTAGCTTCCTCGCACTTTTATGCATTGCTTCTCACTTAGAAGATAGTTCTTTTTTCCACATACATGGTAAAGCGACCATGATTTCTCCTCACACCAGAATCGCACTTGTGCACAATGTGTCACCTCTCGACAGACTTCTGTTTTTGTAATATACATATGCTCAAGATCTCCTTTTCTGCTGGTTCATTTTGGTACCTTGGTGTGTTCTGTAAATGTCTGTCCATATCCCACGCACAGGGTGTTTGTTTTTATTCGCATCACACCAGCGCTCATTTGACAGGTGGGTTATGTTAATTTTCGCAAATTAACCCATCCGTAGTTACAAACATTTCCGACATTTCCTGACGCATGTGTTTGTAACTACGGATCGACTAATTAGCAAAGATTCACATAACCCACCTGCCAAATGAGCGCTACTCTGTTGCGAATAAAAATGAACATCCTGTATAAAAAGCCGCACGTTGGCGTAACCTTTACGGGCAGGTGCTGGATTGAAGGCCGTAACCTCTAATTAGTGGGTTTCCTTGTAACTTTTATAAAAGGTGTCACTCAGAGGGTACCTGGTAGCTTCTGAAATAGAGGGTAAAATATTGCGATTTTTTACCCTTTACTAAAGGGTACGGAGTTAAGAGTGTAGCACATACACCACCAACCTTCCCGAACCACCCTCTCAGGCTCTCTTAGTCAGCCTGACTCTCGCACCTTCACATTGTCAATATTTCCTGGTCCGTCGCCAAATACAGCCTACCACAGTTCCGCCCTCTTTTTAACCCTTTTCTTCTGATCCTTTGTGATACCATAGGACTTCGGTCCTCACTGTTACGTGTCTCATGACATTTTACCACACTACCACAGTCAATGGGGTCGAGTACCGGCCCCTGGCGATGAAGCTTCCCAGTTATAATCACCAAATAAAGTAGTTGTTGGGTGGATGGTACCTCTATGGAATCACAGGAATGAGATCTTGATGTGCAATTCAGATATGGCTATTGCAACAAATCTTTTCCATTCTCGTGTAGACACATTACCACAAAATGCGCAATACGCATTCAGGGTACATAAGGGGTAGCAGGGCAGTTTTCTTCCTTATATGCACGTATACGTAGTCTCAAGCGTTGGAACATGCATCACCAGGGCTCATCCATCATGGTGAGGCCAGTGATATATGCAACCTCCAGGAATTAGACGGACTCTCTAAAAAAACCATGCGAAACATTTCACACTGCAAACGAATTATGCAGGGTGGAATATATGCGACGACATTGTGTGAGGTGCACGGCAATAGAATGTTCCACTATTCACGAATGCCGAAAAGACGCAAAACCTCCGTTCAGCCCCATACTGATGTGGGAAACTCAGTGAGATATCCAAAGACTGCAGCCCACAGGTGAAGTGCCACAGCTTTAATATGAAATACCAAAGAGCATTGAAAATTACGCGCACCGCAGCATCTATCCTAGTTACAGGCAGATCTTCACTGAACAAGAGAACATATAACTTGACAAGTGACCAAAACTGAAGGCAGGATACTTGCCACATCAAACAATCACGCCAAATCATCATCGCGCCGACTTGACAAGCATTGACAAGCTATCCATCACGACAGAACTCCTAGAACAACATCATCATCATTCATCAGCTGCTGCTAGACCGGCGCTAAACCCAGCGCTATCCGCGCCCATCCGCACTATCTACGCACTCCGTTTGTGACCCCTTGTGGTCAGTTTAATTTACTTCGATTAACTCCTGCACGTTACACATTTATGTCTCAAACATTGCCAGGGAAATATTGTTTTTTTATATATAAAATGGTTGAAAACTTTTTAAAGCTTAACAAAATGTTAGGTCACGTGGGTCTACGGACTGAGACCTGAGACGCATGTACTTGGCGCGCTTTTTCTCGCAAACCGAAAGTGCCGCAGTTGTTCAGTTTCTCTGTCTTCGTGCAAAGTTTCGGATTTTGAAGGCTGACAGGTGCAATCAACACGGTTCGTGAGTTGATATAACTGGGACACGTTCCTCTGGAAGCAATGTCAGCATCGCAAAGCATAATTTGTGTTGAGGACGAAGCATCTTCAACGCATGATACGAAAGTCCTTCGTGCCAACTTGTTGAACCACGAGGACGCGCAACGATGGCTGGATGACTACAGTAAACGTACGTCTACCTCGTGGATTGTTAGCACAGTGAAGAAATGTGAAAGGTGAGTTCTTTTGCAATTGTCGTTGAACGAGAATCGCTGATACTGCGTGATTGCTCGATGTAAACTGAAAGTGCTGGGAAAGCTTGCTCGCGCAGCACATACTACATCACAAGCATGTTAACCCAGAAACAGAATAGAGGAGAAAGTTCTTTTCAAGGCAGTTACTTCGGTGTGTATTTGCATGATTGTACGTGGCGTCTCTTACATCTCTGCTCTCTGCTCATCATCAATTCTCTTTTGCATTGTTAGCATGGCCTTCCACAAATATTGGAACTGCCAACACCACCACAAAGGGAAACAGCCATCTTCCTTTCGGAACAGTGGATGTGGAGCCAGGATCGACATCAAGATAAAGAACGTAACTAGAAATACAAAACGTTACGATGCCTTCCTGCGCCGTGAGATCCCTTTGCCTGCTGTGATCCGTGTCAGTGGTACTCATAATCATAGCACGGAGAGCGCAGACGCACTAAGGCTTCTGAGGAGTACAACGGAGACGAAAGACACGTTCTTTGGTTAGTACATGTTTTGGTTTCTTGCTTTTTCATTGCACGTGTTTTCTGCATATCTAAGCGGTTCATGCATTTGTGGCCTCAAATACTAGCTACCATGTTGCTACCAAGATGCTGCTGAGGAAATGTAGCCGCAGTTATTTCATGTATGGTAAAACTGGAGTCAGACTTTTTCATATTTAAATGCCCTGACTTGCTTATATGCTCGTGCGTTCCTAGTTGTAATTATATATCTTCCTTTACTTTCAGGCTGTAGTTCTATTTCAATCTGTTATATTTAATGTTATTGTTTACCCACCCCTTCAAAGCAATACTTTAAGGTTGGGGAGGTATGATTCTAATTGATGATTAGGGGTATTGAGGTACATACAGGGTGTTTCAGTTAAATTCTCACGCTAAATAATGAACTAACGGGTGCACCAATCAATAACTTTCTTTTTTGTAAGTAAGACATCAGTGGTTTACCCAGAATTTCGTCCTTGGGGGGTGTGTTCGGTTCTGCAAGGGGGTGTATTTACATGCTTTTTACTCAATAAAAAAAAAATGCAATCTCACGAGGTTTTAGGGGGTCTTCTCCAGATTTTGGGGGGTGTAGGGGAGGGGTCTTGATAAATCACTGATCTGTCTGATACCACCTACAAGCTGTGCACCATGTGAATGAGTGGGAGGCACTCATTATTTAAATCAAACTTCAAATTTGTTTCATGAAAAAACAAGACTCCTAAAGCAGGGTGCCGTCGGCATTAAAATGGGAGCTACCTGTTTTGGAAGCTTCAGTGAACACCTTCTAGAGAAAAATCTTCCACAGAGGCGGGTCATTTGCTGCAGTAATTAATTGGTTTCAGTATTTGGGTCGCAGCGTCCGAAGCACGAAAAGATGTAATTCATTGCTGAATGAGACAGTAGAAGAGCACCCTTTTGTGCTGCACTGCTACCAGCCGCAACAAAAGTATGTAACCTGAAACCAATTAATTACTGCACCTCGGTGGATGATTTTTCTCTAAAAGGTGTCCACTGAAGGTCCCAAAACAGGTAGCACCCATTTTAATGCCGACAGCGCCCTGCTTTAGAAGTTATGTCTTTTTACACAACTCATTTGAATTTTTATTTAAATAATGAGCGTCTCCAACACATCCACACATTGCACAGGTTGTAGGCGGTATTGGACAGATACTTGTAAAAAAGGAAGTTCCTCGATTGTTGCACCCGTTCGTGAGCCCGGGGATTGAACTGAAACACCCTGTATTTTAGACCATATTATGTTGGACACTGGTAAAAAAACTCAGAGAAAAAAAAAACAGAGCAAGAATATACTCTTGTTCAATTTAAGAAAGAAAAGTAGTCTGGTCCGTTGTCTACATACACCGTTGGAGATAACGGGACACAGTAGTGTGCCAGGAGAGATACTGCAGCGCACCCATGGTGGAGGGCTTGCATAGTTTCGTGCGGCCAGTCTTCAAAGCCAGTACGGAAGCAGTGGGATGACTTATATTATCTGGCAGAGGAGAGATGCGAGAGTGACGTCTCTGTGCCCAGCCATCCTATCTGCGGCAAAGTATTGTGAGACCCTGACACACTACATTTTTTTCTTTTTTTCAATTTTTTTCAATTTGAAATGTCTGAACTCACTCAACAAGGAGCTCAGGTTCTCAGGAGGTATATTTGTTGATCTTATTGCAAGACAGTGTATTCTCACGTTATATAGTTAACTTACAACATGCTATTTGTTACAAATTTCTCCCATCTTTGTTGTCACAATTAGGTTACTTCCTTGGGGGCATGGGTGTGTCTGAGGCCAGACGCCTACATGAAAGCAAGCTGGAAATGGAAAGCAACGCCCATGAACTGCTTGCGAGTGCAGCTGTCAACCCAACACAGAGAACTGTGTACCACTGGTATGAGCAATGGCGAAAGGATGCGTATGGCGATGACAGAGAGCCCATTCAGAAGCTGAAGGAGAAGATTTCTGTGTACCGACAAGAGGGTAACCTTTGCCATGTATATTTTAGTTTATGTTAAGTTAATTTAATGGTTAACATATTTTTAAACCTACTCTGTAATAATGCTACACGTCATGGTTAACCCATCATAGTTTTGTATCACAGGAAATGCTTGTCGCATCGTCTTCATTTTGAATAACATACTCTATTAGACTCTTGACGCATGTTTTGTCAATATACAGCTTTTAACCTTTTCTCACAGTGGTGGATCCAGACCCTCGGTTTGGTGGGGCTAGCGCGGTTTCTTTGTCGAAGCGTGTAGTGGGGGAGGGAGAGAGGGAAATCCAATTATCCCCCCCAGGATCGGCCACTGTTCTAACACAGCCATCTCATGACCTCATTCATAAACATGGGTAACGAGAAAGGTTGGGCTGCATTCCTTCTTTGAGATATAAGGTTCATAAATGCAGGGATCCACAAAAGAGGCTGTGCTTTGCTATCAGATGGTTAACTCATAAAGCAAAAGGTGTTTGCAAACCAAGGTTCCCAAAATTTTCGGTTGACTGTATGTGGTTACCATTTCATTTTAGGTGTTGAGATCAATGTGACTGAGAGCACAGAGGCAGACGACGCGAAAAATGCTTCAACCTGGGCAGTTGTTATTGTCACTCCTATCATGAAGAGGACACAACAACTGAAGGCTGCTCAGGAAGTCATATTCGTCGACTCAACCTCATCTTGTGATGCAACACAGAGCACAATCACTGTACTCCTTGCAGCAACTAATGCTGGGGCAATTCCAGTCGCCGTGCTCATTCACAACTCTCAGAGCACTCGGGGGTGCAGCATAGCATTTGATCTTCTCAAAAAGCACTACAGAAACTGCTTTGGGGGTTATGAGGTAAGAGTATTTTCAGTGACGTAGTGTGACTGGTCCATTGATATTTTGTCAATATCATAGGTTACTCTTCCACTGTGAGACCCTCTCAGTACATGCTTGTCTTATATGACAGCAAATAGTATCGTACTCGCCCACACTGGGCCCGAAGGAAAATCCATTTGGATCATGACTTCATTATTTTAAACTGAAACATATATCATGGATGTTACTGCATAGGGAAGACATTTTGAGAAGGGTCATTACATGTCAAACGTACCAGATGTTGTGCTCGACCGATTCAGATTGCTTCAAAATAAGTTGTGGGTGATTGTCATCATGTAGCCAATTCTCTTCCAGTTTATTTTTTATGCGTTTTTTTCCTCTACGACTTTGCTGGGCAGTATCCGTATGTGTGGCGGTGGTCAAGTTATAAAATTCTTTCGCTGCAAAGACAAAAAGTGTTTTGATGAAACTTTGTAAAATAAATATTCAGTGGGTATACTATGAAATGCAATTGCCTCACAATTTTAACAGAACCACCTCAGTGTGCAATTGATGACAAAAATTGGTGGCAAAAAGCAATATTTCCAAACTTCAGATTTTTTTTTTTTCACATAATCTTCCAAGTCTGTGAGCGTCAAAATATTTCTAACACGTTGTATGCTTCCTGGGCAATAGCACTGAACAGTTTAAGTGGTTCTAAAAAAATTGCAGAGTTCTGTAAAAAAATTTCAAAAGTTCTCAAATTTTTAGTTTACTCCGGGTGTAAACTATGGATAAAAAGTGTCGATTGACCTTTCAACACTTTTGGCACGAAAGTGTTATGCTTTGCCATCACTCGATCAGAGGATATTTGATTGGAACTTGCAAAAAAAGCTATTATGTTGAATTTCTTTTCACCAGGTAGGTCGCATGTCCCTTCGCAAATCTTCAAGAGACGGCCACGGAGCGAATTTTGTTGTTTGTCTATAAAAAGGGAAGCTGGGGGAGCATTGGCTGTATGGGAACAATCAACCACAATTTATTTGAAAGAAATGAGGGATGGTTTAGCATACGTCTGGGACATTTGGCATGGAATGACCCAGAAGATAAAGATTGAATGCAAGGAAGCTGCTGCAGTCTCGGAGGAGGCAGTATTAAATAATGAGGTGGTGTGGGCTGCTTGGTCCAACATATTTGGTAAAAACTTTAAAACCCCACAGTGCTGGGGAACACAGAAAAGATGACACGAAGCTGCATGTTCCCTGGCACTGGGGTGGTTTAAAGTTCTTACCAAATAGGCAATATTACCTTGAATTCGGGATGTGTGGAGACGGAGATCAAGTAATGCAGAGGGGACAAGGCAGGACGGGACTCCCATCTGCATCTGGTGTCCTCTGTTTCCGTTCATCCCAGACTCAAGGTAATGTTGCCTATATATTGCCTAAGACTTATGTACCTCCGTCACCTAGAGTGCAAGCTAGTGATGACCATACTATAGTCATGTTCAACATAACAAGGAAGAGAAATATAGCCTGTCAGCTGTCAAAATATTACTGCACCACAAATAGGATGGCTGGGCACAGAGACATCACTCTCCCTCCTCCGCGAGATAATGTGATCCATCACACTCTAGTATTGGCTTCCGTATTGGCTGTTGAGGCTGACCGCATGACACTACACGAGCCCTCCCCCATGGTGGCGCTGCAGTATTTCACCAGGTGTGCTATTGTGTCTTTATTGTACAGTATATTGTGCTGGTGTGCTATTGTGTCTTATGTAGATGATGGACCAGATATTTTTCCTTCTTAAGTTGAACATGACTATTGTAAATGTGTAATGCCACTATCTTTGCAGCTTCTGTATGAAGAGGTAGTTTATTTTTCGGTTGTTTCATAGTTATGTTGCTTATTTGTAGGCGCCTCAAGCCTTTATGACGGACAATTCAGCAGCTGAAAAGGCAGCTCTTCACAGCGTCTGGCCAAATGCGACACAGTTACTTTGCCACTTCCATGTGGCTCAGGCAGAGTGGCGCTGGCTAACATCTGCGAAGAATGTCAGCCCAGGACAGCGGAGGCAGCTGATGTCAACGTTTCAGAAGGTTTGTTGATAAAGTGTGGCTACAACCATCTTTGTATATAGCAATGAGCTCTGGCTCATTGAGCAAAGAGCTCTGGCTCATTGCTATGAACCTCACCTGTTGTACAAGCTAAGGTTTGCAAAGTTGTACAAAAATATCCTGGAGCACACAAAAATCACATTTATGACAGGGGTAATAGCACCACAGGGCCACTAAGACTGGAGAAATTGTTTTGCAATTCCAATGCTGACATATTTGCTATGCTACACAAAATGGCAGCCAGGAACTCCTCATTAGGAGTCAAGACATTTGTATTTTGTCTGGATTATTCATGCCTCGTCGTGCCTCGTTAATATGGACAACTCGAATTGTGGATGGTTTCTGTGAGGACCAAAATTTTCCCCATGCATTTTTGTCTCATTAATATGGGAACTCGCTTTTTGGACAATCAACGCTCCAGCATGGTACAGTAAATTCTCATTAAATCAAACACCCACTATCCAGACCAGCAGATCCAGACTTATCAAATAACTGCCAAATTCTGATAAAAAGTGGCCCCTGAACTTTTGCATAGTCCACAAATGGATCAGTATCACCTTTATTTCTAGTTATAACTTAACAAAATCTTCTACTTCTTCGCCAAAATTGTGGATAACGTGCTATCCGGAAGTCTGCGGCAATCTCTCCTTTTGATTTTGTGCCCGCTTCCACCGCTCCTATCAGCTCACGCTTTTCTGCAAGTGTGAGAGTCTTCAACCTGCGTTGCCTCAGCGTCGGCAATGACATGTCGCACAAAACTTAACACAGTACACACAGTTCTTGACTTTCACGTCACTGCGTCCTCACCTAGCGTCTTTGGTGCTGAACAGCAGCCCGTGCACAGCGTCTCGCGTTAGTTTTGGAATCACGCAAGCCTCGATCCCATCAACTCTCGATCAGGCGGACTTGGATTGGATTGTGTTGGCTGGCTTGAAGAACCTGGCCAATCATGGCGATCCATAGTCGAGAAAGGTGGTGTTTACCGATCCAAAGTGAAATTCAACTTCGTTGATGAAAAATGTTGCCTGGGACGAAACATTTGTTCGGCTTAGCCGTGATTTCGACTTCACGATTTCGACTAAAACAAGTATTATTTACATTACGGGAATACAGGCCGTGCACGGGACATCGTGGGCGCTCGACTTAAGCTTAATTTTGTTCGGCGTAATTAACACGTCTCAAATTGCAAAATTGGTAAACAGGGGTTGATAAAAATAAAATAACAAATTGAACAGGGGTTGATATGGCAGCATACACAACAAGTGTGCTGTGTTGAGCTTTTTTGTCATATGCACTCTTTTTTCCAACAACAAATTCTTAGAAACAAGTTCAGCTTGCTACTCCTGTTTGTGTTGATCAACAAAGCAACAAGAGCAAAAGGCAAAAATAAAGTAGAGCAATGCTTTTCCAGAAAAGAAAAAAAAATCCTAAATTATCTTGTTGAGTTGCCATATACTATATTTTTACGTTACCGTCAAATGTCATTTACAATGTAATGATCCATTTCAGGTCATGTATGCTGACACCGCAGAAGGCTTGGAAAAAGCAAAGGAAGAGCTCCAAGCCCTGTCCCATGACTCCTACAGAGCACGTGTGCAAGCATTCCTGCAAAATGAACAGCAGTGGGTGTTGCTCTTTCGAAGAAGCATCATCACACGAGGCCATAACACCAACAACTTTGCTGAGGCCTGCATTCGTGTCCTGAAGGACATCATACTCTGCAGGGTGAAGGCTTTCAACGTTGTGGCAATGGTGGACTTCGTGTCTGTTCCCTGGGAGAAATACTTCAAAGAGTGGCTGCTAAGGCACGCACACAACCGTGTTGCAGCAGACCACCTGGGGTATGACAGGCTGCTGAGAAGGATGCCTGAAGGTGCTGTCGTGCATGTCACCTGCCTTGGTGATGGCTCCTATGCTGTTCCAAGTGCCACAACTCATGGAAAATCCTATGAAGTCAACTCGGAGGTTGGGCTTTGTTCATGCCCAGCTGGGAGCCAAGGTGCCTTTTGCAAGCACCAGGCACTGGTGCACGAGATCCATGGTGGCATGTTTCCCAATGCGCCTGTGCTCTCTTCTGAGGATCGCATGGAACTTGGAAGGATAGCGTTGGGGGATAACTGCCCACCCCTGAGCTTCTTCGCAGGATTTAGGGACATGGAACAGGTGGAAAATGCAGGACAATCACTCCAGCCTTCAAGTCTTCCGGAAAGCAACACAGTGAACATGGACAGTGAATGTTCTGCCACAAGTGGCGATAGCAGTCAAGAGCCCTGCACTTCCGGAGCTGCTCAAGCTTCCACCATGGTGAGGAGAGGCTTTACCTAGTCTGGCTTCTCTACAGGTCGCTGTGTATACACAATGAAAATGCTTGTAGAAAAGTCAAATTATGAAACTTAATTTGGATACTTATAATTGTCTCTTGCATCCAAACCAGTGCAGTCCTCGACTGATATTTCAGACTTTCGAAATCCAGCGAATCTGTCTAAATTTTCATGCAAAATCACTTAGTATTTGCAAATCGTATCGTGGATAATGCTCAAGCATGCTTTGAAAGAGCACTGAGGTGACCCCCATCTTTCTTTTCTTTTTTTTTTTTTTGTGCAGAGTGTTTTCCAACCAATAGAATGAGTTCTGCAAAGGAACGATGAGTGTAGGTGACCTACACAGCGAGCGCGAGGGCTCCGTTACACACACCTTTGAAAAATTCTCCTTGTGAAAAGAGTGCATCACAGAATGAGAGGATGTTGTGACCTATGCTACTCCCCTCACATGAGCAGTGATGCACAGCTCAAGCAGGTATTAGCGGCGTGTGACGACAAAGAAGCAAATCACAGAGCCTTCGCCACGTAACTAGCACATCATATCGGCCATCTACAGCTGCTTTCTCCGGCTGTCTTTTGTAAATTCAATTGCATGGCTATAATGCACTGCAGAGCAAAAATATTTTGCTTGGTGACTCCTGGTGGACAGCTTGACAGACGAGGCAATACTTCGAGCGATGTTAAATGTCACCTCATTGCTCCTTTAAAAGCTGTTTGTGTGTGTCTACTAAGTTAGCCGGCCATGTGACAATGGATACATGATCTCGTGTCATGGCTGCAAGTACTGCTGATGATGGTTGCACGTCAACGTCATTACCTGATCCTTCTGTTAGTATAACGAGGACCTCACTGCTGGTTTCTTTGTACGCTCTTTCTGAACAGAGCCCTGCATATCTGGCATTTCGAGCAGTTCTCCCTCTGACTTTCTGCGGGCACAGTTTTCCACGTCAAAGTGGAAAACTGTGCTGTGGTGGAAAGTTCAGAACATTTTGAGCTTTCTTCCATGCTTCCTACTCTTGACAATGTGATTACTCTGTGTGTTCTGTGATACCTGCTTGTTCGACAACACCAACCATTTTACAACGTATCCACCTATGTCGTGGTAGAACCAGAACCTCAACACCACCACGCAGCAGATACATGTTGAATGGTCTTCACCAGTCTAAGAAAGGCCCAGAAGAAACAAAATTAATTTTGAATAATTTAATTTCTTTTCCAGGTTGAGGGCTTAACCATTCGTGACTTCATAAAAGAGCTGGAGCGGGGAGATGCGCTGGTTGGGCAGAATGAAACCTACTCCAGGTGCTTGAGGAAGGCCGTTCTTTGCCTAAAAAAAGCCAGGACTGAAACTCACTTTGTGGGCGCTATGATGTCCATCAGTGCCGCCCTTGGTAGTGCTACCAGGCGAAGTGGCTACATAAAAGTACAGCCGACAGGCATTGCAAGGCGACGCAAGGGGCTCACAAGGGGGGCGAAGAGGGTTCCGGCTGGACGTCCACCAAAGAAGTCTGCCACTAAACAAGCTAAAAAACGTGTGCACAAACTTCAAGTCAGCGTGCAGAGCAATGTGCCCCATGCTAAATCTCATGGACAAGGCCACTAGAATTCACATATCGGCCTGCAGCGACCTGTGCACGACGACAAGCCGCATTCTACGAGCCAGACAATCAGTTCAGCAGTTCTACTGGTGTGCTCCAGTCGAGAGGCCACGCATATCTGTCCTCCTGGACATTCCATCATCACCTATCAGGACTCATGTAGAGGACACCACCTCTGCATTTGGTGAACCTACATGTTTGGCATACGATTTGATCTCTTATCCCCTGAATTTTGCATCAGCCAACACCTTGAAGCTGCCTCTGAAGGTACAGGCCCGGTTCCACTGAGGATTCACCATCCACTGATGCCTGCTTGCTATCGTGGCACCCTCTCGTGCTGCTTTCCATGGTCATCTTCGCAGCATCCCACGGCCCACGTTTCATGACTGTGCTCCTCGGGGGTCCCAGCAGTGGTGCCTTTCTGAGCACATGCTACTGCATGAGTTGCGGTATGCCGCTTTGGACCGCATTGCTGCTGTACGTAGTGGTCCCGAAACCCACCCCGCACTAACCTTCAGAGTGGCCTTCCCCGTGCTGCCGGTCAAGTGTCCTGGGACTCGTGCCACCACTTTTAATACCTCTTTTTAATTTTTTTTACCCCTCCACCACCTAGCTGTTCTTTCTTTTTCTTTTTTTTAACACTCGTCTCTTTACCACTTTCAATATCTTTTTTTTTTTCCTTTTAATACTCAGGTATCCTCAACAGTCTCCATAATCATCCCCCATTCTACCATGATCCCTCATCGCTTTTACTGCTGAAATTGTGCAGTAAAACACCTTATGAACTACCATTCATTGAACCATCAATGGTTTCGCTGCTGCAGGTACGCAGAGAAACAAGCAACAACTAAAACCTGCGTGGGAGGAAGTGTGTAATGTTGCTTTCATAATACTCCAAAACGTTCAAAAGAGGTTAACTGAGTAACATTTTGCCATATAATCACCAATTATTTAAAAATAATATAAAATAAAGTGCTCAGTACTCCCAAGCACCAGAACTAAATTAAAATGCCTGTATTTAGTGCCAGCAGAGTCTGTTACTGTAGACTGAGACTTGCTAATCAAAGGCACACACGGCACATTGTGTCTTGCCGATTTCTACAGGCACATGTGTCATGGAAGTAGAAATATAATTTCTAGCACATCAGGTGGTCTACAAATTAGTCCGCAGGGTGTGACCACTTTGGTGTTAGGCATTAACCATGGGCATTGACATTACCAGGGATTTTTCCAAGTGGAGCAAGAGTGCAACCCTCCGAACACCCCTTTTTCTGGAGACGGACACTGGGCTTTCAGAGGTTCCTATCATGGCATCTGAGAATAAACATTACAACCTATGACTAAAGAGTGCACCATTTTTACATGCGATCTTGGAGTTCCAGTGGGACCATGGCCCCCCTCTCAGTACGCCCATGACTATGGGGTGCCACTTCCTTCCCGAGTAGATTGTAGTTTGCTGACGTGATGGTAGCCAGAAAATATTTCGGGAGGGCAGTTTCTATGGGGACTTTACATTGGGGGAGGAGGATCCCACTTCGTTTCCCTCTCCCAAATGCACTACCAAGGGCATGATTTGAGGGGGGTCATCCCCTAAACCATCCCCTGGACGACAGTATAGGCGCGTGCCACAGCAACAACCATTTGCCATTGTATATATGTATTGAGGGAGAGTACTGTGTTACAGAGCTTGAAGAACAGTAATTGGATCATTTGGGAAATATGTCTACGACGTAACGTAAGAGCATGCACTGGTAGAATGATTGCAGAAGGATATGTTTGAATAGTCATTTGTGTCATGCATTTGTACATGTGATCTTATTTGACACTGCTTTTGTCTTCTTCAAAGTAAAAAAGGACACTGCCTGACACTGTCGTATCTTTGTGGATCCAAGCTCTTGCAAATGCTCATTAAGCGACAAGATCCTTTCAGACGCAAGAATAACAGAACACTTAAATTAGCTTAGCCAAATGTATGGGACACAGTTGAGATGTGGTTGCACCACCTGCGGTAATAACGGTAGCCACAAGCGAGAAGCGCAATTATGAAAACAAATCGAATTTGAGGCTTCTACTGCGTGCGTCTTGCGTAGCCGTTGAGTTTATGTACACTTAGGTGCAGCCAAGCAATACTGAATTCTTCCACCGTACTTGTGCAACGGCTTATGTCAAACACACACGCCAAAGCACACGGAACGGAACGCCGCACGGAACGAGGGCTGACCACAAAGCTTCCACTGTACTAGGAGACCACACTTTTCACTATTCATCTCTCGCTTGCTTTGCTCCTTGCACCTTCCCTTCGCTTCAGTTCCTATTGCAGTGTGTAAACAAGTACTGGCAGCCATGCTGGCCGCGATGGAGCGATGGCAACTCTCCATCCATTTCTGGCCGCCGCAGGTTTTCATGCTGCCGTGGTGCCAACCAATAGGCGTGCGCGCATTCTCCTATGCGTAAACTAGCCTACGTTACGGAATTTCGCGGACGGGCTAGATTTCTTTTCCTTGTTAAGTTGAACACGTCTATAGTGAATTTCTGCATTGTTTCCTCCGTTGGCAGTTAGTAATCATTCTGTTTCCAATGTGTGACTCTAAAGTAAAGCAAGGGACCGAAAGATACGAATTATCTCGATTATTTATGTATCTTACGATTTTTAAATGGCCACATAGATGAGTTTTCACCGGATAACAAAGTCGCGTAGAAGTTTGCATAGCATTTTTCATACATTTCCATACACACTGAACTTGATGAGTATTATTAAGGTGCCATTGCTGTACTTTGCTTGAAGCACATTTGCAATGTTGTACATTGTACAGCTTGGGACAAAGGTTTACGGAACACGGCGCTGGCGTATTTGATCTCCGGAGCCGCCACCTCCTAGATGTCAGAAAGAGATAGAATAAGAAACGGATGTCCGACTATACTATCCACCTCTCAGTGCGTTTGTCCGCTCCTGTTTGCCGCTGGAGTCTGGCGCCAATGGAGGAATGCCACACCGCGGTGTTACGCAAGCTTTTGTCCCAAGCCGTACTGTACTTGAAGCACAAATGAGATCAGGTACTTAAGAATAAGTATGTATAATATTGAGGGGCTTTGCTTATCACTGGCTTGCTATTTTGCAGCACTCAAGTGAGGTGCAAGCTGCGCAGTGTTCCTGTAGCACGGTGGAGCCTTTGTATCAGGCGTAGTATGTACTTTCTACTAGTGTTATGCAAATCATACTAACTTACCTTTTGCGTTATGGTGTCCTCTGAGTCGTAATACACAACTTTCAATTGATCTTTGCGCCTCTGATATGCCACCAGGCGCTCCTTGTCCATTTCTTCCGCTTCGAACTCATACCTGCTGTTGTAGCTGCCATTGCACAGCTGTAAGTATTATTTAAGGTATTTTACTGACTTTCAAGAACTGGAATGTTTGGTGACGTGCATTTAACTTACACATAATTATACACACTCACACCCGGCGCTTTTGCAGTCAGCACAGAGGAGTCAGCAGAGAGGAGGAAAGCGACATTAGGAGGGAAGCATACGGCACGTGCGCTTTCTTTCTCTCTGTCTTGGACGATCAACAGTCCTCAACGCGTACCCCCGGCGCTGCGCTCTCAATATGGCGGCTCCCACGAGAAAATAGCGTATCAGTGGCGTTTTAGCAGCAAATGCGAGAGACATGTCTCAGCATTAAGCGCTTTTTCCGGTCTGTACTTGACCTCCGCGTATCCACATCCGGTATAATCCCGACTTCCTGTTGTCCACTTCCTATCTATGGACGCTTTCGCACGCATAAATACACCGTCGTGCGCCACCGGAAGTTCCTCGGCTAAGTAGACAACGAGTTACATGTAAAGATGCGGGTCATGTTTTTCTGCACACACCCTGTATATCTCATGTTTGTTTGTCGTAGTTTCAGAAGCTATTCGATTTCTGCGACGTGCAGCGTTCAGATTTACATTTCTTTAGAAGGGGTGAGTAGTGTGCACGTACTATTTCGTAGGGCTGAATATCTCCCGCGCTGGTACACTTGGAGCCGACATCTGAGCTTCCTGAGATGACACTGTTGATGCGTTTGCTGATGGAAAATGAAAGCATGCGTTTCGTGGTCTTGGGGAGGGACACCTTATTTTGAAACGTTAAGGAGTCCACCTGAAAAAAAGAAAGAAAGGGTGGAGGCCGAGTAAGAGGGAGTGAACGCATCCAAAGAAGGCCCAACAAAGGTGATGAGATCATCCCAAACCCCATACGCGACATGGGCCTGTTTCACCTCGTTTGGAGGCTCTCCGAACCCTATCCTGCAGCGCAATTTGTGGTCGTGTAGCCGAAGGTTTTTCCGCACACAGGCATGTATCACCTACGCTGCGGCTCTGAGAAATCGTGGCGCGAGGATTTCCAGAAGAGAGATAACGTTTCCGGAACAGCAGGGAACATGCCGGACACGACCGTCTAGTAAGGGCGCTCTGCACTAGAGGGGTGCAGTTGGTGCTGCGGTCGCCGGATGAAAGTTTAGTGCAACAGGCCATTAGCGGGCCACACAATTGAGGTTTCCCGAAAGGCGTCTATGGACTAGTTGGATGAGAATCTGGCGGCGTACAGCGCGCCAGCCGCCGAAGCGTGTCTTACCACATCCAAATATTCACGGTTTTCTTGGCGAGCATACTTTGCCCCTACATATCCGCCATTTGCTTGGCTCCGTTTCCCTCATCATTTCTAGTGTCCTTGACGAACATTCTCTGATATCCGAGATTGCGACTATATGCATGATTCACATATATGCATTATTAAGGCCGAAGACCGTAAAATACGTAACACGAAAAGCATCTACTGGTTAACGTGTGCCGTTACCCAAGTTAAGCAATTTTACGGTTTGGGCTTGGGCTTGGCTTATCTTGCCTTCGGCAACAGATAAGTACACTCTTAAAAATGTACTTCACCACATAGCACCCTCCTAGCAAACCATAACCTCGAACGATATCGTTATCTGTCCTGATTTGTTGAAAGTGGGAGGCGTACGCCCTTTTTGTGGCACTTACACTGTTTGTAATTGCCACAAAAAGGCGTACGGCTCCCGTATTCAACAAATCGGTGCAGATAACGGTATCATTCGAGATTATGGTTTGCTAGGAGCGTGCTCTGCGGAGAAGTTTATTTTTAAGAGTGTAAGGGTGACACAGCCAACCGTGTCGTCCTTATTTGTTTGCTGCCCACGCTCAGGCTGCGTTCTTTATGGGTCTCGTCCACCAGCTGACCTGCGTCCATGCTATCCCTTTCCGTTACGTGTCCCAGTTTTCCATCCGGATTTCAAGTAGGGCATCGCCGTTGCTCAGGTAAGCTACTTACGAAAGTAGGCTGGGTGGACAACGGGGCCTTGTCCCACAGGGAGGCTGCTGTCACTTTGCAGTCCGTAAAGCCAAATGAAGGATAGTACGCCGTTGTCCTGAACAGCACGATATCCGGTGTGACGTTTCTGCAAATGAGTGTCGCACGTATGCACATACACATGGACCGGTCTACGAAGGAGAATATTAAATTCATTCTGGGTCACTGGAGCCACGCGTACATAGCAGTCGTTTCCGAGGTACGACATATTACGCATGGCAACGGCATGTTAAAGAGCCACTTCAAATACTATTTATACGTCAACTTCTCTGAAAGGCGCGCTGGGTGTTTCACCTACACTGATAAATAATTCTAACTCGAGTGGTACTCGCCGGCAAAAATTACCACATTCATCGCAATTTTGCATTTTTGCAAGAAGGCAATTTTGCCATCTGGAGACTTTACCGCCACTTGTAGAGGCTTTGGGCAATTTTTAATTGAGGGACTTTTTTTTAATAGAACCCGAAAATTACAAAGCGAACCTCACTTTTTTTACAGGAATATGAAGTCCTCCTTGGATAACCGCAGACCCTACAAAAACTATGCAAAGTAAAGCAACAAAATTAGTAGAAAAATAGTAAAAGGGCTGCTTTAGCCCCCGCCTGCTACAGGGTATTCCACGAGAAGATGTCATTAAATTCCGACAACAGGTTTAGCTTCGAAAAATCATAAAACCACTTGTAACACACTCGTTGAAACGTTTGCCATTGATTAAGGCGGTTTGCATTCGTGACACGTATTTGCATAATTAAGCACGAAAAATTGCTAGCAAAGGCAACATTCTTTTTCCTGAATTTGGAAGCCTGTGATCGAGCACGCAACTGCGCATGCGCTCGACATTTGGCCGTTACCGGGTGAGCGAAGCGGGGCCTCCCCTCAGCTGCCGCGCTGTCTGAGGGGAGCGAGACGCGAGATGGTCCGCACTCCCGGGTGTCAAGATGGCTGCCGCCAGTGGTGAGCACCTGCCGCTGCCCTCGTCGTCCTTTGCTGCTGCTGAGACCGATGCGGCTCAGCAGCTGCTCCGGAAGCGTTTTTGATCGAAGAGGATCCTGTATGGCACTATAAAATTTCACAGGTGAACCCGGGACAGACAGCTTCAAGCTTTTGTTGACAGCTTCAAGTGCACAGATTTTTTAATTGTATGCACACCTCCACTCATGTGAAAGCGAAGCAAACAAATTTTGTTAAGAAATATTTAAACAGTGATCTACAGCAAAGTAAACTTCATTTGTGCATATGCTTTGTGAACATAATCACTGTTTCACATCTTACGTCTAATATAGCTAAAAACTATAGAACCCTCAGTGCAGGAAAAGACGAGAACGGAACACAAAAAAGACAAGGACACCACATTGAACTGCCAACCAAGGAATTTTTATTTTGTGAAACGAGGCCTTAAATACATAGGAACCCTCCTCTCCCCCTTTATTCTCTCTCGTGTTGGACTTCCTGTTTACACCACCATCTCTCGCACACACAACCATCATCATTAACTGGTCGACATGAAGGCTGACATGTTTTGGGAAAGATAAATACAGGGGTTACTGAAACAGTTACTACCTGCTTTTTGATCTCATGCGCCTCTCGAAAGAGAAGACTACCTTGTTTTATACACATGAACAAAATTTTTGTTTTTTGGAATTCTGCCTGACGCCCCATACGTCTATAAGTGATTCCCCAACGCACCATATCTACTAGAGGTATTAGTTGAATGTTCCTTTAAACGAGTGTTCATGCACCTTTCAATAAAAAAAAAACCCCAGTGCTGTATCAACCAGCCCAAACACTCGCTCTGTTTATGCACCTTGATGATTGCCCGACATATACCTTATCACACTTGAGTGATGTAGGGTGAACTATACGAATATGGCATTCTGCAAATTTCTTCCCGGGGTCACCAACCAGGCCAAGTTTTAACCGTTTTTCATGTAATATCTAGTCAATCAGACTTTCTATTAACTCATATGAATCACCAACCAATCCCTTTTCGTGTTACGTCAATATGCTTGCATATGTGGAGAACTGAAAGGTATATGCTACGTGTGGATATGAATGTCAGCAGACTGGACGGTGGGAAAGATCTTTTACGATGCAGCTGAACACACACCGTCCTTAAGCCCCTTTCTTTGAGTGTGGAAGGGGATGAGGTGAACGAGACGGTTACAACACGTCTCGACGGTTACAAAAAGAGGTGCATGAAAGCGGTTCCACTTCCAAACCAGACTTTTAAGAGAAAAGTTACATGGAGGTTGAAATTGATTCATGGAGTACTTGCGAGGGATTCGAAGTGATTATGCAACTTCCCTTATCAAATATAACCGATTACCAAATATATATTTGCGAATAAATCCAGTCTATCATACACTATGTGTTATTATTCCACAACTCAGTCGCAAAAATATTTGTACTTACGAATAGCGTTTGAAACAATTTCCACTGGCAAACCTTCGCAACATAGCTTTCAGGGTCGTTGCAGGAGAAAATTGTTTCACGAAGCACTTGTCACAGAAAACATTCTTCACTTGCGAAAGCGAAAACGAAGCTGCCTACTACAAGCACTGCCGTTCATTGGCAATCACAAAACATAATCTACGCACTAACGAAGCAGTGTTTTAGCCAACATACGCAGGACGACGGGTATGAATGCACAAATGTAGTCACGTCTTCGCACAATGTCGCCGTAGAGTTACGCTGGGCACCTTCTTCTACATCATCCAAAGCAGCCTCAGCTGGCTGGCGAGCATCACAATATTTAACGAACATCACAGTCCACAGACACAACTGGACAGAACGCACAGGATCGTACGTCCGCAGTGATTGGAAATACCGTGAACACATCCACACACTCAGTGAGGAGCGACGGTAGCCATAACTCACGCTCGATTGGATACGGATTGAAGTGGCTATTTTGAGAAATAGCATGTAACATGCTCGGTGCACATTGTTTGCAGATAATTTCTACTTCGGTACAAATCTAGGTGGCAGATTTTGCGATGTTGGCAACAACCGTCCCACAATATGGCGATCCCCGTTGTTTTACGCGGGGAATGGGCCGAAACACATGGCAAGATGGCGACTTTGACCCCATCTGGCTAAAACCAATTTTCTTACCCCGCTCCTCTCTCGCTCAGCGGATCACTGTAATCGGAGCGGAACGTCAAAACGGTCAGCTGAAACTCTTTTATCGTGGCGAAGTGGAAAGAGCGATACAGCTTTATTCCGTTCGAGGACCGTGTCGCGCAACCCGCTGTTACCAATGGCTTGTGACTGAAGATGGACATGATAATAAGGACGAAAAGTGTGATTGTAGCTCGGTTTGTTGTCTTCTCGCACAGGACGGAGGGTATTTGGACGAAGGTTAAGAGTTCCTCGAACGTAAATATCCAGCGAGCGCGCTTCACCTACCTACCGATTCCCGGCTGTCAAATTGTTGTCGAAATCTCGTGAAGAACCCCGTGATTTTGGCTGAAATACTGTGTTACTGTATGTTAACTATGTACTGTTATTGGAATATTACGGCCATTATTACGGATTATTATGGCCATACACTCTAAAAACAGCACTTCACCGCATAAGACGCTGAGGGCCAACTATTGCCCAGACTGATAGTTATCATACCTAATTCGTGGAAAGCACGGGACATATGCCAAGGTACATATAAATGGTAGCGCAGCTTGCATTGGCCACCACGTCTTCAAGGGCGGCCATGATAAAGACCGTCAGCGCCATCCATCCGTTGCGGGGCACACTACAAATTTCGTCATAATGACGTCACCTGGACGTCACGTGGTACGTCACCGTTACGTATAGCACGGGGCGTGCCAGGCGCTCGCGCAGCGCGTTCTTTCCACCGCGATGCCGAGCCGCAGAATGTCACAATCGCTGTTGATAGCAAATCCAAGAGCAAAAGCTCATGAGCAATTTGTGAACAGAGATGAATTAACACTAGCGACATGCGTGCAACAAAGGACACAGGAGACCAGGTGGGGGCTTGCTTTCTTTTATCACAGGTAAATTCGCCATGGCATTGTAAACAGTATAAATACAGTATAAACAGTATTATGTAGTCCGTCCAACTCCAGTATAAACACCCACGACAGAATAATGTGCAATAACCAGTGTGACAGCCTATGTAGTGAATAAGCACAAAAAGATAATGTACAAATTCCAGCAAACATAGATAGGGCCCAGGACTATTGCTGTCCCCATGCACACCTGGAGCTTTCCACATATCTCTCGTACCAAGAAGGCGGAAGTGAACATATTTGCACTTTTGGGTCACATTATATGATACTTGCATGCTGTGTGGTGCTATGTCTCCCAACAGTTTTTGGCATTCGTAATGAATGCTATGGAGGAATTCGAAAGCACAAGTCCATTAGCTCAGTTTAGAAGTCTGTGATACTTTATCTTGCAAAACAGCCAAAATACTATCAGCTTCCAGCAATGACAACCTTGTTCAGAGCATACACACTGTTCATGACTACTACTTTGATTACAACAGCATTTTTGTATTAAAGGCATGTCAAAGCATTGACAATGTTTTCTGCTTCTGCTATTTTGTGCACATTTTGCTACGTGGTGTAGGTTTTTTAAGCTGCACAAAGTGCTTAGCCCTGCACATAACTGCACGTACATACTGGCAGTTGTGCACACAACTATCGAACTCAGCACATGATCCAAAATATAAAATTACGTACTAGGGATCTATGTAGACAGGTATACACTAAATGCATATCAAAGAGAGGGCAAACTGCTGATGATCCAAAATAGAAAATCCATGCTAGGAATCTATATACAAGGGGAAGCAAACAACAACTTTATTATGGGATGACGGCTGGGGCTTCCACACGGATACACCTAATACGTATCAAAGAATAGCAAACTGCTGAAGATTCAAAATAGAAAATGTATGCTAGGTATCTATGAACACAGGTGCTGAACACAGGGCTTGCAACTGGTGCACTTTCTTGCGGAGGTTATCCAGCTTGCCTTTTGTTGGCTGTGCTGGAGCTGCTAGACTACTGGACGATGGGCAATCTTTGGGGGGATGCCAGCCACTTCCACCTGCAAATGGTGATCAAAAAGCATTCACAAGTCTGCGGACTTCATGGCGGTAGAGTATTCGTCACATACCTCCTAAGTGCTGAGGTGACGAGACTGCACGCAGTACACCAGACGACGTTCCTGGCAGAGGAGTGACAACTGCAGCTAGTGGGGAGACAACAGTGCTCTGTGTTGACAAGGCTGGTGCGTGTTGTGCGTAGCTATGGTCCTGATGAGACAGATCACGCTGTTGCTGACTTTCTTCAGTACCACACTCTGATGAAGCAGATGATGTCGTACAGTTAGCCAACCCAACAACTACGTTACTCAAGTATACCTTCAGCATGGCAAGGATGACTCATCTGGTGAAGGTGTATTGCTCCTGTGCTGTCGTCATCGCAGGCTACCACAGCTTGCACACGTTCCTCCGTTGAAGGCCCACTGCTTTCAAGTCTGCTCTGATTGGCGTAGGCACTACTTCCTCCTGTAAACCACCAGTAGCACTCACAATAATTGCCTCTAGAGTTACAACATTTTCATGTGATAACTTGAGCATACCGACTTGTATTATACTTACCAACGCCATGCAGTGTGCGCTTCAATGTAGGAACTGCATCCCACCGAAGCCTTCCTGTGCGCAAATAAGCAACTGGTGCGAAGTGCTGGGAGCACAGGACCTTAGAGCGAATGGAAATTAGACTCGTATCCGCCTCCAGGTTGCAAAACTCCAGCCACGCCTTGTACCTGCGAAGCAGTTTTATTGTTGAAGAATTATGCAAAGCTGTGCCACGAAAACATGCACTAGCTACAGCAGCCTGACCCTGTATGCCCTACATTCAGAGTTAAAAAAAAAAAGAAAAAATCAGCATGCAAAGCAAGCCATCAACATGCTAGCATTGGGTACATGTAAGCACATGCAGCACAGCCCTTTGTGTCCCGTACATGCAAACCGTTGCAAAACTCCTCGTTGAAAGCAGCCCAGCAGCCACATGCTTAAATATTTACATGTTTACCACCTCACTGTGGAAGGATGACCTATCCAGGGAGTGTCCATACAGACTGAAAGCTGGAAAACAGGTGATACCATTGAAACGCTATTAATCTTATGTAACTTGCACTATGTTCACTTCACCGCTCTCAATAAAACTCGGGGGGCGAGGTACGCATTTTACTTCAGCAAACACTGCACGTCCTCAACCAAGTGACTCAGCTCCGTTCTCGGCCGTAGACACTTATAATATATAGGAACTCACCTCAAGGGGTCCCGAGGAAAACGGTGGAAACTTATACCGCCCATAGTGTCATCGGCGTCACAGTTTCCTTTCTCCTTCAGGAGGCACCGCTTATGTAGCGCCTCGACATGGTGCGTCTCCCGGTAGAGCCTGCAGGAACAGGTTTACCGGCGTTCTGTTGTGTTTTACCATTGTTCGTGTGTGCCTGCCTTACCTTAGTTCTCCGAGAAGTGTCCCCTGTTTGACTTGGTGGTTTGAAATTGAAAAGACGACGATGAAGAAGAAAACGGCTATCAACAATCACAAAGCGCGCAGTCAACGTACGGCAAGCTCGTAGCTCGTAGCTAACAACATGCTGAGGGACAGGAACCGGAAGCGTACTCGGCTCTGTCTATAATCTTACGTATTACTGGCAGACCGGGCGAATTGCTATATTAAAAATATGCATATTGGATTAATACACACATTATTCGCGCCTCCGATCAAATTATTTTTGTTTACGTTCGTAGTTTGCCCCTCAACAACCACGCTCGCATGTGTATCATGAAGGGCGCAGTGTTGCTAACACAGATTTGGTATTTTTTCTCGCCTTCGCTACCATTTATATGTACCTTGCATATGCTTTCTTGTAACAATTACTATAACTGCGTAAGCGTGACAAAAAGACGTACGTCTCTCGTTTTCAACAAATCAGATCAAATAACGATGTCGTTCGGAATAACGATTAGCCAGGAGCGTCCTCTGCGGTGAAGTTTAAAGAGGGGAGGCGGATTCGGGAAGAAAAACGCTGACTTTGCTTGACAATTTGTCCAGTTTAATTATGCAAATTAGCTTAATTAATGCGTAATGCGAATGCAGATGGCCTCAATCTGTGGCGCACTCTGAAACCAGAACGGCATGGCATAGCACGCTCTGCGCCAACCATTTCTACGAGTGATAACGTTATCGCTTCTGATCCGAGGAGACAGGACGGCGTACGCATTTTTGTGGTCAATTATCATATATCCAGGTTGACGCAATATATCAATATCCAGATTAATCATGAAGATCAATCAATCATCCAGACGAATTATCATATATTCAGGTTGACACAAAAAAGGCGTACGCCCCACTATCTTTCGAATCAGAAGCGATAACCCTATCATTCGTTGCAATGGTTCGTGCAGAATGTGCTATGCAGACCTCCGCAAAAAAAAAAAAAAAAATAAAACTAAATGAGCGCGATAACTCACGATACGCACAATCACGATCGTTGATTGTATCGAATGTGTGAGGCCCACTCGTTTCATTCAGCATGGCAGCACCTATGCAATAATCTGCTGTCACGTCGACATGGCAACGCCATTATTGTGACCGCGGTCACGCTGCAGCGAGGTATCGTGTACTTGCTTAGTGCACTCATGCTGGGACGTCCCACAGCGGTACTAACGGGAACTGTAGGGCTTCGAACGAAATGAGTTCCCTTCACAACCATTATCGTGTGAGTCCGCACTCATGTTGACCCGAGGTAGCAGTTTTGTTCTACATCGGTCTGACGTTGATGCTCAAAGTGCTACTACACAGACGAATTTGCTTTCGGGGCGTTTTGCATATGAACATTTCCATTTCTATTTTTGCCGGTCAGAGTCAAGAGTAAATGCTGTAAATGTGTACCTGTGCGTCTATGTTGCAACCGCGCCTGCCACATACTCACTGTTATGCAAGTTTTTGAGTAGGGTTTTTTTTGTGCTGGCACTGGTGCGTATGTGCGTTGATATGCCGATATCGCTCATGACACCCGTGCATTCAGTTTTATTGATTAGTCGCTGCGTGAGTACTTCGCCCAACACCCAACAGTGGCCTTTGATGGCCATATTTTAAATAGGAAGACAGTAGACGTGAATTGTAGCAGGAACGTTCTATGTACACTTCGAACGCTGTGATCCAGTCGCCCCAATCTTCAACTTTCACGTTTGTTCGTTTGTTTGTTTTGCTACAAGCGTAACTAGGAACCTATGTAGGCTAAAGGGAGGGCATAGCTACCTGACACGGTCTGATCACCGTAGCACGGCAATGTAGCGATCGTTGTCGTTATATTTAAATTTCGCGCTCCAAACCGGGTGTGTAGGCTCGCGCAAGGGATCGTGGCGAATGTCTGTTCGATGTGACGCTATGGTAGCACCCGTTGTAGGGTGACGACAAGTTGAAGATCTGGCGCGCTTCGTTATCAAAGAGGAGTAATTTTAACTTGTGTGCTGTCATACGCGAGATACAATGCTTGGTTACTTATTTTATTGGGGATTATTTAATTTGTTGTGTTCGTTGTAGTTCAACATGAAACCAATGGAATTAAAATTGTTTGATTTGATGCACTCAGTCCGGTAATCAACGGTGTATAAATCATTTCCATCGACCGCTGCCTACTTTTATTGGTGCTTTTCACTGATTACCGAGAACCAAAAGCCACTGAAGCTAAGCAGGCGGCAAAGACGCCTCTAATTGTTCAACACTGCTTTTCTCCTTTCGAGTACGAGCTAGAAAGTTTTGCATTATGCTAAAAATTTTAATTTGCTCGTCGCTCTCGCAGCTAAAATTGGCGTCATGTATTAAGACTTTAAAAAATTAACAAAACAATGGGGAAAATGTATTGTGTTCCCAATCCCATTTATTAAAATTCAAAACCGTAACCGTGTATGATTCATCCTCCATCAAACATACGCATTATGAAGAGATATGCTCAGTCAAACGGCGCCCCTGCATGACATTCAGTCTCGATCGAGGTCCCTAGAAACAAGCTTTGTTCTCAAGTAACTCAGCTGTACATGTCTGTGTGTGATACTCAGTAACATTATCTCGTGAGTGCACTAATATAGGACGTAATCAATATTGCGTGTGTTATTGGTTCTTGATTTCGTGGCCGTGAACGTGCGAACATTCATAGTAACTCGTGTGAGACCCGCCTGGCATCGTTGTTGTCGATGATCTGACAATATATCGTGATCGCGGATGCGAGATACAGGGCGCGATACCGACCTTCATCTGAGTTCAAAGTGAGTATGAGGACGATACGCCTTATAAGATAATAGTGATCGTGAGTGATCTTGAGCCAAAATGCCGACCTCTGGTGCTATGAGTTCTGTTTTTAGACTGCAAAAGTGAGTGTATCCCAAGTAGGTATGTGAAACCTATTTTTCGGAATTTTGTGACACCCCTGGTGACACACCCGGTATAAAGGCCGCCCACAAAGAATATGAAGTCCATAATCATTGTTTTGGATGCTCCATCAGTAGATAACGCTAGCGCGATCACTCTAGAGTCTGTCTCCTGGGAACTGCGTCCCTACCCTTCTCGGACTCGGGTGTCCTTCCCACGTTGGAAGACTGCCAGCTGCTGTACTAAAGACCAATGTTGCCAGACGGGCAGCAGAACGCGCCCACTCTGATATCATACTTCGCAAAACTAGAAATGAATTTCCTGATCCTTCAGTGTCACATTGAGCTAAATAAGACAAAATGACAAATAAGGTACGATTCTGTCGACAGGAGATCACGGAGTAGGAAAGACGACGATTGACACGGGTCGACTGACAAAAACTCAGTTTTTGTCAGTTGTAAAGCCCTGCGTAGGGAATGAAATTCTTGATGGAAGCAAATGGAGGCGCGCGACCACATGGAATCAATTTGTGAGAGGGAGAAAGGCAGTGTCCGACGACTCGCGACAGGTGGCGCAGCGCTGGTGTTCCCATCGCACTTTCGCATAGAAACGCATGGGAGAAAAATACTTGCCGTATCATGCTGTGAAATTTTGATGTCAGCACGCTGTCGTTGCTATAGTCGCCTTCGTAGAGAGGTGCAACTCCCAAGAATATGTAGCCAGCTTCCTTTCCGCTTGATGCGTCTATTTGTACGGCGCGGAGGGCCTGCAACACCAGCAGTGAAATTAGTGGAAAACATATTTGGCGCATTGTTAAAAGCGATAAGGAAACACACGCACTGAACCGTCAACCAAAAGTTTATTTCGACAATACCGTCCCAGTATTGGGGTGATAACGCTTTTAAGAATGCAGAGTTTAGCTTTGTTTAACGTGCTTGGCATATTGCACTGCACACCACGTTTCGTGTGGCGGGGCGCCATTGCCAATGCGGAATAATCGTGGTTGAATCGCTCTCGCAGAGGTGAAATGGGTTATCGGCCCTGATAAGCACGAAAAACGAACAAGAATGAACAAAGGCGCTGGAACTACCAGTTTCATTCACAGGCGCGTCTAAAGGAAACGGTGTAGGAAAGGGGAAAGTGCGAAATTTCTCCTCGCAGAATGAGAGATTCCAATTACCTTAACACCTACATAAAAGAAACGGGAACTGATCCGTTGCGTCCTTCGTGATTATACAGCGAAAGAAGCCGCAATGTGCGCTTTCCCACTCCTACCCAAGGCGGCCTACAATGCGAAGACGGTCTGGGATTGGTCTCCCCAAAATATCTCCTGCGATGATTGGACAAATCGTTTGCGAAGACCAATGAGAGAGCGCCTCGCATTGTCGGGCCTCTTGCGAAGATGAGCGAGAGGAATAGTTCGCTTTGTGATCGTCCGTTTACCGCTTTTACCCCGTAATAAATCTGACTTTGTGGTCATGCCGGTCTTCCGCACATCCGAAAACACACTATTCCGCAGCTTCCATTTGAATACCAAACTTTTCACGCATTGCGTGAATTTGTGCAGTCTTGACTGGTAATGCCCAAGGACATCATTACACACTGTGTCTCGTCATGAATCATGTAATGTGTCACGTTAGGTTACGCCACGATATTTCTGTTTGACTTCTAGGTCGACTGACTCACCACTAAACTGCTAATTGTTAACACACTGCTAACTTTCAGATGTAAAACTATGTACGCGATGCAGGTGTTCGGACACATGACCTAAACCGGCTGTTAAAACAGTCTGTTTATGAAAACAGAAAGGTGGCAGTTTTATGACCATGACTATACGGTGCGCGAAACAAAAGAGATTGAATGAAAGTAGTGATGATCAGAACTAAAATCACAAGGAACCATGGTCCTGAAGACATTTAAAGGAGCTCTGAAAGCCATCTCAAAAATTTTCCGTTCCGAACGCGTTGTGGAAGTAGGCAACTTAACTTGATGATTAACACGAAAATTTTCTCTGTGCGCGATGTTTTTCGTAGAAAAAAAGACACTTGAACATCGCCGCGCGTGTTCCCACTCGACTCGCTCCTCCGGGTCAAACGAGGAGGAGAAAGAAAAAAACGTCATTGGTGACGTAATAAAAGTGGTGCGAAAGCGGCGACCGCGCTTCTATCCGGGTCAGTGCTGACTGGTTTTCTTTTCTTTCTTTCCGTTTTCTTTCACCCTGCTTTCTCTTTGTCAAGGGATGAATAAGGGAGGACCTCGATATTCATGGTCGTGAAACCCCCGTTCCCGAAATTCATGTTCTGGAATCAAGGAAAAGGGGAAATGCTGCTTCGTAAGATGTTATGCCGCGATTAAGAACATAACATCACTATTTAACCACTCAAATTCAGGAATTTTCTATATGTGTTCAAGTCGCCTTAGCGAATGAAAGACACATTTAGAAGCCATTTGGCTTAGCAGGGCGGCATGTTGGTTGGTCAGTTGTGTGCTTGCAATATTATGGGTGGGTTATACCCCTGTCACACGGCAGATTGAATGTCATTCCCAGCGAATGATATTCGCACTGAATGACATTCGTTTCGTGTCACACGGTGAAATCAAATGGCAATACATGCGAATGATATTCGCCCAGCGAATGAGTTCGGGGAACTCATTCGCTTTTCTCTCTCGCGCTGACAGCGTACCCTCGCAGTAGAGAGGCATCAAAAACAACAACGATCAACCGTTCGAAGAAATGAAAGACAAATGAAAAGTTGTACCATAGTTGTACTCCAATATTTTATCACGAATTTGATAACTTTTGGCACGAAGGAAGGAAGGCTAAACACTGTTTTTCGAGAACTACCCTCGTTCCCAGTCGCCACGTTGCCAAGTGCGGTGCAGATAGGCTTCTTAGTTGTCTTTGCTCGTGGTACTTAGCCAATTAAGTATCTTTGAAAAGGCAACGATTTTGTGAAATAATCGAATGTTTCGCTAGTTTCCAGCAAAAGAAATAAAAACATAACTAATGTACCTGCATAATGCTTCAGATGGTCGGCCCTGGTGTCTTAATTATCGACAAGGACATCATTTGAGAATGACATTCTGTTTCTTCGTGTAGCTCGATGTAAGACAAACGAATGACGTTCAGTGCGACTGTCATTCGCTGGGAATGCCATTCGGTTTGCCGTGTGACAGGGGTATAAGTCACAGTTTGCCGTTGGCAGCTTTCCGCGCGCAACATGTGCATTTCATAGCTAAAATTTACGCTAGTCACGTGTTGTTTCAGTGCACGCTGATATGTCGTCGGACGCAAACTTAACCGGCGTTGTCGGTCACTATATGGTGGATAAAACTGATGCACTATATGGTGACAAAACAAATGGCGCCGAGCACGGCTGAACTCAAACTTGCGTGTCTGCGTCGTCCACATTTGTAGTCTGCATCGGCCAATTCTCGTTTAGCTCGATGGTTGGTAAGTTGACCATAAGTTGTGGTGGTGGTGGTGGTGGTGGTGGTGGTTGGTAAAATAACAAGGGGAGGTTGTGGTGGTCTTATGACACTGCTTGGCTATGTTGGTGTGTAACTCAGGCAATGAATGTTCAACTCCTGATGCCACGATGTGCCGGCGACGGCATATTGCGATAGATTTCACTGGATTGTATCTGGCAACGTATGGGCAAGAACACTCCTCCAGCTGAATAACGAATTAACTGAATGGCTAACAAAGTTGCTAGTCAAAGTGACGGGCACTAGTGATCATAGCGAATTAGTGATGTAGCGTATAATGATATAATGACATAGCGGACGGAATTAGTGGTCATAGCCATGCAGCGATCATTTCGGGGCGTGAAGTGAATCAGCGCTTAGTGCCGCACTGTGTTTATACGTACTGTCACCAACAACACAACAAGAAACAGTCACCACGATAACGAACAGCATACAAAAGACAGACACGGACAGAACAGCGCTCAACTGGCACCTGAAGTTTATTTTCATAATCCACCTACTCCGGAAGGTCGCTTTAGGGAAAGCAAGGTCAAGCGGGGAGAGGTTGACCGATTTTTGGTTGACTTCGCTCGGGGAGTTCAATGAGGAGGCCTCTACAATCTCACGGTCTAACCTTGAACAGTGTCTGTAGACCAGTCTTCGTTTACTGTATCTGATAAACCAAAGAAAAAGCAAAAGAAACGTCTTCCACCGTTGCAGCGGGGTTCCGAGTGAAAAATAGCAGACGACGTTCTTCGAAACCAATCAGGGGCTCCACCTTTCTCACGTCAAAATGACGCAAGCGGCTCGACGGCTCGTTCCGGGTATTGCCACCGTTGCGCACGGCCGCGATTTTCAAAATCGAATTCTGGGATATTAATGCACCTGTTGATAGTATTACTTCACATGGTGCATTTTAATATGCTTATTAACCACTTGGTTTAAAAAAAATGCTAGTGATTAAAGTGCTTTCCTAGCTCCTTTAATGCAATTGCATTATTGGGCTAGCTCCTGGGGAATTCCTGTGGTCTGCACAGATAAATCAGCTCGGACGCTAGACGGCGCCACGGGAACCGTGGTCGCAGAAAAGTTTGTGGTGTGGGGGGGTATCAACGTGCCTCCTTCCCTTTTTCCGTATGCAGATAACGTAAAGCGGTCGACTGAGCACCCGCTGGCGCGTAGGAGTGCGTAGTAATGCATAGCACTGGGTCTGTTTGCAAGGTGAGGTTATCACGAGGCAGCTGCGGGCATTGGAATGCTACGTCATATTACATCTTGCAAGCGAGCTAGCTCATTGCAGCGTCACTCCTACATTTGACTCATACCTACAAACCATTACCCATAATTTAAAATTATCTACGCATTTCCTTAGAAGTTCAACGATTGATACCGTATTATTCCTCTTTGTATCACCAGGGAGACTGCTAGCTTTTCTACCCCTGAAGATTCGCCCGACACGTCATTTCGACAGAGGTCGCCAGAAGGATTCATAAAATATAGTAGCCCGAAATGAAGCATGCTTGGAGCGCACGGCCAATGCTTACAGTGAGCACATTACTGACGTCGTCGATGTATTGATCCGTAGTATTGCGAGAGAGGACGCAGCCGAGGATTCCGAAGTCCTTCAAACCGCTGTTGAAGAAGGTCGTGAAAGTCGCACGGCCATCTGGTGTGCTGAGCTGCGTAGCACTAGTGCTGATCACACCTTCGTCGTTTGCATCGCCCCTGTAAAAGAACTTGACATTGTTAGGATAGGAACGTACCCCCAGCACTGCGCCCAGTGAAGTAGTCCAGAAATGTAATTTGTATTAGTTTATTAGTTTAGTTAGCAGTTTTAGTTTGAGTTGAGCAGTTTTTATTACAATTTTTATTACTAGTATATCACTTACTACTATGGAATTATTTGTCCCGTTGAAATCCAGGTGTCTTCCCGAACGTTTTTTTTTTTTTTTTTTGTCTTGTGACGCGGAAGCAATATCAACAACAATAATAACAACAAAAACCTTCTTTGAATGACGATGAGTGGGGAGTCCCACCTCCAGGGGCGATATTCTAACCCATTGCTGTCCGTGTGGTGAAATGAAATAATGGGTCTCCTCAGAGTGAGAAACGAAATCCTCCGGTGTCCAAAACTTTAAAAGCGCTTTCAGGGCAGAGGGTAGGTGGGCTGGATTTGGCACTGGGGCAAGCAATTTTGACATAATGGGAGGGTGAGAATCTAGAGAGGATACAGAGACACTGAAAGTGTGGACCTGAGTGGTTGGTATGGTGTGCGCGATGAAGAAGCTTGCGCTCGAGATCTTCCAGATCCTCGTAGCGACGGCATCTAGGAGGGTCAACTTGTCGCAAGTGGTTACGCCACTGAGCTGTAAAAGCCACGTGGAGTCACATCCGATTAATTCATGCAGCGTCTTAACAAGAGGTGTGTCGTGCCATCCGGAAAACAAAGTTGGATCAACTCTTGGAAGGATTGATGGCGGCCGATGTCTGCTGTCAACTGGCGCGAAGCCAGGGGTGCCGCTAGATGTCATGCACTCTTAGAAATGAACTTCACCGCATTGCACACTCCTAGCCAACTATCATTTCGAATGACATCGCTGCCTGCCCTGATTTGTTGAAAACGGGAGGCGTACGCCTTTTTTGTGACACGCAGGTAACGATATCATTCGAGATGATGGTCTAAGCTATGTGGTGAAATTTATTTTTAAGAGTGTAGCGTTGCAATAGTGTCGTAGCGGTGCACTCTGCCACGCGTCTGGCAACGTTGTTCCTCGAAACCAGATTTCCGTTTTCTTATCACATCTGCTGGCAGCCTTCCATCCTGAGGAGGAGGAGTGGGAGCGGCGCACGTTGTTGCTAGGAAACAGACTCGAGAGATCCCCGTGATGTCACAGACTCCCGCGTAATCCGAAACTGGGAAGTTTCGCGTGTCCTTTCGAAACAAAGGGATGACATAAACCCGCCATTTTTGTAACTACACTCAAGCGGGTGCTTTTTGGAAAACCGCCATCTTGACGTCGTCATACGTCATAGGCAACGTCATCTTGAGGTGATGTGACTTTGTTTACATGGCATTTTAGCGCTTGCGGACGCATTCCCGTACGCATAGGGCCAAAAGATGAACGTATTTTGCCAGCGTAAACTATACGCCACTTCTTTCGTGACATGTTATCCCATTCCTCTTCGTTTAAAGGGAGACTCCGGGACAATCCGAAACTATTATAATGACTATGTAAATAATCTCGATACGTTCTTCCGAAATGAGAAATACAGGTGGTTTGGCAATTGGGCACTCGTTAGTTGCCAAAAGAGCTGGGAAGCTCAAAACGAAACCGAAACTTCTGAAGGTTCCCTCTACTACCTCCTGTACCACGCGTGACGTCACCGGTAGTCTCGTGTGGGCCACCGGCTGTTTTTCGGGCACGCGCTTTGTAACTTCTTCGTGTCGCGTAGATGACCAGTCGTCTGCTTCCTCGATTTCGCTCTAAGATATTCTCCAGCGGTAACAGCAAAACCTACAGAAAGCCGTACACGAGGAATACCGGTGAGGTGCAGCACAGTGTTGCTGGACTGCTTTTCCGTGGAGGAGCGCCTAATCACTCGAAGGAAAATATTCATTTTCTAATCATCTGGGCCACTTGGGGATGTGAAATTGTGTTCACTGAAATATCATACGGTACGGATTGATGTCGCACTGTTACCTCAACACGTTTTTCGTGCGGAGTCTCCCTTTAAGTAGATTCCATCTGCCCCTTGCGTCTTAACGCTGGGTCGGAAGCACATCTCAATCGGAAGTGATCCAGAGTACGGAGCCTCAGGTACAAAACTGCGTGTTATGGCGAAATCACCAGGGTCGCAAGACGTCCGAAACGGCACACAGAAATAGCAAGCGCGTTGTTTGCAAATAGTTTGGCCGCCTGTCACGGGTGCGGCAGTCTTTAAGGTCACGTGTCCGTGGCTGTTCGCTGTGACGTGTGACCATGACCTGTCCAGAATGCATTGCGTTCGCCCAGCACGCTTTCATCTATGGAGCAATACATTGGAGAACACCCCTTCGTTTCGAAAAATCGTACAACCGCGTAGTGTTCATTGCTGGGGAAAAAAAATTAGCGAACGGATTTATAATAGAAAAGTCAATAATCATTATCATCACTATCATGATAATAGGCCGTAACAGGGTTGCAAGGTCGAAGTTCTGAAAAGTCGTCAACACGTCATGAAAAGGTAGCCATAGCCGAGTGAGGGAGGGTCGAGAGGAGCAGCCGTCCCGGGCGCCTTCCCAAAGGGGGCGTCGGACGGGTAGTCCGGATAGCACGGTGATCATTAAAGCGACATCCAGCATAATCGCCACTCGTGCCCAAAATGTTCGGTTCAGTGCTGCTCCTATATACTACTGAAAAAAGAAAAGGAGGAAAGGACGGTGTTATAAAAAAACGCACATGGTATTCTAGTCGTAGTTGAAATAAACGAATGCGGTTGACCACGAAAAATAAAGGTATTCAATAAAGATCAGAAGTGGAGACGGTGCTTCTACAGGACAAGGAATAAAAGGGGCTTTTCGGCTTAATGGTCTATTTAACTGTAACTCTTCTAACGTCCTTTATCTCCTTCAATGTAATGAGTGCAAGGCCCAATATATCGGTCAAACAGCTACATCCTTCAGAATCCGATTCAACAACCACAGGTCCGACGTATCAAAGAAACCTAATCTGCCAGTGTCTCGACATTTTAGTAAACCCGGCCACTCAATTAACGACATAGCCATTTTCGTTCTCCAATCGGGTTTTCCATCCTAATGCCTTAGAGAACAAAGAGAATCGTTCCTAATCTACAAATTTAAAACCCAGATTAACGAGGACCCCGGCGTCCTCTCAACAGTTCGCAACCTAAATTCCTAATTCTCTCAGAATACACACATACTTTTGTATCTCTTTCAGACTCGCCGGTTGGTCACCTCAGGAAATCATTGCCCTCCGGCGAAGAACATGACTGCCTGTGATTCATTGTACCCTCTTACCTTTGTTTGACAAAGCACTTGTGCTGCCCTCTCCCATTTTACATATTCCCCTCTCATTCTTTGGAAATGTCTTGCGTCACCATAATATCCCATTCCTGTTGAAGACAGCGCTGCTGTCGAACTGTCGAATACCCCCTCTTAGTATTTAATAAAGTTCCCCTGTAGAAGCACTGCCTCCACTTCTGATCCTTATTGAATATCTATCTATCTATATATTTTTTTCTTTCGAAGTTCGTTGCTACTGCAGTTGCTACGAGGGGAGAGGGGCGCTTCAGGTTTATTTTGTCTAAAGTCACTGGATTGGGGCCATGGTAGCGCCATGCTTTCCAGTTCCCGCCTCGACCTTGGACCAATACTATCGGCCGCTGTATGTGTTGGTATCACAGCGATGACACAAACCCGCCATTGTTGAACTACCCTCAAGTGGGTACCTTTGGCAAAACTGCCATCTTGTCCTGGTCGCACGTCATAGAAAACGTCATTTTGAGGTCATGTGACTTTGTTTACGTGTCGTTTTGCCGCTTACCGACATACATGTATTTCCGTCGTCATAACGCCAAGAGATGAACATATTTTGCCAGCGTGGACTATGCGGTGCTTTTTCCCCCGACATGGTGGCCCATTTCTCCTTAGTAATCGCATCGGCTCAGTGAGTCTTAACGCGCGGTCGTCATCACATATTTGGAAGTCGTCAACAGCACGAGGCCTTATGTGGAAAACTGCGCATTTTACTTCGAGATTATCGAATAACGACAACCGCATTGTTTACAAACGGTTTGGCCGCCGATCACGGGCGCCGCCATCTTTAAGGTCACGTGCGCATTGACGTTTGCTGTGACCTGCGACCAGGACCTGTCCAGGATGCATTGCGTTTGCCCAGCACGCTTTTGTCTACGGAGCAGAACATTGAGTGCCACCCCTGTGGTTGGTATGCTACGGCCGCCATTGTTGTTCCAAGGTCGCGGCGGCGAACATCACAGGATGGCGGTACTTTCCCAATCCTGTGACTTTGCGCCAATTTTGCGCCAGTCACAAGTATCCAATTTTCCTGGTATCGACAAAATGGAGGGGGCGCAGACTAACTGGTGCATGATGATTGAAAGAACGAAAACACCGAGAAACACCTGTCTCTCGGTTTGTCATTCTTTCCTGGTATGTAGCCAATTCTCTAGTCAGTGGAGTGAAGAAACCATATTGAATGAAGGGCTGCTTAACGTGTGCCAATAAACACAGTTCGTAGGACATCGTACGGACCGAGAACGGGCTGACAGCCAGGTAAACAGGAGTGAACGCACTTCGGCAATATCTATTAGGCGATAAAATCTACTCCGATGTATAGGTGCTCAGGAGAAAATAGCCAATTCGCCATTGCCCAAATTTCGGCTCCACAGCCAATTTTGGCGCAAAGTAGGCATCTGGCAATACATGGCTTGCCCGTAACTGCGCGTCGGTCAACGCAATGTGTCCGTAGTAAGTCGACGGCATGCGAATTTCGATTGTATGATTCAACTCAATTTGCACTGCAAGATATCCGTTGTCCCAGAGCTCCGCGTGTGTTACAGGTTTTCCAGAATGTCCCCTATATAATGTTTTCGGGAAACTTCACATGTCCGGGTCACGTGGCGTTGTGCCACCTCATCTCTACTCTTACTGTTTGGCAAGCCTCATCCCAATCCTCATACTCAGCTCATCCAACCAAGGTACGCGGCCAGTTTTCACTCCCCGTTTCGGCATGATCCACCGAAGCGTTGTGTCAGGAAAGGTTAGTCAATACTTCGATTATTTCATCGCGTAACATGAAAGAGTCAGTGAGATATGCTTTTAATGGCGCAAGTGTTTTAGACATAAGACACAAATACGTTTGCTTACTTCATCTTTTGCCTATCTGCCTTCCGTTTATCCTAGTTGGCTCGACGTCTGCTCTTCGTGATTCGAAATGTAGGATTATTATTTTTTTTATGACAAGGTCACAAATGGAGCACAATCACACACACTGTCTCTGAACGGTCTCGGTAGCTGAACGGTACTTTTAAGAACCAGAATGCAGCCGAATGAATATATCACTTTTTTTGGCGGAACTGAAGTGGGACTGAGCACAATGCACTGTTTGACTTTTTGATGTTGATTCACTTTATTGTGTATCATAGTGCCACCAAGTGAAGTTTTTTTTAAAGGATTAGTTAAAGCGCCACTACGGACTAAATCTCGTGTCTTCAGAATCCCACCAAAGTTATGTTAGTGAAATTTTCTTGTCTCACTTTGCATTCCTGAAAAATATTTTGGCTCTACGTGACGCGAAAGTAAATTAATAATAAAGTAAAAAATTAATTTTAATTCTTGAGAGCTGTGACGTCATGTTAGGCTCCGACGGAGCGCCCGGCTCTCATCTGGCAACGTTGTTGCCCTTCGCGTCTTCGGTGTGCTCACTTTTTTTGCACTCCGTTTGCGGAGGCCCACGTGACATCCTCAGACTACTCCGACGTCCGAGAAAACACGAAAAGCGAGAACACATGTGTCCCATTTTGCCCTCTTTCGACCAGCGTCACGTGACCTCTCCACCAAGTGGCCCACCTGGACGTCGGTGTCGTTGCTAGGAGACGAGTGGCCCCTCCAGAACATGACGTCATTGCAATTTGTGGGCTCATGTGGGCGCATCGAAACATGCCGAGGCTCAGCAGATATTCAAAAATTGACAGAAATGGGCAACGTTCGTAAAGAGAATTGAAATTTCGCGTATAGAATCCTTCAGGCACCTTCTTTTCCTGGACTAAATAAAATAAACGCTGTTTTCTTAGTCCGGAGTGGCACTTAAGGCACTTTGCAAACTTTCAAATCATGTCACCAAGGAAGCCACAGCTTACCTCTTATAGAAATCAAGTCCGAACCGGGTTCTGCTGTAGGAACCACTCTCTGTCAAATTCATCAGCCAGTCGTACGGGCGGACCACCGCGTTTGAGCAGAACTTTTTTCCGCAAGCTGATGTGTCCAGATATCCCCTTAACACGACTATGCTGCAGAGACCATCAGGTAACTGGAAAAACGAACCCGATAACTGATAACGACCAAGGGTGCACATGAGAAAGTTGGGCTCAGGCGTGGGCGGTGTAGGTGCTTCCGTCGTCGTATCGCTGGACGACCCTGCAAAAATAAGATTGAAAACAATAAGAAACTGAACTTTCAATCAGTAAAGTGCTCTTTTTTTGGTTGCAGTACTTTGCACAACAACACTTTATTTTGGGGGTTACGAACAAGAGCAATTTTCTTTTTTCTTTTTTGGTGGGGGGTCCACATGTTCTTACACCACCATCACTTCCTGTAAAACTGCTTCAATAGACCGTTCAGAAAAGTCTACCTCTCTGGAGCACAGAAGACGAAGACAAAAGGTTCGAACAGCAGAAGCAGGACAGAACGCCTGCTCTCTTCGGATCCTCGTCTCCTGTATACTGCAGAAATGTTGATATGAATGCGTACCAAATCTCCTGCGACATCTGTCTACTTCAGAGAAATGCTGGATCAGTCCGTGGTTATGAATGTGTCGCTTCATAGTCAAAGGCGATAAGTTAACCCTCGCTACACGTAGGTTGGTGAGACTATATATGATGGCGTATGTCGTGTTTCCGTTCAGCATACGCACCAACTAGGACGAGACCAATGCAGACTAACTGTTTATTTACAAGCAGCTTTCTGGGAAAAAACTGCAATATAGCATCGATGTTGCAGCCGCGCTGCGGAATACACGACTGCGTATATGGTCGCTACACAGGCCGGGCTTTTTATACCTTACCAGGAAACAAAGGGCGGAGGGCGTTTCCTTTTGGTAACAGTCAGACGCACGGTATCTATCAGCGCACTGATCGTCCAGCAATGCAAGCAGGGCTTCGATAGCAGTGTTCAAACTAAGATGCAAAATAAATCTAGTCCGTCAACTGCGTACGTCGATGGACATAAGCAGGCGCGATAGCGCACAGGGAGAAATACTACAGCGCAGCACAGTGTCATGCATGGGCTAAAAACACCCTTTCTGGAAGGTGTATTTTTTTCTTGTGGGTGTTCATTTACACCCTAAAAGGTGTTAGTTATGGTACCGCGTGATTACACCCTAAAGGGTGCTTTGAATTTAAAAGTCTTAACAGCCGACATGGGAGCAGAGTGAGTGTGATGGGTTACATTATGTCGCGGAGGAGTGAGCATGAACACTGTGTCCCGCCATCCTGTCTGCGGCGCAGTAATATTATGAGTCGTGACGGCCTAAATTTCCTTTGGTTCGAATAACAGCCGTTTTTCTGTTGGAAATGTCCGTGAGGTTTCGGTCGTATAATAAACCAAACGACATTTCATAATATATGCATAAAGATTACACAAACTATAGATAAAACAGCATAAACGCAAGCAGCTGAAGGAAGAGATCCATGAAGAATCATAAGCCAAAGCTTGAGAAACACTCTGAAGGAGGACGATACGTACTACACCTCAAACGTAGTGTCGTACAGCTCGCACCCTAGTGGTGCTTAGTAGCAATAACGTCGGAGGGTATTTTGCTCATCTATTTACAGTCAGAGGGGTGATCCTCTCCATGAAGGTGCTAGGCGCCGCCAGGGTGGTGCTCTTCCCGCTTCTCAGGCTGGAACGGTGCTCAGGTTAACATTGACGTGAGCGGTACGTGTCATCCTTCTTGTGTGTGTTGCCCAAGCTCAGGTTTACAATTTGCCATACATAAATTATGCTGATTTATTCAATCTTGCCCCGCACCAAATTATAACGCCAGAACGTTACATGAACTTTCTTCGGTGTCATCCGCCTGAACGAACCCAGTAAGCCGTACGAAGCCATAAAAAAGGGCTCAAGTTTTTAAGGGGTTAAGTCTTTTTCTTCCCAAAATGCAGGGTCGTGTCCGGTTGCACAAAACTCAACGCTCATTTATACTTCATTCCACGGTTCATACTTTGAGAATGCGTTGAGGCCATATGCAACCCTGCTGAAGTGCAGATTCTGCACGAAAGCTTGCCACTGGAACTTGGCACATCTGGTCGTTTGGTCTCTATTCTGACAACCTCGTTCCTCGACTTTGACCGCGTTCCAGTCTACTAATTAGTCTTCATGAAGTAGTTACGCTAGCAATGTACGGGCGCCGGTCCCATGGGGTATGGAAGAATCTACATGAATCTTATAAAACTTTCGTGTTCATTACCAGGTGCGGTTTTGCGCCCACCGTTGCTGGGCCCTTTCGTTCCTTTTGTTGTTTCCTCATCTTCATCCTTGTGTCGCCTCAGAACGCCACCTGTGGAATGGGAAGGAAAAGCAAAGTAGCATTGAAAGCTTGTGGACCCTATATGTGCTACTTGCTGATGGCATATCTATGACATATCGACACGTCTGACGTTCTACAGAAAACAAAGGGGAAACAAAAGCCCGCCTTTCCATTGGTCGAAAACGAGGAGGAAGCACAACGGTTCACAGGTTTCATGGTGTATACGCGCATAACGTTAGCGTTCGTATCAGTATACACAGAAAGCTTCAAGAGCGACAATGTACCTTAGTGACAAAATATTGGGACATATATACATGAGACATAAAAAGCTTCAAATTTCATGTTAGCAATTGATAGCACAGAGATAAACTCTTTGTGTGGGTCATATATGTGCCACTTCTTCGTTGTATCACAAATTGTCACAAAAATTAAATTTAGTGAAAACAAGGATGAAAACTGTGGCGCAAAAATTCAATTACGTGAAGCAATTAAGGATTAAAAATGACAGCATCGGCACTAAATTCTGCGTCACAAGGATTAAGAACTACGGCATTAGGATTAAATTTGGCAACGAAATGACTAAATGATACGACAAAATGATTAATTACGGCGGAAAAGCTGTAGTATGCTTGATTGCTACATTGATTGGGAATGACATTCGCATACTGCGCTGTGATTGATGTCGGTGTCCAAGTATTGCGACCGTTAGCGTGTATTCACACGAGCGCCTTTTCTGACTGAGCAGCGACTGAAGGAGGAGAAGGAGGTATCGGCGTAATCACCCAATCATCCAACCATTCGGTCGCGGGCGGGGCTTATCGTACAGCAGAATCTAGGAAGCGCGCACGTTCTTATCTTATTTTTGGCGAGATCTGAAAGAGCCTTGTGCAACATCACTGCCCTCGGCAGCTCCGTCCGTCAGAAAGAACCACGCGGACAGTTTGTTCGCGGGACACAGAATCTGACGACTGCAGGACGCGCAGAGCCTTCCGGGAGGACGAAAAAAAAAGCCACCTTCTGTTGCCAATGTGACACGCTCTTTTGTTTTTATCTAATACACCTGGTAGAGTAACACTCGATTTTGTGGAAACTTGCCGATAAGCAATACCGAAATCTACCATGGAAACATGCCATGTGAGAAGAGATCGTTTTTGAAATGAAAAAGGGGGGAGACACCTGGATGCCGAAGTAACGGTATGTATGTACACCAAAGCACGTTTTGGAACCCCATATTCACGGCGTAGTCGTTGTATCAGTTAAGAACGCGTTAATTATTAATAACGAGTTGGCTGCATGCTCGCATTTCAAACCAAAAGGTATCGGCTCAGGATGCTGGTAGTTTCGTTTAAAAACGAGAAAATATGTGAGCAGTATGTCGCACGCCAGGTAAGCCAAAGGGGCTCAAAATTTAATCCACGAGCCGGCCACTGCGGAGGTCGCGCATATTCATAGTTGTCTTGCATCATACATTAACCGTGTAATGCTATAATATCTTAGGGCTGTAATTACACAAGCTTACAGGTGTGTTCACCATCACGTCTTGCAGTGCGCTCGCGGGAGGCCACTGTGTGCATACATTGTGTCCTTACAAGCATCAACGGGGACGAACAGTTGTAATAAACGGCGCCAGTTTTCCTCGGTTTCAAAATTTTTGCTTCTTTGCCATCCATCGCGGCCACAAAGTTTGGGAACTGCCACACCGCTTCAAAGTAACGTGTTTTAAATCTGGATAAAGATAGTGCTAAAAATGCAACATATTGACGACCTTACGTTATAACATCTCGCTTTGCCATAGCATTATTTCGTAATTATTCACTGGGGGAGCTTCTTATACAACGCGATATGCAAAAAGTGCGAATTCGTAAATTTCGTTTTGTCCCATAATTTTATATGTATGGATGGGACGGTAACGTACCCCCCAACCCCCCCCCCCCCTTCAAAGAAAAAAAAGGGAAAGATCATAAGTGTTGTTTGAGTGGGAGAGGATCTTTTCCAAGAGAGGTTCTTCTCCCGTTCTAATTGCACTACCAACGGTGCGGGCTCATGGTGGTGAACTCTACCTCGCTATGCCACCGGTATATGCGATGAAAGTTTTACTGAGTAGTGTACAAAGGCAGTAGACACAAAAACATGGCCTGTCCAACGCCTAAAGCAATGGGGCCAATGAAACGCAGGAATTGGAAGCTCCCAGAGGAGGGGATCGTACTTGAACCATCCCATTTCTGCACTCTAAAAACTGAATTTAGGGCATAGCAGGCTATGCTCCAGCCATGGGCACGAGCGATAGGGTCATCGCTTCTGATTCGAAGAGAGAGGAGGGCGAACGGTTTTTTGTGTCACTTATCATATATCCGAAATGACACAAGGGAGGGGGTTATGGCAGGATCGGCTCGCCGTTGTTTTCCACACAGAAGTGGGCGTCGTCACGACTTTAGCAAAAAGAAGAAAAGAAGCAAGCCGGATGGAGGATAGAGGTGCGTAGAGGGTGCATGAGGTCGTCGGGGGGAGCAAACTGTTAGATGGGCCTTGGAGCAAGACCTGCCTTCTGCAGAAAGAGGACAAGGTTCCTTGCTTTAGCAGAACGTGCGGCAGAACTACCACCCACACACCCACCCACCCACCCACACACACACACACACACACACACCATTGAGACAAAAAGGTGTACGCTCCACTGTGTCTTCCAATCAGAAGTGAGCAAGGGCTATTATTCGCGGCAATGGTTGGCGCAGAGTGTGCTATGCAATGAAGCTGTTTTTACTGTGTTCTAAAGGTGCGACCTTTACGCCACAGCCGTCTCTGCTTTACACTCATCACCGTCACACTGCTGCGGCGTCACGGTAGAAAACGAAGACACACAGCCTTCATAGCACTCTCTCCTACACTAGTTCCCGCTCAGTCTTATTTACGAACGCTTTATGGATTTAAGGCCAGTTCCCACATACAGCGCTTCGCTATATAGCGCTCAAAATCTGGCGCTGTTTTTCCGGTTGCCGTTCTCACACACTATACCGAGCACAGAGCGCTATTCTGCTGCAGTCACGGGATATCTCGTTGCGACGTGATGCACCGGTACCACCGTGATCGTTTACTGTCCTCGCCGGATATCCGTAGCATGAACGCGGATGACACTTTCGATGCTGTGATCGCGATACCGAACGATAGTAACCAAACAGCCATGCAGATGCACGGGTATAGCACAGGCAGGTGAAGCTCGTGGCCATTTTCACGTCGTCGTTTCGTCGTCGTCGCCTTCCCGCCTTGCTACTTCGAGTGATCGGAAGCAAAACAAACCCCAGCTTCCGCGACGTCACGGCTGAAAGACGCTCACGATTGGTTAACGCAGACTCACCGCTCAATATAGCGCTAGAAAAGTTGACCGGGGCTCTACTTCGACAAGAGTGGTTTTATAGCGGTTCGCAGCAATGCGAGGAGGAAAATATAGCGAAATTTTCTAGCGCTATGTAGGAAAGCGCTATATGTGGGAACTGGCCTAGGCATGTTTAAGCGCACATAATTCGAAGGAACCTGTTGCAGATGGGTTACAGAAAAACGACCATTGGCTAGTATAATGTCCCGCATATTCATCTCTATACTCTCCTTATGCGCTTCGCTATGCGGAGCAGAATGTATTCAAAAGCGGCCGCACATGGGTCCTCGTCTCGTAGCTCCCGTAGAAGGCTATTTTGCAGACCGTGCTCTTTCCTCAACACCCATTCTTTCGTCCATATCTTCCTTAACCACTTCTTTTCATGGCAGGATTCACTATCGCCAATGGGAACAGCAAAATCCACCAATTTTCGCTTTCTTTCGTCCATTGCGTACCAAGCGCCGTGCACATAAAATTAATGCTGCAACCTTCAACCGCAGCGCGAACGTTATCCCCGGCATCTGAGCTGACAGCACATTGGAACACTATCTGTGTAGGCATTCCAGAGGGGCGTAGCCTCAGCGCCTTATCATTTACCCTCTCGCTCCTTCAGTCGCTGCGCCGTCAGAAAACACGCTCGTGTGAATACACGGTTAGCGTCGTCCGCAGCTAGGGCTAGAGAATACGTTGCAACATAGCCCGCAAGAAACATCGCATATACAAAGGCACGTCATTGTTAGAGTAGGACAATGTCGAGAAACGTGTGTTCTTACTGAAGATAATTATAAGTATTATCCCAAAAGCAAAGACGAGAAGCATCAAGGCAATCTGCATCCGTGTAGTCAGCAAACTCGGTTTGGAAGCTCTAAGGGGAAGAAAATAAAGAATAATGAACTTGTCACCTTAGTCTAATTACTCTTCGCCTTACTGGAGGTTGGTTTGAAACCCACTAATGGTTTAGAAAAATAGAACATCACTACAGTTGGGAGATCTAGCGACCTCATGATCAGACCAGCATGCATGCAAGGAGATAAACTGAAGGTGATACGTGCAATGTGCTCATATCCGCCGCTATAAACTGGTCGTGTGGAAGTTACATGTGCAATGTGACAGCCCCAATGAATGTCACACGTAATATCACAATCAAATTAAATAAATAAATTAGGACTCATCGGACATCCCTGCTTGTCAACGCATATCGGCACATGGCAAGAGATGCTAGGCCATGTCTGTAGCCTTGATAATTTCATATAAAAAAATTAATTAGGGCAGTGCATCTCTGCATCCATAGATTTGTCGTAATGCTATACTCGCCTTGAAACTCAGGGATAGCTGGCATGCTAATTTTAACTGGCAAGAAAATCGCACTTTAATGGTTTATTCGAAAGTTTTTTATCCAAACCAAACTTGATCCGAATGCATAGGTACGATGTATACTTACGGTCCTTCTGGAATGTTAATGCAGCTTTAATCCAGAACGAAGTACACGCGGTGACACACAACCTTTTCGTGTGTTACATAAGGATGACTTACCTCCCTTCGCAGATACGTCGCTGCGTTGCGATATTTCGGTCGTGTCTAGATTAACAGCATTCAGATTAAGGCCCGAGCAGCCACCTACACATAAGATTCACTAACTTGGCGTTGGCGTTGACGGCGTTGGCGTTGACGGCGTGCTGGAACCACTTGCTGCAAAGTAATGTTAGTGTTACTGTGGCTCTGTGTATCGTACGTTAAGCGGCCACAGTGCTTTACGAACTTGCTACCACCATTTGACGAGGATGTTAGAACATGTAGCACAACATGCAGTGAGAGACATAATGATCGATTATATTCGAAACAGATATCCATCGCGCGATCGGTCGCTCTGGAAATAGCTTCATGTGGTCCAAGCGTTAAGTGCTCTCGTGTACCTCATTGCTCGTTGCAATGTTTTCACGACAAATACATGAACAAGAACCACAATTTCCGCTTTGGTACTTAAAAATGCATCAGTCACACAGCTGTTGTATGTCCTATGTTCGAATACTGTTCGAATACGATACTAGCAAATGTCAGTTGCAAAAAAAACAAAACGAAAAAACTAAGTACAATCGTGCGATGCTAGCACACAGTAAGAAGAAATTATTGATTAATGTTTACGTACCCATATTGGTGTGACAGCTTCCTACTTCGGTGGGCGTCGGTGGGGTGGGGTGTTTCTTCCGTAATTTGGTTGCCCGCTCCCTTTGCGTGGATCGAACGTCGCCGTCTTTCTCTTCGTTCGCGCGGCACTCCACTTAGCTCCTCCGTTGGTATTGAGCTTGGCCTGACTGTACGCTAAATGCTTGCGTCAGCTAAAAGGGGTGTGGGGGTTGCAAAAAAATTGGGGGTGCAGTTACATTGTGACAGTAGAACACAGGAAAAAGTTAGGGAGCGTTACGAAACATTTGGGGTCGTCGGGGGTGGTCTGAATAAACCACCGACTATAGCTCTCACGAGCAGACCTATGCCCAGTAAGCACTTGTTGACGGATGACGTGATGTCGCGGCGTGAATGGTGACATCGTTGGGGGGTACCCCGAACTGCCGCCGTTACGAATCCACCGTTTAAACTCCCATACGTTCAAAAGGCCACTACGGAGAGCTTGCCGCTATGTCTCCTACCTGACGGGACTCCTTCGGGATATTCACTCGGTCCGCGCTCTTGTTTGTGTGTTGTGTGGATCCTTCATGTAGTGAGCACGCATTTCTCCTCGTTTCGATGTTTCTGCAGCTCTTCGCGTTTAACTTTCTGTTAACATAATGGCACAAGCGTCAACGGCGGAAATGAGCAGACAAAAATAACGAGAAGGCGCTGTTTGGGCATATCACCTCCGTGGTCACCTCACTGGCCAAGAGAACATCGCGATCTCGCGAGATGTTTCGAACGTCGCAAGACGCCGTGGAGAATGTTCTGCATGTCGAGCTTTTCGGCTCGGTGTCTCTCCTTTTTAAGAACGCCGGGTATGCGCATCTACTTCCGCATCAAAGTGAAAAACCGGGCGTGCTGGCGTTGATCTTGCATGACGAACTAGCACCTGTCCTGTCGTCTCTTCTCTGTCCCGTTCCCAGTGATAGTTCGACATGCAAGATCTACTTCCGCAGCCTGCAGGCGACGTCGCGTCGAGCATCAACTGGGAACTTGCATTACGCTCAAGTTCAGTCATAGGGTGCCTATGCGACGCCACCTATAGTCCTGTTCAACTTAAGGAGGGAAAGACAGCCAGCTCTCAAAATATTACTGCGTTGCAGATAGGAAGGCCTAACGTTAGATAGATAGCTATAGCTCCGAGTGACAAAAAGCAGCAACAGGTGACACTACCGATTTCTGTAACTCAGCCCGCTAATTTCTTGCACGGACTTCATGGCCGCAGTGACAGTTAACACCGGCATTTAGAGCTCAGCTGCTGGTCGTCCTCAAGAAATGTCCGTCATGCCTTGCGACTACTATTACCTCTCGGTGTGCGAAAGCTGCACCAGGTGATGCTGCAACGATGATCAGGTCTGTATTCTCAGTTGGTCTGTAGGTCTCCTGGGTCCAAATCGCTTACCGGCGTCCAAGTACTTTATCACTGCGCTAGGCCTAACTTTTTATACCATGTATAGAAAAATTTCCCTGCAATGAAATGTTCGGACTTCTTTCTTGTGCCTGCCCAGATTGCTTCTAATTGTATGTATTGTAAGCAGAAGCATGTGTCGTCTGTGTAACAATAAACATCTACCTGCAGGTAAGTCTCACATGCAATCAATGCAGTATTAACCGTGTTCCTAAGATATGAAAGGGTGAAGGCGCTAAAAAAGGGCGCGCACACACAAAGCCGCAATATCACAACATCGCATGATCAGAGACTCCCAAATCATCCTCACAAAATAAAGTTGTTGGCCACATAACCAGCGCGGTGCCATGCAATGGCGCCTGCAAGTTTACTCCGTATATGGTCCTCTTGATATGTTCTGACTCCGGCGACAATCACGGAGATATCAAAATGAAACACAAGGAAACGCCCTAACACGTCTGCTTATAATGCTCAGAGTCACCACACAAATTATTTCAACTAGCTTCGCAACCATTAATTTATTAATCGGTAAACTTTATTGAAGTTTACAGTGCGCTATCCAGTCCTGGAAAATTACATCAGCATAGAGAGAAATTCTGGTAAATTCTGGTACGTTACTTGTCGTAGTCGCGGTGTGTCGTACATGCCGTTGAAGACTTGCAAGACTTCATTACCGCGGTGTCAACCTCAAGAAATCCGCAGTGATAAAAATAACCCTCGATAAAAGCATCTTTCTCTAGAAAATGGTTAAAAATTGGGCTGTTCGGTGTAGCATAATTTAAAAGCGATAAAACCCCCGTGCCGGGGAACAAATCAAAAGAGGACACAACATAAGAGTAATAAGGGCGGTGCTTTATTATATCGTGAAGCTTTAAACATTGCGGGGTCCAAGTGCGTGAGTGTGCCTTCAGTGCTGATAACTGCTCCAGTCGAGAAGTCTTTGCAAGATTCAAACAGGAGGGACGCAAGATAAGTCTTGTGCTTTTGATAAAGATAAAGCCACTAGGCATGCTGAGGGTGTGATGGGGAACCTTGCGGAAGAGGGCGTTGTTGGTTCAGGATATATAGCAGGTTTGACAATAATAAATCCTTGTTCGTCAGTCTGTGCCTGTGTGTTGTGTCGTCTTTTGACTTGTTCCCCGGCACGGGGGTTTTATCGATTTTAAAGTTTCTCTAGAAACACTTTATTCAAAAGACACGACGCATTGGGCGAGTACATATAATATATTGTTGAAATCGTCGATTACTAATATAGGAAAAATGCATATGAGGTTCAGAAAAACTTTTATCCCGTTGGACATGATTCAAATTCCTTGCGCATATTGGCCTCCACTGCGTGAACGAGCGCGAAGCCATCGCTCTTTTCCACTCCTGTGCAGCTCATAACGCCGCCATAGTCCAAGTCAAAGAGAACCCATCCTCCACGGAATCCATGATTCGCTGTGGCCTTGCACATCTGTAGTGGTTGTAATACCAATACATATTAAGGGTCCCTGCATTAGTGACAGCTGTCAACAGAAGCCGGATAATACAAGAAAATATCTTTGAAGTAACGCCAGCCAATATGGGTAGGGTCAGGACTCTTGTGGCTGTGTGGCTGTCACACATTCGTTGGTGAAAATACCATGTAACCGTATGCATTGTATTTCCAGTCGCTCATGTATGACAGCTGCATTGGAGCGAAGATGGATGCAGCGTCGTCTGGTATCGCGTCTTGCGTATGGGACCTAGCAGAATCGCTTTTAAAAAAGTATCTGAGTTATAGTTAAAGCTGGTATTGCTCAGAGTAGTTAAAGGGGTTGCGACAGGTCATCCCAGGTTATCCCAGATAAACGTAAAAGACGGCTCCTTGTACCGATCTGGATCTGCGTTGAAAGTTTCACACCGAAGAGGGTAATAGAAGAAGAAAAAATGGACACCGCGAATACCAAAACTCATGAGGCTCTGACATCACAGCCTTCGCCGCCGCCAATGAGGAAGCGCAGGAGGAGTCACGGCTGCCAATGACAACTCTGAGGTATCTGACGTTTGCGCTTGCTCGGGCGTGTGTTCGAGGGCTTGTATCTCGCTAAGTACGGCAGGTATAGGAATATTTCTTTTTTCCTCAGTATTCTGGCATGCAATACGATGCGTCCATGATGTAATGAATCACATGTATGAAAGTGTCGCAACCCTTTTAAGCTGCAATTCCAGATAGCCCTTTGAAAAAAGTCGCACTACTCTTTGGCGCATTGCCAAACCCGTGGGAAATTCGATAGCATTGCAGCAGACGAAGGACGCCAACTCCACTTCCGATGGGAAAGAAGTACACATTTATCACTACGGCCATCAGCATCAACTATGAATCCTGAAGTACTGCTTTGTCTCGCTATACTATACGGTACGTATGACACTGAACACCAGCTCCCGACGCAATAGTTCTTCTCAGCTGTGGCTGTGCGAGAGCGGGAGGAGAGCGCGCGTCGCGACACCCACTCCGCCTCATGCTACAACCATACGGCGCAACGCGGCTCCAACTGACGCTTCTAAAGTAAGCTAATGAGGTGCTATCGCGTTTCAAATGCACCGATAAAGCTTCAGGTACACTTATTTTCCTCCATCTTCTCCAGATCATGGCTAAATCATAAAACACATCGTATCAGTTCACCTGGCGTATTGAATAATGAGTTGGTTTCGACAAATTCCACTGGTTGATCTGGAGCGAGCAATTTATTCACGTAAGTCGTGAGAATCACAACAAGAACGCCATTCACTGAAACGTGGCAGATGATTGCTTTTGTGCCTATGCATCTTGGACGTCTTTCTGATATGCACCGGAAAATATAGCGTACGTGTGAGTGTGCGTCCCAAAGAGCTAGTGCTACCTATGGATGCGAGCTGAAAAATCGAACGGGATGTGGTTTGTGTTTATGGCACCCATATGTTTGTCAAGTTTGTATTCAACGCTATACTGAGTACAAGGCGAAGTGACACAGATAGCATGAAAACTATGTCACTGTTTTCTTGCATTCTAGATTGATGTGTTGACTCATGAAACGGACGACGTAGCGGCACGCCAGTGCGCCGGTCTCCCTCATCCATGTGTATAGGTTCATCGAAACTCAAAACGCTGTCGATCAACACGGCGAACGAGATGTCCTCTGCCGTGACCCCACCCAGACTGGACTTGAGAAGTCCTCGATGTAGCACAGACGCAACCTAACCTCGAGACTATCGAGAAAAAATCGGTTGAGCTATTCCACTCCATGTCTGCTTCGAGTCAAGATCGATTTACGAAGCTCAAAGAACAGGCCTCGTGGAGCAGCTCGAACCGACGATGGTTTATGAATTCTGATGTTAGTATATGTCAATTTACCTTTTGCATTGTGGTATCAGCGGTGTCGTAATACAGAACTTTCGATCCGTCTTTTCGTCTCTGATATGCCACCGATCGTTCTTTGTCCACTTCTTCGGGTTCCACCTCTCCAAGAAGGTAGCTGCCATTGCATAACTGCAAGTAGCGAGAACATGCATACACGGATGATAAGTCGCTATTTTTGTAAGACGACGACTGTACTTTGTGAAGATACGACACAGAAGAACGTGTCGTGAGTAATTTTCAAAAAATGAAAAAAGAAAGAGAAGAAAACGTGAGATGTAGGTGACATGTTCGGTGCAGGATTTGCTTCATGATATGGATGTCGACCGGACATGGAATATGGACATGTTGAAATGATACCATGACTCAAAAAGAATTCACTTAATCCTTAATCTCATGAACCATTTGCCTTTATCGGCAATTTTGGTACCGAAGAAAACGCAAGTACACAAAGTGCATATTAGTGCATACGTCATGCTAGTACAGCTTGGGACAAAAGTTTACGGAAAACGGCACTGGTATTTTTTTTTTATTGGAACAGCCTCCTGCTAGCTATAAGGATAGAATAAGAAACGGGTGACTGGCTATTCTGTCAATCTCTCAGTATGTGTGCCTGCTCCTGCTTGCTGCCAGGGTGTGGCCGCAGTGAAGAAATGCGACACCCAGGTGTTCCGTAAACCTACTTTTGTCCAAAGCCGTACATGAGTGCATTGTTCGATGCTAAGTACACAAGGCCGTAACATTGTAAGGACACTATATCTTATGCCCCTGTTGCACGGGCAGACTGCAGTGACCATTAAGACCAATGGCCGTCCAACATACACGTTGCCCCACGCCACCAAGTGCGTGTCAACCTAGGAGGTAACATTGCATCCAATCCTCTCTGACAAGCTGACGAGCTGTACGCTTGGTGACACTAGGCGCTCATTCAATACAGAGGTGTGTATTAAAAGATAGTCTGGCCACTGGGAGGAGCCAACGAAGAGAGGCACAAACTGTCAATCACAGTTGCGCGCCTATCATTGGTTTGCTTCTTACCACGGAGACCACGCCAATGTTGCTGCAATATTCTATTCACGTGGGCTGCCATGATTACCAATTTTGGTCCAACATGGGACCAATATGGGGAGTGCAACCAGGCTCCACAGTGGACCAATATGGGCTGCCTATATTTGCAAGCCCATTTTACCAATATTGCACCAATATTTTAATATTGTAATAAAGCATTATCCGGTATATCTACCACTGATGTTACTTCTCTTCATTTTCTTTTTTTATTTCTGTCGGTTGTGAATGATTCGGTCACACTGAACGCTCAGTCGCGTGAACTGAATGAACGCATTCACAAACGACCAAAAGATTCGTTCACCAGTTCAGTTCGGTGACGCCCTTCGTCTATTTCTTGCAATCCGCAATCTGCAATCCACCGTCCCGGTGCTCACGACGGCGTTTCCATCTATGTTGTCCGCTGCGAACTGTAGCTGTAGCAGCAGAGTGTGGATCGCCCAGAGCGCATGCGCGGGAATGCCAGCCGTGTAGAGAAGCGAGGAGGAGAACGAAGTGTATGGAATGACCGACTGAATGACCTCACTGCGACATCGCTGGCTTGGTTAGTGAATGTGATGCTCCAAACGATTCGCTCTGAACGGATCGCCTGCTTCGAATGATTCTCTCTCGTAGAGCAGTTTTGAATGAATGACAGCGTCGGCTCCTCCGCCACCGAAAGGGCTGTGGGCGCCGGAGTGCGGATCGCCCTGAGAGCATGCGCGGGAGTGCAAGACTTCCTGAAAAGAAGCGAGGAGGAGAACGAAGTGAATGGAACGGCTGACTGAATGACTTGCTTGCGACATCGTTCAATCAGTCAGTGAATGAGACGCTCTAAACCATTCGCTCTGAACGGATCGCTTGCTTCGAATGGTTCTCTCTCTCTCTCTCGTAGAGCAGTTCTGAATGATTGACAGCGTCGGCTCCGCCAACGAAAGGGCCGTGGGCGCTGGAGTGTGAATCGCCCTGAGCACATGCGCGGGAGTGCCAGACTTGCCGAGGAGAAGCGAGGAGGAAAACGAAGTGAATGGACCGACGGACTGAATGACCGACCTGCTTGCGACATCGTTCGCTCGGTCAGTGAATGAGATGTTCAAAACCATTCGCACTGAACGGATCGCTCGGTTCGAATGATTCTCTCTCTCCCTCGTAGAGCAGTTCTGAATGATAGCGTCAGCTCCGCCAAGGAAAGGGCTGTGGGCGCCGTTGTCCCCGTGCTGCCTAATCGCTTTTGTGTGAGGTTGAGGAGGAGAACGAACTGAATGGAATGACCGACTGAATGACCTGTTTCTGCTAGATCGTTCATGAACAAGATGCTCCAAAGCGTTCGCTCTGAGCGGTGTACGCCTATGTCATTCATTCATTCATGGACGAGATGCTTCAAACCACTGGCTCGGAATGGTTAGTCCGCCTCAAATGACCACCTCGCGGAGCAGTACTGAATGGAGCGTCGGCTCCGCCTGTTCAGTGTAGGATTCGCTCACCTCGAACGAGTCTCTTTGAGCAGTCATGGGGGAACGCGACGACTCCGTCTCGACTTTCTGGTAGCACCTTATCTCTGGGTTTAGAGGCGTTTGGTGAGTACATGGACTTCGCATTTTCATTGTTCTGCCGTTTTATTTGTCGCAGCACAGGGTCATGCTGGCAATGGTTTAATGACAGAACGGATATGACGCGCGTGATACGCGCCCACCGTTTTTCTCGTGGTGGCATTCTGCTTCTCAGTTCTGCATTCTGATTCGCAGTTAGGTTGTTGGCGTTCTGTTCGGCACATTTATTTCACTTTTCTCTGGAAATGGCACGTTGATGTACGCTGTGTGTTGTCGCCAACGTTCTTGAATAAACACAGAGGAATGCATTCTTGTGCGTGCCGCTTGCGTTTGTGTTCAATCTTACCTCGTGACGTGAAGGATTTCGACTTATTCTGACCCGTGTAGTTGATCTCGAATTCCTTAGCGTATCTGTTGCCCTTATTAATGAGTTTAAATTTGCGGTATCAGCTTCAGCTTTCTTTTTGTTTATTAATAGCGCACCGTGTTGTGCGGCCACAGAAACTGACTTGTTACATCCTTCTTGCTTATAACAAACAAAAGTAGCACCCACTCAATTCAAGTTTTGTCCGCATTTATTTTCCTCTCACCGCACAGATATCACGTGACTTTCGCGGCTCAGCTGAAACCAGCCCCACACACACGTGTATGAGTCACGTGGTGGTATGACGTCACGAAGAGGGGAATGAATGGACAGGTTTTTGGACTTTTTTTTGACAGTTCACTGAATTGAACTGAACTCAATGGACGAGTTCATCAAATTGAAATGTTTTTGCTCCTCATTACTGCTTATCTTCTCACTCATCCACAATCGCATTACAAAAACAACACTGCAACGCTCTAAAAACGAAGAACAGATACTGTGACCCAGAAGGACCCAGGCAGTCGTATTGCCAACTGTAGGATGGGACAAGCGGAAGCTTGCCTACATCACATTTCAAAAATAGTACTGCCCTTACCATAAAAACAGGTAAGAGCTGGATAAGCTAGTGCTAGGCAAAGGGGCATAGCCCTACGCACGGCGACACCATATCATCCGGAAGGAAATGGCATGGCTGAACGAGCGATACCAGGCATTAAGTTCTACATGACCGTCTACCCTTGTCACTGAGGAGGTTGGAAGTGTGCCTTGGAAGCAGCCGTGCACCACCATAACAGGTCACACACCGCAGCATTAGGTTCTAGTCCCCACTACGCGGTCCATCGAACTGTGCCGACGCTCCAGGCCGACCAGGAGTTGGGAATTGCGGACAAGATTCTACTGGGAGAACGTCCACTGACAACTGAAAAGAGGACAGAATACGGGCGACGCATTCCTCAGAAGCCTTCATTGGGATCGCAATAGTGTATGGACCAAAAATTTCCAAACCGTTCGTAGAGTACAAAGGGGCGAAACACTTTCGAGACGGTTATGGACATGCGCCTCAGCAACTCACGCTGCCTGCAATAACTTGAAAGCACCTAGCATTACAGAACAGACATCCCTTCCTATCAACCCTATCATCCCTTCCTGCTTGACCTGCCGCAATTCCGTTGTCATTAGAGAAACCAGCAACATTTTAGCGCGAATGACGTCCGATCCGAGTGTCGCGCATGCGCATTACTTGTAGGACGCGTGATTTCGCTCAAACGACCAAGTTGCCAGTCGGTTCGACCGACTGGCATCGCGTTTCAAGATGGCGGCTGTTTGCTGCAAGCGACAAGGCAAGCAAGGCTCTGCCGGCAGTGGAACAACGACGGATAGCAGGCGACATCTCCCGGCGTCCCTTGCATCGTCCTGGTGGCGGTCATCGAACTGGCACAAGAATACACTAGGTTTACAGATTGGAAAAAGCATCAATTTATTTCGATTTTATCCAATCCACCTGCTACACAAAATCACGCCGCCCAATGGCGGGGACAGAGAGTAACGCTGAGAGTAACGATGTTCGATAGCGCCCCGTATTTCAAGACGTCATTGACTTCACTCAAGACGTCAACAGGACCCCTAAAAGTGAGCGGAGCTGCCGGTATAGGCATGACCCATTGATGACCCATTGATGGCCAAACTCTCTTAACAAAGGTTCTGATTCAGTGGACATTGAAGACTGTCCATGTTACAGTGGTACCACTACGGACTAAAATTATTTATTTTTATCCCCGCGCACTTACCATTTCGCAGACTTACAATTTCGTAAGGCGGTATATCATATGCGCTGACGCAACCGGAGCCAATGTCGCTTGTGTCGCTTCCGGAGTTCAGTCGTTTGCTGAGGGAGAATGAAAGCATGCGTTTCGTGGTCCTTGGAAGAGACACCATACTTTGGAACCTTAAAGAGTCCACCTGAAAAATTCACGCAAAACAGCTGCAGGCCTATTAAGAGGCGTACACATCGACATAAAGTACGTAGTTTATGTAATGGACACGCGTTCCTTTCGGCTAGTGGAGGTGCGAACACATCCAGCAGAACATAAGGTCCAGCGCTGCATGGCATGGTTCCTTGAACCTCCTTCGAGGTACTTGGTAAGTGTAGTTTGCAAGATGATTGTAGTTCCATGAACATTCTAATAAGCTATTCACAAGAGTTTGACGTTTCTTTTTGATTCAGAAGGGAGTCTTAACAACCCGACATATCTGTCTGTCATTGAAATTGATGTCACAAAACGGGAAATAAATCTTTGCGAACCATAATAAAGGATAACATTCGTCAGATAACCCGGTCGCACTCACAGCTCTGACTACTTCCCAGATTAGTACCGTTACATTTCGCAAACATGAGTTTTACATTCACATAAAGCGTGTCTCGAAGCGACGGTCGTACCACACGCTCACCCTCTCTGTGCACTCTTGCTTTCGCATCATACGCACACATTCTAGGCAGGTGGCGTTATGTGGCGTTATGTGGTGGGGTTATAATCGTAGATAACGCACGTAGCGAAAAGAAAGATAAAATGACAATAATAGAGAGATTATGTGTTTCCCCAACTTCCCGCCATATCCAAAAGATGTACGGGTATACCGTTTTTCTTTGCATGCACTGGTAGTCAAACGGTTTACTAGATATCAGGAGGTGTCTTACGAAAGTGGGTTGAGTGGACAACGGAGCTTTATCCCAGAGAGAGGGTGCTGTCACCTTGCAGTCGTTCAGCTGGAAACGGTCGTAATAAGCCGTTGTCCTGAACAGCACTATGTCTGGAGTGACTTTTCTGCAATGAGAGATGGCCGTTTATGTGCATTCGTGGGCGGTGCGACGCGTCGCAGCGCAAAGCATCCTTGGATGGATTCCCGCGAAAAAGGTCGCATCTTACGTATCTCTTTTACATGACGTTCCCAAGGCGACTCTGAATGCAGTCGAGGAAAATGCAAGCAGAACTTCAGTCCCCTATGGTGCAGTGGTTTTCCCAGAAATCCACCTATGAGGGTGTACCGAGCTTAGAAGGGGCGGGGTTTAGGGATACATATTTATAGGTATATGCATTGGTAGCCGAGTTGTAGTGGGTAATCTCAGAAATTTCATGAGGGTGTTGCAAAAAAGAAAAAAAAAACAGGAGGGGTGTAGCGAAATCCCTGATTCAATTAAAAGAATTGCCACACTACTGCACGCCCGTTCGCACAGAGAATAACATGCAGGGCTCGGTGGAGAGGAAAGTTTCGAAGAACGTAACGCCTACAACCACAGGCATTTCCGCGCCGCCTCCTGGGACTTATGCAGTACGCCTATTGGTATTGGCATTGCGTGATCGTGATTTTTTGTTGCGAATTAGATAGGTTTTGCGCAATCTTCCTCCTAAAAACATCATGTCCAGTTGTAAGTTTCATCAGATGTTTGAATGGGACGCTACATTTGGGAAGCATCACACTCACTATACAGGGTGTGTGCAGATAAATCTAACTGGCATTCGCACACGTAACTCGTTGTCTACTTACCTGAGGAACTTCCGGTGGCGCACGATGACGTATTTATGCGCGCGAAAACTACAAAAAAATCCTGGTAGCCATACTCAGCGTAAAAAAATAAACATAGTGCGAAAACGTCGGCTTCAATGCATTAGATGCTATGCATACCGGTCTCAGGTGAGTGGTGTGCAGGTACCGCTATGGGCACTACCGATGAGTATCCGTGTGGGACATCGTTTCGGTTTTTGCACCGATAGCTCCCCTAGCGGTATCTGAATACAACTCTTTGAAGCCGCCATGTTGCCCTATTGTAATGCATGGAAGCCGACGTTTTCGAGCTCAGTTTATTTTTACGCTGAGTATGGATTCCAGGATTTTTTTGTAGCTTTCTCGCGTTTAATAGTGTCCACTACGATGCCTCCATATGCAACAACTATATATATACAGGGTGTGTGCAGATAAACCTAACTGGCATTTGCACACGTAACTCGTTGTCTACTTACCTGAGGAACTTTCGGTGGAGCACGATGGCGTATTTATACGTGCGAAAGCTACAAAAAAAATCCTGGAATCCATACTCAGCGTAAAAATAAACTGAGCTCGAAAACGTCGGCTTCCATGCATTAGAATAGGGCAACATGGCGGCTTCAGGAGAGTTGAATTGAGGAACCGCTAGGGGAGCTATCGGTGCAGAAACCGAAACGATGTCCCACACGGATACTCATCGGTAGTGCCTATAGCGGTACCTGCACACAACTCACCTGCGACCGCTATGCATGGCATCTAATGCATGGAAGCCGACATTTCCGCGCTGTGTTTATTTTTTTACGCTGAGTACGGCTACCAGGATTTTTTTGTAGCTTTCGCACGTATAAATACGCTATCGTGCGCCGCCGAAAGTTCCTCAGGTAAGTAGACAACGAGTTACGTGTGCAAATGGCGGTTAGGTTTATCTACACACACCCTGTATATATACTTGCTGCATATGGAGGCATCGTAGTGGACACTGTTAAACGATCTCTGATCTCTTCATCTTATGCCCGCATTATTTATCCAGCAAGGTTGTGTAATGAATACTGACCGTATCATATTGTGGAATTTCGATATCAGTACGCTGTCGTCGCCATAGTTGCCTCCATAGAGCGGTGCAACTCCCAGGAATATGTAACCAGTTTCCGTTCCGTTTGCTGCGTCTGCTTGTACAGCACGGAGGGCCTGAAATGGCATCAGTCCTATTAAAGGAAGTAATACTTGACGCACTCCACTGCTTGCCGCATTTGATAATTAGATGTAGCGCCATCTGAATGCAGCTTACATGTGACGCTGTGCGGTTAGCCGGTATTTTTGCCGACGCAACGATAAAGAAACGCTTGCTGAGCCGTCAAGTGTGAACATATCCCAGTCCACACCTTTCATTTTAAGTAATTATCATCATTGATCTCATCACCGTGACAAGTAAACCCCTTGTGTCCTACTACAATGTAATACGCATTGAAGGCAGTATTCTCACTTCTTTTCTTTTGTTTTCTGAGCCTATCTGGGGAGCCGCACTCCGCCGACTGGGAGCACATGTAAACTCTCAGGCACACATTCCGGGATGCGGTTGTCCGACTTTGGTATTATTTCGGCATGAGGTAATAAACGAAACCAGGGTTGCCAGGTTAAAACACTGAAATCGCCAGTGCGCCCTGATAAAGTAGCCAAAAGTAGTTCATTTCGGTGGTAACAGTAGCTTACAGCAAGCGCATCGCTGATGTCATCAATGTATTGATCTGGAGTGTTGTGAGAGACGATGGCGCCGAGGATCCCGAAATCGACGAAGCCGCTTTTGAAAAACGTCTCGAAAGAGGTACGGCCAGCCGGTGTGCTCAGCTGGCCAGCAGTCTCGTGGATGCCGTCATCGTCCTTTATTCTACTGCAAGGGAATTGATATGGTTAGTAACAGTGCGCCACGTCTGCATCACAGTGCTTAACATGGCATGTATATCATTTGTGTATGCTCGGCAGTCAACGATCTGCAGTTCACAATATGTTCGGCTGTCCCAGATATCAGACTGTGTTACGCGTTAAGAACACAACAGCGCAACCAAGGTCTCTTTCGGCCAGGATCTCCAGCGTCTGTACGGTACGCTTTGGTTAGCCTCACGTGCGAGGGCAGCACAAGGTTGTGCCACCTCGTGTCCGTCATCAATTTTGGTTTCGTGCGCCTTTCAGTCCATGCACTTGTCAGCACTAAAGCGTCCGTGTGAAAAAGTGTTATGGATACCCTACCATCTGTTTCTAAAAGGTAAACTTTCGTTTACCCTTTGGACAGTGAGGACGTATTCATGAGTGCCTGAAATGAATTATAGATGATCATCATCGCGGCTGCGTGCTGCGGCATCGAGGGCACGAGCACAGTACCTACTGAAGTGCGTTGCGTCAGTCACAGAGTCCGCGGTGTCCACATCATTGTCGTCATGTCCATTCTTTTTTATCATTGCTCACATTATGTGCAACATCGGTTTTCGCGTGTGTTTGTTGGCCACCACCAGCAGGGTCCATGCATATACTGTTCCTTAAAGGGACACTTGCGTGCACACGTTTCTCCTGGCGGGGTGAAAGATATCGTTGCCTTGACAACAGCGCAACGGGAAGGAGCTTGAGCCGTTGCGTTCCGTCATTCGTTGCCTTTCGTCAAGGAAGCGCACATTATACGTTTTCGCTCTCGCTCTCCTTCTTAAAAAGGCAGAAAACGTCGAGAGGCCTCAGGTTGGTTCCCTCAAACGGTCTCTGGCGACGATTGGACAAATCTTACGAGAGAACCAACGGGGAAAAGCTCTGCATTTTCGATCTTCTTGACAAGAAGAAGTAAAGCTTAAATTGCGTATTTTCTTTCTTTTTTTTCGATCGATCATCAGGATGCAACAGATAGATCCAATTCCTTTTGTGTTGGTGTTGGTAATGGCATTTTCGGTTCTGCGACGAGACATTTTTCCACTTTAGTGCCCCTCTAACAACTGGACGTTCTAAGGCATGCCTCAGTTCTTTCATTACCTCATGTTGACTACTAACGTTAGTTGTTAACGTTATTTGTTAGGTTACTAAGTTATCATTATTATGATGTCTGTGAATGGGAGTGTGTCCGTCAACGTCTTTTCATCAACTGCTATTCTTTCATCGTAGCACTGTTGTCGCCAAGTAACTGTGTTGACGAACAAGACCAGTATAACTAGACCGGTGCCGCGCTGACTATTGTGAACACTGCTAATTTTTTGCATCCTTCCGCAAAATAAACTGCTTGCTTCCGTTATGAAAGCGTTGCTTTATAGGTCCCTAAACGTAAACAGCCGTGCAGGCAAGTACGTAACCGCCGTTGAACGGGAAAATAATAATAAGAAAAAAAAGGATCAGGGAAGATCCATTAGTGGATCTGTCGCGAAGTCAAGTCACGTGACGAAATGCGTTAGCATTAGGAACGTCACCAGCTCGCGTGGCTCAGTGGTTAGCGTGCTGGCCATGTCACATCGAGACTGGGAGGTACCCGGGTTCGAATCCCGGTGCCGGCTGTGCTGTCTGGGGTGTTTCCTGGGTTTTCCTCAGACGCTTTCAGACATATGTCCGCATAGTTCCCTTAGAAGTCTATTCCCCCAGGGCGCCAGCGGTGACGTTGCCCACCCATGTGAGGCCGACAACGGCGAGCCCTTACACCAGCACCACCACCATTACGGAACAGCATTTGGGAGAAGCTAATGCAGATCCCTTCCCTTTCCTTTCGGAGCATTCATGTTCTTCATCCTTTTGGGTCACTCATTTCCAATGGATCCACCAACGCATCTTTGAGTATTTCTGTTTTTATAATTTAGAAGCATTAAAGTTTTCGGTTTGGAATTAACGTTATTTGCGTGTTTTGTGTCTTCCTTGGTGCTCACTACAACATTTCTTGTATTGTGTACTGGAAACCAGCTCATAGGCGCCTTGTACACCCCCAAGTTCGTTCTCGCCCGCGTAACTGGCGCGTAGCCATGACCGCTTCCGCGGACATGCTCCTCTTCGCGATGTCACTCCCTGTGGCACGCGTACACTGGCTCCCGATCCGTGACCTACTTTACCTTACTCTCAACTCTCTACTCCCCTCCTCCGCACATTCCCCCAGGGCGTCAGTAGTGACGTTGCCCACCTCTGTGAGGCCGACAACGGGGAGCCCTTTCATCACCACCACCACCACCACTGCGCTCCTCCTCTTTCACGCGATGTACAGGGTGTATGCTATAAAAGGTCAGTGACATTTTCGCGCGTGACACTATATCTATTTGAGAGACGGACTTGTGCTGCCATATAGTGAATCACTTATGCCAGAGAAACCTACGAAAAAATTGTGGTTACCATTCACTGCGTAATAAAATAAACACGGCCACGGAAACTTTCGTCTTCATGTGTTTCCTATGCCCAATACCGATGGATGGAGGTGAAAGTTTGCATGGTCATATTTATTTTGTTACACAGTGCTAGGTAACCACAATCGTTTCGTAGGTTCCTCTAGCATAAATTATTCACTTTGAGGCAGAGGAAGTCTTTTCGTGCTAGAGGTATAGCATCAAGGAGGTATCACTTCTTGCACGAAAATGTGACTGACCTTTTATAGCGTACACCCTGTATTTCTCTCTCCACGTTTTGACCACGGATCGACACCGACACTTTTCCTTAAAATGACGCTTCAAATGCTGACGCGTTAAAAGAGAAAGGGATACATAGAGTGACGTCACAGCGGTCGGGCTGTGGACTGATTTTTGCCCTCCTGAGGGTTCTTTTGGCGTGCGCGGAAATCACAGCACACGGTGATCGTTGACGTCAGAACTTACGGATCAAAGATGTCAAGCCCAAAGCGGGTTCTGTTGTATGTACCACCCCGCGCCAGAGTCTTCAGCCACTGATCATACATGACGCTACTGCCAGCTGAGCTGAACGTGCTGCCGTAATGTGGGTCTAGATATCCTCGCAATACGACCATGCTGCAGAGACCATCGGGTAAGCGGAAAAACGGAGTTCTTAACAAGGCGCGACCAAGGGTGCACATGAGGAGGTTGCGGTCGGGGGCAGGTGTGGAGGTCTCCTCCGTCGTGTCGCTAGACGACCCTGTGGTTTTACTGAAGGAACTTGCAGTATGGCTGGATGATCCTTTGGTAGCGATGGGCGACCCTGGATTGTCACTGGACGACCATGTAGTGTCACTGGACGACCCTATAAGAGTACGGTATTATTACGGTACGGTACGGTACGGTACGGTAATATTGCCAATATCAGTTATATTGCTTTTAGGGCAGTAATACAGCAGCGTGAGGAGTTCTGCTCACAAAGACGCGTACATTACGTTAACACAGCGCAAGGGTTCGATCACAAAATAAGTCAGGAGAGATAGCAATTAGGAGTGCAGGCACTAATTTATTTATGTCAGGGGTCAGGTGTTCAGGGGGACAAGGTTTTGTAATGGCGAATTCCATTGGGAAGCAATTTTTACCCCGCGCTGGGTGGGGTTTCGTGCATGCTCCCGGCGGGGTCGCACGAGTTTGGTTTGTCAATGGAATTCCAGCATTCAAGGTACGATGCGCGCTCGTGCATAGCGCGTGACCCGCGTGCTTTCTCGGGTTTGCTTTGGTCACGTGGGGTTTAGTGAACGGCTTCGGAATCTCACCATATAAATTACACACAGCGCGACGCACCGTTATTCCCACTGTTCAAGAGACACGGGACCACCTCGCGACACACGAGCAAAAAGAAAAAGAAAAGAAAGCTCGAACGTCTCGGCCTCACTTATCGCGCGCCTGCTTCATCTTCCGTGTCGTGTTCCGCTCAGGTAATCGGTAGGTCAAAAAGTATTGCTCCTTGGACAAAAAGTTTTCGCACCTGCTCTACCAGTGGAACACACAACGCATGCCTCGCTCTGCCAATGGAACAGTTTTTGTCCCATCTCGGGGCAAAACTTTGATCCAGCTCTGCCAATGGAATGCGCCATTATGGCGCATTCCATTGGCAGAGCTGGGTCAAAGTTAGTTTGTACAGAAAGAGGCCCCGAAGTTGAGCCTACTTCTGGGACCTCAAGTTATATCATATTTCGTTAGGAGTTCTATAAGTTACATAATAAATATAGATATTAAGCAGGTCAAACGTAAAAAAAGTAGAGTGCAATACATATATACATACATTATATCAACAGAAATACACCCTAGACCAGCGGCATGGCCGAGTGGGCTAAGGCGTCCGCTCGTTGGTGGTAACCAAGGTCGTGCTGAAGACTGGGAGGTGGTGGGTTCGAATCCTGTCACCGGCTGTGCTGTCTGAGGTTTTCCCTGGGTTTTCCGAAGACTTTCCAGACGAATGTCGGCACAGTTCCCCCTGAAGTCGGCCCAGGACGCATACTAACCCCACTGTCCCCCACTCCTTCCTGCTATCGTCTGTCCACATCTGTACGTCGCTCATAGCCACAGTTGCTTCGCGGCGCTAACACCCAATCAAAAAAAAAAAAAATACACCCTAGTCTAACCTCGTTAATACAACACACCCGCTTCGTGAACTTTTTTTTTTTTCGGGAATCGTTCCTTCCTAATGGCCGCCGCGTGCAACACTTATTCGTTTTACACGACATTTTATTTATACGACATTTCCCTCGTTACTATGACCGTTGGTTACGGAAACGGCGGTTCCCCTGAGCTGTAGAGGCAAAAAAAAAAACCGGGCACGCTTTCGGGGTGACTCATGATGTCCCTATCTTAATGTGCTTAAAAGAGCAGCGTCCTCTGTCATATGGTCATAGTGATCTGCTGTAGTCATACGGCATTCATAGATCATACCTCAGAAGAAGCGCAAACGAATAGAGCTGACTGCCGGAATGAAGATGCGGGCATGGGCCAGATTCAAGGAGGCACCATGCCCCAACACATACACTACAGCATACGGTATACACCGTTTTAAAATGCTTCATTATTCGTATTCTGTTACCAGCTTACGTAATTTTCTACTTTTTGAAGCTTACGTAAAGGGCATGGTACGACTTGTAACACGTGATATTCGTTAATATGACAATTCGCCTTATGACCAAAATCCGCGGGAACGCCCGTGGCCATATTAAAGAGTTTCGACTGTACATGCATATACCCAGAGTTCGAGGTAACTCGTTACTGTAACTAGGTTCCTTTTTTTTGTAACTTGTAACTTAACTCGGTACTTTTGCGCCGTGGTAACTTTCAGGGGAACTCGTTCCTTTTTTAGGAAACTTTGCCAAAGTGACTTAAGTTGAGTTCTAAGTTACTTTTAACTCGCTTTTCACTCACGTCCACATATTTTCTTGCTTTCTCTCCGTTTCCTTCATGGCATGTTTTGCCATAAAACGTGATATTCAATTAATGACAGTATTGTATTCAGGAAGTAAGAACCGCTGCCATTGAAATGAAGCTGAACCATTGTGCGCCCACACGGAGTAATATGCAAAGCGTTCGAATATACCTCTACTAGAGAAACGTCATCATGACATTGGTAGACAGACTGAAACCGAAACAATTCCGAAGGAGAGAGCTGAGTTCCACGAACGGGCACTTGTTCGCTGCCTCCCATTGAAAGAAAAGTAGGACCTAGGGCCGCGTTCCTTTAAGGGACCATATCGTAATCCCCTCAAGATCGTGGCTTTCGGGCGCGACCTTGTTCACCTCTAGCTTCGAGCGTAGTTCAATTCTACCAAATTTTGGCACTGTCGAACACTTTGACGTCATTTGTTTACAAACAAGGAGAGGTCTACTGTTGGACATAAACGAAAACGATCTAAGCCCGTTGCACTCCTCCGCAGGCAACTCAAGGTCTAACTCAACTGCTCACGTGCGCTGCACCTGCGTAATGCTATGTTGTGCCCGAAGTAACTTGGAAGTAACTCGTTCTTTTTTTTTAGTAACTCAGTAACTGCGAGTTACATTTCAGGCTGAAGAACTTCGTTATTAACTTAGTTACATTTTGCACACGGTAACTTACCTTGTAGCGAGTTCTTTTTGACGGGTAACGTCTCAATCTATGCATATACCACTGCATATTCGCACACCTGGACGCGTATTTGCCCAATAAGTAGGAGCGCCGCACGCAGTCGTGGAGTATAGGAGCTCTCAACCTCAGGGTCAGAAAAACTCCTTCCATTTGCTGTACATCTGTGGCGTAACGTCATCCCCCCAACAGTAAGGCGAGCGCCTTTCTTTATATTTGTGTTTGCGGTATGTTGTAGTTTTCACCGCCCGTCCCACGTCTAAAGCAGAGCAGCCGATCATTCATCTTGTTCCCGCGACTATTCTCGGCAGCCAATGAAAGTGGTCCGATGATCTGACGTCACAACAGGCCAGAGGGAGCTACCCACTCTTGTAAACCAATTTCGTTATCAAATGCACGCTAGCCGAAGGAAATATTCTGCGCAACAGTAACCGAATGTAGTACGCTCATATTACAGGGAAAATATGTTCCAGGTGCCTTCAATGGTAGTGTAAGGCAATTCCCAAGTTGGGCCTAATGTAACGAACGCACAGGTGACACGGACAAACTACCATGGCATAAACATAGTGCAATGTGGTCCATACGAAATCATTAAGTTACTTAATCATGATCGCAAATATTTCTTTCACACATGCTCCAAGCGCTGAGTAATTCGTCACTCGTGTACTCAACACAGAGAGAGGAAACATTCGCATTCTTGTGAAATTACAAAAATTTCAAGATTGCAAAAAGTACGTACCATTTACGGGTACCATTACACGGGTACGTACCATTTTCTCCATTTTACATTCAATATGGGGTGTACACGGGCAATAGGGGCTTATATTGCCAGGATTTTCCTCATATCGGTTCAAACTTGGCAATATGGGGCTCATATTGCCAAGTTTGAGCCAATATGGGGGAAATCTTGGCAAAACGGGTCCCATATTGGAACCGTATCGCCAATGCCAGCCAATATGGGTTCAATATTATGTGCTGCTTGGGAATGGTCCATGAAGCCATCAGGGTCCAAAAACCCACCAGATGTGATGGTCCATCAGAAAAAAATTTCAATAGGCATCCGACACCAACCTTTTTGTTAATGCGTGAACATATAGTCCACACTACGCAATAACCGCGACGTGCTCTGTGTAGCCCCGGCGCGGCGCACATCCGCGGTGAGTGGAGAGGGAAGGAGAGGGCGTGTGGATAGTGGGACACACTATGCGGCCACAGCGCCAGGGCGTCGTCACTCGACACGGCAGTGCAGCTGTTGTGGTCGAGAGGTTCAGATGTGTCTCCGCGGGCGCGCTATGTTTTTTATTAGATTCCGTGTTATCGCTACGAAGCAACTGTGGCTATGAGCGGCGAACACAAGTCAGCAGGAAGGAGTTAGCATGCGTCATGGGGCAACTTCACGGGGAACCGTGCCGACATTCCCCTGAAAAGCCTTCGGAGAACACAGCACAACCGGTGCCAGGATGCGAACCCATACCATCTGATGAAAGATGAAAGTCACTGAAAAGGTTAGCCAGCTGCAGGACTCGAACCCACATCTTCTGGATTACCGGTCCAGGGCTCTACCTATTGAGCTAAGCTAACACGCCTTCTCAGCGACTTCCAGGGTGCGTCATCTGAAGGGACAAACCAGCCACTCTCTCTCACTCATCCTCCTTTCACTCTTACATTTTTGCACACTCATACACACATTCATACGACAGGGATCGACGCAAGCGGCAAATGTTCAACATGAGAGAACTGATGTTCTGAGGCTGGAACAACATAGAAGGGACAATCACCTACAAGGCCTCAAGTCCGTGGCCTTGAGGCCTTGTATGTGATTGTCCCTTCTATGTTGTTCGAGCCTCAGAACATCAGTTCTCCCATACCATCTCCCAGTCTTAGCCTGGAAAGCGATAATCCCAACAACTACGCCACGGGAGCTGACCAACCGTTGGCTCCCGTTGTAGTACTAGAAGCTTGTCCACCGGTGCTTGACGATTTCGTTGTTGCGTCATCTCCATTCTTGTGTTGCTTAAACACGCCGACTGTAAAGCCAAATATAAAAGGTAAAATTATTTAGTTGCCGCTTCCATCACCACCAATCCCCCGCCCTTTCCCTGGCAGCGTATGCAAGCGGACAGTACTGAGCACTCCGTTTAGTTGACGCGCTACTCGCGAGCAATAAGGAGCGGCTATAGCATTGATAAATACGTTCCTCGATGCACATGAATTATAGGTAATGTAATACTTCTGCTACGGGTAGCGCCGTCGTGTTGTTTGAGTTCGTCGATCTCTCGTTAGCAATACCTATATGTGTTTCTCTCGGTATATCCCTACAGCGTCAATAATATGAACCTGGTGGCGGATATCAGTTTGACGTTTGTTAGTTTTGTGAAATATGCGTCTTGAAGCAATTAGTAATGTCCGCGGTTTGCAGTGTTCCCGACAGTAGTTTTGCACGGAGCTATTTTATTTATCTATTCCCAGAGTGGGGCGCAATATTCTCATTTTCTCAGGTTTTTGAAAAGTCTTGAAACTTCGAAGGATGCATGATACCAACTTTTTGTTTTCAAATCTGGATCGGAAAACGCGGCATGATGCATCCTTCCAGTTTTGAGATTCAAAAAACACTCAATGGATTGTACAGAGGGTTTGTACGTGCTCATAGTGAAAGAACTGCAGCAGAAAGACAAGGACACGTGTTAATAAAAGATGTAGAGAGAACGACTACAGACTAGCAAATGTCACTTTATTTGACAGACGGGCTCACTTATATGATAAACGCTGGCGGATTCCTTCCGCTAGAGTGAGATCCACAAAACCGGAATACAATAAACACAAATAATTTTCTCCCGATAATTTTTGTGTTATTGTATTGCGTTGTGGAGCTCACTCTGGCGGAAGTAATCCGCGAGTGTTTAATATACAGGGAGCTACAGGAGAGAGTGATCCTTATTTAAAAAAAATATCTACGTGAGATAAAGATGGTAAACCTCCTGCAGGACAGTTCTGAAGGTTTTTGACACCCAAACAGGTGGCTTGCATGGGAGTACTTAATTAATTAGGCTAATTATCTTAATGAACTCAGAATTTTGCCACGGAAAGGTAACTTTTTTGCGTTAATTAGAAAGTCCGTGGCCACGACGTGCTATTCCAATGGCAATATAGAGTTTCTTCATGTACTCCCCAATTATTTGACACCCGAAAACTAGCCACCTCTGCAAGCGCGCTTTCGTATTTCGCAGTGCCGGGACTATCGGCGCGGCCCGAAGACACTCTGCGCATGGAAACAGCATGAGAAGAATAGAAAAAAAGGGAGGGAGGGCACCGGACGCAATCTGATAAACCGTTAAATCGAGCTCATCTCAACAAATAAAAGGAACCAAACAAAAAAATGAGGCAGCAGAAAGGGGATAGTCCTGGCTTCTTGCTGTTTTCTGCGTTGTCCTTTCCTCCTCCCCAAACATTAGGCAGGGCAACTTGGCCGAGCGCGCGCCTTGACAAGCGACGGTTTTTCTGGCGGCTGTTGCGTGTTTTCGGGTGTCAAATTTTTGTGGAAACATTGTGAAAAATCCTGTATTTGTGTATCCTGAAATGGTGTGTCGGGGTCATGGGCTTTCCAATCTAGACAAAAAAGTTACCTTTCCTTTGCAAATTTTCGCTTTCAATTAAGTTAATTGGACTAATTAATGAGGCACACTCATAGAAAATGCCTGTATGGGTAGTGAAAACCTTCACAAGTGTCGTGCAGGAGGTTTCAATTTTTTTTCTCACGTATATTTTTTTAATGGTTAAGGTCACTCTCGACCTAACGGAAATGGGTTCCTCGTGGTCATGTTACATATTATAGCACCTGTAATGCCGACATAAATGACGACAACAGCTGAAGTAAATTGGCCGAAAATCATCTGAAATGAGTCCTTGGCTTTGCCTCCTTTTGTCGGCTCTAGTTTGAGCGTCAAAGTGCGACGAAAGGAGGTTACATTGACACGCCATACGAGGGGGAGAGGGTTCGAATCCCAACCCACAGAAGAATTCCGCTCGTGGGTGATCTCGTTTTTATAAGATAGCTCTAATTCCAGCACTCACCGTGCGTGTTTGTTAAAGCATCACAAAATAAAAGTAATTTCCGGAACTCTGGTGCAGGGCATTCTTAATCAAGGGGCGTCGCAAATGCCGGAAAATCAGACACGTAATTGTTAAGGACACTGTGGGAAACTTCTGGGAGAACTTGTGGGAAAAAAGTCTGTACGTACCGAAATAAAGGATGAGCAGTATTGCTAGTGCAATGGTCACAAGTAAAACGGCAAGTAGTACTTTGGCAGTTAGCCAGATCGACTTGGCCCTAGGAGGACTGAAGAAGAAAAAGACTGCAGCGTGATCGACTTCAGGTCACCCAACTGGAGCGGGAAAATCGGTTAAAATCGGGAGAGTATACCATATCTAAGTGCAAGTCATCTTTGTGAGCTTCTAGGGGCGTCAGAACCCATAGGGCACGTTCCAGAAATGCATGCAGCTGTGTCCTTAAGGCGGACCCACTTCTTAAGAAAGTCTATGGGGGATTTTTGTTCGCAGGGTTCTCGTAAACCTCGCTGAATTTCTACACGGAACAGGTACAGGCGTGTTCCCCTCCAGTTTACCAAGGGGATGACATATTTTTGAAGGCCTGAAGGCGACCCACTGATTTTTGCTGTTTGTCAAATTTTCAATACGTACATGGGAGTCTATGGGAGACGTAACAAAATCGCTTCTCTCGGTACGCCCGACTGCGATATTTGGGCCAAAGTGATTTCATACCCTACAGTAACAGTTCAGAAGTTGATTGCAATCAACAAATTCGACAAGCTTACTGCAGTTTTCCATATCCCTCCGAAGGAACATAATGGCTTTGTCGTTTGCTAGCATGTTCTGCACGCTCGTGCCGATTACATTACTTCTTAAAGCGCGCGAGGAAAGCGAAGCGAAGAAAACAATTTTGCGACAGTGCAGCCAACTCTCTCCGGAAGCCAACGTTAACTAGATCGCATGAGTCCGCCTTAACCGTTGAGCAAAATCTCTATTTCCATGTGGACGTGAATAAAACGTTCCAGAAATCAGTGCATCTAAAAAATCGTTCAGTACTTTTCTAATTTGGTGAAAATAGTAAGTCTTGCTGCCCCATGGCAGAGCAGTGGGAAGACAGTTTCAGTATTTTAATACACAAAACGAATATGCAGACTTGAGAATTGATGCAAACAAGAAACTTGATATAGAACTCGTCTACTATACAGTGCATTGCGCAGTTCATTTGCAAAAGTTTAGATGTTTAGCATTACCATGTATGAAAGTTAACTGCCTAACGACATAGAATGCGTTCAGTCGAGAGAACCGCTTCATGCCGGTTGGCATACTCCATTTACTAAGCTTCATTTTGTCATCTTTGGTCTGGCATTAAGATGTTCTGTCATTTCGTGCGCATTGCATAGGCCACGGAAGCAGTGATGTTTCCATACTTTGGTTCACAAAATCGACATCTATAGAGGTGCGCCAAAGAAGCGTCAGGTTAAACTAATCTAAACTCGCTTAGACTACACGCAAGATTTCCAATTTCCAACGCTGCATTTATGTCAATGTTCGTAATATCATGTACTTACGTCTCCCCTGGAAGATATAATTACAGAATTACAAAATACAATAATTCATAGTGTTCTACGCAGACCTGTAGCCTACCTCCTTTCTGCGAGTCATCTGATCCTCCTGACGTATCTAGTTAAAGAGATAATGAAAATACATCTATTCGCAGCATTTCTGGAGCCATCACGATGGCATTCACTAACCTGAAGATGGCGTGGATAGCGTGCTAGAATCAGACACTGCAAAATGTGCATATTTTACAGAGGGTCATAGCTGTCACGAGACAGAAGCACTGTGTCGTATAAAGTTCAAGCCAAGTTAGTTATGTAAAGCCGTGAGTTCAGTCTCTGCTTGTACATCCGTGTTCCTATCATCGTCCTCCTGTTCGACTGAATTGGATTAATAGTGGATATGCGCCAACTATATCCCGCTCTAGGTACCTTAGTTTACAGCAGTTGTTACACTGTGTACTTTTGAGGCAGTGCAACGACGAATGCAATGGACGTTCATTTTAGTAAGTGAACATATGAATATGCAGACATATATTGAATTGTTTGCCTATGGTCTGCTCGAGTGAAGTCGAGTGAACAAGCCGTACCTATTGTCGTTTTGAAGTCGTTGCACTGTGGTCACTGCTAATGTAGAAATGTGTGTCTCTCTCTCTGGCCAACACTCATGCTGCTATTTTACTTCCAGTACGTTCATAGTTTTTTTTTTTTACGCTAAAACAGAGACATGGGAAATGACACGGTAAAGACTACGCACCCATGTTCAGGCATCAGTCGAATGGTTCATTTGGGGTCAGTGTATTGATTATTGTTTCCTCGTGTTCCTTGTGCACATCGACTTTGTTCTCTTTCTTCTCAGTCTTCTTCTGCCCTGACACTTCCCATGGAGAATGGCCAGAACACCAGCTTCCACTCGCTGCTTTCTTTGTCTTTCTTCCTTTATACTTATTATAATTTTTTTAGGAATAGCCTATTTACGTTTCTTTCCTCTTTCATACTATGCGTAATGCTCCATCACGGAGCGTCCTCTGTTGCAGATTGATTGCGCTTTCGCAGGGGACCTGTTTGAGTTGCTTCCGTGCAGATGGCGCTAGGAGGATGCGGCCGTTTCAAAGGTGAAAACTACGCACCCGTGAGGGGCCAACGTCCAGTAAAGCTGTAAATTGACGGACAGCATCATAATTCCCAACCGACCGTATACATGGTTGTGTGAGAAGGATACATTCCAAGTCTGATCTGTGTGCCCTCCAAGTGTTACATACGCTTGTCTCTGGAAAGGGTAGGCTTATGTAGCCAACCAACGTCGACAGCTGTGCTGTGGCGGCAAAAAATATTACGGAATAGAGAGAGAAGAGAATACGGAGGAATAATTACAAGTCACCAAAGGTCTGGATCGATCGGAAGATGACCCTGTAAATCAACCGCATCCAAACGCGTTCCGCAGAAAACACTAAGATAGAGCCAATTTCTTGTTTATTCATTGATTAGCGGTATTTAGGTACAAATAATAATTGGAACTAGAACCTTCATGCTTATCTTACTTTTCTATTTTGGAACTTGGAATTTGCAGAAATTTCAGGACTTCAGTATCGACCTTCATTCGGCGGTGTGCTATATACACGCTGATTAACCGTAATTTTCCAAGCAGGCTCTTTACTTGTAGTAAGGGGAACAGTGATTTATCCAGAACCCCAAGCACGGAGGGGTGTTGTAAAAAATTGGGGAGGGGGGTCATTATTATAGTTACGTCATTACAGCCTAACATGTCATTACGGACATGGGTCTAAAGCTGAAATCGCAAGGGCACCCCTTTAGGGGGTACACAGGTGAAAAAGTTAGGGTGTGTCACTGAACATTTGGGGAGTGTTGGGGGTGTAGGGGGTCTGGGTAAATCACTGAAGGGGAAAATATAGCATGATTCAGCTAACTGATAGAAATATTTGCTCTTACTTTGAAGCACGGAGAAAGTTTATGAATGCCTGCGTATAGGGAATGCGATTTCCGCAGCCTGCTACAACTGCGGTGCCTATGGCCCATAGAGTCAGCTTTGTATAGGGTGTATTCACATGACGTCGAATCAACGCGTTTGGCAGCCATGGTGGTGGTCACTTTTTCGGCGCAGCTGCCGAAATTATCTAGCGTTTGCTTCAAAATGAAGCCTTGAATGGTGTTTTGAAATGCGGTCGCGTCCATCACCTTTTTTTTTATGTCCTGAAGACACTTCGTCATTAGTAAGTTTTAGTATACCATACGCTATCGCTTATGCGTACGTAAGGGGTAGCGTTGGTGGTCCTGCGCGGGTACAGAACATAAAGAGAGCTTTGCGCATTGCACCAAACCACCACGTCATCGCTTACGTACGCAAAAGCGACAGCGTACGATATACTAAAGCTCACAATTGTCGTTGTCACGTTTTCTTTGACAAAAAGTATGGTTGTCGCATCGTCAAATCGCGCAGTTTGTCATCTTTCAATGACGCTACCGCGAAAGGTGACCACCAGTGGGAGGAGCCTACGCGTATGCCACGTCGCAACGTGACGTAGGCGAATACACTTTATGACACTACCCAAGCAGCACAATGTACTGAAAGTCGAGTGCAATAGGGGTGGACGGTATGTGTCTTATCAGTGTTCTTTAGTTTCACGAGTTTGTTCAAGGCCTTCCACCTACCCGTCCACCCCTATTGCACTCGACTTTCAGTACATTTTGCTGCTTGGGTAGGGAACGACTTTTACTGACTTTGAGGGAATGACTTTATACACTTTATGACAATAGGGAACGTGGGTTTGCACGGGTTCCGCATGCATGACGCAACAATGTGTGTAAGGTATTTTATAATGTTTATTCATGCCGTCAATAAACTATAGTCGTGTTCAACTTAAAGGGGCACTAAAATGCAAAAACAAGATCACTTCAAATTACGTTTCACGCTATGTCAATGTCGTACTTGTTATCATAATTCAAAACTTTGATTCCGTTACGAAGCTACAATCAAAATTATACCGTTTCTTTCTTGCTTCGGCGCTAAGCATTGAACGACGCTTCAGCTCGTGCATCGGTGTTTTTATTCCATTCCGCACGCGCACGTGCCACGCCATGAAGCAGTCCCGATGAAAAACATAGTGCGCGTTGCGAAGCCGACTGGCGTCGCTGTCTGAAAGGGTACCTCGGAACGATCGGCGAAAAAATTGCGGCACATTGTAGTTGGTGCATAACATCCACAGTATACCGGCCATAAACTTTGTTTCTTTCTCGCGTGACGAATTATGCCTCAAATAAGCGAGCAATCGAACCGAAACAGGAATGTGGAGAGGAGTCTCAAAAACTTTCCCTTCCGAAGGCCAACGCGTTACGTCACCCTGCATGGAGCGGACAAGTAGTACACCACGCCGGTCCTAGCCGCTGCGTTGCATTCCCGGAACAAAACAATGGATGAAGATTGGGGATCAGATCACTGAGACAGATGGAAAGAAACAACGGTCATCTGCTTCCCTGAGAGCCAGAAAACAGCATAGGGATGGTATGACTAACGCACGGTGACGTTGGCCGCGCAGAGAAAGGAAGAAGAAGTACTACTTCCCTCGACGTTCGGTGGGAGCCGGACTTTTTGAAATTTCGAAAGTCGTTTTTATGATTCCACCATCGTTTTCAAGTGAGATATTTCACAACTGTGTTCAGTTCGTGTAAATGATTGTGGTAATACCGCAAGCTTGAGACCCATTTGGTTCCGAAGTCCCACTTGAAGGACATGAAGTAAACGTTGTCAGAGGAACATTCGCAAGAACTGTTGTGGGCTACTATTCAGTGAATCGGCATTGAAAAATGCAGCAGTGCGCATCGTGCCGGGCATATACGGAACATTACGATCGGATGCGTTGCAAATCCACACGCACACGATAGGTATGCGCGCGCTCCACCTGCTGTCTCATTGGATGTCGCCAATCTTTGCCTCCTGGGGATCCCATTCGTTGCCGCGAAAGACTGCTCTGTTTTCATTGCGTTTTTCTTCTAAACTGTAGCGTTGTGTGAACAAATTTTGTTTGAATTGCACTTATTGAAACACGGACTTTCATTTAAGAGCAAGTTGTTCCAGGATTTTAGTGCCCCTTTAAGAAAGAAAAGAAATCTGGTCCGTCAGGTACATACCCCTTTGGGGATAAGCAGACGCAGTTGTGCGCCAGGAGAAATATTGCAGTGCCACCATGGGCCACCAGTAGGAGCGCATTTTCTGTCGCAGCGTAGTGTCATGCGGCCAGTCTTAACAGCCAATACGGAAGAAGAGTGAGTATGATGGACTACATCACCTGTCGCAGCGTGACCTCTCTGCTTTCAGCCATCTTATCTGCGGCGCAGTAATATTTTGAGAGCTGACGGACTAGATTTCTTTTCCATCTTAAAGGGACGGTCTCATACCCTCTGCCCCTCTCTCAAAAAGCGTACCATTCGATTGCCATATGTTGAAAATGGAATGCTGCAAATTTACCCGAGAAAGCACGTCACGGTTATTAAATAACCGAATTAAATTGATAAAGATTGCAGAGCATGCCGCGATCTGTGTTGGCAACAACAAGAACGGCTACGTCGCCCTGCTGGAAAGTCAGTGATAGGGTACAGAAATTGTCTGCTTTTGCGCGCTATAGTTCAGTGTTATGAGCAGACGAGTTTCAGGGGTGACTGGGGACCGCGGCAACCCTCGTACATTTTCATTCAGTTCTCGTGCGAAAAACGCACATTCTGAGAAGTGACCCTGAAGTCGGCCCAGGACGCATACTATGTCCCCCACTCCTTCCTGCTGTCCTCTCTCCATCTGTCCACGTGTGTACGCCGCACTTGGCCACAGTTGCTTCGCGGCGCTAACACAGAATTTAAAAAGATAATAATAAGAAGTGACCCACATGGGTTGTTTAGAACATCTATGTTAATCCTCATAGACAAGTTAAAAGTCGCAAGACAACCCCAGCCCCAATCAGAAATCTGATGTCGCCGGCCATCGGCGCGCGCGGTCGCATCACAGCTCCGACCAAAAATATATTACGCGCGTTTTCATTACGCTCCTCGTTGCACACTGATAATGTTTCGAAATGAAGTGTCACTGCCGACGTACATGGAGAGGGAGTGCGTGTTTATTTATAAAACACATTAAATACTCGTGGAAAGAAAACACGTGACTTAGCCCACACGTACCCATTATGTCTGAGTGTCCTCATTTCGAGAGCAAAGGGGATGACTCAACCCAAGGTGCTTCTGCAGGATCTAATTTCCATGACAACGGTGACGTACCCGCAGGACCACGTCATGGGCGACGTTGCAGGACAGTGAACCGCAGGTTTCGTCGTCTGATATTACGGCACGTTTCGAGAAATTCCTCAAAAACGACTTGGTTATTCTGAATGAAACTTTGACGGTTCTATCTGTACAGTACTCGTGAAGCTACTTCTGGTTAAGTTTCGGAATCGCCCCGGCTGTACGAGACCGTCCCTTTAGGTTGAACACGACTATAGTTGCAAGTTAGTGGCTGTGTTGTGTACAGTGAACCCTCGTTAATATGACCCCCGATAATCTGACATACGCGCTTTACGACCATGCTGCTGGGGAACAATTTAGTGAAACCTCTGCAAATCCCCCCCGTTAATATGACAATTCCGCATTATGACCCAAATTTTCGGGAACGACCATGGTCATAATAACGAGGGTTCACTGTACTGGAGCTGTTTCGTAACCTCGACCTTTCGCTAGAAAGCGGCGTATTTCCGGAGTTGGGGCGCATTTTAGAATCTCCTCATCTGGTCTCGTGACGTTACTGTGACGTTCTAGCAAAGGTGATCACGTGTCAGCGTCCTCTGCCACACCTCCTCCTCACGTGTTCTCTGCCGGCGGAGGCAACTAATTGTGCAGCGGGAGCAACAAAAGCATGGCATGGAGGGAACGACCTCGTGTCGTCACAATGCTGTCACACTGACGTCACACTTTGCTCCGCGTGGATATCTCAAAACGTATGGTTTCGGGTGATTTTTTTTTTAATGTCGATAACAAATTACGGAAGTCCTGTCGGTGAACAATGAACTGGGTAATATAGGAATGCAGTACACGTGGAGAAAAAAAAATCTAGGAATTGATTACTGGGTTGATTAACTGAACGATTACCACAATTAGCTGTTCCTTCTGCTGTCGATCGTACGTTACCATTCAATGTCTTTCGATATCTTCTTTGTTAATCCTATCGAAAAGTTAGCGCTGTTTTCACATAATTTCTGGGTATTGTGTTGGTTGACAGCGTTCCTGCCACACACAGTACCGCCTGCTACACAGCACCGGCGTCTGCTTTTGCCCTCTGGGGGGATAAGTGGACAAGTGGGAAATTTGTGCCCCCCGAATTCTTGCTTCCCGAAAGGTGTCTTTTTTGCGTCCCTTTAGGCAGGCTTAGGCCCTGCCCCGCCGTAGACGCCGGCCCTGCTGTTGCACAATCGTGTAAAAATTGCAACGTTGCATGTAATGACATATGTCATAGCTCCCTCAAAAGCTTGGTACATTTTTTTTTCGTTCTACTCACTGACAAATTGCATCAGAAAAGTCGAAAGTTTGGTAGCCGAGAACGTAGTGATTAGAAGAAGAAGAAAAAAAAAAAAAAACACCAACAGATGAACACAACACAAGCCTCACGTTTTTTATTCCGTGTTAGCGTCACGAAGCAACTGTGGCTATAAGGGGGCGTACAGATGTAGACAGCTGTAGAGAGGACAGCAGGAAGGAGTGAGGGACAGGGGGGAAGCCTCAAGGTGCCTAGGAATATGAACGATTGAAACATGCAGTTGTCGAAAAAGCTACATAGCGGCGGGTGTTAAAGGATGCCCCTTGGTAAGTCGTCGGAAAGCAGATGTCAGCGTGGCGTAGTGGTTAGTGCGCTCGTCCGGCAATCGAGAGGTGAGTGGTTCGATTCCCACCGCCTTCTGGATTGTTCGACGACTGCCATATTTCATTTTCTCATATCTCCGAGACAACATGTAAGAAGTGCAGTCACAGAGGTCTGTATGCGGCAGCGGAGACTGGAATTCGCACTTTGAGTGGAGGAAGAGGTAGCCGATTTACACGTTCTTCTGATACGAATATTTTACATGCTTGCTTTGAAAGCATGTGCGTATACGTCGTCTTGGACGAGTGTTTTTTTTTACAACATAATCAGTGTACAACGAACAGTTCGAAGCATGCGGGCGCACTACGTTTTGTCTCGGAAGCGTGACGCGCCCGCCTAAGCAAATCGCGTACGTCTTCGGATTTGTGAACGTCGTTGGCCTGAATGAGTTAATTTGCCCCGAAGTACACACTTCACAAGCGCAGACGAAAGATCGATCGTTTCCGACTTCACCTTGTGACGTAGAGGAGAAAGGGTACCTGGTACGCGTACCTATAACGCCACTGCAATATCGTAACAGAGGAAAAAGAAATAAAAAAACAGAAAAAAACTTCGCACATGCAATCTCCCTCAGTAAAAAGAAAAAGCGTTAAAGCTATCCTGCACCTTGTTTGCCATTTCATTTTGCCTTTATTTTCCCCCTTTTTTCCTGAGAATAGCAAGCCGCCATACCGGAGGCTAACCTTTCCCTCTTATTTTTTTATATATAATAAACATATCCCCCCCCATTTCATTTCGTTTCGTTTTATTGGCTTGCCAATAAACGGCTCAAGAGACTAAACAATGGTGCAAGAACAATCAATGAAACAGACATAAACAACAGCAGAAAGCATACACTTAGTAAGTGCTGGTTACGAACCTTTTGAAGTTTATAACGTTCGAAATATAAACAGTTCAATATCACAAACATTATGTATAGCCTAAAGATTCCCTTTCGAGAGGAGCCTCCCTTGGATTTGCGGTACCTATGGGCATCGCAACGGCTTACACGTGCCGAGAGAGGGTCGATACTTCTGTCTCGTAGGGATGATTGCGATGCCCAGTTCGGGACAGTGCAAATACCGCATGATCGAATGTCCATGTCATATAGGCTCTTGAACTAAGGCACAGCTTATCTCGCAGTGCTTACTAAAAGAAGGCACCCATAAACAGGGCAGCTGGATTCCTCATGTGCGTGAGAGAGGGTGCAGTATGCGAGCCTATGCGATGTTTTGTGACACATTTGCAAAACGTAGAATGTGGTTGTGCTGCTACTTTAGTTTCGAAAAGGTTGCGGTATCTGGCGTAGCTCGCCTCGGTGCCGATACAGCACGTACTGCCCCAAAGCTTTTCCAGGTTCCTGAATTACTAAACAATACAAGGTGTCTGATGTGCTGCAATAAATAATGACGTACTATGAGGAGCCAGCCATTAAGCTGATTTCGCGGAACCCATTAATAAAAATGACATTGGAAACACTAATGGTACCGACTGGGAGGTGGTGGGTTTGAAAGTTTTCCCTGGGTTTTCCGAAGACTTTCCAGACGAATGTCGCCACAGTTCCCCGTGAAGTCGGCCCAGGGCGTATACTAAACCCCCCTGTCCCCCATTCCTTCCCGCTGTCCTCTCTCCATCTGTCGACATCTGTACGCCGCTCATAACCACAGTTGCTTCGCGGCGCTAACACGGAATAAAACAAAAACAAAAAAGACTGACCCTCACTATGAACAACGCAGAATGCGTCACGTCGGCACGTGCAATCAAAGTTGGGAAAATTGCTTTTATTTTGCAATGCATTGTCATTATCCATTACTATTTCATGCATAGTGATACATTAGTAATGCCATTACTTTCATAAAGTAGTCGCATTACGTTGGCATTACATTACCCCGAAAGTGTCTAACACAGTCCTATGTGGTAAAGAGACGTGATTAGACTTTTACTTGGGTACACATCACCGGTGATAGCGTATGTAGCCTATAATATAAAGGAGCAACCATCAGGAAGATTATTTGCAGCAGGAGAAATTCCTGCTCAGAATCCTCTTGCGCTCTGTCCTTGTCCTTGGTGACATGATAAGTGACTTAAAAAAAAAATGCCAACTGGAGTTTCTTTGCCTGTTAACTGCTAACTGTTGGCTTTAGATCATGCCCGAGTTCTCAACCCAAGCAATGAGTAATATCACCACACATTACCCGACCTAAAAGTAATGGCATTACATAACTCAAATACAAAATGTAACGCATTATCATTACTAATTACCGAGACGTAGTGCCTTACCTGTATATGCTCTTTACTCCAACCCTATGTGCAACGCTGTCGGCCACCGATTGCTGTCGCCATTAATGCAGCCGTAATACATAATTTCGACAAGATGGGCAGTAATAGTAATAATAATAATGGTGAACTTTCCGCGGATCATTTCGCAGTACCAGTCTCTCAAACAACACGAGTTACAAGGTGAGGCAGCTTGACATGGCACCGGCTTTTCATCTCATGGCATCTGGAAATGGGTTTGGAATAGATCGACGTCCCGCACGTAACTGTATAAAACACACCGGTGTCAGAAAAAGAAGGAGCGAAACAATTTTTCGACTCAGGCGACTTCTGTGAGTGACGGCCAAACTCTTAAGACATTGTGGTTCTTGTTTCCCTTTCGACTCTATTTCTTGTGTTTTCACGCTACGCAATAAGTTTTATCGCGAAGCTTTAAGATTAACCCGCGACACACCAGCATCTGTTCCGGACGTAATTCCCGAAACGCTTGCTTTGCGCTCGCCCTGTGTCAACAGCGTTTCGAGTGTTCGTAAGCCTTATAAAATTTGCATGCCTTCTTGCATTTTACTTTTTTTACATTTAAGTCGACGGCCTGCAGCAATAACTTTCGTTTTTCCCCTTTTAAAAGAAAGACAGAAAATAAGAAAGGTTATATAGCGAGCCAATTTTCAAAACAGATCACGCTGACTGTTCAACGAGAATTTGTGCGTGCGCGTGTGTGTGTGTGTGTGTGTGTTTGTGCACCACAATCGAGTATTTTGCACGGCATAAAATTCGTTTCGTCTTGCGAAACCACGTCACGGTCTCTTCAAAACTCAGGAATATCCTCGGGGAAGAGGAAAGAGAGGGAGTCTTACATCATTTAAATTTCGAACTTTCTTTTGTTTCTGTTTAAATAGGAACAGAGGCATCACAACCACAAAATACCTCCGTTTCAAAACAACAGAGAAATCGAGGAAAGAAAGAAAGGAAGAAAGATGGCGGCTTTTAGGCAGCAGAAACAAACGAAATGCCAAGAAGACGACAACATAAAAAGAGCGCTTTCCTGACAAGGCCGAGCTAGTTCGAATTTCAAATGGGACGACGTTGTGAAGTGGTTCCAACGCGGCCATGTGAGCTATTCCTCTTCCATTTTGTTTTCGCGACGTCTCCCGCACTTCGATCTTCTTCTTCTTCTTATTGGATCTTTCTAAACCGTACCGTACTTTTTTTTCTCGCGATTTTGCTCAAACACAAAGCAAGTAGAAGATGATATCTTCAATCTTTTGTGTTGTCAAGGTGACCTCCCTGAATGAGCCCCACAACAAAAACGGCTTCGCACCTTTCTTGAGGGGGATCCATTTTTAGCATCGTTGATGTACTTTGAAGAAGATATAAGGCCAGATTGTGAAACGTGCGACATCCGTACCATTCGGCATATCTAGGCTGGTTGGAGAGCCCGAACATGTTTTCGCGCTTTGAGTCATAAATCATTCGGAGGCACTCCGTTCCGTTGAGTGTTTCTGGGAGGTGCGAAAAGCGTGTGTCCGTTGAGCAAGGCTGTGAGTGAAGCAGACGCAACACTGAGCTTGTTGTATAGACCGTTTGGAGTGAAGGACATTCTTGTATCTTGCAGATGAAAGTATAAGATATAACTTGTGCACGTGCGCCGACAACGTTTTCTGCGGACAGAAGGTAATATAGAGAGTTATAGGCTTGCGTTCGAACCTATCAACCGGAACAAATCGGTGGGTAAGATTGAGTCACACACGACGGCGTTTGGCTCTGATTGGCACGATAACCTTACCAACGGTGTGCTAAAACTGCCTAATAGGATAACAGCAACACATTTATTTTTGCTCAGGGTGGCGATTAACAAAAGTTAGGTCTGGGAAATAGTCCGCCGGGGAACAAAGACAAAGATAATTATTGCAGGGAACAAAGACAAACGGGAGTTAGCATTATGTGTAGGAAACATCAGGACATTGTACCAGGGGGTAACGGTAACATACATAACAAACTAAAAAGTTAAACCAGAGCTAATAGCGTTGAAAAACTTGCGATATCGAGGATATACAGGGTACGTGCATCACGAAAAATTCGCCAAGGTAAAAAAAAGAAAAAGACATGGTTCATTACATACCAAAAAGGCGAGCTGCATAATGGTACCAGTAGTGTGAGGATACTCAAACTATGTTTTGTTTTGTGATTAATAAATTAATCAAGTGAAATTAATTAGTCAGTTTTTTAATGATAAAGATTAAAGCCAAAATGTCAATGAGAAAGTTGTAGCGGGCGATACGACGACACGAAACCCGTTGATTGCAACTTTGTACACTTAACGGATCCCTTTCTTAACGGCTCCAAAGACTAACTTATGCCTTAACTCAACTTAAGACTAAATATCAATGAGAACTGTGAATAGTCTTCGTTCGATAACAGGACGTTCGAAAGCGCTGTGATCCGGCGCTCCTCGAGCGTCTGCGACAGGTGCCGCGTCGGTGTTTTGCAAACCAGAAAGTTAGTCTTTGGAGCCAGAGAAAAAAGGATCCGTTAGAGGTACAAAGTTGTAGTCAACGGGTTTCGAGTCGTTGTATCGCCCGCTACAACTTTCTCATTGACATTTTGGCTGCAATCCTTATAATTAATAAACAGACTCACTAATTTGCCTCAATTGATTAATTAATTACAAAACAAAAAATATTATGAGTATTGTCACGTCACTGGCAACACTATGCAGTCCGTCTGTTTGATCTGTGATGAACCATTTTTTTTAAACTTTGGCTCATTGCGTCACATCACAATGTGTGAAACACTCATCGTGTCTACATCATGGTTCTCACAAAGGCTGTTTATCCACGTTAAAGGTACCGTAGAGCAGCTGAGGTGCCATCTCAAAAGATTTATGTATTCGACAGACTGAGACGTCACTACTCTTACGTCCCAATTTTCGTCTGAACTGCACCCCTAGCTTTTTAGAAAATTAAAATTAATATAGGTCACCGGTTCGCTGGTCTTACTTTATTTTGAATCAGTATGTGATACGATATATTTAGCAAAGTTATGAACAAAGAAAATCGACCCGGTGGCAAGAGGGAAGAGTTTGAGTTTGGGAGTTGTAGATATTTTGAACGAAAAACTGTTCTGGTAGAACAATATTCTTAAAAAAAATATTGTGTTGCAGCTAATTATATAAATGTGCATAACAGGCAGTTTTAGAATATGCTACCTATGCGCTTGGGGGCCCAATACAGTAAATAAGGAGTCGTCACTGTGCATTGCGCATAATACTGTTTGAGTTCTGGGCATGAGCAGTGACGACCCCTTATTTCTTTGGTGCCTCAAAGCGCATGGGTATCCCGTTCTAGATCAGCTTAATGTTAATGTCGGGAACGACTTCAACATTGTCTTGGCTGCAACATGTGGCGTGTTTTTATGCTGCATGTTCGCTAACTGGAGAAATTTAAATTACTCACTATCGCTTGATACATTGGACAAAGATACGCGTGAGTGCCGAGAGTAAGTATATCAGAAAAATGTTTACATTACATTTATTTGGTAGCGGTATCCTGCTACGTTTTCGAATTTGTAGCGACACTAGTAATCCCTACTTTTGAGTGAAGAAGTCCGTTACTTAGTTTGCGTAGTGGGTGGAAAACTGACATATCCTTTGCCTCCGCAGAACCTTCTTCATTTGTACTTGCAAACGAATAAGCGATGTGTTTCGTGATTGGTGTATTACTCTGACGTCATGGCTCAGTGGCATCAACGCCTTTCCTCCTAGGCACTATTCTTCTTGAACGCTCGCAGGCAACACATACCCGATATCTACGTGCACGTCGCTGAATAATGTTATGTGTAATTTTATTTTGAGAAGCAATCTTATCCCTGAAGCGTGCTTCCTTTGCGAACTCGCCATACAGATCTACCCTTTACCAGCGGAGTATCTTGACACAGCCACGCCTCCTGAGTACGAACTTTTCCTGTCTGCAGTTTGATGTACTCTGAGAATCTTTTAAGTACCCCCAACTTCTGCTCCCATATTCTGCCAAGATAAATGACGCCATCAAGACATCCATCCAGATTCTGGAAAAATAAGCCTGTCCGGCACAAATATTCCACATCCCGCCTCACAAAACATTCTCTGTCCTAAATTTATTCCAGCCAGACAACGCACTAGAGAATGATGGATTTTCTCTCAGTACGGAACACGTACGTCACCCTTCACTAACTTTGAAGTGCCCTTCAAGTTCGGACTTTTTAAAAAGCGTCTTGAGATCGGTTTTTAATGGGGCGGTGTCTCCTATACGTTCCTGGAAATCAGCATAATAACCACATGCACCAGTTTGATAATGTTTGTGGACATTTCACGTTTAAACGTCTTAAACTTCGAGAAACTTCTTCCGAATTATATTGGGGTTCGAGCTTGGCATACGCATATGTTCTCAAGTGCAGGGTGTACCTCTGCAAGAGGATTCCAAAAAGAAAAAGTGATACAGTTACAAACTCGAAATCTTTATACCACGCATATCTATAGGCCCTAGTTTGTCCTTCCCAATAAACGTGCCCCGTTTAAGAACCCCATCCTAATTATGCACGCTGCGCTGATTTAATTGGTGTCCTTCAACAATAATGACGGGCAACCATGGTCTTCCTTGTCACACTCCGTAACCACATGCGCAGTACCGTATTTACTGTTGTGGTTTGCGCAGATGATGTGCTAGCAATTTGTGCTTCCGTTTAGCAACGTATTTGTAGATTCTATAGGGATGTGAAGTGATGTGATGTGTAAAGCCTAGTTGTAGTGCGTGTAGCAGGTATTTTGCATTTCATGTTGTATCCTGCTCCCTCTTGTTTATAATCTTTTGTCGTGTGCTCAATCGTCGTTATGTAATGCCTTGGGCCATTGACGCAATAGCAATAATATAAAGCGTCAAACGGGGCCTGCTGGTACGACATGGCGAAATCAAAAAGGCTAAAAACAGACGAAAGACACGGACACACATACAGCGCCATCTGTGTGTCCGTGTTTTCGGCTGTTTTTAGAGCTTTAAATTTTGCAATAAAATAAACGAATACACAGAGAGCGACGCTTTCTTTGTTAAAAGTGAAAGTTTAGATACGAGCAACACAATAGTGAGTTACATCAACGTTATCCCTTACGTACGCAATATAATCTTTGTATAATAGTGAGTTTTAGGAGAACGAAGACGTTTCACGACAACGTTCCCGGAAACATGGTATACCAACCTTCTGATTCCTTTGAAGTGACTGACATTACGTTGCTGATATCTGATTGACTGACAGCGATACGGAGTCGGAGGGAGCGTACGATTTCCTAAAACACCCTATTAGGGAGCGTACAATTCGCTAAAGCTCCCTATTAGGAAGTTTGAGGAAACAGTGAGCGCCCTCCGATTCCCTTTCCGTATCGCTATCAGGCAATCAGCTGTCACCGTAGCAATAGCTGATTGGCTGATAGTGATACGGAAAAGGAATCGGAAGGTGCTCACGGTTTCCTAAAACACGATTCCCTAAAACTCCATAATAGGGAGTTTTAGGGAATCGTACGCTCCCTCCGACTAATATCTAGTCAAACGCTAAACGTATTCATGAAGAAATCATTCCAGAGAATAGTGAATCGTCTTACCCAAACTGTTCGCCAACAGTTTCGCCACCACCCAATCAGATGATTACGTGCTGAGTCACGTCCCCTTCTCATTGGTCATCCGCGAAACCGTTTGCAGACCCTTTGACGAAAAACGATTCACTAAAACTCGCTAATTTTCATCTTTATCCGTTTTTCTTCGACAACACTGTACCTATTGCATGACAACCTAAGAGCTACAATCACAGACGTATACCTCCGCCAGTGGAGCATGTAGTCCGCACATAGAAGGCAGAGCGCAGGAAAAGATGGCGGATGGCGGGCAGACGGGGGACCAATTTCACATGTTTTGTTAACGCGAATATTTTACGTGTTTTTGTTTAAAAACATGCAAATCTGCTCCAACCATGTCGCCTCCGACGAATACATTCGCAAGATGATCAATGTACCAGCAACAGTTTGAAGTATGCGGCCGCACCCCAAGCTGCAGAACATCTGGGCCCAATATTGGGAATACCGGTCCAATATTGGTCCAAAATTGGACCAAGATGTTGTGGATGCTTGGGACTATGTTTTGGCTCGGGGGTGTCACGCATTCGCCTAAGCCAATCCCAGCAGTCTTTACGCTTGTAGTTGAACTGTAGGAGTTAAAGGTACCATAAAACAGCAGACGGACAGGTTATTTTATTTTCATAGTTTAAGAGCTTGTTGCTTGTAAACCCATCACAAGTTATACGTGTGACAGGGAACGCTAAACAACAACAACAATAACAACTTTATTGCGAGGCAGGAAACGCTAAATACTTTTAATTTGCAAGTAAAAAATTGCGGGAAGGAGGTTCGGGGCGACCTGATTTACTGAAAACGGCAAGCGTACGCCATTTTTGTGACAATTACGAACAGCATAAGTGTCACAAGAAAGGCGTACGCCTCCCGTTTTCAACAAATTAGGGCAGATAACAATATCATTCGAGGTTATGGTTGGCTAGGAGCGTGCTATGCGGTGAAGTTTATTTTGAAGAGTGCGGGAAATAATCCCCAATTTTGTCAAGGAGCAGTGATCTATGTTCCCGACTGGTTTGCTCCTGTTGGCTACGTAGCCGGCACGTAGCCGACTTGTTTCGTTTGAAACACAGTGTTATACGCATGAAAATTGTAGTTTTGTCACAGTACTTGACGACCAATGCGTTGTCGGTGGTAACTTCGACACAGTATTCCCCGTGTTTTTCAATTTTAATTGTCTAAAAAGCCTACGGGAGCAATTGCGAGGTAAGCGTACTGATGACCCAGGCTATCTTCTAAATACATTTTTGAGTGTGCGGCTCTACTGCTTTGCAGTAACTTGCCGGGGACGTTGTCAATTTTCGAGAAAACCCTTGTCTTTCCGACTGCTATAGAAACGTTACATCTCACGAACCACGCACTTGTACAGCAGGGTAAGAAAAGACACAAAAACAAATAACGCAGCAAATCCCCTCTCTTTCTTTTCTTTTGTGGCAAAATTTGATCTCCGACAAGTACACAATCCTGGGACTGCGTCCGTTTATTTCGAAACCACATGCAACGACCGAAAACTCCACACCCCCTTATCCTCATCACCCTTCCTCACACTGACAGAAAAAAAAAAAGAAAGTATCGCACTACAATCTCCTTACCCAACACCACTCTCACCCCAACAACACTCAACTTTTCTTGACAGCTCTGACACGTAATCCAGGGTTTTCCCTCGTATAATTTCGGCAAATGCCTCACTCCTTTCCCCTGCCCTCTTCGTCTTTCTCATTTCTTTCTGTGTTTATTTTTTAAGAACGAGATCTATGGGATCGCCTACGAGCACAGCTCAAAATCCTCGATATCACGAACTCAGGAAAACGCGAAAAAAAAAAAAAACGCAGAAAAGAGACAGATGAAAAACAGAAGGAACGACGGCTCAAGAAAGGGAGAAAGGTCGAAATTATAAAAACAAAAAGGACAAAAAACCGGAACATAAAACGAAAGACTCGGGGAAGTTCTAAGGGGAAAAAAATAAGGAATCGTTTACATAAATATGAAGGAATCGCTGCACACAAGTAAAAGGGACATGTACTGCAATCGATCAAAATTGAACTTTTCTCGCGTCCTCCAGATGTCTTGCGATCGTAAGCGAAATTTCGTATTTTATTTATTTTCTTTTTCTTAAAGCCTCCGTGAGGATATCCACTTTGTTCTTGCGCAGTATTATCGTGGCGAAAATTTCCGATCGCTTTTAGTGCTGAACCAATAAATGCTTATGCACGCTTACTTTGTAGCATTTTACCAGTCCCTTTCAGTTTCGTTGCACTTTCTTTCTTTCTTTCATTCAGAGTTTTGGGTTTGTCTGGAATAGTTCGTGCGTTTCAGTCTCCACAACGCGAAAACCAGACTGTTCTTAACTGTTGGTAGAAAGAGAAGAAAAGGGAAAATCGCATTTCCTTCCTTATGCAATCTGTTCTGATCCTTTCTCCGTTCGTCTTTACGCATTCGCCAGCTATTTTCAGGTTGTTATACATACCCGGGTTGGTCTTGTGCAGAGCTGAGGGCTTAAAAGCAGTGATGGGCAGCACTTGAAGTACTCGGTACTTAAGTAGTACTTAAAAGTACTTAAAGTACTTTTTGGGGTAGTTTTAGTTGTCTTCAACTAATCTTGCTGAAGAATACTTTCCATTTTACTTGAAGTAGATTTTGCTGTACTTTCTGTTGAAGTACTTCAAGTATCTTTCTGTGAGCCTTGCTAGCTCGCTGGACGACAGCGAACACCACATCCGTTACGTCAACGCTGTGTTCATTGTGGTGTTCACAGCACTGCTCCTCGCGCTATTTTAGCCAGTTCAGAATCCTATCAGAGCCGATAAATTGGCACGTCTCAACATGCTCTTCCGCATTGTCAGCTCATGAATACACTGTCCACGTGTGGGGTGTATGAAAGGTTGCATTTCATGTATGTACATATTAGTCCCGTAAGTAGCTCAAAGGCGTGGCATGAAAACAGCATGTTGTATTTGAAGGTGCTTAATAAGTACTTCAAGTACATTTCTCGCTGGTTTATACCTTACTTGCAGTATTTAGCACCAGCAGGACTTTTTTACTGTATTTAGAGTACATATTTTTCCAAGTACTTAATACTTTGCTTGAAGCACTTTTCCTGGTACTTTGCCCATCACTGCTTAAAGGTCAGCTATGCCGATATCCCAAATAGTCGAAACGGTTGTGATATTCTGAAAGCCCACATCCAGCTCTCCCCAAAATACACCATCATTCTCTCAGTTCGGTACAGTACCATGTCAAAAAAATAGGTAATTCATTCCGAAACACACATGGGCGCAGCCATTTTTATGACGTAGATGCACCCGAACGGGCATTGTGACGTGTACGCGCCTTCGTACTTGTCAGTGGATTTCAGCTACGGCTTCTCGCGGCTTCACGTATCTGTGCTTGAAGATGGCGGACAGCCGGGTTCCACCGTTCCGCGATAAGTAAACAGTGCAGCAGCTGCGAACTCATTCGCGAACCAACCACTGTGCGATGTTGTGACTGGAATTCGTCGTTTGTGTTTTGTGAGCACGTACAATTTGTATCAAGTCGCGTCTGCGTTAGCCCCTTTACAGCACTTGCCCATTGTAGAGACTGACGTTTCGACAGCCATGTTAGCAAGAAAATGCCAACAGCGTTTTATTACTGCAGGAAAATTGTGCTATGTATTTGAGAAACCGCATACTGCTATGGGACAAGTTTTACGTACGATTTATCAATGTGCAACAGCGTCGACGATGGTATGTAACGACGAAAGACATAAAACGAAATACAAATCACATTTTAAACTTTTTGTGGGATTCTGTGCATTTTCCAGAAGCTTTCTTTGAATCACACACTCCCATGTCACGCTGCGTTGTGTGGTACGCTACAAACTACTGCATTTTATGTCTAACATCTGGATATTGTTTGTAATGAACACCGTCGCACAAAAACATGCACACGAAAGCTCCAGTAGCCATGTGGTTGCACACTATGCAGACGCAAAAGAAGTACCAGAGCACATATTGCCACTTAGAAATGTGGTGTCTGAAGAGTTAGGGCATAGCATAGATCCTAGAAATCAGGTGCACCTTATCCTTCTGTAGAGTGCTCTTTCAATTCACAACTCAGCCCATGGGGTGTAAAAGTGTTAAAGGCAATTATGTGACTTGTCGTCCTGGGTGACATCACTGGCCAGCCTCGGGATTAATTCCGTGCTCAGGACTTATTGTACAAATCACTGTGGATGTAGGACGTGATAAGCAATATGTAAGTTGCAACCTTGTCTGCAGCATTCTCGATTGCCTCTTACCTTTACAGTTTGAGACACGTTACCAAACCATTTGCAAAGGACACTCTTACAGGGGTCGTGTGACTTGAGTTTTTAGTTTATAAAATTTATAAAAATATAAGTATACATTATGTAATATGAAATTTATATAAAATCCAAAATAACATTTATAAAAAGAATTTATAAAAAATAAATAAAAAGGCTTCATGGAAGCAATTCGTTAGCATACCCATTGCACATGAAGCACAATTATACATGCTTGGACATCATCTAATTAATCTTCTGAACCATATGTGTGGCTGCATACGAAATTTTTTATGCGCATCCTCTACCTTCCCATTCCTACATGTGCACACGAATAACAGTGCATATATGTGAAGTGGCAAAAAGCAACGCTAGACTCTACCATCATTGTGCCCCTTTAACTTTTCTACATTTATGTCTAGTGAACAGGGAATATCTCACTAGAAAAGAAGACATTTGTGCATTGTTTAGCAAGCAAATAAATATATTTATTTACATTTTCCATAAATCAACAATGTTGTGACCTGGTGAAAATATTAATGTCAACAAGTAAAGTACTTACAAATTATTCCTATGTGCTCAAATGCAGATATGACAATTCTGTTTTTGTACCTCAGCACAGTACAGTTTCAAAATTAACAAACTGCACAGCATCAGCAATCTTAAAGTATCTGAATCACATAAAGCTCCAATAATAGACTGTGCAAATAAAGCTAAAATAAAACAAAGTACTTCAAGAAAAATCTGAATAATCGGTTGCCGTTGTGATATGTACTACTATGCACAGTTCATGAATGGAACATATTACCTCATTGCATTGCCTCCATGTGAGCACTAGAACAGGCAGCTTTTTAGGTCGCTCTTTCCGTGTTTTTCTATTGTCTTTTTTTTTTGTTTTCTGTTTTTGCAATAGCAAGCATGGCCATAGTGAATCACAAGCAACCAAGGACAGGATGAGACATCTACAATGCGACTGCTAGCTCTAAACTGATATATTTATTAGCAGACTCTCGAGTATACACACATATGCTGCTAAGAAAATAACAATTTAACCAATAGAATAACAGACAAGAAAAAGGGTTATATATCTTCCCCTCTCCTCATTCTATTTCACAGGCAGCCCTAGTATCATTCTGAGTGTGTCTGTGTGTTCTCTTTGAGATAACGTATCTCTGACAGAAGCAAATCCAACAGCGGACTGCTTACGGATGTAACTATCTTGGATTTATCTAACCACTTGTTATTTAACCGCTGCCTTGAGCTGTGTGTTCTGGAAATTTAGGCAGCATCCAGAGTCCCTGCAATGTGTTGCCATGTTTCTCGAGGGCCTGTGTTTCACTATGGCTCTCAGATACAAACTACCCCATTTCAACGCAGTAGAAAACACAGATTTGTAAATAGCATCTGTTGATTGCACTGTACATACCCCCCACATAAAGGATCATAGTGGATACTACATCTTGTGCGATAATGTAAGGAACACAAAAAAGCTAGATTTGAAACCACTCTTACGTCGTAGTAGTAGTATTTGTGTGAAGCTGCGCAATTCCTGTCCTGCAAATAATTTAAACCATATGTTTCATCTGCCAGCGTGATGATCCCCTGAAAAGCAATTCACGCTTGGCGGGAACTATTCTGAAACCTATCCCTGACATGTGTAGCCATGAGGGAGGAAACCCAAGGGCTGTGGTGGAAAAGACAAACACACACGGGCTATGTTCTCTCTGTGTATCAGCTGCTCTGGCTACTAAGAAGAACATGTTCCAAATTAATATAACATGGCTTGACATGATACGCCAGCGAAAGCTAACCAATAAAATTATTAGTTAAATGTACAATACGTAAACACTTGCCATAACATGACAGTTTCCTTCCTGCATTCATGCGCTACCATTCAGCCCACACAAACAGTGTGCTGAATTTTTTTATAGCATTACAGGTTGTTTGACAGAACTTGAACAAGGTTATATAGCATACAATAAAAGTAGAGTGAACATAATGTGCAGAAAAAATGGCTGCAAGCAAGCGAGCTGGTGAAGATGATGCATATGTAAAACCCCGAGACTAGGGAACACAAAGGGACATGTTTGTGTCTGTCCCTTCGTGTTCCCTAGTCTTGGGGCTTTACATCATGGATAATGTGCAGGTTTCTATTCACTCTTAATGGCCGTAGCTGTAATGCATGAAGACCACTGCTAAGTTGTGTTGAGAAACACCACTTTATGTTTGCCATGTCTAAATGAAACGTACCTGACCTGATCCAAATTAACCGTTCTGAGTCTGGAACACACAAAGAGAAAAACGCAACACACGCCACAACATTAACAGATAGCAAATGAGCTGTAGCGAGCTCCACCTTGGGACAAAGTCAACAAGTAATTCACCAAAAGTCAATGAGCGCCTGAAATGTAACATCTCCAGTGGCGTATCCAGACCTCAAAGGTAGGGGGGTCTCGATATGAAAACTCCCCCCGCTGATCCTGTGTCGACAACACACACATACTTGTGCACACTGCAAACTGAGGATTAAAAAAGGGAACGAAAATAGTTGATTTAGACGTTCACAGTACGATTACATGTATAGGCTGTCATGACCAATGAAGTGGTGTCACGAGATTGGAAGTATTTTGAAAAGCTCATACTTTGAAAACCATTCAAGAGTGCTTCTTAGATAGACGCCATGAACTGCAAGAACTTTCGCGATAGTCACACTGGTCCCCCCCATATATTATGTTCTCGGATTTGCACGATTTGTGTGGGTCGGTCCGTGGCAGGTAGGGGGGCTCTAGCCCCCCCGTGGCTACGCCACTGAACATCTCTGACTGGTAGCAGGACGGTCCACGTTCAATTCCTGGTGCTAGCACTGACTGGCTTTTTCATGAATTATTTGTTGGAAGTTTCGATGTGCTTGAGAACCATTCGTCAACCATTGTATCCTCATGAGGTGATGAGGGTTTGTCATCCCAAAGAGACTCCCTTTCTGGCATGTGTCCTTATGGATGCTCATCACTGCAGAAAAAAAGAAAGAAAGAAAGGAAAAGCATTTAATGACAAGAAATGGATAGTCGCATTTACTGTATAATGATTGTACACAACAGAAAGAATACTTTTGCACAGAAGGCCGTACTTCTTGATGTCTGACATCAAGTTACAAAATTCCAGAATATGTGATATGTTGTAAGGTAGAGAATAAGTAGAGTTATTGAGTTGTCGAGTTGAGTTGAGGGGGGAGCTGTACCACCTTTTTATTTTATTATATCTGATTATATAATTATCTTTATGTCTGTACCACCCCTCGCTCTCTACATTACAACATGTTTTATATATTCTGGGATTTTGTAACTTCATGTTAGACATTAACAAGAGCAGCCTTGTGCACGAAAGTCTCGTCTCATTAAAATTTAGATGCTCTCAACAGTCTTCTTTCTGTTGTGAATCTCTATCGCAGCATACCTGCACATTGCTGTTCTACGTACTGTGACTTTGCAGTAAGAGTATGGGTAAAAAGACTACACAGCACTGCTCAGGTATTTTTGCCTATCGAACAGTATGTATGTATGCAGTATGCACACAGTATTTGCGCACTGGACCCACTAAAAATGTAGTGAATGTGGCATTGCCCGGTAATGCACCAAGTTGAACACAATTATTGTAGAATCCAGGTATTTTAGCTTACATGTCAAGCCAGTACCACACCAGTATCCAGTGTGAAGCTGTGACCAAATAAATAGTTTCCATTTTTCTTAGCTCTCAGAAAACAGACAGTGAATTAATAAGAGTAGCCAATGTTAACATGAATTCTGGGCTATTCTTCAGTTGAAGATTCACAGATAGTAAAGGCACCTTCCTCAATGAACGTTGCTGACACTGAAAATTCTAAAACGATATCAGAGGCGACATCAGCTTCGGTGTGTCAAAGGATTGTATGTCCAACAGTAATCCAGCTAACAGTAACAAAAATGTGCAAAAGACAAATTAACTGAACTAATGTAACGTACCTTCTATATCAGACAGTGAAGCTTGTAACACCCCATCCACAGGAACCAGTGTCCAGACACAAAAGTGCTTGAACTGGGAGATAGCAGCTAATCGGAATGGCGACCTTTGTTTTCCACCCTGAAAGCACAGGTTGTAACTTTGAGGGCAGATTTAAAAATGGTGTCAAGATGTCTGCATGCGGGTGCACATGAAAAGTTGAACATAGATGAATACTCAAATTATAACATCACATTGTCATATCTGTCATATCATCGTCATCATGTATTTCTCTCTCTCTCTCTGTTGGTGGAGGTGGACTGCAACTAACGTGTCAGCAATTTCTTCATGACCAGATGCAAGCCAGATCATGCTTCATTTCCGCCTTCAGCGTGCACCTGTGATAATTCAGAAGTTAGATTATCAATAGTACTATTGTGTTGTTAATCGTGGTTATATCAGAGTAAGCGCAGTACGACAGCTGCACAATCGATTCATTAAGCTTGCTATTTTTTTATATCTGAACCTCGACTTACCATTTTTTGCTCTCGTTTTTTGCATTGATCCTCCGTGGCACGTTCAAAATGTTATGCGTCGGGCACCTCAGATTTTCATCAGACGATTTCGTGCCGAGATTCCAAATTGCCTCTGGAGTCGCGCGTAACCTATGATAACATTCGTGGACGAAATCCTTGCAGTGGAAATTAGCAGGCACCATTGTCAGCCAAGAGCTTCGCACTGCTTGGTCTTTTGGCAGCTCATAATAGATAACACTTGAATGCTCCGATGAATTGTTCTGACAGCGTAGCACTGTCGCATCTTCGACAACTTCGCCGTGGCATATTCACGGATCATATCGCTCCAGCCCATAAAAGGCAAGGTCAGAACGAGGAAGTGCACTTTCCAAACGACGCTGTGCAAAAAAAAAAAAAAAAAAAAACATTCACATGCTTTGTTTCCGGCTTAGCAACAACATAACAGCTGTTCGCTTATGTACGATGCACAGAGGAGGAAACGAAAGAAGCCAAGCAGCCAAGCCAAGAGTCCATGCCAAGCCAAAGACAGATAAACCGAGAGCAGTGACGTCGGTGCGCCCGTGCGCAGGGTTTGCCGACTGTCTGACGGCCGGGCGTGGGAACTAAAAAAACTGTTTTCTAAAAAACTACGAACAGTTGGAGCAAGATATTTCGCACACATATTCAGTGTTCGGTAATGAACACACAGCGCGAGTATTGCTCAGTTCTGCGGCACTTCAAAATCGGCATATCTGACCTTTAACAGCTACACCGTAATATATAGAAAAAGAAACTCTTCATTTTTATTTAATAAATGAACCAACCACGCTCAAAGAATCAGTATCAAAAATACAAAAGCCGTCAGTGAACTTTCCGCGCCTCTACGAATTTTCGAAAGAACCCGCAAAACATCATAGTTTCGGATTCTCCAAGAGACGATGATGTCATTGTGATCGAGCTCTTCGCGTAGCGCAAACACCTTCCCGTTTTCCGTTCTCCTCCCCACTATGGAAGGCTTCCAGCTGCCAGCTACACTGGCGAGGTGATGAAAAGCAACCTTGAAGAGGCAAGGTTGCCAGACGGATATTAGGTTGCGCACGAGGGAAACAGTGTTCACAAACAGGGAAAGGAGGAAACTGGAGAGACGCGCACTGCCTTGTCTTTCATGCATAGCGTATAGTGGACATATATGTCAAGTAGCAGGGCAGGTATGGCACGGCAGTTTAAGGCAGCACCGAAGTCATTTTCAACAGCCTGTTTTCTTCATGTAAAACTGTTACGTAGGCCAGTAAGATGCACCATGGGAAGTAATTTACACCACGGAGTCATAATTATCGCACCGCAAAAAGCGACCGTATGCAACGGCGGTGCTGGAGAGCAGTACACGCCTGTGATCTGCTTGGAACCTCGCGCTGATTGGTCTAGGGAAATGTTATCCGCTGCTCGACTCTTTGGGGTTCTGAAAAAGCATTGCTATTGGCTAGGTCATGATTCGACCCCTCCTTCTATCCTCAATTCTCCGGGAGAACTGGCAAAACTGGTTGACGGCGGCAAAGGGAAAAGGCCCTGACCCCCACTTACCGGCGCACCAGAACGAATTCTCCCTGTAACGTCATCGGTGACGTCGCATCGTACCTCCCCCTCCTCATTATACCCGGAGTGGGGAGTTAAGGGTGAACGCGCGGAGCTCTGTTTACGTGTTTTTTTTTTTTCGTTTTTTTTTTTTTTTCTGGGAAACAATCTGCACACATCAAAACCTTTCGCGCTATTCGGTAAAATGACACACACACTTTTATCACTAGTCTTAACCCAAATTTTTTTTGGATGGCCCTCTGTACTTCTTGAACGCACGTTGATTCTTTCACCTCTCGTGTGTGAGTAGTATACAGGGTGTGTCACGTAAGACTGGCCAGAAATTGTGTAAGAAAGCTACGAGAGCAGCATAGATGTTGTTTTTGCAGTTGAGTTGTACGGTCATGCGGGCATCCTCTGGAAGAGAGTATGTAACTACAAGATGATGAATTACCTGAAATTCATTAATTAACTTTTTAATTAGGAAATTTCGAGGAAAAGCGAAATAGCAGAACGGGAGACAGACCTCGTTGAAAATAGTTCCATCTTTGGAAAACCCGCAAAAGAGCGCGTGCGTTAAAATGTCCATCCTCGAATTTGGATATGCAAATGAGCCGAAACCGAAAAAGCGCGCCTGAGGTGCGCATCACCCTCGCCGACGGAGGCTTATCTGGACCGGAAAGCGGTTTTATCTGGCCAGCTGAGCAGCACCAAATCACGTGGCCCTCTGGTATGAAATGAGCGCTGTACTCCCCGCGTTCCCGGTCGTCGCGGTTTCGGTTTCGGCTCATGTGCATATCAAACTTCGGGAATGGATGTTGTAACGTACGTGCGGGTTTCAGGATTTGTTAAATGTGAAATGGCTTGCAACTAGGATAGCCTCTCAATCTGCCATCCCGCTTTTGCCCGAAATCCCCTAATTAAAAAAGCGAATTAATTAATTTTACGCAATTGGTCATCTTGTAGTTAAACACTTTCTTCCAGAGGATGTCCGCCCGGCCGTAGAACTCAGCTGCAAAAACAGCATCCATATCCTCTTCTCATAGCATTTCTTTTCTTTTCAGTGTTCTCATCTTTGTTTCATCTTTTCTTTTCAGTGTCAATGTAACCATCTATAGGTGACAGAATGGATGCATATCGTACATTCATTAGACTGCACCTCCCCCTCCCCCTCGAAAGTGTACCTGTCCTTAAACCACCACGACATCCGAAGTGTGGTTTTGATTAAAACGTCTAGTAAACATTGCGATACGAAGGTGCAAATATAGGGTAAGGTGGGGCAAGAAGAGACACGGGGCAAGATGATACAGTTTTTGCTCGACGGCGCCTGTCTCAGAGAGGTGTTGCTCCATGCACTTGAAACTTTACTCATAGGTGGCTCAGCATGTCCGCTTTATTACACGTAAGAATTGTCCAGATTGATGTTTGCGTCGAAGAGAAAAAAAATCGGTTACTTCTGCCTGGAATGTGAAGACCCGTAAATAAGACGCGATTTTCTGTAGTCATTTTTGTTGTCAGCTGTGCTGCAACGTGTCGCAGGATTATTTTATTCATCCTTCTGATATATGCAAAATATGATCACTCTTGGTTGTCCGGTGTTTAACTGAATAATTAATGCACCCGATGATATGCACGGCACAAGACGCGACAACTTAATGTAATTGAAATGTAATGCAAATTAAATTTAATGTAATTTAGGAACTAATAAGTCAACTATTAGGTGGCTTTATGCTTGTTCATCAGTTTCCTTTTTTGGCATATTGCCTTGGATATTTCCAACAAAGCAGAAGCGCTCTCAAAAACGAGCGATCCGCTACCCATCAGACTGGTGCTGCCTTGTTCGCAAAGGACTGTGGAGGGAAATAGCAGCGGGTTCTGTGTGGTTTTATAGCACATCATGTGGGCGGAGGGCTCAAGGGGCTGTGTAGGTGCTTGGATTGCAAAGAGTAATTTGTATAGTTCATTACCACGGCGTGTCTCATCTTGCTCCACGCGATGTCTCGTCTTGCCCCGAGGGTTGGGGCAAGATGAGACAATCGGCATTCTTGAATTTCTTGTTCTGTGTTTATTTTAAAACCGGCTACGTCCGTTCTGATTTACAGATCAGAAGCTCTAGACCTCTGAGAATGTGCGTATGGCAAGTTTCTTTGAAAAACACGAAAAATAAAAAAATCCATATTCAATTGCAAATTTCTGTCTCATCTTGCCCCAGCTTCCCCTATATAATTTGCAAGTCACGTTGTACACTATTCAGAATAAACATCTAATTACTGTGCGCACCTGCACAGGCATGTCAGACTATACCATCTTCAACGTCCATTGTAACCCACTATATTATGCCCGTGTCGTAAACTGGTGCAAACTTGTAGGCTTCTGTGTGTGTGTGTGTGTGTGTGTGTGTGCGTGAGCGTCTAAACCCTAACACAAAAGCGTGTTGATTACAAATAGTGTGTCGCTCTCCTGTATACTTTCTACACCTACATCCAAACTGTTCTCTATACTCGATGTCAACTCCTGCAGGACGTCCAAAGAATGACTTAGGCGAGCGAGTCATAACATACTGGTAGTGCTCGCTCACGCATCAAATTGTTGCCTGTATATTGATCGTGTTGGGAAAACACACATCTGAGACAGCGTACTTAGTGCGCATATGCGCAGTTTCAAAACAAGCACGCAAAAAAAAAAAAAAAACGAAAAGAAGAAGAAATCGCGTCAAAAAACATGTGAATCGATTTCCGTAATTAAAACTCTGAAGGTGGGAGAAAAAGGCGCGGACAAATGCCCCCCCGCGACAAACACAATATTGAGGCTTTCGCTGTCTTTGTCTGTTTGTGTCTTCCAGCCTCAGAACAGTTACATTACACCGTGTTCACCAGATGCCACTGCCTCGTACTTGCGCTGTATGTGTGTGTGTGTGTATGATAACTTGAGAAAACGTGTAGGAGAGAACGTCGTGTGTATGTGTGTGTCCCCTTAGTTGAAAGATCTACTTGGCAAGTCGTCCGAAAGCAGATGCCAGCGTGTCATAACTGGTAGGGCACTTGGCCGACAATCAAGAGGTGCGAAGTTCGCGCTGCAGTCCTGCTGTTTCGACGACTGCCATATTTCTACTAAAATCACTCACCCCACCCCACCCCCAGGGTTTTAGTTATGGAAGTACGCATCCAGCCGCTCGACTTCTTTTTTGTTGTTTTATCCAGGGTGTCGAACCGAACCCGAACCGTTATTTTTGCTGGAACCGAACCCAAACCCGAACCGAAATTTTCATAATACTGCTGAACCCGAACCGGAGCAGAACCATAAAAAATAATAGCGGTAACCGGTTCGCAACAAAACGGTTCGGACATAGAAGTCAGCACAAGAGTTCCTCTCTATCCCCGAACGAAGACACATCGGTATCATCATCACGCGCCTATATCATGGATTTCAGAAAATTTCATCTAGCAGTCAGACGACGACGTATAGTAAGTATACTTTCAGCATCTTTTTAACATCTTGAAGCGCAGTTGTCCTTGTGAGCGCCGCGGCTGGCGCCCCACGCACTCGGTGATGCGGCGTCTACTCTTCAGAGACGAGGTGCCACGCGGATGAATGCAACAGGAATGGAGTAGGCCAGTCATGTAGCTCTACACGACGAATATGTGATCAAATAAGCGCCCAAGATTTCCTTTTACACGTGAGCAGTAAAAATTGAACAAGTCAGAAACATGAGAAGTGGAGAAGGAGCGTACGCAGAACGGTGCCTGTTTGATTGGTCGTGGTTTGAAAAGTAAATGTGGTTCTGCTTATTGGTAGTGCAGTTGTGTCGTGCTACATTGCCTTTGTGAGGTGGATTAACTAGTACACTGCTGTGAGCTCGGACAGAGTAAGGCTGGCAGGCTCATTTTCGACATGCTTCAGTACGGTTTCAGATCGATTCACGCTGCGAAGGCAGTGTGCCGGCAAGTACTGTCGTCTATCTTACGCTGTCCATCTTATTAGGCTTCCTTTAAGTTTACCTTGCTGGCACTGTGCGTGTGAAAAGGAGATTTTGGGAACAGAAAGTAGCGGGACAACACCGCTTCATCAGCGTGGACTCTATTTGCAATAAGTGTTCATCCATTTCTTATTTCTCTCGCTAAAGAGCTACCTCGCCGCTAAAGACGTGAATGCAGACAACAGCAGTAAGCTGTTTCCACGCATTTCCTGATAAAAGCAGTTTTATGGAACATATAAAACGGACGCGTTGAACCGGTTCGCGAACCTGTTCGTGGCTGCGAACCGGTTTGAGAACCGGTTCGGTTTTTGGCGTGGCCGATCCGGAACTAAACCGGAACGAAATCAAAACAACGCGAACCCGAACCCGAACCGAACCCGTATTTTTTTGCGGTTCGACACCCTGTATCTACGACTTCTCCGTCCACGTGGCATCCAGACATAATCCTTCATCGTGCAGACTACATTTTCCGCTCGCGGAGATCTCCTCTCTGTGACTGTGTAGGAGTTATGCTCAGGGTTGCCAGGTGAAAATCCTGAGAAGTCTCCAACGCGCACTGAGAAAGTAACCAAAGGTATCGCAGCATACCGTGGATGTAGCCAATTCTGTAGCCAGTGGTGTGCAGGAATCATACCATAAGAGGTCTGTGTGTGTGTGGGGGGGGGGGGTTACACTAATAAATCTTTAAGCATAAATCCTTTAAGAAAAACTATTTCACAATACTTCGTTTTGCAATAAACCGCGTAAAATTCGTCGACAAGGAATCAACCTCGCAAAAATCCCCGCACAAAAAAAAAGGAAAAAAAATCGACGACGCAAAATATATCGTTAAAATAAACTGTTTCAAAACATATCCGGTAGTCCAACACGATATGGAGTAACACATATGTATCTCCACGCAGAGGATAGCGGTACGATGTAGCTTACATTGGTGATTTTGCCCTTGTTAGCACTCACCCCCTACTTAGTGGATTCTGTGTGTGTGTGTTGTTGCTACGTTTTCTTTTCTAGTGTAGAAAGGCTATGCATTAAATGCATGTCTCGCGTTATTTCGCTTGACAAAGCATCGATAGGAAGCGGATTGTCCATTTTACTCGCGGCCATACCATGTGACTGTAGCTGTGTGTGTATTCTATTCAGCAACCCTAGGGTGTATTTGGGAGGGGGGGGGGGGGAATTCGGTAACGATTTATTTTTAACTATATATTCTTAACCGTGGATTTCTTAGCGTTTTTTTTTTTTACACGGGGATATTTCAGCGATTATTTTTGTGCGTTGACTTTTAAGCGCATATTCTGGAAGGTTTATTATCACCAGTGGCTACTTACCCGTTTATTTTTGTAAAGTTATTTTTAAGGGTTTCAATCGCGATACACCCGCATATGGAATGGGATGACATCCTCCAAGTTCATTGCAGCATGAATGCGGAACTACCGTCCGGACTAGACCATATGCGATGCTACGAGTTTGTAGTTAAATCACTGCGTCGAGTTCTGGAGGTAGCACACGACATTTACAGAAAGAATGATATGACCAGGTTCGTGGATACACTTGTAGCGAGCCGTGGACAATGACGAAGATGGCCACGCGCCTGAAGCACCTGCCTCAGTTCCACCGGCGCGGCCATGGAGATAGGCCACCGTCATCGCCTCTCCGTGGCATACCATCATCGCCGGTCGGGGCTCATGTAGAGGAAGACCATCGTCCTCTACATTTGGTGACCCGAACAACGAACACCATGTTCGGAGCAATTTGGCTCTTTACTATCCCAAATTCCTGACGACGCCTTCGACGAGCCCTACCACAGCGCTCTATACATGGACCCACCGCCAGCAGACCTCGCCGTTAACGTACCCGGCGCCTTTCCACCTGCGGCCTCACCGTCCAGCACGGCCCAACCCACATCTGCAGCCGTGCAGCATTTCACCGTCCGGCTCACGACGACAGCATCACGACTTCCCTTCTCCTGTCAACTGACGCGCCGACGCTCACGTACCGCCCCCCTCCACGATACCGATTTGGACGACCATGCAACGCTCCGACCGGTCACTGGTCATACGATCCTCTAACAGGCCATCGCTTGACGGATCCCGGAGACCGCCCTGCGCTGTGCACGGACCCCGGCACACTCACTACCCGCCACTTCCCTTCCGCCTCTCGACGCTCATTCGCAGCCGGCCGCGACAAGAGAGCAAAGTGCTCGCCTGCCGGTTTCGGCAGTCGCGGCCGCCGACGCCACGGCCCGCATTAGCCGGCGTCTCGGTAGTTTTCACGGCAGTCCTCACGGGTACGCACCATCACTTCCTGGGACCCTATGAGCTCACGCTCCCGTGCCGGTTCCGGCACCCCAGGCCACGACTCTGACGCCCAACGATTCGCCCTCCATCTGCCTCACTCATCGAGAGCTTCACGCAACGGGTATTCTGCTGTCCGACGAATTCGTCCAGTAATGCACATCATCCACGGCCGCTCCCGCTCTCTCCCTCAGGTGTAGACGCAGTTCACCTTTCTTCTTCTTCCCCGCCGCTCCGCGTCTGGGGAGGGGAGCACTGTAGCGAGCCGTGGACAATGACGAAGATGGCCACGCGCCTGAAGCACCTGCCTCAGTTCCACCGGTGCGGCCATGGAGATAGGCCACCGTCATCGCCTCTCCGTGGCATGCACCCATCGCTGGTCGGGGCTCATGTAGAGGAAGACATCAGAGGACGTCGTGACGTACCACGATACGCGACACGTGATCCGTGACGTACAGCGGCACAACTGAAACATGTATAGGCGGCGCGTGAGCTGAGAAGAGAAAACAAAAACAAAACAAATAGAAAAAGACTCGGGGGCCATTTCCACGTCATGCGAGGATCCTGTCGGCCGTCCGCGGCTGCTTTCTCGCACTGTATTGTTTGTATACGATTGCGCAGCTATAATACACCGCACAGCGGAAATATTTTGCATGGTGACCCCCCTGGTGGACAGCTTGACAGATGCGCGGCGAGGTTCCGAAAAATGTTAAGGTTCACCTGATTACTCCTTTAAAGAAAATGGCTTAGGAGTAACACCTTTGAGGTGGTAACAGCCCGTCACATACGTTAGTCACAGTGCGGTCAGTCACAATGCAGTCACAATTAGACAGTCGGTGGTGTTTCGAGTACTTAATTGCTTTCGGTTCCCATATTTCTCGCGCGGAGTAGATCGGAGTAACAATGCGCTCGTCCGCTCAACTGTCCGCCATTAGCCTACGTGTTGAGCCGCTCGGTTCGCAAGCGGGGGTGCCGGGAAATAAAGAACAGCCACGAGTATATACTTTCGCCGTCCCGTCTCCTTCTCCACATTGCTCGAAGAGCGTGCGCGATGTATCACTGGATGGATGTGGCGACGCTCATTCATCACGACGATTACAAGCACTTGCACCCGCGCGTGCGAACCGAGCGGATGAACACGTAGTCTCGTGTCGGATAGTTGCGCTAAAGAGCGCATTACTACTCTACTCCGTGCAAGAAATACGTAAACCGAAACCAATTAATTACGCGAAAAAATCACTAAATGTCGAAGCGGGGTTTTCCCTGCAATATATGTTTCGCTTAATGTCCCGATACATAAAATAGAGGTTTTGAAAGCGTCCGAAGTAATATTTAAAGGCTACGATTTTTTATTTCATTAACGGTCGTATGCAATTGAGCCGCTCACGTGGTCAGTTCATGAAAGATGCCTCTAGGATCTTTACCAAAAAGAAAGAGAGTTATTCGACAGCGCCATCTGCTTACGAATTATTCAGGCGCGGGACCTACCTGCAACACCCGGTATAATAATTAGGGTTCCGCGTTTTCGGCATTTATTCCTGGGGAGATTCGGCGGGAATTTTTATGCATTTATACGTTTCGCCAAATTCGGATATTTTCGGAATTTCAAAACATTTCCGCCAAAAATAGACGCCGACGGCAGTTATATAATGACGCTTACAAGGAGGGCTGCTCAGTAGGAGGACATTGAGAACGCGAAGAATATTCTTTTCTTTGTCGGACAGTTCCTGGCGTACTTGAACCCCCTTGACCCACTGATAAAAGTGTTACGGGGGAAGGGTTTTCCTTGCACTAGAGGCAAGCGGCTCCGCAGTGCGGTATTCTCCGCATTGCACCTGGAAACGAGGTGAAGGAAAAACGAAAATGTGATGCCCCGGAGGGAAAAAAAATATGCAATCAAGTAGCGGCATTTTCAGCATCTTGCACTATATGCAAGAGTTTTCGGAGAGTATATGAGACAGTTTCGGAGAGTATTCCGACTTTTCGGAATATGCCGAATTTCCAGAAGAATATTCGGCGGGTGTTCTTTGGCAAATGCCGAAAACGCCGAACCCTAGGTATAATATAGAAGGGTAGGAAATCCAGCGAACTGGTAAAGAAATATGAAGGGAAGTGGCTCGGGACGAGAACCGCCGATATTTTGAACAGAGACTGTTCCTCTGGGCACCGTCCTCGTCATTGGCATGGTATTTAAAGGGTTAGGGATGACGTGTTAAAGGTTCGTGCGAATTGTGGGTCAACAGCCCGGGGTAACGATATTTCGTTTTTAATGATAATTCGTATAGTTGACGTCTTGATGTTCATTTGCTACTGAGAGTGCCACAAGAGAGTGATTGTTCTTTGAAGAAAGTATAACAGTTGCGCATAGCATGGATGTGTCACTTCACAAACGCACCCAAAAAGGTGTTGTTTAAAAATTGAACTCTGCATCGCGAACGGACCCATTATGCGCATGCGCTGAAACCCGGTGAGGCAAGCACAGCAGCGTATTCTGTCTGCACACAAAAATATGAGAAAAGCTATCATTAGTGACAATATGCAGCGTGTCATCCTCTTCCCGTAATTAGGGACGAACGCAGCGACGTCAAAGAAGCGGAGTGTGAGAAATTCGCATCAACACACGAGCATAGTTTTGGGTGCCTGTCTTTTCCCTGTGTAATTATTTGCTGATAGCTGAGCAGAACCAAGACCGTAAATTTCTCCGGGAAGCTTTCATTACAGAGCCGAGACGGGCTCCTCATAACACTGGGGAAGCGATCGCAAATTTTACGCCCTTCTGGCAATGTCGTGATGCGACATTCTTCTCTCGGGCTGCCGCGTGGAGCGTAGGGGGCTCTGCTGTCGGAGGCGATGCTGACGGGTAGCTGACGTGGGAGTGGCAGACAGTAGCTTTTTTTTTTCGTTTGAATATCAGTGTACCGTACACTTGTCGCGAGATATTTGAAAGGAGAGGAAATTGAAAAGACGGAATATTTACGAGAAAAGGGGGAAAGGGGTGAAGTCTGCGTGTCGCATAACAATTACTTTCACCTATATTACATTGGATGGAGCCGAAACAAATATTGCGTTAGAAACCCAACATAAAGGGCGAAAAATCCTGCTAAGATCCTAACATAAAGTAACCTAACCTAACCTAGCCTAACCTAACATAAAGGAACTTTCTTCAGCGCAGTTTTGGAAGGAGCACTAAACCACAGCAACTGTTCGCTTCCCCACCCCCTTCCTCCACTCCTTCCTGCTGTCCTCTCTCCGTCTGTCCACGTCTATACGCCGCTCATAGCCACTGTTGTTTCGCAAGGCTAGCACGGGATTTAAAAAAAAGTTTGTTTCAATGAACACTATGCAACCAAGAATAGTGTTACTTACCGCTATCCTGTTTGTCACGAAAACGCTAATGAAACATCCACACACACACAAAAAAAAACGTCATGTTTGCCACGACCAATGGAATTCTGAAGAAGCAGTAACAGCGGCAGCCAATGCAGAAACAGAACATACGATCGCTGGCGTGTCGTGTATCCGTGCATCTCGAACTTAGTCCGTCCCTGTTCTTGTATAGATAAGTCGCTTCATGCGTATCTGCTGCATTTGTTCAAAAAATGACCTATTTAAGTGTCATTGAAAACATTAATGATTAAATGTTCTGATGCAACGTATCCGTACGTCTTTCAAGCGGCAGCCAGTGACCGACACGATTTGGATTTGTAAGTCGCGATGTTTCTTTAAAGGGGCGGTCGCATCCGTTCCAGTCGATATCGAAACTATAGTGTATCTTATTCATCCTGGACCATCGACCACGGTATCGCAAATCCCACGCGAAATAGTGCAGTAGTTCGACTGCTATTCGACGGAACACATGCCAAGTGCAGACGCAGTACGTTGAGAGTGTCCCGCAATTCCCTCTCTGGAAAAACGCGAAAACGTCACTCCCTAAGAACCAATGAGGGCGCGACATTGAGAAAAGGAATGCCGCGGCCGTGCGGTCGCCTCATAGAGTTGCGGGGCGTCAGGACGTCGCCGGAAGCCCGATAGATACAATGGTCCAGGAAAAATGGCGGCCTCCCAAACCACGTGATCTCCAGGAGTCACTCACAGCGCTCCCGCGAGACGAGCGCGGAAAAAATCGTGGGCGAAGAGCGCATGCGCAAGGCCGACCTCCTTTCCTAACATGCTTTCCGTCCTCTCTTCGAGTTTGTCGTCTGCGCTCGTCGCCCCCCCCCCCCCGCCCCCACACTCCCCAGCTTCGCCTGTTTTCCTTCCGCGCCTGCTAAGTAACGTACTACGTGTTGCCCCACAGTAGCGGAACGAAAAGCGATGGCGCTTGATACGCAGCTTTACTTGTCCTCCCGAATTGTTTCGAATAAGTTACAGTATACATCCATACAGATATCTTGTAACAGGCTTCAATGGAACTTTTGGTGCCTCAGCACCGAAGAGCAGTTCAAAAGGCAATCCAGTTCGCAGATCCAATATGTACAGGTGAAGTTTTCGAAAAGTGCTGGGCCAGGTGTGTCGTTGTCACCGATGGCTGCGGAGCACTAAAAAAAAGTGCATTGATCATGCATCACTCTGGACGAAAATTACTGTTATGAATGAGCAATGGATGTTGACAATGCACAATCTAAATCAGAAGCATTGAAAACCAACGAAATTACGCGCCAGCGTCTGCGAGCTCAACGGTCGGCCTCTCGGAGAGCACGCGTGACTGGACCAGGGATCGGAACCGGAACTGAACCCGAACCGAAACCCGGGAAAACCGTTATTTTCTGTCCCTGAAAGAAGGCCCTGACCAGGTTCTTCCAAAAGGCTTTCAGCACTTCACTTTTCGTTTTCAGCGGACGACCACGAGAGTACAATACAGTAAAATATCAGGTAAATAATATGCGTTTATTACATGTATTGTGTTTTCACCTGCTTTCATGAAAGGTTTTTCACCTGAAAAGGTTATCTCACACCTTTCTCCTACAACCGTGTACGGCGAGGGTAAGCTCACTTTCATGTACCAAAATTACTGCCCATGTACCGATTAAACTAGAACCGGAAAATTAATGGTTCCAATCCCTGTCAATGTCCCGACCGCTGGCCGCTTCTTTTTTTTTGGGGGGGGGGTGAGGGGTTCTCCCCTGAGTGGAACCCGAACCGAACCGATATACCTGAACCGGTTCAAGCTGATAATTTCGGCTCAGCGGAGCTAAAACCGAACCAAACCAATATGCCTGAACCCGAACCCGAACCGGAAAGAAAAATATACCGGTTCCGACCCCTGGACTGGACACGTCTCCCGCCTGGCCGTCTCCAACGTTTCTTCTCAATCAAATGATTCTCACCCAATCGGTGCGAGGAACACTGACATCACTGTAGCGAAGGCCAATCAGCAACAAGTCACCTCTCGCAGCCAATAGTAGCTCTACTGCGTGATTGCGCCAGTGGCGACGTTGTTTTCGAAGCGGCGCGTTTCGCTGAGCCGCCCCCCACTGGCCTTTCCTCCTCTGAGCGCCGCGCTCTCACTCCTTCTCTTAGGGAATGACGTCACGCCGCCGGTGCATCTGTGGCCGAGGAAGCGGCGCTGATATTTAAAATTAGTTTATTTATATGTAAGTCCTTTGGCTGTTGCCGAACATAGTGGTATCGGTTTCATTTCTCTCAAACGAAATCACTCCGCACTGGGACACGCACACTGTCAGTGCAACTTCCGGGAGTGAAGTGAAGCGACGGTCACGGGGTGATGCGAGAGAAGAAAGACGTCGGTAGTACGACTTTGATTGTAACTTCGCAACTGAAGCGAAATTTTGAGTCATAACACCACTACGAAATGAAGGAAATCTTTAAAGGGACACTAAAGTGCAAAAATTTCTCCTCGCCGAATGAAACATGCCGTTACCTTGACGGCAGTACAAAATAAACGGGATTCGTTCTTTGCGTCATTCGTGATTTCTTCGCGGACGGAACCGCAATTTACGCTTTCTCTGTTCTCTCCTGCTCGAGAAGTTGTTGGAGTTGCGTTAAACAACTTTATTTTAGATGATGAATGGGGAGTTTCATCGCCAGGGGGCGATACTCTACCCCATTGCTGGTGGGGATGTGGGGGATGAAATAGTGAGCCCCTTCACAATAAGGATCGAAGTCTTATGGTGTCCAAAATGGTGAAGAAAGCTTTGAGGGTAGAGCGTTGGTGTGCTGGATTTGGTAAGACCCCAAGCAATTGTTTTTTTTTGTTTTTTTTTGGGGGGGGCGAGAATCCAGATAGGTCATTTCGGGTCTTGCCTGCTTTCAGGATGGGAACAACTAATGCCTCCTTCCAGGTACGTGGTAGAGATCCCTGTTGCAAAGACGTATTATACGCATCGAGTTGCGTTAAACTGACAGTAGCCTCCCAAAACGTGTTCATGAAACAGGTACAACAACGTTTGACATCGTTCGACAGTCTATTTGGCAAATCTTCTATCCAGAAAAGTGAATAGGTAAAATATGTAGATGAAAGGGTCAATGGGCCAGTTTTATAGGTTAGCATTGCCTCTGCAGATGGGGCAGCACGAGCGGCAAAAACACCATGACAACATACAGTTGTACGCCAATCACATGGCAGCGCGCAGTCGACTATAGCTTGGCAGACGATTGCTCCCGCGCTCGTCTGCTCCGCGCCTTCCAGACGACCACTGTTGAGGCGCCTCACCTTTGTGAAAAGTGTGCCATCATTGTTCGGTGATAGTATGACGTTTCCTCCCCGTTTTCCATAGGGGGAATTCCGTCATACTCTCAACATCCGGCGTCTGTTGTTGCGGTGTACTTAATCAAATTGCACAAAAATTAGACCAGTAATTCATTTGGTATTTTCGGTGCCATGGTTTAGTGATCAACAAAAAATAAAATGCCACCATTGTCACGGAATCGATGGGGAGGAAGATGACCGTCCCTTTAGGGATAGAGAAGCATGCACTCTGAGATTTTTGTTTACTAACCATTATTGCTTTAAAGGAATAGTTAGGGAGCGAACCATGCGTTTAAGCCAGCCCTGATACCTCATGTGAGAAACTCCGCTGTTTGTAGCGGTTCTGAACCTCTTCGCTGCTTCAAGCTGTTTCCTCTAATAGTTAAAAAACTACTTCCTGATGTTTAAAAGTGCTTGAGATGGGTGTTATTTCACCAGTTCAGTGTGCGAACGCTGCGTCACAAACCTTGTTACACGTGGAACTCCGAAAGCCTTGAAGCGATCTTTCGAAAACATTCGTAATTCGCTAAGAACGCCAGCATTACATCTTAATACATTCTTGTCATGGCGGTGTCATCAGAGAGCACTCAGCGGAATTGGCCATTCTTCTTCTCCTACTGTTCTTCATCATACGGCCCTTCCAACACCACGTTCTCGCGGCTTCCGTCAACATGCTCACCAGCTATGGCAGAAGAACGTAAAACAAGACAAAACTGCCCTCGGTATGATAAAATATCTCCGTCGAGGACGGTTTTCGCTTCATACAAAATTATTCACATACTATACGTAGCTTCGGAGCGGATTACTGGAGAGTATCACAAGATGAAGAGGACAGAGCCGTTTCCTTTTTGATCTATTGATTTTCCGTTTTTCCCGGAGGAGGAAAAAGCTTTTTACACGGTGAAGCGAAATACAATTAAGGTCACTGCAATTTTTCACGTTTAGATACAGCCTTGCAGTATCATTATGTGCAAGGCAGGGGAGGCAGTTTTGTTTAAGCTCTCCAGCCAACTGTTATTTATCCTCTACCGATAAAGCGAGAGAAAAGATGCTCTTCTTGGCGATGTGACACGAAAGACTGGACCGTTTAAATTTACCGAGACCGGGTTTCAACGTAGTACCGAGCCCTGTAAATTTTCATATAGTGTTCTAGAACAAAAGATCGCTACAAGTATTAGAGAAGACGAACGACAGGAATATTGCGTTAGTTGAAGGTGTTCGAATAGATGTTCAGAAAAACAGTAGCATTGGCCCTACAGACTGGGACATGGATCACAGACATTGTGTTTTTTTTTCGTGTTAGCGCCGCGAAGCAACTGTGGCTATGAGCGGCGTACAGACATGGACAGATGGAGACAGGACAACAGGAAGGAGTGGCGGGAACAGAGGGGGGGTTAGTATGCGTCCTAGGCCGACTTCTAGGGGAACTGTGCCGACATTCTTCTGGAGAGTCTGCGGGAAAACCCAGGGAAAACCTGAGACAGCCCAGGCGGTGCGGGGATTCGAACCCGCGTCCTCCCAGTCTCATCAGAGACATTGACATGCATGCAAGCGCATCTCCTTATGAGGCGCACAAACGCGGCTCAGTTGAACCATGACCTGACTTGTCTCTACACGTTACCGTGACGTAAGGCGTTTTCAACTAAATTCAATGAGCCTCCCTAGGTGGCTGAGTCGACAGCGTGTCCGCCTGCTGAACCCAAGATCGCGGGTTCAAACCCGGCCCACGACGGTGGCAACTTAGTGGAAGGGTACGAGTTGCCCAGTCTTCCGCGAGGGACGTTAAATGTGGTGTACCGTGTGTCGAGATATCGGCGCACGTTAAAGAACCTTCAGGTGCCCAAAATTAATCCACAGACCCTACCGCTGTGGCGTCGCTCATGATCGCAGTTGTCTCGCGACGTAAAGCTCCGAATTATATAGATTTAATGACTGAACATTCGTGATTAATTAAAACAAAGAAATGGGCGATCGTATCGTTTTACAACCACAAGGTTTTACAAGCAGTTTCATATCCCTGGCACGCGGGCAGTCTAAAGGCCTTTCCGGAGAAGGACACCGTTCCGAACGGCGTTTGCGTCCCATGACACACGATAAAGGAGATATTCCTTTTGGTAAGCGGGCCTTCGCTGAAGAGGAGATTGCTTATGTCCTTGACGGGTGAAAAGGCATAGGCTACAACACAGAACCAGCTGACGATTATTGGACCACGGCCATTTAAAACAAGAATGCGCGACTTGAAGATTTTAATTATTTAAAGGATGAAGAAAGGTAGCCATTTTGCAGCTAATTCAATAACTGCGGTTTATAAAGACCTTACGAACGTACGCGAGTACAGTATTCTCGAGTCACATTTCAGATGGCGCTACTGAGCGAAAGGGAGATCGGCTCTGTCGTGTGTCACTCGCGCGACCCCCTTTCAGCAAGATGCTCTTTAAAGCTGTAAAGGACTCCCACCGCAAATGAGTTCTAGCCAGTAGTTTATCAAGAACCGCAAGCTCAGGTGGGGGAGTCTTGCAAGAAATTGGGCGTTCACTTACCATTGTAAGAGTATAGTACACAGGAAAAAAGTTTGGGGGTGTTGCCAAACATCTGGGGGGTGTTGGGGTGTGTGGATAGACCACTGGTTCTAGATATACCGTGTGTCAGGGATGTTGCACGGTCATCGAAAAGGAGCAGAACGGATGGAAGGCTTCCACCAGGTATTCCATAGGTGGTCGTTCGTCGTGGAGTAGCGTTCGGTGTCCTCTTCCCAAAGACCTCCCTATGTAGAAGGGTCGATCAAAGTTGATCGAGACTTTTAACAACAACTACTTTGTTTAAATGATGATGGCGGGGGAGTTTACCCCATTGCTGGCAGTAATGTGCTAAAATCGAATAATGACTGGCCACACAGTGAGGATCAAAGTCCTGCGATGTCCAGTAACTTTAGACGTGCTTTTTGGGCAGTGCGTTGGTTTGCTGGATTTGGCCGAGGATCAAGCAATTTTGACATAGTGAGAGCGATACTTTTATTTCATTAAATACAACGGGAAATTCGGGAAGCATCAAACTACGTCATTTTCTCAAAGCATTCACCGTGCGCGTCTATACACCGCTGCTATCGCTGTGGTAAGTCTTTGATGACTTTGGTGTAGAAAAAAGTCGGCTGCTCTTGTAGCCACTGCAGGACGTCTTTCTGGAGGACTTCATTTGTGTGGAACGTCTCTTCTCGCAGGTGCTCTTTAAGGGGCCCAAACAACTGGCAATCGCCTAAGGCTAAATCTGGGCTGTAAGGGGCTTGGGGCAAAACCTCTCAGTGCATTTCGGCCAGAGTTGCTACTGTCAAATTCGCCGTGTGAGGCCGGCCATTGTGATGAAGAAGAACCAGCCTTTCGGATAACACCCCAGGCCTTTTCTTGCGAATTGCGTTTCGTGCGGCATCCTTTATCAACGTGTAGTTGTACTGGGCATTAACCGTGACCTCTTGCTCCAAGAAGTCTACATGGATGACACGCTGCGTGTCCGAGAAGAGAATTCCTATAGACTTCCCAGCAGACGACCGCACCTTGCTTTGCTTTGGCGCCGGGGAAGTCATATGTCGCCGTTCCATGCTGCTTCTTTTTGCCTCTGGGGTGAGATGATGCTTGCAGGTTTCATCACATGTGATGATTGCTTGCACCACCAAGTCATTCCCTTCAGATTCAAACCGGTCCAGTAGCTGCTCAGAGACCGCCATGCGCGCTCACTTGTGGTCACAAGTGAGGTGTCGGGGGGGGGGGGACGTATTTATTAGAACAATGAAAAAAAGGGAGGAAAGGCCAGCCAAACGGGACGTCGGCTTGCTATTCCGCAAAAAAAAAAGAAAAATAAATAAAGAGAAGAATAAAATAAATGAAAATAAAAGAAAATAATTAGGAACTAAAGTATTAACTACCAAACTAACAAACTGTGAAAGAAAGATGGGATAGAGTAAAGACAAAAGTAACTTAAAAAAAGATGACTGACAAACGGTGAAAGAAGGATGACATGGATTTAAGAGAAAAGATGACTTTAAAAAAAAGATGGGGTTAATGCATTGAGGGTGAGGGTGGGGCACTGAAGAATGGGATGGCACGACTTGAGTTCACAGGATTTCATGAGACCCATGATGATGAGCACCCATCTTGCACATACTTTGCGGAACAGTAAGTGCTCGTGAATGATTAGTGAATTTTAGTGTATCCCGCGCTATCCCCTTTGCGTACGTAAAGGATAGCGTTGGTGGTTCTGCGCACGCGCAATATATAAACAGAACTTTGCGCATTGCGCAGAACCACCACGCTATCCCTTACGTACGCGAAGGCGACAGCGTACGATATACTAAAACTCACTATTATCTCCACATTGCCGACACCAATATTACGCTGGGGCGCAATGTCCCGACCTGTTACTCCACGGTTCTCGAGGACGGCTTGATCAATGCCTTCAATGTTCGCTGGCGTGACTGCAGTCGGGCGAACGTGTCCGTCTGGTTCATTCGTCACCATATCCCGTCCTTCGCCAATCGCATCATTCGTAATTCTCTTCCCCTTAAAGGCATTTGCATCCCATGCTGGGCCTGTAATCTTTGCAAAATCTCAGCTGGTTTGACGTTCTCCTTCACAAGGAACTTGATTATACATCGGTGTTCCACAGCTACACACTGCTTGCCGCCTTGATAACTGCTGCTCACACAAGAATGAGTGCACTTTGTCCTCCGAAAGTTTTATGCAATTACATTGACTCAAAGATTTTTCTCGGTCAAAAGTCTCGGTCAACCTTGAACGACCCTTGTACATCACGGCGCACTCACGCGGGTTCCATGTCACAGTCAGGACCAATCACGAACGCTGACTCAGAATCGCGCCACAGCCCAAACCACTAAACGCCACTAGCGAGTAACTCGATTTACGGCACAGATATGAATGCATTATTGTTATTACCCAATAGGGGTTCAACTGTCGCAGCCTCAGTTTATGATGACGCTACCTAGCACAAGAGTTCCCGGTCTCTGGTGCTGTTCCTGGTAATATTTTTTCCTAAAACCTACCACAATAGTGCATTTTCTGAAGAAAACAATACTGTCCTCCGATACCGGAAGTTGCGCGACTTGCAGACATCGCAAGCGCATCATATTTTTATGTCCCCCTCGTTGTGTTCCGTATCACAGACGAATGTACGTTGTAGGACCCGAGAGAAGGGGTTTGCACCATAAGTACAGCTCCAAAGTTCCACGAAGTTCCTTTCATGTGTCTAACAGGTAGTGGTTTCGACCTCACATCGACTAAATTACATCAGTGCACCGACAAAGAAACGACATGCCTATATCATAGAGTTTATCCACCAGGCTCCAGCTAGCCTGCAACTACGCCAGTCTGACAAAGAAACGTCTATGTTTATATGGCACCCTTTTCCGCGAGTCCACCAACCACTGTCCTTCTTTACTTTAGCCATCGCTCAATCGACTGGAGTAACGTTACCCTCTGGCAATCGAATTGATTAACAAAACATCATCATTCGAAGCCACGCTGTTTCTTTACGGGTCTCATGTTAAATTCCCCGCTGTACACGTGTCATTAAAACCGGCCGCGGTATTACTACATTATTTTTTCTTCTTTTACATCACCTGTGCAGGCTGCTGTCCTGGGGCCATCTGGACATTGCGTTTGGTGGTGCGAGTTAATGCTGATCATTTCTGCTTTATTCATATCGCAGTGGCATTAGGGCCAGCCGTGCGCATGAATATGCATGGTGCAGACGCTCGCGTCGTATTGAATCGCGCCGGCGAGGGCGCTACGAGCGGGTGCGAGGTTGTTTCGGCGCAGTTTTTCGATCGTGGGCGTGTTTTTCGTTGTGATGTAGCGGAAGAAGGATTATGTAGATTCGTGGAAACATGACTTAGTCATCCAGGGTGCCTTTTGCAGAGTTGGGAGCGTACTGTTTTCGTGTACCGTTGTGCACGTGCAATTTCTTGTTGCAGTAGCGAGTTGCAATAACAAGGATGTCGATGTTTCGGCGGATGATGCACCTTCTCGAGGACGCAATATCGATATTCTTGTAAACTTCCGTCTAGCACGTATGGGAAATGCTTATTCCATAGCGTGTCTTTTTCTGCATGCGACCTTCCGTACTATACTGTTGTTCGCATACTAATTCGCCATGTGAGTGTTCATTATTGTTGTAGTGAATTGATACGGGCGTCAATCCCAGTGGGTTAATTGTTTATTTCTTCTAATCAACAACCTACTCCGGATTGATGCAGCCGATTACACCTTCCCGAAAATATGCGGAGAAAACCGGCAAGAACAAGGCAAATTTCCCAAAACGTATAGTTCTTACGACAGAAAGTTTTAGGAAAACGTAGAAGCTTCGCGATAACGTTTCCGAGAACATGATAAGCCAATTGTCTGATTACTTTGGATTGGGTGACATTTTGGGAGTTTTAGTGCGCCCAACGAACCGTGTTCCCACCCATAACAGCGCCTCAAAAAGGAAACGACCTCATGATTCGGAAAGTATTTCGGCGACTCCCTATTTCCGTGGTTTAGCTTGCGGCGCGAAAATTCTCCGATAGAGCACATACGACTCAGTCCAGCGTGACACAGAGCACTATCTGTCGTGCATCTTTTACGCAATATGAACTACTGTTTCGGCATTAAAATGTCCGTATCGGTGACATGAAAAACGTTTTTCACGTTTCATGTGGCTGGGGTGAATGTTGGTAATTGGGAAGTGTGACAGATGAAGCTTTTTTCCTGCCACAACAGCGCCGCACACTGTCCGCCATCTTGCTTTCAAATTTTTCTGTTGACGGAGACACACACGAAAGGCTTCCCATAAATCCCGAATGAGCCGGAGCGCGATCCCAAGCATGCGTAGTCGTGGCGGCACTGAGTCGGAGTCTTATCGGAAGCGCCGAAAGGGGCAGCTAAAACTCGTAATTATATTGCTGATATCTGATTGACTCACAGCGATACGGAACCGGAATCGGAGGTCGCTTACGATTTTCTAAAACTCCCTATTAACTGTTCCAGTTTTCTGTAATTACGCCGTACGGTTCGTGACTGGAACCAGCTTGATGCCAATAAAGTATCCTCTGTATCAATGAATTATTTTGTTCAGATAGAATAGAATGCACGCTGAGCCCATGTGCATCTGTGTTATCCCAGCCACGTGCCCTTCCCACTTGGGTTATACAAAGCGGAGGTATGTAGTTTATTCTAAACCAATCAATGAATAAACATATAAAGAGGCAGGTAGATAGATAGATAAACCAAAACGCAACGTATGGGGCAGGTATGGTACGGTATGGTGACAGGGGAACATATGGTACATGTGTACGAATGGCGACGTCTCGTTGTATTTTAGGTCGTAATTTTTGCGCATATAGTCTACGATGAACATGTATGTAATAACTAGAGAGCGGATTTCCAGGCATATGCCTTTTCATTGGGATTAATAATAATAATAATTGGGGGTTTACGTCGCGAGACAACTGAGATCATGAGCGACGCCACAGCGGTCGGTCTGTGGATTGCTTCTCCCCACATGAAGGTTCTTTAACGTGCGATGAAAGCTCATCACACGGTACCCCGTATTTAACGTCCCTCGCGGAAGACGGCGTGTCTAAGCAACTTGTACCCTGCCACCAGAGTTGTACACGTTACTCGAAAAAAGTAATTGATTACAATTACTGTTACTACTGCGCGAAAAGTAATTCTTTACCGTTACAAATTACTTCATCAAAAATGTAATACGTTACCGATTAATAATGTAACGCGTTACTTTTCCCGTTACTTTTAAATTGTGGGCCATTGCAAAGCCAACAAGTTGCAGTGAACGCAACCATGCAGCTCTTGTTGCAACTTTTAATATGAGACACCAACTTACATGATAAGTGGAATTCACAAATACATTTGAAAGCAACATACAAAACGCATACACGCGTTTATTACAGATTTATATACAAATTTAAAACAACATCGAAACATTCGCTTCGTTTTGTTACTATTGGTATGTTCAGCCCGCACAGTTTACCAATACAGTCACCTAGCCCCAGTAGGTCGCGGTGGTAAGGGATTATCATATTACTGTGGTGTGTATGGAACACGTGTGGGCTATATAGAGACGGCCGTAGCAGTGACCTCGGCGTCATTGCTTCAGTCGAACTCGTGGCGGAACAGAAGAACAGATTGGCTTGCTGAAAAGGGTTGCCATTGTTGACAGAAGGTTAAAAAAGTAATCGATTACTCAGTAATGAGTTACCCAGTACTGAGAGTAGATTACTCAGTAATCGATTACCGAAAATTGGAATCAGATTACTTGGAAAATTACTTGCTCACAAAACTAATTGATTACGTTAAAAAATTACTGAAAAAGTAATTGATTACTAGTAACGCAATTACTAGTAACGCGTTACGTACAACTCTGCCTGCCACCAAGTTGCTGGTGTCCTTTTTCATTAGGAGTCGCACAGATAGTGCCTTTTAATGTTCTTAGCATGATTCAGGTTGTAGGGGACCGATTAGTACCCTAATGTTTGTGCCTTTGTTGCCTTTTTGGCGCTTTGCGCCTTTTTTCAAAATAGGCGCCGATAAGTGCCTAAATGGGCACTTCACTTGCTGGTTCGTGTTTATGTAATAGTTTTTGAGAGAAAAAAGTACGAGGACACGCTCTGCGGTGCTACACCACATAATACAAGTGCCTCCCCTTGCGCAGAAAGTAGATCATTTTTCGCCTGTATTCCATGTACCCTTTGCAACACCACGTCTGCCCTTGCGGCTGTGTTTAATGGTTACCAGGGCTGTATAAGCTACTCGCAAGGTGTAACTAGCTTACAGCTACATCACTCTAAAAGTAACAATGTTACAGGAAAAGTTACTTAGACAGAAAAGCACATCAGTTAGTTAGTGACTCATTTTCAAGGTGACCATGTGTAAAACTTCACACACAGCGTATCATGCGTAATGCTTGTTGAAAACAAACTTCTGAAGCAACCCACAACGTGCTCTGCAGTCAAGCTTATATTGCTGATAAATTTGTTCTTAAAATCAGGACCTCTTTTAAAGTCATCATTGGAATCACTCTGCAACGCTCCACCCCAGGATCTAACACTTGCATGGAAATTCGATTGAAGAAGTGACTTTCCTCAGAGTACAAGTTACTAGAGAAAGTAATTAAATTACAGTTACGGATACGCGGTTCAGAATGTAGTTGGTTACAGTGATTCGTTACACAAAAGGTAATTACTTACAGTACAGCTGTGGTGGTAACGCCCCATCTGTTTCCGACGATATCCCTCACGAGTACCCGTGTTGGTACCGGCATGCATCGTCAAATCGATCGACGTCGTGAGGTCATCTTCTCTATGCTCCGGTCAACCTTAATAATAACACTGGAAAAACTTCGGTTTCATTTCTCAGCGCGATAACAGCCACCCTTGGGTTACTGGGGGAATGTTAAGTGAACAAAATCATTGCGTTAAACTAACACAATAATTTTGTTCAATTAAGATTTCCTCATGGCCGCAAGGGTAGCTGTAATCGCGCTCGGGAACGAGACCACATTTTCTCCAGTGTTATTATTAAGGTTGACCGGAGCTACTGCAATTCGTAATGACAGGTGACAGAATTTCACCTCAGAATACGTAGAAATGCTGCTTGTTTTCTACTGTGTTCACGATTTCAGTAAGAAGATGGGGACCAGCGGTATGGCCGAGCGGGTCAGGGCGTCCCGCTCGTTTGTGGTATAGCCAAGATCGTGCTGAAGACTGGGTGGTGGTGGGTTCGAATTCTATACCAGCGGCTGTACTGCCCGAGGTTTGCCCTGGGCTTTCGAGACTTGTCGGCACAGTTCCCCCTGAAGTCGGCCCAGGACGCATATGGACCTCCCCTGTCCCCCACCCCTTCCTCTGTCCTCTCTCCATCTGTCTACATCTTTACGCCGCTCATAGCCACAGTTGCTTCGCGGCGCTAACACGGAATAAAGAAAAACGAAGAAGATGCGTGCGAGGTGCTTTCAGTTCAATGAGTTGAGAGAGTTCAATACAGATGCCATGGGATCAGAGCGGTTTTGCGGACGCCAAGATCTCCATAATATTTTTCTTCTTATTTCTCTCGCTGGCTCTGTGGAATCTTTGCAGTGCAACCAAAGAATGGTAGGAGCGTGCTTTATCCGAGCAGCAATTGTCACCGATGTGCACGCGGTAGAGTGGTATGTTGCCGTAACGCCAGCAATGCTGGCGCCGTTGCTCGTAGTGCCGGTAGTGCAATACTGGTCGTGCCTATCCCTAGAAAATTCATGCCTTTTTGGACCATTTTTGGTGCATTTTTAGGCGCCTAAAACGCAAGTTTTTAGTGGCTTGCAATCCGCTCTCTAGTAATGGCATGCCTGCTAATGTGAATGACCTTACTGGCACGGGGGTACCCCGCCGAATATTATGGAACATCGCAGTAAAGTATGCCTAACACCACACAACCTCATTCATTCCGAAACCTATCAGTCCAATGTATCCATCCTGCCACCATGTTTCCAACCGGCCTCGCTTTCTAGTCCTTTACCACGCGAAACACCGACACGCTTCTCGTATTTCCCAATTCGAAACGTTAATGCACTTTTTCTGTTGTGCCTTATCTCGCATCCACCATATCACACATTCTTCCATCGGGCGCGTCCCTTTCATATCCGACGGTCTGTTGCAAGGCATCCTTTCTGGACCAAAAATGGATATCGACATTCGAATCTCTGCTCCCTGTGCGGGACCATAGGGTCTCCATTTTGATATCTCTCTCTTCCTCCGGGGAATTCGGACAGAACACTGGTCGAACGGTTCGCTCACACGGCAGAGGGCACTTTCATTGCCGTGTACGCCCCAGAGTGTGAAGCGAATGCGGGTGCCAACGGGTGATAAGCGCGTCCAGGTTCACACAGAGGACCAGGAAAATAAAATGCTTGCATGACGACGTCGAAACGCCAACAGCGGTATACGCATGACATCAGACACGGTGACACTCCTGAGGAATCTTATCGATGGCTGTCTACTGGGGATACCGTTACGAAGTAGTAATGAGCAGGTTTCCAAAACGAGGGTGTGTGATTAGGTGTAGCAGGTGTCTTAGGGAACGGAAGAAGGAGGTAGTTGACGATAATCTTGCAAAGGGGGAAATTGATTGGCACTGAGTGATTCACAATGTTTTTCATGTCGTGAGGCTCGTCGTAGACGTGTCGGTGAGGCATCGTTGCAGGGGGTGTGTGGTGGAGATTATTCGTTAGCTCAAAGATGTAGATAGTTGTCGATTATTGTAGCATATGAATGTCAGCCAGTTTTCATCATTTCCGAATTTTTTTTGTAATGGTTAACATATTCGCTTCGTTTTTGAGTCGGCTCAGTCCTAGCACTTCTTGGATGATTAAGTGAACTTCCGTACAGTCGCACACTTATTTTTGTTCGTGCATTGTAGACACAAATTCTGAGGGAATGTTTCCTAGAATTTTTTGGGGGGAACGTTGCTAATTAGTCAACCGGGAACCAATACATGAATGACAGTTTTGATCACGTATGAATCGGAATGCATAAAAAAAGGAAGCTACACAACTGTGGTCGTAGTAACGAGACCACCTCAGTCGAAAGAGGGAGAGAGAGATAAAACAACAACAACTTTATTGTGATTTGATGAATGGGGAGTTTCATCGCCAGGGGCGATATTCTACCCCATTGCTTGTGGTGATGTGGGGAATGAAATAATGAGCCCTTTCCCTTGTGAGAGAGAACGATATAATATATAATGCGCCAGAAATTATATGGTAAGCTCTCTGAAGACGTATATATATATATATATATTATAAACATGTTTTAGAAAACACGGAAAGTGAAAAGATATATGAGAAGGGAGCTGGATAGCTGCAAATTCACAATGTGTGTTTATGGATAAGCTGTTTGAAATATTGCGGGCAGACAGACTACACAGCTCAAGTGGAGTACGATTCCAATTATGTCTTGTTCGTACTGGACATGCCGAACGTTGAAGCAAGCTCGTTTTAAAGAAGCACCCATCACAAGTTGCTTTGAAATTACTGCAAAGGAATTACGTAGTTCATTTTATTGTGGATGTTGCGACTGAAAATTTCTATTGAGCTACCATGTTATAATAAAAGTCGTACTGACCTCTTTCTGGCCTCAGCACTTTATATACGCAGCGACCAAGACCCAGAGCTCGGAATTTGCACTGCAGGATGATGTTTCAGAAACGAACCATTTGCTTTCTCCTTCTTGCACCGCCTTCCTCTTTCCTCTCCTGGTCGGAGCCTGAAGTTTGCTGCACGTCACAGCGAGCAGCACGACAAGCCTTTCCTTTTTTTTTTTTTACTTTCCTTTCTCATCTCTGTTTTCTTCACGGTTTCCTTATTTTCTCGCGCTTGTGTACACACATCGCAAGCGAGCAAGCAAGCTGGGTTGCCAGAGGACGCAGGCAGCGTCTAATGGGTTTGCATGGGTCTCATGGGAGGGACCAATTAAGAGGCTGCCAGGTCAGCACATGGCGGTTGTCACCGCAGGCAGAAACCAATGTTTTCCTTTTCTCTGCTTCCCTTGGATTACGATGATCGGAAAATCCATGTTGATGTCGCGCTGTATACTCTCCTCAGTTGATTTAAAAATAATGAAAGAAAGCCCATGCATGAATCGATGCAGACATAAAATTCATAGGTACGTATTCAGATGTGTATGCTCGTGCATTCATATTACCCGTATATTTGGTATAAAACAGATGCATGCAAGTGCACGGTTATAGTAAACGGCATAGAATAGGGAGTTTTAATAGATATAGTAACATTCTGTCAAAACAATAAGGTAAAGCATGCTGTTAAATCAAAGATCAGTAACGAATAAGGGGATCGGCTTATCCTGTTTTCGGTACCCGTTATCGTGACCCCTCGTATATTTCGGTCTATTCTACCTATATAATATCTACCTTCCTATATGCTAAAACTCGTTATTCAAAGAAGTCATAAACCGCAAAATTAAAAATTGAGTGCATCTTCGGGAGCTCTACCAAACGCGTTTAAACGCGGTAGCTTTGTATCTTCTGATCTAGATCCTCTCATCTTCTGGTCCTGATCTTCGTGCGCGCGCACTCGGCCGTTTCGAGGCCATTGTAACTCCCCCGTCTTCTTTCTTTTATCCTCTCTGTTTCATCTTCTGTTGTTCGCTCTCTACAACTGTTACCGACTGACGAACACTGCTGTGGACCTTGGTGGACCCCATAGAGCTTTCGCTGTAAAATGTGCGTCGTGCTTCTGTAGAAATCCACGTGGCACATCAGTCGAATGATTCGAAAGTTGTGGGTTCCAAAGTAGGACAGGAATTCCGTGGTACGCAACAATGTCTTTGGATACACTATCTATCTTGTACTTAGATTGCAACGCACTAAAAAAAGAAAAGAAAAAACAACAACAAGAGAAAAGAAAAGACGAGAAAATGCGTCACGGTTTACAGTCCCGAAGATAAAGTATAAACCCACTACTGCGACATCCGTCAGGACCATATACAGGGTGTTTTTTTTTAAAGTTCCTTACATAATTTTTATTTAAAAAACTAGCAGAGCAAAATAGACGTCGTTTTTCCAGCTTAGTTATATGGCTCTCTCGGAGAAAGTATGTAACTACAACGTCACTAATTACCAAAATGCATTAATTACATTAGTTAGAGGATTTCAAGCAAACGTGAGACAGCAGAACGGGAGATATTCCTCGTTGAAAGCCATTTCATGTTTAAAATCCTTAAACGCGCACCTGTGTTTAAATATCCATCTCTGAATTTCGCTACGCAAATGAGCCGAAACAAGAACTACGCACTTTTCGAGAATGAGAAAGAGCGGCAGATAATCCACGTGGGAGGGCCACGTGCTTTGGATTTGAGCGATGGAGCTGATTGGTGTAAGCGCTAATCCGGTTGCCAGATAGACTGCTCTCCGACCCAGATATAGTTTAATATAAAGTTTTATTAGCTTGTCCATAAACAGCGCGATTGCCTTCTAATATGGTACAATGGTTAGTACAAAACAGTGGAACATTAATTAGTAAAACTTTGTACAATCAAAAACGTCAATGTCATAAATTTCATTATTATAAAGACGCTGCACACGGGCCAGGGGACTCAGTGACCTAAATCTCGGAACATTAAAAACAAGACACGGGCGGAAGGTTCTCATTGGTGCATGAAAACTAATTGATTCGACCAAACACTGGCTATCGAAAATGGCATGAACGCATCTGCACAAAAATATAAGGTCTCGACTTTTGCGTCTCGCAACCAACGTGCCTAAATTGCAACGGCTAACTATTCTGTTATACTCATAAAAATAGCGTCTCCCGCGATATCTATGAAAGTAAATTCTGATAAATCGGCGTTGTACATTTTCTAAGGTCGATGCCAGAACATTTCCAGATAAGGCGAAGGTCGTGTCGTTCTGAGCTCGAGCAGTGCGTACTTCTTGTTTCGGCTCATTTGCGTAGCGAAATTCAGTCATGGAAAAACAAACAACTTTATTTGAACAGGATGAATGGGGAGTTTCTCGCCAGGGGTGATACTCTACCCCTTTGCTGGTGGTGATGTGGGAAATGAAATAATGAGCCCCTTCACAATAAGAACCGAAGTTCTATTGTGTCCAAAAAGGTCAAAAGAGCGTTGAAGCGCAGAGCGTTGGTGGGTTGGATTCGGCCAGGGACCAAGCAATTTTGGTAGAGAGAAGGGGCGACAGTCCAGGTGACTAAGGGACCCGGAGAGTGCGGTTCGGGAAGGTTTGTAGTGTGGGCAATAAAGAAGAATGTGCTCCAGATCCTCTAGAGCACCGCAGTGACAGCATCTGGGGGGAGTCAACTTGCCTCGTGGATATTTCAACACACGTGCGCGTTTAAGGGCTTTTTTAAACATGAAATGGTTTTCAACGAGGAATATCTCCCGTTCTGCTGTCTCGCTTTTGCTTGAAATCCCCTAACTAAATAGTTAATTAATGAAGTTTAGGTAATTAGTAATCTTGCAGTTACATACCTTCTTCGGGAGAATGTTGGCCTGGCCATATAACTCAACTAAAAACACAACATCTATTTTGCTCTGCTAGTTTCTTTGATAAAAATTCTGTAACGAATAAAAAAAATTATGAAAAAACACCCTGTATGTCTCTGACGTAAAGCGGTGGACGTGCGTGGGGATGTTACTGCCTGCCGTAGTTTGCCACGCTCAGGCGTGCAGCGTACACCACTATCGCAGAGGAGATCGTGCTTCCTGGGCCGACTTCACAGGGAACTGTGCCGACATTTGTCTCAAAGCGTCTGAGGAAAACCCATGGGAAACACCAGACGAACCCGGATCGCCTCCCAGTCTCGGCGTGGAATGCGCCGTGGACGTAAAGTCCCTGAACTGGCAGTCGATCAGACAGTCGAGTGGACCGAGTGGCGCATAAAGAAACAGAAGGAAAATGAAGCTATCACAAGTTCACAACAGGGTACTTGCCAATGGAACTTGGCCAACTGTACTTGCACGCGTAACCTTTGGGTGAATTCTCTGGTACCAGCGGCATGGCCGAGCTGGTTAAGGCGTCCCGCTCGTTGGTGGGAGCCAATGTCTTGCCGTAGACTGGGAGGTGGTGGGTTCGAATCCTACCGACGGCTGTGCTGTCTGAGGCTTTCCCTGGGTTTTCCGAAGAATTTCCAAATGAATGTCTGCCGAGTTCCCCCTGAAGTCGGTCCAGGACGCACACTAAACCCCCGTCCCCCACTCCTTCCTGCTGTCCTCTCTACATCTGTCCACATCTGTACGCCGCTTATAGCCACAGTTGCTTCGCGGTGCTAACACGGAATTAAAAAAAAAGGAATTCTCTGCTCCTTCGCACAGTGATCTGCAGGACAAGCAAAGTGAACTGCAAAATCGTTGGCGGCGATTTCGAGTTGATGATTCATGCAAATGTCTTCGATGCTGCATGTTCGTATAAATTATAACAGCACATGCGCACGGCGTCTGTTGTACTGTTAAATTTTCCTCACGACACGACAGCAATGGCACATGGTCTTCGCCTTTATGCAGTCCAGCATCCACCAAAATATGATAACGGATGATTAAGAACTGACGTGAGCACGCAAGAAACAACAACACGTTCTCTTTTTTTCCTCTCACATGTTTTACATACGCGCGTAAAAAGAAAAGAAAAATTCGTACAGGAAACCCGCGAAATATTGCGCTTTGCCTGTTTACAAACTGATTTCTCCTGACAGCATTCGTACTCTAACGTCCTGCACGAACAACAAACATCACTTGGGCGTAATGAAAACTTACTACGCTTCGAGTATATCATTCCGTAACGAGAAACAGAAGCCATAAAACACCCAAGACTCAACGTAGCAATCAGCCTTTATATATATCCATATATATGCCCACCCCTCTCTTCATGGTGCACTTTATCATCGAAGCTTAGCCAGTGAAAACACACACGCACACTGTTCTTTACTCTCATCCCATTTGCACGGGGCCATTTTTATACGGAAAGCCACCCCACTCAGCAATGATATGCAGTCGCGAAGAAAGAGAGTTTCACAGCAAGGCGGGGACCTCTCTTCATAAACATACATAATGAGAGTACATTTATGTGTAGTATAAGTTTCGGAGCATTGTAGAAAGGGCTGCTGTGTCGTGATGGATATACAGGCATATATTCACTCGGGACGGGTGATTTGGGAGAGAGTGGGGCGTCCGTGAAAACTTGCATTGGAATGCAAATGGGGTGGCCAATTACCAGGAAAAATAAATGACTCTTCTACACAGGGGATGTCCGCGGAAAGTATTCAGCTAAGGCTGCCCTGAGTTCCCCTGTACTGAGAAAATGTTAGGGGTTGTAAAACTGTTGAATACAGAGGGGAATATTTGAGGACAAAAGGAGTGAAAGGGGTCCAGTGTTGCGAGCGGTCATGATATCATTTCTTCAAGTAATTCAAATAGTTCATAAAAATGCAAAAGAGCTCCAGGACACGGATCTAGGCCCTCCTGCTTTTTATTGGTGGATTCTAGATGTAGACTTGCTTCTGTGAGTTGATGAGCTCATTCAGACACGTCTCGATTCCTATCGAGATTGGTTACTTATTGATAACGGCCCTATAATGCAAGATAATGACACTAACTGAGATTGGTATCTCCGCTTACCATAAGCAATTTGTGTTGGTTTTCACTTTCAGTTTTATATTGACGGCATACGATGGACATATGCATGACAGAAGGGCGCTAACCAGGTGGAAGAATCCACAGTATATTGCGGGTCCCTTGTGTCAAGCCTTGCCCATCTTCTTGCCCATCATAAAAACTTGTGTTGGGCTTCGGTGCCTTACATCAAGCGTTTGGTTCCATCACGGCCTTATTTTCGTTTCACTTACCAGAAGTCCATTCTGTGTAACTGTATCGCAAGATTGATCAATACTGAATGAATGTTGCAGTATTCGACAAAGCCCTCATAAGTCATCCGCTATCATTCTGCCTGAAGACGTTTTCTGTTCTATTTAGTGTCTTCTACCCGTACCTATGTTTTTATCATTTAATTTATCTATGTGTTATGTGATATATACATTTTGTAACATAGGCAGCCTAAACCCAAAATACTTGTTGGCCACCCTCATGCTACTGTTCTCTGGTTTTAAATGCCGTATCAAGAAGCGCAAAACGCACCGAACACACACACACACATACATTGGATGATGATGGGGTGGACGATTCACCGCCGCTGAGGCGGTACACTGCCCTATCGCGCACCGAACGCCTCGTACCGAACAAGTGTGTAATGTAGCCTTCATTAGGGGCAGTCGTGCTGCTGTTATAGCCTTACTTCGGCTTGTTGCAGTGTTACATCTTTTCAGGGGCATTATCTGACGACGAGCTATCGTGTGGACAGGCGTCTGCTAAAAGATGGCGTCGAGCTGCAAGTTTACCCTCCGTCTCCTTTCCGTATTACTCCGTCTCCGTATTCCTTTCCATGCCGTTTTAGTGCAGACTGCGTTTGAAGGATAAGGGCGGCTTTGGAGTTCTCGTGGTCTGCCGTGTCGTGGTCTTGGTCTTATCGGCAAGATGCTAGGTGACATCACAGCTCAGGGGATGCACATATGCGCAGGGCGCATTCGGTATACGTTTTCTTTCACTTTGAGGACAACCTTCGTAGCTTGTGGACGTGTCAAGATTGCCATTCTTGGGAAACGATCTACTTGTAGTATGTATATTACCGCAGAAATCCCTTGACTCTTGTTGGCAACACTGTCGTAAGGATATCTATTAATCGAAATCCACCCTGTACACGATACGTAATTATTTTTAAAACTCTTTCTGAGGTATCAAAAGTGTCAATACAACAATTATTCGAACGAAGAATATTAATGGTACGGTATTTCTCTAACACGGATCACAGCGCGAATCGAAAGCCGCTGCGGTATCGTGCCCTTGCGCATACTAGTAATATACGTTAACATCATTTTTTTTCCTCTCGAAAGGTTAAGGAAATCGCCTGGGATACGACGAAATGTAAAACTGAGCAGTAGAGTGAGCAGGAATGCTACGCAAATATTCTGGGAATTTATCGATTTCCCGGCGGGCCCTCGGCCATGTCGGAGATAACCGTATCTTATTCCTCTTGTACGGCCCTCCGGAGATTTGGATTTAATTATCGCGCCTTCGCCGCGGATAGCGTTCGAAACTTTTCGTTCTCAATTTCTTGCTTAGTTTGTTCTTTTTCGAGGAATATTCAATTACCCTCCTGCAAAATATACAGAGCGTGGTTCCCGGCTCATCATTTTGTGTCAAAGCGAAACAGTGTTGCCGTTTCATTTGTGAAACGCCCCGCGTCTGATACACATGCCTGATAGGAACGCGTTTCAGATTTGGTTATTCGGTTCAAAATTACGCATCTCTTGGGATTAGGTTTACGAAGTACTTCCTTTAAAATTCGTCAAAGAGGTGGATTTGTTGGCGTTTACGGTAAAAAAAGAAGAAGAAAACTAAGATTTGCCGTCAAGAGCACCAGTGGTTAGTTGCTTCTTTGTCGTATGTTACTTGCGATCTGCGAGCCTCTGTGAGGCCGACAACGGCGAGCCATTTCACCACCACCACCATCACCACGACCTGCGAGCTCTTTCAGCACTACCAGCACCACCACCACCACCACCGATATGCGAAACACTTTTAGACATATGACGGCCCAGTTCCCCTAGAAGTCGGCCCAGTACGCACATCCCTGCAGAGCATTAGTCGTGGCGTTGCCCACTTCTGTGAGACCGACAACGGCGGGCTCTTTCAGGAGCACCACCACCTCCTTGGCGACCTGTCTGCTTGCTGGTCAGCGTGAAAGAAGATGCAAAAACATGTGTCAGAGTGTGTCAAAGTTATTTTGGCATAGTTTGGCAATATTTATCACACGTGCGACTAATTGGTAGCTGATACCCGAAAGACGACTGTCAGCGACGGAAGTTAGAGGGGGGAAACAACAACAAGAACAGCAGCAACTTGATTTTAGTTATGGTCGTTGGGGACTTTCATCGCAAGGGGCGATACTCTAGGCCAGCGTTTTTGGACCGGGGTTCAGCACACCAGGGGTCCCGCAAGCCTGTTCCTGTTCAGGACTCGCGAATGTAACCTGTCCGCCTACCAAGGCTCCCTCTCGGACAGCCTTGTTGTGACAGTGCTCGACATTTGATCGTTGGCATTAGAATGGACATCGAGATCGTAGGACCAGGTTGCCGCGGCTGACAGTCATTGCAAACAGTAGAGCCAGCAGCTGTTGCCTTCATGGGTTGGCTTATATCCCGCAACTCCACCCGACATTTTCTCCGCACCGCGCTTTTGCTTTTCTCTCGTGTTTCAAAAGCATTACAAGCACATGGAAAGCCATAGCTACTTCAGAGAAACTTCGAAGCGACTCTCCTGCCCACATGGACTTGTGATATACAGGCGTCAGTGGCAACCCACAAACAAACAATATACGTTATATGCGTAGAAGTGTGAAAGAGTTAAATGGATCCAGCAAACCTCAAACTTTTTTTTTCTGGAAAGAGTGAGAGCATGAAGAAGGAGGCTGCCGCACTCTATCACCAAGGGAAATAAATGTGTAAGTGGGAGTGCAATTGCAGCTTGCAATGCAGGCCTCGATTGCACTCTACATTTTGCTCGCCTGACTCCAAAATTTACGCACCAGCACTAGAAATAGTCCCTAAACTTCACACAAACTTCCTTGCATTTGGTCCCTAAAGCAGGGTCCTCAAACACGCGGCCCGCGAGCCGCACATGGCCCGCACAGACCTGTTTTTTGGTACGACGGCCCTTGAACACCAAACAGAAAGGAGATAATAAATACATAAATATATTGTTTCTGTGGACTAAACTTCTTTGCTAATTTACCGTTAAATACTTACACACTAAATATATATATATATATATATATATATATATATATATATATATATATATAGCTACATAGCTACATAGCTACATATAGATATATATATATAGCTACCCAGGGCCGATGAGCCGCAAACACGGCGAAACACGTGTCCTCTGGTGCTGCCGCATCGTTCCATGAGTATCTATATATATATATATATATATAAGGAACAGTTATGCACAAATGCCACTGTATTTCAATTTTACTATGAGTCATATGAAAATAGCAAACCCGAAGCTATTCATTGCCAATAATGCCAGCTGGCTGTTTTTCTGTCTTTTTTTTTTTCATTTCTCTTTCAAGTTGAAACTAAGCAAAGGCAACACTACAGTGTGTAAATGGGAGATAATTTCAGTGCTGCAATGTTCACCAGTCCTGATCATTGTCATAACCGTCTGTGAGGACCTGCGTATTTTCCTCGAACCGTATTTGTCATTTTCAGTACCCGATTTGGAAAGGCAGCAGCTCTTATTTATTTCTATTGGTGTGTTAAGTGGAGTTGGGACTACAACACTCCTGTATTTTGTGTACTGTCCTTTGCTATGCATCCTGTATTTTTATTGTATAGCGTATTAGGGTGTTTTATGGTATTCATTTCTTTTCTGTGCGGCCCTCCGTGATGTGGACTAAGGTCAATGAGGCCCACCACTCTGTTTGAGTTTTGTGGCTCCTGCCCTAAATGGAATAATAGTTGTGCAATGTATCTACCCCTAAAAAATTACCCCCTTTTTTAAAGAAAATAGAGCGATGGTCACTCTGCATTCTCAACATATATAGCAACGTGCCCAGAAAAGAAAAGAAATAATTTTCCTTGCTTATAGGCAGCGCTTCTCGTGTCTTCGTTCTCGGAGATATAACTGCTCCCTGATGGAAACCCGGATATGCCCTAGTACTTTTTTCTTCTTCTTCTCTCTCTTTTTTTTTGTGTGTGTGTGGGGCATCACCTTTTCTGCGTATTTTGCCCCTTACCGTATTAGCTGCATATAACAGCGAATGCAATCCACTTCCATCGATGTGCATAGGGCATGGCGCTCTCATTCCATCGCATTTACTCGTTCTCCCCGTTGTAACATATAGCCTCGCTCTCCGGGGAAATTGCGTCCGAATAGCGTTGCTCACACCGAGCAGCAGCCCGGCTATAGCAACATCGCCGTGCTATGGATTCCTGTGTACGCATGTTCTGCCGATATGATTTTCCAGCTGGTACCTCGCGCAATAAATAGCCACTGCCATCGTGAGCAGTTTCTATACCCTTCTTCGTGCCCACGGCCGTCCTGAGGTTTCTGATACTATCGATTCAGCTGCAAATATTCGATATACCTGTCACCCATTAGGAAACTGTAGATGCATGTTTTTCCGCGTTGTTGACAGCGCTGCAAAGAAGGCAAGGATGATTGTCCGTGGCGTTGCTCCAACGCAAGACTGCTACCTGATAGACTGCCACCTGATAACACGCGGGTATACTCGATCGCCACATGAGTCTGTGAGGGTTCGGAACTTAAGAATTTTTTTTTTTTTTTTCAGCTGACACTCCTTCACCTGCATCAGAGATGGACTAACGATGACCTCGAACAGTACAAGGACGGCCCAGATTCTGTGCTTTAACTCATTTTCTTATTTCCTATCTGGGTATCTTTTTATGCGGTTTCTGTTTTCGAACTTTCGAGTCTATATTCAAGCATCCCTATAGGAATGCAGCACCGTGCAGTAAAGCTTCGGAGCGGAGAAAGAAGGCGTTAAGAGGTCCTGTAGCTTCCGCAAAGGAGCACTCACGAACGTGCAGCGACCGTGTTTTGTTCGGAAGAATCGTCCACATTTCGTTTGCTTCCCTTTTCTGTTTTTTTTTTTTTTTTCTCTGAATGGCAGGGGAGTCGGTAGTGACAAAAAGGCGATGCAAGGAGCGACCGGAGATTTAAAATTCCTCCACTTTTGCGCTGTCGCCACAGCGTTCGGCGCGCCACCTTGAGAAGCGCACGTCTAGAGATGCGAAGCCCCGGAAAAAGCCAGGAAATTTTGGGGGAAAAAATGTTTTTTTCGTCTTTTTTCCTCGTCTCCGAAAAAGTTCCCCAAAATTTCCAGGAGATAAAATTCAAAAATGTAAACTTTCGTGCCTTCGATGCGTTCCAACCCGCCAACAGTGCCTTGGGTGCCTCTAATCCGCCAACAACCACCAACATAGATCTCCGTCTGCCTGCTCCAAGCGATCGCCGTCGCGTTCACATAATGTCGGAGTTCTGGTCGGAGTGGACGGGTTGTTCCAATTACCCATCGCTGAGTAGACAGCAGTCTCATGGGATGCTCTGCTCTGCATTTATGCCTAGAGGGCGAATACTAGTAAAGTTTCTAGCTCATTGTATGCTGTGGCTTGGCCGGCAATGCTTCGACTCACCAGTAACCGCGTTTTGTTTCCATTTTTTCAACAACAACAAAAAAAAAAGGGAAACGATTTTTTTCGAGAGATCCAAAATTTCCGGAAATTTTGCATCTCTACGCACGTCCCCTATTCAAAGAAGAAATCTCTCGTAAATGAAACATCGTTGCAAGATTTTCTATCCTCTTTTGTATTGTAACGCCTGCTTTGTTTTTTTTTTTTTCTTTTTTTGCATGCAGGTCACTAGGAAAAAGGGGCGCTATACATTGCCTCATCACAGCTGTCTCACGACGTAAAATCACGAATTAATGGGATCCGTAATGGGACACGAAGTGTATTAGTGAAATGGGCGCCTCCTCATGGTACGATTCCGCCTACGCCGACGTGGCGACACCTATCAGCGATGGGATGAATTGAATGGGTCATTGCGACTGTCCGTCTGCTTAGCTGTCTGCTGTGTCATCTCTTTCGTTCTTCTATGAAGTACTTCAACAAATGACGACCAAATCATCGTGCACCATTCAGCGCTTGCATGTAATTCGTGATGTTCCGGCAACGTGGTCGAGCCTAGTCGGGTCGTCATATACATTTGAGGAGAAGGATTCGGAAAGGGGCTTCCCTTTCACCCTTAGGGAGTCCTTGGCACGTAAAACGTACCGGCCGCCGACTCAGCGGGCTGCACCCTGACTGGCTGACAGCTTTGCGGAATGGAAACTGGAGGGCGTTTACGATTCTCAAACCCTCCGTATTATTGCGCCATCAATCGTCCGGAATGGACGCGCGTTGAAGCGTCCGTGCACCGAAATGTCAAGTTCCCATTCCAACCGGTTGGAACCCTCAGTTCTAGCTCCCTTTATGCTACATGCTTAATAGACGGACAGTCAGATGATGCTTCACGTTGAAGGCAGAACCGAATTCATATTAAAAAGAGTGCAACTGTTACAAGTTTTGAGGACAGCTCAGCGTTCTTTTCAAGCGCAATTTACTACGCGTTAAAAGTATTTAATTGAGAAGTATATACTGCGGCACTTAATTCCAACCCATGTGTCGCTGGCACGATATTGAGCAAAATTTCAGCCTGTACCGAACGGAGCGCCACCATTAACCAATTACAGCTACTACGCGTCACGGTCGGTCGCTTTTAGCGGATACCGAGTCAGGTCTCCCAACCCTGGTCAGCAGCAGTAGGATTATGAACGTCCCACCCCACTTTGTCGGCCATGTTGTTTCGCATCATGCATGGTTGCTCGACAAGCCTATTGAAAATGGCTGCCATTAGTCATCTTGGCACTTGGTGTGTATATATAAATAGATGTATAATTTTAATCCGCGCCAGATGTTGGCCTGGAGTGAATTAGGGTAATGATAGCGGGAGAGAAATGGTGTGCAACGGGAAGGCAGCAAACGTAAAGCGTTGCAATCGGATAATTGGTCGCCTGTCGATTATGTGTACGACGTCGCAACTGGCCCAATATCGCGGCCTCCCCGCTACTGCCGCTGGTAGAAGGGTCGTTGTCGTAGTTTAGCCCCCCTTTCTTTTCTTTTTCCTTCACGATGCATTAATCCTTTGACGTGCTACAGTTGTGTTTAAGACTCGCGTTTTTTTTTTCGCGACCAACGTAAGGTTCGTTTTTATAGCTACCACTAGACGGACGTACGATTAGGTCTCCCCCATCAATGCATAGATATTAATTCAGGGAGGTGAATGGGACTACAAGCATCTTCACTGCGAGTCAACGACTGCAATGTCAAGTTTTACGAGGCAATGCCAAAGAGTGGCAAACAGGAACAGCATCCCAACTCATATCATGCGAGCGTGGTCCATATCCAATATCGGGTTAGATGAAATTAGCAAAGGTTAGGTTCATGCAGCTCGCCTCTCAGCTATGGTATGAGTAGAACTTGTAATGCACGCGCTCTATAGGCGGTGCAGCTATCAGACTTGCGCCACCGGAGTGTGGCTGCCATAGTTCAAAAAAAAAAAAAGAAACGAAGAAGATGAAGAGAGAGAGAGGACAACGAAAAGTTGGTCTTCAACAAGGAAACCAGCGGGGGAGTTATTTGTGCTTGGCTTGTTGTTATGACTTCATAATTATTTTCATTTCCACTCTCTTTCCAATTTGACCGCTGGCTTTCTCGCCCTTGCTCTCATATATATATATATATATACTCATGGAACGATGCGACAGCACCAGAGGACACGTGTTTCGCCGTGTTTGCGGCTCGTCAGCTCTGGGTAGCTGCGCATCGTTCCGAATTGGCAAACCAGGGGTCACTCAGCGAGCGATATACACCTGGGAGGGTGACATAGCACTCCTCAATGCCACAGTGCAAGCCAGTGATTTATAATGAGGGGAAAAAGCTTTTCCCCCTCACTTCGGTCACCTGATAGCCGTTTTCAGAACTAGAATCCGTTCGATAGATCGCCCGCGAAAAATTTGTGAAGGAACGCAATTTTTGTCTTTATTTTGTTCATTGCGCATCTTCACAGACGCGTATTTCCTTCATCCCCAACGTGAGAGGGGAAAGGAGTACAGTGCCGCGTCATGCGTCGAAGATGAGCTTTAATTTGCGGAAACAAAACAAAAACAAATGTATCGGGTGACTGTATTGGAACTGGCCTTTTCTTGGGTTGCATTTTCGGGCTGCGTTCCAATACCTCACGGCCGTGAAGCTGCCTGACGAGGCAGCTGAGTAGACCCCTTTGCTTGTCACTATTGGAACAGGCTTGCCTAGCCGAGGCGCCTGTAGCGCCATCTCGTTGCTCACGCAAGAAATGCGTACGGCGCAAGCGCAGCAGGTACTAGCGTCTCCCGCTGTCAGCCATAGCGACTGTCAGATGGTCAGGCATATAACTAGACTGCATCGATGCGCACTAGGCGGTAGCCGACTGAATAGCGGACTTGGCGAGATTTGGAACGAGACTTAACATGGCGGCACTTCCGGTTAGACCGGTAGGCAGTCGACTAACCTGGGTATTGGAACGCAGCCTCTGTTTCCTTTTACTCTTTTTCCAGGACGCGAGAAGCGATAGTGTGCTCTTTCTCCCTCTCACATTGGGGGTGAAGGGAAGACGAGTCTTCTAAGAAGCGCAATGAACAAAATAAAGAAAAAAATTGCGTTCCTTCAGGAATTTTTTTGCGGGCGATCTATCGAACGGATTTTTGTTCTGAAAACGGCTACGATATCAGGTGACCGAAAGGAACAGACGTTCTCATTGGGATAACTTTGTAGCTTTTATAATTAAAAAGGTAATTAATGAAAGTTAATTAAGATAATGCCTTTGGACTTTGCTAATGCCCTCCTAGGGAGTGCCCTTCAGCATATGCTATATTGCAATTGATTTCATCTTGGAAAAAGTGTTATATATATTTTTAAAAAATATGTTTGCAGTTAGCTAGGACACCCTGTATATATATATATATATATATATATATATATATATATACTGGAAGAAAGGGGTTCGGGCGACCGCGAAATTAAATAGGTACTAACAAAATATGAGGCAGACAACGAAGATGTAGGAAGTAGAAAAAGGGGGAGTTATTTATTTACTAGTGGAAAGTTAAGGGGGAAGTCAACGTTGCGGCGGAAGCTCCGCCTTCGTCAGGACTGAAGAATGACAAATGACACTTGGAGTTTTATACAGTGCTACAATGACGTCACAATCGGGGGGTCCCGCCACCTGGCGGCCGTCAGCAGGTCAAGTACAAGGAAGTGGTTGAGTCATGTCCGGTGAAGAGGTCATAGTCCGGGAGGTGGGATGGAATCCAAGGGCTGTGGACTGTTGTTCTGCAAAGAAAAGGGGAACAAGCAGCAGTACACTATCTAAGCAGATAAGTTTCTTATTGTTGACAGTACACCGGGGTCCTCGTTTATGATAGATTGGAATTTGTAGATAAGGTAAGATTCGCGCTGTTCTCGGCACCGGTCGGAACTGAAGTTTGTTTGAAGAAGGAAAATTGAAACATCGTTAATTGAATGCCCTGGCTGGCTAAAATGGCGTGAAACTGGAAGATTCGGTTTTTTCGGGGTTAGCATTAACCAGCTAGCATTAGGGGTTAGCATTAGCCAGCTAGCATTAGCAAGGGGTTAGCACAGCCCGGTCACAATGCTAACCCCTTCAGACAACCGTCTCAATTTATCCCAGAACCCAACCGCGACAGAGCTCTCGATATGTACATAAAAGCTGTCCAGAAAGATATCATTACCGCATACAACGCGTCTTCTAGCCGCAGTCCCAAGTCAAATTTGACCCCAGTAGAACAACAGAGTCTTTCTGAACTCAAGCATTGTAAGGAAATTGTTATCAAAAGAGCAGATAAGGGTGGCGCAATTGTTGTAATGAATAGGCAAGATTATATTAACGAGGGTCTGCGACAATTGAGTTGCACTTCATTTTATGAAAATCTGGACGCCGACCCCACGGAACGAATTGTTGCGAGCATCACGAAAGAACTAAAAGCCCTAAAAAGTAAGAAAGAGATCGACGCGACGCTCTACGAATACCTTCTTCCCCGAAATTCCACACCGGGCGGGTTCTACATGCTGCCAAAGATTCATAAAGAAGGAAACCCTGGCAGGCCAATTGTGTCTTGCAATGGTACAGCCACAGAAAAGATATCCAGCTTTGTAGATCACGTCCTCAAGGACATACCCCCACAACTACCGTCCTACATCAAGGACACTAACCATTTCCTTCAAATACTAAATCAGTGCCAGCCCCCCACATCAAGTTTCCTAGTTACATTAGATGTCTCGTCCCTCTACACTAATATTCCCCACGATGACGGCATTATTGCAGTTGAGACAGCTTTTTCTAGATACGCCGGACACAGTCCTATCGACCCACTTGCCCTGTCCAAGCTAGTAAACCTAATCCTTAAAAACAATAACTTCGAATTTGACAGTCAGCACTACCTCCAAATCAGCGGCACGGCTATGGGCACTAAAATGGCGCCTACTTATGCAAATATATTCATGGGAACTTTGGAAGAAAAATTTCTGGAAGGACGTGAGCGAAAGCCGGCACTTTACAAACGCTACCTGGATGATACATTTATGATCTGGCCACATTCAGAAAGGGACCTCATAGAATTCATAAATGATCTCAACCAATTTCATCCCACTATTAAGTTCACCCACACGTATTCAACTGCAACTGTTAACTTCCTAGATGTTCAGGTAAGACTACAAGACGGAGTTCTAAGCACCGACCTATTCCGGAAGCCCACTGACTCCCAACAGTATTTGTCCTTTCACAGCTGTCACCCACGGCATACAAAGCTTGCCATCCCTTACAGCCAAGCCTTTCGGTACAGGAAAATCTGCTCGAACGATGACGATCTTGACAGGAATCTAAATCAGTTGCAACAAACATTCGTTGACCGCCATTTTCCACCGAACCTTGTGAAAGACGCTCTCAACAGGGCCCGAAAAATAGAGCGCCAGTCACTATTCGGTACGCGAAAAAATAGCACAAAAGAGGACGCTATCAACCTGATCGTAACATTTGCTGGAAATATCCCAAACATTAAGGGTATACTGAATCGACACTATAGCATACTTCAGCAATCCGAGCGCACAAAGGAAATTTTTCCGCAGGCACCTCGTGTCACCTACAGGCGCGCACGCAATCTGCTAGATAGCTTAGTTCATTCTAAAATCAACGAACCAAATGATTCACCAATGGGTTGTCACCCATGTGAAGGCCGCAGATGTCAAATATGCAAATCAATGCAAAACACCACCATAGCCGAAAGTACTAGTTCTCACTTCAGAGTGACAATTAGAGCAAACCTAGACTGTAATTCGTCCAACGTTATCCATCTCATTCAATGTAACGCATGCCAAGCACAGTACGTGGGCCAGACAAAAACCGCATTCAGAATCAGATTTAACAATCACCGATCGGACGTGACGAAAAAACCGAATCTTCCAGTTTCACGCCATTTTAGCCAGCCAGGGCATTCAATTAACGATGTTTCAATTTTCCTTCTTCAAACAAACTTCAGTTCCGACCGGTGCCGAGAACAGCGCGAATCTTACCTTATCTACAAATTCCAATCTATCATAAACGAGGACCCCGGTGTACTGTCAACAATAAGAAACTTATCTGCTTAGATAGTGTACTGCTGCTTGTTCCCCTTTTCTTTGCAGAACAACAGTCCACAGCCCTTGGATTCCATCCCACCTCCCGGACTATGACCTCTTCACCGGACATGACTCAACCACTTCCTTGTACTTGACCTGCTGACGGCCGCCAGGTGGCGGGACCCCCCGATTGTGACGTCATTGTAGCACTGTATAAAACTCCAAGTGTCATTTGTCATTCTTCAGTCCTGACGAAGGCGGAGCTTCCGCCGCAACGTTGACTTCCCCCTTAACTTTCCACTAGTAAATAAATAACTCCCCCTTTTTCTACTTCCTACATCTTCGTTGTCTGCCTCATATTTTGTTAGTACCTATATATATATATATATATATATATATATATATATATATGATTGGAGAACTGTGGACGACATAATGTTCCTGAACGGTTTGCATGCTGAGAGGTGAACATGTTTGCAACATAACATTTTCGTCATGCGTTCTTTTGCCTACAAATGCAATAACAGTGGATGTGGTATACCTATTATACACAGGGCTGTGGATGCGAATACACGTCTGTTTACTATCGCGGATTGCTGTCGCGGATCCTATGTGCCGATACGGAACGGTTGCGGATACTAGAGATCCGCGCTCACCTCTACATATGACGATACAACGAAACACATACATGTATGTCTTTGCTTGGAACCGCGAAGCGGAGATTGAGTGACTTTTTTTTATTTATACAAATCACTCTAATTTCATTCTATGAGTATATATCCTCTTGTACATATATATCTGAAAAATCAGCTTCAACTTTCGCTCCGCCATCATTATTTACGCGAAACTGACATTTTTTGTCGCTAACGTTCGGCCTATATAGTGAAGACCGCGATCCGAGAGAATGGCAGGAAAGACATGTAACAAGGAAACGACGCTGAGACGAGAGGCGGTGGGGGAGGGGGTAGTGACAGAATTTGCTCGCCGTTGTTCGCCACACAGAAGTGGGCGTCGTCACGACCATAGCAAAAAAGAAAAGGACGGATGGAGGATGAATCGTGGAGATGCGTAGGGGGTGCGTGAGTCCATCAGGGAGTGCAAAGTGCTAGAGGGGTCGTCGGGCAAGACCCGCCTCCTGCAGAAAGAGAACAAGGTTTCTTGCTTTAGCGAAACGTTTGGCATAAGAACCACCGGGGTAGAGGATGTCCGCTAGCGTGCCAGAGCTGGAGTCACGGAGGTGGGCTTCGCGCCCAAAATGGTATGCTCGGCATCTTCGTAGGATGTGCTCGATTGTTTCAGATTGTTGACAGTAGCCACAGCCGACGACAAAGACGAGAGACAAAGTAGAAGAACAGAAACCAAGCGTGGACTCACAGCAAGACTCGTTGTACCAACTTGCCCAAGTCTACACCGTTGAGCGCTAGCAGCGAATGGCACCGTACGGACTTACTGACACGTGTCTAGGTAACCCAGTCACCTGTTTGCTAGTCCGTACGGCACCATTCGCTGCTAGTATGTCGCTCTGAAGAAGGTGTGCGCCGGAGCGTGTTCCGTAAACCTTTGGCCAGCACTGTACATACATCTTTACCAATCGTTGATTCTAACTGCTTATGTTACGTGAAAAAAAAAGAAGAAAAACTCTTATATACCGGCAGCTGTCTGTGTAGTGTGTACGAAGAAGCGGTCCTACCGCTTTCCTGGCCAATCAGTTCTGACAGCAACCACTTCTGCTAGATTTCTGCAGTTCTGAGTCTTCCCAGCATGCCTCCTTCTCGCAGGTGGCGTTGATCAAAGTGGTCGCAAAATCCATCGTTTTGGTATGTTGCCCGGGGTATCCGTTTCAATCCAAACCAATCAGTTTCCCCAACATGGTGGAACTCAGTAAATAAGGGTGAGGTATAACTACTGGATGGCCTGCAATAATAGGGAACTGTATTTTGGCTTTTGACTGGGCTAGACACCTCAAAAAGTGGTATATATAGGTATAGGGAGGCCCCATTGAAGGGGCTCTAATAAGGTTGGTGTTTGTGGGTCTCATAGACTACTGGAAGCAGGTATATTCTGTACTCAATGCTCATTGCTTCGAATACACTTGCAATGCAACACAGGAAGAACATCAAGTGCGCACTGTTTCGCGATACGCGCTGATTGTGGGATGTGTGTAATGAGGAATTTCAAGTCAAAATGACGAATGGAAACGTGGTAATGACGAAAGTCCCACTCGTCAATCTATATAACGTATGCATCTTTTTCAAGAATTGTCTCCCTATAGAAACCGTATTTTTTGTCTGGAATAGCACTGTTGAACGCGTAGTAAAAGAGATGGACTCGATAATCACATCACGGCGCTATTATAACCGTCCAGGCACTGCTCTAGCTTCTCTTGCGCACGCATCTGCAATCTGATCCATATACTGCCCCGCTCGCAGTTGGTGGGGCTTCTCGCGGTGACTGTGTAGCCTCCGTTTTGTGCTTGTTTCGTTTCTCGAGCATTGGCTATAAGTTGTGTGTTTGATCACGTTTTACGCGCTGATTCCGTTCCTGTTACCTTGTATGGTGGTATTAGTGAAAGCTCCCGCTACTGCAGAATGTGCGTGTGACATGCGTCCCGGGGAGACGTACCTCTACTCGTCAGAGCCAAGTCGGAGCTCCCCTCGTACCGCATTGATAGAACGAAAAAAAAAAGAGAAAAAACAGAAGAAGAAAAGCGGGAAGGGGCAGTTCCCGCAATATATTTCCGTTGACGATTGGATGCGCTAGGGGTGACGTACCCTTGACGTGCCTTGCGACGATTCGGAGGAAGGAAAGAGGAACCTCCAAATTGGCGCCTTTGTTAACGTTTTAATTACAAACGGCGCAAGGGGTGAATGTCATCACTGTTGCATTATTGTCCTGATGACGGAATCTTTCATGTCGCAAAGACAATTTTTTTGCACTTTAGTGTTGCTCTAATAGCCAGACTTTCCTTTTAATACACGGGGCACTCGAACGTATGGTTCCACCCGGAAGACGTCGACAGTGACACAAATGTTGATTTGTTTATAAAATGTGGATAACCGGGCGCACTGTAGAGGTGCACTGTTTTATCCACACTTTGGCCGCGCAGAATTCAAAACGTTATATATTTCCCTCCGCAAACAAGGATACAGCGCGGTTCTGCGGGTATAACCACACCCGCGCTTAAACCCAGACATATGCTTTACTCCACGAGGGAAAGTTGAAAAGGAGTTAATTTGGGGAGGAATTTCTTTCGCTTCCCTAGATTTGATTGCTCCCAACTTTAGCCCCAAACGGACTTACGTCGATATATATATCTACTTTCATCTATAGTCACCGAAATGAAATACAAGACGTCGCCATTTCTTTTCTTTTTTTTTTCGTTTTTGTCTTACAGTGTGCGCAGTGGAGTGCAGAATTGTCACTTACTTTAAAGTCTTTCGGGATGCTTCATCCGCTGTACATTTGTCGGTTTAGAGCATAGTGTAGCTTGTACGAGTTGTGTGTTCTTGTATGCTTCACTTGTTTTTGCTGTACGCTATTCTACAAGGTACATCGTTCCAGGGAAATTTTATTGATTCACGAACGAAATAAAGGAGGAAAGAAATAGGTTTAGGCTAATTCGTTGCGTACTTGAGAATAAAAGCGAGAAAGTGAGTGAGAAAGGCTCAAATTGCGTTTTTTTTTTCTATCATAAATCATGAACGACGCAACCAAATGAATTCCGTTCCTTTTATGTTGATGTCAAGGTAACGGCATCTTTCAGGAGAAATTTTTGCAGTGCGGTGTCTTTTTAAAGCTCATGGTTTGGTGATGTTTTGCACCCGCCGCCTTCCGGCAGACAAGCGATCCTGCGGTACAGAATTCTCCATGTTTGTTGACGTGCTTTTTTTTTGCCCGCCGCTTTCATTAATCAGTGCGCCCAGCGCTTCCCGCAGCGCCACCTCTTGCACGTAGAGAACCGTCACACGTGACCACAGGAACGCCGCGTCCATTAAAATAATGAGAAGTCGTCAGACGCACCGCAATATTGCCGTTACTGTAATATCCAGCTGGCGTTTGTCTCGTTCTTTCGCGTCAGTCTAGTTTCTGCTCTATTTCAAATATTTATAGTCGTATTACTGTATGTGTTTTGATGCAGCTGTTTTTCATAATATTATGATTGCAATTCCTACATGCTGATCTCTCGCAGTTGTCAATTGCTCGCATTGAAGCGCAGTGACATGAATTTACGTGTTCTGCATTCCCGTTGTGCAACTGCTTGACACACTAGCAATGTGACCGGCCTGATGCATACCGCAATTCCTTCGGATTTCCATACCCTTCACTCACCAAGTTACGGTCCAGAGACCTGTATCCCACGGTGTAGAACCATTTTTAACTGCCACTTATTTTAGGCGGTATTATAACTTAGTCAATGAACGTGCTTCCGTTCCTGATTTCAAACAGCGATGAAATGTTATCTCGTTTTTTTTTGTTGTTTTTTTTTAATTCTATGTTAGCGCCGCGAATCAACTGTGGCTATGAGCAGCGTACAGACGTGAACAGATTGAGAGAGGACAACAGGAAGGAGTGGGGGACAGGGAGGGGGGGGGTTAGTATGCGTCCTGGGCCGACTTCAGAGGGAACTGTGCCGACATGTTATCTCGTGGTCCCTGTTTTAAGCCAATCACTCACGCGTTCCCTACTTCCGTTTATTTAATGCCATTCCAACGTGTTCTGTTATTGTTTATTGTTGCGTATTGTACGGCGCACGTAACGTGCCTATATGGCACGTCGAGGTTTGATTTTGTAGAGGCGCATCAAGAAATAAATATAGTTATGTATGTAACGAAGGGTTTTGACAGCGACGGATTTGGTGCAGCGGAGCAATGTGTGGACGGCGGCCGTGTGTACTTGTAGAAATACCTGTAGAATACTTGCAGAAACTGATGCCTCGAATTTTCTACCGCTTAACGATTACAGGGAAACACTGTTTTCGGTACAGGCTGCCCTCTTTTGTATCTCGTTACTACTTCCCCGCGTATAAGCGTGAGAGCAACCGAGAGAGAGAGAAGGAAAAGAGGCATTGATAGTTTGCAAAAGTTTAACGTTGAAGGATTCCCTCATCTTTACTCCATTAAGGATCGATGCCGTTGAAGAGAAGGGACGATCGCACGTTCAGGATCAGCTTTTTCGACAGCCCTTACAGCTCGGATCGTTTGTATAGTGGTGAGAAGAAACGCTGCCCGTGTGTCTCAAAACCACAAGCGCCTCTGCTAGCCAGGGAGCACGGTTTAGTAACGTTCATGGTGACAGGAATAGCGAATAGGGACACCTCCATGCTTGTTTCTCGATTTTTTGTCACCTTCTGCACGCTGCAAGAATGTTTCTGAGGCCCACACCGAAAATCTTACCTTACTATGCGCTAAAAAGCATTGAAGTCTATCAGCCAAGACAGATTTCGCGGCAACCGAGCAATTCCCCGCGGCGCTACACCATTTTAAAATTGAGCACTTCCGTCTCAAGACAACACGTAGTCGACCAAGATTGTTAACTCCACGTAGTTACACTTTTTCTCATTTAAATCTGCATTCTACAGTCGTTATTTTATTATTGGCGTGCCCTGTGTTACCGTGAAATACTTATTGTAGAACGGAGTATATCTAAACTAGAGGGGTATATTATTACTATCGCCCCCTCTCCCCCACCTTCTTCCGGGTTGTTTCTCATTTCCCCGGGTTGTTTCCCACATGGCTTGATCTTGTCAGACAACCCGTGAGAGGCAAGTGCATGACATGATATTTGAATCCGTATAAAACGTAAATGCAGCAGCGATGACACATATGTGGCTTACACCACAGCATCCTTCAATAGAGAATTTTAGGCCCGAATTATGAAATGCTACTTTCCTTCCCGATCCCTCTTTCGCTCCTAAAGGAACCTTCCGCCCAATTTCAAACAATCCTTCCCTTTCGGACTTCCTTTCGAGACACGAAAGGGCCGCCTCTGGAAAGGTTGCTGATGGGCTACACTTCGTTGCAACTCTCGCCTTCCGTCGACACGCAATCGGTTTTCCTGTTTTGTATAGCAGGGTCTTGTAGCTCCTTACTGGCTCAAACAGGACCGCTGCCTTATCTGCTGTGACGTATCGTGTTGACGTTGCCATATTTGGCAGCATACAACGCGTGGGTATCGTTACCACGTCAACGTTAACACGTGCCAAGGTCATCGGAAACGAAACGCAATCCCACGTCAATGAGCGCCCATGGTGCGCAACGCGTGCCCCATTCAGCACTGGGATTTCTTGAAATCATCCGTTCTGAAACCCATGTAGCACGACATTAAAACATTTTTAGGTTCAAAATAAAGGACGATAGCTTGTCTTTGGGACGCGGTTAGTAAAGTTATGCTCTGTACTCTCACTATCAGACGCGCTGATGGAAGCACTCAAGATTCCTTTCGTTAGGAAAGCATAAGCCGAGTTCTGAACTATCACTACGTAAAGAAGGCGGCCTTCTGACGAAAGTAGCTTTGTGTGTTCCTATAGGCACACGAACGAAAGCAGCGGAAGGAAAGTCTCATTCAAAAATTTTGGGCCTTAGTGCATCGTACGCTAATGCTTTTGCGTACGTAAGGGACAGTGTGGTGGTTCTGCGCACTGCGCGAAGCTCTCTTTATCCTTTGCGCGTGCGCAAAGCTACCAATGCTATCCCTTACGTACGCAAAGGCGATAGCGTACGATGCACTAAAACTCACTAATATTTCACACAACCGACTTTTTCTTGTTTTGCTCACCTCCACAGATCGCTACATCGGTAGGCAGACAGCTCGACCATAACACCCCGCCAGCCATCCCCCCTGACCAGGAAACAATAACACACTTGCAAGCAAAACAAGCAACACCACCAACACACGCGAACCCTCTCTTGCGGAAGAGGTTCAAATCAGGAGAATGCTGTTTCCTACGTGTCACGGCGAGATAGGACGATAAAGCCCAACCTTGACCCACATCCCTTGTCTTATCAGGCCGCCGTACTCGCCATAACACACGGACAGCAGCAAACGCACCAAAACATACTGCGCTTACACTTTCATGGCGCGCTATAAAAGACCACTTTTATGCGCCTTCACTGGCCATAGCCGACATGGCGTGTTTAGACAAGCTATTTCGCCATTCAAAGCACATGACAACGCATGCTGCTAGATAATTAACTCTCTTTCTCTCTGCGCGACGCACTTAACCTAAATACTGCACCCTTTTTATTTGTTTTCTGTTCACTTGCATTCACGCAACGTCTGACTCGAATTCGCCAGCGTGGGGTCCGACTATAATTATCCGGGTCCGAACCTAGAATTAATTTCCTGAGTTGGCGAGGTGCATTCGGAGGTAATGAAACCTCCTGTTTCGGCAGGACGCAATTGCGTTTTCGGAAAAAGGCCTAACTGACGGCTGTACCCTACCCATGGAACTGTGGTGAAACTTCACGGCTGTCATGCTGTATCAGTGTTGCGGGTTGCGTTGTGCAATTTGTGTCGGGGGAGGGGGGGCTGTGATGTAACGGGCGAATCGCAGCGTTTGCAGGTTGTGGGAACGGGTGTACGCTGGTTGTATTCTAATGTGATGTAGGGACGCTCAAGTTTAGGGTGCGCTAATTATGCGAGAACGGTAAACATGTGAAGAAGTAAGGTAGTTCGTGAAATAGCCAAGTAGCGCAGGTTGCAGGTCTTTTCATTTTCTTCGGTTTTGCATTTTTTGAATACGATGCGGTGCTTCAGGGCTACGTTACCTAAGCGCGGCAGACAAGTGTTACGTTGGAAGCAATTTGTTCCTTGTAAAACTTAATTTCGGACATTAGCAGTCGCTGCTAAGAGGCAATTCATCGAAAAAAAAATTCGTAAAATTATATGTGGATTTTACACTTCAGCTCCGTGGGATACCAATGTAAAGTGACAGTAGCTGGTTACTTTCTGTTATCGATAACTCGTTCATTTCATGTTATGTGCAACAAGTAACGCATTTAGCACATTTTTGGGGAGATGACGAGCAACGGTATTTAGTTAGTACGGTATACGGTCAGAACGGTAGTTCCTTTTCTTGGGTCTACAAGTGTGTGTTGCACAGTAGCTGAGCGAGCAAGACAGCTATCTCCAAAGTCTCCATTTTAGTTTTTCTTAAAACCAACCAACCAACAGCCATCCCGCGGGGAGGCAATTCCGACACAGAAGGAGGCGATTCACGTCAACCATGTGGTCATGAGGGCACGGCTTCCTTTGCGGAGGTCTGGGATACTGCAGCACGAAAATGAATTGCTTTAAATTTGCTGGGATTAAGAAGCTTCGATATGAGGATGTCTAAGTCAATCCACAAAGGACACTTGACGGACGCTATGGATGCTAGATACTGCTGTTGAGCTCCGTTGAACGGCGGATGCAGTCATGTTGTCCGACGTGTTCCTACGCACTGGTGACGTCCCAGTACCACGCCCCATTCGGATTCAGTGAACCTTGAACTTAAATATTTGTTGTGCATATTATGGCAAAAACGTTTAAGACTGACTACGCTTGAACGCTGTTATCGCTGAGCATCGTCAAAAAATATAAAAGCAGCATCTCATCATATACGTTAGCATGCAGGAACGCTCCTATATCACAAACGTGACCTCCTTTGCGGGACGTTTTAAAGACGTTCTTCTTTAATCTCATAGCTGGGCCTCGCACCCATCGTCAACAGGGGACATATGTACTTCGATGACTAAAGTTGGGGAGGTAGGGGACATTGTGATCCAGCTTTCCAGATATTTCTCCTGGGCATTTGGTGGGGGCAGTTTAGTTTCTCACGCCGCGGAAGCAGCCGATGAAACAGATTCTATGACCTATGCGTATGCGTTGCTTCGCGTGTGTTGAGGCGAAAGCTGCGATCTGTTATTTCGGTGTCAACTTCACGTCCTGAAGAAAGCCGCATAGTCGAAAAATTTCAGATGAATTTTAAGAATGTAGTACAACCGGTTTCGCAAGCCTATTGCGAACCACTGCCAGATGACGTCGTATTGAGACTTACATTCGCCCGGTGTTATTAATAGATAAAAGTTTGTGAAATAAGTGAATGAAGTGAATATACCTCTACCCAGGAAACGTCACCGTGACGTGATCATGACGTTGGCAGACATAGCGAAACCGAAACAGCACAGATAGAGAACACCGCCGTTCCGTTTTCCTTCACGAAAGTCAAGGATTTCAATTTCAGTTTAGTTTTCCTTAAGAGGGGATACGACCTCCGGCGGCCCCATGTATTCTCTAAGGGCGAAACAATGCGATCTTTTGCAGCTAATACTGAACCGATTTGGACCAAAATGGCCTTGTTCGATAGATTTTAGAATTTCAAAAAATTCGCATTGGAGACATTTGCAATTTTTTTTGCAGAAGTTTTTAAAAACCTTACGAAAGCTGCAAAAAATTTATAAGTTCGGTCTCTCGCTTTTGGAAGTTCGTAGCTCGTTTACTGTAGCACATATGTGAAATGTAATCAGTAGCATTTACGCGGAATTCTTTCTTGAATATTTACGTGTTCATGTCATGTCTGTCCATGCCTCCAGTTGTTCACAATATTGAAAAAACTTAAGGTATGTACGGCTCCGTGAACTGCCCCGTCTTGCCATCGTACAGTAGCGCCACATTGCTGGTCAGAAGAGAACTTCATATAGTTCCGCAGAATGCAGTCACTGTTCTGGCACCCTATCCCAGAAGGGGTTTCCCCGGCAGCGGAAGCGCGAAATTGAGGTCGTGAAACCTGTCTGAAGAGATCCACGTTGAGTAGGTCGTCGCAAAATAATGGGAAGGCCTTGAGTGAGAATAGGGAGAATAGGCGGCATAGACCAGGAAAGGTTTGCTACACAGCCACACAATATTCGTCTCGCATCGCATGCACGTAAAAAGAACGGTAGGGTTAGGGGAGGTGAGGCACAATGAGACCGAGTGGTGTTACCATTCGCTCTCCCGATCTGTTGAAATTGGAAGACAGTTTTCTTTCTTTTTTTTAATGAGGTAATATCAAACAGTCAAAGACTGGATTATGGAACGGCCGAAAAATAAGGAATTCCAAGAGGATGTCTGCGAAATAAATAATTTATGAATAAAACGTTGAAAAAGACTCCCCATAGAAATTCACTTTTTAACAGAACTTTTTCAAAAGAAGCTCTTTCTCTATCCACAGCTGTAAGATCAACCCCAGTACACGAGGGATGCTGCCAAAAAGTGGCATGCGCTGGACAAGGTCATACAACGTTATTTTAAATGCATAAAAAGCATTTAGCACATTAATTCTCAATACCTGTCCTGAGCACAGCGTTGTGGATCTACCTGATGTAGCAGATGTAACTTTTCGAATATATATTTTTCCTTTCTTGGTGGCCTCTGGCTTTCGATAGTTCAGTCTTCCGAGTTCTCGGGCTCGGGGTCCAATGATGGGTGTAACAGGGGTGTCACATATTACACCCAAAAGAAGGGTGCTTTTTGGGTATATTGACTCAAAAAAATGGCAAGTTCTGAAAAAAAAAAAAAAGGCTTGCTCCCAAAATTCACGGAACACTATTTGCACTGATGTACTGCAACCTGCATTTGCAAGTCTGAGCGTCTTAGCTGCCTAGACTCTTGGAGACATGTTTACAAAAAGAAAGTGCCTGGTGGGTGATTGCCAGTGAATGACTTGTACTACCCATCAATGAATTTTAGAGGAGAGGGTGTCGCTCTATATATTTGGCAACCCGAACGCGATTGTCGTCGTGTACAATAACACAGTCATCTCTACTTTTACTTTTTGTTTTCTGCCTAAGTGATCGAAAGTACGTTATCTAAAGGGAAGTTTGGTGAAACGATTTATTCCCTGTATTAATTCTCAACAATTCTATCCTACTTACTTTGTAGAGCTAATTTTTTATCGCAGTTGGAATAACAATTTCCGTATCTTGGCTTCCTTACTTTTCGACCTTACGGTAATTCGGTTTTCTGGCTTTCCGGCCTGCTGATAGTTCGGTTTTCTGAGTTTTCAGCCTTCTGATCGTTCGATGTTTTAATTTTTCGGCCTTTTAAGTTTCGACCTTCTGATATCTTGTCTAGGTTTCGACGGATACATGTATGTTGTAAGGACCAAATTTAGGTACACCTGCACATAGGCGCAAAGTAAATAAACTAAAACTGGATGTCCGCCCATTTCATCGAAACTCGTTTGGTCGAATGCCGTTTGATCGACGCCGTTTGTTGGAAAGGCGTTTGTTTTGAAAGGAGTTCAAAGCTCCGTGGAGTGGGTCGTACGCACCTGTTTTTCCGTAAGTTTTGATTCGAGCATACGGTGCAGGCAATCAGTGTCCTCTGCTTTTTTATTTATTTGTTTGCTTTGTTCAGCCGAAGAGGGGAGGCCACTGGTTATTTTAAGACCTTTGTCATTTACGAACAACACAGCTGAACAGAAAAGTGGGTACAATCCGACGAATTACACATATTGAAGAATATGGCCTGACGTTGGGAGCAGCCGACAGTCTGTGCTTCTTCTGGGCACCCTTCTCATTGCTGGCGGCAAATTTAAAGGGAAAGTTCTGAAATCGGATATCCATATGTGTGCGAAAGCCGCTTGTCTGTGGAAACTATAAGAAGGAAATTTCGCCATGGTACAACAAAACATATTAAATTAACAGCATATAAAGCATTAGTTCCGAGTGGCTCGGGACTATCATCTCAATTTTTTTCTTTTACAAACCAATCAATCAAAACATTAGGAAGGGAGTCGCCTCAGGACAGAAGCCGCCGATATTTCGAACACAGACTGTTCTTCTGAGACTGTTCTTCAGAGACTCGGTTCTTCTTCAACAGTCTCTGTTCGAAATATCGGCGGCTGCTGTCCTGAGGCAACTCCCTTCCTACATCTCTACCGGTTCGCTGGATTTCTACCCATCTACAATCAAAACATTACTTCCCCTCATTTAGAGTATGCATCTGCAGTCTTGGATCTCTGCACATCCACGCTGTCCGAGAAAAAATAAAATAAAAATAAAGAAGACAAAATGCAAAGGTCTGCTGCACGGCTTATCTTGTCTAGGTTTCGGAGGACTTATTCGGTTAATGTTTGTAGCGACAAATAAATTTAGATTCACTTGCACACAGACGCAAGGTAAATACACTAAATCAGAATAGTCAGTTATTACAAAATGCGTCCGCAAAATGTTCTAGTGTGAGAACTCGGCGCCAAAGAAAAATCAGCAGGTGAATATAAATAAGCGAGGGCCAACGAAATATAACATTTGGACTCCGCGCTGCGTCCAGAAAGTCAGACAAGCTCAGATAGCAAAACATCAAGAAGTCACCAGATGCAGTCCACAAAGGGACAAAAGGGAAGAATTGGCTTTCGTCGGGACCTCCTTCTTTCTTTGTAGCTGAGTTGACCTTGGCAACCCAAACATGACGTGAGATCCCTGCGTCTCAATAGTCAAGGAGGTCACACGTGTTTTTGGGACTACACAATCCTGCGGAGGAGTGAGTTATTTGTACTAAGGGTAATGGTTACAGCTTCCTCCAGGCTGAGACCCGTATGTTCGTGTGGCGCCATCTACGAGCGAAAAAATCGTGAATCGGAGATGCCGCCTCACTCGTATCCCCTCTTAACGGAGGGAGGTGGAGCAAAAAGCCAGGAAAAGGATCGTTTCTTTGTATTAATAGTGCACACAAATGAGGTCCGTGACCTCATTAGTCCTTTTAGTCACTTTAGTGTCTTCATTGGTGTTCCTAGTCCACCGTGGAAAGATGAGAAGGCTCAACCCAAGGATTGGTTGCGTCGTCTCGAAAGTCAATGTCGTAATCCTGTGCAGAAAGAAACTCCTGCACTCCGAAAGAAACCCGTGCACTTCTGGTTCCTGAAGATGGACTAGCCTGGTAGCCATCTTTAAAAAGGGCTACCGAAAAGATAGTGCTGCCGGTAGAACGAAGCAGAACAAGGCCATACAGCTAATAATACATTGCGAGAAATCTTATTGCATAGAAATTTCGTATAGAATTGCGTAGAAACCTTCGCATAGAAACCTTACAATATACCTTACATATGTAGAAACCTTACAATATGAAAAGCTATATTTAAATGTGTCTTTCTTGTGACTGTGAGATAGAGTGAAACCGAAACTGAGCAAACGCCCACCATCGCGAGATCTCGCGAGAGGGAGGCAGGCACGTGACGTCGGTGGCGGTGAAGCGTGAGGGGTGTGTGAGGGATGGCGCCCGGACAATACGTTGGGTGGCAAGCGAGAGGTTTAGCCAGTAGTGGAATAAACGGTCGGCGTGTCCTGACAAGTGACAACTCGTCTAAAGAAACAAGTATGGCATCTTCGTTAACTGGACAAGCAGTGGGAGAACTACTATGAGGGGTAGACGGTTCCTCAATGCAACGGGAACCTACGTGAGAGACTTGATTTTCACTACGGCCATTTGTGACAACGAGGCTCCGATGACGGCAGCAGCACAGGACACAGCCAAGCCCTGCGCGAAGCCACGTTTAGCTGGACACGCAAACTCCGAAGTTATCCGGCTTTTGGGAACCTCCAATGGCCCGAATAGTTTTTGGACAAACTAGGCGCCTTCTGTTTGCTGAACGCCATAACGCGGGAGGATCGTCTCGAACAGGTTGTGCTTGCGGCGTGAGAAGGCAGCACGAGACTGTGGCTTCGATTTACCAATAGCCTTGCCGGCTGGGACTGGTTTTTAGTGCATTCCGAAAGAGGCTCTAGCCAGTTGACCAGAAGAAACGTTTGAAAGAGAAGCTCAGGCGCAGCACACAACACCCCGAAGAGAACCTCAAGCAATTTATCTATGTCATATGAGAGTACTACGACCGACTTGATGAGCCCGTAAAGGAAGAACAAAAGGTTGATCGCGTCTTGCGACAAATGCACCCACAATTGAACCTATGTATGCAATAAGGGGATAAGGCGAATTATCCCCTTTTTAGTATTTTTGTTGCAATGACATCCACATACCCATATGTACCGGTCAGATAAAATTTAGGACCGTATTGCAATTAACGAGAAATGCATGCGTCTCAATGGGATGCACAGCCAGATGAGGCCCCGTCTCTGCACATGCACACAAATGGTGTAGCTCAAATTTTGCTACGATGCGGAAATCATCATCTTAATGCTTTCAATGCAATAAAGAATACAGATATTTGAGGCTCTCTTACCTGGTTTACATTCCCCTTTGAAACCCGCGTCTCATCACACAAATAAGATAGTGAGCCAGCATATGTGAGAAGCAGGACACGTGAAAGAACTGTTGTATGACAGCCGTTTGCATTGCTCGTGCCGGGGACGACGCCTCAGACATGGCGGAATGCCGGTAGGTTCCCGGGAGTGCTACGAGATGGCGCTAGGTTTTCCATACGGTCTATTGCTTAACTCATTTAGTAAAGCCTTTAACAAGTATCCTGGCCGCACTTCCTTAATAGAACATAACATAGAAACCGCATTAGCATCCCCTATCAAGTGTAAAATACGCCTCGTCAGTGCCAAAAAAAAAAAAAAAAAAGAGAAAGCATAAAAGAATGCATAGGAGACTCCGTCAACCAAGGCCCTATCCGACCCAGCATGAGTCCGTGGGCATCTGCTCTACTGCTAGTGGCAAAGAAAACAGGCGGGTATAGGCTAGGTATTGCCCCTTGGACGCAAAAACCACGGTCTCAGTTTACCCAATGCCACGCACAGAGTGGATTCTGCACAGCTTGGTGGTGCACATTGGTTTTCCACGTTCGATTTCTCTCAAGGGTTCTTAGAGATAACCGTGTGTGCTGAGGATGCATGTAAGACTGCATTTGTGTGCCACCAGGGAACATTTGAATTCACAAGGATGCCATTCGGAATAGCATGGTGCCAGCTACCTTTCAAGCCTTGATGGACAGAGTTTTGGACGGGATCAAGCATAAATTCTGCATGGCCTTTCTTGATGATGTTGTCGTTCGATCCCCCCCCCCCCCCCCCACACACACACACACACTTTTGAGGATCACCTGATGCACATTGAAGAAGCACTGCAGCGAATCCAGGAAGCAGGACTCACAACCAACCCATCGAAAATCCAACTCTGCAAGCGGTCAGCAGTCGCTCACATTTCTGGGGCACATTATATGATCGGGTCAGTGCCGTCATGAGCCAAGCAAGACTGCTGCAGTTCGGGAATTCCCACAGCCAAAGACAATTAAGCAATTGCGGGCCTTCCTTGGTGGAGGTGGCTATCGTGCATTTACCCCCGATTCTCAGAGAATGCGAAACCATTGACTTCTCTTCGGCAGAAGGCAACCCGCTGGAAATGGGATACGGCTCAACAAATGGCTTTTTACACCTTGAAATCTCTACTTACCACAGACGTGGTGGCCCTTCCTGACAAACCTTTCGTGGCAATCCCTTTCGTGACAATCCCTTCATACTTTCGTAGTTGAGACCGATGCTAGTTTGGTCGGGATTGCAAGACTGCTACTGCAGGAATTCAGCAACGAATTTCGCTCAGTGTCCTTCATCAGTCGGTCGTTAAATGCAGCCGAGCGCAACTACACCGTCCAAGAGTGGGAATGCTTAGCAGTCGTATGGGCCCTGGACAAGTATTGCCCCTACCTCGAGAACACCCGGTTTGAAGTACACACCGACCATGCCTCCCTCAAGTGGATGTTCACTACCAACGAAGCCTCTATCCGTGTACGACATTGGGTGCTACGGCTGCAGGGTTTTCAGTGCATCATCAAACACCGCCGGGGGAGGGCAAATATACCAGCGGATGCCCAGTTCCCATGACTACCGACTCACTGCTATCACTTATTCAATGGGAGGAGGAGGATGGGGAATGGTTCCCCATAAATGTAGCAGAACCAGAACGAGCGGTACAGTTCGATGAAAGTGTAGCTATACACGATTTGGTGCGCACAGACAAGCCTAGTTTGGCTTAGGAACACAAAAAAGGACCCATTGCTGTTTAAGGTGGTCTTCTACGTCGACAAGGGAGATCTCCCTCACGATGGCGCAGAGGCACGGCAAGTGCAGGAGCTGGCGGAGAGCAGCAAACTCACCCCAGACGGAGTGCTCGTTCAGGTCTCTGAGGAGGGACAGCGGGTTTGGGTGCCCTCGCAATTGCGGCCAATTGCATTGCACCTCAATCACGACCACTCCCGGAGTGGGCACGAAGGATTTTTCGAGACACTCAAGTGTGTTTCTACAAACTATGTGTGAATGGGCATGGGCGCAGACATATCACGTTATCTATACGATCGTGTAAATCGTGCCAGATGCTGAAGTTACCAGGGAGAAGCCAGCAGGGCTGATGGACAGCACCTGGGCAACCGAACCTATGGCTGAACTGAGTGTCGATCTCATCGGCCCGCTGCCTATCACAGCTCGTCAAAATTGGCAACTCTTGGTCGTCATAGACAAATTCACCAAGTTCATAGAACTCTATCCGCTACGTAGTCCGACAAGCAAGGTCATCCTTGAGAGGATGTTGGACGTCTTCTGTCGTCATGGATTCCCTCGCAGCATATCAAGCGATAATGGGAATGTTTTTGTTAGTAACCTCTGGAAAGTCTGTCCTAAGGCACTTCGGTATCACTGAGAAGCACACTGTTCCGTACAGGCCGACAGGGCAGACAGTTGAACGGCACAATGCTACTCACCGCGCTACACCGCGAGCGCTCAACGTCACGTACACTGCTAACCGGGGGGGGGGGGGGAATACCCTGCGACGCAGCCACAGGATATTTCGTAGCAGACGAGAGGAAAAGACGCTAACGGCATTATCTGCTAAGTGTCGTCTGCTAAGTGTGCAGTACGCGAATCCCGATATTCCGGCACCGTGAAATGATCAACATAACACGGGACGGAAATGAGGCTCCCTGAGCTGTGTTTACCCGTTTTCTTTCACTAGAATATTCCGTGAGGACGCCGCTCGTGTGAATAAACGGTTACAGTGCTGAGGACTCACGCTTTCCAATAAAAAAATAATATGTGGTTGTAGCTTTACTGCTTTAGAGAACCTTTAAACGGTTCAAAGTGATCGTGAAACTTTCTGATTAGTTCTCGTTACGGCGGCTGCGATTTATATTGGTCTTGCATTGGATTCGTAGCTCAACTACCATTCCCTATGAGTCATATTTCGGAGCTCAATGTAACTGAACCAAATCTATTTCAATCCATATTTCAGTTAAGCATTTCTGATGCCGATAACAATAGGCCACTTTAGGGCTGATGCCGACGTTTGATGCTGAATACAGAGAGATCATAGGGAAAGGCGACAAAGGTCCGTCTGTTGTCCAAGTACCTGTTAAATCATGCGCGACCATGGTTGCCTTACTCATTTGTGTGTTGTAAACAGGCACCTTGTATTAAGTACAATCGAACGTAACGCCAGTAGGGAAATGCTGGAAAGCAATCCGCTACGTTCAATTTTTTTTTTTCTACGTGTCATCATGTAAGGTGACGAGAGATAACAGAGAAGTATAGGAGGGAAAAATAACTTTGGAGGCGACCGCAAGGTTTTGGGCATAGAATTTACTTTGGTGAAGTTTATCTCGGTTTGATTAATTTATTTAGTTTACTAATGAATAAAACTGAATCAGTTAGGTACAACAAATTGATTATTCATTTTATTTTAGGGATTAAATATTTGCATTTAACGTCACGCCAAACCGTCACATAAAATTCCTCGCTTGCCAACCACATAAAAGACTGCAAAGAGGTTAAGCTCTGTTAAAATTACACTCCACTATTACCTACGAATTACACTTGGTTGCATGAACTACACACACGCACACACACACAAAACTCCATTTTCACGTAAAATAGGCCTACGTTGAAGAGTAGCGGAAGAGCAAACTGCGTGGTTAGTCAGCCTTACCACGTCTTCATAGAGATTATTCTACTGCTAATTGTCGTGAGTGGATGTTCGTAGATAGGTAACAAACTGGATTCCGAACCGAAGCTAAAGTTCCAAGGTGCAAAAAAAATCTGACCCGCAGAAGAAGAGGAAAAACGAAACAAAAACGAGTGGCTCCTCTCGTTTTGTCGTCCTAGCGTCACTAATAACTTTAGGTCATTCTATAGGTCGTCCTTCTGATGGGCGCTGCTTATCTCACACCATCTTTTTCTAAGTCATCTCCTGCATGTCATCTACTCAGCCGTTTTCATAGTGTGCTAAATTCTCGTTATTAAATCAGTGGTCCATAGCCAAAAGACCATATTCAGGACAATGCACAGCGCATGCGCGGCTCTCGTTCTGTCTGAAAATAGTCGGAACCATTACTACGCCGACGCTACTGTATACTGTTTTCCCTTTCCTGGAATCCTTCCGTCCATGAGTGACGCTACGCTTCATGTTGGGAAAGGACCCATGAACGATAACGAACAGCTTTAATGCGGAATGGCTGCACTAATTACACTTAACAAGCGCAAGAAACTTCTTCTTCCTCTTCTTCAGTACAGTGCTGCACAGCTTACTGGTCCGGCATGGAATGGCACGGCGGGCTCCAGGGTCATGTTGCATACACCAAACGGACACTCAAACTTCGCACGGAGAGAAGCAGCAGAAGCAGGGCTCGAAACCTAAGATGGATACTCAAAAAGTGAACACACGTAGTAGGCTGGTATGACAGACACGAAAACGAAACCGCGGCGCCTCCTTGCGTGCATTCTCCGTGGGACGAAGAAGAAGAACAAGCACTCGCGGGCCTCACAGCAGTTCCGTCACGCACAGGAACGGCAGTAAGCTGAGTGTTCATTCAGAACGTTCCCTCAACATGAAGACGGAAAAGGAGAAGTCAAACGCGAAGAACTTGGACGAAGGGAAGCAGTCGACCAAAGGACAAAAAGAGGGTCGACAACAGAGCAAACGTCGGGCATCCACGGCTGCGTCCACAGCTTCCAAGAGGTCTCGTGACTCAAAGTCCGAGGGTTTACCTGAACAATCTTCGAGCGCCCCAGGTCAGTGTTGTGTCATATGGCAGGTCTGTCTGTTAGAGAAGACCACGAGCTTTTGGGGCGTAGAATTTACTTTGATCGCTGTTCATTTAATTAATTTTTTTATTAATTAGTAATTGGAATTAGCGCTAGTTACACGAATTTAATGAATTTACACCTAACTGTAACGCCACGACTGTATAAACCATGACCGGGAATAAAGTTGCAGGTCAAAAAGCAACTGTAGGCCTCTTGGGGATGAGAACTATTGCTGTATCCATTAGACCCTTCGAGACTAAATCAACGGTAGTGCATGTAAAATTTGGAATCTAACTGCAGTGCTGTGGAGTAAATTTCACGGTTTCACGAGACCATAATGTGAAGAAATTGCAATATAGGAGACTACAGCCGTGTTCAACTTAAAAGAACTAGTTTTTAGCTAAAAATTTACTCTGCTTCCGTATTGGCTGTTAGACTGACCACGTGACACTACGCTGCGTGGTGGCGCTGCAGTATTTCTCCTGGTGCGCAATCGCCTTATCTCAAACTGCGATGTAGTTGACCGACTAGATTTCTTTTCCTTCTTAAGTTGAACACGACTATAGCTGTAACTGCTCCAATTTACTTCGCTTTTCACTGAGACTGCCATTCTCAAGAGGGTTAGTGACACTGTTGCAGGGGTTATACGGGCTGAATGTAAAGAGATCGCCGCGATAGGCAATTGCGTCAGTATACCCCCGGTTTCGCCCTTGCCACTTATCAGGAAACGGCTGGGAACCAAGAAAGGTAGAGAGTCGAGAGAATCGGTGACGAAAGGTTAAAAGATGGGCATTAGGACCAGAGCCGCCGATATCTCGAACAGGGACTGTTCTTCTGGAGGATCTCAGTATACTTCATTAAAGGGTTTGCTATGTTTTATATCGTCTGCGCTTCGGGTTCGGTTCTCCTCCTTCTTTGTCATCATGCACCATCTCTCATTCGCCCTCGCCCTTCTGCCGTTGGACATGCGTGTTTCCCTTCAGTGACGCTTTGCTAAATTTCACAAAACTCGTGCAGGACTTCATGAAGGCGCCACGTCGAAAACGAAGCCCGAAGAACCATCGCCGCCCAAAAGGAAAGCGAAATCTGCAGATCCCACAGCATCACGTCCAAAGCGTTTCCATTCGAAGCAAGATGAAGGAGGGTCTCCGAGACAAAAATCCCTTGCTGATGAGATCACACGAATGACGATAGACTACGAGCGCGTACAGGCGGCACATGAAGCGGCAGAATCATCAAGGTTGGCGGAGTTGCCCGTAGAATTGGAAGGGGAGGAGAAAAGGGCTGAACAACTAGCCAAGGCGCTGAAGAGGGCGAACTCTCAGCAATGGGCGGCGGGTAATCGAGCCACAAGAGGAGGCACTACCAAATCAGGTGCGCCTCTTGAGTTTTGAACAAACACGGTAATATTCCTTTCGAAGCAACAAATGCAATCATATCTTCCCTGAACTACGGAGGTATTACACGCTAACATTCGCATATTCCGGACGGGTGTTCTGTTGGAGAGTGTATGCAACAACTAAGGAGGATAAATTAAATGACTTGAAATTCAGTGATTGCAGCAAATAAGATGTTTTCGGGGCAGTGTGTCACTACTTTTAGCCACCCTGTTAAATGAGCCGAAACCGAAAGTAGTGACCGCATCTTATCTGGCCCGCGAGGCAATTCATATGTATAGCAGAACAGCACCTACGCAAATAATAATAATTGGCTTTAAATCTCGAGACAACTGGAATCTTGAGCAGCGGTCTGTCGAGTACTTTTGCCCACGTGAGGGTTCTTTAACGGTGGTGTCCGCACAAAAAAAAAAAAAAAAAAAACGCCGTTAAACTGAGGCGCGCTCGTAATAGTGGGTGCATGAAATACGTGTAACCGGACTATTTCGTTTTGAGACAATAGCAACCATTAGACAATGAATTTAATATGATTTTGCAGCCAGCTGCGCGCTCCCGGCGAAATTCAGGCAACAGTGCGCGAACGGACGTCACTGGATTCGGTTAAGAAAGCATGCTATCCATCACAAAATGCGGTCTTCCGACCCGCAATTTGCTGCCGAACATTCGCTAGAAATATCTGCGTTCATGCTTTGAGTGATATCGGATTGCAACCAGCCTGGCAATGCCGTCAGCTGAGGGATCGGGAATTTCGCCGGCAATGCCAACTACGTCACCGGAAGCGGCGAATCGGGAAAGGGCCGTCTCAATCGGAAGCTGGCAGTTAGTTTCGAATTCGATGTTTTTCATGCTTTATGGTACTACACCAACGAATTTTGCGAAACTTTTTTTTTTATGTTGTCACCGCTTTTAACGCCCCCCGCGGAGGACGGCGTATCAAAGCATCTTGTACCCTGCCAACAAGTTGCCGGCGTTCTGGGCCGGGCTTCAACCCGCAACATTCGCACCAGTAGGCCACCGCGCTACCGACTGAGCCACCGAGGTCGATACGCGTACTATAATCGGCAAAGTCACTACAAAGGTTGTGGTATATCGGTAATCTTTGGGATCAGGAACATGTGTACGAAATATCTCACTCCAAAAGTGCGCGGATTTTACTCAAACGAATTATTACGAAGCGCGGGCTTCGCCTCTGTGAAGCGAGAGGGCGCTGAAAGCAACCACTGCTGACATCATCCGGCATCCTGCAAGGGAGAAAGAATCCAGGCTTGGAAGCAGACGACAATGCTGGGTGACGTCACGGAATCCTCCTTCGGACGAACCGCCGTAGTATGGGGCTCTGTTTTCTGCTCTTCGCATTTCGGTTTGCTATTGTCATCATTTACGAATTAATCCCTCGCGCAACGTGAATGCGAATGTTGTATTCTGTATCGAGGATGTGGTTCGTGTTCGATATTATGCCCTCCAAACTTTTTCGAATCCTTGCGCAGTCTCCCTTTAAAGGCGCAGCACAGCAAAGGTCTTGTTTCCGCGTTCGCGACGCGCTTGGTTTCGATTTCGGTTTCGGCTCATTCGCCTAGGGCGTGCGCATTTCGGGATCTTTAAAAAGAGTGACTTTAAATAATATGTCCAGTTTTCATCTAGCAGTTGCATACATTCTCAGATAGAATATCCGCACGGCCGTATAACTCAGATTTTCCGGTTTAGACGTTATTACGCTTAATTAACAACACGCTGTGTATTGTGTGCTAGAGGGCACTACGCAATGCCAATAAGTAACATTTTTCGCGCAAGCATAATGCATTCATTCGCCCAAAATTAGAATATGCTGGTGTCATATGAAAGCCCTGGCGAAGGGGTCTCCTTCAGAAATTAGAACCTTGCAAACCAAAGTTGCTTTATTTTTAATAAATATGATAGGGATACGAGGCGTAACACAATTCAAAAACGCCTGTAAAATTTCCCTGCTAGAAACAAGACGTAAGATGCACCGGTTGCAAATAATGTACATACAAACTTTACTTATGCCTGCGTCCAATGCATTACCTTTCCGAACGCTCCCATAACCCTTACGGGGTATACGTTAACATGTATTGGAACTCGTTGCCATCCCCCCAGTCTGTTGGTCGTCCCCCACCCATCATCTCGAATATAAAGTTGTTGTTAAATTCTTTCAAAGTTCAAATATTCTTTTGCCTGATAACTTAGAAAAGTTTGGAGACTTGTAATTAACTGTACTAACTTTTGCTTTGTTTTTCGCGTTGAATTGCTTGTGTGTGTAATTGTAAGTAGTTATTTGTCATTTTATGTTATCCGCTCAAACCTGTGCATTGCTCACACCTTATGTAATGCGCTACAGGTTCTTACGGTAATAAAACGAAATGAAATGACATGATATAGATATATATTATCTACTTTCATTGCAGCTAAAGCGAACCAACCAAGAGGATGGGCTTTCGTTGCGAAAGTGCTCTGCTGGTTGTCATTCTTCTTGCTCTGCATCTGCGGCGCCGTCTTTGCCTTCATCGCCCTTTATAACCACTTTTTCGCCGAGAGGGTACTAATTGAATGCAGTACGTCAGAGTGCAAACAAATCCAACGAGACATGGAAGCGTTCGTAGATACGACGGTCAACCCTTGCGACGACTTCTACGGGTACGTATGTGGTAAGTGGGCAAAGCAATCTCATCAAGCAAACTTCTTGGACAGCATCTTTGCGGCATTCAACAAGGTCATCGCTGAAGCCCTAACGTCCAAGACGTCTAAGACACCGGACAAGTACGGCATGCACGTCCTGGCGCGTGTCTACGAAGCTTGCCGTGACTACATGACGACTGATAAGCGGGACTTCAGAGATACATTCCGGGAAGTTACCGACTTGTACGAAGTTACGAGCATTCTCAAAGTTCAAGATCGGCCCTCGATGTTCGACCTTTTACTCAAGATTGCCCTCGAGACAGGAATTCAGTCTGTCTTCACGGTTGGCTTCTACCATGTCGGAAGCCGTAGAGTGTTCGGGGTGTCACCTGGAAAATCTATCCAGGGAAAGATATACTCAGACATCGCCGATCGTGCAGAAGCATCACTATCGAAAAATTTGATCGAAATGGTTTTGGACGAAATTCCGAACGCAAATCGCTCTCTGGTGGACGTTGTCTTAGACATCGACCAAGTCATTTTTCTCTTGATGCTTGCGCCGAGGACTGTCCGAGAACTAGCCTTCAGCAATATCAATGAACTGCTCGAAGTTGCCAGTCCAGAGGTCATCTTACATCTGCTCAACCACAACCTGCCGGAGACTCTAAGAGTACAAATCACTGAAAACATACGAGTAATAGGGTATAGTACCATTGAGGAGATCGGCAATGCCATGAAAAATATCACGTTTCTAGCGCAGAAGTATTATTACGTCGTGAACCTGGCGGCAGATCTCTTGCGGTACCACATGTTCAAGGAAATTGCCAAAGAAGCACCGGACAAGTTGACCCTTCTGTGCCTCAGGACAACGAGGGTCGCGTTGAGAAACACGTGGCCATATCTTATTGCGAAGCTGGCTGCGCACCGCGGAAGCTCCACTGTAGCGTTGTCAACCGCGCAGGACATAAGAGAAAACATTATCAATCGAAATGTTTTGGAAATATTCGACTCGTACACGGTAACCGAGATCAAGCGAGTTATCAAGGAAACTGACATCGTTACGTATGACGAGGAAGCCCTCACGAAGCTGCCCACGGACCTCGACTATAGTTCTTGGACGCTTGGTGGGTCTTTCTTCAAAGTATACGTTCACGCCAGCGCCAGGGAAACCTCAATTCTGCTTCAGGCTCTTCATGCCCCAAATATAGTGACGCTCGGCACAGACCAGGAGGCGAACGATCTCAGCTTCCACGTGGACCTCAAGCTGCTCACTATTCCCACGTCCTACCAGGCACCGCCTCTCCTGTACAAGGAACTGAAGCAAGTTCCGTTCTACATTAACTACGCGGGCATTGGAAGCCTGTTGGTAAAAGAACTAGTTAAAGCGCTGAAGACCGCATCAGAAACGTCGAAAAAATCGCAGCAAGTCGCACTGTCTTGTTTGAAGATGTTCGCGGAGATGCGGAACATCAGCGGGAGCGAATCTATTGTGAGCGATCCTTGGCACAGCGACGCGGTGCTTTGGACGTACGGCTCCAGGATTATTTATGGGATTATGAAACGAATTGTGAAAGCAGAAGGTAATAAGGTCTTCAAAGTGAACTGGGACTCTGTGCAGCACTATTTTTTCGTGAGGTTTTGCACGCTCTCGTGCACAGCGGTGCACAATGAGGAGTTTGTCGAGCGGTGCCTTATCCCTGTCATTAGCAACAAAGATTTTACGGATCATTTCAATTGCAAAGATAGGCCTGGCTACTTCCAGTCAGATACATGTGCCTGGTCTTCCGAATGATCCCTTTTTACAACTGTTGAAGAGGAGCTCCTAGTCCTGCACAACTGATTCGTTAATCGCTTCATTGAATCGATCCATAAGTCTCTTAATCTCAGTAGATAAATTGTCACTAGAACACTGATACGTACTGTTTCTTTGCAGTCTTGGAGGGGGGGGATATGTTCAATGCTGTCTTGGGATTTCAATGTTTTCTACTAAGTATCGGGCATCGCGGGTGCTCTGGGAAGAATTTTCTGTGCCGGGCGCTATAAAGGAAGTTTGTCGAGGCTGATCGAGAAAACCATTTAGGCGGCTTTAATGGTAACTGTGATGAGGGCAGTGTTTGTCATTGCTTGTGAGTTAGCCTCGGGCTCTACCACTACGCTAGAATGTGCAGGTTACCAGAACGCAGATTGCCTTACGTAGTGGCTAAAGGCAGCGGTAGTTGCTCGCAGGGGGTTCCGACTTTTGGAAGTTCCATGCGGCGAAATTATGACGTAATTCTTAGTTCCCGGAATATTCAGGGTTTTTCTGAGGATAGAAAGTGGATCTAAGCGTAGTCGATTCCTGATGGTCTGCTCCTAAATGCCGGATGGTAAAGACCAGCACCACACAGTGGTGGAACGTGGCGTTTAGACGGAAGATCTAGGAACATTGGGAATTTACAACTTGCAGACACTTCCAATGGACGATTTCATGAGGTTTACTCGCGCCCCCAAGTGAGCCGTGCTAGACTGCAAGACACTGCGGGTATGTTGCGAGTACCTTGCGGGATTATAATTATCTTAAGGGCGAAGCAGCGTCGTCTGCTTCTCCGTGTCACAGTGCACGTGCGAAGTTGCAAAAAAAAAAAAAAAAAAAAAAACTTGTTTGCGTGTGTCTTCACGCCAACACTGTCGCCCGCTTTCTTTTTGATTCTTCTTTTGCGGCTGTAGCAAAGCACGTGGCGTCGGAGGCGAAAGGGCTGGCCGTTGTCGGCCTCACACAGACTGGGAAACGTCACGGCTAACGCCCTGTGGAATGTACGTCCTGGGCCGACATCTAAGGGAACTGTGGCAAACAAGTGCCAGCCACTAAAACAAGCGACTGAGCGACTGGGCCGGCTCTCCCCCTGAAATTTTGCACAATAATTTGCCCCGGTCACTCGCGGCGCTGTTGCATGTTGTTGTCCGTTCCCGTAGTGTTGTGGTCGGCGACAAACACAAGCTACTACTCTCCGGCCACATTTCTGTGCAGAGCAACGCCCCTGGTAAGAACCTGTTTCCTGCTCTGAGCAGTTCTGATTTCGAAACGGAAATGTCTGGCATTCACATCCGAAGCATAAATGAATTGCAACGCAGGGAGATGTTGCGGTACCACATTGCGGCTGACGAAAAACTTCCTTTTGCAGGAAAATCTGATTCTTCCCAAAAAAATTACCAGAGAGTTCTTATCGGAGAACAGTCAAACCTCGATTTGTGAACAGTAAATGTTTATTGAAAAAAAGAAAAGAAAAACGAAACGTTCAGAAAACGAGGGAGTCCATAAATCGAGAGCTTGAATGATTAGAAAGATACAGTAGGTTTCTGAGCAAACTGTTCATATATGAACAGTTTGATCACAGAGCGAACGTTCATAAAACGAGGGTTGACAATTAACGAGGGTATATCGGAAACCTCGGTAGAGACGTTGTCAGCAAACGCGGAGGGCCCTCAGTCATCAGTTTCTCTTCTTTGTTCATCGAGTAACAACGACTTCGTTCGCGCGCGTGGCCAAGAACGCGTGATGACGAAGTTCATCTTCTCCGTCATCGCCAACACAATTGTTTCATTCTCTCATGTCACCTGCCGGACTCTCTTTGTGGAACATTCCACCGTTTCCCATTGGTGGCGTCTCATGTCGTCCTCTTGCCCGCATTTTGGGCGTCATTTCAATTATTAAATTCCGTGCAACCCCCGAAGTCGACACCCCTGGATCACCCCATCCGGCGGATCATTCATTCACCAGTAGGTTCGCCCCCATCCCATCGTTCCCCCTCTCCGCTCTTGAACCCAACACGAATCCTCCTCTCGTTTAATATCCGTTTGTTAGCCTAATCGCATTACGTGCCCAATTTAAACGGATTATACGAATTCGCGCACTAGACACACAGGATGTGAGAAGGGTGCATTGGCTGTGGTACCTATTCATTTAGGGATTATGTTCTTAGATAGCATAGTATCACGACTGCGCGGTGCAAGGACTTAAAAGTAAAATTTGAATGGTAACGAGAACAAGGAGAACTATCGTCTCCCTCTTTCTACGTCGTTGTATTTCGTACAGATGAGGGTGTAGATGACGGATTAGCCTTGATCATTCCAGATCACTGGGCTCCGAATGGAATACTGATAGTGAGCTGGCATCGGAGAAGCAGGTCAAATAATTCTGTTGAGTAACAATGAAAATTGTAATATTCTGAGTTTCTTCTTTCGAACTTTGCGTACTTCCTTATTTTACAGAGAGTGCGTTCTGAATTAAAGGACCATTCCAACGCTATACAGGGTGTCTTTTTTTAGGTGCCACATATTTTTTATTTAAGATATATGAGAGTCCCAGATATGCCGTTTGGACGTCTAACATACCCGGCATGACATCTTTCCTAGCCGGCCGCATCAGTGTTCGATGACTAATTAACTGAAATCCGATAATTAACTTATTAATTAATGAGTTTTACAAAAAACTGAGATGGCAGGATTAAAGACCGTCGTAGTCGAAAACTATTTCAGCTGTCAGCGATTTCGACATATTTCTGTGCTTCACGCTACGAGCAGTTTTTGTTTGCTATATGCAAATGAACCGAAACCGAAAAAGCACGCCTCAAGAGCGCATCATCTACGCCGACGGAGGCTTATCTGGGCCGGAAAGTGGATTATCTGGCCAGCAGATCGGCACACACTCCAATCATCTCCATGGCTCCAAATCACGTGGACCTGTGACGTAGAATGGGCGCTGTGCTCCCCGCGTTCCCAGTCGCTGCGGTTTCGGTTTCGGCTCATCTGTATATCAAAATGCGGGGATGGATATTTTAACGCACGTGCGTGTTTCAGGATTTGTTAGACATCGAATGGCTTTCAACAAGGACAGTCTCTGATTCTGCTGTCTCGCTCGTGCCCGAAATCTCCTAATTAAAGAGTTAATTAATGAACGTTACGTAATTAGTCACCTTGTAGTTGAGTACTTTCTTCGAGAGGATGTCCGCGTGGCCGTATAACTCAACTGCAAAAACGACATCTGTCCTGCTCTCACAGGTTTTTAATAAACAATCTGTGGCACCTAAAAAAAAGGCACCCTGTATATGTCAGATATGTTCTAGAGATAGCAGTATTTCGAAAAGTTGTTCGCATAAGTGTTGTATGAAAAGCACTGATAAACGTTTTGTAATAAACAATAACAACAACATATGACTGCATGCACTCGCTAAACGATGCCTATTGCTACTATAACATTGTTAACGGAGTGACTTGGTTATTAAAACTTCCCCCTAACTCTTGTGCAAAGAGTTTAACTTATGTCGCCTGTCTGTCATATCTTATACACAGGGTGTTTCACCTAAGGAGATAAAAAATTCTAACTGGCTACGTAGTCCCCTGAGGATTGTCGGACTTTCGGCAATTACCTTCTGGAAACTTTTGCCACGATTGAGGAAGGCTTTGGACAATTTTTAAATGCGGGAAATTTAGTTTTTTGAATTGAACTTTGAAAATTGCCAAGCGAACCTCAATTTTTTTTTACAGAAATATGAAGTCCTCCAAGGATAACCACACACCAAACCGAAACTATGCACAGTATCGCAACAGAAATAGTCTAAAAAATTAGTAAAAATTCGGCTTTAGCCCCACCTGCTTAATTGTCGCAATGAAAAGCGCACGGTATTTGCGGGGAGAGGAGGAAGTGTTCCCGCCTCTTGTTTTACCTTTCTTTGCGCCGCGTTGACCTTGACGCTGGTGACAACCATCTTATCACAAAGAGAACAAAACAACCGTCTTATCATAGAGAAGCCGAGACAAATAAAAGCAGGGACACTTTCTCGTCTAGACGCAGATTTCGCGCGGGCTTCTCTACGGAAATCAAGCAGGCGGGGCTAAAGCATAATTTTACTAAATTTTTCGACTATTTCTGTTGCGATACTGTGCATAGGTTTTGTTGGGTCTGCGGTTATCCGTGGAGGACATCATATTCTTGTAAAACAAAGTGAGGTTCGCTTGGCAATTTTCGAAGTTCAATTGAAAAAAAAATTACCCAATTAAAAACTGTCCAAAGCCCTTCTCAGTGATCGCGAAAGTTCCCGCAAGGTAAATGCCGAAAGTCCGACAATCCTTCGTTATAATCCACCTCCAGCTATAATTTTTTACTTAAAATTTTTTAAAATTAATTTTTAATTTAAAAAAAATCAAATCCTCCAGTTATAATTTTTTGTCACCTTAGGCGAAACACCCTGTATGTATACAATACAAAACTAACTGACTTTTTGACTTCAGGTTCCTGCGCACGCGCTAGCTTCCGGAATTGTAGGCAGTCAATCATGAAATCCTGCATATTGCATTGGGCGTTTAGCGTTTAGGTTAGTTTAGTTTGAAACTTAGTTATTAAATTCATCTTAACTAATGTATTTATTTATTCATGATACCCTAAGGGTTTTAGGCATTGAAGAGGGGACAGACAAAAATATACAGCGTAAATGTGGGCTTAACACACTGTGAGAAAGAACATGAAAACAAAACAAAAACTGAAATTTGCGTACTACAATACAGAATACAAGAAATACGTACAACAATACTAAAAACATTCGGAGTATTTACAGGTCACTGTGATGGTGAAGCAAGCAGGGCATCTTTGATAAATGAAAGTTAGTTAACTGATGTAATTATTATATTCGAGTTTCTTAGTCAACTTCATTAATAAATGATTACAATAAATGCAGTGCATTAACATAATTAACACGAAACCGTAACGCCGAAACATTACATGAAAATCCTTGAGTGTCAGTCACGTCAATGATCGGAAATATATAAATTCCACGTCCAAAAATCTATCAAATTTTAGGCAATTAAAACATTAAAACATTACGTACTTTTTTGAAATGCATTTCCGCTTGGCTGTATAACGCACTTGCCAAAAACGTCATATCCCAAGCAGCACGCCAATATTGGTCCAATATTCGACCCATATGACCTGCCAAGATTACCAATATTCGTCCAATATGGGGAGTGCAACCAGGCTCCATATTGGACCAATATGGGCTGCCCATATTGGCAAGCCCATTTTGCCCATATTGCGGCAATATTTTCGTGATAAGGCCATCGGGGAGTCCGTCTAATAATAACGCATTATCCGGTAAAATACCCACCACTGATATTACTTTCCCTTCCTTTTGCTTTTTCATTTCTGCAGATCTTGTTATTGATCCACGTTGCATAGCGTTACAAATACAACACTGCATCGCCCTAAAAACGAAAAACAGGTGCTGCGCCCGTCTTTCTGTCGTATTGCAACGCTTGCCCGCATCACATTTCAAAAATTGTGCTGCCCTCGCTCTAAAATCGAAGGGCAGGGAAGTCCCACGGAACTGTCAATACCAAACATCTCTTATTGCCGAGTGTAGGATGGGACAAGCGTAAGCTTGCCCACATCACGCCAATGCCAAACATCCCTCAGAAGCCTTCATTGGGATCGCAATAGTGTGTGAACCAAAAATGTCCAACCCGCTCCTAGAGTACAGAAGAGCGAAACACTTTCGTGACGGTGACGTCCGATCTGAGTGTTGACTGTGTCCACGTATGTTGACTGTTTCGAACAATGTGTATCCTCTGCGGGAAGTTGTTGAATGTAACGATGTATTGAATTGGGCATTTCACACGCTTCAACGTCCAATCTTTCCGTGCTGCTTGGGCATTTGTACAACACGAGTACGTACCATTTTCTGCATTTTCAGTCAATATGGGGTGAACACGGAAAATATGGGGGAAATCCTGGCAAAACGGGTCCCATATTGGACCCGTATCGCCAGTGAGCAGCCAATATGAGTCCAATATTGTGTGCTGCTTGGGATGTGCTGCCTTTATTCTGCTACTGGCTGAAAACAAATGCACGGTGAGGAGGCGCCGCGGTTTCGTTTTCGTGTCTTTCATTCCAGCGTACTGTGTGTGTTCACTGTTTGAGTATCCATCTTAGGTTTCGAGCGCTGTTCCTGCTGCTTCTCTCTATACGAAGTTTGAGTGTATGTTTGATGTATACAACATGACCCTAGAGCCCGCTGTGCCATTCCATGCCAGACCAATTAGCTGTGCACCTCTGTTTTGAAGAAGACGAAGAAGAAGATTCTTGCGCTTGTTGAGTGTAGTCATAGCCTCCTACATACTATCAGTATATAGGAGGCTATGGTGTAGTGCAGCCATTCTGCATTACAGCTGTTCGTTATCCTTTCCCTAGATTTTGGGTGCCGAAACCAGGGAAGCGTGGCCCCACTCATTGACGGAAGGATTCCAGGAACGAGAAAATGGTACAGAGAAGCGTTGGCGTAATAATGGTTCCGGCTGTTTTCAGCCAGAACGAGATCCGCGCATGTGCTGTGCATTCTCATGGAAATGGTCCAAAATGTTTTGGAAAAAAAAGAGAGAGAAAGAAATCTGCGTTGAGCAAAAGCAAACGCCCTGTACGTCCCGTTAGCAATAGATCCAGCGTGTTGTTACCTAGAAGGAAGCATGTCTAGACTATATTCTTCATTTTGACCTCTTCACTATTCGTACATTCATCGTCGACCATGATGAGAATCTTACACCATTATCGCAAACCTGCAAGGATACCAACGCACTCTCGCATCACAGGACTGTGCCACACCAAAAGTGAGCCGACCTAATCAAACTAAAATCCCCGCACTATTGATATTTGCCCCCTCTTTCTACGCCACTGCTGCTGAACCAGTCAAATGAAACACCAGTTCAAAACCACACCCATCTACACGTTAAAGCGAGCACAAAAATCGACTGTGGTATAAAGGCCCATTCTAAAAAAAAGATCAGAATTTTGTCAGACTAACCCAGTGGGAAAAACAACATTAACTCTTCCCTGCAACATACAGTCATAGACCTCTACACTGATCGAGTTAATCACCAGGGGGGCGACATCGTCGTCGCTGTTGCCGATCTGTGTCGGCACTTCATCCCGTATAGTAGCGATACAAGAACAAACGCCATTTGCATCGGCCACTCGTCCATCAGAATTTCAGAATGTTTTAAACATGAGGACGCTATACTGAAGTCACGCTCATGTATTTTTCTGCCCTTATGCGCGGAGACTTTTTTGTTGTCGTTGTATCTAAGCATTATGCTTCAACGATCTAATGTTATATCGCACTATATTATAACTGGACGTGATGTATGTGATGCTACGTCTTCTCTGTCAGACAGGACGTCGTACTGCATTAGGCTTCGCCCCTCTTTTTCGCCTTTCTCCTGTTTTGGATTTGTTGTTCACGCATTGCGCAAAATGGTGCTCTCTACTAACGACGTGTTCAAACGATTTTCGTGCATTTCCACTTTTTAGGTTAATCGAGGAAATAAAATCAGCTAACTAGCATCGCGATGGGGGATGGAACCAGTAAAGAAGCTTAACAGGACGGCTTGTCGAATGGTTACTTCCTTATGCTTGGTTCACACTGTTGCATTTTCATGCGTTACGGATGCGGCGCGACACGGTTGTCATGACAACGAAGCACGACACTCCGAAAAGCACACGCACCGCAAGAGTTGAGCTCGACCGAACTCCATGCGGTACGGGCTACCTGCGGAGACGCAGCTGACTAATGAGCGAACGCGCTCCGCGCAAGCTCCCCGTGCACGGCACGTTCCTGTAGTATTTGGCGAACCCACTGTCGTCGTCGTTTTTTCCTTCTTTTCAGCAGAAGCGCTGCTGCTGCCATTTGAACAACAAGTGGCCAGTTTACGCGCTCTGTATGACGCAGATACGCTTCAATACACCTCAAAGTTTCGCCGACCACATCACGTTGCCCGTTCATGGCTGCCTGTGGAATGGAGACGTGGTGGAGTGGAGACGTGATTGGTCAACCACAAGCGTTTGACGTATCAAGAACGCATATGTCTGAACAGCGTGATCGTACGACAGCCGCCTCCGCACTGGATCCGCACCGTAACCGCAACGGAGAGAAATTTTAGTGTGAACCACGCATTATACGACCCATATATGACGTTAGCGTATGAGTAATGCTGCATGCAACTCTGAAATACGCGAAAATACGCATTTGGGTATACGTCGCACTCTTTGGCAACTGGGCAATTCCTCAATTTTTGGCTGGATAACATTTTGTAAAAACAAGCACTTTCGTGGGTGACTCGCCAGGACAGCCAGAAGGAACCAAAAGTGTTCCTTGAGAGCAGCATGGCCTCACACAACACATACCATCGCACACAGGCGAACAGCTCGGTAAGTTAACAGCGTTACCAATACTACCGCAGTTCGTAACAAAATAAAGCATTTTGCAAATGGCACTGTGCAGCACTCTGCAAGGCACTATGTTATCAAAAGAAGCTAATCGGACACGATGGCGCAGATGTCGCAGCTCTGGTGACATCAACTAGTCACGAAATCCGTCTGCGCTAACTTTCAGCTAACTTTCACTCTCAGCCAGGTTCCTAATGGATCTTGCAACCTCTTTAATAGCCTGGAATTCAAAAGTACTGGCTGCAAGGTTCGAAATAACGCTGGCATTTTCCTTTAAAAACGCTCTTGTTTGTGTCCAAAACTATAGTCACAACTATAGTTTTGAAACCACAGGTGTTAAAAGCTTGGATCACACTACTGCGTCTCATTTCATGCGGACGCGGGCGAACGTTAGTTACCGAGGTAACAGACGCGTGCGAGGTTACAGCAGCAGAACGCAAGGAGTTCGCCCGAGCCATCGTGTCCCGAGCCGAACTTTTTCCGACGCACGCGCCAGCCCGTAAAAGGAGAACCAATCGCCGCGTTCCGCGCATCCGTGTTGAGGCCGTCTCTGTTTGAGGCTGTTTCTGTTGAGGCTGTTTGAGGGTTTGTTCTGAGGCTGTGTGGCCGTCTCTGAGAGAGTTTCTGTCACACCAGACTCAAACGTGGATACACAACTAGCCATAAATATTCGTGGACAGATGTCACCGATGACACGTATCGGCCAGAGCCGTATATTAAAAGGGAGTCTGGCCATTAATGGGTCACGCCTATGCCTGAAGCTCCACCCACTTTTTCAGCTTTCCGACCAATAAAGTTCTGAAATATGGGGCGCTATCAATCAACCTATCCTCACTATTTGTCCCCGTATCCAACATGGGCAGCGCCATTTTGGGTGGCAAGTGGATTGGATGGGATTGAAATGGACACCTCACGCAATCTGCAAAACTAGTGGATTTTTGGTGCCAATTTGACGTGCGCCACCTAGGAACCGTAAGGCACATCGGGAATTGTCGTCTGCTTCTGTCGTTGTACCACTGCCGGCAGAACCACCCGCTGGGACAGATTCTGTCGTCGGTATGCTTTTTAAACAAATCTGCATGAATAGTTTGAATATAAAAGGCAAGAGTGTTCATATCCATCAAATCCAGCAATTAAATATAAGATTGTACAGCACAGTGCCGTTTTTGTTATGATTTCGTTTTGATCGCTGTGTTCACTAGGCCTAACATCGGCGACAAAACGTATTATTTTCGGTTAGATATCGATGGATGAGCGTCAGTTGAAACTGATTTCCGAGAAATTTATATGAAGATGTGCATTTGCAGCGTGAAATCAGAGTAGTCTAAAAAAAAAATGTCACGAAATCCCCGCTTCACTGTGTTTGTTTTCGTCGCCATTGTGAGTGGCAGTATGGTGTCATGGCGACCCCCTTGGTAAAGAGCAAACCAATCAGAGGAGCGAAAGTGTGATTGACAGGTCGAGCCTCTTTTTGTGACTCCTCCCAATGGCCAGACTCCTTTTTAATATACGGCTCTGGTATCGGCTACCCTTTGCGGTGTTCGCATGCGTGTGAACAGCCTACTGGATTGCTTGTGTCGCATGCATACGTACGCAAGCGTCTGCGCGCTATGCAATGCAGTAATGTGAACTGAGTTTGAGCACTCATTGTAATACAGCTATCACGTAGCGGACGGCAGAAGTGCGGGAAATTAGCGGCACTCTCCGCCGCATTGATGAGCTTTCATCTCTGTCCTATCATCTTTCGCACTAATAAACGGATCACTATCGCAGAGACCACATGCAATCCGTTATACGATACTTGCAGTTTGCAGACATTCTTGTGAAATATTGAAGACTTGGAGATAAACTGTGTTTTACATACGGGGCAAAATGACGTCTGAGCCTTAGTATACCCTTTAAGAGGACATATCACATACGTCTCAACTCAAAAATGAACTTTTTTCTGCGATAGATGGCGCCACAAGTCGGAGGAGTGAGGAGGGCCCTCACTCCTCCGACTTTGTAAGAAGTCCATCGCGTCTCTGATTGGAGGACACGACAAGCCCACGTGACAGGCGGAGACCTATGAGCTGGGTTGTGTTTCCTTTATTTTTAGATTTTCTCCTTTCCCCGATTTGCTTTTGCGCGGTGGATTTCGTTGTCTCGCGTTTGCTGTTTACGTTTTACTGGCATTTCTCGAACATGCCGTGTGACTGTCGCGTACCGCCGTTACCACCTCGCTTTCTCGTGGATGAAGATTGCTCTGATCGGTAGCAGCGGGCTAAAGCTTTTCACCTGATACGCAGAGACTGTCCGTGGAGGTGTCTATTCGTGATATAGTAATCGTAGTTTTCAGTTTTCGTGGTGTCACAGGATCACGTGTCCCTGAGAGTATCGGGGGACTCCAGTTGAGCTGAATAGCGATTTTTGTCAGAGGCAGCAGTATCCAGAAAGGACGCGGGGTTGTCGACGGTCATATGACACTGCAACATCCCGTTGCAAAACATCCCTGCTTTTCTTGCCAGTGACACTTACGCTGTTGAACCATGACGTTCGTTGCTGTCGATTGGTGTCGTGAAAGCGCTCCCATTATTTCATAGTAGAACTCAAGGCCGGTGCGCTCGCACAGGACTGCTAGCAAATTTCGATAGGGTTTCGCACTCCCCTTTAGAGCATTGCGCGGGCCTTGTCGGGCCGGGCTTTACGTTTTTCGCACGTGCCCGTGCCAGGTTCGGATTCGACAACACATGGTGCGGCATGTACGTCAACAGACTTCATGAGACTCGACAGCTGAATGTTTGTGTCGGGTCTCGGTTCTTCTTCTACATAGGGGTTAGGAGATGTCAGCCAGATGGCTACGGCTTGCTACTCAAAATTCCACACACATGCACTCACACACGTTGGGGCCCACAGGCGTGGTGGGCGCGTTTGAACAGCAGAAGGAGCGTCCTTCAACAAAGCCAGAGAGGAGCAACCGCGTACACACGACACCGCTCTCTCCGTGAAGCAGAGTGAGACGCTGATCAAGAGGAAAGCCGAAGTGCGGAGTTTTCAGGCGTAGTGCAGGCAGGGTTCTGCACGACACGCTCTATCCTGCGGTGCGGATCCCGGTTTGGAGTTTCCCGCGGGTAGCGGGTCGGTTGCGGGTGATATTATTGACACCCGCGCGGGTAGCGAGACTGTTGCGGGCAGCGTTTTTGGCACAAGCACTGCTGGCGGGTCGGCCACGAACAAGCAACGGCTACAGCAACAACAACGAAGAGAAAAGATCATACCAAATAATAAGTAAACAAAGGCGCCGCAGCCCCTGCTGGTCGGGTCCGGTTGGGTGTGGATTTCATTTTCTGGTAGAGCGCGGGTGGCGGGTCTTGTCAGAGGATTTAGGGGTCGGGTATGGATTTCACCCTCAAATAATGGGTTGCACGTCATACGGTCCAAGTGCCCATTTCGTCGAACTACCAAGTGTCCGTCTGGCTTACGCGAACATTTGGGAAAACAAAATGCGTGATAGCGCTTTTCTATAGAAACGGCTGTCTTGTCCCCCGTCCCGAGTTTCTTCAGCTATCAAACAAACCAAACAGTGCACGTATGCACAGGTCATGCGCATTTTGGCACTGTAGTTGCCTCTTGAGAAGGGGTAGAGCACTGCATGGGCCGGATTTTTAGGCCCGTGCCCTGCCCATACACCAATATTTCTATACTGAGGCCCTATCCAAACCCACCTCTGCTCTAAGTGTTCCCCAGGCTCGCAGCGGGCCCGATGGCCAGTCCCATTTGTCCATTCCAATTTTCTTTCTGTGTTCTCGGGAAGGATAGCTCCATAACATACCCGAAAATCGTGCCAAAATTTTGGCGGCGATTTTGAGTAAATGGCCGCCGGATTTGGCCAATTTCGTGATACAGTGTGCGTGCAGACGGCAGGTATCGATTTGTTACTTCCTTCACTGTATTGTTGTTACTTTTTTATGGGGTTTAATGCTAGCCGGGCCTTCCTCAACCACGATAAAAATTTCATAATTCCAAGATAAAGCAACCTGTCTTCCAGTCTGTTCAGGCTGACGTGTTGAATTGTTTGTCTGAATATTCGATATTTCGGACGCGACTGTTTATCATAGTGTAGTTTGCATCAATTGCGGACTATCCGATTCAAAAATAAAAGAAAGTGTTTATTTCCGCGGCAATCGAACTATGATTTCATTTTCACCGTCAGAGATCGCAGGCGAATTTCCATCCTTTCCGCGGTGCATATACAGTTCATAAAAGGAAGCTTTTGACCGCTCGATAAATAATTTGTTGTTTTTAGTGTTTAAACATATGATCGTCCCACTACAGCGAAGGATTCTTAGGAATACATGCAGAATGCTCATGACAAATAAATCCGGGTTTGGGTAGCGTGCCGCGAAATCTTGTGGCAAACGTCCCCACCCTCACGGTCATCCCACTATATTTGGTTTTGCTGGTCCATAAGGCCCTAAACCAATGTGCAAAACACCACAAACGCATTTGATTTTATTTATATTTTTGCATGCGATGGGTTTGTTGTGTGGGCCCCGTCACATAACATCCGCGTCTGCACGAGCGGGCTGCCAAAGGCTTGGTGGTCGCGTCGACCTCAGCGAGCAGACGACCAGACAGCTGTGGAGAGGAGGACTACGCAACGGCGCCAACTGCGTCTCGCGCACGCCACAGACGCACGCATGGTTCTCCCTTGCAGCTTCTTCGGAGATCAACAACTGACTTTGCAGTTCGCCGCACAACGCATTGTGATCCCAGAGAAACGTAAACGATGAAAGGCGCGTTGGTTGGCAGTAGCCAGCTGAAGTTTATGACGCGCGACAGGCTGTTCGTAGCCTCTGACGTGGAAATCGTCACTTTTAGCTATCCCGGAGCTACAGCGGCCCGTCTGAGAGAAAAAATCCATCGACTGCACCTAGCAGTAGACTGGATCGTCATGTATATCGGTGGCAACGATATCCAGGATGGGAAGAGTGCCGCAGCTGTTTTGCGGGAAGTCTCAGTAAGTACAGATTGCAACGATTTCAATCTCTGTGCTGCTAAAACCCATTTCCTCTGACACGCCAGGGAAGATTCATTTCCATGAATGGTCTTCTTTCACAGGATACCGTTGAGGTGGCGAAAGGCTACGCGGAGCATATATTCCTGTATAAGCTGATGCCACAGACAAGGCGGCCTGAACTTTCTGGCACAATTCAGGGATATAACGCGATGCTGCGCACGATTCCAGCTGTCCGTGCCGGTGACGCTACGGTGTTGAGCATTGACGTGAGTAGTCGCTTCTCGAACGCTAACTCTGGAACTTCCTGGTGGTCATGGCAGGTATTTTATAATGCTCGTTAATTTTGGAAAAACAGTGCGACAAAAAGTAACTGGGGCTACCTTTGTGGTGCTTGAATTACAAACAGTTGATGGTCTTGATGCGGTACCTGTTTGTAATTCAAGTATCACAAAGCTAGTTTCCAGTTGCTTTTTATCGCGCAATTTTTCCGAAAATAAAATGCGTACGAAGTACTGGCACATGCCTACCAGGAATTCCGGTTTATTTGTATTGCTGTCTTTGTGAAGTGCTGTTTGCAAAAACATTCCGTATATATGTTCAAATATCTTTTCCAGCACAAGGTCTTTACCAGGAACAAGGAGGTGAAAGAGGGGATGCTTTCACGGGATGGCTATCACATTTCGACGGGACGGGGGTTATCGTGCCTAGCAGGCATCCTCCGCACAGCCCTCGTGAAACGCTATGGACCATGGCTGAAAGCACCGGGTCCGCGTCGTGGCATCGTACTCAAGCCAATGGAGTCGTGTGAAGAGTGTCGTGCTAAGGGACACCCCACGAGTGCATGCAGGCCTGTGCGCTCACCGTGGTGAACGCTCACCATTTTAGCCGCCATGTCATGACGACACAGAACGATGTTACCACTGTTACCTGCTGTATTATAACAACCACGTCATCTGATCCCCAATCCTATGCTCACTTCTGTCAGCAGCAGCAACGTAGTCAAAGCTTTTTCTAACCTGTTCCTCCTGCCATCGCATACTTTGTCCCATGATTAGTGTACAAATGGCCCACATCATACACAAGACCTGCCCGATAAAATTTTGTAAACAACTATCATCATTCCGATGGAAATTTTGTAATGGCTTCATGCCGTCTGCCAGCTTCCGGCTGGGCTGTCTGCTCGTTACCCTAGGCACCCTGAGACCAGTAGTTTCCTTAGAAGTTGGTCCAGGGCACATATGCCCCCCTCCCCGTGATATTTCCTGGAGCAGAAACTCTAAACACAGCGAGGTGGTGCATGATAATGCGTGTGAAATTTGAAATTGAAAGACTACTGCATTGCTTGCCACTATGAGTGCGAGTCACTGATGCCCACTGTAGCCTGAATGAGATGGCTGGGTATTTTCCTACGGGTGCAACTCGTGCAATATATTTTGGTTAATAAAATATATTATGCTTCATAGCAAGCTTTTCAAGAGAAAAAATGTATTTCTCCCCAAATTCGTATTGTGGTCCGTACAGATGTGTTTGCAGTGTTCCCCCGGTCTCAAGTTTTTCTTCAGATGAAATCTGGTCAAGGTGACCAATAGCCATTGTTAGTAACCACTGGTTCACAGATTACTGCAAGCAGAAAATCCTAGACAGCCAGCACCCGAAAGATTAAAAAGAAATCAGTAGCACGTGTTCACTATTGGTAGATTGGAGATATTTTATTGAAGAACGCAGCATGTATACATCGTCACGTTTTCTGCATTACTTATGCGTATCAGCTCATGCTTGTAGCCTCAGAATGTTCATTCGTGGATACAGTATCCAACAGCACATTTCATCATTGGCGATGTGGCATACACACATAATGAAGTACCATACAGTCCGCTGCATGTAGGCGCACTTTGACATGAAGGTCTCGCACATACGGCATCAACATATAGCATCCTGGTGGACAGAGCCAGGTTCATAATATGGGAATAGTAAAAACTTGGAACGTGTTACTCAGCAACGAGTTTCCTTTTTGAGCAATGAAGTAGCAACTGATAGTTGCTTTTGCCATGCTTGTCAGTTGGCAGCTAAAGCCTCAGAGTGTGTGTTTATGGAAAAAAAAATGTCCAACAGGGCACCATTCATCATTGGCCACATAATGCTGAACCAGGTACAACACTGGCAAGGGCAGGTGCTTCATAATCAGGGAGAGAGTAGGAAATTTTCAAATGACAGGTAAAGACAGTAACACTTAGGAAGTTTGACCTTTGGGCGTCTGGCCATCATATTTGCAGTAGTACTGGATACCTGAATCTGAAAATACAATTTTCATATGTTGAAATGACACCCAAGTAAAGGCAAGATGGCAAGAGGACGTAACGCAGAGCGACATGTTGGGATGTTGCTCGTGCTCAACAATGCGGGGAACTGGCGACAGTTGGGAGACAGCTCTGCACAATGATACTTACCGACCTTGTCAAAATATCAAAATGGATTCATACTCAGGATGTCGACATCTGAACAGGCTGGTGGAGCTTCAAAAGTGCTAGGAATACCATTCATGTTTCTTTCCACAATTTTCATACACTCAAGCAAAGGTAGAATACCGTGATGGCCTCACACATATAGCATCAACGTGTGGACGTGTTTCAACCATGCCTGGGAATTACGACGGTTTGGGGACAGCTTTGCTATATCTTCATAAACTCAAGCCAAGGCAGAATACCATGATGGCCTCACACATGTAGCATCAACGTGTGGACGTGTTTCAACCATGCCTGGGAAGAACGACGGTTTGGGGACAGCTTTGCTATATCTTCATACACTCAAGCCAAGGTAGAATACCATGATGGCCTCACACATATAGCATCAACGTGTGGACGTGTTTCAACAATGCCGGGGAAGACGGTTCTACGGTTGGGAGATTGTGCACCATTCTCATACTTAGATCCTCACGTGCTGATGGCTGGATTCAGATTTCACACTCTTATGCCATGTTTAAAATATGACAAGCATCGCACGACTAGTCTGTGGATTTATACATAGAAATATATTAATATAAATATTTAGGAAAATTGAAAAATATGCACAGATATGCACAGTAAAAATGGAAAAAGGTAACTTAAATATGAAACACAAACGTGAAGATATGCAGCCTGAGCCAAAGTCGAAGACATGTATATGGAAAAACATTCAGTAAATTATGAAGCAAAATGGATGAATATGCATTAAAACACTTGGCAAAGGTGGAGCCGCACAAACTAAATGACACGTAAATCCACAGTCTAGCCATAATTACAGAACAGCGGCAGGTGAGTTATCTTTACCAGTCTTCCGTCTCTTTCTGGATGAATCGCCCTGATTGGAAGTTGTTTTGGCGGCATCACAGAGCGAGGCAACCTGATGGTCACTCTTCTTGTTATCTCTGAGCTGCAGCCCACGGGACTGACGAGGGTCAACCAACTCCGGTAGAAGGCTATGCGAGTAGAACAGTTGAAGGTGGCCAATCATTTTGCTCCAGAAGCCATCATTTCTCTCGATCTTCTGGACAAAAATTTCCTCGCCAGAATATACCACAAAAAGACAAAACTGACGTCGAGTGATGTGGAGCTGTCCCTGCACCTGATAGTGGTAGTCATGGTTTTCCTTCAACGAAATATTACCAGAGTTATCAATAGTGCAAAAGGTGATTTTTTTTGCCCGCACTCCCTCCACAGGGGTAAGGGGCCGAGCCGAATAAGGGCACTTCACTTCCACGACAGTGTCATCACCGACAAGCCCATCAGGTGTTGCAGCAAGGTATGCAAACTCCTGATCAACAACAAGGCCGCATGGTGAAACAGTCACCCCTAACTCATCCTGCAGCTTAGCAATTGCAATGGGCTCAGTGTCGCGACCATATCGGAGAGCCTCAGTGTCAAAATGACCATAGAGCAAGGAACGAACAGTACTTGCACTGCTCGTTGCATCTCGCATCTTGCATACCTTGCCAAAATTAGAAGCGGTGAGTCGCTTTCGCCTCTCCTGCATCCACAAAGTTCTCCCTTCTTGACCTCGAGTATCAGCCTCGAGCTGCTCTGCATCTGGTTGGGAGAGCACAAGGGAATCCTTGTACGCCGCAGCAGCTTCAACATAGTCATCGTGGTTCATGTCTGGAGCATCCACTATGGAACCATAGTGGTTGTCGCTGGAAGCACGCTTGCAAGGCGCACCTTCAAGTGAACGCTTACAGCGAGCAGCCCCAGAACTCCGATGCCTTATGCAAGCAGCACGAACAGCTGCTTTACGCTTCAGCATAATTTTTGCATACTTCCCAGGGCTGGTGTTGTACACTGCCTTATGTAGAGCACGATGGTACTGCTTAGAGTTGAAAGACACGACAGCTCCTGAAGCCCGCATTCCGAATGATCCCCTCTGGGAAAAGTTTATTCTTTTACCGCCAGAAAACTTTGCAACGAGAGAATTGAAATGTTCTGCAGCATTATTGTTAACGTCAAGGATCAAGCTGCTACCATTGTTTGCCAAACGACTCATCGCTACAAGGATTTCATTGAAAAGTCCGCATTTCCTGAGCTCTGGGACGTGATTGACTTCCCCTTCTTTTGGACCACTGCAAAAGTAACCCGCACATTTTGCGTGGTCGCCGAACACATGGAGTGGCCCATTACGGATATCAGCCACCAGGTTCCGAATCTGATCTTGTTTGCTGAACTCGGCCTGCTCTTTGCGATAGTGAATAGCCCTAGCAACTCCAACTCTTAGTCGAACAGCATTATCCAGAAGTAGCTTCTTCAACGATGGGGGAATGGGGGTTGTTCTCTTTGCCAAAGCAACATCTCGAAGACGACTTACATAGTTTCGAAGAAGGTGGTTGCGACATTCTACCTTCTGAACTACCTGATGCTGGTACGGTGCAGCTTCAAGAATTGACTTGTATGTGCTCGAATCACCGTCAGCGATCAACTGCAAGTACTTTACCCCGTGCAACTCAATGCTGCGCCTGAAGCCTTCAACGACGATATCCTTCTCCATACTGGTAGAGCTGCTGTCCCAGTTCTTGAAGCACAGATGCTTTTTTGGGCTCGACCCTGCCTTGGAACTTGCGCACAGTGTACAAAATTTGTTCCGGACGCCTAGGAACAGTACTTTCTTTGTGCGGTACCCAACAATTACAGCCTGCAAAAACGAAAAAATGTCAGGATTGTATTCCACAAAACTCTACCCCCAATGACAATGTTTCGAGGAATTATGCATTTGTACGCGTATCATACGAATTAATGCCACAGGATGTATACCACTCTAGAAAGTGTGTTTACCAAAAGACAGCAGTGCCACTAATAGCACCAGAGGGGTCAACTTTTTCCTCCAAATAAATGCTCATAGTGTTCTTTCCACAAATGGTGGGCACAGACTTCCTGTATATCCCGTCTGCCAAGCGGTGTGCAAGATAAATCCTCCTTTTTCGGGCACCTTTATTAAGTGTAGATAAAAAATTTTACTTACCAAGCCAGAAAGAGCGTCGTACTTGTTCTTGTATGAACGTTTGCACCAAGCACCATCGGCAACGACCGTAATTATAGGAAAACCGTCAGCATCGACGTCCCCAGCCTCCCTAGCTAACCGAGCTTCCTCAATGCCTGCTTTTCTTATTTCTTCCCAAGCTGTTTCGTCGATTCCTTTAGCAACAATATCCTGATACTTACTGTACGTGCTACCAGCCATGCCGGGTATGTCCAGAGCACCTAGGAGCTCGCGAAGGCCTGAGAAACCAGAACCTATAGACACGATACCGTTCACTGCTGAGGAATTGACGTCCATGCGTTGTTGACAAGTTGATCAACTGGTGCCTCTGTTGTGACTACATCTTTCCTCAGACACATCCTGCACTTCAAACTGAAAGAGCTACACAGACCTCGCCGATGTTCTGATACAATTTCCATGTCAGCCAGGCCGCAACCAAACGGACTATGTACCTACAAACTTTGCAAAGACGAGAAGAAGTGATCAATCTCCACTATAGGCCGACCATTCACACTGCTTGTGCGCTGACTCTGTGTCTGGTGAACATTGCCAGTATCGAAAGATGAAGATCGACTGGGTGTAACAGCGGCAGTGATTGGAACGGGACTTGCTCTGGAACCGGCAAGCTCGTCACAACCTGAACTGCAGGGGACTACATTATCTACCTCAGCTGAATCAGCAAATGACGAATTTGAAGGACGAATTTCGCTTGTGCTCGAAGCGAAACAAGCATTCCGACCGGCATCAGTTACAGTTTGAGGAACAACACTACCACCAAAGGTTGAGCCTACAAGGGTATCTGCGCGATGTGGAGTCGTCGAAGTGCAACGATCACTGGGAACAGCACGGCTGGAGCATCCTGCATTACCAAAATCTCTCAAATCCGCAGGCTCCGTCACATGCCTGCCTCTACCACGTAAATTCGCAAAGTCCTTCTTCTTACGTTTCCGTTGTCCGTAGACGTGACTTCGAGCCATAATGGGTAAATACTATGAACACGCAGAAAACACACAAGGACAGAGAGCAAATGAACAGGACAAGAAAGTGAAAAAAACGCGTAACTTAGCCACGAATTGGTCACTTCAGGACGAACCGCCGAAACCACGGACGCCGATCAGCTGCTGCGCAATACGCGGATGGTTACGAGCGGACTACGTTCGGGCGCTGCGAGCGGACGGCGCCACCTTCCGGAATCAGTGGTAAACGCCTTGGATGCATGCCTGTACTCACTTTTAATTCTTTTTCGGAAAAACAGAATGCTAAAAACACACAAAAAACGCGTCATTTGAATCCTGAAACATGTCCCCGGTTAACCTCAGAAGCGGATTGTTTTTATTTGCTTTCATTTATTTATTTGGATTTTTTGAAGCTGTAGCGACAAAATTCATTTCTTTTTCTTTTTTAAAAAAAAATTACAACGCTAGAGCGATATTTCAGTTCCCAGAGTTAAGATGTCTTGACGTCACCTTTCCGATGAAAGTTTCCGCATTCCGATCTGTCTCGTAGTTCAGCCACAAAACCTATGCAAAGTTCACATAGAAAACAGAGGGGTTCCCACCTTCAGGGGTCCGTAAAAAAAAATTACAACGCTAGAGCGATATTTCAGTTCCCAGAGTTAAGAGATCTTGACGTCACCTTTCCAATGAAGGTTTCCGCAATACGATCTGTCTCGTAGTTCAGCCACAAAACCTATGCAAAGTTCACATAGAAAACAGGGGGTGGTATGTCCTCTTAAGTATACCCCCGATGTTTTGTTACAAAATTGAGTGGGAGCCATGTATTGCGCAACTTCGACTTATACATCACCAATGTGTGTCATAGCTCGGGGAATTACTTTTATTTTGTAGTGTATTACCATGACTCATTCAGTTGTGTAAAGTAGTGCATTTGACTGCGCAATACATTTTCATGCTTATAGTTATGAATTTCTAAAGCATTTCGTCATATCTTGACTCAAACTAAACTCATCATATAATGACAATAGCATTATATTTTGCACTATATTATTTGCATTATATTAAGTCTCTAGCACAGACCAATGTGGTGTTTGAAGCGCGTACTGGAAATAAACGTGATTAGTCGTTATTTTGTTGTACATTACATTGCCGGTGGTAGTATTGAGAGTTTCTGCAAAATCGCAACGTATGAATAATTTCTTCGCGAGGTGCGAGCAGTACGAATAACCTAAATGAACAACCATCGATAAGATTAAATGCAGCGTCGAAGAAGTTTGTGTTGAAAGACTCGAACTGGACTCTGTCCACCTCCTTGTTGATCACCCCGGTGACGAAGGTGACTGGGAAAAAAACAACTCCGGGATTTTCCTCGCCCATAGCCCAGGCACAATCTATCACTCCGAGGTTTAGAAAATTCTAGAAATGCCATTACCGGTCACCTGGCAGAAATGTAATGCCATTACATTACTCATCCGCAAAATGTATTAATTAACGTTACATTAACATTAACATTACTCATTACCATGATGTAATACGTTCCCTGTAGTGCATTACTTGGTAATGCATCACTCCCCATTTCTGATGTGTATTGATTGAAGCGAAAGCCTGAGGTCGAGGACGACTGAGTTCGATCTTCGACGACTGACTTGTCCAATTTTTGCCGATTACCAGAGTGTAGTCCTACGAGGAGTAACGCCAGCAAACGGTGCACTGCCTGCTGCATGGCTTTGATATCGATTGCGTGTTACTGCGTCGATTGCATCAGCGGAGGTTGCAAACACTGGAGAGCGAATTGAACTACACGTTGATGTGAAGTGTAATCAAATTATCTGTCGCAGTACATACGGCGAGACTAGAATCTGCTAATTCGATCGATGACCATTATTGATTCAGTTGATCAATAACGTCCTCTTGTTACAGCTCGGAACGTTGACATGTTTCCTCTTTCCCGTCTACTCTGTAATGCACAGGGCACTGAGGTGGACCGTCTTTGCGGGTAGAACATTGCTGTCTTTTCTGCTGCCGTAATTTAGTTGCGCCTCCCATTACATAGTTGTAAGTAGAACTGGGATTAGCGGGACAAAAAAATTACTAAAATCGGGACAAACACGGGACAGGAAGCGCTGAAAACTTGGGTCACCTTCCGGAACAACATACCCATATCTGCATATGTCCAAGCTGTTTTTAATAGCTTTAGATTATTTTAACTTGCTGTGCGTCACCGAAACCGGCAGTCTATTCTCGTACGTCGAAGGACATGGTCACGACCATTTCAAGCGTATTATCCGGGACTCTCGGCGCAAGTTCGGGACAATTCGGGACAACGAAGTTGATGAAAACCAGACGCAAACCGCTTGGTATATGTATTGTCATAGCTGACACTATTATCGGGACACTTTTCAAAATCTGGACATGTCCCGAAAATCCCAGCTCTAGTAATAACCGGGAAGAAATGTAGTGTGAGGTCGGAAACGTTGTAGTGGATGATGCAATTAAACATAGAAGGACAAACACAAAATCAGAGGACGTGGGTTCGAATCCTGCCGGCGGAAGTCCTGACACACCTGCTGATCCTACGATCGTGGGGTCAAAACACGGCCACCGAGGACGGTGGCAACTTGGTGGCCGCGAAGGACGTTGAACGTGGTGTAATTTGTGTAGAGATTTCGGCGCACGTTAAAGAACCTTCCGGCAGGCAAAATTAATCCACAGAGCCTACCACAGCGGCGTTGTTCATGATCGCAGTTCTCTCGCAACGTAAGACCCCGAATTATTAATTAGTTTATTTCAAATATTTATCACGGGGACTCCGAGCCTCACAGGAAGGCGTGCGACACCGTGGCCTGAGCTTTGGTAAGGGTCTCACCTGTTGATTTAAGCATGGAGCCAAGGGGCGACTGGATCGGCAGCATGTTTCTTCCAATCCGAATTAAATTCGGAGCCAATTATTGATAATTGAAGTTTATTGCCAGCGCTTTTAACGCAGTGCTCACTTGCTTCCGGATATTGTTCTTTCCTCTATTTTATTTTTTAATCCCGTGTTAGCACCGTAAAAGCAACTGTGGATATGAGCGGCGTCTAGAGAGGTGAACAGAGGACAGCAGGAAGGAGTGGGGGACAGGACGCGGGGCTAACATGAGTCCTGGGCCGACTCCACGGGGAACTGTACCGACGTTCGTCTATGGAAAGTCTGCCAGAAAACCCAGGGAAACCCTCAGAGGGCGCAGCCCGTGATGGTATTCGAACCCACCACCTCCTAGTCTTCAGTGAGCCCAAATACCGCTACCACCAAGGAGCTGACGCTTTCATCCGCTCGTCCGTGCCGCTGGTGGATCTCGCTCTGGTAAGCAATCAAGCCACACATTCGGGCTTGACCTGCTGATTACGTTTTATAGTACGTCAAGACAGCCGTGAGACATTTTTATCTTCCTTTTATCTCCCCTGCTGACCCTGTGACGTCCACCAACGCGTGGTTGACCATGCGTACGTCAGCGTAAAACCGTCCGGATGTGGACATGCCCTTTAATTTCATAATTGATCTCAGAAAATACGACGTTCCGGTGGGTCCAGTTTCGCATATGACTCGTAGTGGAATATAACTCTGATTTCAAAATCAGTCAATGATTCCAGGCTGTCCCTACAGGACATGATAATTTCATTTCAATAATAATAATTGTTTGATAATGTTTTGAGGACCAGTTTTACCGCATTTGCCGCACGTTGTATTAACAACAGGCGCAAAACAAACATGGATCACGAGGGACTACAAGGTGCCGTATGGCCTCAGGTTCCCTGACTAAGACGCAATTGGCTAAAAAAAACATTAAGAAAGACGCGGTTCGCTAAGAAAAAGTTTGCAAACTTGTTATACAAACAAAAACACTGTGAAGTTCCCACATAAACAAATTAGTTTCGACTTTCTCAAAAGAAAGGCACTTTCAGTGTTCGACCCCAAAACCCCAGAGAACGAACCCAGCAAAACGCCACCTGCCACCGCCAGGCGTCTCTCGCTGTCCTAAACGCGCATACCCGAGTGATCGCTCCCCCTTTTTTTCCCCGAAACGCGGCAGCCAATCAACCGGACCGAACCTTTTTCGCATTGCTTTCCTTGCTACCACCTTCCAAAGCATGAAACTTGACACCTTGATATCATATCACAAAACTAACGCGAATACACGCGAAGACAAAACGAAACAAGAAAAAAAAAAAAAAGAAGACACAAAGAGAAGGGGGGAAACGCGGGGATGATGAAAAATGATGTCGAGGCAAAATGAAATAGAATGAGACCCCGGAGACAACTTCGTTCGCCCTGCTGTACAGAAATAGCCTTTTATGGATCAGGCCTGTCTTTAGCAGTCCAACAAAATGGCGGAAGATCATGCTTCTTGATATTATGTGTGTAAAACACAAGGCAAAAACGAGCATGAAAAACTCAGAAAACACACATATATAACACTTTATATGCTCGCAGATAAGGGGGGGGGGGGGACAAATATTTTAGAAACACGATATCCACTTCGGGATAGCGCACCAGGGGGCAGTAATGGTCGTACAAACGCGCGCATGTAAGGATAGGGGGAGGAGGAGAGACGGGGAAAATAAAGGAAAGATAAAAGAGAGATACGAAGGAGGGAAAGGGAGGAAGAGAAAACGACGTGAGAATCAAGCGGCAAAAGTTGATGAATGTGGCGCTGGGCTAATGTCCATTACTATGCCTTGTCTTGGTAGCCTGGTTGCGGTGTATGTGGGGTGGTGGAAGAGTAGAGAAAGTAATGTACAGCGGGGTGGGTGATATGGGAAGGGAAAGAAAGGAGACGAAAGAAGCGTCTTTGGAGCAACGTGAAAAGTGCCGTGGGTTCAATCGGAAAGGAAAAGAAGCGAAGAAGTGCGCTCGTGTAATGTGCGACCACTCACGGGTCATGTCATGTGGGAACAACATGACCACGACCGACGTCGGCGCACTAAGTTTGGCAGCTTCCAGCCATCACTGAAATCTCAACATAGGGCACGGAGGTTTTGCCATACTTAAAACTTCAGAGATTGGAGGAAAAGAAATTAGACGACCAGTAGACAAAATCTCAAGCACAGCTGGAAGTTTTATTGCACGAATGAGTGATCACGAGGATGGAGAAGAGGAAAGGTTGAGGATGGTAGTTTCTAGCTTTATCTGGCGAGATAACAAAGATAAAGAGCGACGTCACAGTGGCTGGTCAGTGGATTAATTTTGTATACCTCAGGGTATTTTTCACGTGCACCGAAATGTCAGCACACTGCACACAGTGTCTAAGGGGCACTGAAACACACACACACATAAAACGTTCTCAAACAAAAGTTGAGTGAGTGAGTGAGTGAGCGAGTAAAAAGAAGAAGACATAGAGAAATTGGCACCATCAATGTGGAAGCCGGCTGCTCCATACCACGTGAACAACCCTGAGCACATGAACGCACATATACACTCGGAGTGCAGACACTCAGGTACGAAGAGTCACACGGTCGTTGAACTAACGTTTAGTGACTATAGAATTTACTTTTACATAGCGCTACTGTTTTGCAGTGGAATGCTATTGAACCAGCCACGAAAACATCTCGCTGGAAGCGGCGAACCAAGAAGCCTCAATGGCGGCCAATCGAGCAGCAGAACATGTGTTCGCAAGCCTGTTGTGTATCCGTGCGTTCAGAACGTAGTTCGTCTGCGGTTTTTTATGCACACGTCGCGTCATTTTCAAAAACGACGTACTTGATTGTCATTGCTAGGTGGCGATCGGAATTATCCGCCAAACTTCAGGCCAATTTCCCTTGCCAGTGTCGCATGCAAAGTAATTGAACGTGTGATATATTCTGGGATTATGAGTATGACATATTTTCCACAGAGGAAGTTATTTGTAACCAACACGGCTTCCGCAAAAACCTCCCTTGCACAACGCAATTATTAGAGTTAACAAATGAGCAATTAAAAACATATGCTATACGTGCAGCCAAAGAGCTCCGGCTATTTTTGCCCTTGTATATATATATATATATATATATATATTTCCATTCCATTTCCACGTGACCTTCCGACGCCACCCACTCAAGCGTCGCCCACCTGCCCAAAACTGACGATGGCCCAACAAGACCGAAACAGCTCTCCAGTGGTGGTGTGGCAACGTTTGGGACTTATAAACACGTGTTCTACGTATAGCCAAAGAACTTCCGCTATTTTTCTTCCCTTAACACTTCACTGGCGTTGCACTGGGCTTTCCGAGGTGAGTCTCTTACCGTGACGGGAGGACATCATGTTCCACGTGACCTTCCGACGCCACTCACTCAAACGTCGCCCACCTGCGCACTGCTGACGATGGCCCGATGAGGCCGAAACAGCTGTCCAGTGCTGGTGTGGCGACGTTTGGGACTTATAAATATATATATGTAATACTTTTCATGTTGGACAACAAGTAGATGCACTATTCACAGATTTTGCGCAGGCGTTTGACACTGTCCCCCATCAACGTCTACTCTACAACGCATCATATTACAATATTCACCCTTACCGTAATCAAATGGATAGAGGCCTTCCTCAGAGATAGACATTACAGTGTTCTGCTGAATGCAGTGCGGTCTGCTGATACCCCAGTTAGGTCCGGAGTTCCGCAAGGATCGGCCCTCGGACCGCTTCTGTTTCTCATCGACTTTAATGGTCTGCCGAGCGTTTTAACTTCTCTTGCGCGGTTATATCAGACGACTGCGTAATTTCTAGGTAAGTGTCCTCATCAAACGATTGTCGATTACTACAAAACAACCTAATGTCTATGTCAGAAGGGAGTTGCCTCAGGACAGAAGCCGCCGATATTTCAAACAGAGACTGTTCTTCTTCTGAAGAAGAACAGCCTCTGTTCGAAATATCGGCGGCTTCTGTCCTGGGGCAACTCCCTTCTTACATCTCTCCCGGTTCGCTGGATTTCTACCCATCTAATGTCTATGTCAGTATGGTGTCATGTATGGCAAATGAACATCAACATAAACAAAACCAAAACAATTGAGTCTTTGTATGTAATTGTCCCTTCTATGTTGTTCCAGCCTCAGAACATCAGTTCTTTCATGTCCAAAACAATTATTTTTTTTTTCTGCGGGTGAGTCAAAAATATGTCGCCAATATACAACCGAATTTCCCTGCTCTGTAACGGGTCTCTCAGTACCATTACATGGGAGTTAAGTTTACGGAGAACCTATCCTGGTGTCGTCACATCAACGAGATCATATCTAAATCACATCGATATCGATCTTTAGGATTCATAAAACAAAAATTAAATTTAAAAAGGGATTTACTGAAGTGAAAGTTCTGGCCTACAAAATATGTGTATGTAGCAAAGTTGAATATGCCCAGTCCAATCTGGAACCCCTACCAGTCATATCTGAACAACAGCTTAGAAAAAATAGTGCAGCACCTTGGCAGCCTATCTGTTCTTGCATTATGCTTTGGGCCAGACCGCGGAGAGCTTCTCTTTATATTTGTGAAGAGCTGAACGATACAGGAAACATTCGGCAATATCATTTCTCTCTTCATCGTGGGCAGGTGCGATGCGCTGGCGTAGGTTAAAGTGGTGCAAGGGCAAAAACCGTTGAGTTGAAACCGAAACTACCACAGCGACAACCGGGTCATTCCATTTCATTCCGGGTACGGGAAGGGTCGTTCCATTCCCATTCCATCTTTAAGACCGTTGTCGCCATTCCATTCCCATTCCATTCCAGGTTCTGATAAAGCTGAAATGCTTCCGGAATCATTCTAACTCCGGAGTCGCAACTCCGCAACCCTGATATGTAGTACTATTATATAGTGTGTTTCTTTCTATTCGTTACATATTTTTTAATATTACTATGAGAGCATCATTGATGCCGTTCCTTGCAGGTGGTTTATACGGCCAGGCGTACATTCTCTCAGAGAAAATATGTAACTACCAGATGACTAATTATCTGAAATTCACTAGTTAACTCTCTAATTTGGTAATCTCGAGCAAAAGCGAGATACAAGAATGGGAAACCATCCTCGTTGAAATCTACCCTTTCTTTTAAAAATCCTGAAACGAGCGCCTGCTTTCAAATATCGATCGCCAAATTTTGCTATGAAATTGAGCCGAAACCGAAACCGCGACGATCAGAAGCGCTGGGACGGCAGCGCTCATTCACGTCAGGGGGGTCACGTGATTTGGAGCAATGGAGGTGCTTGGAATAGGTGTTCATCAGCTGGTCAAAAGTCCGGTTGCACCTACGCTGAGGCTATTCCTTAGTGCTGCACTCCGTAGTGCGTTTTGCAGACGGTACTGTCTTCGTTGCATCTCTTTCATTTAGCACTGGCAAAGCTACTGAGTACAGCACTGAGGAATTCGCGACTCCAGCGAAGCCGTGACCACCTGGCGGCGATTTCGAAAAGCTGCGAGTGGAGGTCCGAGAGCGTGTCCGGGCAGGCAGGCGGTACGGCTGTACACGATTCTCTTGCTTATGGACAGACGGCAACAAAGAATGTGTCGAAATTGAAAAGAGGAATGTTGCACTACTAATGCAACGGAACGGAAGCCCCATGCGTCTACACATCGCGCGAGCTTCCTCATCAACTCTGTCACCACGATTTTATCAGAAATACAGAACGAGGAACCAGCATTTCATTGTGATGTTGACATGTATGCATTTTCAGACCTGAAGCAAAGTAAGCAATATCACAGCACCAAAGCGGCGTGGACAACTATCCACTATGAATCATCTCTGGGAGATAAGGCTTCTGTCTGGTTCGGCACACGTATCAACGAATGACTCCCAAACATAAAAATATCACACCACGTCGTATGCGAATACCAAGAGCAGTGTGGAAAACGAATACTTGCTTCACTTTGCCAGAGCATCTCTTACGGGGCTCATATGTTCGCCACACACACACACATATGCCATGTTAAATAATTGCACATGTATGGTGTTAGGTCAAGACAAGCTGTCAGATATAAGGGTGCGTACCAAGGGTTTTCAAAATCTGCAGTGTTCGCATATACCTTTGACATAGTCACCAAGTTCTGCAAACATCAGTGTCAGAGCTAATGTCATATGAACACGTTTTGTCATCATTATACCAAACGAAGTGCGCTCTTGAGCTCTTGCAAATGCCCATGTGAACGTTAACTTGTGAATTACAATTTTTTACGATTACTTGTGTGTCAAAGTTCCTACGAAAAGTATCTAATATCTAAAGACACCGCAGTTCCAACGGAGCTGTTGTTCCTTTGCAACACTCATATCTAAATACTACGGGACTAGCGGGGGGAAACCTCAAACATGGTATTGCTTGCAGACTACTTATTCACATTCCAAAACACATGCTATGTCACTCTTCTTAAGCAATTAATCCCTGCTTTGCTAAAATGCCTGGTTTGTTCACTCGACCCGCGAGGTATGTAAACAAACTCCGACGACGGAAAACTTTTGCCTACTTCCCTGGGTTGAACTGTACACTATGAGATGACTGGCAGAGAAAATTATTTCCGTTTTCGCGAAACATGTCAATTTGTGCGTATTAAAAACACGACCATAACACTCGCCCGTTCGCCTTATGGGACTTCCAGCCGCGGCTCGAGGAGCGGAAGTGCCGTATTTACGCGCGGAGCGCCCGCCATGGGCGCCACTTGCAGTACCCAGAAGAGCGCATGTTGTAGCTCAGCTGCGTGCAATATGAGTGGTCCTTGTAATTGATTTCTTGTGCGTACATATTTGTGTACTGTCGCAGGTTCTCTGTGCATGTGGAGCTAAGGGTTATGAAACTAAATACTTAGAAATGCGCTGTGCTCTGAAGCGTAAGGTGGCATGTTAAACTGTGAAACTCGCGCGCTATGTGCCGTACATCGTACATATAAACTTGGCAGCAGCACCTTCTGTGTTGGGCCAGTTATCATGCGTTTATGATTGTCAGACGCAAGCGCGTTCAGGGTTTACGTTTCGCGTGAGAGGCGTTCCGTGTTAACAAACAGGGCAGTTACAGAGAATGACTGAATGCGGCCGTAAGAAGAAACTGTTCCTGGCTAAGAGATTACTGACACCAGTTACGACGTCCAAAAGAATTTGTTGTACCACACGTATTGATATTTTGTGTTTAAATGCAGGGTAGATAGAACGTATTTATAATTATATTTAAATATCAGTTTTGGGGTATTTATTCTTGTAAATACTTTATAAATACTCCTAAAAATATACTGACTCATGTCTTAAATATGCCGTGCATTTGACCTTGTGGGAACTAGGGCGAGCTTAGGGCACAGTGTTTGAGCTAACATGCAGGCGAAAAACGATTTTAAATGGCGAATGGCGAGTTTTTCGCTGTTGTTGGAGACAATGGTCGTGGCTGATTACCCTGTTGTACGAAGCATTTTGATCAGTTTTAGTGCAAGCCTTTGTTCATCGGCACCTGTGGAGATGCCGTTCTCCTTTGCGAATCTGATTGTACGGCCGAACAGAAGACGCCTAAGTAATGCAGTCTTCGAGAAACTTCTAATATTATAATTACCATGATAATCTAACAAATAAATGTTATTTTTCCTTGCTGATTTGTTATGATCATCGTTATTTCTGTAATTGAGGCCAACAAAATCGCTCTGTGGTTCGAAGTGAATCGTATCTTTAAACACGAGTAAGAGGAAGTTTGTTATTTTCTCAAGAGCATCTATCAGTAGTACTCAGATTAATGTTAACGTTCAGAATCAAGCTGTGGAACAAGTGCATGAAATTAAATATTTGGGAGTGTTGCTGGACTCATCTTTCTCTTGGAGGCCACATATTGACAAAGTCGCAAAAAATGTATCGCAGTCCTGTCACGTACTATTCCGTGCTAGACAGTACTTCCCCCTGCATGTGCTACGTCAACTGTACTTTGCTTTGATCCAGTGTCACTTGACTTACTGTGTTACCTCATGGGGCAATGCATTTACAACATACCTTGAGCGTTTATTCAAACTAGAAAAGAGAGCTGTCAGATTAATAACATTCTCCAATAGTCGAACCTCATGCGTTGGGTTGTTCAATGAATTGAATATTTTGCCTTTTCCCGATCTGATTCGCGAAAGATGTACTTTGCTTGTCTTTTCTATTGTAACGACAAATTTGCCCTACAATAGCTCTATATTTAAAAAATGCAACAGAAGCAATCGAAGTGTTGCTTTACAAGATTACATTTTGTATAGACCAAAGAATGCATGTGGTACCCGTCTGACTGTGTGCTTTGGTACGAGTCTGTGGAATGCCTTACCGTTTGATGTGAAGACTAGTCATTGTTTCGCCGCGAAGTTGAGACGGCATATACTTGCCACATCAAAATACTTGAAAATTGTTTAGTACTTCAGTTGCCGCTGCAACGATGATGTTTTACACTGTGTGTCGCAGGAGTCTCCACTAGCATGCGCTATTGACCCTGTACCACAGTATTCCTTTGGCTGCAATGCCTTGTGTTTTTGAAAATAATAATAAATAAAAAATAAACAAAATTCCAGATGACATCTTCCTCACAGTGTTTGTGATAGTAGTTACGGTATTTAAATACTGTATTTATATTTTGTTTTAAATACTCATATCGAAAAGTATTTATGAAGAGTATTTAAACAGCCCTTGCAACAAAGTATTTTGTATTTAGATGTAAATACTCAAAAATGTATTGATGCCCCTCCCTGGTCGAAGGCCACGGTTCATTATTCGTTCTTTCAGAGAGAGATGCGTAAAGGGAACTCAGCTATTAGATAAGCACTGCCATCCGTAAAGTACACCGTATATGAAATGAAACAGCCGCAATGAAGTTACTTGTGTCAGGACCCCGCGATATATTTCCAGCCACTTCTCCCGTAAGGCAGCATTTGAGCGGAACTCGTGGAAGGAAATACCTGGGACCGACACAGCTTTCTTCGGCTTGCAAAGCGGGACGGCGCAGTACACCATCACGTCTCACCTCTGACAAACACTGGAGACAAACACTGCCCACCGCGTGAAAACCAGCCAAAACCAAACGCGAATGACGGCAGCGACGGTATCCGCATAGCATGCGTCGTCTGCCGAGGGTCCCGTATTCAGCGCCACAAACGTGCGGCGGCCGCTTGGCGAAACTAAATCAGCGACGCTAGGGCTAGGTGCGAGTGTTATGGTCGTGTATTATCGAGATGGGTCGTGATTAAAAACTGAAACAGATGAACATAATTCGGCCGACACCGCATTCCCTACGCTCGCTTTGCTCCGGAGACCTCCATTCGTCCGCCATCTTGGAAGTTCAGGGCGCCACCTGTAGTTCATTGGAGTCGCGAATAGCCTCAACGCTCGTGCAAGCGTGCCCAGATCATCCGCTTAGCGACTCAGATAAGCCTGCCACAGTGAAGGTCATGCACGCCTGGGGCTCGCGGTTTTGGTTTCGGCTCATTTAATGATTTTTAAAAGACCGAATGGCTTTCAACGAGGATTGTCTTCCCTTCTGTTGACTCGCTTTTGCACGAAATCACCTAATTAGAGAGTCAATTAATGAATTTTAGGTATTTAGTCAGCTGGTAGTTAGATGCCCTCTTTGAGAGTATACAGGGTGTCCCACCGAAAAAGGGCCAGGGGCTAAAAAAAAGACGGAGTGCTGGACACAAATGGAACCAATTGTACGTGTTTAGCAGTTGTGTGGTCTATCCAAAAATATTTTTTTCATCGCCCCTTGTTAATTAATTAGCGGTAATTAATTTTCTAACTTTTCAATTATAGAAGCTACGAAGTTGTCTCAATGAGAACATCTGATCTCTTCGGTCGCCTGATACCAAAGCCGTTTTCAGAACAAAAATCCGTTCGATAGATCGTTCACAAAAAATTCGTGAAGGAACACCATTTTTTTCTTTATTTTGTTCATTGCGCATCCTCGAAGACGCGTATTTCCTTCATTCCCAATGTGAGAGAGTGAAAGAGCACAGTGCCGCCTCATGCGTCGAAGATGAGTTTTAACTTGCGGAAACAAAACAAAAAGAAATGTATGAGGTGACTCTATCGCAACTGCCCTTATCTTGGGTTGCTATTTCTGTTTTCTTTTAATCGTTTTCCAGGACGCAAGAGGCGATAGTGTGCTTTTTCGTCGTCTCGTTTTGGGGGTGAAGGAAAGACGCGCCTCTAGAGATGCGCAGCGAACAAAATAAAGAAAAAAATGGTGTTCCTTCACGAATTTTTTTGTGAACGATCTGTCGAACGGATTTTTGTTCTGAAAACGGCTTTGGTATCAGGCGACTGAAGAGATCAGATGTTCTCATTGAAACAACTTCGTAGCTTTTATAATTGAAAAGTTAGAAAATTAATTACCGCTAATTACTCAACAAGGCGCGATGAAAAAATATTTTTGGATAGACCACACAACTGCTAAACACGTACAATTGGTTCCATTTGTGTCCAGCACTCCGTCTTTTTTTTAGCCCCTGGCCCTTTTTCGCTGGGACACCCTGTATATCCGCCAGGCCGTATAACTCGAGTGTAAACACGACATCTATGGTGCTCTCATGGTGTTTTTATTAAAAAATCTGTAATTAATAAGAAAAACACCCTATACAAGTATCACCATTATTTGTACAGCTAGAACGCCGGAGGTAAGTCAAATGATAGCTAGGTAGCAGGCCCCATTTCCTTGACCTGTTACGTACCAGGTACCTGTTACTAGTTCACGTCGCTAATGCACCACCTGATGTACGTCGTGCAGGCTAAAATACCGTCCAGAGAGCATCGATGGCGCCTTTGAGGAAGCAGTTCGGAAATCATTTCTCTACATCGGCTATATACAGGTTTTTTAGTTCGAGACAGATTTTTCATTTAAAAAAACTGTAAGGGCTACAGACATGCTGTTTTCATTTCTATCATCTCTGGGCCGGCGGACGTTCTTGGCCATATGTTGCTCAACGTCACATGTCTAATTACCTAAAACTCGTTAATTAGCGTTTTCGTTATAAAAGCTACGAAGTTGTCCCGATGAGAACATCCGTTCCTTTCGGTGACCTGATATCGTAGCCGTTTTCAGAACAAAAACCCGTTCTGTAGATTGTCCGCAAAAAAATTTGTGTAGGAACACGGTTTTTTTTCTTTTTTTTTTCATTGCGCATCTTTGGAGACCCGTCTTTCCTTCACCCTCAACGTGAGAGGGTGAAAGAGCCCACTGTCGCCTCTTGCGTCCTGGACAACGATTCAAAGAAAACATAAAATGCAACCCAAGATAAGGGCAGTTCCGATAGAGTCACCCGATACACGTGTTTTTCTTTTGTTTACGCAAGTTAAAGCTCATCATCGACGCATGAGGCGGCACTGTGGCGGAATCTTCGACGCATGAGGCTCCGTCACCCTCTCACATTGGGGGTGAAGGAAAGACGCGTCTCCGAAGATGCACAATGAACAAAATAAACAAAAACTGGTGTTCCTTCACGAATTTTTGGCGGACGATCTACCGAACAGATTTTCGTTCCGAAAACGGCTACGATATTAGGCCACCGAAAGGAACAGATGTTCTCATTGGAACAGCTTCGTAGCTTTTATAATTAGAAAGTTCATTAACGATTTTTGGGTAATTAGTCATTTGACGGTTGAGCAACAAATGGCCAAGAACGTCCGCCGGCCCACAGATGATAGTAGTGAAAACAGCCCAGTCTCTAGCCCTTATTTTATGAAAAATTTTCTTAAAAAAAAACACCCTGTAGTGTACAAAGGTTAAGCTATCCAAAACAGAGAAAAAAATGCTATTCGAATAGCGTTCAAATGTGTCCTATCTGCACAGAGGCTTCCTGTCATGCTACTAAAAAAAGCGATTTCCTAGCTTTAGGGAAACGCACTCTAAACTTCGAGCGCATCGGGACCACTCTGTTGATTTAGCCGTATCTCTATCACGCTATAGCGAACGACGACTAAGCAAGTAGAACGCGCGGATTAACTCGGAAAAAGGCGAAGAAAGTGAACAGAGGATTTCGGGGCGCATAAAGGCCTGGAAAATGAACAAAAAGGGAAAGATATTCACGCCGGCAAATCTGCTTCCTATTTATCACATTCCCTGTGGAATTGGACCATGCTCCTGCGCTCGATCACGCGTAGAACTGACTAAAAGCGGTGAATCATGAATTGGGAGAAAGAAAGAAAGACTGAAAGAAAGAGAGAGAGGAGGAGAATCGTATCCTTCAAAAATAAGGGAGCGAAAAGGGAAAAGAAAGGTGGTGGCGGTTGTTCCATTGTCACGCTTACAGCGAAGGTAGCGTCAACTTGAAGGCCACGCCCTTCTCTCTTTCCTTTCTCCCCGTGCTCAATTGTCAGTACTCTCTCTCTCTCTCGCTCCACTTGGGTCTGTGGGTCGGTCGATCCGTTTCATCTCCATCATTGTCAATCGGTGGGGGAAAAAAGGGAGAGAAATCAAAATTGTGGGGGAAGCGGCGGTGTAGGGAGGTTTTTAGGGGAATGTGTTGGGGACGCTCTATGTGTGGGTGGGGAGGTGGCTAATTGTGGTGTTGAGATTTTGACGCTGGTGATTCTTTAAAATTACTTTTTGTCGTGCTCGCTGCGGAGATAGTGGAACGCCCTTTGTGAGACAGCTCAGTTCGTTTTTTTTATGTTTTTAATGCTTATATTATGTGAAGTTATTGTACTAGCTGGTGGACTGTGTCGACCGAAACTGCATGCTAAACAAGGCCAGAAGAGAGAGCTGAATCAGCAGTGCGCATTCGGGATGACGCAATGCAGAAACCAGCGCTGGGAGTTAGCATGTCTAAAATATATTTCCCGGTCGTTATCAGAAAGTAAGCCCTCCAGAATAGAAACGAGGTATTTCGGCATCTAGTAAACTCAGAAGCGCTGTGGGCACCATCACAGAAGTATCTAGGTCTTGTGACATTAGGATGGGCATCCTATCGATCGTCTGGAGAGATAGGGACGACCTCCTTACGTGAGTTCTTCTAACACCTGTGACAGCAGCGTTCGAGTGGGGATCTCTGAACAGAACAACACGAGTCAGTACATTATTACGACTCCATCACCATATTGGGCTTCCCCGGCCACTCGAGCGGACATCTTCCATGAGAGCAGTGGGAATCTTTCCACTCCCGCAAGAAAAGGGAAAAGAGGGGCAGCTTCTCAGAACCCTCAAAGGTCTCCAAACCATCTCCCGCGACGCGCCGTCTATTTAAGCGGTGACCCAGCGCCCACGCTTGTCTCCAGTGTTGCCAGGTCACTTGTGCGGAAATTCACGAGGTCGGCACCAGAAAATTCAGTAGAATGGACCATTTCTAACAACGCGTATGCGCATGCCCAGAACTTGCGTCCGCCATCTTTGAGTGGAAAATATCCCTATGGACCTTTTCCGAGTAAGAGTTTGGGAATGCGCAGGCACCTGCGGGCGACTGTCATGTTCATTGGGGGAGATAATCGGCTTCAAGGTTACGCGGACGTTTGAGGTCTACATCTGACAACTCTTTGTACTGGTAATGAGTACAATGCGCTTTTACTCTTTCCGAATACTTCCCCCAATCACCTCTTGGTACTTTCCCACGCAACTTGCCAGTCCGAAAAGCGTCTCCATGTTTATTGGGGGAAAGACACGAAGTTGGACATTCCGCCGCCAGGGGCGACGCGAATATGGAAATGGTTCATTCAGTAGATGTAGTAAAAACATCTTTATTCCAAAGGAAAAGGGCAAAACTCTCCTCCATGACTTGACTAGTGGGCCATATGATAAATAGACACGAACTATCACGATATAAGTATACACGATAGAATGAGTTTAAAATATACTTATTTGGTGTACAGTAAAGTAAAGACGTGCTTGAACACAGCCATTCGCTCACATGCTCTCGTTCACACATAGGTGCATTCATAGTTTCTACCAAGTCAGCATTCACAGTGAAATTATAGCACTTCTTCTTTGCTATCAGTCACTTGGTGTGCAGCAGTTGTGTGATACTTTCTATGAAAAGCTTGCTTCTCTGTTTCGTTTTCATGAGGTTGTCCCGCATAAAATATCTGTTTCACGCACACACTTGAATGCGGCAAGCATGGGAGGCTTACAGCGAAACTTCCGAACGTGGAAAATATAAGCCTGTCGCTTCCTCTTCATGTTTTATTTGTTACCGGATGTCCTGTTGGATATATGCCTCCTTCTGCAATGTATTTGCTATGAATCGTTTTACATGGGCAGTCGCTCGCTTTCTTAAGGTGACTGCCTGCAGCGGGAACATAACACGTACACCGCTCACTGTGTGAAAAATAATTATTTTGGGAATTTATGTAGCAGTCAAATAGTTCTCCCAGCACGAACGGCATGATCTCGCCGCTCGCACGCGGACTACGATGCAACCACACCGTGTCAGCAAACGTGAATTGGAATTCGCTACGTAAAACCACTTTTCAGGAAAAAAATTCTGTAGATTTAAGCGCACTTTGATCTTTTGTCAGTATTTCAGTAGACCGATTTGAGATCCAGTAAATCTACTGAAATTTCAGTAGATCTCGTTGTCTGCGTTTTTGTACATTATCTGATATACAGGGGTCAGTCACATTTTCGTGCGTGGTGCGATACCTACTTGACAGACAGACTTCCGCTGCCGCAGAGTGAAGAAGTTACGGCAGGAAACCCTACAAAAAATCGCCCATATCAGGCACTGCGTAACAAAATAGATACGGCCACGCAAACTTTCGTCTTCATGCATTTCCTATGCGCTATACCGACGTAAACACGCCAGTCTGTCGATAGTTGTTTGTAGCTTCCGCATGGGCGCTAGTGACGTTGAATCCGAAACAAACTCGTGTAGGCCCGTATTTCTGTTACTCACGGTACGTACCCGTGGTACTCATTGAGATTTACGTTTAACGAAGCTTGATACGATTTGTTTTAGATGTTTTCTGCACATGTTGCGGTTCGTATGCCGCTTCCTAGCGAAACATTTCTGCTTCTTCTCTTAGCAGACGACAGTCTGTTTGCGATTGCTTTGTTGCGAGAACGACACTTTTAGCCGCCCTTCTAACGTTTATATTTCATTCATTTTGTGTCTCTATACAGTTTCATTGGACTCTATTATTCCTGTTATTATATTTGTTCGTGTTCCATTTGTTTCTGTCGTATTTTGTATCCTTTGTGCCTTGCTGTGCGCCAGGTGACGGTTCAGGAGCGCACGCATGTGGATTCAACGTCACTAGCGCCCCATGCGGAAGCTACAAACAACTATCGACAGACTGGCGTGTTTACGTCGGTATAGCGCGTAGGAAATGCATGAAGAAGAAAGTTTGCGTGGCCCTATTTATTTTGTTACGCAGTACCTGATATCGACGATTTTTTTGTAGGGTTTCCTGCCGTAACTTCTTCACTCTGCGGCAGCGGAAGTCTGTCTGTCAAGTAGGTATCGCGTCACGCGCGAAAATGTGACTGACCTTTTATAGCATACACCCTGTACAGGGTGTTTGCTCTAGCGGGTCCAGAAATTATTTAAAGCGAGTGATGAAAGAAAAGCAAGTGGTACTTTTCTTTTATTTATTTATTTTATTCTATTTATTTATCCATACTATTAGCCCATAGGCTATAATAGGAGTGGCGGTAAGGAATACAAGGAGAAATACACAATACATAGTACATAATAAATACAGAGATACACGAATATAATATGACCAAGGATCATGACTAACATGTCATGCAAGGAACCTATCTAACGCTGTCATAAAACTATTTACAGTAACACAATCGCTCGCTTTAAATATAATTTCTGGACCCGTTACAGCAAACACCCTGTATACGCCGTCTCTCTTGTGAACCAGCCTCCGCTTTTTTGCCTACCGGTGTTATGAATTCGGCCACCGACCTTTCCGAGGCTCGTAACAACACACACGTAGGCCTCTGGAAGGAACCAACCCCGTCGGCGAACTGCCGGGCACGCATCGCCTCTTTCAGGGGACGCTGTTCGTGTTTCGAGACGTCTTCACCAATCTTGCTTCTCGCGAGTCCTTCCTCGGCATATTTGAGTTGAACAGGTTTGCTGTCACTGTCACCATCGCAACCTTCAGTCTGTGTGTCGGTCATGTGAGCTCTCTTCAGTGTAGAAAGAAGAGTTAGGCAAGCCGGCTGGTGTTACCTATATACTATATGACTAATTCCTCCTTTTCCTTGATTAATTTCCGAGAACATATACATCGAACAGCAGCACGCAACGACTCAGAATCACCAACCATGAATTGCCTCTCAGGACTTTCGAGCACTCGGAAATTATGTGGCAAGAGATGACTGACTGACTCCCAGGCCTCTGGATCTTACAGAAATTATGTGGGAAGAGGTGACTGCGACCCAGGACTTGAGGGCATTACGAAATTAAATGGCGAGATGACTGACCGACTCCCACGTCTTTGAAGTGTACAGACATTTTGTGGAAAGAGAAGAGGTTATTCATTCCCAGGCAGGGTGTCGTGATTTTAATCATTCCGATTTCAATCACTGCTTTTAATCGTGATATAAATCACTCGTAATCGGCATAATTTAAATCCTAATATTTTCTTCTAAGAAAGGGACGTATTGAAAATTCAGAAAGAAGCTCCAAAAAGGGGCCAAAGAGCACAAATATTTGGTTAGTATTAATTCCAGCAATGCTCACACTAATAATCCTTTGTTACAACAGTAACGCGTACACATAACTAGTACCCACACTGCCCACAGTACCCAGTCTTTACGACCACACATTGTAAAAACCCAACAACAACAAAAACTGACAAATATGATGCTAGTTACAGTGAAATCAAATCAACAACAGGTACAGAGCTGTTTATGTGCCCGTGGCGTCTCCTTCGAAGTGAAGCCATACGCGCACCGGTAGACCCTCTTCGTAAAAGCCCATGTGCTTTAGGATGGCGGTGGCTTCGTTTACCGTCCAGTCGGAGATACCGAGGTTGCAAGTGATCAACGAGAAACACTATAACAGCTGTCGCTGTAAAATGTCTCGCCATATCTGGTATCTCGTTTCTTCGCTTCATCTCGCTGGGTTTTCGGCGGTGCGACGTACAGGACAGGATTTTCACGAAATTGAGCCATTAAAAGCTGTCGCTGTAAAACGAGTATGGGCACTGCTGTACTTCACGCCACACTTAACATAACACAACTACTACCACACATAACATAAATACTCCACTCAATGATCTTCTATGTCAAATACTTTTGAAAATAACTTGGTATCTTATTACCATTATTGTGAAATATTTTTAAAATGTCAGAATTAATATCTCACTTAAATTTATTTTTAGTTATCTCGGTGCACCTGAGTCAATTTTCGGAGATGCCTACTTTGGAGAAACATGTGAGATTTGGTGGATGCGCGGAGTACTGATGTGTTCGGCTGAAGGCCATCAGTGTTGCATGCTGGGGGATGTTGAAGTTGTGGTCTGTCCGTACAGTACCCTCAGAGTAATGAGGTACTCTTAGTGGTATTTGGTTCTGCAGTTGGATACTGTTAAGAGTTGAGTGTCTCGGACTCAATTCAGTTACTGTTCTACCTGGGGCTCCTGTAACTGACCTTAAATACCCTTTGAGTATCTTGTACGAGCTTGCAGTAGATGAAGAACAGACAAACAAAAAATTCAATGAATCGGATTGGGACGAGATCGATTCTGTGGTGATGGTGGCGGTGGTGCTCGTGAAACGGCTCGCCGTTGTCGGCCTCACAGAGGAGGTAGATTCTGTACGTGGTGCCACGTGCACCACACCACGCGGTGGTGCAGAGTCGTCCTGTCACGGAGTGTTGTATATGGGTAAAACGAAGCCGAAGTGTCATTGTCATGCCATCGCACTTCATTACTGTGGAGAAAAAATGGCCAGTTACCAGAGTTGTTACAAGTCTTATTAAAATCAGATAAATCGCATCTAAATTCAATTAATCAGATTTATTTGATTTGATTTTTTAAAATATAATTAAAATATAAAATTTAAATAGCTTAAACTATTTGATTTTCAACCCTGTTCCCAGGTCTTTGAAGAACAAGGAAATAATGTGGCAACAGATCACTGATTCCCGCGTCTTCAAAGAACTCGTATCATTTGCGCCAGCTTCGGTGGCCCAGTTTGTGGCGTGTTCGCCTACTGATACCAAGTTGGCAGGTTCGAACCCAGCCGAGGACGCCGGCAGCTTGTTGGCAGGGTACAAGTTGCTTTGACGCCGTCTTCCGCGAGGGACGATAAATACGGTGTGCCGTGTGTTGAGATTTCAGCACACCTTAAAAAAAAACGTTTAAAAAAAATTAGTCCACAGGCCGACAACAGTGGCGTCGCTCATGATCATAGCTGTCTCGCGATGTAAAGCAACGAATTATTATCATTATCAAATTATGTCACAGGGGATGACTGATAGAGTTATTCCCAGTTGTTTGGAAGTGACGTGGCAAGAGATGACTGGCTGACTCCCAGGTCTTTGAAGCTACTTCGAGGCACACCCTTCTTTCTCTCGTTCCTTCCTTGCTTCATTGTCTGTACTCTCTCTGCGTTTATAAGAATAAGAATAAGAAACAGGCTCACACATATGTAGAGAAAATGGCAAGACACATTAAATATGAAATTTCATTACATATATCAATCCCATCAGCCTTTAAGTTGTGCTCAAAGCTCGGCGTTGCGCATCTCACGTCTTAGACATAATTAAGCATACCTGAAAGAATCCATTACTCATAGCTGTACACTTTCTCTCATTACTGCCTTTAATGCCCACGCACATATTTAGCATTACATTAACGCTCAGGCGACATCGCATGCGTGTCATGCTTTACGATTATCATTTTTCGTTTTTAATCGAACGACTTCTTTTTTTGCGACAATTTCGTCGCACGTGTCTCATTTCGGGATCCTCGGAATTAAATCGTTGTTCCAACCATAACGCATTTCCTGAAAACGACCTTTCCGTGGTATGGGGGTCAACCACTACAGAAAATTAACCCGGGACCATATCAAATCAGCGTGCGAAATTACTGCACGGGATTATGGGTTTCAAAAGCAGGGCTCCGTAACGCCGCTTCAGGGTTCGGACTCTAGGTTCGTGTCCAGCATGCCGAAGGGGATTGGCGCACGTGTTCTCTGTGGCTGCGTTCTCACTGTATGGGGGCCAACGTGCAGGCGCAGCAGATGAAAAAGTGTCCGATGGGGTGAGATGGATTGGAGGGTGGTGCTTCTGAGCGAAAAGTGTTAGAAGTCGTGTTGGAAGTGAATGATTCGGTCGTTGTGCTATAGGTTGTGTGTCCCGCATTTTCTGCTATGAAATCGCAGGTTGTTGTTGTTGTGCCCTAATATTAAACGCACTGCAATCTAGGAAGCTATGCATGAACGAGACCGTTAATTAGGTGAACGTGTACTGAGGTTGCCGGGATCATTATCGTTTAACTGGGAGCGAATACCGCAGTGTTCTACAGAGCATTCCAAGATTGCGAACGTTACAGCACGTTCGGCAAGATATGCTTCCGATCTTCTAGATCATCCTAAAAATGCGCAACTTTTTTGGTGCAAAATCTGTGTATTTTTCAATCTAAACAAGAGATACATGTCCCATATTCGTGACGTTCCAGTTGAGCTATGGCAATCGGTTTAGGCTTAACGAGTCATGATCGCTAATCGACGTGAAGTGGTCATGAGGAGTTCAGCGGCTGTTTGGCTAAAATCCAGCCATTCACAGTCATACTCTCAGCCGCCATGACCACAGCGGTAGCTGACTCCCATCATCCGCATGGGTAGTTACTTGTACCATAGGCTTTTTGCGTTTCACATAATCGGTGATGATTGACGGAAAAACTGACCGCACATATCCGCGTATAGCCCCATTGCACCATGTAGTCACAGCCATAACATAGCCATAGCATTGCGCCTTGGGCTAGTGGGCCGCACGTCATGTGGCGAATTTCCTCATTTATCATCATTAATTTATCTGTTGTTACATTGGATATGATGAGCAATTTGTATGCAGGCTTTACTCCTGTTTTTACTCATCCACAAAAACCAGCTCCGCATGCGCCTATGTTATTCCCTCCGAAGACATAACTGGTATCTGCCTTCTCTCGCATCCGACATCGTCAACATGTGCTGACCTGCATGCTTTGCTCTTTGCCATGCGCAAGATTCTGCAGTGTTCGGTTCGAAAATGGGTCTTCTACGCAGGCTCAAAGGCTGCTGTCCAGTGCCTCGCAACAATGGTCCTCTAGTGTCCATTGTTGCTGACGTGCTCGAATCCTACAAGAAGCTGCTGGACCTGGGTCACTGCAGAGTATTACAGTGGGTACCTGGTCATGTGGGCATACCCGGCAAGGAAGAGGCTGTCCAGGCTGCCCTATACGGGATCATCAGATACCTTCAGCCCACTCTATCATATTGCCCAAAGGTGACTGTCGGGCCCTTGTCCGTGCTTTCTCTGCAGACAAGACGAGATCACAGTGGCTGCATGATATGACACCCAACTCTCTGCTCCACTCAGTGGATCCGTCTCTCTCTCTGTGTCTCTTCCTCATCGCCTTCCGCGACACTACGCATCTCTTCTTCACCGTATGCGGCTGAAAATTTATTGCATTTACACAGTTATGAGGCAGCGCCTTGGCCGTGCGCCATCGGACCTTTGTGAATCATGCAATCTGCGCGCTGACCTGCACCTCCTATAGTTATGGACTGCACTGACTACCTGCAGCAGCGTGAGATCTCTCAGCACGGAATGCATGCAATCGACCACCGCCCCTTTATCATCAGCGAGGTGCTGGGCCCATGGTCCAGTAACGTTCATATGCACTGCAGTCTCCATCACCTTTGGGATTTCCTGTCATCAACAGGTCTCTCCACCCTGCTTTGATCACCTGAATCCTCATATCCATCATCATATCTCTCACTATTTACAAATGGCACTGGGGCAGCGCCCAGCCTGCTGGCCGGCATCAGCCCCATCTCATCATCGTCTCTTTATATGTGTGTGTGTGTTATCTGTTGTTATAGTGAAGGAGAGTACCGAGTAGGCCTTCTTGAATCCAGAAGGTATCGACTCCGTTCGAAGCTCTGCCGCACGTATTCTATCACAAGAAATCGTGTACGCATTCCACACTTTCCGAGTCTTCCACGTGTTCACCAGTCGTATTTACATCAGGGATACACCCTTTTTGTCTCGTCCTGTCAGGTATCGTTGTACGTAACTCGTTACTCCGAGTTACCTTTTTTGTTGTTGTTGGTTGGTTAAATAACAAGGGGAGGTTGAATTCGCTCAAGCAAATTCTGCTACCCCCCAAAAAAGAAACGGTACAATCGCACCACAGAAGGTGCGAGCGCACCGTAAAAGTTCACCGGAGCGAGCGTCTCGACCGCGACCAGGCAGGACCGAGCGCGCCGCTCACAACAAGGATCAAGGACCTTTTTTTTTGTTAACGAGGTAACGACTTAGGTGAGGGAAAAATGTAGATACAACGCAATTCGTTACAAAGATTGATGTCACGTTAATGCAAGTTACTCGTTCCTTTTCTTAAAATTTCAATATTGTAAAGTATGCTGAAATTCTACGTGCATATAAATGTGGTGACCTGGATCACAGGCCTGCGGGTTCGTTAGATCGCCACTCGTGTTACGGACTACGTAATGCCTCCCTGGAAAATAAAACTAAAATAATTTGAGTAGATTAACACGTGTGGTGAATCAGCCTAGTGTGTCGACACGCCCTGGAAAAGGTTGATTGATGATTGGTTGGTAAAAGAACAAATGGATATATTAGTCCCAAACTACTCGAGACTGGCACGTTATTTAGGACTCATTATATGTAAAACACATGAAGGGAAAGGAGGGTGTGGAAAAAAGAAGAAAGGGGAAAGATATACAAATATATACACTTTGTGAGACACACATGCACAGACGCGAGTGCGAAAAACTCAATCAAGTGCGATATAACTCTGGAAAAGAACTTCGGGATATTCCCGTACTCTCTCCCACATGGTGCCCCTACATGAAACTTCTTGATTTCTACGCCATAAGGCCGTAAGGTTCACTCTGCTGCAGCACTTGCGTCATCCTACCAGCCTCTCAAGAAAATTCAAAACCTCGGATTTGTTGCCATTAAAACTTGATTGGATTATTTTGTACTACGAGGCAAAATGATCAACGGCTGAAGATGCGTATCGCTGACTCTATATTTTTATGACAGAATGTACTTTCAATATGTATGTAGATATTGGTGACATATCGCGTGAAACATCCTGTATATAGTGCCATATATACGGGAAAAGATTTCAAGTCAAAAGTATTTCCAGTTCCATTCGTACTTTGACGGCACTTGGAAGTTATGTGCGGGCAAGCAAATCTGTCGTCACACGTTTTCTATCAGTAACGGCGTGCGAACAAGTTGTAACCTACACCACACGAATTCCGTCAGAGACACTTTCAGTTAATCTACCTTTAACATTCGACTGCACACTCTCTGGATAAAAGTGCCGCTCACTTTAACGTGTAAGGAGAGCACAATGTATCCACACTTAACCGAACCTTCCTTCATCAATTCCAATACTTCTACATCACCGCAGAACTCGTGTTTAATAGAACTCCAGACCGCCATCCATCATCGTGGCCTCATTCTTATTGAAACCCGTAAAGGCGTGACGGCCAATTTACGAACATTTCTTTGTCCGCTTTTTCCCCTTACCTTCCCTTTTTCGTCCTTTGTTATTTTCGTTGAGCTAATCTGGCATCCTGCTTGATGTGGCATTCCGTGACAAAAGAAGCCAGGTCAGCGTAAACAAAACTAATGGACCATCTTCTGTTCTTCCCCTCCGACCTCCTCTTGCTTCTCCTCCGAACTCGATCAATATCTCTTCTGTATCGATGTCTGTCTGTAGGACGCTATCCCTCTCCGAGATTCTGCCTTTGTTTCTCCTCGGATAGATTACGCTCTCCTACGACAACGATTGCAGGAGGCAGCATCGCTATCAACATGCTGTTATGCCGGGCGTTGATTGGACGATGGCCTTAAGGGTTTCCACATTTTCTGTTCGTGGCGTTGTTGTCATTGAATGGTTTCCGCAGTGTACAGCTGCAGGTGTGTGTAACGGCAAGATGTGTGTGTGTGGGGGGGATATATGTTTATTACGGAAAGGTCAGCCGGAACAAAGGCATCTTTCAAAGGTATCTGTGCAATGCACGCCTGGTATTAGAAGGTCACGAAAGTGCAAAAATTTCTCCTCCAGGAAAGAAAGGTGCCGTTATCTCAACATCAACACCAAAGTAACTGAATTCGGCCGTTGCGTCGTTCGTGAATTATGATCGATAGAAAAAAAAAAAAAAACAGTTTATGTTTTCCTCTCCCTCTCCTTCTCATGAAGCGTAACAATGCGGAGAGGCCTCGGATTGGTCTCACGAAACGACCTTTCGCCGTGTTTGGACAAAGCGTTTGATGAGGAGACCAATGGGAGCCCGTTCGGCATTGTCGGCCTTCTTGAGAAGGAGAGAGAAAGGGATAAACTCCGGTTTTTCTTTTGCTCATAAATCATGAACGACGCAACGAATGAATACCGTTCCTTTTGTTTTGGTGTGAAGGTAACGCCATCTTTCTTTCCGCGATGACAAACTTTGCACTTTAATGCCCGGCATGCAAAGGAGCATTTCTCGGCATGCAAAGGAGCTGCGCAAAGCGCAGCCCTCTCCCGAAGCCCTCTCCCGACAGACACACTGTAGTGAGTTACCAGTTTGTGCGCAATGTTTACATTATCGTTGTGTTCATGCCGAAACCCAAGCCAAGTTTTGCTGCGCACTCGATCTAAAGCGCTGCCAATGGGCCTACCTTTCAGAGGTAGATTCCCTAGTCGATGACAAATACGCCAATGTAAACAGGGCCGCCGCCTATTCTTATTTGAAGAAGAACGGTGGACACGACGTCATTACGCAGAAGGCGTTGTGGGCAGGCAGCTCGAGAAAGAGCCACACAGTTCCTCATGTGGTTGACGTGATTGACAAGGAACTTCTCTTTTTTTTTTGGGGGGGGGATATGATTATTAAAAAGAAAGAAGAAAAAGAAAAGTTGGCCAGGCACAGAGCCGGCTTGCTATTCCTTACAATAAAATAAAAGTTTGAAGAAAAGAATGAAGAAAAAGTGAAGACAACATAATGACAACGTCATAGGCTGTTCATGAGTTCTGAGGCTCTGAACGAATCTTGGGGGGGGGGGTGATATGTTTAATAGAGACAAAAAGCAAGGGGAAGATTAGCCATATTAGAGGCTGGCTATTCCCAAAAACAAAGGCAAAACCAAAACGAAAATATGAACGAGTATTGGGTTTTACAGCAGCTCGTATAACAATTCGTTGCTTTACGTCTTGGGACAACTGTGATCATGAGCAACGCCACAGTGGTAGGTATGTTGATTAATTTTGCCCACCTGAGGGATCTTTAACGTGCACCGCAGGTTCAGCACATGGCGGACCGTGCTTAACGTCCCTGGTGGAAAGATGGTATGTCAAAGCAATATGCACCCTACCACCAAGTTGCTGCCGTCCTCGGCTGTGATCAAACCCCCAACCTTGGGACCCGAAGGCGGACATACTACCGCGTTCAGAGCAGAACCACCAGAAAAATGCTCACTGGTGCACCGAGTGAAATGTAATATTTTTTTTTAATCATGCTATAAAGTTCACGTCTCGGTGGTGAATTCTGCTGGAGTTCGTATGCATGAGTCAAGGAATCTGTAGATTTGAGAACAGACAAAATATGGTCGATCCATTGGTGGATCCGACGGAAATCCGTTAGCCTTAAAACCTGAAAACCCTTTGGGAGCTCCCCTTCACAACGCTACACAACCCTTCACATGACCCTACACGACGCTAGCGCAAGACAGCATTCGCAGCCAAACGAGACTTTCGGGCTTACTCCGATACAGCTTGGCGGCGCTGTCTGGCAGCCTCAGTCTTCTTTCGCCGCCGCTCCTTCGCACAGCTTTCATAACCCATGGCGCATGCACGCAGGCACGTCTGAACCTCTCGACCACCACACCTGCACTGCCGAGCAGAGGTGGGCACCCTCGCGAGGGCTTGTGAGGGCTCCCTCACCCTCACCTCACCCTCACCTCACGGAATTTGAGGTGAGGTGAGGTGAGGAGCATCTTTTGGAGCAATGGTTGAGGTGAGGTGAGGTGAGGAAAAATCTTCCTAGAAGACGCTGAGGTGAGGTGAGGTGAGGGACATTTTCCTTTGGAAAGACTGAGGTGAGGTGAGGTGAGGAAAATTTTCTGAAATAATTTTGAGGTGAGGTGAGGTGAGGAAAATTTTCTGAAAAACTTTTTGAGGTGAGGTGAGGTGAGGAAATTTTTTCTCCAGAAAGCCTGAGGTGAGGTGGGATGAGATACATTTTCTGAAAAATTTTTGAGGTGAGGTGAGGTGAGGGAAATTTTGTTAAAATTTTCTGAGGTGAGGATTCCTTTTTCATGTGAGGTGAGGACTTTTTTTCGTGTGTCGAGAGAAGAAAAGGGAAAATTTCTCCGAAAATTTTTAGGTGATATGAGGCAAGTTGGCAAAAGGTAGTTGTTAGGGCTGTCTTCTTTACTTTGTTTTTTCAGTGACTGTTGTAAACAAAACGACGCGAGCCGTTGCACTTCACTATCAATAATCGCTGCTTATTGGCTGGTCCTGAGTCCTGACGATGGGTCAAGAGACTCTGGCTGCACATCTCACAAAAAGTAGGGGGCACGACATTGGGTGCACTGATGACGTGACACTCATACGATTATGATTCACAAAGCTGCGCTTCGATTCGACCACCACTGTAGCGCTCAACCTATCGGATGCCATGTGAAGGCGGTGAACGAGACAATTAGCAATGCACCTGCCATCCCACTAGCTGATGGCGAGCGGCCATGATATAATGCGTAGGACATGATCCGTAAATAATTTTAGCTATCATCGCCATTCATCAGGTACTCACCGCAGTCGTGGCGCTTTCTGGCCTTTGTTGCGCTTGCGCCACAAACACCTACAGTCACAATCTACCGCTGAAGCAGAGAGTCGGGACCTGATGCTTTAGTCTCGATACTTGCTTTACGCTGCGTACTTTCGTCATTTAAAAAAGTGAGAAGCGTCGACCTTGAGCAGGGAGGGGCACCCTCCTAACTGCAAGTGAGGTGAGGGCGCCTTGAACCCCCTCACCTCACGGAATTTGAGGTGAGGTGAGGTGAGGGAAAATTTTTTATGCAAGGCTGAGGTGAGGTGAGGTGAGGGAAATTCTCTGAAAAGGTTTTGAGGTGAGGTGAGGCGAGGAAAGATTTTTTCAGGAAAGGCTGAGGTGAGGTGAGGTGAGGAAATTTTTCGGATAATATTTTGAGGTGAGGTGAGGCGAGGAAAATTTTCTGAAAAATTATTTGAGGTGAGGGCAGGCGAGGAAAAATCTCTGAATTTTTTTTTTGAGGTGAGGTGAGGTGAGGGAACTTCTCCGAAAAGTACTTGAGGTGAGGTGAGGTGAGGACAAAGCTCCGTCCAGGAAAATTGAGGTGAGGGCAAAGACCGTGAGGAGTTTTGCCCACCTCTGCTGCCGAGTGCCGAAGTGCCGGCGCCGTGGCCGGAGCACGTCGCACTCTCCACGCGCCCTCTCCTTCCCTCTCCACTCAGCGCTCATGCGCGCCGTGCCGTGGCTACAGACAGACCACGCCGCAATTCTTGCGTAGCGAGGACTACAATGTTAACGCATTAAAGCAATGAAGCTACAGATATCTAACATGAACACCCCAATGAACAGGAGGAAGCGGCCAGGCTGATGCAAGAGAACGGTTTAGTCGACACGTACGGAACGGCAAAATACTTGCACTTAAATGAATGTGTATTTCATGCTTCATATCACGTGATATCTGTCCACAAGCCCGTGCAATGACGACTGACCAACACGCTTACGTTGACAGCGATCATTTTACAACTGTCCCAATAATAAATAAATCAACAACCCTACGTTTAATTGTAGTCATTGGTTCTCAATAAATTGAAATGTGTCAGTATTTTGTAGCTACCAAAGCAAAAGCAAATTAGGTTTTCCACAATGCTACTCAGTCTTTCAACCACAAAAGCTATTTTTCATCATTGTCGTTATCACTGAAAAGCTAGTAATTGGAGTAGATTTACAGGTAAGGTGTGTCAGACATGCTGCACGTGCCGAAGGATAGGACTGCGGATAATTTCAACCACCTGGGGTTCTTTTGAAGAACCCGAGAGCTAGAATGAAGAGGAGCTAGTTGAGGGAAACAACATGAAACAACGACAACAACAACAATAAATGATGACGATGAGATGGGTGTTTCACCGCGGTGGTGCGGTACCCTACCCCATTGCACGTGGAACATTATGTGACGATGATGAAGGAAGAATGAAAATACAGGAAAGAACTAAAGCGTCTGGAGCAATGCAGTGGACGACGGGAAGTCCATGAACACGTGAAGAACCCGACGATGGAGCACAGGATCTTCATAGGGGTCAATGAGTGCAGCTAAATTGAGCGGCCTCTTGCTGATACGGGCAACAGCATGGAAGTACTCTATACTTTCCGCGTGTTCCTATACTCTGTAGGCTTCACTTCTTTGTGGAACTTGAAAGGCCACATACGATGTTTCCGGAAGCTTGCACAAAAGATGGCTTTGAAGAGACGCATTGACATCGGTGTTGTTTCCTGGACATGCGGAACGCGATACTTACTTCATTGTTCAGTGCAACGCGAGGCGAGCTTCGAAGCCAAACCCCAGTGAAATGCGATACTTCGTCCTTAGCATAAAGGGAAACCGTAGTAGTTATGTAGTATAGATTACTCTGGAACGAAAAATTTTTAATGGACAGAGTTCATGTTATAGAGAGCAGAAGCGACCGGTTGTTCGTGCACAACATTAATGCGGCAGTTTTTCCAATTATGTAAACAAAAGTAACTATAGCGATAGCTGCGGGTAACGGAGTGCAGTGCAACAGTTCTTTGGGTTGCCTTTTGAGTGTGATGTAAGGGTTAATTGGAGTACATCGTTGAGGTGGTCGAGGGTGATGTAGATTGTAACCGAGTGTACGTGTCGACTGCGTCAAAGGCGTGACGAAAAAGAGAAGAGATGATTTCGTATTCCTTGCATGTATCCGTCATTTCTCACTTGTCTGTGTCCGTTATAAAGGGGAGGTGGTAGACGTTGGTGACACGTCCCTGTGCATGGGTTAGAAGCAAACGGGCAGAGAACAAAACGAACAGCCAATTAACTGTTGTTCCTTTCGTTGTTGTTCGTTTTGTACTCTGTCCATTTGTCTTTTCCCCCAAGCTCAGGGACATGCTGCCAACATCAAGTGTACATCAACTCGCTTGTGTATTACTTTCATGTTCAAGGAGATATGTTAGAAGAGATGTTACTGTAACTTGCCCCGGGAAAGGTGCAAAGGTCAGCCGAATGGTGAACAGCAGTCCCACGTCATCATCCACTCTGTATCTATGTGTGGTTTCGTCAGTGGCGCAGCCAGACCTCCAAGGTACGGGGGGCTCGATACGAAAACTCGCCCCACTTGTGGATGAAAAAAAGGAACGAATATAATTGATTTGGACGTTCAAAATACGGTTACATGTAGAGGCTGTCATGACCAGTGCGGTGGTGTCACGAGATTTGAAGTATTTTAAAAAGCTCATACTTTGAAAACCATTCAAGAGTGCTGCTTAGATAGACACCATGAACTGCAAGAACTTTCGCGATCGTCAGGCTGCCCCCCCCCCCCATATATTATGTTCTCCTCGGATTTGCACGATTTGCGTGGGTGGGTCCGTGGCAGGTAGGGGGGCTCGAGCTCCCCCCCCCTCCCCCGTAGCTACGCCACTGGCATATGTATACTGCCACGAATGGCGACGGCGCAAGAAGTGGTGTGAGAGATCTGGCTCCGTGCAAAAGCCGAACAAGAGCATGCATTTGTGAGGACATGACAATTTACCAATACTGGTTAGTTCAAAGTCAGGAGATCAGTAGATCACAATAGCTCCTCCTGCAGGACGTTCCTCCTGGAAAGCGCGGCAGTGGGACATTTGGCAGACTTCACTTTTGTCGCAACCCGTGGCACGGTGGACAAGGCAGTTGACTCTGAAATAATTTAGTTGCCGTGACAGCGGTCGCCGGTGGCGGTATTCGATCCCAAATCTCACTCATTGCCGGTCGGGTGTGCTACCAATTACACTACGCGGACATCGCCTTCTCGTCAACATACCGGGGGGGGGGGGGATTTATTTGCAGAAAAAAAATAAGAAAAAAGAAAGGGGAAAGGTCAGATATGCAGCACGCCGCCTTGCTATTGCTAAAAAATTGCTATTGCTTGCTAAAAAAAGAAAGGAAAAAAATAAAGAAGAGAAAAGCAAATAACAGAAAGATAAATAAGTAAATGAAAACAAGAATTGAAAAAGACACTCGGCTCACAGGGAGCCCAGGAGGCCCGTGTCATGCAGAAAACGGAGCACCGCTTTTGTGACTCTCCACTGGTTAGCTCGCTGCACAGGGCCAAGGAGTGTTGCGAGAGAAACGTCTGTCCGTCCGTCCGTCCGTGCACGCAAGCTCTGAGAGGTGTTGCCAGAGCACGGCCCGATGATGGGCCTGGTAGTTGGGTCGCTGGAACCATATCACGAAGTAATCAGTCAGCTCAGGACGCTTTGCTGTGTTCCCAAAGCGACGTAGACAAAATTCTAAATACGTGCACACCAGCTCTTTAAAGTGCACACAGCCAGTAGTTGGGTCGCTGGAACAATATCACCAAGTAATCAGTCAGCTCAGGACGCTTTGCTGTGTTCCCAGCGCGACGTACACGAAATTGCTAAATACGTGCCCACCGGCCCTTCAAAGTGCACACAGCCGGTAGTTGTGTCGCTGGAACCATATCATCAATGCCTTCATTATTTTGAGCACGTCTGGTATGCGTCATTTGACCTCATTTCTGAATGCTCGTACTGACCTCACACCCCTCAGGCCTCACCAGTGACTTCACTCACACAGACCTGGCTCCCCTCAGACCTCATGGGTGCACTCACAGGAGGTCTCATGAGGGGCACAACCTCATGAGCGCACTCACGGGGGACCTTATGAGGGTAAGACCTTCATGGGTGAGGGCTTGGGTTTGTGAGTGCCGTGGGGGTGAGGGCGAGTGAGGGCATGTGCTCGTGAGGGCGGTGAGGGTGAGGGCGTGTGCGGGCATGTGCTCGTGAGGGCGGTGAGGGTGAATGCGAGTGAGGGCATGTGCCGATGAGGGTCTTGAGGGTGAGAGCGAGTGAGGTTTCACCAAAAAGCCCACCTATGTTCGCCCCCCTAGCTTCGAGCGTAGTGCAACCCCACCAAATTGGTGGCGCTGTCGAACACTATGACGTCATTTGTTTACAAACAGGGAGAGGTCTATTGCCACCGTTGCGCACGATCGCGATTTTTAAAATCAAATTCTGCGATATTTATACATCTGTTGAATGAATTACTTCGCATTGTGCATTTTAATAGGCAGGTGAACGGACTGGCTTGAAAAAAATTGTAGTGGTTGGAGTGCTTTTTGAGCACCTTCGAGGCAGACCAGTCCAGCCACATTGCATCGCTGTACTGGAAGCGGCTTTTGCAACAGACAGCAAGACTATTCGAGTTCTGGAACCAGGCAAGAGATATTCAGATGCAGTAAACGAGACCAGCACGTCGGTGCGTGGAATTGCCGAAGCATTATTAAACGGCTGCGTCCGGACATAAAAGAAGCACGGTGAAATATGCCTGTATTGATGTCTGACGTGTTTGATGTAAGTCTAAGCATCATGGTGTAGACGCTTACACAGTTGTGGAACAACCATCTTCATATTTTCCTTCGTGTATCCATTCCGTGTTTGGTCTCCTTCTTCGAGGCACATCGAGTGAAGTGCATCTTCCGACTAACGTAAGGCTGGCCGAGCATCGCGAGGTTTTCTTCCCATTCTACATGCGAAGGGTGCCGCCTGTGTCGATTTTCATCGTGTGTGCGAATGTGAACGTGACTGGGGAATATGTAAGAGAAGACGTGTACAAGACGATTACATGTCCTGTTCGATGGGGCACCTTGTGTTGCTGAAAGGTAATAGCATGGTGGCACGGTGGCACGTCTGATCACACGGAATGCACAGATGGCACGGAAATCACAGGGTGTGGGTTCCAGCTAGTGTCACTCTTGGTGGCTATCTCATCAATCACGATTCTATAACCGAATGCTGCAACTGGTAATTGATGGAGAAAGCAACTGATGCCACGGTTCGGGACTTGTTGCTGCTGCTCTTACTAGCCAGGTAATGATACCACGACCGCTATCATCGCAACGCCAGTCCGTGAAACGGACAGACTAGCATGGCATAAACTGGATCTTGCGGGGGGATCTATTTATTTTGCAGCAAAAGTCAGCCACAAAGGACGAATTGCTGTTCCTTGGTAAATAATTCCCTAGTGGATTTTACTGGTCGTAGTTGTGGTTCCACATCTTCCGTAGATGGAGATGCATACTACATATATGAACCACATGATTTGAGGCCAGTTTAGTGGTGCCATAGACAATCGTTCCCCGCTGCTTCCCGCTTTATGTACAACGCAATGCAACGTCGCTTTAATCCCATCACCGGCGCTGTGGTCTGAGGTTTTCCCTGGGTTTTCCGGAGACTTGCCAAACGAATGTCGGCACAGTTCCCCCTGAAGTCGGACCAGGACGCATACTAACACCCTCTCCCCACTCCTTGATGATGTCCTCTCTCCATCTGTCCACGTCTGTACACCACTCATAGCCAAAGTTGCTTCGCGGTGCTAACACGGAATTTAATAAATAAATAAATAAAGAATTTACAATGTCGCTTAAGCATGGATAGGTGAAAAGCCATATGAAACCGCCACCGCGTACTCTGGAATATAAGTGAATTGTCAGGGAAAAACATCTGAGCAGGGAAAACATCTGAAGCACCTCACATTTGACATGTACACGTCGTTCGTAGTATATTTCCTGCTAAATAAGTTAAAGCAAGAGTGCTATACGTATGGAACTCTGCAGTCACCTGCACCATGCCAGAAGAACTTACAAGGCGATCAGCAACAGATATGAGCATGGTGGCATAAGGTATTTCACCGCAGGAGCTCGTGAGAAGGCAGATTGGGAGGCAGAAGGCAGAAGGCAGCTGCATTTGCATGGTACACCAATATTGACGTGCTACAGGAGCTTCCACCTATGTATGTTGCAATATGCAGTATTCCATTACGTGCGCTCTGTACTATTTATTTGCCCCTCCCTAAATTCGAGCCTTAATAATGGAAGGAGCTACTATACTAACGAATCTATAATCGGCCACTTCGGAGCGTGTACGTATCACAGGGAACCTATATGGCACACGGTGATTTGGCTTCGAGACTTGTGTAGCAGATACCCCGACGGATGGCTTTCAAGGATGCAAGGACCCCTCAGTAATGACGATGATGACGATGAGTAGAGGTCGTTTGGCGCACAAACAACTAAGGCAAGGACTCATCAGTGATAAGCTAACGCAAATAGTTATGCAGCAATATACAGGGTGTTTCTTTTTAGCTGCAACTAATTTTCATAGAAAGGGGAGTTGAATTAGGACGCTTTTACTTTTGCCATTGGATTGCTCGACGGGGACTGCTACTATATAGGAAGCCACGTTTATTCTCAAATAGGGGACTAACTAACAGAGATATTTCAATCAACTTTTTAATTATTGACTTTAGGGAGCACATTGCAATTGTAATATTAAAGCCTGATCTTCACATGATTCGCTCGCACCACTGACGAAGCGCGAAAGTAATCGCAGCGCGCGCCACAGACCTAATTATTTCGGCTCTGCCGTGTTTTGCGCACCTTAAGTGGTCGGCAAAAGAGCGACGGTGACATCGATGTCTCCGCCCTCAGTTAGCGTCACACAAAAACGTAATGTTTCAGAATCTTTGTGTTTTTTTTTTTTTGCTTGCAAAGAGCTTTGCGCATCACCACTACATGTCAGCGCTTATCGTACCGGGGAAGAGCTGTGTTCGGCAGGATGAAATGACTGATACGGCAAGCGACTGCAAGCACATGAAGGAACGAAAGGAAGGAAAAAGAAAAAGGAAACAAAGATCGTGAAATATACCGCGATAAGGGTTCGCCAACATTGCCTATGCCGTTTTAATAATTGGGTGTTTACGTCGCGACACAACTAAGATCATGAGCGACGCCACAGTGGTCGGTCTCAGGATTGCCTTTGCCCACCTGAGGGTTCTTTAAAGGTACTGTAAAGCAGTAGACAAGCATCATATGCCGGTGATGTGACTAGAGACTTCGTTGCTTCTAAATACCATATGCGGAACCATACGACCGACAACGCGCTATAAATATTTTTAATTTGCCATGAAAGATGCGGCGTAGTGGAGCGGTGCGACGCCTGGTGTCAAACAACCCCCTGTACAGCGGGCAACACTGAAAATTGGTATTACACACTATGACATCGGAGCTTCGTTATTTTAGTAACCATATTATTAGTTTTCCTGTTTACCTATGCATTCTGAAACCCCTGTGAACAGTTTGACCTGTTAACCCCTGTTTTTGCGAAGTTACCCAGTGCTGGCCGCTGTTCGATGGGGGCTCTCCCTACTTCTCTGCTGCGCCTGCGCGATCCTTTTGTTCGCGGCCTCTTTCGAACGAACAAACTCTCTCTGTGAACCTCTGTGAACAAACAAGTCCCGACGCTGTCTGGCTTCTTGAACGTCTGACACATTTTTTTCAACAGCTCAGCATTTCATTTAAGTTCGCTTATCCGTTTATCCTCAGATGTGGATCGTTGCGTGGATTGCAGGGGCGGATTTTATGGTGGATTGTGGTGGATTGTTATGTCGGGCCCAGTGTTATACGCATGCAATGTGGTTGCCGCCGTATGTGTCAGAAGTACGGATTCATTTCGAATACCTAGTACAGTGTTGCCCGTAATCTTTAATTGTAATTTTCTAATTAACTGCACCGTCGATTGGAATGAAACTTGCACAGTTTTTGTCCTGGTGGCTTGGACTATCGAATAGCCACACTAAATGACATTTGATCGGTGCTGCTTTACAGTACGTTTAACGTGCGATGAAATTTCATCACACGGCATTCCGTATTTAACGTCCCTCGTGGAAGACGGCGTGTCGAAGCAACTTGTACCCTGCCACCAAGTTGCTGGCGTCCTCGACCAGGTTCGAACCCGCGATCTCGGGATCAGAAGGCGAACATGCTATCGACTGAGCCACCGAGGCCGGTGCGTATGACGTTTTTCTGTGACGTTAAGTAAGGGCGGAGATATCGACGTCACCCTCGCCTCTATTGGCGGTTACTTTCTGTTTCCAGCGGACTGCCGAGGCGACATACGTACTTAGGTGCATAGCACGCGCTGAGATTAGTTTAGTGCTTCATCAGTGGTTCGAGCGGATCATGTGGTGATCAGGCTTTAATATTGCAACTGCAATGGGCTCCCTAAAATCAGTAATTGAAAAGTTGATGAAAATAGCTCTGTTAATTAGCCCCTAATTAAGCAAAAAAATTGGTTCCCTAGTAGCAGCCCCGTCGAGTAATCCGACGACAAAAGTGGAACCGCTCAAGGCAACACCCATTTTATGCAAATTTGTTGCAGATAAAATGAAGCACCCTGTATATGGATATGTGGTTCCATGTTTTCGGTTTTATTACGAAATAGGCTAAAAATCTAGATTCTAATCTAGAAATCTAATTCCTAGAAAAGGGTGTATTTCAGTAAACGTTCCGGCGAGTAGTTTGCTTACCCCCAGGTAGTGTGTGAATTGAAATGGTGAAACAGCTTTTTGCTAGTTGGTGTTGTTACGTTGCGTCCTTGTTGTTGTTGTTGTGGCCAAGCTCAGGCTTTGCCGTCATGGATCTTCTCCGCCAACTCGCCTGCGTATATATGTGTTATTTCATCCGACAGTGGAAATGTGAATTTAGATTTGAGTTTTAAATAATGTGGATACTGCGGCTCCATAATTACAAATCCGGGTACTTCAGCTCACTTGTAGGGACTGCAAGCACACTTACTTAAGTTCTAGTCTGAAATACACGAGTGCACCAACAGCGAGGACGAAGCAAATCCACTTTTATAATGGGAAAAGATGGATCAGCCACGTTTCCAACTATTCGAGAACGAAGTGGTATTCGCTTCGCACGCGCTATATTTCATCATTTCATTTACTCGTCTAGACGAGTTTCACAGTCGAAACTCGTTATTATCGCCAAGGCCGTTCTCGTAGATTTTGGTCATAAAGCGAATTGTGATATTACCAAACACTACGTGTTACGAACCGTACAACACGATCCAGCGCCGACTGCAACGCTCTCTACCTACAGGGTGTCCCAGAAAACGTGTCATTGAATTATAATAAAAAAACTACGCCACCTAGAATCATGCGGTCAACAGCATTTGTTCTTATTAGTTTTTTGCCACCTCCTAATGTGAATGTCATGTACACCAAGTTTAATTATGTAAATATTTGCGAACTGAACTTGGAAATTTGCCTAGTAAAGGTCACTTTTTTACCCCACCAATATGAAGAGCGTGCCGAATTCACTCAAATTCATGATAATTCACAGTGATATTCACGAGCTATCCCATCGGAAAACAATATCCGAATATCATGTTTTTCGGAGCACCGGACCATAGCGCGCGATACTTTTTGAGCGCAATCGCTCTCAGTGCGACGAAAGGAGGTTCCGAAGCCAGCCCACAGAGTGATAGTATAGAAAAAGAAACAGTTCCTAAAATTGGGTTCCTAAAACCCAGCGAAAGTCGGACGTGATAAGCCGTTCCTGTTTTATCTCTTTCTGCGATGTCGGGGAGGGCTGGGTTTCCAACCTCCTTTCGTCGGACTGACAAAGATTGCGCTGAAAAATTCATCGTGCGCTATTCTGTGCGACCTCCGTAGAGCATGATGTTCGGCTATTTTTTCCGATGGGATAGCTCCTGAATACCCCTGTCAATTATCATTAATTTGACTAAATTAGACACGCTCTTCACATTGGTGGGGTAAAAAAGTAACCTTCACTAGGCAAATTTCCGACTTAAGCTCGCAAAAATTTACATAATTAAACTTACGTTACACAACATTCACATGAGGAGGTGGCAAAAACCCAGTAAGAACAAATGACATTGACCGCATGACTCTAGGTGGTGTGGTTTTTTTATTATAATTCAATGACACGTTTTCTGGGACACCCTGTATAATTACCACCTACCTTACCTCTCGTGGCCTAACAGCCTCCGCGGCCAAGACTTTTGCAATGGCGTTCTCGCGCAAATGCTTCCGCAGGTATCCGCTCTACTTTGACGGCTACCCGTTGACTTTTGTCACGTCGTGCCGATATCTAGGTTTAGCGCTTGATCGCGGCCTATCGCTGCCCGCAATGTGAAGATGACTACTACAAAAACGACTGCCTCAGTTCACGTCCTCAGACGTATCGCTGGTGCGTCCTGGAGCCCGTCCTTTTCCGATCTTCATCGCATCGACCAGGCCCTCGTGTTGGGGACACTGCTTTACATCCTCCCTGTCTTGCATGCCCTCAGCCAAACATGGGAGTGCGAGCTACGTACCACCCAGGCCCGCGGCCTCCGCATTTGTCTGGCAGTACCACGAACATCAGAGACTTACCGTGCTCTTGCTGAAGCACGCGACACGCCCGTCCGCCTTCTGCGGGATGCTGATGTCCTTCGAGTATATACTCGCTATCTCACCCGTCACCCTCAACACTATCTCCGCCGTATTGGCGATGACCGCCCTGACTCAGCTTTCGGCAAGGCCATCACCCGCCTGAAGGATCATCTTCCTTCCTCCTCAACCGCTGCCTCTTATGCGCCAGCAATGTGGACATTTGCATGTCCTGATATCTGCTCCTCCATCCGCGGTATTCAGCGCAAGTGTGACACACCTGCACCTGTCCAATTCGCTCTCGAACTCTCTCTCGACTTCCTGCACTCCACTTATCAGAACCATCGCCAGGTATACAGGGACGGCTCAGTCACGGCAGACAGCTCGGGTGCTGCATTTTGTATCTCTGATAGTGACTTTCAGCAAGCTTTTGCCCCCCCCCTTACCCAATGCCCTCTATGAAAGCAGAACTCCTCGGCATCCTGTCGGCTCTACAGCACTTGCTCGGGGGGGGGGGATCTATTTATTATCACAGGAAAAGTCAGTCAGGAAGGACGGCTTGCTATTCCTCTATAAATATAATTCCTAGGTGCGTATTCCTGGGGTACTTAAGAGTAAGGCGATGTGGGGTCAGAGGTCACTTGCGACAGCAAGGCTTCACTGGATCTGCTGCTCTCTTTTCGCACCAGCACAATATACACTCTCCACATGCTCATACTGCAAGCTCTCACACAACTCGCGGCTCCTGGTCCTGTGACGCTTCGGTGCATCCCGGGACACGTAGCCCTTCTTGGTAACACCCGCGCAAACACAGTGGCGAGACTCGAGACTACCAGAGCTCTCCCTTCTACTCCTTTACCCCTAAGGACCTCTGCCTGTTCCCTGCACATTCGCCGGTGGCGCTGTGTCCGTACCCGGCAGTTCCGAGCGGGCTCTACCTCACATGATCATTTCGTAAGTCTCATTGACTCCCTGCAGGACTGTACTATGCCTGCCGTTGCAATAGAGCTGGAGAGTCACTCCTCCATCGTCTTCGAATGAATGCTGCGCGGACATCCTCACTCCTGTATAAAATGCGACAGACGAAGTCCCTCAATTGCACAACTTGTTGCGTGGAAGCCGACATTGATCACTACCTGTTATGCTGCAACCGGTATCTCTCTCAAAGACTCATCCTCCAACGCCGCTTGCGACAACTTCATTACCCTAACGTCTCGTTGGCCACCGTGCTGTGCCCGGTCCTTTACAACCAGGGGGCCGTAACGACTACCCTCTTGAGCTTTCTTCGTGCCACTGGCCTCTCGCCCAGCCTATGAGGCCCCTTTTACGTGTGTGTTTTCTCTTCCTTTTTTAAATGAACAGGAAGTCGGCCTACGCCTAACTAACCTTTCCTGCCTTCCTGTTTTCAATAAACATACCCCCCCTCCCGCCCCCCGTAACCATACCCTTTGCGTAAGCTTCGAAAAGTAGAAAATTACGCAAGTTCGAAACGGAATACGAATTGTCTGGTTTGATTAGTTCGTTATCTCTTGAATTCGATTTACCCGTCCTGGTTTTGTTTCGTTTTTGTCCTATTGTATTGTACCTTGTGGCCCTACCTAACTGGTGGCTAGCGCTCCATTGACATTTAGGTACTTTTCACGAAGGAACCTTTAACCTAGATTTTCCGTTTTGGTTCCTTCAGTTGTATGTTAATTGTATGTGTGATATGAATGACAGAAAATTAAAAATAATCAGGAATTTTAAAAGACTGTATAACACGTTTCCTTTTTTTTACGTCTGACAAATCCACTTCTTAATTGCGGCAATCAGTCCTGACCGTTTACACTTCTACTCAGACATGGTCGATGAATGCCGTATGACTGCAGCAGGTCACTATGACCAAGGACACTGTTCATTTGGCACATCAGCAGGGGCATCACCAGTCACTCTGAAAAGGGGGCCACATTTGGCCGTTATTGGACAGAAGAACCGCCGGTTCAATGAACAACGGTCATAGTAACGACGGCAAAGTACAAGTGTTCGCGCCCTAGGCGTGCGGAAATACCGGCCATTGTCATATTAACGAAGTATCATATTCAGGTACAAGAGTTACATGGGGAGGCCACTGCGAGGGAGCGGTTCTCGAGAACAAGGGTCATAAAGCTGGGATGTCGTATTAATTAGTGACATAATAACGATGCTCGACGTACATCGATTTAATCACTTGCATATGCAATCTCAGTTTCCTTTTTTTCTTCTTCTTCTTTTTGGTAGGGGAACAACAACAACAACAACAAATAAATTAATGATAATGAATGGGGAAATTCGCCACATGAGATGCGACCCACTACCCCAAGGCACAATGGGGCAGGATGTGATGTGTCCTGATGATGAGGTGATGAACGATGCTAAATAGGGTCGATAGTCAGTGGAGTAAGTAAGACATCAGAACGGTAGGCAAAACCACAGCGCACAAAAACACACACATAGCACACAGGTACGCAGGGACATCATAGGGTAGAGAGGAGACCAGTGTCCCGGAGAAAAATCCTGAAATACTCAAGAGCTTGGCAATGGTCGATCTGGTTAGACCAAGGGCCGAGAATGGTTGCCAATGTGAATGGTGCGGCCGTGATCGACTGCAGGCGACACTGTAGGCGGGGGGGAGCTGCTCTTTGGGAGGTGTAAAGATGGCAGTCGAGGAGCACATGGTTGGTATCCACCAAAACAGAATCTTTGGGATACTTTATTGTCACATATATTTATCGGTTTCATTGGTTTGTTTAAACGGAAGACGCGGAAGCCTAGATATGACGTAACGGAGAAAACAGTCCAATTTATAGCTTAAAAAAAAAAGAAAGTAAATCACGTTTGCGGCTTTTGCCCTTTACTGGGGCAACGTTCGATCGCGCTTGTGTCAGCATAGCTAAGGTAACGGAACAGAGCAGAAATTAATTTTCGTTCGTGTCATCGTGGTTGCATCTGTTCGAGCGCACCTTTCCACACATGACGTATCGGGTTAGAATTCAATTAAAGCGCTTTCCTTGTTCCTTCTTTGTGCATTAGGCTCATTTTTCACATATTGAGAACGGGGACGCCAACCGCAGGCGCGTTTCATTTGGTGAGTGATTAAGTATTTAATGTATACAGACTCCATCCCGCATAATTGGAACGTCACAGTTATGTAGCCGATGACAGTGCAACATGCGAAAAAAAAAAGAAAAGAAACCAAATGGGAAACGTTTCGGGTTAAAAACTATTGTATAGTTTGTGGTAAACAGTAACTGTCATAACTCACGTCATCGCTCACTCACTCATGCTCACGTCATCGTAGTCTGAGTGACACCAGATGTATATGCAACTCGCAGTGGAGTAAACCTTAATCTCGAAACCAGTTCACGGTTCCTTTGGATTTTTGTACGTAAGCTCAGGAAGGGACGGTAAATTAGGATATGGTAATTTCAAGACGGTACAAAGTTGAATTCGGCCATCTACAAGCAGAAATATATTAAATCTCCAACGCATCTGCGAACTCAAGACGTGCCATCTCATTCTTCAGTGCCCCACCCCACCCTCACCTCTCACCCTCATTAGCATTACCCTCATCTTTCTTTCTTTTTGTCATCTAAATCATCTTCGTTTTTAATCGAGCTCATTTTTATTTCACCTTCCGTTATTTTATCCTTTATTTCCTAGTTCTCTTCTTTTCTTTTTATTTATTTCATTTTATTTATTTCTCTTCGTCTTTACTTTCTTTCTTTTTGTTTTGCGGAATAGCAAGCCCACATACCGGGCTTTCCACATCAATGTGATGCAAGCAATACAGAATTACAAACTTTTTCTCTTGCAAAAGTACATTTCACCCACGGTTCATTAGTTCATTCACGGTTAGTTTTCACCGCAGTGTCAGGTGGACAGTTCTAACATTTAACAGGCATCCCAATCCTTCCAGTGTTTCATATTACAATTTCTGCACCCAATACTGCCACTCAGACTCAGATTTGGAAACGATATTCACAAAATATTCACACAATGACGGCGACTGAACAGTTACAGGACACCATATTGTATTTGTTTTTTTTTTAAAGTTATGCAGATTGCGACAACGTACAACCATATAGCACAGTTCAGTTACTATTAAGGACAGAATGACAGGTACTTTGACATCTGCCTCAGTTCAGATACAGAAAACTTTCTTTTTGTAGATGTTCCATACCGTAATGTAGCAGTTTTACAAGACAGCTCGTTAAAAGTTGTTCGATCTACATTGCAAGTAAGAAAAGAAGTTATCCGCACACGCTATTATGTTTGCAAGTATGCTACCCCTTAATCGCAAAAAAAAAAAAAAAGATACGGTGCCGGCCCCCTTTGTCTGTATAGCTCAAACTTTCAAATCTAGCGATCCCACATCCAACCCCTCGAACTACTCCCTCTCTCCTCCCCAAAGTTACCTCATTTCTCCCTCATCCCCCGACATCATCTCCATTGTCAAAAACCGCTTCTCCAGAAGAAGCCACAGAACCGGAAAGATACCAATTCTCGTTCAACCACCAAAAAGTACCGCAATAATCGAAAATTGCGCGAGCGCCGCAAAGCCCCAAACCCTGCCCGTCAAATTCTTGTTTTTATTCATCTTCCGCTTCTTTCTTCTCTTGGCAACAGAGTCGTCGTCTGCTAAAACGTTCCTGGTCGTCTGCTACACGCGTAACCGCTATCGTCTGCTGCGTTACCACAGTAGCGCTGCCCGTGACAGTTGGTTTACGCGACAGTAGTCACGTGATATGAACGGTGCCTGTCTGCGCGCGTGCAACGCAATTTGGGCGTCGTTTCAACGCGGGCCGCTTCATGTACAGTGTTCGTTCGTGCGTTAACGGATACCACGGTTCTTCTTGTTCCGTTTCTTTTTTCTTTTGTTTACTGCGTTTTTTTCTCTGTTACTGGGCTGAAGAAAATTGCGTACACGACGAGGAGATGGAGGGTCTGTGACAGAGTGCAAAGTTTACTGAAAACTTATTTTTCTGTTTTTCTTTTCTTGCCTTGCAAGCTTCAAAAGTGGAGCAAAAGCCAAACTTTTCGGCTATCTAATGGAAAACATTATGTGGAGGGATTCTGCTGGAACTCAAGTTGGTGCTTTTGTTTCGAACTTGTGCCATTCGCAGACGCGCACCTTGTTGCTTCGATTTCCTGTAACATTTCATGGTTTACATGCCAAAGGCTGAGCTAGGCTGAGCTGCACACTTTGGACATTAAATGGTGTTACTCCGCCTCGTGTTTCTCCTTGCAGCTCGGTCAGAACTTTACGAATTGCGGCAAAGCACACGAGATTTTAGTTGCGTCTTGTTTTTGCAAAACGTCGCGGTTTAGAGGGAAGGGGGGTATTGTTAGAAGATAAAAGAAAAATAAGAAAGAGAGAAAGGTTAGCGAAACGGAGTGTCGGCTTGCTATTCCGCAAGGAAGTAATCAGACAATAATAAAGACGACAATAAACGAAATAAAGGCGAAAGAGTTAAACGAAAAAAATAAAAATAAATGACAGTAATGTGCATAAGGGTGAGATTTGACGGTGCGGCACTGACAAAGGGGATGACTCAAGACTTGAGGTCTCAAGCTGTGCACGACACTTGTGTCGCTGAGGAAGGCCAGAACTCGGCTCAGAGCGCGTTTCTTCTTGTCAGACGACATCGTCAGGACCACAATACAGGCGAACGTTATTGTGGGATTTTTGTCTTTACTAAACGACATCTCTTGATGAGGCGGGGTAGTGACGAAGAGTGACCCACAGCCGATATTCATTGGGCAGTTAGCGTCCCTATGGAAGATGTGGGGATTTGTGGAAGATTTGGGGATGCGGGTCACTTGACTGGGGCAGCATTGGCCAGCTGGTATGAAACATGGCAGGTAGTTTCGTTTACTCACCAAAAAATGCAAACTTTTGTGCTGCTCGACGCTAGTGTATAGTTAGAATGTATGTAACAAGTATGTAACAAGTCCGTGGGTATCCCATGAGATGCACACTGTGGCAGCAGAAGCGCACGTTTGTTGATGGGTGACCGTAATTCGACAAGGTACGCATCAGATGGGGGTAGAAGTTGAATACACTGATGCCTCGTGTGGTTGTTGATGTGTCGCCACCCCCTGGCGGCTAGCGGCAGGCGATCTCCACGCTTCCATCTACAAGTTGCTCTTCTTGTGCATGGAACTCCCTATCACTCAATTGTCCAAGCCCGCGAACGAGCCATTAGGCTTCTGCGTACTTTGCGCTGTTCATCATGTTTAGGAAAACGTTCTGGCAGGGCGCGGTGCTGTAATTCAATTATCCAACGTCGTCTAGTCACACTGATAGCACCAGTCAATGGGACAGAGATATGGCGGACAAATGGCCCACTACGGCATCATGTCTCCATGGGATATGTGACTCATCCGAGAAGATGCTGCAAAGCATCTTAGCCAAAAGCCTAAAGGTACCCCTAGGTGTACCTCGTAGTGGTGATGGTGAAAGGGCTCGCCGTTGTCGACCTCACAGAGGTGGGCAACGTCACGACTGACGCCGTGGGGAAATGTCAGTCCTGGGCCGACTTCTAAGAGAACTGTACCGACATATGTCTGACAGGGTCTGAGGAAAACACAGGAAAAACCCCAGACAGCACAGCCGGCACCGGGATTCGAACCCGGGTACCTCAAGGTCTCGACCAGTTCCCGTGGCTCAGTGGCTGTACCTCACGTGTACCGCGTGTTTCTGGCGATTGAGTAGGAACGCCTTTTCACGATTTCCATGCGCTGCAAAAATATTTCGCGTGATTCCGAATACCAGTCAATGAACTCCCTTATGCAACATTGCCGTCATGGATAAGCACTATGATTCTATCAAAGAAGTGCAATAACTAGAACCCGTGACCGTGAAGGATCGCACGTTTGGGGAAAATGCGTTTCTTGCAACCGCTGGCAAATCAGTTTGTTTTGAAACGCCGGGGAGCGAGGACGAGTCTGCTCGGTCTTTGAAGAAACTCGTTCGACGCTTCCAAGATTAGAGTAATTTAAGGTGCGTATTATATGTATGAAGTAATTATTCCTCTGCACGACGCATTTTCGTTCATCTTCGCTCTGATTCCCTGTGGTCCTGATCACCGGCAGGCTGGACGCAACGACTGAGGGACGGAGACAACGAACATTGCGCTTCATGAACGAATGATGATGCGTGAATTAGAGAAGCCTAGATTGCACTTTATACCTGGATTACACAAGCAAGTAGGCATGTTTTTCAGGCAAGCTATTTCGGTTGTTGGATTTTTTCACATTGTATTTTTTTTCTATGTTACGTCCAGGCGATGTCGTAAATGGGCGAGTCAATCATCTTCTGTGGTTGGTGTTACGTTCTGCGGAAGAAACGGAAGTTGGGGAAGAACAGCGATCCAAAGGCGTGGAAGAGATAAAGAAGCGTGACCACAGAGCAGCTCCAATGGTGAAGGAGAGATGCAGTGGTCAGCGTTCATCCATATACGTTGTGCCCAGTGTGTTCGGCGTTTGTGCATCATGACAATGAACGCTCGCGATGGAGAAGCATCACCCCTGAAATGGATGTAATCTTCGAATAAAGGTATTTGTTTGCGATATTTATCGAACCGCGTAGCTTCCTGGGGCTGTTAATATATCGTAGAGGAGGGGAACCACCCCGACGAGTAGGCCTAAATCGCTGCGCGCTATCCGTTGCATGTGCCGCATGTGAGGGCGCGTGTACCTCTCTCTTGGCCAAGCGGTACTTAATCGTTACATATGTGTTACCTGGTTTAGACTGTCACATTGATAGATCTTGTTCCCCTGATGCCATTGCCGATATCAGAATCAAAATCGGCCCAGCCATTTCTCCACAGTCCTTTGCCGAATAACCATGTATTCTTTGTTTTGTTTATTTTCGGGCTTGCAGACGGAATTATGGAAATCTAATTTGAATAAAGTAAAAAATATGTTCGTAGTTAGCTGGGACAGGCTGGACTTCAGGCCATAATATCGTTCCTACGTCATGGATGTATAGCATCCGTAGTCCACGACATTCTGTCTGTGTACAAGCAATCCAGGGGATGTCGGCCGTGGACACGCAAGCACACGAGGGAATGAGGCGACTGTGATGAAGCAGCGGACCTTGCACATCTGTCCTCACAGAAACACGTAGCGCCGTACGCCAAAGCAGATCTGCAAGACATGTTGAGGTCTCTTACACAGATTATATGAGTGGCAATGGCTACTAGGCGACATGCACTTCTCGCTGCTACATCCAGTAGACATACCAGCGGGATGGCCGAGCGGGTTAAGGCGTCTTGCTCGTTGGGCGGTAGCCAAGGTCGTGCTGAAGACAGGGAGGCGGTGGGGTCGAATCCTGTACCACCTGCTGAGCTGTCTGAGGTTTTCCCTGGGTTTTCCGAAGACTTTCCATACGAATGTCGGCACAGTTTCCCCAGAAGTCGGTCCACAGGACGCATACTAACCCGCCCTCTCCCCCATTCCTTCCTGCTGTCCACATCGGTACGCCGCTCATAGCCACAGTTGCTTCGCGGCGCTAACACAGAATCAAAAAGGAAAAAAAAATCTGGTAGACACGGAACTGAAATTCAGTGTTCCGTCCACGTTACCTCGATCTGTTCAGACGCTTTTGCGCAGGTTCCGTTTGAACGTCCCGTACGGGCGCAAATTCCTCCACAAAATTAATAGGACTGATTCACGGAAATGTACGCTTTGTGCAACCGTGGAAGACACTGAGCACATTCTTGTGCACTGTTCCAAATATGCATCTCAAAGGACCACCGTGAAAGATGCTCTCGACTGACTGGAAAACTGAAACTTTGAGCTCGGGAAAAGTGCTGGGTCCTTAGCCACCTGACAAGAGGGATGCTGCCTTTTCAGATTTGTGATTTTTGTCTAGAGTATACTCTCCAATCTCTAGACTGTCCAATCTAAACTGTCTAGACTGTCCAATCTAGTCCGTCTCCAATGCACTATAGTGCATTGGACACAGTCTACTAGCACTGTCTGCTTCATTGTGCACAACGCTAACCGCTGATTTGGTCGGTGTTTGTGTTATCGTCTCCATGTAGGGCTGGCAAAAGTGGCGTTTCTCTCTTTTTGTTCTGTCTTTGTTTTCTTTTCTCTGGGGTGTGGGGGTGGGGTGGGGTGGGGGGGGGGGCGTCTGTTTATGAGAGTAGCCGAATTTGTCGTGTGATGAATTCAATCTCTCTCTCTCTCTCCCTCTCTCGTTTTTTTTTTTTTTTGTTCGCTGACATTAACATCAACATCTCGACGTATCTTCATGTCACACAGCCTGCGCTTGCATATTTGTACATCTGCGCGTTGCAGGACATTTGAAAACGCTTTTAAAATGTGAAAACAAACATACAAACCCGTTTTCTCCTAAAACGAGGCACGTTTATTGCAGGTAATGTCGTAGTCCAGTGCGGCTCAATAACGCTGCAAAAGATAACAACGACAAACGCATGTAGCGAGGATGAGTGAGAGAAGTATTTTTAAAATTCCGTGTTATCGCCGCTAAGCAACTGTGGCTGTGGACAGATGGAAAGAGGACAGCAGGAAGGAGTAGGGGGACAGGGGGGATAGTATGCATCCTGGGCCGACTTCAGGGGGAACTGTGCCGACATTCGTCTGGAAAGTCTTCGGAAAACCCAGGGAAAACCTCAGATAGCACAGCCGGCTGTAGGATTCGAACCCACCACCTCCCAGTTTTCAGCAGGGCCTTGGCTATCACCAACCCGCTCGGCCAAGCCGCTGGTGAGAGAGGTTTCCACATAATTTCTGGCTCACTATAACCCAGAGCGCAGTTATGCCCAGATGTTGTTGGTATCTAATGAAACGTAGTATCAGGTGATGGGTGAATAATTACACGACATCCATGTCCTCACCAAAATATTCTTCCGAGCTGCCACTTTTCAGGTCCGCACTGGAGGAAAAAAAAAAAAAAGGCGCATCACCACATGCATGTGCTCCGTTATCATCGCGACACGTACTCCCATTTGCTGCCTTTTAAATACTTAAAAACCCACATCACCGTTGAAACGAAGGGAAAAACCTCCATTAAGGCTTCATCACAGTATACTGCTCTCGAACCGCAGCTTCCCCATGGCAAAATGCGAAAAAAAGTAGAAAACACAGATCTACTCCGTCCAATAAATCTTGCAACCTTTCTTCATAATTCAAGTACCCTCCCTTCCACCGTTCCTCTCCGTCTTTTCTCTATGCTCCTTTGTACGACTCTAATGACGCTGGTGTCTTACGTTTCAGACGTTGTGACGGAGGGGCGAGAGCATGCATAGATCATGCGTATAAAGAGACTCGACTTCTGCATCCTCCTCTCTCTCCAATCTCGAAACGAACAACAATCCTTCCGAAAATCGTCCGTCTGTCGCAGTGCGGGTTTTGCAAAGGGAGGTCCAAATTAAGAGAAGTAATTTCTCAGAGCAAAGTTTTCCTTTTTTTTTTTTTGCTGTTCCTTTCTTTTTACTTTTTCGCAGTGATAAATGAGGGTGGGGCCACTCGGAGCTCGCACGGAAAAAGATACTTCCTCAGCTGTCTTTTTTAGATTTGTCCCTCTGGAATAGGTGAGTATGTGTGTGTGTGCGCGCGCGCGCGTTCGTCTGTGGTTATGTGGTTTTTCCGATTTTGCGGTCGGTCTAACTTTCTTTTCTGACGTGTTCCGTGTTCATTACTAATGTAATGGGTTCCGGTTTTGATTTTCGTTTTCGGCGACCGGTCGGAGCAGTATTAGGTGGGATCGACTATGCGCTTTCGGTGCAGTGTAGTGCAGGCGGAAGAAGATATATATGTACGGACGGGGAAAATTGCTTTGCTAGCTAATTATGAGCAGAATTGGGACAAGGTCTTTCGGAGCGCACGTTTTTGCAATTAGGGAAGAAAAGCGAGGCGAGAAAAAAGCAACGAAAATAATGACGCTTTAGGGTGGGTCGGAATACAGGGAAGATTGGGAACGGGTAAGATGACCCGAAGAAGAGGGCGGGCGGAACCTGTCCTCAATTTGTTCTTTCCACGCGCCTCTATTAGAGAGGAACTTTTCTGGTACTCGAAGGGTACAATGACAATCACATCATCTTATGAGTTCCTATACACTCTAAAAACAAAACATCACCACATAGCACGGTGTGTGCCAAGCACTGTCACGGATGATAGGGTTATCGCTTCTCATCCGAAGAGAGAGAGGGCGTACGCCTTTTTTTCTGTGTTAATTATCATGTGTTCAAGTTGACACTGAAAGGGTCTTCGAATGGGAGGTGTTAACCCTATCATACGTGTCAATGGTTGGAGCACAGCGTGCTATGCTGTGAAGTTCTGTTTTTAGAGTGTACACATAATATGGTAAATGTACTCTTTAAAAGATAGATGGCAGTCGCGGTGAAAGAGCTTGCCGTTGTCGGCCTCACAACACAACAACGGCCTCACAACAAGGTGGGCAACGTCACGACTGACGCCCTGGGGAATCCGCGTCCTGGGCCAACTTCTAAGGGAACTGTGTCGGGAATGCATCTGAGGAAAACACCGGAGAAACGCCAGACAAACCAAACATAGGTGGTGGTGGTGGTGAAAGGCCTCGAGGTCTAACGAAACATAACTTAGCCGCATAGCACGCTCCCAGCCAACCACCATCCTGAAAGGCATCGTTCCGCCCCCTGACTGATTAAACACGGTAGACGTACGCCTTTTTTGGGCACTTATGCAGTTATGTGAATTGTCACAAGAGGGGGGGGGGGGGTAATAGCAGGATCGGGTCGCCGTTGTTGGCCACACAGAAGTGGGCGTCGTCACGACTATAGCAAAAAAAAAAAAAGAAAGAAAAAAGACGGAAGAAAGAAGGACGGACAGGTGGAGGATAGAGGATGGACGGTGGATTTGCGTAGAGGGTGCATGAGTTCGTCAGGAAGGGCAAAGTACTAGATAGATCGTTGAGAAAGACCTGCCTTCTGTCACAAAAGGCGTACGTCCGGTGCTTTCCACGAATCAGGAATGATAACGGTACCATTCTGTGGAATGGTTGGCATTGACCGTGCTATGTGTTGAAGTTCTGTTTCCAAAGTGTGGGATGATACAATTTTTCACCGCTCAGCTGTTAAAGGGGCATTAAAGTGTACAACTTCCTCCTTCAGGAATGAAAGATGGCGTTGCCTTGATAACAACACAAAAGAAACGGACTTCATCGGTTGCGTCGTTCGTGATTTATGATTGGTAGAAAAAAACGCAAGTTACCCTTTGTCTCTTCCTCTCGTTCTGAAAAAGCTCGAAAATGTGAAGCGGCCTCTTCGCCCAATCAGAGAGGGAGATCGTTTTAGGAAACCAATGGGAGGCCCCTTCGTATTCTTTTCGCGCTACTCCAGATGGAAAGACGGAAATTGCGGTTTCGTTCGCGTATGAATCACGAACAATACCGGGTGGATGTAACCCGTTCCTTTGGCTTTATTGTCAAGGTAACGGCGTCTTTCTTTTACCCGAGGAGAGAGTTTAGCACTTTAATACGCTTATACGTAAGAAATGAAGGTGGATACCGTGTGCACGAGCTTGAGGTACCGCTGAGGGCAGACTCTTCGAGTTGCCTGCATTGGCTCGCACCCTTATCGTTATGAAGTACAGCATCACTGCAATAATCTAGAGTTATCCAGACTGCACTGAATTCGTATGGTATATTAGAGTGCTGCATGTGTGAAAGAAAAGTACAAGGTGAATTACGGAAACGAAAAGTCGAAGCTCCAGAGAACGTTTTTTCTTTCTCTCTCTTTTTTTGTTTGTTTTGTTTTTGTGCGTGTATACATATAGCTTATTCTTCTTATGGTGAACGATCTCGTATAGGTATCGGTAAGGTACCCTGGATCAACACGGTGCATAAGAGAGGGCCCAGCTTCCCCATCGGGTTATTCTTCCTTAGCCTGTTGGGGACACAGAGCTGCCAGCATGCACTTAGCGTCAGGCCTAGTGAAGAACATCTGTGTCGAGCAGAACGTTTTTGATGTGTTCTATACGCGTCACAATATCGGCTGCGTAATGCGAAGGTATGTCGGAGTGGCCTTGTATCCAACGAAATATTATGTCGTCCCAGTTTCCGCAGCGTTTCGATACAGTTTGATGATGGCGCTGATTGCAAAAGCTGTATGATCCCGCGGATATGAGGGATTGTACAGGATAGCTTTGGAATTATTAGCTGGTCTGTGAATGCGCCGATACAATATATTTCACAGCGTTCAACAGCGAATACAGGTGCAACGAGGGCACAGGCGCATCCGCTGTCGAACTGTTCGTATAGAAATACAGTGCGATCATGGCTGTTATGTATTGGTGCTGAACAAAAGCAGGCATACATTTATGTGTTCGTTTTTCCTGGAGCCGTCATACCGTGACACTGTTTAGCCAAAAAAAAAACAATCCCTAAATGCACACACTCCTGAACTCACAACGTTTTACCGCACAAACATAAATGTGAGAATGACACAGTACAACAGGCGTGGACAGCTTAAGCGCACACGCCAAAAACTTCTAGACGCGCAGAACGTAGTCAGATCATCCCCTACCTTCCCCAATGCCCATGTCTAACGATTCCAACTGACATTCCAGTAAGCTCGTGGAAGCACTACTAATAATTTGGCTTCCTAGATTATTTATCATACACACCCCAACACACCCCAACGATTTCTCTCGCCATTCTCGACAGTGGCAAATATGACTTTGCAATACGCTTATGTCTCTGTATAGGGCTGAGCTACAGATTGCGATTTAAGAATGCTACGATTTTGTAATCGTAGTTTTAGTCTGTCTAGATTAGAAACTACAATGATAAGAGAGGCCGTTGGTAACTGGAGGCTATTTTAAGTTCAACGACGGGCGCCCTCGTTAAGCAGCACATGTGATTGCAATTGAGCATGAAGTCCCGCACTGTAAACAGTGCACGAACGCATCTTATCGACCTGCATGTCTAACTTGCGTGCGTCAACAGATAAACACGTTCGATGCATTCAGGCGCACGTACGTAGGACATCTAACGTTGTGTAGCGCTGTGCATCGATTAGATTGAGGGTGCGCAGTAAACTACAGCGGAGTGCTAGTCTGCTGAACCCCAAAGCAGTTATCTTTGGTTTCTTCGCTTTGAGCACTCTAGCACGTAGAGAGTCAATATTTCCGGCAATTTACTATTCCTTTATGGGAGCCACTTAAAGGGAGCCATTATTTCCATAACGTGCTCGATTGTTCGGAGCTGCCCAGAATACAAGGATATTTTTTAAGTGGATAGGAAGGACAACTGTTCCTTCAAGTTCGCGTTGATGAATATTGTGATGCTTTCCTGTATAAAGAGAGCGGTCTTGGTAACCGTTTAGAAGTAATGGTAGATGAGTTTGAATAAGTGATAAGTCTAAGTGATTACGTCGTTATAGGTGCAATCGTTATGAGTACATGACTCGTATCACTGTCAGTTAATCGTCCCACTTGTGTAACCCGATCTTGGAACACGAGGACATTTGTCAACGAAGATTTCCAAGAAGATTGAGTTAAAAAGAAAATCGATTTTTTCTCTCTTGCGGGAGTATTTTGGTTTCACATTTTGTAGGCACAACAGCGGCTTTTTGAACTTCTGCGTTTCGACACGCATGGGATGCAAAAAGCAGAAGGCAAAATTGAAGAGTTAGCACCAGGTACCATCACGACACTGTAATGGGCAGCACAGCATGGAAAATTTTAATGTTATGTGTGCGGTGCCAAAGAGCGATAGTCTTAATGACATGTACTTTGATGTCATTTTCTCCAACTGCGTTTGCCATATTTCATTCGGCTATGAAATACACAACGTCGCTCGCATTATTTATGTAACGTAGGTATATATCTTAGTTTGCTTGAAACTACTTTGTACTGTGCAACGCAAGATGATTTCTTAAACTGTAGCCTATACGTGTGTCTCTTCAGGAAAGAAACATTCCAATTGCGAGGAAGTTTCACTGGGGGGTCGAGGTAGCTTGCCCTTGCTGGCCGCACTCAAGTTTCACTGCATCTCCCAATCGCCAAGGGCAGACGCAATTGTTTTCTGAGTTGGCAACCTACACTTTTAAAAATGAACTTCACCGCATAGCACGCTCCTAGCCAACTATCATCTCGAATGATATCGTTATCTCCCCTGATTTGCTGAAAACTGGGGGCGTACGCCATTTTTGTGACAATTATGAACAGCATAAGTGTCACAAAAAAAGGCGTACGCTTACCGCTTTGAACAAATCAGGGCACAAAGCGATATCATTCGAGTTGATGGTTGGCTAGGAGCATGCTATGCGGTGAAGCTCATTTTTAAGAGTGTATCCTGAAAGCGCCTTGTATTGAAGCAGTAAAGTGCTTGTATTAAAACAGTAAAGTGGGTCCACATGAAAATCAACGTAATATTAATATATATCAAAATATTAAATGCATTTTCATCCTGTAGGCCACGTTTCATTCCTTAAAAGTTAGATCACATATATTTTAAATTTTAATGAGTAGGATGCATCATTTTCACGGCGTTTAATGTGAAAAAAGAATGTGTGTACCGTGCTTCTTAAATAATGGCATTCCAGATGCGAATGGCAGTAGACGAAAATGTCATTTTGCGTGCCCGTGTGAGACGGGGTATTAGTCTCCCTCTTGTTCTCCCGATCCACCTTGTGTCCGGCGCTTATTCTCTTCGGTACTACTTTCAAGACACCTCCTAGCCCGTGTCACATCATAACCAATTTGATGTCCCGCACTCAAACGAGCAAGAAAAGTGGTTCGCATTTCTAATTGAACGTCTATTAATTCTCCAGCACTCCCTTCGCTAACGAACGCCCCCCCCCCTCTCTCTCTCTCTCTCTCTCTCTCTGTGCACCCTTCAGAGTCATCCGTGGCCCCTTCGGTCGCATTTGGAACTCCTCCGCAATAATCATTTTATGCCCGGAATGTGCCCCTCTCCCTTCTCCTCCTGGTTATCTCAAATGAGGACATACGGTTGGCAAGACAGATAGTCTTGAAACGAAGGCGACCCTCTTCAACTCCTATGAACTGTTCGATACTAATCGACAGAAGGGAAGGACAGTCGCGCCACAGTGTTACAGGTTTCTCTGCGGAGCAATTAAGCGAGTTTCGCATTTGGACCGCACTTAATGGGTCCCCTTTGTGCCGTTGTCACCGTGCGGTCGTCGGAGCTGCAGGGTGTCATTTCAATGCGGCGACAGACACGTTTTCATTTTTTTCTTCTATTGATTTTGCATGAGTGCGCGACGCGTGTTTTTGTCCTCTTTTTTCCTTCAGCGTAATTACCGTAAAAGTGAAATGGATGTAAGATGCAAAGTCGGCATTCATGGGGATGGGTCACAGTGGTGGGGCCTACACTCTTAAAAATGAACTTCACCGCATAGCATGCGCCTCGCCAATCGTCATCTCGAATGATATCGTTATCTGCCCTGATTTGTTGAAAACGGGGGGCGTACGCCTTTTTTGCGACACTTATACTATTCACATTTGTCACCAAAAGGCGTCGTCCCCCATTTTCAACAAATGAGGGCAGATAATGATATCATTCGAGATTATGGTTGGCTAAGAAAGTGCTATGCGGTAAAGTTCATTTTTAAGAGTGTAGGGGTAGTTCGGAATGTATTAACGACATTTAATCTGCCGCTGGTGGACTAGGGCGGACATCTCGAGTTCGCTCGTGCCGTCTTCTGTAAGTTTGCGCATCGTGTGTTGTACGTACGCACCCTGCAAACCGTATAGACACCCGAAATTGTCCGAGTATTAAAATACAATCCGTCTGTGAAATATTCGAATTAAAGCTCGCACTGTTTTGTGTAGACGTAATAGCATGGAGGGAAGGAAGTCATGTCCTCGGAGGTCAGACAGTACCCGAAAAAGCAGACACTGAAGCTTAGTACATTTATAAAGGTATTACCTTTGTAGCTTATTAGTAGGTGCACCATAGGTCATGCAGAATAGAAGACGACACGGACAATCCCAAGCTGTTGAGCTTGTCCGTGTCGTCTACTGGTTTTGTTGCTGAAGAAGCGTGGTCCACCACGCGCAAGCTAGTAGCTTAATAAATGTAATAAGCTTCAGTGCCTGTTTTGTGTATAAAGAAGTACATCCAGCCCAGTCTCTTGGTTCACATTTTATAGACATAATTCATTCCGGAACAGCACTAATAGCCGCACTTCAGTCGTACTAATAACGATGTGCATGCCACCCCGTATTTGGATTCAGACTTTTTTAAATGCTTGAATATATTTGTAACCACATTCAACGTTTCACATGTATATTTTTTTATGGAATCGTTATTCAACGCCGATTGATCACTTTCTTTTGCTGTTGTTTTCTTTCTTGCATATTTTGTATCTTGTTCGTTTATTTTTTAATTTAGTTATTTGTACTGCCAGCCCCAGCCAGGACGTATCATGCAGTCGGTCACTTCTTTTAACAACTTTTTTTTTTAACGTTGCTATGTACTTACCGACTTGACTGCTGCATTCGGTCGTGCGTACCTCGACAGGTTCATTCCTTTTTGTGCCTGACCCTGATTTCCTTTAGCGAAATTAAGAACAAAATACAAAATAAATACTATATGCTAGAACGGTAACATCTCAAATGGCAGAGCGTGAGATTACTTGTGTGCGTTTATGAAGACAGCATTGCCAACCGCAGTAAATGGTAGTTTCCTCTGAAGGGGTTGGGGCGCTTTAATAAATATGGTCCATTATATCATGGAGACATTGTACAGCTCCAGTCAACCTTAATAATAACACTAGAAAAAGAACTCGTCTCATTTCCAAGCGCGACAACAACCACCCTGAGGGCACTAGGGGCATGTTATGTTAAGAAAATCCTTGCGTTAAACTAACAGAAGAATTTTGTTCAATTAAGATTTCCTCATTATTTCCTCATGGCCCCAAAGGTTGCTGTAATCGCGCTTGGGAACGAGACCATATTTTTTCCAGTGTTCTTATGAAGGTTGACGGGAGCTGTACTACATGGCAGATACGGGCTGCATTGCGCAGTGGATAAAAGCGCCCGCTCATCGGTGGTTGCTCCAATGTCGTGCTGAAGACTGGAAGGTGGTGGGTTCGGGTCCTACCACCGGCCGTGCTGTCTGAGGCTTTCCTTGTGTCTTCCGGCACACTTTCCGGATGCATGTCGCCACACTTCCCCCTGTTGGGATCCGGGATCCAAATGGTAGCGTAGCGGAGCTAGTCAGGCAGAGGTCCGTCTCCAACAACAACAACAGAGGTTTATTACATGTTCGCTGTGTAGACGAGAATAGACAACTAGCTACTGGAGCCCAGTGCTTTTAAACAAACAGACCAGAAACTGATGTCACTTTTACATAATGACAGTCGCGCTCGCGCGTCAGGTCCGGTCCACCATATCCTTGGGAAAAAGCCACGTCTCTCTTGTTTCGGCTGCCAAGGTCTGTCTGGTCAGCGGGAAGAACGGGCGACTTATCCCTTTTCGTAGACATGATCCTCCCGGAATAAAGGGTGTGTCTAGACGATCACAAAGGGTATGTCTGGACGATGGTGCTTTGGAGTGGAGAAAGTCTGAGCTGTGCGTGGCAATGCAACCAGGTGGCTCGCTTAGTCGCAACACCCGCGAACTCTGGCTAGGGCGCATACTAACCCTCCTGTCCCCTCACTCCTTCCATCTGTTCTCTACCCTTCTATCAACTTTTGTACGCCACTCAGAGCCACAGTTGCTTCGCGGCGCTAACGTGAAATTTAGAAATAGAAGTAGGAACCATACAACACCTAAATAGACCTCTACCCGAGAAACGTCATCATCACGGTGGTAGAGAGACTGGAACCGAAACAATTCGGAAGGGAAGGAGTGGGTTCCAAGAATGGGCTGCATCCTATTGAAAGAAACGTAGGACCGAAGGTCGCGTCCCTTCCAGGGACCATCGTAATCCCCTCAAGACCATGGCTTTCGGGCGCGACCTTGTTCGCCCCCTAGCATCGAGCGTAGTTCAAGTCTACCAAGTTGGTGGCGCTGTCGAACACTATGACGTCATTTGTTTACAAACAGGGAGAGGTCTATTTCTCCAGTAAGAAAAGCTTTAAAAGTCAAAATGATAATATTTATTTACATGCACATGTCCCTAGTGTAAAGGGCGGTATTTACAAGTAGGGTTAATTACATGGCTTACCGACTTACAAGAAAAACATATACCAATTAGATTAACGCTCTGCGCTCACTCGCAGACACAATGACGGCTTATCAGGAGCTCTGCTTCATAGCATTACTGGAGGCTCATTGGCCTGCAACCAGTCAGGCTAATCTTGCAGCAGCGCTTATCTTTCTAATTAACGGCGTTGTATTATGTTTCACATTTCTAATGGCTGACGACTGGAAACAGACAACGGAAGAGGTTTCAAGCTTAGTCCGCTTTTTGGTAAAACTGCGAATAAAAGCTCCACTTTGGTAATTAATCGCAAGGACTTTGTGGACAAAGCAATTTTGTGACAACTAAGATCAGTGCGTAAGTGTCACAAACAGCCGCATGCTTCCCGTTTTCAAAAAATTGATGTCATTCAGGACCACGGTACACTAAGATCATGTTCTACAGTTCTGTTCTGTTCAGAGTGTAGAGTGGTGGGGCGACAGACATTTCGGTGCAGGATGACTCGTTCTGCAATATTTCGCTGCTGACATCTCGTTTCACGAAGTCGGCCCAGGACGCACACTAACCCCACTGTCGCCCACCCCTTCCTGCTGTCCTCTCTCAATCTGTCCACGTCTGTATGCTGCTCATAGTCACTCTTGCTTCGCGGCCCAAACTCCAGACAGCCCAGCCGGTACCGGGATACGTATCCGGGGGCGCTTTGCTCACGCCTGTCCCGTGTCGTATTTCGTCTTGGTCGTCATGACAACGGAGCTGTCACATGGTACGCTTCGTCTCCCGTGCTCAAAGTTGGGTTGTTCGTGACTTTACCACGTGCACGTGGTAACCATATGGTCATCGCGAGGAAGAGAGCAAGGAGTCTCGTCGTCTTTCGGCTCCCGCTTGGTGGCTGCGAGCAAACATGAGGCTGTTGCAGCAAAGTTTGCACAGCGCCATTTCGTGCCCAAGCGGCCACGGATCCAACGGACATTAGTGGGACTTGAATATACCTGAGGCTCCACCCTTTTTTGGGGGGGTATCTAGACAATCACAGGTCGTAATGCAGTCCCCTATTATTGCAAGCCATCAAGTACTTATACCTCATCCTTATTTACTGGGTGCCACAATTTTAGAAAAACTCGATTAATATGGATTTATTTCATGGCAGACCGAAATTATGTATTTTGCGCCCACTTCTATCAACGTCATCTGCATGGAGAGAAGCATGTTGGGAAGGCTCCGAATTTCAGAAATGGTTGCTAGCAGAAGTGATTGGCCAGGAGAGCGGTAGAACCGGTTGTTCGTAACAGGTGGCTACCAGTATGAACTTTTAAATCACGTAGCGTAAGTAGATTGAATCGCAGTTGCGTAAAAATGTATGCATAAATAAGTTTCAATGATACAAAGCAAAATCTTACGCATCAGTGGCATCTTTCTTGGGATAGCGGTCTTAACTAGGCCTAACGGTAGCGGCGAAACATACGAAACATCTCATTTTAGCGTAAATAATGATGGAAAACTCCAGACAGCACATCCTGTGCGGGGGTTCGAACCCGCGCCACCTCCCAATCTCGGCGTGGAAAGCGGTCACGCTAACCACTATGCAACGGGAGGTGGTAAATGCTGAAATGTAAACAACACACGTGTGCTTCCGATTATGTATCTGCGTCAAGTTCTAACAAGTAACGAGGGCGAGCATAGTGGACGCTGTGGAATAAAAGGCCAACTTCACGTTTGAGAGACACGTGCTTTCAGTTGACTAAAGTTTCTGGCGAACGGCGAGAAAATACGTGGTTCTCCAGGTTATTGGTTGCTTTCCGATCAATGACAAAGCAGCCGCTGTCCCCCGAGGCCCCGGAAAGCGCGCCAACTCCTACAGGCGAGCAGACGACTAGAAGGGAGGCGATGTGCGGAACAAATATGAGATGCGCAACAGTCTCTGTAGCTGATAATATTCACTGTTTTGTGTCAGTCAACTCTAAACACAAACTTCTTTCGTCTCACGGGAGAGGTAGTGACGATCACGACGATCACCACGACACGACGACACGAAGCACGATGCGACCATTTCGCGGACAATGCGCCCTTGGTCACCCCTGAGAACTTCAAAAGCTGTGAAAACAAAACCAAAACCTAGCACAATCTAGAGGGGTATTATTTTTGTTATTTATTGTTATAACATAATAATTTTCCTCCTGTGTTGAAATGGGGTAGTTCGTATCTGAGAGCCATAGTGAAACACAGGCAGCCAAGGGCAGACTTTTGATGCCCTAGAGAAACATGGCAACACACTGCAGGGACTCTGGATGCTACCTAAATTTCCAGAACACAGAGCTTAACGCAGCGTTTAAACAACAAGTGGTTAGAGAAATCCAAGACAGTTGCATGTGTAAGTAGTCCGCTGTTGGATTTGCTTCTGTCCGAGATACGTTATCTCAAAGGGGACGCACGGGCACACTCGGAATTATACTAGGGCTGCCTGTGAAATAGAATGAGGAGAGGGGGAAGATAAATATAACCCTTTTTTCTTGTTTGTTATTCTGTTGGTAAATTGTCATTTGCTTATACAGCACATATGTGTATATTCCAGAGCTTGCTAATAAATACATCAATTCAGAGCTAGCAGTCGCATTGTAGATGTCTCATCCTGTCCTTGGCTGCTTGTGTTTCACTATGGCCATGTCTGCTACCTCAAAAAAAAAAGAAAGAAAAGAGAGAAAAAAGACCATAGAAAACGACGAAAAGAGTGACCTGGAAAGCTGCCTGTTCTAGTGCTCACATGGAGGCAATGCACTGACGTAACATTTTCCATTCATGAACTGTACATAGTAGTACATACCACCATGGCAACCGATTATTCAGATTTCTTTTGAACTACTTCGTCTTTTGGAGCTTTGATTGCCCAGCCTATAATTGGAGCTTTACGTGATTCCCCTCTTGAGATAGATTGCTGATGCTGTGCAGTTTGTTAATTTTGAAACTGTACTGTGCGGAGGTACAAAAAGAGAATTGTCATATCTGAATTTGAGTACATAGGAATAATTTGTAAGTACTTTCCTTGTTGACATTAATATTTGCACCAGGTCACAACATTGTTGACTGATGGAAAATGTAAATAAACATATTTATTCGCTTGCCAAAAAATCCACAAATGGCGTCTTTTCTAGTGAGACATTCCCTGTTCACCAGACATAAATGTGGAAAAGTTAAAGGGTCACAATGATAGGAGAGTCTAGCATTGCTTTTTGCCACTTCACATATATTCACTGTTATTCGTGTGCACATGTAGGGCCGGGAAGGTAGAGCATACGCATAAAAAATTATTTAGTATGCAGCCACAGATATGGTTCAGAAAATTAGATAGATAATAGATGCCCAAGCATATATAATTGTGTTTCATGTGCAATGGATATGCTAATGCCTTGCTTCCATGCAGCCTTTTTGTTAATTTTTTATAAATTTTATTTTTTATTTTATATAAATTTTATATTACTTATTATATTCTTATTTTTTAAATTTTATAAATTCAAAACTCAAGTTACACGGCCCCTGTAAGACTGCCCCTTGCGAATGGTTTGGTAACGTGTCTCTAACTGTAAAGGTAAGAGGCAGTCGTGAATGCTGCAGGCAGGGTTGCAACTTACGCGTACGTATTGCTTATCATGTCCTATATGATAAATATTAAATACAAAGTGATTTGTGCAATAATTCCTGAGTACGGAACTAATTCCGAGGCTGGCCAGTGATGTCACTGAGGACGACAAGTCACATAATTGCCTCTAACACTTTTACACCCCATGGGCTGAGTTGTGAATCGAAACAGCACTCTACAGAAGGATAAGGTGCACCCACTAATTTGATTTTCTAGGATCTATGTTATGCCCTAACTCTTCAGACCCCACAATTCTAAAAACACAATTTCTAAGTGGCAATATGTGCTCTGGTACTTCTTTTGCGTCTGCATAGTGTGCAACCACATGGCTTATGGAGCTTTCGTGTGCATGTTTTTGTGCTACAGTGCTCATTACAAACAATATTCAGATGTTAGACATGAAATGCAGTAGTTTGTAGCGCGCCACACAACGCAGCGTGACATGGGAGTGTGTGATTCAAAGAAAGCTTCTGGAAAATGCACAAAACCCCACAAGAAGTTTAAAATGTGATTTGTATTTCGTTTTACGTCGCTCGTCGTTCCATGTCATCGTCGACGGTGTTGCACATTGATAAATAGTACGTAAAACTTGTCCCATAGCAGTGTGCGGTTTCTCAAATACATAGCACGACTTTTTCCTGCAAGAATAAAACGCTGTCGGCATTTTCTTGCTAGAACGGCTGTCGAAACGTCAGTCTCTGTAATGGGGAAGTGTTGTAAAGGGGCTAACGCAGACGCGACTTGATCACGTGCTCACAAAATACAAACGACGAATTCCAGTCACAACATCGCACAGAGGTTGGTTCACGAATGAGTTCGCAGCTGATACACTGTTTACTTATCGCGGAACCGGTGGAACCCGGCTGTCCGCAATCTTCAAGCACAGATACGTGAAGCCGTGAAGCCACGAAAAACCGTAGCTGGGATCCACTGACAAGTACGAAGGCGCGTACACGTCAAAATGCCCGTTCGTGTGCATCTACGTCATAAAAATGGCTCCGCCCATGTGTGTTTCGGAATGAATTATCTATTTTTTTTTGACATGGTACTGTACCGAACTGGGAGAATGAAGGTGCATTTTGAGGAAAGCTGGATGTGGGCTTTCAGAATATCACAACCGTTTCGACTATTTGGGATATCGGCATAGCTGACCTTTAATAGGCGCCGCGGCTGTAAAGCGTGCTTTGCCACTGAGAGAGTCACATTGCGGAGAAGTACCCTTTCGGTTTTCAGTCGACGGTGGCGGTACGATCCTACCGCAGATATGCGGTCTTCTGCACGATGTCTCCCGCTTATAAAGGGTGCGCAAAAATGAATCCTATATAATACGATTAATATAACACGGAATGTCCTGGTGATTTAGGATGCTCCAACATGAAGTAGCAGCGTAACGCATATTATGGAAGGCTTACTCCACCTACACACCCCTCTCCCTTCAATGCCTTCTCTCTCCCCTGTTCCAGACGCCTGGCGTCATCTCGCCACCACCTGCGCTCTTTCCCCACACTTGACCACGTGAGTCATCCCCAATGAGAGGCTCAGATTACGGAGCCCGTAGGAAAGCGGCGTTCCCGTTGTATGAATGTAGCTTGCATTTCTGCCGTAAGCGTATGTGTTGTCTTAGTATTACGTGGAAAACCACCGCCCTGTAATAAGTGAAAGGCGCGGGAAAAAAGGTGTGTTGTTCATGTGTTCTTCCTTCGAAAGGATACTTATACTCGACGTTCTCGGACTGTGCAGTCGTCTCCAACATAAGAACGGCACATTTACGTGGGACCTTCCTTGTATATATTTGTGCAACTTGTAGAAACGTTTTGCACCTGACGAAATGCAGACTTCTACCTGAAAGCTTGTGAATATTTAAGAAGGATTCACTGTTAGATTCCCTGCGTACCATTACTGTTCTGGACGCTGGCTGTTTCCTTCACTTCCCTCTGCAGACTGACTTCTTTAAAGGAGCACTAAAATGCAATTACAAGTTTACTTCAAAGTGCGTTATATGTTGTGTTAATTTCGTACTTGTTGTCACAAATCGAAACTTCGATTTCGTTAGGAAGCTACAATCAAAATTATACCTCTCTCTTTCTTGCTTCGGCGCCAAGCAATGAACGACGCTTCAGCTTGTGCATCGGTGTTTTTAGTTCCATGATGCGCGTGCACGCGCGTGCCACGCCATCCGCGGTGATAAACATAGCGCGCGTTACGAAGCGGACTGGTGTCGCTGTCGGAAGGAAGCGAAGATTAATATTATCAATGGAACATTGGCGATAACTGTTGTGGGCAACAATTCAGTGAATCGGTATTGAAAAATGCAGCAAAGCGCATTATGCAGTACATATACAGGACACTACGAACCGAACCGTTCCAAATCCACACGCCCACAATAGGTATGCGCGCGCTTCTCCTGCTGTTTCATTGGATGCCGCCAGCCATTGCTTCCTGAGAATCCACTGGTTGCCGCCAAACAGTATTTTTTGGCGAAGAACGGTATTTTTCTATCAAACGGTAGCTTTGTGTGAACTAACTTTGTTTGAATTGTACCAACTAAAACACAGACTTTCATGTGAGAGCAAGTTGGTTTTGCATTTTAGTGCTCCTTTAAGAAAGCCCATGGGGAATTTTTGTTCACAGAATTCTCGTAAACCTCGCTGAATTTCTACACGAAACAGGTACAGACGTGTTCCTCTCCTGTTTACCTAGGCAATGACACATTTTTGAAGGCCTGAAGCGATCGACAGATTTTTTGGCAAATTAAAGTTTGTCAAATTTTCAATACGTGGGAGCCCATGGGAGATGCAACAAGATCGCTTCTCTCGGCACGCCCGGCCGCGATATCTGGGCCAACATGATGTCCTTACCTACAGTAACAGTCTAGGAATTGATTGCAACCACAAATTCGACAAACTTACTGCAGTTTTCTAGATCCTTGAGTATCAAAATAATCGTTTTGTCGTTGGCAAGCATGTTCTGCACGCGGACGCCTATTACATCAACAAAGAAAACAATTTTCCGACGGCGCTGCCATCCCGCGTCCGAAGCGAACGTCACTAGATCGCATGAGTCCCCCCTTTCAGCCCTGGTGGCGTCAATTGACAACGCTCGAGAAATACGCCCGCGCAAGTGTAGCAGGGACGTGCCGAGGCCAAAACTGTAGGGTCTCTTCATCGGCAACACCCGGTGGCGCTGCAGTATAATTTCTCCGGCTGATGATCTCTTCTAGGGTTGCCGGACTACATTTCGTGTCGTTCTTAAGTTGAATACGGGTGTTGTAGATAAAATATCAAAGATGAAACATTGCTTTTGTTTTTTTAGAGGCTATGAAAAATAACGCGGCCCATCGTTATCGCCAGTAAGATCCGTCATTACAGGAGCGGCTTCCGACTGGCTTGTCTTGGCTATGGTCCGAGCTACCGCAGCCTCCATTTAGAGATAATTATGGACTTGTAATAGAAGGATGAACCCCGTTCCTTTTGTGTTAGCATCTCAGCAACGGCATCTTTCGTGTCAAGGTAATGGCCACGAGGAGAAATTTTTCTGCCTTAGTGCCCTTATAACTCTTGCTTGAGATATCTCACAGCAACACTATGACGTATACCGATCGCGAAAGCCGAGGAGGCGGCCAAACCACGTCGCAAACAGCTACAGAAGCTTCGGCTACAGAAGCTTCGCAAAATGACCAAGATGTGGCGCTTCAATTTCGCATAAAGCTTATTCTCCTTTCTCGAGTTTTCATGAAGTTTTCTTTTTACGTTATACAATGTACTTAAACGCTGTGGCAAACGAAACTGGAGATGTCGAGTGACGGGGGAGGGGGAGGGGTGGAGGGTCGCTAGAGGAGTCCCCTGTCGGTCGATTAACGCGGCTAATAAAACAACAAAATTGCAGAAAGTAGCACACGGTGTTGCCCTGGAGCCCAGGAGCGGTGATGGCCTTGGGGTACTGCCGCACCCCCAGAAGAGGGAAAGCGCGCATCGCCTTTGTAGCGAAATGGAAAATGGGATTGCCAGAAGGTAACAGCGTTGGGATAAAGGGTTAATGTATGGCATTGCGAAATTTCGATTAGAAAACGGTAGCTGACCAAAGCACACCAGCAGTCTTATCAAGCGCCTTTCTTTGATCAAGCGGCTGGAGACCTACGTCTCCATTTTTTTTCTTTCTATATTCATCCATCCGTCTATCCACCTTTGATCGAAACGTGCAACGGGGCGCATTAGAGCATAGTTGTTCCTTCCGTGTTCGACTGACCTAGAGATGCGAAGTTTCTGGAAATTGTGAACAGCAGAAAAGCGAAAGTTTGCTTTCGTATTTTTCTTCTTTTTTTTTTTTTAAATTGGACGAGAATGGAATTTACGCTCTTACACTGCTTACATTGATTAGTGAACATCAGAGAAGATATAATAGTGTAATATAAATTGTAAATATATATTTTATCTGTTCAGCAAACACAAATACGAAATGTAGCATGTAGGTCAAAGTAGGCTTTAGCGCAGGGCTTGGCCCGAACTAGGAAACGCGTCAGGTTGTCATGTGCTGATGCGGAATACCGGATAATTTTGACTTACTAAAAATGAAAAAACGGCATTTTCAGATTTTCTTTTGTAGCAGAATTGTATGGAGAAAGTAACTTTTCGTTGTTCATTGGCTAAGATTCATGTGCGATGATAAGTGGAATACCTTCTATTTGGTCTCATCCAAAAATGCAAAATATAAGGTAAAGCAGACAAACTTATGTTAAGAGAACAAGTGCAATAGTTGTCTAGAACGACTAGACAAACAGGCTAAACAAATTTCCTCAAACAACAAACAGGCAGTCTTGGCATCGTTTATGCATTATATTTTGTCAGAACTTATATATTTTAATTTTTGGGTTCGAAAATTTTGGGCAGTTTTCCCGACAACAAATACAAAAAGGGGAAAACGTTGATTATTTTCGCAAATTTTCCGGGTCTTTTTTTCTTTTCATTGTTTATTCTTTTGAGGCCTCGCATCTCTAGATCGACTGCAATCACGGCTAAGGTTCTAGTATTGCCTATTCTTACAAACATCCAATGAAACAATCTTGTTCGTAAAAAAAAAAACAAAAAAAACGTAAGTGTGTATAATAGGAAGACGAAAACATAATGATGCACTGAGGTGTTCGATGGCTTTAGAGTTAAGTTGCGTCTGTGTTTGGGTTCCTGTTGGTTCAACTGCCATTCACGGGGGACAAGTTTGCTTTCATATTCGTAACTGTAGCCTGAGATGTTGAGTAACCCCGGGAACAGAAACAGTAACGGTAACATAAGTGCAGAGGTTGATTCAACGCAGTTTAGTCAAGGCTGATATCCGTCATCGAGTCTCAGTGCCACTTCGATTTTGGTTTCAATGCAAAGGGGCCGGGGGGGGGGGGGGGGATGGTATTTTTATTGAAAAAACGAAAGAGCAGAAATGTTACCCAGGCAGACTTGCTATTCACAGGGTGGCACAGGAATTTCAGAGGGATCCCACTTCACCCTTTACAGGGCAAAGCTAGCTATTAATGTGCAGGTTATTGCCAGTAAATTTTCTTCCGCACGGAGGCACAAAGGTAGATTAAACATTGAAACGCGATTTTTTTGTGATATGTGAGAAAAAGTCTGCAATAACAAAAGACGTTGGGCTAGTTGGTATATATACGACATTATAGAATGCGCACAAAAAACAGGACGAAGGAAGGGGACAACAATAGGTGTTGTCCCCTTCCTTCGTCCTTGCTTTATTTCTTTTTTTTTTTTTTGTGCGCCTTCCGTGATGTTGTATGTGAGAAAAAGAAAACGCATCACGCATAGGGATAGTTCGAGCTGAATTTGAGTTTGAATGCAAAAAAAGTAGAGAAAGTGAATTTGTCAACTGATGAATTCTGCTACTTCCATTACAAGGTGTAAGTGAATTAACTACACGGACACGCATAGGGATACTTCCTTCTTCTTCTGCTTCTAAACGCTTCTTAATGCTTCTAAATCAAATTTACATAAAATAGGCTTGGGCTCTGATTTCTTTACGCTGTACTGCATGTACTTGGGAACCTGAGTTTGCATTTCGTCCATGATTGCCGCTGACCCTAAATTACCTGAGGCCAACACTGACAAAAGTTGCGTCTAGAAACTATTCAACAAAAAAAATCAAATTATGAGCGGTTAAAGGGCAACTTAATGAAAATATCACCAACTCAGCAGCGAACATGGGAAAATCATAATGGACTATGAAAGATGGAAGTCACTGAAAAGGTTAGCCCCCCCCTCTCCCCCAAGGTGTAGAAGAGCATCATTTTCATTTTGTTTTCTCGAGAAACCTAGGCAATAAATAAATAAATAAGGCGCAAGAGAATACAGACAGAGAGCACCCCCGAAAATATAAACAACCGAAACTACGAAGGGGCACATTTTAAAGCGGGCACAGTCGTCCCTTTCGCGGTGCTATATTCCGGGCACGTTTCCGCTTTCGCTTCTGGAGCACATGGTGCACTCCGGATGAAGCTGCATCGTGCACTTTTTCGCTGAGGGTCGCCCCCCCGACTACGTCATAACAGAGCAGCTCCTATGACAAACGACAGAACCCACCTATAAAGCCACCGACATTTTCCTGTCACCCATATACTTCCCTCCTTTTTGTGTTTGTATTTTATTACGGGTGCCCCTCAGTTATGGCTGTTATTGGATATGAATGGCTGCTATTCATTAATGTTTTATATGTGACGACGCTGAGCTGAGCCCGGAAGCCTCCGTCGTTGAGGTTGTTTTGTGGTGGTGCTTTCCGTTTTTGGGTCCTCTTTTACCAAAAAAGATATGTACGAGAGAGTAGTGCACTCTCCGCATAGAAGTGATGATACGTCTGATGTGCGTTAAATAATTATGAAGAACTGGTTCTTGAGGTATACATAGGGCTTAGTAAGATCAAGTTGCGGGTTTAGAAGTTAAATGACATTTAATAAAAGTTGCCTTTGGGAGGATAAATTTATTAAAACAAAGGAAAAAATGGGGCAGGAAAGGTCAGCCGTACGACATGTCGGCTTGCTATTCCGCAAAACAAAAGAAAAAGAAAGAAAGGAAAGAACAAAATAAAATTAAATAAAAGTAAAAGAAAGAGAAAAGAAAAGAATATGGAAATAAAGGATAAACTAACAAAAGGTGTCTCTGGGTATCACACTAATCTTTCGATGACGAAACATTCACTACAAATGCAAATTGGCCTTTGGTCCTGTTCGTTCACGATAAATTGTGAAACTTAAAGAAATCACCGGTACCCTCTTAACATTTCCAATGGCCTATACTGCTTGTGTGTATGGGGGTTTACGCAATTTCGTAGCAGCCCAAAGTTTCTCACGATATTTATTTTGACACGTTTTCAAACATTTAAACCTATATGGATATATCTATATCGTGGTTTCATTAAAAATTGATGTGTGGAAATATTTCGTATCTCTAATTGACACATATTTGTACAGCTGCTAACGCGCACGATCACAAAAGAAGATAACGCCTAAAAAGGAAACGTTTATGTGGCACAAATGAGTATTATTCACTTGAAATTTGAGAAAACGGGTTCGCAACAAGTGCGCTCGTTTTGCAGTAAAATGCCGAAAATATAGAAAATTTGCAAAGTCCACTACGTTTGCTGTGATGCCCTTCCCCTCTTTCTCTCGTTATCGCTATTAATTTCCCACGGCTCTTCACCCCCTATTGCTGTCCCCGATCCACATCCCATCCACCACAGCTATTCCCAACCGACTTCTCCCTCCCTCTGTCACCAGAGTGCGCTGGGCCTTCGCTCTTCTTTGCGATCGAACAGGACAGTTCCACTTCAGCTCCCGCGCAGGGAAGGGGCCTCTCAAAAACTCTCCCTTTCCCTTCCACTTTCAGCTGAGGCACGCACCTCGCTCCCGCGGAAACACTGCGAAGTGCACAAGGAAGGGCGAGGGAACGCTGCGAGGAGGAAAGCCGGCGAATATGGAACCAGAGCTGTGGAAGCAGAAGAACGTCGTCTGCAAACTATGTGACGCTGTCGTCTGCGACGAAACGCGCGAGTTGTAGCCAACGTTTGACCTGCAGTGATGCGTTGTCTTCGCATTTTGAAATCGCTGTGAAGTGTTCCTCTGACGTGACCAACTGTATCGGACTCTGATTTCTCACGAATACTTACCTATATCCTCTCCTTCATTGTGTCGAGGACCAGTGTTTCCCTTTTGTGTGTTCAGGCGTGTGCAGTGCAGTGTTTTGTCGTGTCGTACTCAACTGTGTGGGATTGCTTCGAAGTGTGGCTTGTTAGTGTTGTTTTGTGAATGTGAGAGAGACGGGATTGTGTCTAGCGATGTAAGGACAGAAGGTACAGGCAAAACAAAAAAGGTGAGGCGAAGTTTGTTTACTCATGGACAGACGAAAATGTTCGAAGACGTATTGGTATTGGAAACGAAAAAAACAAACAAAAAAACACGATGGAGTAATTTTGTGAAGCCGTGTATTTCGAATTATCATTTTGGGCTATACCGATCACGAATGTTAACTACGAGGCAGTGCATGGTAATTGACATTTGTGCTGTAGGTGGGGTGCATTTGCGTAAGCCGGATCACCGGAAAGAGTGAAAAGAAGCACGCGTATAGGCAGGGTGCGCCGGTTCACCAGAAAGAGGGAAAAAGCACGGGTAAAGCTATGGTGTGACGTCATATGCACGCCACCTATACTGCGAAGTCTTGTTTTTCTTTATTTATTTTTATTTTGTGTAGGTCTGGCGGTTCGTATAGACTTCCCTTCATAGGTTTTCCTTCGCCCTCTGTTTTAAATGGTATTGAACCTTATCGCAGGAGTACCTCTTAATCGTATTTGTACTTTATTGCACTCTAGAAACAGAACTTCACTGCATAACGCGCCCAGGGCGAACTGTCGTCTCGAATGATAACGTTCAATTTCCTCAGTTGTTCTTTTTGTGTCAGTATGGATATGTGTTAATTGATACAAACAGGCATACACTTCCAATTTTCAACAAATCAAGAAGGTGGACCATATCTCATTCTGAATGGGGGCTGGCTGAGAGCGGCGACATTCCATTTTTAGAGTGCCCCTGCATGTGACAAACAATCCATGCTCAGCAATAAGGTTGACAACGTCTTCAACAGACAACAGATGGGCCACCAAGGTCATCCTTTTCATCATCAGCGGCATCATAGACACGCTACGCTCTGTGCAAGTTTTGCTTCGCAACGCCTTTCCCAAATGAATGCTCCACGAAGAGACACACAACAACACGACATATTCCGCCTTCCTTACTGTCCCCCTCTCTCCTTAAATTGTACTCTGGCACCTTGAGAGAGACGGCGTGTTGTGGTGCCGTGAGATATGCGGTCGCGTGCATCCCTAAACCACGCACGCGAAAAATGGTCACGCGAACGGGCACTTAACCGATTTTTCAACACCTCGCTGCCCGTTGGACTAGCCGTCCTTTCGCGTAGGTGCTCAATGCGACAGGGGAGTAAAGCGTGCTGTGTAGGGGGCGCTATTGTTGTTGTTTTGTCACCGTGTTTAGGATACTCGTTAGAAGTACTGAGCGTTGTTTAAGTTTCGAACAGGAACAATGTGTGATGTTTCGATATCACTAGGTTGTTGTCTTCACTTTGTGTGTGTGTGCGTGCCAGATGTTCAATCGATTTTTCGATGTTATTCTTCGTTTAAGTGCATGGTACATAGGTGGCCAAACTCCGCGTCCAAGTTATCACGATGCATGTTTGATTACGTGATAATTGTGTTGGTCACTATTTTGTGATTGTTTCTTCATAGTCCATCGATCCGGAAACCTTTTCTTGCCCCTTTGGAGGCAGCTTTATGACCCTGATGCCCCCTGTAAGACAGTTGCATTTAAGGCCTTAAAATCGTAAGACCGAAAGCAAAAACTGAGATGGACACTCTAAAGGCCCTTTAAGGGAAGAACACCTATCCGAACGGAGTTTGTGTTCCCTCACACATCACAACGGGGCACGAACGGGACTAGAACGTACTTGTTTAAATATTTTATGAATCGTTAAAGAACCTTCGTAAGCTTACTAGAACCTCATCACGCCGCATACGAGCGAATTTTAATTGAATACACTCGCACGAAGGTCACCAGTATCCACCGCGTTTCTAGCACAACGCTGGACACTTCTGGTACTAATGATAAACTTCACCATCAGATACACTCACTGAACTATTTGAATAAAATACGCACATACTATTTAGCAGTTTAAAACATGCTGCTCGCAGATATGTTGTATTGCTCTGCCGTTCCTTCTTTTCTCGTGTCGTATCTAAAAACCATAACGTAACGCAGGTAAAGCATGCTCTTACAAAGCACTCGTAAAGCAAATTACCGGTATAATTGCGCTTACCTAGAAAAGAAAATATTTGGAGTAATAACGTACTCTCCGTACGCAACTTAATAACGTTTTTTTTCGTTCTCTGTATTCCTTTCGTTATTATTATAGAGAGCATCTCGCTTCAAATTTCGGCCTGTCTTCTCGTTCCATTTACGGGTAAGGGCCTCTCATGGAGTGCTGCACAACTATTAAGTTACGGGAAGCATACCATTTAGAAAGGATTACTTTGAACGGCTCTGGATGTTGGGAGAAAATAATAACGACGGAGAATCGTTAGAGGTCTTCGTCTCGACTGGGAAATGCAGGAAGACGGGCACGGAAATTGCGAGGTGATCGCCTGGTTCATCCGTGAAAAGTTTAAGTAAGGCTCCAGTGCAGTTTCCCGGAGCTGAAAGGAACAGATGAGGATTTGTTTTCGTCGATTAGAAGAGGGTACAGAAGAATTTTTTTTTTAGACATACCAAACAGTACGACCAGTGTTCTATAAAGCAGTACGGTACGTAATTTAAGTACTCAAGTTTCACAATCATAAATACTTTTGGGATTAACTTGGCATCTTGCAAATACTTTTAAACGTTCGCATTTAGTATCTTAAATACGTGTTCAAAGTAACTTGTATTAATTTCGCATGTTACTCCCAAGATACACGCTGGCATTTTCTTTCTTTTTTGGAGACATGAAGGTAGCGAATAACATGAACATTTTTGTTTTACTTCCGTGTTACCGCCGCGAAGCAACTGTGGCTATGAGCGGTGTACACACGTGGACAGATGGAGAGAGGACAGCAGGAAGGAGGGGGAGATAGGGGGTTAGTGTGCGTCCTGGGCCGACTTCATGGGGAACTGCGCCGACATTCGTCTGGAGAGTCTACCGGAAAACCCCAGACAGCACAGTCGGTGAGGGGATTCGAACCCGCACCATCTCCCAGTCTCGGCGTGAAAAGCGGTCGTCCTAACCACTATGCCACGGGAGCTGATTTCTTGTATTCTGGTTGCGCGTTGTGCCACCTGCATGTGCATGCGTTTCATCTCAGGTATGCAGCGGTACTTCCGTTTTTCGGGAACGTAGCCTACAGGAGTGGGCGGCGGAGCAGCGGCATAGCCGAGTGCGCTAAGGCGACTGCTCGATGGTGGTAGTCAAGGTCGTGCTGAAGACTGAGAGGTGGTGGGTTCAAATCCTACCGCCGGCTGTGCTGTCTGAGGTTTTCCCTGGATTTTCCGAAGACTTTGCAGACGAATGTCGGCACAGTTCTCCCCTGAAGTCGGCCTAGGACGCATACTAACCCCCCTGTCCCCCACTCCTTCCTGCTGTCCTCTCTCCATCTGTCCACGTCTGTACGCCGCTCATAGCGGCGCTAACACGCAATCAAAAAAGAAAAAAAGAAGAAGAAGAAGTGGGCGACGCCTCAGGTTTAGTGGTTTAGTGGGTACAACAGACAATGTGCTGCCCTGAAGGGCATGTTGGTGAATGGTCGTGGTCTGTAGAAGCCAGGGCAGAGGGGGAGGGGAGAGTTATATGATTAAAAGGAACATTGAGCCATTAACGATGAAACCAATAGACATATAGTTTAAGGTGGCTTGCTCTCTCACCTTCCTCTCATCTGAGCTCATCATCTGGTAACCGCGATGGCGACAGCGATGGCGGTGGAGAGCGAGCAGACGAGCATTCACCAAGAAGATACCGCAGGGGAAAATAATGTGATATCTAAAAGGGTATCCGTGCTTATCTTGACATTGTTTGTATTTGTTTGACAGTGAACTTCACAAATTGTCACTTGATAGTACCTTGAAAGTAACTAGCCACTTCTGTTAGTATTGAGTATTCTAATCAAATACTTCTCGAGGTTGATTATTTACTGCTCTGCCTGGTTCCTTCTCCTGGTTCTTGTCTCGTAAACAGTTACTTTTGCTTAAATACTTTTGAGTATCTTGTACAAGACTGTCCTCGAGTATCCTTGACTAATACTCACATGGTGCGTCGAACTGAATGTCATTTCTAGCGAATGATAATCCGTTGAATATGATTCATACAAAATTTCATTCGTTCACTACAGCACGGGAATACAGTTTGATGACATTACGTGGAAATGGCATTCGTTTACCGAATGTGTTCGGGGCACGGACTGGCACGAACTGCGTAATCTCGATGGCAGAGGCGCAGTAAAAGACAGTAAAGTCAAATTTACACAAAAAACGCAACTTAAATCAATCAATCGATGTATGCTTTACGAGTTTGTTTATTTTTTATCGTCCAGAAAGCAAACTCGCACAATTTGCAAAGAACCAGCCTTGTTCCCAAACAACTTGAGAGCACGAGTCTCATGAGCTCCATATTTATTTACCGAGCGTGCGTTTCACCCAGATATAATGACAACCACTTATGGATGAAAATGACGCTTCCATGCTGTTATTAAAAACTTGTAAAAAAGAGTTCCAAAGTAAGCAGTAAAAAAAGAGTAACTGGTGTTTGTAGAGGCATGTATAGTGTCACAGCTATTTCTCTCGCGTCTTTTTCGGGGCGTTGTTCCTGAGTTGTTGGAAGGTGATGCCGGAAGTAAGATGCCAGCGCAGCGTAATTGGCCAGCGAACTCAACGGGCAATCGAGAGGTGCTTGGTTAAATCCCGCCACTGTCTGGCTATTTCGACGATGGCCATATTTCAATTGTTCATGAATAAAGTTGTATTGGGAAACTAATCGGAATAAGACAGACGAAAGACCCGTTGAACATCAGAGGCAAAGACAGCATTGTTATTGTTTATTATTACTAACAAAACTTATTTAAAACAGAATTCGAAAATCACCATCGCAAAGGGTACACAGCTTTCGCTAGTCGTGGACATCTGCTTTGAAATTTCAACGAAAATTGAAACTTTGCATTGCTCGCATTGGGTGCCAAACGCGCAACCCATTGTGTGAAACTGATACCACTATCTCATCAATTTACTGAAAGACACATTTGGATTTGATCCTGTCCACTGGCCCTCACTTGCTTCAGTTATCACAGTTATCACAGCTCATATTCTCTGCATTTACAGTTGAAACACTCGGAAGTAACACAGCATCGAGCAAACTGGCTACCAAGTGGTGGTTGGTAATATTCATTTCCCCTGTTTTCCGTGAACACGTGCTTTCTACAGCAATCGATCCCGCCCCCATTTCGGTGAAAGCCCATTATTCCTCTCGAAATAGCCTCCTCATTCTTGCAGGACCTTACACCAGACTCGCAACCACAGCGCGCCCGCGCGCGCGGTGTCTCGCGCACTCAAAATCCAATTAAGCCTGACATAGCACCACGGACGGCGCGTGGTTCGTTCTTCGCGCTGGAATGTCCCTTACCTTTTCCCCTACCCAAACTTTATCGCTCCGTCATCCAGATCCAACACACGCACGGCGCGGACTTTCTCGTAGATGCATCAGATCCTTGCGCCCGCGCGCGTTCTCGTGCAGTGTTGTCGGATGCGGCTCATTAATAACGGCGAGCTTCCGCTTTATCTTGGTTTGCATTACCGGCCGCGCCGTTTGTTTCAATTAGCACCCGTCCTCGTCGTTAGGTGGCGCCAGGTCTCAGTCTTAATCAAGCGCGTCTTTCCGTCTAGCGGCGTGCGCGGCAATCAGCGCTTTCTTGAGTTAAATCTGGCGGAGCGTGAGTGGCTGGTGCATCAAACTTTCACGACGTCCGTCTTTGCCAGTCGAAGGAGAGCCGTGAGTTTGTTAAAGGGGGCGGCACAGATTTGCGAGCTGTACGTGCATACTGTAGAGTGTTGAGAGTCCATTGCCTCTCAACGAGCCTGGTTTACTTAGAGTACGAAGTTTAATGGAACGAGCCTACTTTCGGTTCGTGACAGGCGCACCATCTATCCTAGTTTCCGAGAAAAAAAAAAAAAAAAAAACACCACGAAGAATTCCCCAAAGTGAGAACGACAGTGGAAACCGCGACAATCAGCTGTTCATTAAACGAGAGGCTGAACATTTTTAATCCAGTCTGTGGAGAATGGTCATAGCCCTATGGGATATCTGCGTAGAGATGTAAAATGAAATTTATAATAAATTGAACTTAAATGCAGCAGTGACTTGTTAGCGATATAGCTCACACAATAGAAGCTACTCTGCATAAGCACACGTACGGGGTTGCTTCACCTAAAGTGATAAAAAAAATCAACTGTCAACGTACTCGCCGGATGATTGTGGGACTTTCGGAAATTACCTTCTGGGAACTTTTGCCGCCATTTAGGAAGGACTTGCACAATTTTTAATTGAGGGATTTTTTTTTTCAATTGAACTTTGAAAATTGCCAAGTGAACCTCACTTTTTTTTTTACAGGAATATGAAGTCCTCCACGGATAACTGCAGACCCAACAAAAACTATGCAGAGTATCGCAACAGAAATAGTCGGAAAAAAAAATTAAAAATTGCAGTTTAGTCCCGCCTCCTTGATTGTCACAAAGAAGAACGCACGGAAGGTGTGGGGAGAGCAGGAAGCGTTCCCGCCTCTTGTTTTATTTTTCTTTGTCCCGCTTCGACCTTGATTCTGGTGACAACCGCCTTATCACAAAGAAAACAAAACAACCATCTCATTACAAATAAGGCAAAACAAATGAAGGCTGGGACAGTCCCTCCTCTAGACGCACATCACAAGCTTCTTTGCGAAAATCAAGCGGGCGGGGCTAAAGCGTAATTTTTACGAATTTTTTAGACTACTTCTGTTGCGATACTGCGCATAGTTTTTGTTGGGTGTGCGGGTGTCCGTGGAGGGCTTCATATTTTTGTTTTAAAAAAGTAAGGTTGGCTTGGCAATTTTCAAAGTTCAATTTAAAAATAAATTTCCTGCAATTAAAAATTGCCCAAAGCCTTCCTCAATGATGGCAAAAGTTTCCAGGGGGTAATTGCCGAACGCCACCACAATCCTCCGGCGAGTACGTCGCCAGTTAGAATTTTTTATCCCTTTAGGTGAAACTAGAGTGACATAAAATATCGCGAAGTGCATAGGGTACAATTTGCGAAGAGAGAAGCGCTAACTGTTTCTTGCTCGGCGTGGGTGGAAAATTGCTAAGTTAGCTAAATTATATAGACTTATGCCATGAAGTTCACGAAGAGCACAATTTACGTAGACTGCTGCATTCGGAAGACCAGTTTGCGAAGTTCAGTGACAATTTACAGTCCTGGGAAGTAAATGTCTGGCTTAGGAGACTAAAACAGGGAGTAGTTGCAGTTTAGGGGACCAGAAGCTAGAACTACGCCCCATTTTACTCCTTTTTTTCTTAGAGTGTCGTTGCGCCTCATTGACCACCCCATACGAATTGAAAGTTGCAGCTTAGAGTACAGAACTGACTAAACGTGGAATAATATAGATGTCCAATATTCCGTAAGAACCATTTCTGCAAGTTACCCACAAGCGGGGAAATAATGTTGAGTGTGAACCTCCTTTCATTGAAGACGGAGTCTATTCCGTCCTCTTAAGACGGACGTCGAGCTCAACGCACGAAACGAAAAGCAACGGAGAATCAAACATCGCGCAAGGCATAACAAGATCATCCGGGCTAAGACGTATAATCTTCTTGCCGAGATCGACACCCGAACTTCAGTTGCTGTCTTCCTTTCTCCGGCTTCCTTCCCGTGCGCTGTTTGTGGGAGGAGGAGTGAGTCGTGAACGGTGCTTTTTTTCTTCTTTTTTACTTGGAGGAGCCAGTTGGAGTGCGCAGTATTTGCAACGTAAAGTGCCACAGAAACCATTGTTAGCGCCCTGTTTTCTTTCCATAAAACTCTTAAGCAGGCCAGTAAGATGCACCATGAGAAGTAATTCACCCCGCAGGCTCATAGTTATCGGAGAAATTGAAATTAAAGTACACCGCAAAAAATCGACCGTGCGTTACGGTGGTGGAGAGCAGTACCAGCCTGTGATCTAGCTGTGACCTCTCGCTGACGCTACAGAGTCCATGCTCGCTGACTGGTTTAGAGAAATGTCTGCTATCTGTCGTGTGCTACTCGGCTGTTCCGGAGACTGAAAATGCCTTGCTCCTTGCTCGGTCATGACTCGGCCGCTCCTTTTATCCCCAATTCTCCTAAGGAACTAGCAAAACTGGTTTCCGGCGGCAAAGGGACAGGGCGCTGACCTCCATTGACCAGCGAGTGAGGACGCGCGGATTGTGTATAACGTCATCGGTGAGGTGGCATCATGCTTCTCCTCCTCATTACACCGCGAGTGGCGAGTTAAGGGGCAACGCGCGGAGCTATGTTTATGTGAGCTTTCTTCTGGGAAAAAATTGCACACATCATCATCAACAAATTATTGCGAGATGATGAATGAAGAGTGTCATCGCCAGGGGCGATACTGTACCCCATTGCTGGTGGTGATGCGGGGAATGAAATAATGGGCCCCTTCACAATAAGGATCGAAGTCCTATGGTATCCAGAAAGCTGAAGAGAGCATTGAGGGCAGATCGTTGATGGGCAGGATGTGGCCAAGGACCAAGCATTTTTGCAAGAGAGAAGGGTCGAGAGTCCAGCTCGTTAAGGGATTTGGAGAGTACGGTTCGGGAAGGTTTGTAGTATGGTCAATAGAGAAGAAAGTGCTCTAGATCTACTACAGCACCGCAGTGGCTGCACTGGGAGAGTGAACTTGTCTCAAGCGGCAACGCCACTGCGCTGTGAAAGCCACACATCAAGGCGCATTCGATGAACTACTGCGGCATCTTGACGAGAGGTATGTCGAGGCAAGCGGAAAGCGAGCGCTGGATCAACTCTGCTCAGCATGGCTGGGGGAGAATGTCAGCGGTCCATTCCTTCCTTTCGTGCTACTCGGTAAATTGACATACACACTTTCAGCGGACGTCTTAATCTGATTTTTTTTATAGCCCATTGTACTCCTTTAAAATCTTGCACGTTCGGTACAACAGCAAAACAAGCTCATTAATCTGTTTCGACTCACCTTCTCTTCACCCGTGCGACATTCCGCAGAGTACTCCAGCGGAAGATGAGAAAATCGTCATTGGTTTCTGCTGCCACTGAAGCGCTAGCCCTCATCATCATGTGTTGCACTGCTAAACGTAGGAGATACCTTGCGGCACATTCACAAGATATTCTGTAGCAGACGACAGAAAAATATGCAGACACTGTCGTCTGCTAGGGGAGCAGTACGCTAATCCCGATATTCCTTCACCGTGCGAACGCTGAAGATAACATGTACGTGGCGGGATTTCTACTCCTTGAGCGGTTTTGTGCATTTTCTCGCACTGGAATATTCCCTGGGGATGTCGGTCGCGCGAATACAGAGTTACTGCTTGCGGCCACCACAGGTGTCATTGATCGTGACGTTGCCGCAGCCAATCGCGGAGCGCGATGTCTACGCTCCGCGTACGCGTTCTCAGAGGAGCGTTTGTATTAATAGAGGATTTTTGCATCTCCGACACGATATCCGCTACAACGTTGTCTCATGGCGCATGCGCGACGCTTGCGTATCCCCGGAACGGATCGCCTCGAGGAATAGCGTAGCGTATTATCGGTGACGTCACGCGGGTTGCGGTGGTCCGCGAGGAGGAGAAGAAGACTAGGCCAACTATTGAGAAGCAAGATGGCGCTGCGAACTCCTGTAGCATTGTTATGCTACTCTAGGTGATTGCGAGTAATCCATTTGTTAATGCAACGCAATGAATTACAGTAACATAACTCCTAAACAGCGTAACATCGAAAGTCTTCACGGTTCAGGGTTCGGGATCTGCCATGCGGAAGCGCAACGACGTTAAATAACCGTACAGTCTCCTTCCACAGTGTACTAAAACCTGAATAGCGTCAGTCTCGCGTATCATAATAACGTTTCGGGTTATCGTACCGCGTACCGTACAGGGACGTTGCAAAGTGGTTAACTAAAACTGACTATTGAATTTTAGTGCGTCGTACGCTATCGCCTTTGCATGACGAAATTTCTTCTCTGCGATGCTAATTTTCGTCTCAATATATACAGTCAATGCCGCGACATGCAACGGCGGAAGTGCACACAGGGCAGAGACTCCATTTCTTCGGAAGTCCTCCGGCTGTGTCGATGACTCACATCGAAACAGCACCCAGCACCCCGTCAAGGTGCAATCAATCTGTCTACGGCATAACTCACTGAACATAGCCACCAACCGAGACCGACCAACGGCAGGGATGCGAGCCGACGACCAATGAAATTCCCTCGGCTATGTTGGACGTCCGTTACCGGCAAGATAACGCCGTTGCCGCCGAGAGCGTTTATCACAGCCCGGAAATGACTGGGCGTTGCGGCGGGAACGCGCCGGCTCTGAGATAATAGAATCCCCTCAGCTGACAAAAAAGCCCACTGCTTTCCAATGAATGCATGTAGAGAGCGTTAGCGCCCATGTAGGTGGTGCTTTGTTGTGTGGCTCGTTAGGCATTGAAAGTGCATGACTGTGTCTCTCCTAGGCCTAATGGCGGAGAAAGCCACACCTGCATTCCCGGGTGATGTCTGCTCGTGTAGCAGAGAGCGCCTTTTCTGTGTGTATGTGGGAGAGTGAGAAGTTTTAGGTCAGTTTGGATGCTCGTTGTCCTCGGTGTAACAGCGTTATGATGACTATACAGTAATAGGGAGTCATGAGGCAAGAACGTGCTGAACGAGATGTCAGTAGGTCTATAACCTATGGCAGCAACAAATAAATGAAGACGATGAGAAGGAGTGTTTCACCGTCGGGGTGCAACACCATGCCATACCCCATTACGCGTGAGAACAACAACAACAACAACTTTGGGGAGTTTCATCGCCCGGCGCGATACTCTACCCCATTACTGATGATGATGCGGGGAATGAAATAATGAGCCCCTTCACAATAAGGATCGAAGTCCTAGGGTATCCAGAAAGGTCAAGAGAGCTTTGAGGGCAGAGCGTTGGTGTGCTGGATGTGGCCAGGGACCAAGCAATTTTGTGAGAGGGGGGAGGCGAGAGTCCAGCTCGTTAAGGGACCTGGAGGGTACGGCTCGGGAAGGTTGGTAGTGTGGGAAATGCAGAAGAATGTGCTCTAGATCTTCTACAGCACCGCAGCCACAGCATTGGCAAGAGTCAACTTGTCTGAAGCGGTAACGTCACTGCGATTACGCGTGAGGCATTAGGTGAGGGATATGAGAATGAAGTGAAATAACAATTCACATAATAATTGAGTGGTCCAAGGGTGGTATACAGAAAAAGAGGACGCCATTAGGAAAGTACCGAAAGGTACACCCGGGTGTCACTAGAACACCCAGAGCAACACTAAGGCGTCAGGAACAATCCAAGAGCCGCCAGGGAAATAAACATACTCATACCATTAACACTCGGAAGATCCCGGTGGTGTTGAAAAGGGGTGTGTTAGCTTAGCTCAACTGGTAAGAGCCTTGGATCAGTAATGCAGAAGATGTGGGTTCGAATCCTAGAGCTGGCTAAGCTTTTCAGTAACTTCCTTATTTCATCATTAATCGCTAATGTGTTGGATCTGAAAAGGGAATAAGGTGCTCTGGCTAATTCGTGGCTTCACAAGTGTGATCAGTTCAAGATCGAGGCCGCAGTGATTAGTTCGTGGATCAATTCTGCAAAGCTGAAGCTACTTTCACGTGCAAGGATATCTGAGTGCATAGCGCCTCATTTTTAATGACCTTCGAGAAGGACGACGCGTGTAAGCGGATTGTACCAGTCCCTCAAGTTGCTAGCGTCCTCTGCCGGGTTCGAACCTGCAAGTTTAGGGTTAGGGAGTGGACAAGTAATCCGCCGAGGCTGACAGGAACAAGCTGCATGTGCAACAACGTGGCATTAATCGCGGTCTTAGAGGAACTGTAAAGTGAAATAAAACCATGTAGAACTTAGCTGTGTCATCCTGGTCACTTCTAGATAGGGAAAGGTTACGACCCTCGCAGTTCGCCGAGGACAAAGTGGGAGCTGGCCCCGGATTGGCGGACAGATATCACGTGATATTGAAGTACTACGTAACGCATTTGAGACAGGTTACTAATTACCATTTGACCTGTTTTGAAGAACAACGGCAACTCTTGAGGAGTTCAGTTTAAACTGTTAACTGTTGTAACCTGTGAGGTCCGTGCCTGTGAGAAATATATTTGCGATCTCCGCCATCTGTTGGCCATTCTCTCTCTGCCCGTCTCTGTGTAGTCTGTTCGATGTATCATTGCTGTCTGCAACAAAAAAAAAAAAAAAACGAAAAACATGCACCCATGCTATTTATACGGATGTCTTGTTTACCTTCTTGTGTTCCGAGATACACAATCGACACAAACCCTGCAACTTCGACGATAAAACGCGCATTGCGCTCGCGACAACCGCCACGACCTCGCCTAGATAGCTCGCCTATAGTTCTTTGCGTTTTCAAGAGATGCGGCGCGAGTCACCTCAGGGTTTGCACATCTGGGGGCCTGCAAGCTTCGCTTGGTGCAGCAATCTTTGAAATTCGATTGCAAAAAAAAAAAAAGAAGAAAGAAGCCCAATGTACAGCGGTGCTATTGCGTACCTGATGCGTCTATAGGTTACAAGCTTTCATAACAACAACAACAACAACAACTTTACTTTGAGATGATGAATGGGGAGTTCCATCGCCAGGGGAGATACTCTACCCCATTGCTGGTCGTGACGTGGGGAATGCAATAATGAGCCCCTTCACAATAAGGATCGAAGTCAGAAAAACACACAGTTTCTACGGGTTTCCCTTTCGCTTTACAGTTCTTTTAAAGTAGAACTTCACAACATAACCCCGTGATGGCTAACAGATTGCACAGAATGCTAGTATTAATTATTACTCCCGATTCTTGGAAATGCGAATGGGCTTCCACCTTTTGTGATGATTAAACATAATTATGACAAAAACGCCTACGTCTCCTGTCTTCTAGAAATCAGGCGAAAGAACGATGTCATTTTGGATGATGGTCATCTAGGAGGGGGTTCTGCGGTGAAGTCCTCTTTTAACAATGGACTCCCAAACTGTGCAGAAATATTTTCAAGTTGGGATTCTATCCTCTTTTTCGTTTGCATTTTATTACAGACCTGGATATCACCACCCCTTGACACAGGTTTTCCTCGATTGATTAGTTTACACTGTTAAAGCATAACTTCGACACAACATCGCTCACAGAGAAGGATGGCGTTCAGCCTCCTCATTTCTTAAAAATGGTACGGATCTGCTTGTTTTGGCCAGTTTAGATTTTGCAGAATGTGTCCAGACACCAGAATGTGTCCAGAATGACATCGCAGAATGTGTGTTGTGATTTCGCGAAGGGGTTGTGGATTGGATTGGATTGGATTGGAAAAGAAAGAAAAATATGGAGAGGTTAGTGCCGACCCAGGGGTTGAAGGGGTTGTGTCTACATGCGGCGGATCCATTCAATTTTCAACAAATCAGGAGATGTCATTCGGATCGCTGGTTTAAAAAAGGCCTGTGATACGATGAAGTTACATTTAAATAGTGTACTTTCGTATTGTGTACCCTGTGAATACAATGAAAAAAAAAACTTCTTCTTGGCGCCCAAACCCACCATTTCATTACCCTAAGCTTTCATCCTTCCCTTCCAGGAAAAGTGTCCATACGTGCAATAAATTCGTGCCACGCGACTACATCTAATTTCTCGCCATAAATCCTCGTCATTCCTCCTCTCTCTCTATATATTTTTTTCGTTTTTCACATTGACCGCGTTTTTGCCGCCGCCGCCGAAATTGATATTAGAGACGCGTGTTCAGTTGCCGTGTCTCAGAACCCATTTCGAGATACGGGCCTCGCGCGTGCGAAAAATTTATGGCCGCACGGAAAGAGTGCTGGATCTGTCCCTTCATGAAGAGTGAGGGCGCCCCACTCACGTAGTACGCGAGAGAGAGAGAGAGAAAAAAAAGTAATGGCAGGAAAGTACGGTTCCCTACATAGCATAAAGTGTTGTGTGTGTGTTGCGCTGTCTCGCTTTTCACGGTGCCTGCTTGCAAGTTACAGCGGACAGGCGTGTTGGGTTCTGCTGTTGTACGCGCCGGTTTCCATGTTGTGAACGTTTCGCTTACAGCATTTTATATTATCTATTTTTATTTATTTATTTTTTGTGGGGTTAGCGGGTCTGATGCGCCGCTGTGTACGAAGGGGTGTGTGGCTGCTGTTGTTGTTCCGGTTGGTACGCAATTGTTTTCGAGGTCTTTGTTGCTGGTGTCGTTCCGTGATACGTGGTATGGTTAGAGGGAACTCTGCTTATAGTGTTGTGCTACTCAATAACTTAGTGTTGAGGAGCACTAGTGGTGAGGTAGTCAGGAGGGAAAGGGTGGGATAAAGGAGTGTTTCGGTGATATTTCTTCTCGGTGTCGCTCTGTTGGTCGGGTGATACGATGAAGATATTTTGTTCTTCATTGATTCCGTAAATGTTACAAAATAAATGTAGGCTGTGAATAAACTGGCAACTCATAAGATAACTCGCACCCAGACGTATAGACGAAGAAACAAGGATAGACCAAATAGTCCTATATTTCTTTCAAATCTACTACATAAATACAAGTCAATTTATTTTCCCTTCAGTTGGAAGAGGTAGCAAAATGCCCGGGAGGATCGACACGGGCTCCTTTCCCAATTTACACGGTACAGTGTAACTTCAACCTACCTCTCCCTAGTATTTTTCTTCATCAACATCAACATCAACTTCAACGTTTGTTTCTTCAGCATTCATGGCATCTGCGGTATTTCGCAGGATGCTCAATCAATAAAACACCTTATGACAGTGCCATCATATATTTGTTGTTGCTGTTCGTACTATCCCGAAACGTCAAATATCTTCCAAGTTTTCACTAAACACATGTTACTGAAACATGCGTATACTCTAACAATCACTAGCCATATTCCAAACCAGCTCCCAACGTTTTCCCCACGGAGAACTGGGTGTACCTCGAAAGTAATCGAAATCCCCGTTGCAAAATAAACTACTGTAAATAAATGTTCTCTGACTATACAATGCACAGTCGCGCGCGGGAAACTGCCAACGGCAAACTTACACTAACCTGGACATACAAATGCAAACATCGAACTTGGACTAACCTAATAATACACTAACAAACGTGCTGGTCTGCCGTGTCCGCCCTGCTAAGCCTAACGGCCGCTATGAAATGTGGCTTTCGTTCGCGACTTTGGACAGACATCGAGAACCCGCGAATTTGAGTGGTTAAATAGTAACGTCGTGTTTCTACCAAGCAATCGAGTAATCTCCTTGATGTTCCTTGTTTCGAGAACATGCATTTCGAGATCAGGGATTTCGCAACCGGGAACATCGAGGTTCTCCCGCTTCGTTGTACTATATCAGAGTTCGAGGTAACTCGTTACTGTAACTAAGTTCCTTTTTTTGATAACTTGTAACTTAACTCGGTACTTTTGCGCCGTGGTAACTTTCAGAGGAACTCATTCTCTTTTGAGGTAACTTTGCCAAAGTAACTTAAGTTAAGTTCCAAGTTACTTTTAACTCGCTTTTCACTCACATGCACATATTTTCTTGCTTTCTCTCCGGTTCCTCCATGGCATTTTTTACTGTAATCAATATTCAATATTCAATCAATTACAGTATTTTATTCAGGAAGTAAGAGCCGTTGCCATTGAAGTGAAGCTGAATCATTGTGGGCCCACAGGAAGTAAAAATGCAAAGCGTTCGAATAGACCTCTACCAGAGAAACGTCATCATGACATTGGTAGCCAGACTGAAACCGAAAGAAGTCGGAGGGAGATGGCTGGGTTCCACGAACGGGCACTTGGTCGCTGCCTCCCATTAAAGGAAAATAGGACCAAGGGTCGCCTCCCTTTAAAGGACCATATCGTTGTCCCCTCAGGACCGTGGCTTTCGTCGCGACCTTATTCACCTCTAGCTTCGAGCGCAATTCAATTCTACGAAATTTTGGCGCTGTCGAATACTATGACGTCATTTGTTTACAAACAGGGAGAGGTCTATTGTTCGACAAAAACGAAAACGATCTAAGCGTGTTGCACTGCTCGGCACCGCAGGCAACTCAAGGTCTAACTCAACTGCTCACGCGCGCTGCACCTGCGTAATACTATTTTGTGTCCGAAGTAACTTGGAAGTAACTCGTTCTTTTTTAAAAGTAACTCAGTAACTGCGAGTTACATTTCACGCTGAAGAACTTCGTTATTAACTTCGTTACATTTTGCACACGGCAACATAACTTGTAACGAGTTCTCTTTGACGGATAACTTCGCAATTTATGTACTAAATACGTGTGCTGTGATGACACTTCCATCCAAAATAATAACTCGTGCGAAGCAATCTAGCATTCTCCTTGATGTTCTTGTTTGTTGGTCTGTCTTCCACCTTGATGCCAATACATCGCGGAAACGCGAATTTCGAGATCGGGGATTTCGCAACGAGGACTATCGAGGTCCTCCCCGAAGAACCCCATTCTTCTTCCGGCAGCGGGCCCTCGAACACGCGTGTAATCCACTAACTTGAAAGGACACACGCATCGATAGTCTAGAGACAGGGTACAAGGCCCGACTAACTTATCGCTAAGCAATAGGTGCCAAGCTCCTCTTATGCCCGTCGCTCGTAAAAAGGAACACCGAAATTTACCACGCTAATAAAAACAACGCCATCCACCAAACCGGAGGGCAGAACAACACAAGCGTTGTTCGCAGCTTCAAACTAACACATACACACGGCAGAGTAAAATAAACCAGCGAAATACGAAACAAAAAGGAAAGTTTATTGTTTCCTGACCACTTTGCACCGCCGTGAATAAATCCCTTGTACGAGGCACCATATCGAGGCATAGGCGATCTCCCCTAGCCGAGTTTATTGCGTTCGCGTTTTTTTTTTTACAATTTTTATTAGATCTGTCGTTTTCTTGCGTGCCCGTTGGCGTGGTGTATTGGAGATGGTCTGCCCCTTTCGTCTGTGTTGTTGCCGTCTCTTCGATATTTCATACTTCCATTCCTGCGCTGTCGCGCTTGTCTATTGATGTTGCAAAATAAGCCCACGTCGAAAGAGCAGGGTCATTTTCGATGGATGGTGCTTCATTTTTGTACGACGTTGCCACGGGTCGTATGCGGTTCCCGGCGTGTCGATGATTTTTTTTTTGTTTTGTTTTCTGAGTGGTGGATATATTTCAGCGTTGTTTGCAGGGTTCACTGTCCGGTATGTGGGTCCTTATTTTTGTGGTGATTGGATAGAAGCAACGTAAGGCCACGAATTATTATTTTGGACAGAAGTGTCACAGCACACGTATACAGGGTGTTTGCTCTAACATGTCCAGAAATTATATTTAAATCGAGCGATAAAAGCAACGTAAGTGATACTTTTCTGCTACTTGAGTAAGAAACGCGTACTGCTTCACTAGTAGTTTTTTAGTGAAGTATAGCTGAAAAGTAGCACTCGTTTCTCTTTTATCGCTCGCTTTAAATAATATTTCTGGACACGTTAGACCAAACACCCTGTATACAACGAAGCGAGAGAATCTCGATGTTCCCGGTTGCGAAATCCCCAATCTCGACATCCACGTTCTCGAAACAAGGGAAATCAAGAAGAATGCTCGATTGCTTCGTAAGATGATATGCCGTGTTGAAAAACACGACGAAATCACTCCTTATCACGACTTAATCACTCAAATTCACGGGTTTCCGATGCCTGTCCAAGTCGTTTTAGCGAACGAAAGTCACACCATAGCAGCCTTTAGGTATGGACACGACGGAAGCAGCATGTTGGTCAGTTTATTATTAGGTTAGTCTAAGTTCGGCTTTCGGTGCATTTTGTATGTTCAGGTTAGTCCAAGTTCGCCGTTGACAGTTTCCCGCGCGTGACTGTGGATTTTATAGTCAGATAACATTTATTTACAGTATAGTTTATTTTTTATATACTTTAGTTTTTTATAGTACCGTTTGTTTAGTTCTTATATAGTTTTATTATAGTTATTCTTTATAGTTTTATTACGAGGTACACCCCAACGAAGCAGCCTTGGGAAGTAACGAACACGAAATTCTAAAGTAGCTGTAACCTAGTTGCTGTCTACTTGCGATTACTTTACAACTTCCGGTTTACCGCTCTAAAGTCGTATGTTCGCTCGCCACTTGTCGCTGATAGATATTCAACTTGAAAGTTGTTCTCTGAGAAAGAGTTACTAATTGCAGCTACTAGTTAATCGCTGAGTAAGAGATTACGTCAAACTTACTTCTAGTAAATTACTTCCCAACACTGCAATGAAGGCGGTAACGTTACAATGTCACGGTTATTCTATACCGCCACGCTAGGCTTTACTACACACACGGTAGTATGTAGAAGAAGGTAATGAATCACAGTAAGGACGAACGCAATATTTAAAACCTGCAGCGGGTACTTCCATAATAATTTACACTTGGCAAGTACGGGTGTCTCGCTTAAGCCGTGTCATATTCGCAGTTCCTGGTAAATGTCTTCACTGCTACTCATCTTTGCACGTGAATCTTAACGCTCCATAACTGTTCAGTTTGCATATTTATTCTTCGGACTCACTTCAATTTCAGAAAGGTTATATATCTTGGGCTTCGCGTAAATGTTGTCATTTCCTACGATAAGCGATGAGCCATCGCAAAGGCTCCCGATCTGATGGCGCATTTGCACCTTGCGCCTTCTTATCTTGTTTCTTGTTTATGGATCTAGGATCTTGCTTAATGTAGAAGAATAATAAATAGCGTGAATAAATAAGCAAATTCTGTCAGCAAGTACGTACTGTCGAATTATAACAGCTTTTTGAATAGTTCTTGTAGCTTTTAAAAGCCCAGTTCGAGAATATGCCCGTCTGATCGTCTGTATGGTTTGCTAGTTTCACAATAAACTGCAGAACGTTCAGTATCTTCTGCTCAAGTTTCACTAATCCCAGTGATATACATATCAGAATCTCTTCTTTTCTGTTCTATAAAAAAGAACAAAGCGACAAAGAAAACAGAGACGACATTGTAGTTAACTTGAGAAAATGGTCATAAAGCGTGCGAAAAGCAGCTGCAATCACCCTTGACTGAAGTTCATTATCCGGTGTTGCTCTCTGTTCTGCAGGCTTCATTTTATTTCATTCAAAAAATGAAAAAATGGAGAGATTACCCCTGATCTAGATTGGGTCAGCACGCTTAGAGTGGTCGATTTTGCTACCAGATTTCCAGGTGGATCTTTGCCTCGACAGTCAATGTGATTATTTCACAATAATTTGCGCATAACGAAACAGTGCGAGTGAACAGTGAACAGTGCTTCTTGCGAGAGAACCGATGTGCAAAAAACCGTTGACCCCGCTGTTCTGACAGAGATGTGGCATTATATATCACATTTAGGACACAGTAGACGCTCAAACGTCAAACGAGCTGCTCGTGCATGTGTATAAGCGTTACACCGTGACAATCAAACAAAGGACAAGTGCTACTTCTGCAAGTGGATTGAGTTGCATTTTCGAATCTCTGTTATCAAAACGGAACGGCATAGTAATCCGTACATATTAAAATTAGTCCGTTCTTATCACTGAAAATTCGCGCCGTCCCGCACTGAATAATGTGGAACACTTCTGGTTTCATAGTCACAGTCTGGAACGTTCCGAAACTGAGAAATAAATATATGACGAAACGAGACGCTGCGAAAAAAAAAAGTGAGCATCCGTAATTATAAATTCGGTTGAGGAAAATCTATTAATCTCATTAGCAGCATACCAGAAACAGAAATAGAAGGAAACCCCTGCATTGCTGTCGTGTGCAAGAGGAATATTAAAGAAGCAAAAAACAAACAAACAAACATACAAAACAAAGCAATTGTCCTGACGCGACGCCCCGCGGCAATTTCTGCGAATCATCCATTGTTACCTCCGTACGCTTCGCATTGGGCTTAAGTGCACCTGCAAACAAGACAAACTAATTCGTCGTCAAATGCGTTCCCCGAGCGTCAACAGTTGTCAACAGTTAGAGAAGACATAAGCATGCGTGTATTAAAAAGAAAAAAAGGAAAAGAAAAAACAAGAAAGGAGGAGGAGGTCACGTGAAGCAAGTATGCAATCATCCCTTTTCTCATCCTTTCAAGTGTCTCGTTAAGCCAGCGGTCCAAGCAGCGCCTTTTCGCCGCGTTGAACGCTGCCATTTTTACTTGTTCCTTTATCTTATTTCGCGTTTTTTTTTTCATTTTCTACATTCTCCCTTTGCGTTTACGTAAAGAGGCAATCAACCTTTACCTCCAACTCTCCTCCCCTATTCGCATTTGCCGTACTTGCAAACTAGTTGCATATATATATAATTTTTTTTTTTTGTAGGCTTTGAAGCTTACGTGTATTTTTATTTTCCGTTCCCTTTCGTTCAATTCAGGCTCGTCTGCATTCTCGTAGGTGAAAAAGCACAGGTGTGCTCGGACCTTCTTGATTGGCTCTTCACGTGGCCGTGCGCAAGTAAAGGGCGTAAGAAACGTCATGCGAGAGGCACGTTGCATGCGGAATTCGTATGGAGCCGGTACCGGCTGTATAGCACTTTTGTGTATAGCACCAGCCAGCTTGTCTAGGCTCACCTCTCCTTAAATTCCCCATAATGAAAGAAAGAAAAGAGTAGCTGCCAAGTGAGACTAGAAGGTTAACTCGTTACTTACGATTTTATGACACGAATAAGATGGCTGGATGACTGTAGTAAGAGAAGCGCGTTTTCACGATGTATGCATTCGTCGAGAAACGTTGAATTCATACCGGGAAAATATGCGTCGGCATACGGCACAGCGTGGCAACTAAATCCATAAATTACCGAAAAAGAGTATACTGCTATAAACAGGATAATTTGGAAGAGCTCTTAATCTTTCTTACGTTGTTCTCGTTGTTGTTGTCGGTATATTGATTATCATGAAAAATAATATTTGTTTATGGCAGATACCTCAACGTGCGCAGTAGAGACTAAGTATCGTATTATCACCAAATCATATTAGTATTAATAATATGATTTTCATACGATAAATATGATATTATTAATATGCTGATTGATTATTAATACTCGCATAATACATATTTTTCCTTTCAATTTATTAAAGAATAAGAAAGAAGCTGCCGTTCTTAGACACCGTAGCAATATACTTCTAGATTACTTCTCCGTAATATGAACTAAACTAAATAGATGTTCTCAACCTAAGAATGACATGTTTAAGCCTCGCCCTACGTTCGTATTGGCTGCAATAGCTGTCCACATAACTATGTATCTCCACAAGTAGTGCGTCAAAAGCGAAACTATAGGCGGCACCTGATAGCGCTACAGTATAGTTTCTCTTGGCACCGTATATTAAAAGGGAGTATGGCAATTAGGAGGAGCCTACAGAAAGGATCGACCTGTCAATCAAACTTGAGCTTTTGTCATTGGCTGCCGTTCTCAATGGGGACCGCCATGACACCAAAATTTTCCTTAAAATGGCGGCGTAGCTTAGAATGGAGAAGAGAGAATTTAATGACAAATAAATTTCATGTACAGTCGGACCTCGTTTTACGAACCCTCGATATACGAATTCCCTCAATTTACGAACGGCTCCACAGGGAACCAAACTTTTTCCGTGTATTTTGACCTCGTTTTACGAACCCTCGATATCCGAACTATGAACGGATTATTAGGGAACAGACCCAAAGTAGCCAAGCCATTCTGACCTCGATATACGAACGGGCGTTATGAACGTACAGAGGACAGGCCAATGGACCGGAGGATAATGAAAGTTCCCCAGTACATGCTGTCAAGGTCCAACATACAATGTCCCAACGCCACTACGTTCCACAAACATGATTCACCATTTCCTGAAAGTATAATTCCGGCATTTACAGCCGAACGGTTGTGAGTTCATACCAGGTCTCCGAGATGGAAACATCTTGCCGTTCCAAGAGAAGGCGTTCAGTCCTGACAGCCGGGGACAAGGGTGATATTTGCCGTTGGAAGCAGTCTCATCCGCGCGCGATATGGTACTTTGAGGACCGGGTGGATGAATCAAGTGTCAGACTTCTGTCATCTCTTCTAAACAGGATAGACCCTGCAGAAAGTATGGTGCAAAGCACAATTACGCAGTATTTTCAAAAATAAAACTTATTCAAATGAATGTCCCGTGGTTTGGTGAGGTATTTGTGCACTGCACACCTCGGACCTCGATTTACGAATACCTCGATTTACGAACGATTTTCTGAGAAACGAAGGGTGTTCGTAAAGCGAGGTTTGACTGTATTACTTTAATTTTGTTCTGTAAGTATACATACTCTTGTAATTATTTTGGAAATTACCTTTAAATTACGCTCGAGTGTCTAATTTTACGTAAAAATAATGTGTTTCGTCGTCCTCGTTAGGCCTAGTAAAGACAGCGATCGCAAGAAAATAGTAAGAAACGCATCCTCTGCGGATATCTAAAAATTTGCATTGTATGACCGACTTTTATTCATATACACACCTTTGCCCATGTTGTTCTGTTTAAAAATTAATACATAGTACCGGCAGTCTGTTCTGCCGGCCAATCACTTCTGCTAGCAAGTCGTTCTGCTGTTCTGCGTCCACACCCAGATGGCGTCGACGAAAGTGACCGTAAACTCCATTATGTTGATAGGTCACTAGGGTATATCCGCCCCAATCCTATCCAAACCAGTTTCCCGAAAATGGTGGCAGCCAGTGATATAGGTGGAATATAGTTTGGATAGCCGTGAGATTAATAACGAACTGTATTTTGGCTCGTGATTAACCGGAAAGCTGAAAAAGTAGGTGGCGTCTCTAAAAACAGACCTTCACCGCATAGCACGCTCCTACACTCTTAAAAATGAACTTCACCGCATAGCACGCTCCTAGCCAACCATCGTCTCGAATGACATCGTTCTCGCCCGTGATTTGTTGAAAACGGGAGGTGTACGCCTTTTTTGTGACACTTATGCAGTTCATAATTGTCACAAAAATGGCGTACGCCTCCCGTTTCCAGCAAATCAGGGGAGAGAACGATGTCATTCGAGACGATGGTTGGCTAAGAGCGTGCTATGCGGTGAAGTTCAGTTTTAAGAGTGTAGCCAACCATCATCCCTAATGACAACGCTCTCTTCCTCGATTTAATGAAAACGGGGGGCGTATGCCATTTTTGTGGCAATTATGATGCCACAAAAACGGCGTACACCGCACGTTTTCAGCAAATCGGGGGAAAGAACGATATGTCACTTGGGATGATGCTTGGCTAGGAGCGTACTATGTGGTGAAGCTCAGTTTAATGCGTTAGCATTAGAACCCCGAAGTTGGAAAATCGTGACCGTCTGATGGATGTGTGAAGCCTCGGACACAACCTCTCTCCTGCCTTCATTCTCCCACACCCGCGTGCTGCGCATGTGCACTGCTAGAGGGAAGACCTCTCTCTCAGGCAGCGCGGAGAAGGGGCAACCCAGCGAGGAGGAAGAAGGCTTGCGCCGCTGTTGTGACTGTGTAGTTAGCGGTAGGTAGTAAGAGTTTGTGATAGTGATAGTTAGTGGCAGTTAGTGACAGTAAAAGATGGTTAGTGATAGTGGGTAAGTAGGCTGTAAACGTAAAAAAATACATAAGAGAATACGTCTATCGCTAACGCATTTCCGCCGCATTGATTACATTAATCGTCCTTCTATTTTTAAGAGTGTACTACGTACTACACACCGCTCTATAATCCAGAGATTAAACCTTATCCTCGAAACCTAATCCTCGACGGAAAAAGTGCGTCCGCGTTGAACCCGACGGATACAACTTATAAAACTCGTTGACGTAACATCTCCCTAAAAGGTCTGCCCTAATAACATACCTCCGTGTTTCCCTTTTTAAAATTCCAACCTCATTATACAGGGTCTGGTTACGTAAAGCATGCATACAGTCCTGTCGTGTAACGAGGAGTAAATTGATCAAATTTACTTCCCGGCGCGGTCAAAAGTGCTCGCTCTCAGTTCATCTCTCGCAGGGCTACGGGCGTTAGAGGCTCAGCAGGTCGTGTATGATAAGCGGCTTAAAAATTAAACCGATTTGGCATATTAGACAGGTGCGAAAAGCGTGTACGTGTAGCAGCCGAAAAGGTGGCCTGCTCAGTAATTACGACGGGAAGAGCGTTCCGGGGAACTCCTTATGTAAGCAGACAAATGTGCGCGAAAACGCTTTGCGAGTTCTGTATACCCGATTAATGGTGAGATTAGTTGTGTGGGGTGTGTGGGTGTGAGTATTAATGCATTTCTAGGATAGTTATGAGAAACGAAAAGTCGGGGAGCAGCGCATTTGAAATATTTCGATGAGGCGCCTGCAGCTTTTAACGTTTCATACTTTGTTGTCTTATTGACATCCATTGCCGTTTGGTTAAAGGAGTACTGAGGTGACCCCAAATTTTGTTTGTTTGTTTGTTTTTCGGTGCAGTGTGTTCTCCAACGAATAAAATGAGTTCCTGCGAAACAACGCTGAGCGTAGGTGACCTACAGAGCGAGCACGAGGGCTCTGTTCCGCGCACCTTTGAAAAATCCTTCTCCTCGTGAAAATACTGCATCGCAGAATGGGAAGATGTCGTGACGTATGCTGCTCCCCTCACGTGACCAGTGACGTACAGCGGCACAGTTCAAGCGTGTATAACCGGCGCGTGAGCTGCGAAGGAAAAAACAAAGAAACAAGGCACGGAGCCTTCACCACGTCACGAGAGCATCGTGTGGGCTGTCCGCAGCTGCTTTCTCCGGCTGTTTTTTGTAAATTCGATTGCACAGCTATAACGCACCGCAGAGCGAAAATGTTTTGCATGGTAGCTCCTGGTGGACAGCTTGACAGACGAGGCAGGATTTCGAGCGATGATAAATGTCACCTCATTGCTCCTTTAAATACTTATGGGGTTAATCAATAGCGCACTGTAAGCAAACAAACAGCAGTTTGTCTTTTTGCGCACTAGACGCATTGCCAGAACTTTTGCAATCCTTTTCTGCGGTTCATCAGAAGTTTAGGAATCATTTGCAGGGCTGGGAAGTGAAATTTCGAAGTCAGTAAACTAAAATGGGGAATAATTGCAATCTACACTTTAAAAACATGATTACTGCCACAAATGATAGGTTTATCACCTCAATGCATTATAGGTTATCACTTCTGATTCGAAGAAACAGTGGGACGTACGCCTTTTTGTGTCAATTATGATATATCCAAGCTGACACGAAAAGGCGTACGCTTCCATCTCTCTTCGAACGAGAAGCGATAGCCGTATCATTTGTGTCAGTACACTCTTAGAAATGAACTTCACCACATAGCACGCTCCTAGCCAACCATCATCACGAATGACAACGTTCTCGCCCCTGATTTGTTGAAAACGGGAGGAGGAGCCTATTTTGTGCCGTGCCTAATGGACACAAAATAGGCTCCTCCTCCCGTTTTCAACAAATGTAGAGGGAGAACGTTGTCATTCGGGGTGATGGTTGGCTAGGAGCGTGCTATGTGGTGAAGTTCATTTTTAAGAGTGTAGTTGGCGCATAGCGTGCCATGCCGTGAAGTTTTGTTTTTAAAGAGTGTAGGGAGACAAGAAGCTGTAATTGCTTCCAAGTTTACTGTTTTTTCTCCCTTACAGTGTAGGGACTGAATGATTCATCGTCCTCTCAATTCAAAATACAAGTGCACTCTTAAAAACTTCACCGCATAGCGTGCTCCTAGGCAACCATCATCCCGAGTTCATCCCCTGATTTGTTGAAAACGGGGGTGTACGCCTTTTTGTGACACGTATGCAGCACATAATTGTCATGCACAAAAAAAGGCGTACGCCTCTCGTCGTTTTTAACCAATCAGGGGACAAAACGATGCCATCCGGGGCGGTGATAGGCAAAGACCCTGCAATGTGGTGAAGTTTTGTTTCAAGAGTGTGAATATCAGGAGGTATGTTAGTAGCGCCAGTGGAAGATAAATTTGACCCTGTGTATCCTTCCTTGTGACGAAACTCTGCACGTACACTCCTAGAAATGAACTTCACCGCATTGCACGCTCCTAGCCAACCATAATCTCGAGTGATACCGTTATCTGCACGGATTTGTTGAAAACGGGGGGCATACGCCTTGTTTGTGACAATTATGAACAGCATAAGTGTCACAAAAAAAAAGGCGTACGCCTCCCGTTTTCAACAAATCAGGGCAGATAACGATATCATTCGAGATAATGGTTGGCTAGAGGCATGCTATGCGGTGAAGTTCATTTTTAAGAGTGTAATATTATAAAATTTGAAGCTGGCGTGTTTCATTATGCCATCTTGAGGTATACACTGGAAGTCTTGAAGCTGAGGTATGAAGCAAACCGATACATACATATCGATTGTCGAAACACCGAAGATATTCGAAAAATTGAAAATAGAAAACTTGCATATTAAAAATGCGCAAGTGCGATAAAGAGTAGTACAAATATGTCTAGAAATATGGCCACTGCAAAGGTATCTTCTGAGAGCGGACGCATTTACTGAGGAAGGAAACAGAAACATTGAAACACTTCGCGTTCGTCACAGAACAACTTCCACCTCCGCAACCTATTTCCCAAGCAGTTCTCGAAGTCAATACGCACCAGTACAATCGAAAGTAACCCAACCTAACCTAACATAAAACATTCAGCCTGAATTCCTTCTCCTTTCGACTTCCACCTTCGGAGAACAATTGAAACAAATTTCCTCTCCGCGGATGCCATTTCTCTCGGCCGGTCTCGTGCGGGAATGTTCCTATAATATATCACACCTGAAGCCTAACGAACAGAACTACCCATCTCCGTATAGCGAAAGGTTTGTTCTGATGTATTTTACGCATACAGATGAGGTACGCTCCTAGGCTTTGCCCGCACCGAGGAAAAGGAGTGAAAGGAAAAAAGAAAAAGAGCGATAATCACTGTAGATTGCAGCCTCGGTGCACGCGGCATTCCGTTTTCCTTCTTTCCCCCTCATCCTCCTCTCCCCAAGACGGTTTTCTTTTGCGCTTTTCTCGCGAGAGGGTTTAAGCTCGCGAAAGTGTTAAAATATTCAGCACGATGGATTCGGCCGTCAAAAGTGTTTTCTGCTAGGTAGTCTCCTCCAAAGCGGCATGCTCAATGTTTCTTTTTGCTTTCTTTGTGCCTTTTTTCTTTCCCTTCTCCTTCTTCTCCGTGTAGGTGCTTAGTGTACGGGAAGAAAAGAACGCAAAAATTGGAAAGGCAAGCCCTGGCAAAAGCAGGGCGCTTCACAGAGAGGTGATTTACATCGTGGATATGAGCACTTCTATCCCATGTAAAGTCCTTTCTTATTTTTGTTCACCTTCGTGTCTGAAATAGTTGTTGCAATTTAAGGGGGAGGCTTTTTTTTTAAATTCCGTGTGGCTATCATCGGTGTACAGGTGTTGACAGATGGAGAGAGGACAGAAGGAAGGAGTGGGGGCAGGGGGGTTAGTTGCGTCCTGGGCCGACTTCGGGGAGAACTGTGCCGACATTCGTCTGGGAAGTCTTGGGAAAACCCAGGGAAAACCTCAGACAGCACAGGCGGTGGTAGGATTCGAACCCGTCACCTCCCAGTCTTCAGCACAACCTTGGCTACCACGAAGGAGCGGGACGCCCTAACCCGCTCTGCCATACCGCTGGTCTCTAAGGGGGAGAAAAAGTGGTTTAGTCCTTTTTGGGGACTAACTGCTTGGGACTAAATGAATGCCACAGAGCGGGGCGCTTTCCCCTCAGGGACCTGTGTACACTTTTATTTGTTTATAATACTTGTATCACGACTCTCGTAGAGGGAGAGACAAGTACGTAGTTACAGTATCCGAGCAAATTAGATCACAATGTGCAGGAAAGGCAATGCTGAAACGGCAGAGGAATATTATATGTGCATAAATGAAAGTAGCATGACCTCGAATTAGATCGATATGCGAAGCTATAGAATCTCGTGACATGCATGGGACAAGATTTGTCAAGAAACAATACCACTGTTAATTATATTGCGTTGTTCCGTCACCTAAGTACCTTATAAGTACCGTATACTACTAGTCCGAAACCTACCTTATACTACTAGTACTTATAAGTACCTTATAAGTACAAAATCATTTAGGTACTGGATGTAAGGTATTCAAGAAAACCATTTGGGAATTTTACGGACTATTTGTACGACCTGGGAGTGCATTTATGGGACAGTGCACTCAAATGGGAAGTAATTGGAAACTAGGGTACCGGGCGTAACTCCGCCGTGGTGAAATTTTTCCGAGACATTGATGCAAACAACAAGTTTTGAAACTATGGGTTTTTGTGGGTTTTGTTCATCAACTCTTTGTGTGCTTTGTGACAACTCTGTGTTTGCAACAGTTTTTTGTGAGAATCACCGCAACCACTAATAATCATCATTGCCATCATCATCCTCTTCATCGTCGTCATCGGGAATAGCCACAAAATCGTCATCATCAGCAGCAGCATTATTCCAGGAGGTTTCCACCAATGTATATCTGGTGCAAATGATGTACAGTTGCTGCCCTCACACTAGTGAAGCCAAAAACCCCATTTAATTTTTCCTTTAAATCAACCAATCAATCATAGCAATCACAAGGATTGCATGCAGAGCACCTTTGAACAACGGGTCGTTAATATAACAGAACACCACATCTAACTTGCCCACTAGGTGCATAGAGCATGGTGTTTGTCATAATAGTGCAAACTACCACGCATGTCCAAAGAGCGTTTGTTGTTCTTGAACTTCACTTCAGGTACCTTTGTCGCTGCAATTCCCGATAATTCCAGTTCAATAGTTTCACCAGTTACGAAGAATAGATAGTGTAACCTGCTGGTTGCGGCATTGTTCAATCTCGTGGTTTCGGACTAAGTAGTTATTAAAGTTGTACTTCAGATATGTCAGAAACTCAGCCCATTCCTTGAACGCTTGTTGAATGTGCGTCAGTGCTCCTCAGTTATGGTACCACTGTACCTGTGAGACACTGCTGAAAACACGTACGTCTTTTCTTGTAATCGTGTTCATGCTAATAAAATATCTTTCTGTCGGTCACTAAGCCAAAGGACAACGACTGCATAGGAAAACAGGTGCTTGCGTAGAATGCTGTTTTGAAGTGTAACTCTCTTTGTTGAGTAGAGCGCCATTCAGGGATGTGCCACACTCTAGGAAAAAAAGGGAGTCACGAGGCGTCAGATGCGCGCCTGACCCCCCAGTCGCCTTCCTTCTCGCACTCGTTCGAGCGGAATCTGCTGCGTGCGAGAACGGGAGGCAGGTCCCCCAAACTCACATCGGAAAAGCGTGCAACGAAGAAGGCCGCCACTAGATACCCCACTGTTGCCGTTCCGGATCACTTCAGCGCGCTAAGTTTAGCGGCAAAATGTTTTTGTTGTTTCTTCGAATGAATCTAGTCTTTATATGTCCAAATAAAACGCGTATAACAACTTTCTGTGTCGTGTTTCACTTTTTGGTCTCGTTTTTAAACGTTTTGGGCGATCGAAAGGATCTAGTGCACGGCTGCGTGCATCACATGGCGTACCTGTCGTACCAGGCGCCGCAAGCGCAGTCGTCCATTTCTCCTTCGGTGACTTGGCCTGGCTTGGATTGTGCTTCAACTGGATCTTTAGCGCGCTACAATCAAACGCAAGCCAACGTCTGGTAACAATGGGGTATCTAAGGGCGGTCTCCGGCATTGCACGCATCGGGATAGGAACAAATACATGGGAAAATGGCGACCTTGGGGGACCTGGTGGAGCCGCTAGCAGTGCCCTCAAAACGTGAGACTGCGTGAAAGGGCTGCTCGCATGCAGTAAAACGCATAGGTGAAAAATTTGCTCTGCTAATGTGCCATATACAAACAATGATTGTGCACCGCTTAGAGAACTAAAAAGTCATACGAAAAAGTGAAAACATGAACATACACGCATAATACTCCTCCCAACTCATATTTGAGGCTCCGGGATTTGCCGCTCCACATTTTGGATCCCGTCAACGGATTTGAAACATGCAGAAACCATAGAGGTAAGAAACTAAGTAGAGGGCTATAAGATCGAAGGGCCGTGGGACCCCTCTAGCGGTCGCTCCTGGCAGTACCACGCACACCTAGTTGCCCGGTCACGTGATCCCCACATGTTTCGGCGTTATGGCGGTCTGCGCGGAGGCTTGGAAGTTTAGCAAACCTCATCTTCAGCAAACGTCTTACCTTCAAGGAGTCCATTTGCACAATACTTTGAAGGTTATGGGTTGTTTCAACATTTGCCCTGTGATAAATCACAACAAAAGTTGAGCAAAACAGAAGAGAAGCCAGGCAATGTCACGATGACGTACGTACGTCTTCTAGCGATTTAGTGATTCATTGCTTCCACACTGAGATGATCTATCTTGTGTTTCAACGGGTGTGATAACTTCTAACTCCAAATATGTTATGAAAGCGGAAACAAGTTATTCGGCCGCTGCTCGTCTCTGTATTCAAGTAAGATACGCCGCGGACATGGAGGACGCCATGTTTTATGACGTCTTGCCGTGACGTTTATGGGTCACGTGTGTGGGCAACTAACCACAATGCCATGCGCGGGTAACAGCACGCTCGCTTGCATTGGGAGAGGCGCTTAGGGCATCTCCTTAGTTTCTTACCTCCATGGCAGAAACGCGCGAGGGTGCTTGCACATGGCCTTTCTAGTTTTGTAACTTTTCGTTCATCATTTTCGCGGCACGTTTGCGTGAGGATAGCACGAGTGTCACTCTGTTTGTGAAATACAAGTCGTCGACGAAGCAAAATCTAAGTGGGAGGCGATCACCGTGCAGATGACGTGAAGTAAGCATTACGGGGATCAAGCTTTCGATACCGTAACGGACAAACTGCTGATACAGGTAAATGGATCTCTGATTTCTGACATTTGGTCACACCGCAAATGAAAAAAGAACAAGAACAAAAACATTCATCCTGGTCAAAAATTAAATAATTCAGCTGTTCACTCTAACTGGATGAAACTGGTTTCAAGAAGTATAGGACAGTCAATAGCCACTACGCTCAGCCAGTGCCAGTTCTTAATCGATGTGGATCATCAGATTGGTGCAGGGCTGTGAACAACGTCAAAGTTGAGCAGGTGGTTCAGGTGTTTCAATTTAAAGAACAAAGCATGTGTAACTTAGTCACTTAGCCTGTTGCTGTTGTCTTGTCTCAAAGGAGTGCTAATTGTAGCAAATAGCAATGAAATTCAGCAAAGCAATAAAAATCTCTTACGTTAAGGTATAGTCTGGAACAATTCAGTAGCTTGTTAAAAATGTAGAATACCATTTGCAACAAATTATGTATTTCTGCTGTATGTTCGAACTGCCAGTACACCTTGGTGTAAGTGACCAAACTAAATTTATATTTGTACGTTCTGGCCAAGAACTGGTGCAGTTAGCGAGTACAGCAGGGAAACATAATTTATTACCACGGTGCTTCGTTTTGGCGCATTTTTTGTGTGGGGGTGGAAGGTCCCCCCACTCCCGGGGGCATCAAGTGACTCCCCCTATGGGGTCACTTGATGCCGGTAGGAGTCAAAACAGATCCATGGAAGTGGGAGTCAAATGACTCCCCTTGATGGCATCAAATGACCCCCCTGCCTTGATGGGGTCATAGTGACTCCAGGAGGGTGAGGGGGGGTATATATGTGGCAGGGTTTGAGTCCACAAAAGGGAGTCATCCTGACTCCCTTATACCCCTGTCACACGGACACTTTCGATCTGCATTGAGCCAATGCTCATCGAGCTCAATGCGGATCCGGCGCTGCTACACGGACACGTTCGAGTACGATCGAACTCCGGTCCTGCTTAACCCGATTCAGTTATTTAAACGGGATTGAGATTCTCGAGACGGCTTGAAGACCGTCATGGGCATCCTCGAACTCAGCGAATTTGTTGTAGCCAACAAAAACATTACATTCATTTGCAAATGTTCCTATACAATACCCATGGAATTTCACGGTTACGGTTTTAGTCTAGATATGACGGGCGACTGAGTTTGCTAATTTGTTTCAATCTCGACCATTCTTGACACCAGTTAAACCACACACATAAACGCTTAGTAGGCACCACAATGCGGAAGCGGATGCGGTTATTGTCGACTTTTTAGGAACATATTTGTCAGTCCCAAGGTACTGCCTCGAGGCAGCTAGCGCCGCCTGTCGACAAGCCAACTTTTCAATATGCATTGAGTTGGACTATGTAGTAGCATCGCGCACCGAACGCTCTTGAGAAACTCGATGCGGATCGGATTCAATCCGCATTGAAAGTGCCGTGTGAGAGGGGTATTATTTTTAGAGTGCAACCGAATCCATGAATCCTAGGCAGGGATTCGAGATTCGGGAATCCGGATCCCAGTGCCCGAAACGGCGAATCGAATCTTTCGAATCCACCAACAACGTTTGTTTGTTTCTTTTTCAAATTGGCGCCTCCGGAGTCCGCCAAAAGCCTAATTGACCGACGGGTGTTTTCTTGTTTCTTTGTTTACATTGCTCTGGACTGAAAGAGTTCAGGCAGGAACAGTTACATTACAAGCTTAAAAGTAATATGGTTTTGCTTTTGATTGTTGCTTTAGCTTTATGGAAATAAGTCAGACTAGATAATTGATGTGTTTCTTGTAGTGGATGAACAATATGTTAAATAAATTACGTTTAAAGGGAGACTCCGGGACAGTCCGAAACTATTATAACGGCTGTGTAAATAAGTTCGATACATTCTTCAGAAATGATAAACAAAGTTGGTTTGGCAGTCGCGAACTCGTCAGTTGCCAACAGGGCTGGGAATATCAAACGAAACCGAAACTTCTGAATATTCCCTTACGCCCTGTGGGAATGTGCGTCCTGGGACGACTTCTAAGCGAACTGTGCCGACATATGTCTGAAAGCGTGTGAGGAAAACCCGAGGAAAAACCAAGAAAAACCCCAGACAGCACAGCCGGCACCGGGATTCGAACCCGGGTACCTCCCAGTCTCGCGCACGCGCGTTGTAACTTCTTCGTGCCACATTGATGATCAGTCATCTGCTTCCTCGATTTCGTTCTAAAATATTCGGCGGCGGTAAAAACAAAACCCACCAAAGCCTTATACGAGGAATACCGGTGCGCTGCAGCCCAGTGTTGCTGGACTGCTTTTCCATGGAGGAGCGCCTGATCACTCAAAAGAAAATATTCTTTTTCTGTGCCACTTGGGGATGATAAATTGTATTCACTGAAATGTCTTACGGTACGGATTGCTGTCGCACCCAACAAGCTTTTGGTGCGGGGTCTCCCTCTAAGAAGAACTATATAGGTACATTTTCTCCTGAAACTGAACTATTGTTTAATTTTTCTTTTTCATTAAACAAATGTATCATATTCTGCTTCAAAACACTTTTCAGTAGAAGTTTTGGTTTTTTGGCTTTTTAAACTCTTTTTAAAGAAAGAATTCGAAAGATTCGAGATTCGTAAGATCCGTGGATTCGCAGAACCTTCCTTGGATTCGGATTCGGATCTGCAAAATTCTGGATTCGTCCCATCTCTAATTTTTATAATGTATTATTATCAATATGGAAAGCAGTTATGTTCATCCAAGGACAGAGATTAGCATTTTCCGCCGTTTGAAGGATGTGCGCGATGCAATCGACTCAACAGCCTACTGTCGAATGTGCTAGGCCGTAATGATCCCAATATGAGGCCGCGCGAGTGGTAGAGCCAGTTTAATGCAGATACCATCATTCCCATTCATTATGCAGCACACTTTTGCATGTTCGTGCGAGATATGCAACACTTATTCCCTGCACTGTCCCGCGGTTCTAAATTTTCGAAGCCATCACCGCTCGGCGACGAAGTGAGAATGTACAACATGTGCAAAGGCAAACTTCATTCTGTCGCAGGATAGTGCAACATTTAATGAACACGGCGGATCCATTTGCTCGCGTCCCTTTGTCCTTTACGATCGGCAACATGTTTTATTAGCGAGGTAATTTCTGTTTCTTTCTTCGTTTACGAGCTAGTGTAGGAGGTCTCTTTCCCGGAACATCGTTGTTTTCGTAATTCGCTAATCCTTTGGTCGTAGGGTTTTATGGCGTCCTGCGTCGGATTAGCCTGGATTACTCGGATTGGCCAGCCTTAATTTACTGACCCGCGACGACTACGTCCGGCTTTTTGGGTTTGCATACCAACCGTAATTGGTTCCCTGTTCTTGATAGCTGGCGTAGGCGCGCTTTGATCTTAAAAGGTATAAATAGATATTGAAGGGCCTTTACACTTTGATATTGTTATATAGTTAGGTAGCACATATCGGGGAAATAGTTTTGGTTGACTAAACGGCCACACTTCAGTTATATACTGGCGGGAACAACGAGGACATTCGTTTTCTTCCGATAGATTGATCAATCGATGGAGAAATATTAGCATTCGTTTATTTCCTTTTTTTTTTTTTTTGCTTTCTAGAATGTATTAGGAATGATGTTTTTGAACAGTGCTGATTGTTACTTTGTTGTTACCCCTTCCAAGCCGAAACAGCACTAAATATGTTTTGTTGCTTCATGTTTCAGAAATATTGTCCACTTAATGTACTAAGATGTATTTGTGTCTTGTTTTATTTTCACGTATATTTTCTTTTCTATGGCTCTTCACCTTTGTACGACATGTACGACATTCTACGACATTAAATGCGTAGTTCACAACCAACGCCTCTGTGACCCTGAAAGTCCACGCAACAAACCGTGTCTGGATAAAACTGCACGAGTAAAGATGTGGAGAGTGAAAACCACTGTGAGTTCTTCAATCAACTAACCAATAACAAAGCCCATCAAGCTGACTTTGGAAAGTAAATCATTCCTACCCTTCGAGATGCCAGCGGGAAAAATAACAGAGCCAGCACGTCATACCCACTTCTCCCTCACCCAAGAGAAACGAATACCGCGACCCAATCTACTTGAGGCACTCTTCAAATCTTGTTCCCTACTGACATATCAGACCTGGCAGAAACTCTCTTGCCAGTGACATGCGGTCAGTCAATCCAACCGACCAACCAAGTCTCCCGTCTCACCGAAGACCTGTCCCCCAACCGTTGAATTAACCTCCGCGGCTTCAATTTTCTCCCCGTGTCTCTTTCAAGAAGCTGACACGTATTTGCCGAAGGGCAAGCGAACGGATCCACGAGACCTGCCACCCAATATCACGCCTGAGGTTTGGAAAGGAGCCGCCTAGAAGCGCCACCACTATGCGGCTGTCGCCCTAGGAAAGAAGAGACAATTTCTCTCCTCGAGCTTTGCTTTACTGAGACGGTCCCCGGGAACGAAAGGAGTTTCGGATATCTATATATGCGAAGACTTCGCGGAATCGATTGAAGGAGTATGTGGTAGGATGATGCGAGAGAGACAAAAGGGGATTATAGTAGGACGGAGTACTAGGTTACTTGGATTGTCTTGCGCCCCTGTGGGGGGATTGGGCGGGTTGGACGAGAGGCCTCCTGGCGGGGATGGGTGGAGACGGTTGGTTCGTGTGGTCGTCAAGGGTGAACGAGAGGGAGATTGTAGAGGCTGGTGGTAGCGAGGCAGGGGAAGAGAATTGGCTTTGTATAATCATAGAGTTGGGAAAAGTTGAAGAGTGGTAGTGCCGTCGTTGTTTTCGTGCGGACGGTGTGGGAAGAACAGCCTGTCGTTCACATCGAGGCGTGGATGAGAACTTTATGGGGCTGTGTCTCGCAGTGTGTGCCTTTTGTATTTGTGTGTGCTACGCAGCCACCATTGCTGATGCGTCTTATGTCCGTATAGATATACAGGAGAGGAATTGAATAACTGGATAGACGTTGTGAAGAAACTAGAGAGAAGAAGAGGGAAGAGACATAACTCCCTTGCCACCCGGTACCACAAGTGCAGGTCGTATCGCTCGGGTGGGGGGGAGTAAAAAAACAATAACTGAAAGATAGACACCCATCCGGAGAAATCGGACGGGCTGCGTAGAACGCGTGATATCTCCAGCGAAGCCGCAACCGGCGGAGCGACCACGGGAGGACCATATAGAATACACATATAGATATACAGGCGAACGAAGGAGCACCTGAAAAATGATGGGCCAATAAGAGAGCTTCACGTGGTTAAAGTAAAGACAGTGCTGACGTCCTCAGCGCCACTCTTAATGGGCTACACATGAAGCATGCGGGGCGTGCCCCCTCATATTGTTTCCTACACGGTGCGTCTGCCACATGCAACTCAGTGTCATGAAACTAAAGACACTTCGTGTACATCACGGCGTATAAACTGAAAAATTATTTACCCAACTTCAACAAACATATGAATTCCTCTACCGAGGGCTCGAACGATCCTTATAAATATGCATGAGAGTATTCCGTGTTCTAGTTTTTCGCGTTTAAGAGTGAGGAGGCTCCTTTTAACGATTAACGATGCCAGATACATATTTAGGTTTATGCTGCGCACACACGCACCTGCCGCATGGGAACGGCCGCATCAGATCTGAAGCCCCATTCCCGTCTGGGAATAATATATCCCCGACGTCTTCCTGGTATCCTCATCCATCGAAGACGTGAATTCAAAAGTTAGGACGAATTTCTTCAACGTAAAGAAGCGATAAAGCCCGGAATGCGGATTGGAATTTTCCTGCCCGCTCCTTCCCATTCCTCAGCGGCCTTTTCAAGTCCGTTAAATCGGAACTTCAAAAGACGAGCCTCCTCTCGCGTTGAACCGTCCTCAAAAGAGGAATATAACCGTAGAGGGGCTCTGGCCGTTCCAATGGCCCCAATAGGAAGGGACAGCTCGGCTGGTATCGTAGTTTGATACATTGTGAAGAGCAGCACCTGACAGCGCGCAGGGTTTGCCCAGGGCGTTTGTATAGAAAAGGGGTGTATTCCCTTGCATGCGGTCCGTACTTCTCGGACGACTTCATGTATAGTTAAACCGTTTATTTTCGACAAGTGGCCTCTCCAATATTCAACTGTCCACTGCGGTGGCTTCGGAAATCTGAAACACATCCTTCTCCATTTGGTCGCACTACCAACCTTTCAGGACTAAAGGACTCTTGTCAAACGTACTAATTTAGTGCCACTTTCAATGAGTGACACTTGCACTTAGAGTCATTCCTATTCTGTCACACGACATCTTTTAGTAACACCCGTCAGAAAGTGCACTAACGGTTTAGTGAGTTCCCCAGATTCACTTCATTCTCTTCGTCTGACCGAGTGTATAGCCTCGACGGCAGGCTTTTTGGTATCACTCTAAATCTTTTCACACCTTTAAAGGTGTACTAACGTGCATGGCGTACGCCTTTTTCGGTGTAATTTTGGTAACATCATAATGGAGCACGGTGTCGCACAAATTTTCTTTACTGGAGTGTTGTCTGTCCTCCAAAAATTCAGTCTTGCAACATCTCAACATTGTTCAACAGTATTGTAGACACTTGCGCGTGCTTGATTATCGGTATCGATGTATACGTGCATTAGCACGTACCTACAATATCCAAGACCGAACGAAAGCAAGATTTGCACTGACACTTGATCTTTAGTAATGCTTTCCGAATTTTGTAAAATATCATCCTGGAGATGCAATGTTACGCAACCAGGTTGAATGTGCATAGCGCACACCTTTAAAGGTGCGAAAAGGTTTACAGTGCACGGGTAAAAATATTGCGAAAAAGCGAGGGGCCCCGACACCACAATATTTTTAAACAAGTATTTTCAACGGCGTGTTTATCAGTGATGGCCACTAACTAATTCTACAGTAGTTTAACTATAACTACTAACTACTTCGCGATTGAGTAGTTTGACTAGTAGTTCAACTACTTTTCAGGGGAGTAGTTAAAACTACTTCAACTACTCCACTGTATTTTAACTACATCCAGAACTACTTAACGTTGTCCATCAACACCAATCCCTAGTAGTGTCCTTGGACACCTAAATATGAATCACAAGCAACGATAAACTTTAGCTCAAGCCACTGCTACGATCATCAGATACAAAGCTTGCGGCGGGATTCTTTCTATGCCTACGCGATAAACTAAGTTGTATAATTTTTTTCACAACAAATGAGGCTTCACTGGACAACCATTAAATGTGAAGATTTAGAATACATGCACGACACAATTGCTCTGCACCTCCATTCTCATCAAAGAAGTAGCTCGAGGTAACAGTGGGAAGCACAATCGTGCCGTAAAGCTTGCGGCAAAATCGGAAGTAGTCAGCGCTTGCAGTAACCTAACTAGTGTAGTTAACTACTCAAAATAGTAGTTTAACTAGTAGTTGCCACTACATTTATGCAAGTTGTTGATAACTACTTATGCCGTGAAGCAAGCATGTAGTGAAAGTGATATTCGCTTGGTTGGAGTACACTTCACGAAGATGACACTAAATTTGCACGTGGGACAGTGCTGTTAGTGTGTTTAAATCAGCTGTAGGCTGTATCGCCATGTCACTTCGGGGAAATTACGTACTAGGTCATCATCAGTGAAATCCTGTTCACCCAATACCCTGCTGTAGGCACTGCTTACATCCCTGGATAATGTGGGAGCTTCGTCCTCGGTGCTAAGTTCATTATATCTTCACCAGATTACAGTGAGCAATCGTGTAGACTACCAATGGTGTAGACTGGGGGTTGACCTAGCTATTGCCAGACACTAGAACAAATAAATATCAACACTTCACCTTTCGCGAAGAAAACACCCCACTCATCATCATTAAAGTGAAGTTGCTGTCGTTTTTCTTTCACCTTCAATGATTGGGCGTTATTGAATCCCGCCGACTACACGTGCAGACAGGTGCGGGAATGCTTTCTAACATTTCGACTGTTTTGAACACGTTGTCCTCCGTGATGTGCAGCTGTCTCTGGCATGCACTGTAGATTTTTTTCCGGATAATATCGCATTGATATGAGTATCGGATGACTTCACTGCTGGTCCACTGCCGTGTTGGATGTGACGTCACTTCATGTGCTCGCGTTGTGGCTCGGGTATGCGTTCGTTCGAGATGCTAGTGAACACAGTTAGCTCGTACAAAAAGGTAATCGCATCTCATGAATACAATAATTCACAGTTTTTTTGTTGTTTTGTGTTAGCGCCGCGAAGCAACTGTGGCGATGAGCGGCGCACAGACGTAGACACATTGAGACAGGACAGCAGGAAGGATTGAGAGACAGGGGGATAGTATGCGTCCTGGGCCGACTTCAAGGGGAACTGTGCCGACGTTGGCCTGGAAAGTCTGCCGGAAAACCCAGGGAAAACCTCAGACAGGACAACCGGCGGTAGGATTCGAACCCACCACCTCCCAGTCTTCAGCACGACCTCGACTATACCACCAACGGGCTGCGCTTTAGCCCGCTCGACCATACCGCTGGGAATAATTAACACTGCTCAGCGTGTATGCAGCACAGCAGAAACTCATAAATAATACCCGCGTGTCAAGCTACAAGAGTCATCCGCTCAATCTCTTTGCTAGATATTGAGCGACATTGCCAGTGTGGCCAGTTTAGCCTGCTCCAACTAATTTGCTTCGGTTTAGCGACGGGGAAGTACACAGTTTAACGTACAGCGACACTTGGGTTTCCGCGAACCCAATATCGCTTGAATCTACACGGCACGGGCATAGTAGGATACTGGAGGATGACGCTGTGGTGCCACCACTGTCGTCAGAGTAGTTTACGAGAGCGGCGACACAATATTGCTTCGCTCGTCGGACGCGTCGAGTCGCTGCGAGCACATTTAGGGCTCCTGGGTGGGATAAACTGTGGGACTGGTCGTCCAAATAGCCCTTGCTGTGGCGGACCTTTAATTATGCAAAATGCGTTTTCTTGTGGGGTTTGCGGGAGGGCTGAAGACTGTCCGAAACAGGTCTTATGGAGAGAGAGCTAGGCGATGAAAAGCGGTTTTAGTGACTCGGAAAGATCTCGTCGCCGACGTAGTTTGGAAAGTTGGCGAGTTTTAGTTGAGTGAGTGCGTAAATTGGGCTTCGTGGTATTCGAAGAAGTTTTCTTTCGATGCGTAGAAGGATGTTGGGAGAAGGAATGAGATGGAGTGGCGTTGCTGAAAAGTTCGCGGAGTAGTGGTTTCATTAAATTGATGCGGGGTATTTTTTCCGTTTTGAAGCCTTCGAGCTCTACAGTAGTCGCGAGGTTAATGCTGATGCGGCTCTGAAGTCTAGAGTCCAACTCGGAAACTGTGTGTTGTGAATGCAGTTCGCAGCCGGTGACTTCTAGGTGTTTATTCAGCTAAGTTGTGGTTCAGTTTCCATTCCTGTTGTTAGTTGTGGGAGTGTCTTCTGTGTGCCATTCACACAGAGAAGAAAATGTTATGTAGCTGCTATGAAAACTATGGTCGAGAATGATGTCACATAACAGATATACCCTACATATTCCGAGTTGTGCGTGGTAACCACGTCTTTTTTTCTTCCTCTAATTTCGTGTTAGAGCCGCGGAAAAAGGACAGGAGGAAGGAGTGGAAGATAATGAAGTCTGTATACGGTTTCTTTTCTCTTGCTATGTTAACTCATACACTCAATGAACAAAACTAGCATTTTGAACACATTCGCAACAAGGAACACGTAGAAGGCTGAATGTTTGGGCCAGTTGGTACATATAGTATTGGAGAAAGGTAACCAGCGGTAAAGAACAGGACAAGAGAAGTAGATGAAAACACACGGAACGCTGGACTAGCAACAACTGTAATGATTCATTAAAGTTGTTGCTAGTCCAGAATCCGGGTGTCTTCTACTTCGCTTGTCCTGTTTTTTACGGCTGGTTACCTTTCTCCAAGGAACACGTAGAAAACTTAAGCAAGGTGATTTCTTCGAGAAACAGTTCGAGTTGATAGGTCATGCGATAGCTGCATATCAAATACGCACGTAGCCTGGAAAAGTAAAACGAATAGTGGATAATCTCAACGTCGTAGAAACAAGTAATATTTTAAATCGCTTTAGTGCTTAGCTAGCTAGGTTTCAATTTTGCTCCTAACTTGTATTATAAGTAAGGCATCCAGGTAAAGGACTACCTTTTTTAGTGCTTTATAGGAGCGCAACAGTGACGTATCGTAAGGATCCCGACCCTGTTTTAATCTATCAGGTGTCAAACAGTCTATCCGATATGTAAAATATTTTCGCTGTGCGGTGTATTACAAATGCGCAATCAAATTTAAAAAAACGCCAGGAGAAAGCAGCCATCGGCAGGGCACGATCTGCATGCGTGACGTCAGCAAACCTGCATGGCGTTAGGTCTGCGTGGGGAGCAGCAGGAAGCTCTCATTGGTCACAGCCCTCCTGACGCGTCAGGCTACGTCACGAGTAAACTGATCCGCTCTCCCATCAGTTCTGCGAGCGTCACGAAGTAACGTAGACTTCCCTTCTTCGCTTTCAGGGTCTTTGAAGGGGTGGAGGGCTTCTTAGAGGGCGTGCAGATCAGAAGTCCTCCGCGCGCGCCACATTTCTGCTGTGCTTATCGTTCCATCGCAAGGGCTCATATCACTTTAGCACGATATGCCGCAGCGAAAAACGAAAAAATTATGAAGGGACATTTCGCTGCTGTTTTAGGGACAGCGTCCAAAACACCCTGGAATGTCCTGTCGACACTGCATAGAGTCTTCTCCCATGTAGATTGTCGATTCATTGTAGTAACTAACGATACCCCTAGCCGTATTATTTACTCACCAACGATGAGTAGCAGACTCAGCGTGGTCTCGTAACTCCCCGCATGCTTAAACATTACAATAGTTTTCGACGACAACGAATGTTATGTGCCGGCAGTCAGCCTAGGTAGCTCAGTTGGTAACATGTTATGGCTTGCTGAGCGGGCTCAAACCCGGCCGAGGACGGTAGCCATGTAGGGGAGATGAACGTTGCATCTAGTACCGTGTATCGGAGATTTCCGGCGCACGTCAAAAGAACCCCAGGTGGCCGAAATTATCTACTGTCCTACCCTACTGCACGTGCATCATGTCGTCGTACTATAGGCAGACAAACCTTACGTCTAACACCACGGCACCATTATTTTATGTGCCGGCGTCGTCGTCTTTTCCAATTTCTTTATCTCTACGGTAAGTGTTTCAAACAAAATCGATCGCCCCATGCGTTCTGCGAGTTTAGCATTTGAGCCAGGTTTAGGCTACAGTGCGCTTACTCACCCTTAATGTTACGGATACCATCGCTGAAGTCATACTACAGACAAGCCAGACCGAGCGTTCGTGCCACTTTAGTGATGGCTTTGTTGACTTGACTGCTAAGACGCAATGCAGAATTCCTGTCCAGCTTATGTTGGTAAAGCGCGCTCACAGCCTTCGTAGTAACGGCAGAACTTTGGAGGAAGCTGAAGAAACTATGGTGGTCGTGGTGTAGTTACGTTCGCTTGCCAAAGTTGACGCCTGCAACACCAAAAGACGAGAGACAGGGTCAGTTGCAGACATTAAAGCAGCAATAACGTCGTTTCCAGCTTCAAAACGGGAAACATTTGGTTACGCTAAACTGACTGCAGCAGTGCCTTCGATTTCAATTGCAATCGTTAACGGATGTCGCTGTCACTGTACTGTCTACCACTGCCATTTAGCATCTGCTGTATCACGTTCGGGCCGACGTTCATGCTAACAAGTGCCGGTTTATTCGACAGCGTTATTGGCTTTTTATCACAACAACAAGCATGTGGCATCGACCTGCACGCGCATAACAGACGGAGCTCCGAGATAAGAAGACATGACTCTACTGAAGGCCTTGTCGACAGGTGGCGCAACAACCTTCGGTCGTAGCAAACTTTTCCGTTGCATATTTTCCGTGCAACACGGGCAGAAAAAAGGAAAGATACAACTGCATGTAATGTAACTCGGGTCCCCAATGCCATTTCTTATGCGATGATGTCGGTGCGTGTCTCCTACTAGCCGCGTAAGAGATCGGGTACCTAGAGAGCGTAAATGGTGTCCAAAGAGATTGAAAATAGCCGCAATATAAAAAAATATGAGAAAATTTGTTTTATTTCGTAATCGATGGCCTGTACTATATGTCCGAAAACTGCTGTCATCTTGCCTGTAAGGTAACACCCTACGCCAAAAGCAAATATGCAAAAAGCAATCGTTGGAAATGCCAGGCATTTTGCCAAAAATAATGCTTGGTTTCGTGTAATTTATAAAATGATTGCGCGGTGCGCAGTATGGAGTGGCTTCATGGAAGATTTAAATTGCTCTTGCGCTGAGACAATGAGAGCGGGGGTAGGCATTTCGTGGACGAATGAGTTGTGGCAATCTCATTACGCGGAAACTTCTCATTCAGACGAACGTCTTTAAATATCTCTGTATAGCACGGCACGAATGACATTAAGACTTAACTCATTACGCACTTATGTCATTTTTCGTGCCCGTCTGGCAGGGGTATCAGGCGTTTCTGGTGTTCTTTCTTGGGTTTGAATGCATGCGCTCGCCGTTTCTTGATGCGGTCTGGTGAAGTGAGGCCTGTCCCTTGGCTTTTGAAGCTCAAATTTGTTATCCTCATTAAGAAGGAACTGTTTTACGTCTTCTCCGTGCTGTCTCGGAACGCGAGTACTATCCAAAAGGTGTCCAATGCACTGCACAAGTGAGCGACCTGTTGTGGCATATGGGTTGTTTCCAAGTGCATTCTTCGAAGCCATTTTGCGAGTTCTCCAACCACGGATAACTCTTAAGGCTATAGGTGCATCTAGACCTTCCAGTTTGGAATGCATTAGCGTATCTGGTGCCGGTAGTGAGCTCATAAAACGCTCAGGTACGTGATCCGATGATCTTCAGTAAACGACTGCACCTCTGCTTAGCCCAAATTTGATTGGAGCTTAGAAACGATATAACAGTCTTAGACAAGTATGCTCCTGAACATCAGTCGTGAGTGTCAGCGGCGTTTGAAACTATATACCTGCTCCCTATTCTTAATCGTTAATTAATCTCGAAATCATGTGGCATATTAGCTTTCGCACGAACGCTTCTCTATGAATTACATACACTCACAGCTTCGCATACACTCACAGATTACGTGAGTATCACACATTATTACACATTGCACACATCATCACACATTGTTACACACCACCAAGTAAGTGCCTTGCAGTTACCAGTTTTGTATAGATATATATGATATTTGAAACGCTACTATTTTACAAATGAAAGAGAGAGAGAAGAAAAAAGATTTAAATGTTGCCTCGGCAGGAATTGTTTCTTCCGCAGCATAACAAAGAGGGAATAAACTTCCAATCCGAGCGCACCTGGGTCGCAGGATCACTTTATCACGAACCCTTTCGACCTCTCTCACCGTCCACACGGCAACGAAGAGACACGTATAAAACAGAACGAAAAGAAAACGAAACGCAACAATACTCAGCAGCAATTCAACCAATTTTCACTCGGACCCTCTCGTCCCAATCCACTCCACCCCCTCTCCCACGGAGAACACTCCGTAATCACATTGGAGATCCGTGAAAGCTGCCGGAGACTTCAATATTATAATATTTTCCTAGGCAAGAATTGGAAGCCAGGAAAGGAGAGGGCGCGTGAGAGAGAGGGGGGGAAATGTCATCAAAAATTTTTAATTGGAAACACGGCAGAGAGCACGGTAAGATCTCAGGAGCATTAAAACTGTAGTCACAAAAAAAAGGGTAAAAGGAATATATTGGACAGTAATACGTAGATATATAAAAAGTACCGGATCTTGGTCCCCTTCTTGAAAATGAAATGACAGGTAAAGAAGCGAACATTGTAACGCACGAGGAGAGGGGGAAGGGAGCGAATGCAGCGGACGAAGAATTGAATGGGAAATCGGGCATGCAAAATGAGTTTTTAAGTGCAAGGGAAATGATTTGGATATAAGTTTTCTGTGTGCAAGAGTGCGTTCTCCCGCTCTTTTCTTTGTCTCCAGGATTCATTCGTTGGTGCGTAGTGATTTGAACCTGTTTTTCTTTCTCTCTCTCTCTCTTAAATACATGCTTTATCTTAGATTGGGCGCCTGTTCGAATATTGAGATGGTAATAAGAAACGTTGGTTTAATACTTCTGCGATTTTTTGAGGCACGCTGCCTCCTTTAGAAAGTATTCTTCGTGCACTTCCTATTGTGCTATTCTTTGAGTAGCAAAACTGTATCGTTAAACCTTGTATTCTGCTTTTAAATTTAAGGCTCTAGCGATTACATATTGTTATTCAAAGACTCTGTATTTAAACCTGAAAATAATTCATTTGAATATCTGGGCTTCGGGGTGGGGGGGGGGGATGAGCAGTTTTAATCCTTTTCAGGACTAGCTCTGTTGCCACAAACGTTAAAGGAGCACGGAAAGGGTATTCAAGCTGTCTAGAAACCGCTCGTATTTCGTGAAAAGCATACGCGAAAGAAAACGCTGCCGCGGCAGGACGTTTCCGGACTCAATCTCCAGGCCACTCCTCCAGTCCTGTGACGTCACACCTGCGATGCGCCTCATTCGCTGCGAAACATTCATCTGCTCTCGACAGAGCAACGTGCTATACTTGTTTGCCGCTATTCATTCTAGAATATGAAACAGGAAAATAAACGTTTTGAAAACGGTACGTGTTCTGTTTACCGATGGCACGTTACGGTGCGTCTACGAGTAGAGAGCACTGGAGAGCACTGAAAGAAGAAAGTCACTGAAAAGGTTAGCCAGCTGTAGGACTCGAACCCACATCTTCTGGATTGCCGGTCCACAGCTCTACCAATTGAGCTAAGCTAACACACCTCCCAACGACTTCCAAGCGTGCGTCATTTGAAGGGACAAACACCATCCACTTACTCACTCATTCCACTTTCACTTTTACATGTTCTCTCACTCACGCACACATTTATACGACGGGGTGACGCGTGCGGCAACTGTCGAACACGATAGAAATTGAGTCTTTCATTGTTCTTAGCCACTTGAGGCTTGTGTGTTGCGTTGTCCTTCCTTCTGTGCTCCAGCCTCAGAACATCAACTTCTATCGTGTTCACTAGAGAGCACGTACCATACGTACGTCGGCATCGGCGTCTCATATGTGTCGGTGTTCAGTGTGGCTCTTTGTGGTTTGATGCGTCTCTCGTTTTCGTTCCACTTAATCGAGATAGAGCATAGAACCTGTATCAGTGCACGTGTGTTACACAAGTCTGTGATTTATTGAGGAGACCAGCAGTGATGCCGTGTGGAGTTTGAGGCTGCGCAAATCAAAACAAAAAGGACGCGCGGCTCTCGCATGCATCACGTTCCGGCAAATGAGCCAGCAAGAAGTAGGTGGCTTGCCTTGATTCGACGTGATGATATTCAACCTCGCAGTGAACTTCGAAAATGACGTCTACATTTTAATGAGACTGATTATGCCTCACCACCGAGCGTCGTGAAATCCGTCGGGGCCGACTTCTAAATCTATCTGAAGCGATGTGTTGCTCCGTCGCTAAATTTGCCTGACGTGAGCGAGCCAAACGGCAAGCAATAAGTACCTACACCACAACCCGAGCTGCTGAGCAGCAGCGGTTGTCAGAAGAAACTGCGAGAAATGTAGCCACCAGACGACGCTCCTACCTTCGCCACCTCCGCCGCGGTGATGTGACCGATCCCGGCTGACGTCACTCCGCGATCCCTCCTCTGAGTGGGTGCGGGTGGTTCGTCACATCGTGACGCGCGTTCTCTGGCATGTCACGTGGCCTTCACGGGAAAGCGGAAAGTTTCGCGCAAACTTCTGCAATGGGCGCAATATGTTTGCTAGCTAGGACAGTATTTATTCTGTGAAAACATAATACAGTGGTGACACATCTGAAGCGGTCAAAGAGAGAGATATTTTTTGTCCCCTCTTTCCATGCCCCTTTAATCCCTTTCGGGACTAAATACATTGAATTTGATGCGAATTCGCAGTGATTTATGTACGATTGCAAGCATGTGGGGGAAGGGGCTTGTTGCAAATTAATGGGGGTGTTATTAGTACAGTTACGTTGTAACAGCTTTCTGCATCATTGGCGACATGCGTTTGAATATGAATAATTACAAGTACCAAAGTCTCCCCTATAGGGGATGCACAGGATGGAAAGGGATGGGCGGGGTCGCCAGAGATTGCGGAGCGGGGGTGTTAGCGGGGTGTAGGGGGTCAGAATAAATCACGCTTAAGGACTATTTACAATGCTTGGGGAGGATACGTCATTGTCAGGCTACTAATATGGGGAATAATGAAGTTTACGGTACTAGCAGCTGCAACTGTCTCTCAATTTATTTCAATTTTTAACATACTGTATGTCTCTCATTAGGATAACCTATCAGACGTTTTCTCTCTTGGCAATCTATACTTTTGGCTGCTTGTTGTGGTGAGACTATGTACCAACTACCGCGCACGTCTACCCTTCTGAACCATAGTCGTTCACCCGCCTATGAAATACTTTAGGTGAAGAACTAACAGAAAAAAAAAGGGGGTAATGTTCATCTTACTTTGGGAGCCTAGGATACATTGCTACAGCTGATAGCTGATTGTCCCTTCCGGGACGATAAATGCTGGAAATTTATGAGAATATTAGGAACTATTTGCAAAGCTGGTGTGTTAATTTCGCAGTCTGGGGACTATAATGAGGGAAAATTGCAGTCTAGGAGACTAGAAGCTGTCATCACTCCCTCATTTACTCCTTTCTTCCAGTTGCACGACTCTTGTAGTATCACCTGTACACTTTTGTACAGGTGATGTGTACAATGTGTAAAATCACATTGCTAGTCGCTGTCAGTCGTACATCAGGTGTCGCAAGTGCAGCCGAAGACACGCTACGAGCCTGTGTGACCCAGACTACATACGCAATAGGAGTACCCAGTAAGTACAAGTCAACACTGTTTCGGTCGACCCCCCGGGAGAGGTGGTTTTAGCAGCCTCCGCAGTTCCCTCTAAACAGTCAAGCAAGATAATTCTAGGCACAACAATGGCATGCGCGAAGGGACCTGAAAACACGTGCTGGGTACGCGTTCTGTTTGACAGCAGTAGCCAACGCAGTTTCGTCACCGAAGAGCTCGCGAAGCAATTAGGATGCCACTCCCACGGAGTCGAAAAAATCAGCATAGGGTCGTTCGGTGGAGCAACAGTCACCAAGACATTGAGCAAAACTTCGGTCAAGCTGCAAACTACACAGGGCACTGCCGTAGAAATTGACGTCCTGCAAACGCAGCAAATATGCGCCAACGTACTTCCTGCCATCGGTCAAGAGCTTCTCAAGGGCACTTTCCTACTTGAGGAAGCATCGAATGTCACCACGGCAGATCAAGAACTTCCTATCTCCATTCTCATTGGGACCAATTGGTACTGGAGACTCGTGCAAGATGACATCAGGAGAATTAATGATGATTTAGTCAGCGTCCCCACCGAATTAGGGTGGTTTGTGCATGGCGTCGTAAACGACACGATTATTTCTCAAGCCCAGGAGCAAGCTGTAATGCTCTGTGTCCGGCAAGGCCTGCAATGTCAATTCACTAACAACATTTGGGGTCCAGAGGACGAAGCCGATTACGACGACAAAACCGCAGGTGAGGTATTGAACAGGTTTAATAGTACAGTCAGGAACGTCAACGGAAGGTACGAAGTACGGCTACCTTGGAAAGACGACATAAACCATGGAACAAATGAACGAAACGCACGGAAACGACTTAAAGGTTTGACGGACCGTTTACTTCGTACGCACGACCTGCTCAAGACGTATGATGATGCTATCTGCAAATATCTAATTGACGGCGTCGCAGAAAAGGTGCCAGAGAACGAATACAATCACGATCAAGTTGATAGACCAGTGTACTACTTACCTCACCACGCGGTCATTCGCACGGACCGCATTACAACGAAATGTCGTATCGTGTTTGACGCTTCCGCTCATGAAACTCAAGAGATCAGCTTGAACGAGAATCTTCACATCGGACCCAATATGAACCCGAATGTAAGCGTTCTCCTACTGAGATTTAGACTACATGCTGTTGCTTTTACTGCCGACATAGAAAAGGCATTCCTCCAAATACTCATCCACAAAAGAGACCGAGATGCCCTGCGATTCCTCTGGTATCAAGCTAAGATAAGTTGGAAATATGGCGAATGACGAGAGTCAAGTTCGGGACTGGTCCTAGCACATTCCTGTTGGCGGCGTCATTGAAGAAACTGCTGAGAGAGTCCGAAGTAGAGTATCCGGAAACAACAAGACTGTTGAACGATTGTGCATATGTGGAAGATTTTATATCTGGTGCTGACTGCGAGGAAGCCGTTATCAACGTGTACAACGAGGTGAAGAATATAATGCAGAAGGGAAGCATGAACATGCGAAAATGGGCCTCCAACTCAGCACGGCTGAACGCTTTGTACCTGCAGGACCCGGAAGAAGTCTCGCCCTTTGCTGGAGATTCCCGCGTGATAAAGGTTCTGGGAATGAAGTGGGATACGGAACAGGACTCCCTCTTTTACAATGCTACCAACCTTCTTCAAGGTGGAAGGCCTGCTGTATAGACGAAGAGGAAGGTGTTGCAGACGGCTGAAAGCATATACGACCCGCTAGGTTTGATGTCACCGTATACGATCGCTGCAAGGATCTACATGCAAAAAATGTGGCAACAAAGTCTCACTTGGGATCAACCTATTCCGGCGGACCTACAGGAGAGTTGGGAAAGGTGGTATGAAGACTTACAGTACCTTACCGAGATCAAGATCAACAGGTACTACGGCATGTGGACGACGAATGTATCGTTGCATATGTCTTCTGTGATACAAGTTGCAACGCGTATGGCGCCGTTGCGTACCTGGTTATTAAAAAATCGGACTCAGGACGTCGGACAAACAGGCCAGGGTAGCACCAGTCAAGAAGCAGACGCTTCCAAGGTTGGAACTCCAAGCCGCTGTTGTAGCTGTGAAAATGTCAAGAATGTTGATGGACGCATTCCCAGGCATCAAACAGGTTTTCTTCTGGACTGACACGACAATTGTACTGTATTGGCTACACGGTAAGAGCGAGAATTGGAAGGAGTACGTTCGAAGGAGATTTAACGAAGTCAAGAACTATACGAAGCCAACACAATGGAGGCACTGTCCTGGGACCGAAAACGTCGCGGACATGCTCACTCGAGGTCTTCGACTGACTACACTGACGACCAACGACAAGTGGTGGAACGGCCCTAATTGGCTCACAGAGGAACAAGCATGGCCTGAAGAGTGCTTCGAAGCACCAAGCTACCGGGAAAACGCTAAGAACTATTGGCTCCGACATGTACAAGTCACAGCTTTCCCTGAGGAATATCAAACCCTGAAGGCCGCGAAATCACTAAAAAAACGACACTTCATGCAGAAGTACAGACCGTTTCTTGATGAGAACGGCGTAATGAGGATTGAAGGGAGGTTACAGATGGCAAATCTTCCGTTCGACGAAAAGCACCCAATAATCATGCCACGAGATGCTCACTACGTCTCATTACTCATCGAGCAAGCTCACCGAAGGGTCATGCATGGAGGAGTAGCAGACACTCTTGCAAAGCTCAGGGAAAATTATTGGATAGTTCGAGGAAGGCAGGTGGTGAAGAACATTCTTCATAGGTGCACCGTTTGCAGGAGATTCAACCAGACAAAAACGTCTGAGAACACGCCACCACTTCCTGCTGACAGGGTGCAACAATGCCATCCATTTACTGTTGTAGGAGTTGAGTTTATAGGACCTCTATACGTCAGAGACACGCACAGTCATCAACGCAACGTGAAAATGTACATTGCCATGTTTATTTGTGCTGTCGTAAGGGCTGTCCACCTAGAAGTTTCCCGCGACATATTGGTAGCAAGCTTCGTTCACGTACTACGAAGATTCTTCACACGGCGAGGGATGCCTACAGTGATACACAGCGACAACGCACCCACCTTCAAAAGATGCAACAAGGAACTTGCTGCATTATGGCTACGTATACGAGCCGATGAAATGCTGGACTGGCTTGGGACCAACAGCGTGAGCTGGAAGTTCATTCCTACAAATGCACCGTGGTGGGGTGGATTCTATGAAAGATTGATAAGGTCTGTGAAACAGCCCCCCCCTCCCCCCATTGAGGAAAACCATCGCCAGAAAATCATTGACGTATGAAGACCTGGTGTCAATCGTAACAGAGGTGGAAGCCGTCATTAATTCTCGACCGCTTTCTTACGTGTACGATGACCCACATGGGATTCCGCTAACACCAGCGGAGTTCATCACAGGGATACGCCTTACCATAGTGCCTCCAGAGATGACAACAGAGGAGACGGAACCCATCCATCGCACATGGCAGAAACGTGCAACATTGCTCCAAGCAGCATGGCGAAGGTGGAAGAGGCATTACCTCACGGAGCTCCGCTCAACCAACCAGTGCAAACAAAACAGGGGGAAAACTATGTCGCCAGGCGACGTCCTGATTTCAGAAGAAAGAAAGCCAAGGACGTTCTGGCCTCTGGTCCGCATTCAATTCAGACACAAGGAACAAGATGGGACGGTACGGTCATATACAGTGCGAACGTCTACTGGACATGTGACTAGACCCGCTAGCAGGTCGCTGTACCCACTTGAGACACAACAGCATGACGTTGCCGGTCTGCAGTCTGTTGCTAATGCAACGGACATATCATGATCATCATGAGTACAACACAACTGAGCGCATGTCTCGCACATCACATCTTGACTATCATCCGTCGCGAGCGTTATTCATTCTGGAAATAAACATCATCGTAACTAGTCACGTCTCTTCTCGACTTGGTATCAACAGAAATTGGTGCTGTGAGCAGGTGCCGTACCTGTGGCAATGAAACTCCCCACTCTCCAAGGTCAAAAATAAAGTTGTTGTTGTTGTTGTACACTCAGAGAAAAATCTATACCTTTAGAGGTATAGATCGTCTGCTCAATAACTTAGCCCTTCTTAGGTATTATTTTATACCCCGCTTACAGGTATAAAAAATAGTCCTCAACAAAGGGCTATATGTCATACCTTTAGGGGTACAGCTCTATACCCATGTGCGAGTCTGCACGAGTACCATCATGGTATTAAATCACACCTATAGGCATAGACATTTTTAGAGGAGGGAACTAGAAATATCACCTTTGGAGGGAAGACAAGTTTTTGACATACACACACGTACTACAAGCACACGCAAACGCATATGATTGTTAAGTAGAAAGCAAAACTCGTGCACATTACTCCTCAGTCTCCATGGAAAAAACAATAAAAACACGCAAATATGGAGTTAAAAACTAAAGAAAAATTTCAAGGAGCAAGATCGCTCTGCGCAGTCATCAAGTCACGATACATAACGATGACAGACATTGACAGAACAACAAATACTGATGTACCGGTGGCGACTTGACAACGTGTGGAGCAGTTTTCTTCTGGTACGCAACTCTAAGGGTGAGGACATCTAGATTCAACATTCCGGCAATATAGATATCATACAGCCATAAACTAACCATGTGGATTCAGATAGTACTGTACTGATGTCTGTGTTTCTTAATTAAACATCCGTTTAACTCAGCTGGTACCGTCTCAAGAACAAAATACTAATGGTGTGATACAGCACGTTGCGGAAGTAAAGGTATAAAAAAGCCGTAAAGGTATAAAGAAACAGAAGGTATAGCAGCTTCATCTATACCGTGAAATGCATAGCCTCGTGATCTATTCCTGGTACCGGATATAAACGCGTGGTGGTGAGGTATAAATATGGTACGTTAGCATTCCTTTACACCTCTTTCATACCCTTGAGAAGCGTTGGAGGTATAAATAGGAAATTTGTACCTCTTCTATACCATCCAAAGGTATATATCTGAAGCAGAAGGTATGAAAGGGGCATAAGAACACATTATTGTCCCTTATTTATACCTTTTTTTCTAACAGTGTAGTATCACCCTTCCTTCTTCTCTTCTTCCTAACGTATACTCCTTCACCCGTCTATGAAGTACTTCCCCTCAAGAAGATAGCGCAGTCCGGCCACGTGCAGAAGTGACCGGTCTTCCAAAATGCTTCCGCAACTCCACGTTCGCGTACGAACAGATGGTACACCATAGGAGCAAAAGCAGTAATCTAGGGAGTAAATAGCGGCTAGTCTTCTCTCTTAGATAGCGATTGCATCCTATTCTAGTCCCCTCGCCGTGAAATTCACTTCCGAGCACTGTAAATAATGCCCAAACCTGGCCGGTGGTCCCTTGAATGCAACGGCCCACATGGATATCTGCTCAGCAGAAATTTTACCAGCTCTCGTGGCATAGTGGTTATGGCGGTCGCTTTCCACGTCGAAACTGGGAGGTGACACGGGTTCGAACCCCCCACCGGCTGTGGCTTCTGGGGTTTTCCGGCAGACTTTCCAGACGAATGTCGGCACAGTTCCCCCTGAAGTCGGCCCAGGACGTGTGCTAACCCCCCAATCCTTCCTGCTGTTCTTTCTCCATCTGTCCACGTGTGTACGCCACTCACAGCCACAGTTGCTACGCGGCGCTAGCACGGAATCAAAAAATAAAATGCAATAAAATCAGCAGAAATTTGGTGGATGAAGGCAATAAGCAATTTTCTGACTACCGAGTTAGAAATGGTGGTCCTTTCTTGATAGATTGTGCGTTGCAATATTACAGGATTTCGTAACTCGATATACACATTTAATAAAAAAAATAAATAAGTATTTGAAATGAAATGGCAATATTCTCATTTAGGGATAGCTGTTGGACGAAAGTTTACGGAACGCTCAAGCGGTGTATATTTTCTCCTCTGCGCGACACCCTAGCGGCTAGCAGAAGCGGGCTCGTTTACTCGTTCAGAAGGGGGAGAGGAGTACGTCGGTAGCGACACCAGTCCAAACCAGTACGCGAGCACATTCAAACAATAACGGAAGCATGCATCGCCCACCCCTCTGAACGAGTGACCTCGCCTTCTTCCGCTCGCCGCTAGTGTGGTCGCGCCGAGCAGGAGAAAACGCACTGCTCGCGCGTTCCGTAAACTTTCGTCCTGCACTGTACATGATCTACGTACAAGAAACACCGTAGAACGATGTCAGGTTTCCGAAAGTGAGCCAATAAAAAAACAGCTTGAACGGTTAGGAGCAACATATTTGTTAACAACAAGCTTATGTGCATCAGCGTGCACTTTTTCCGGTGCACACACCTGAAAAAGTGCACACGGATGCGAGAAACTTGTTATTAATAAATTACATACTCCTAACTGTTTAATCAGCTCTGTTTTCTTTTTTGGATTATCTACATAGAACTGCATGACGAAACACCGTGAAACGTAGTCTGCACTCTGTGACGTTCATTTAGACCCAGGCATTACGTCCCAAGATGGACAAATGGTAATGACAATCCATCAAGTCCCCAAACGGACTGTAAAGTTACACCTTTTCTTATAGTGTAGCAAAGAACCACAAAATGGGATCGGCCATTGCGATTACTGTCCTTAGGTAGCCATGCGAAACGCAACCTATTGTATTCGATACGTTCATAACATTTACTTATCGAGTAGCTCTGCAAGTCAAGTACCGAGCTCCCCATATTTATACGCATCTGAATGTGACCGAAGGGAAAGATTGTCACGTGCCACTGCGCATGCTCAGTGTCGCGGCACAATATGACTGTTAGCCTGGTGACCCGTGGACGATTAATAACGTGGCACCGCGCGGCGCTTCTTCCTTTCGCCCCTCTCTCTTCTGTTTCCGAAGTAATAAGCGCAGCTTCGTTCGCAAGCAGCAAGGCGAAGGAAAAGCAGTGGGGAGAAGGAAAAGGAAACAACAATACCGATTATTTTTATGTGTGTCTAAATGCGAGTTGGTGGTGGATAGGAGGTGTTTTTTATCGTTGTTCTGGGCGGATATGGTGGTAAAGGCAGTGGGCCGTAAAGCGTGGAGCCGCGAGAGATAAGTTTGTCGCATTAACAGAGGTGTTTTTTGTTTGTTGTTGTTGTTGTAGTTGTTCTGCTTTTGTGAGTGCCGTCCTTATATGTCTTGCCAGAAGCATTGTGCCCGTACTTGTGTTGAGAAGGGAGCGAAGTATAGGGTACGAATGGTTGGCCCGTGGAACCTATTCTGCAAATATGTTTTGTTGTTGTTGTTTCTCCAGCCTCCTTGGTTGGCGATGGTGATGTACGCAGCTTGCCGTTGGAAAGAATTGGGTTAATAATAATAACTTTATTTTTGTTTAGGTGCCCAAAAACAATCACTAGGGGTGGGGGGATATGTTTATTAAGGAATTAGAAAGGAAAGGTCTTCCTAATGGCGCACCACAAAATGTTATAGTTTAAGTAAGTTATGAAAAACAAATACATTCAAATAGACAAAATGGCAACACAGTTACCAGTGAAACATCGAAGTTAAACAGAAACAATGGCACTAATACTTGTGAGAAACTCACGAGCAGGAGCGAAAATGTCACTGTCATAACGTTGTGACGCGGAGTTCAAGACTAATTCCAATTTCCAATTGTAAACGGTTGATTGGATGAAGCTTTGCAAAAGAGTGAGGATAAAAAAACAAGATGAGACCTCAGAGTACGTGAGGCACTCAGAAGTTGATGCTCGACAGTAATTCGGGGCAGTCAATGACAGCATGTATGACCTATATATATATATAAGAAATGACAGTCACGAATCGGACAGTCACGAATGTAGCGGGGTGATGACCAATACCGAGCACTTGTGCCTTGCCTGTGTAATTGCTTCGCTGAATGAACATTATTGTGCTACGGTTGCCTTGCATGAGTTATACCCCTGGGCGCGTTTGAAGTCATTTCCATTAGGGGTCCTTTACAGCTACAATGCACACCTTCGCGAAATGAGACACACGACAAGAGCAAACTCATTTTGGTGTTGCGTTTGAAAAATATACCCAAGGATGTCGCGCTAGATATTTCCATTAGAACCAGCCTACACGTACGACAGAGTAACAATGGGTTCGTCCGAGTAGTCTGACATGCGTCACCGCATACCGCACACTGAAGTGCCGCCATAATGGTGCGCCATCCAAATTCTCCACAGGCGCACATGTGCGTCACAGAGGGCGCACTTTGGGAAGTCTCCTCCGATGCAGACTTCGCGGAGTGCGTTTCGCGTTTCCGGCTTCTGCCGTGTTTCGGGGGAGGGCGCGTTCGTCGAACAGCTTAGCAGACGACAGTTTTCGGCGACTGGCGGCTCCTTCGTTTGCAAAAATGGCGGCATACCACGATAAATGGGCATACGGTGAAGACGAAACAGAGCGGAACAATTACGCTTTCGAGTTTAGTCTCTCGTATGAGATACGTGTTAGCACTAAATATTTGATCCTTCGCTCTTTAGTTAATTTTAAAGAGACACGAGTTTTTGCACCTCTCCACGGGAATGAGAAACGCAGGAAGATAGGCTGGAAGGTCCGGAAAATCGGGAGGAAGACCCATAAGATGAGGTGATCAGTGATAAGCAACCCGGGAGACGCCGTTGCTACCAGTCCCCAAAAAATATTCAAGTAGGAATGCTAAACGAAACACGACGTTTTACGGAGCAGACGCAACTTGTTTAACGGTTTTATGATTTATTTGCGAATAGATTAATAAAACTACACACAAATGCTCCCCGTGCGGGATTGTCGCTTTCAGCCTTGGATAAGTTGTCAGAACACAACCGTTGCTCAGGAGGTTGCATGATGGGTGTCATGCACGATTGCATTGTGCCTCGGGCAGGAAGCCGATCCCAGTACTACATCACGCTACTGTTGTCAGAATTAGAGTTCTCGTCGCCTCTTCTCTTCCGGAGTGCTCCTTTTGGGAACGTTACTACTCTCTGCTTACTTTTCTGCCGTCTGCTGAGGCTTTAAAATGGGACTTCGCAACAAAATCATCACAAAGGTTGTGGTATATCCGTAACCATTAGGATGTCAGGAACTTGTGTACGAAATATCTCGGTCCAAAACTCCACAGATTTTACTCAAACGAATTATTACGAAGCGAGCGCTTCGCCTCTGTGAAGCGAGAGAGCGCTGAAAGCAACACACTGCCAGTGCCGTGTATGCCAAAGGGAGTCTGGCCATTAGGAGGAGCCTAAAAAAGAGGCTCAACCTGTCAATCAAATTTAGGCGCATTTCATTGGTTACCGTTTTCCGTGGGGGCTGCCATGACACCAAATTTTCTCCAAGATGGAGGATAGTGTTTGGAACGGCGAAGCGGAGATTTCGTGACAAAAATTTTTCAGAGACTACTTTAATTTCATACTGTGAGTATATATCCTCATGTACGCATGTGCAAAATCAGCTTCAACTTTCGCTCCGCCATCATTATTTACTTGAAAATGGTATGTTTCGTCGCTAACTTTAGGCCTAGTTAAGATTGTGATACCAGGAAAATAGCAAGAAGGACGACCCTTATACGTAGGATTTTGCATTATATAGTTGCATTTTATTTATACATACATCTTTGCTCCTTTTTGATTCAATGTACTTACATTACGTGATATAAAACTTCATACCGGCTGTCGTCTGCTACGAAGAAGCGGTTGTACCGCCATCCTGGCCAATGACTTCTGCCAGCAACCATTTCTGCAATTCTGAGCCTTCTTAACATGCCTCTCTCCGTGCAGATGGCGTTGATAAAAGTGGGCGCAAAATCCGTCGTTTCGGTCTGTCACCAGTGATATCCGTTTCAATCCAAATCCATCAATTTTCTTCAAAATGGTAGCGCCCAGTAAATAAGGGTGAGGTATAAGTACTGGATGGATGTAACAATAGACAACTGTATTTCGACCTGTGATTGGCTAGATACCTAAAAAAGTGGATGGAGCTGGAGTGGGGAGGCATACACGGTACTGCACACTGCTGACACCATCCGGCAAGGGAGAAAGAACGCAGGCTTGGGAGAAGATGACAATGATGGGTGACGTCTCGGAAGCCTCCTCCGGACGAACCGCCGTAGTATGGAGCTCTATTTTCTGCTCTTCGCATTTCGGTTTCGGTTTGTTATTGTCATCACTTACGAATTAATTACTCGCGCAACATGAATGCGAAAGTTGTATTCGGTATCGAGGGGGTGGTTCCTTGCGCCATGATGCTCACCTAATTTCTTTCGAATCCTTGCGAAATCTTCCTTTAAGACAAATGTCGGCGAAGGGCGCACGTCCCCCCCCCCCCCCCCATGCGATGGCCGGGACGTTGCCTGACTAAGCCTCGCCGATCACAGCAAACAGTTCCATTACCAGCACCTCCTTGAAGTCGAATGATGGTTTTGAATGAGTGGAATGATGAATGGAACTTGATATGATGTGATGAAGTGTAAGTATGGGCACCATGATGTGATATTGAACAATGTCCTAGGCAAATACCGACCTATGGATGAGACACGGAAATATGCGTGTGCGTGTGAAGTGTTCATGGATGCTTACCCACATGAACGTCACATCCTTTGGCAAAAGAGGTCAGGTTCGGGTGAATTCGACCTAAGTACGTGGAAGTAAAACGCCCCCCGCCATTTAGCATTACGATAGCAGTCATAGCATTAAAGACAATACGATCGTTATCAGGCATCATGAGTTCATAACGACGCAACGTGTACCCAGCAGAGCACCAAACAACAACCCCCTGCCTGCAAAGCTTTTATGATGTTCCTCTCCAATAGCAAGACAACAGTAGTCTGGCTGACCTTTCCTCTCACATAATAGTAAACTTCCCCCTTCTCCTTCTGAGCGTGTATAATACCTCCCTCGCTTTCGCAGTAGACATTATTTCCTTTTTATTATCTGCGGCATCGTACAGAACTCCGCACACCTCCATCCCCCAAAGACATCACTCCCACGAAACGCCCAAAAGCCTTCATTTCCGTTAGCACATTGCGCCGCCGACTCACAATTAATCAGACGCCATCCAGATGTGTCTTCCGTTTCCAATGGGAGCGAAAGAACACGACCATAGCACGCATTGTTCTGTGGAAGACCACGCGGCGCTAATGTGATGGAACGAAAGCAATCAGACTCGAGCCTCGTGGTCCCGGCCCGGGAGAAAGCGGTTTTCGAATTTACCCGCAACGGGCGCATGCAGGAGGATATCGGCCGTTTAGAAGAGTGCGTTAATGGGACCGCAGAAATACGTGTGTTCCTTTGTGCTGGAGGAGTGGCTGAAGGAAATTGTAATACAGCTGCGTCCGTGGATGTCCAAGAGAATGCGGTGAAGTTTGCGGTAGTTCTGCCGTGTCGAGTGTTTGGCTGCTTCACGACTCGAACGTGGGTTGTGTAAAGCAGCAGTAGCTGGCGCAATGCAGTGTGGCAGGGCAGGTATGTACGGTGTTCGAAAAGAAAGAGTGGACTGGGGACCAGTTATACTTTCTGGTCCCCAATTCTAGTGCGCCAATCACTGTCGCGAACGATAGGGTTATCGCTTTTGATTCGAGGAGAGGGGGAGGCGTACGCCTTTTTGTGGCAATTATCATATATCCAAATTGCCACAAAAAGGCGTACGCCCCCTGTTTTCTCGAATCAGAAGCGATATCCCTATCATTCGTGGCAATGGTTGGCGCACTACGTGCTATGCGGTGAAGTTCTGTTTTTAGAGTGTACCTGAAAGGGAGCCCTTTTCCGAATCCGTCTTCGTAAATACAAGATGGCGACCTTCGCATCGCGAACCTTCGACCTTCGACCTTCGACCTGCGACCTTCGAGTCGCACGCGACTTCGCATGTGCGACTGTTTCGGGAACCTCTATTTCACGAAAGCGTTTCACGATGGACGGGGATTTATTCGTCCTGTGTGAAGTGCTTAGTGAGAATCCATACAAAGACCCGAAGTGCTGGACAGGTATCACGGAAGCCGTACGTTGTGCGTCACAACCCTAATCTCCCGTACATTGATCGTCGACGACCTGTGCTTGATACAGAATACTGAGCCGCCAGCAGGGCATCTTCTATGTCTTCTCATTCGAAGTAGTTAAGAAGGAATGGATCATCAAGTACTCCATAACGGGACATCGCCAGAGGATAACAAAATATAACACTCTACAAGCCCTCAACAGTCCATCCGGACATGAAGCAGTCGTCAGAGGTGCATATGACACTGTAGTTGATCGCCTTGACAACAGAGGGCACGACGGTAATCGTAGCGTAACAGGGAGTCGTATGACGTCTGGTCCTAAAACACTTTCGATGTCTCCCCGCATCCCTATCCTGAGTCGTTTAGGGAAACGGAGTCGTAGGCAGCCTACGATTCTCTAAAACTCCCTATTAATTCGGGCGTGGCTCGCTACAGGTGAGGAGAGGGTAGTTACACGGCCCTTTGCTTGTTCCCTTGTAGCAAGCAAAGAGCCGTAGTAGTTTGCATGATGTAACTAGTTGCATTTCTGATCGGGTACCTGAGGGTGTGGACTCCAGTCCCAATGCTGATAACTTGTCGTCAAATGGCAGTGTTTTAAATTAGCAATGAGGTGACATTTAACACGGCTCAAAACCTTGCATTATCTGTCAAGCTTTCCACCATGAGTCACCATGCAAAATATTTCCGCTCTGCGGAGCATTATAGCTGCGCAATCGCATTAAGAAAAACAGCTGGAGACAGCAGCCGCGGACGGCAGCCACGATCCTCGGGTGACGTGGAAAAGGAACCGAGCCCCCTCCCCTTTTTTTTCTTCGTTGTTTTCTTCTCAGCTCACGCACTGCTTATACATGGAGTTGAAGTTGGAGTTAGGAAAGAAAAATATGGAAAGCTGCTTATACAGGGTGTCCCAGAAAACGTGTCATTGAATTATAATAAAAACACTACTCCTCCTAGAGTCATGCGGTCAACAGCATTTGTTCTTATTAGGTTTTTGCCACCTCCTAATGTGAATGCCATGTACTCCAAGTTTAATTATGTAAATTAATGTAATTATGTAAATATTTGCGAACTGAACTCGGAAATTTGCCAAGTAAAGGTCACTGTTTTACCCCACCAATATGAAGAGCGTGCCGAATTCACTGAAATTAATTAAGTGATATTCACGAGCTATCCCATCGGAAAAAATAGCCGAATATCATGCTTTTCGGAGCACGGGAAAATAGCGCGCGATGACTTTTTAAGCGCAATCGCTCTCAGTGCGACGAAAGGAGGTTCCGAAGCTAGCCCACAGAGTGATAGTAAAAAAGTAACAGTTCCTAAAATTGGGAGAGGGAAAGCGTTATCCCAGCGAAAGTCGGACGTCATAAGCCGTGCCTGTTTTATCTCTTTCTGCGATGTCGGGGAGGGCTGGGTTTCCAACCTCCTTTCGTCGGACTGACAAAGATTGCGCTGAAAAATTCATCGTGCGCTATTCTGTGCGACCTCCGTAGAGCATGATGTTCGGCAATTTTTTCCGATGGGATAGCTCCTGAATATCCCTGTCAATTATCATTAATTTGACTAAATTAGACACGCTCTTCACATTGGTGGGGTAAAAAAGTGACCTTTACTAGGCAAATTTCCGGCTTAAGCTCGCAAAAAAATGACATAATTAAACTGACGTTACACGACATTCACATGAGGAGGTGGCAAAAACCCAATAAGAACAAATGCCATTGACCGCATGACTCTAGGTGGTGTAGTTTTTTTATTATAATTCAATGACACGTTTTCTGGGACAGCCTGTACATGTTTGGGCTGTGCTCTTGTACGTCATGGATCACGTGCCGGGGATCATGTTGCGTCACGACGTCCTCTCTTTCTGCGATGCGCTCTTTTCAGGAGGAGAGGATTTTTGAAAGGTGTGCGTAACAAAGGCCTCGCGCGCCCTCTGGAAGTCACCTGCGCTCGTCGCTCTTTCGCAGGAGCTCATTCTATTTGTTGCAGAGCACGCTACAGCGAAAAACAAAACAAACAAATATTTGGGGAGTCGTCCCAGTGCTCCTTTAAGAGGGTTACGTACTCTGTACTCTAAGAAGAAGAAGAGGAAAGTAATTTTAGTCAATTAGAGGACTGTAGGTGCTTTGCCGCATCCACTAATGCCTGTCGGGACCGAATATAAGGAAGTTTAGGCGCACTTTGATGACTATTTGCAGTGCTGGGGAGAAGGCTTCGAGATCGGGGAACTAAAATGGCGAGTAATTGCTACCTCGTGGACTATACGAGCTGGACTTCTTCCCAATTCACTCACCGCGGATTGTAGCGGTAGGAAAACTAGTTATTAGGTTAAGTACTCAAGGTAATGTAGCTCTTATTTACTAAACTATAGGGCTGTTGCGGCAAGTTTGCACAGCGCCAATTCGGGCCCAAGCGGCCACGGACCCAACAGTAGGTATTTTCATCAGTGGGTCCTGCATGATGTTTCAAGCGGTATGGAGCCAAGGAAAGCTACAAAACCTGTATAGGAAATCCACAGAAAAAGCGATGCATCGTCCCAAGTGCGAACAAGACAATGCATTGGAAAAGTGCTGCCGTCGTCTGCTAAACTACCGCGCGTCGCATACTCTGGGGCGCTGACGTTATTGCTCACTTGCGCCACCTGACCCGCAGAGACAGGTCTACAGCAGACCGCAGACCTGCACGCCACCATGTGGACATGATAATAATGCTTGTTGGCTTCACGTCTCGAGTCGAAAGAAGCATGATCGTAATCAGCGGCACAGTGGATTCATTAAAGCAGTGGGGAGCTCTTCATGTTATTAAGTATTCCTCAACGTGAGCTGACATCTCAAGAGAAGTCGCTCCGCACTTAACTTTGCTCGCTGACGTACGCTCGCAGTTGTACTGCTGCACGATCAAACTGCTGTATAGATATGCAAATTTTTAATAGAATTTGGTTAACATCCTGAATACAAATGCATAATACAGAATATGGCGAATCTTCTGCTGCGACATCGACATCCCCAGTAGTTGTTCAAACGTTTGTGTTTTCTATGGTTTTCGAACGTTTCTTAGCAACTAGTGTTATTCCGTGATCATCTTACCTTTCACATTCAAAGTTCATATGCGTAAGCTATAGACACATTCGTGTTCGTTTCAGTGCAGTGCGCTTGCAGCACAGAAACTTTCGTCTCTTCTCACCTCAAGTCAAGTCAAGTTCTTCGTTTAAAGGCATTACCATGCCTTTAAACACGCACGGGCTGGCTTTGATCCGTCGTGCTTGAAAAATGCGCCTAGTTAGCACCCTCGCCTAGAACAGAGTCACTCCAGAAGAGAGTGGTGGCGCCCGCCTCGGTAACGCGAAGCACATTCACTAGGCCGACGTCCCATGAATGCGTTAAGTGAAGTTCGACGTCCGTTCTTCAACCCTTAAACTAAGGCACAGCCTTAAAAAAAAAACTCCAGTTCTCATTTCTATGCAAAGCGGGGGCAGCTTTCACGCCATTCCCGAGTGTTACTTGAGATGTAATGAATGTGTATTGGAACCGGCACGCGACTAATTATACAACAAGAGTGGACAGTTTCCTTGAGGGGGCATTTCGGCTTTTCGAGTGCGCAACCCTTTTAGTGCGCTGCCTTAAGTGCACGCTAACGCGCAGCGTATACTATAAGTTGCGTTAATAGCATGAACACGCGCGGCCACTAGACGGAATATATGGGTCCGAGCTTATGAGGTGAGCCGAGGGCTGCGCTTTGAAGGCAGGCATTCTAGGGGCGTCCGGGGTATGTTTCCGTGGTCCGTAGTTGAGTTAGGCGTAGTGTTTGAGAGTGGGTGTTCGGCTTTGAAGATAACGGAGGGTTAGTTGGTGTTGCTTTAATTGCGGTGCCTCGTTACGTAGCCAGTATGATGGTGCAATTATGTAACGTCAATGTCTGGCGCATTCCCTGCTCACGTTTTGGGCTGGGTAGTGCTTCACTGCGAATAGAGTATAGTGCTTAGGTTCGAGGAGTGGTTGACCCTAGAATATTTTCTTGACAAAAACTGAGTCGGCAGTAAGCGGGAGAGGGAGCTGCGTCTCTCTGCAAGTTCCATCTTAGGGATCCGGCACGCCCCCTACCTAACTCTTATACGAATTGTGTTTCACTATATACCTCGGCACAAATCAGGTTAACTCCGATCATAATTCCCCTGTCACACGGACACTTTCGATCTGCATTGAGCCAATGCTCATCGAGCTAAATGCGGATCCGGCGCTGCTACACGGACACGTTCGAGTACGATCGAACTCTGATCCTGCTTAACCCGATTCAGTTTGTTAAACGGGATTGAGATTCTCGAGACGGCTTGAAGACCGTCATGGGCATCATCCTCGAACTCAGCGAATTTGTTGTAGTCAACAAAAACATTACATTCTTTTGCAAATGTTCCTATACGATTGTCTAGGTATGACGGGCGACGGAGTTTGCTGATTTGTTTAATCTCGACCATTCTCGACACCACGCCCCCCCCCCCCCCAATAAACGCTTAGTAGACACCACAATGCGGAAGCAGATGCGGTTATTGTCGACTTTTTAGGAACATATTTGTCAGTCCCAAGGTACTGCCTCGGGGCTGCTAGCACCGCCTGTCGACAAGCCAACTTTTCAATATGCATTCAGTTGGACCATGTAGTAGCATCGCGCACCGAACGCTTTTGAGAAACTCAATGCGGATCGGATTCAATCCGCATTGAAAGTGCCGTGTGACAGGGGTATTAGTCTAATGACGGCTCTCATTGACAGAGTCACAACGCAGTACGCCCGTATGCTTCAAACACGTACACGGATATGTCCCGAAAACGGTTCAGAGGCGACGTACTTAGAGCAAAATTTGTGTTCCTGTAATATAAACACTAAAATATTCGTATAAAGAAAACATGTGAATGTGCCTGCCCGTCTGCCTGACGTCCGTCATCTTAATGCCCCGCTCACCAAGCGCGGGCTACATTTCCCGCGGTCAGAGACCTACCACTGTGACAATTGCTCCTATGTTTTCCCGGAGTATAGTTATAGTACTCGTGACTTTGCGACATGTTTCCATAGACAGAATCGAACTTGAGTGTTATGCGTTTGACGCTGGAGACACCACATAAGTTGACGCCACATGCAAGTCTCACTGTTTGCACAGTGAACGCGAAGGCCCAACGGGAGAACTTCAGCTGTTCCTGCAAGCGAAAGGGGCTTTAGCATAATCCGCTAACTTGGAAGCCATATCTCGGCGCCAGTCGGCTTATGAAAGCGCCAGATCTACGGATTAGACGCTGTACTGGACTGAGTCACGCGAGATTTCGCGAGAGGGACGCTTAAAATATCACCCGTCTCGTGGAGCTTAGAGCGTTAACGCTACGGATGGTGGCATATTTTAAGAGACGCTTCTTTGAAATGGGTTCTGCGAAAGTACCCATGCGCAGTCTCTTACGGTCGTTATCTAGACAGTACGTCTGCCGAAGTTTTTCGAGCTTGTGGTTACGAGTGGTGTCGAGATCGGTTCCGGCAGCGCTACGATACAGGCTAGTTTTATGTGTGTTTCATTGTTCGTATGTACCTCCCTGATTCCAATGTTGCCTGACTCTCGATCCTGAATGCTACAGTTGAACGTCCTTGTCTCCCGAGACAACACTGGTACATTTTCGCACTATAAAATAATTTTGAGGTGCCTACGATACCTCTTTACTTTGTACGCTTTTTTAATCTATTTTTACGTGTTCATTTTCCTTACAGTCACTTCATTATTAAACCTACCAAGTGGTCAAACACCACAACTTTATTTGAATGATGATGAGCGGCTGTTGCGCAGTCGATCGACAGCGTTCTGTGCCGAAGCGGCCACACTCTAATAAGAAGAACAAAATGAATAAAACGGGGAGTAATTGCAGGTTCTAGTCCCCTAGATTGCAATTACTCCTCATTTTAGTCCCCTAACCCCGAAATTTACTCCCCAGGACTGCAAATAGCCACTGAACTTGGCAAATGGTCTCCCGAATGCAACAGCTAATCTACGTAAGTGTGTGCTTCTCGTGAATTTGATTGAATAAAACTATATAACTTAGCTAACGTAGCAATTTTCCACCGACACAGAGGAAGAAATAGTTTTTCTTGCAAAGTTGTGCCCTATGCATATCGCAAGATTTTATATATCACTCGACATATCACGGTTCACGGTTCAACATGACCAGAATTCAGGGACGCCTCCTTTGATGCAGGTTCTGCCTGATAGCAGAATAACATGTAGGAAAGCCAACTTGAAAGAAAAGTATGAGATGAGGAAGAAGGAAGATGGAAAGAGGCGTGGGCAGACGAGAAAGGGAACATCAGATATCGCGCGCGGAGCCTTGCTATCAGCAGCAATTGCCTAACACAGAATGAAAACGTGATAATCAGTTCTGATAACTTTTGCCAATTCTTTCTTTGCTGTACTGCTGCTCATAATTCTGGGCTGCTACTCGTAGCGTGTGGAACGGGATGACCGGCACTCGTAAGGCTGGTCAATATACATTTTTGTTCTCTCTGTGGGAAATGGGGATGCCGTCGACGATGAGAAATGTGGGTCCTGGGGCGACTTCTAAGGGGACTGTGCCTGTGTATGTGTGACAGAGTCGGAAGAAATCCTCAGAAATTACCCTACATTATGATGGGAAAAAAATACTCCATAGGCTACTAAGACGAATTCAGTAATTGCACTTTACTGTGTTACTTGTACCTTGTTACTCCGTTATCACTGTATCATCACTTCAGTTTGTTCTCGGCCTTATTATGAGGACCTTTCAATGGTTAATTCCAAATTTTGCGTGTTACAGTCTCTTCCCGACACCATCAAGAAGGCTTGTCGGCTACCAACGCCCTCCCCTAAAAAAAATGAAAATAAACAAACAAACATGTGAAGAGTGCTTATTATCAGAACATCTATATAGCTGGCAGCAGAGTCCCGTTCGACACAAAAAGTGGTTGGTAGACCAACAGCTCTTAGATAGCGTCGGGCTGCACGCTTACGTCACCTATGGAGGCCTTTCCTATACTTTGCGATCTGCTTCGAGATTTCTTCTCGTTCGCTCTTTCATTTACTTCATAGCAGCATCCACAATAGTAACAGCGGGCCTTCCTGTGTGACGTAGGGCGCGGGCCTTCTCCTCATCTTGGAGGTGTTGGGTAAACTCTGCTCAAATAAGTACGAGAAACCGAGAAAAAGGAAGAAAGGTGCAATCGCAAACTGTGGAGATAACATGGTAGGGAGCAACGGACGTCATATCAGAGTTTCCTTTCGCCGCACCAAGAGTAGAGTCGCGCAAGCGTCCGTGATGTTTCCCGCAGATAATCGCCATTCTTCTGGAATTTTTGTGGGCGTCCTACTCGCTTTATTGTCGAATGGGGTGAACATGGTAGAAAATTTTAGCAAACCGTTCATAACGTGGCTCGTGGTTCATAACGTGGCATAATCCTGAGTCTTACATAACTGCAAGTTGGCACCGACAAACATGATAACCTTATAAATGGTCTGCTAAAACTGCTTTTATGCGCTTGCTATTGATAACCTGAAATAAGAGACTTCAACTAGCAAGCAACGACAGTTATCGCAGTCCCATATGAAGACACTTTATAATATGCGAGAAGCGGTAAAAAAAAACAAAAAAAAAAAAAACGCGGATGCAAGTACAAGTTTTCTCACCCGTCGGAAGCACTGTAATGCTTAATCCGCAGTCTCCGTGGGACACGCATGACTTGACATGACAGTTTGATTAAAATGCATGGGAAGCCTTGTGAGTGCGCACCAGAGCACATTGTTAAGGGTGAACATATACAATTGAAAAAGAGAAACAAGAATTTCGACCCCACGCGCCTTGCTGTTGTATCGATATCGGTTAAAGCTGCTCTGTCTGCTGCTGCTCTGAAATGTTAACACCTTGGCATTCTGCAGAGGAGGTGGGGGTGGATATACGTTTATTTCGGAAAGGTCAGTCTGACTGAAGGTCAGCTTGCTATTCCTAAAACAAAAATATAGCACGAAGATGGAGCAAAACCGAATATAAGATAACGAAGATGGGTGACGTGTAGATGACATGGAAGGTCAACTCACAATTTCTTCGTGAGGGGACTTCCTATAACGATGTACAGTCAACCCGCGTTTAGCCGGACTTCGTTTATCCGGATCCTGCGCTATCTGGACAAAAAAGCATGGGACAGCTTTTTCCCCATGTATTTCGCCCTCGTTTATCCGGACTTCAGCTTCCGGACTCGGGGTAGAATTCCAGGGAACAGAAGTGACTAGTACGGTAGTACCCAGCAATCGGATTCAGTTTTCCGGTCATTGTCCAGGAAGGACACTTGGCCCGCACCTAGTCAAGGGAGGTTGAGGACCCTGGTCGTGGCCTCCTTTTTACTGACACAAAGAGGGCGTTGCTATGAAGAATTTTCTCCCTTTCCGACTTTGCACGTTACACAAAAGTAATCCACTCAGCAGTCTGGTCATTTCAGACTGAGAAGGTCCGCAACGAGGACCCCTGCGCTGCAATCACAGATGACGACATCGTCGGTGTCGTCGCTTCCGATTGTGCTGAAGAATCTGATGATGAAAGTGGGGAATGGGGGGGGGGGGGGGGCACCAGCTGTGACGGTAGAAAATCCGCGGGTGGCACTGAGAACAGCGCTAGTATTTTCCGAGCAACAAAACAATATTTCGCAAGTTAATGCCATTAGCAACGGTTTACAAGAACTGAATGCGTGTATTAGAATGAAACAGATTACAATGGATAGTTTTCTGTGTATTGGTCAATAAAGGTGTGTCAATGGTGAATGTCCTTTTAGGATCACTCTGGATTTTCGTGTTTCACTTATCCGTTTCCCCAGGAATCCGGACATTTTCACAGGAAACGAGGTCGTCCAGATAAACGCGGGTCGACTGTAGTAGGTTCGGATGCAATGAAAAGTGGTCTAGCTTTCACATACTAGTCATGTTATGTCATAGTGCCAAATAATAGGTCATCCAGGACAAAAATTGTGATGATCTTGCCTTGCCGTAATCTTAAAACTATCTTTATAAAAAAGAAGAAAGGCATGACACTCAGATCGAACCAGGGAACATGAAAGCTAGAATCGACATCTGCATCACTGAACCACCAGCCCAGAATGTTGTCATCGTGAGAGACCAAGACGCAACCGCTTTGGAACGCACACTCAGCAGCCGTTACTTCTTTCGTCGTGTAAATAATAATAATAATAATAATAACTTTATTTTTGTTGGGGTACCTAAAAACTATCACAAGGGTCAAAACAAGAAAGGGTAAAAAAAAAGAAAGAAAAGAAATACTTTTACAATGAATCTTCACAATTCCTGAAAACAAGTTGAACGCGCAATTCTAGATTTCTAGAGCACAACCCTGAGAAGTCTAGTCAGCAAGAATCGAAACAGTAGTACTTTTCTGCGCCTTTAAAGATTACGAGAAAATGCCCTATCGTCGAGCGTTGGGCGAGTTCGGCGGCCGCTTTTTCCTGTCGTTCTCTCATTGTCAACCTTTGACAACACCGACATCACAAAACATCAGGCACCCCCCCCCCCCCCCCCCCCCCCAGCATCACAATGTACTGAAAGTCGAGTGCAATAGGGCTGGACGGTATGTGTCTTATCAATGTGCTTTAGTTTCACCAGTCTGTTCAAGGCCTTTTACCTAACCGTCCACCCCCCTATTGCACTCGACTTTCAGTACATTGTGCTGCTTGGGCCGCTTCCTTGCGTCCTGGTCGATATCGGCATTTTTCTTTTCTGGCAGAACGTACACACTTTTCGAGCAGCAGAATCGGTAATTTTATTTTTGTTATCTCCGTGGTACATTGGCAATTTTATTGCGTGACAGTTGTCACATCAAATCGCGAACTGCCTTGGAAGGTGCTGAGCAGACCAAAGGAGATAATGACGGAAAGAAGGTCAAAGACGGCATGTTTTATGATGACGTAGACTGAGAAATGGCATCACTAATTCCCCTCACGCTTACTTCTGGGGACAAAGCGGGCTGTTCCATGATTTCAGGAACAACCTGATTATCAGTTGAAAAGGGGTGACACCGAGACAGGGAGAGGAAAAATTGGTCGCAAAATCCGCACAATGCTCAATTATTTTGTATTTTCGCACATTTTTAATACAGCACAAAAAGGCGCTGTCGTGTCGGTTCTTGTGGGGTACACCCTCCAGGGTTTTACTCTACATCGTTCAATCACGCAATCAACGGATTTTCATTAATTACAAAGATTAATTACGAAAGTTAATTAATGGCTGCGCTATTTACTGATACACCACCACCACCATTGAGTAGATCCGTCGGGAATAGATATATCCAACGCCTTTGGCGAAAAAAAAAAGTCAGTCGCGGATTTAATAAAATTTAGTCGGTCTTACGTCACGTACACTGTATATATGACAATATGCACGCATGTATTTTTAACATATTCATTATTTTGGTACCTAGAACGAGTTAACCCAGTAAGGAGATTACGGCCTTGCGCAGTGCTGAGAACGAAAGTTTTCGCGAGTTGGGGAATAAAGCAAGTTTAAGCCAAACGTTGGAAATTCATGTTAGAGGATTGACAATCATCTACATTATAACAAAAACGCGCGGCACTGTGCAGAACGAAGATTCCTGTAACGGTGAAGTAAGTCAAAACGAACAGCATGCAGTATGACATAGATCAGTACGGCATTATTAAGCCAAAACTCTGACGCTCTCGCCCTGTCGTTACTGTGATAACTCCCACTACAAAAAAAATAAAAAAATAGCAAATACATGAATATAATAATAATAATTATAAAAAAAAAACACTGAGCAGGCCGCGGATCGAACCACGGCCCTCGAAAGCTATAACCAAAATCGTCACCAGTGGGCCAACACCGCCCGTTGCTGCCACCTTCTGGAATGAAGATACAGACGCTTCGCAGGCCACACTGAGCTTGTCAACACTTCTTTTGTCGTGGGAACAACATTGGAGCGGCCCACAGTTGCGCACACAGTTGCAAAGCGTAACAGACAACTTCACCTTTCATGTCCGACATGGGCATTTTCTGCAGAAGCCATTGTTTTGGCCAAGTACGAGAAAAATAGCACACCAATGCATTCTGCCACGAAGCCAACACGGCGAAAATAAGTCCTCCAGGAACAAAACTGTGACGTTCTTGCGCTTCCATTCCACGTGTACGCCATCGAAGGGCCTCTCACAACAACACCCATGTGTGGGCATTTCTTTCTAAAGCTCAGGGTCAACAGATATTCTAACAAAACTAGATGGGATGCATTGCTTCAATGGAAGGCAGCGAGTACGCTGGTCAAGCCAACTTTAAGAAGCTGTGTCCCACACTTCTGGGAATGCTTTGGGAAGTTATTATCAGTGTGTGCAATATAATCACGTGAACATGCACTGTTGTGTTGTCAGATGTTCTTAAAACCGAACGGCAATTGGTGATCAGCAATTGGTGAACGGCAAGAAGTATACTGCTAAAATTTTCTCAAATACGTTAACACAAACGAATTCATCGAACAGCGACATCTTAATAATTAATATGACAAGAGATAACGCTCCAAAATTTGTGTTCCACCCGCGGGTGCATAATGCACCAACCATGCTCTCAAAATTATATCTAACGCGAGAAATGAAGTCAAAAGCGGTTACTAAATCTAAATAAGCAGAGAAAAGTTCAACTGACGCGTAAAGGTGACTTCCCTGCTATACAACGCTGCAACGCGGAGAAGCCATTTTGACTGTTTCCGAATTTTGGCATTTGGGCCAAGTTTGCCATGCAAGGGAACCGCAGACGATTGAGTGACTCTGAAACTTCTTCTAAATGTTGAATCTAGAGGTACCCTACAACGCATATCCACGGGAATATTACAGTGCATCATACATTACCAGAGATATTAAGCGATGAAATCGTTTCCTGCGTGAAAATCCCCATACCTCCCATGTATTCACGGTCCGAAAAGCGGGATGTCTGGGGAACCAAATGTATTTCATGTATAGCGATATTTTTCGTTTGTATAAGCTTAGTATAGATGTCTGAACGTGTATCCTCGGGAATATTACGGTACCTTTGATAGAACAGCTGCTACAGCACTTTTCTATTGTCTTGGTGGCAAGTTTCACTCAATGGTCGCGAGAGGGCGCAAGGCGTCGCTGTAGACCAGAGCCGTATATTAAAAGGGAGTCTGGCCATTAATGGGTCATGCCTATACCTGAAGCTCCACCCACTTTTTCAGCTTTCCGACCAATGAAGTCTTGAAATATGGGGCGCTATCAATCAGCCTATCCTCACTATTTGCCCCCTTATCCAACATGGGCAGCGCCATTTTGGGTGGCAAGTGGATTGGATGGGATTGAAATGGATACCTCTCGCAATCTGCAAAAGTAGTGGATTGTTGGTGCAAATTTGATGAGCGCCACCTAGGGAGCGTAAGGCACGTCGGGAATTGTCGTCTGCTTCCGTCGTTGTACCGCTGCCGGCAGAACTACCTGCCGGGACACATTCTGTTGTCGGTATGATTTTTAAACAAATCTACATGAATAGCTGGAATATAAGAGGCAAGAATGTTTATATCCATGAAATCCAGCAATTAAATATAAAATTGTACAGCACAGCGCCGTTTTTGTTGTGATTTCGTTGTGATCGCCGTCTTCACTAGGCCTAACACCGGCGACAAAACGTATTATTTTCAGTTAGATATCGATGGATGAGCATAAGTTGAAACTGATTTCCGAGAAACTTATATTAGGATGTACATTTGCAGCGTAAAATCAGGTTAGTCTGTGAAAATTTTTTGTCACGAAATCCCCGCTTCACTGCGTTTGTCTTCGTCGCCATTTTGGGTGGCAGTATGGTGTCATGGTGACCCCCTTGGTAAAAAGCAAACCAATCAGAGGAGCGAAACTGTGATTGACAGGTCGAGCCTCTTTTTGTGACTCCTCCCAATGGCCAGACTCCCTTTTAATATACGGCTCTGCTGTAGACCAGAGCCTGGTCATTAAAGGGGAGTCTGGCCATTAATGGGTCATGCCTATACCTGAAGCTCCACCCACTTTTTCAGCTTTCCGACCAATGAAGTCTTGAAATATGGGGCGCTATCAATCAGCCTATCCTCACTATTTGCCCCCCTATCCAACATGGGCAGCGCCATTTTGGGTGGCAAGTGGATTGGATGAGATTGAAATGGATACCTCTCGCAATCTGCAAAACTAGTGGAGTGTTGGTGCAAATTTGATAAGCGCCACCTAGGGAGCATAAGGCATGTCGGGAATTGTCGTCTGCTTCCGTCGTTGTACCGCTGCCGGCAGAACCACCTGCTGGGACACATTCTGTTGTCGGTATGATTTTTAAACAAATCTACATGAATAGTTGGAATATAAGAGGCAAGAATGTTTATATCCATGAAATCCAGCTGTTAAAAATAAGATTGTACAGCACAGCGCCGTTTTTGTTATGATTTCGTTGTGATCGCCGCGATCGCCGTGTTCACTAGGCCTAACAGCGGCGACAAAACGTATTATTTTCAGTTAGATATTGATGGATGAGCATAAGTTGAAACTGATTTCTGAGAAATTTATATTAGGATGTACATTTGCAGCGTAAAATCAGGTTAGTCTGTGAAAATTTTTTGTCACGAAATCCCTGCTTCACTGTGTTTGTTTTCGTCGCCATTTTGGGTGGCAGTATGGTGTCATGGCGACCCCCTTGGTAAAAAGCAAACCAATCAGAGGAGCGAAACTGTGATTGACAGGTCGAGCCTCTTTTTGTGACTCCTCCTAATGGCCAGACTCCCTTTTAATATACGGCTCTGCTGTACACGAAAGCTGGGAATGTTCGAAGTATTTACATTCATGCGCGTGGATTATGTACCTGGAACTGTTAAGACAGAGCGTGAAATGCAACCTCTGTGACATTCATTTAGTCCCATGGATTTACTCCCGAGAGGGAGTAATTTTTGTGGCAGTGGAGTTAGTCCCCCAAAAGACTAAAAGTAGCCATTTTTTGTTAGACCGCAGCTCCACATTAGATGGCACAACAATCAGGATTTTTTTTTTCTTTTCGCTTCAATCGAATCCAATCCGCCCATTTATTGCAGACAAAAGTGAAGCTTACAAAAGGAGGTAAGAACAGGTTCCTTTGACCGCAGGTTAAAATGGCAATTAACCCATTTGATCACTAGACATTTTGAACCGTATTCGCTGTGTATATCGAAAGCTTATTCCTTTTGTACTCACTTTGTGCGACGCGCTTTAGACATAAATAATCGTTGCTTTCACCTATTTTATAGGATGTGTCGATGACTGTTCATCAACGAAATGCGCGTTTGTACTCACGCTGAAGTAGTTTTGAAAAGAAAAAAAAAAAGAAAGAAAACACGCACTGCTCGTTCTAAAGCTATACGCTTGCAACATGTATATGTCACTGCAGGCACGCGCACCTATAGTAAGACCGTCACCTGCGCTGCCCACTGAAACCAGTCCTAACGCTCGGTAGTGACGTCAGCATATGTCGCATGACTAACCAACTCTGATTAGACTCTGCTAGAAAATTAGGTTGTACTGGAGCGTCGCCAAACATTTTTCACAGCGCGACTACATCGTCGCCTCGCTGTCTCTCATCGCAAGGCCTGGAACAAGCAGTTGGACACGGGTATAATTAACAACGCTTGTTATATATTACACGAGCCTCGCTGTCCCAGCGTTTTTTGTAATGGCGACATGAAGGACTGACTCCGCTAAATGGAACTTGGCTGAAAAGAGTCATACAGCATGCAGAGACAAATGGTATCTATGTATCTATAATGCAGAAGCTCAGAGAAAGAGGATCGTGGGGAATATTCCTCAAGGCGACGCATTCAAGTTTTAAGCTGTAAAACCTTGTGACGATGTATAGTGGTTGAAGTGGTTCCATGATTAGTGCATTTGCAAGACATACTTTATCGTGTGGTGTTTCGGGAAATGTGTGGGTTGTATATTTTATGACGAGATTCGAGCTGGGAGCTTGGATGGTATGATCTCTCAGACTCTCGGTGTATTATGATGTCTTATCCAAGCGCCTTGTGTTGAAATGTTTCGTTGCCGAAGGATATTTTAGCTGTGTGTGTATCTGCCGACCTATCTTGATTACTTACTTGTCCCTGTCTTCTTCATTCAACACGCTTTGTCACCTTGTTTTCGTCTGGCATTTTCTAACGGGGTAAAGCGTTTCGTTTTTCCTAATCCCTGCAAATAATGAGGTAAAGTATCGACTGTGGCAATGAAAGAACTCAATCATCCTTCATCATCATAAAAATTAAGTTGTTGTTTTCGCAAGTGGGTCCCAGGTCAGAAGTAATAGGCATATATTAGAACGGAAAACAATCAGTCAATTGGGGAGCAATTCTAGCTTCTAGTCCCCCAGAAAGGAACTACTTCTCATTTTAGTACTCTGACGCTGAAATTTACCCCCTGGCACTGCACGTGGAGTCCCTAAACTTCGCACAATTTTCCATGCATTTAGTACCGAAAGAGACTGTGGGAATCCATGTAGTCCCCGAATAGTCCACTAAAATTACTCCTTCTTTCGTAGACTGCGCACTGCAGGATGCTTAAATGTCCCACTTTTTCAGTGAAAGAAATGCATTTCAGATATGCGCCATACCTGAGGAAAAAGTAAAAGAAGAAACGAAATTTTTGATAACACCTGCCACGCGCAGCCACAAAGCTCCCGCCCTCAGCTCCCCGATGCGGCAGCGTCACGTACTACCATCCCTCGCACCGCTTCAAAACACCACACGGCAACCGAGCAGGCCGTCTGCATTTTATATAAAATATAAACGCACCTTCAAAATGCATGCCTGCGCTACCCAGCTTCTATTTACCAAGACCTGTCTATTTCAACGTTTTGCATGTCATTTCCATGAGGTAATAACGCACACAAAAGAGATGGCGCCACCAACCAGTCTGTTGGTGGCATCCCCGTGTGCCTGCGTTCCCGCATAAGTTTTGACCCGTCCTTTTTGATGTTCTATTTAATTTTCGGCTGCACCGGGTCTTCAAGCAACCTTTGAGCGCGCGGTTGGAAATTTTTACGACGACGTGCTGAAAGTTGTTCGCGGTATAACGGCGCGGGTATATTTTATAACGCGAAACGTGGTTAGTGTATTTGAACGCGCAATTTGTGTCGGCGAAGACGTGATGCGACTGCGTTTCACGGCCGCATGTGTGAACGCCATCGCGTAACCTGGAGTTTGAAGAAACTGGAGTTCTGTTTACTTCTGCAGTTCTTTGTCTTACGTTTTGGATGGAAAGGAAAGAAAAACAGAGGGTTGCTCGTTTTCCTAAAGCGCGGCGCAGATGGATGTCATTGAGGGTAACTTACTTCGTTTGCTTTTGCTTTTCATTTCATTCATTTATTCAGGACCCAAAGGCCCTCAAAGGGCGTTACATGGGTGAGTAGGTGAGGTAACAGTACAACGATAATAAAACATTGAAAGAAGAATACAGGTTATAGCAAATACATGGTGACATAAATACGGCATAATCACTTTAGTAGTCGTGGATTATCTAACAATTCAACAACTAACAAAGGATGGTCAAGAAGGTGGAAGAGCAAAACCCTGTTTCGAATGACTATGAGATGGCCTGATCTAGAGTGTCGTGGAAGCGAGTGGGTGAAACGAGGGACACTATGTCGTGTGAGAGGTTATTCCAAGCAACTGAGGTGCGCGGGAAGAATGAGCCGGTGAACCTTGATGTTTTGCAGGCGAAACGTGTCACTTTGTATTGATGGTCAATGCGAGAAGAGATTAAATGAGCTGGGACAATGTATGGTCGTACAGCGAGAGGAGAATGGAACATCTTGTGGAAAAGACAGAGGCTGGCTATAACCCTTCGTCGACGTAATGGTGGAAGGTCAAGGGATTGTTTTAGTCCAGAGATGCTAGTGCCACGGTGATAGTTATTCGTAATGAATCGCGCAGCCCTGTTTTGAATCTTCTCAATCTCGTCAGATAAATACAGGGCCTGAGGATCCCAAACAGCGGAAGCATATTCCAGCTGGGGGCGGACAAGGGTTAGATAGGAAAGGCGCTTGATGTCAGCTGAAGCTAAATGGAGGTTACGTCGCAAGTATACTGAAGTACGAATAGCCTGAGCAGTAATGTTAGCGATATGCAGATTCCACGACAGATTAGATTGTAACGTGACGCCTAAGTATTTGTAAGATGTATTAGAAGGGATAATAGCAGTGTCGAATCGGTACGTATGAGGAAATTTCGGTTTGTTCCTACAAAAAGGGACGTGACAGCATTTATCTACGAGGGGTGTTCAAGTCAAACCGAGACTTTCTGTCGCCTGAGTGTACAAATGACTCGCGCTACTTCTTTTTCGTCATTGACACACGCGACAGGCCTCCGCGTTCACCACGTGGTGGTCCAAAGTTTGTGTAAAACAGAAGACACGTGCTGGACAAGATGGCCGACAACGAGGTGAGTGCGCACATCGAACAGCGAATTGTCATGTAGTTTCACGTGAATGAAGGCCTAAAGTCACCTGAAATTCACAGAAGACTTCAGCCTCAGTATGGCCACGATGCACTTAGCCGCATCAAAGCGTTTGAGCAGTACAAACGATTCCGAGACGGCTGTACATCAGTGCAGGACGATCCCGGCCGGGGCAGCTCAGAGCCCAGTGTCAGAGTTCCTGCGGATAAGGTCATGGCCACGGTTTCCTGGGACAAGGCTGGCGTTGTTCATGTTGATTTTCTGCCAAGTGGTACCACCATCAATAGTGCATATTACTGCCAGGTTCTCGGGGATGTGCATAAGGCGCTGAAGCAAAAGCGGCTGGGCCTCATCACCAAAGGAGTCCTCTCCTACAGGACAATGCACGCCCGTATACCGCGCATCTCACGACACGCACCTTACAGGAACTTGGCTGAGAGTTGCTGCCACATCCCCCTTACAGTCCAGACCTCACCCCCAGCGATTTCCATCTCTTCGGGCCACTGAAGGCGTTCCTTGGGGGCCGCCACTTTAGCTGCGACGAGGAGGTCAAGAATGCGGTCCGATCATGGTTGTACGCGCCGATGAGGATTTCTACGCTGCTGGCATCCAAGCCCTCGTGAAACGCTGGAACAAGTGCATTAGTACAGCTGGAGATTACGTTGAAAAATAAAACTAATTTCTCGCCTGTAAGTTCATTTTACTTTTGCGAAAAATGAAAAGTCCCGGTTTGACTTGAGCACCCCTCGTATGTTTAGTGGCATAAGCCACTTCTTACACCACTCATGTATTATTAAGAGATCTTGTTGGAGGTTAGTGAGGTCGTTAGTAGTGGTTATGCGTCTATAAACTGCACAATCTTCAGCAAACAACCTTATATTACAACAACAACCTTTTTACTCTCGAAATCACTTGTGATACATGAGCAGAGTGGCAGCGAATTATCTTATGAAACTTGGACCCCTCTTTTCTTTCTCTATCGCGGCCATATCGGTATCCAGCCATTACTTCTTAAACCATTAATAATAAGCACGCTGATGCTTTTTATTTGAATTCCAGCTAGGACTGTTTGCTTATACTCATGTAACATATTGCAAGAGACAGCAGGGCAAGCGAGATATACAAAACTGTTTTCTCTGAACTCAATGCAAATCGTTCCAAGAATACCATATCGACAGTTGTTGGCGGCGTGTTGTTGGTTTAGCTGCTGTGCAAGCAGGCAATAAAAAGACCGAACACCATCAGCAAGAAGAATTATCAGATTATCAGCTAATGACTTCCACTAATGTAACATCTACGGATTGGCAGAAAAAAAAATATGAACCTTCATCTGGGCTAATTCACCTGTAAATATCCTCCAAATTATTACAAGCCACCTTGTTATCTCTGAGAGGTACGACATCACCCAGGACGCCATTCTTTGGGCATTTTTGCAGCGCCGCGTACCTCAGCTGCAACCCATGATAGCCACACCCTGGAGCAGTGACAGACAAATTGTTCTTGATCATCCAGTAGGAACAGAACACCCGGGGTACAGAGAACCCTGGAACCCTGGAATGCTATAGTTTTGATATTTGCGTGAAAGGAATACGAGGAACACTAATAAAAGTGAAAAAGCTTTCGCCGCCAAATAAAAGCGTGTCGAGAATAGTCGTAGAAGCAGTCATAGTAAATTGTAAAACCATTTACTTTCCTCATCCCAGATACATGAAGAGCAAAGCAGCCGCGTAGAGGTCTAATGCTCTGTTCTTCTTCAAAGAAAGCAAAAGCGCATTCAGAGAAATAGAACATAGAACCAAAAGGAATAAAAAAAAGAGGGCCTTGTTCTGATTGAAACCTACTACACTATTCGTCCCAGTCCTCAAGGGCATCTCAGTATAATCCTACTGGGATAATTTATTGATGCAAATTCTGCTCTCTGTCTTTCTTTCTTTTATCTTTGATTTGGGATCGTCTTTATCTCGAACAAGATTATTTCGAGGTCTTGTACCTAACAAACGTTGGTAGACAGCCTTTCTTTGAATGTTAGTAAGAATGAAAGAGGGGTCGAAAGCGCTACGGTGTCTTGGTGCGTTTTGGAGACGGATTGTTAATAGCTCATGGGCGATTTGGACTTAATTATAACATTGTCTGTACGGATCCTACCAAAGTCTGTGTCGGGGGGGGGGGGGGGGGGAGGGGGATACGTTTATTTTTTAAAACAGGATAGGAAAGGTTAGGCGGGCAAAGAGCCGGCTTGGTAGTCCAAAGAAAAAAGGCGAAAGAAACACAATAAGAAAACGGAAAAGTAGAAGAAAGCAAAGAAAGACAGACAAAAGAGACACTGTAACAACGTGACAAAGTCACATGCAATTCATGTCAGATGTGTTCTTCTTCAGGGTTCTTCACTTATCATTGTGAACTCGTCAAGTCACTCCGGTGACTCTTTTTTCACACCTCCTCATATGTAGATGTAGGAATAAATAATTATTATTATTGTGATATTCTTTTGGGTCTTCTCGATGCTTACGGGTTCAGAGGTCGCATGTACTCTTGGTTGGTCAATTTTTTTAAGTAATCGAACTCAGATGGTTTTTGTGGGTGGTGCATTTAGTAATGTTGTGTCAGTCGACATTCGTGTTCCACAGGGTTCGGTGTTAGCTCCTTTATTATTTAATTTCTACGTGAATTATCTATTTCGTATTTTGAAGTTTTGTAAACTATTTCAGTATGCCGACGACACTCTATTTGTAGCGGGACACGCTACTCAACGTGAGGCCATTCGGTTGCTGCAGATTTATGCCACTAATGTTTGTAACTGGTTCTCTAAAAGCGCGATAGAGTTGAACTTCGACAAAACCCGAAATCTGCTTTCGCAATCCGTCTAAGACCTTTGATGACACATGCTCTATTGTTTTACCTGGCTCACAGCCGTTGACGTATTCACACACTATGAAGTACCTTGGCTTGTACGTATTTTGATTCGGACATGACATGGGATTCTCAGTTATCGTATGTGTGTAAGAGACTGCGACAAATACCCTGCGTGCTTTTTCTTTTAGGTATGTGGAGTCTTCAAGAGTTGGTAGGTCTGTGTTAAATGCTCTCGGTTACAGTATATTACGATATGGAATAACATTGTTCACACATTGCAGTGAAACATGGAAAATGAAGGCTAACAATATTCTTAGAAGCTGTCTCGAAAGTCTTTCTTATAAAAATTGCTGCATGGTACATTCTGGGAACCTTTTTCGAGATCTGTCTTTTCCATCTTTTGGTAATCTTTTTAAATCCACAACTGTACTGAGTCATTTTTGGGAATCTTCCTTCAAAATATCTGTCGCGGTGAACCGTTCAACGAGAACAAAATCATTTAATTTTACCATTCTCTTTCACTAGGTACGGGCTTTTTCGTAGAGCATGTTATGTCCCTCGTGTTTTTAACGATTTTCCTTTTGAGTTTTTAAAGGAACATGGAAATGATCGAAATAAAATAGGACGGGAGAAGTAGAAATTACGATTCTGAGCCCAGTGATACGTATTCGCACAAAAAGTTTGAGCGTAGCGCGCAATCCTGGAGCGCGAGGGAGCTTTGAATCTCGCGGCAGAAATGCCCCCTCACTCGGCTGCCAGCCGCTGACGTCATATGGCCGCGCCGTCTTTTTCTTTCTTTTTTGCGATTTCTCCGGCGTCGCGGCGCCGGCAAGTCGACTGAGCGGGAAGCGTTGTTGTTCATCGGACGTCGTGGAAAGGACAGGTGATGAACTGAACAGTCTTAGGCGACACGTCTGCTCTTCTTGACGCAACGTTTTATGGAGTTGGAGCCTAAGCTCCGTCAGCTTCGATTTCGCCACACGCATGTACCGGAGGCTGGTAAGTGATGCTGCTAAGTGTGAACGAACATTCGGATTGAAATATAGTGCTTCTTCTTGGTTACAAATACATAGCCATGAAGACGCGGCGCGGTGACCAGTGTTTTCACTTGAAGAGGTCGTCGACCATCATGACTTCTCCGTGTTGTGGTCAACACTATGGGCTCTGAACCGCATGGACACTGGCATCTCTGAGGCGAAAGAGCGGACCGATGAATGCATAGCTGTGCAACATTGCGCTTACCAAATGTTACTGATACCAGGAGCGCAACGTCTCCAGAAGCACAACAACATGGGTACAAAAATAACGTCAGTAGAGTTTATCTGCTAGCGATCTGTGGGAAACCCCAAAACACATGGCCAAATAAGCGTTTTCTTTTTTGAATGGTCATACGCAGCATACAACAATGACACATGGAATAAATCTCCAACTGACAGGGATGTATTTAGTCGTTTCATATACAGGGTGTCCACGCTAAGTGTGAACAGATTTTTTAAAAGATATCAATCACTTTTTCCGAGATGAAATCAATTGCAATAGAGCATATGCTGAAGGGCACTCCCTAGGGGGGCATTAACAGACTCCTAAGGCAATGTCTTAATTAACTTTCAATAATTAACTTTTTAATTATAAAAGCTACGAAGTTGCTCCAATGAGAACATCTGATCTCTTCGGTCACCAGATACCAAAGCCGCTTTCAGAACAAAAATCCGTTCGATAGATCGTCCGCAAAAAATTCGTGAAAGAACGCCATTTTTTTTCTTTATTTTATTCATTGCGCATCTCTAGAGACGCGTCTTTCCTTCGCCCCCAATACGAGAGGATAAAAGAGCACACTATCGCCTCTTGCGTCCTGGAAAAAGATTAAAAGGAAACAGAAAATGCAGTCAAAGATAAGGGCAGTCGCGATAGAGTCACCCAATAGATTTGTGTTTTTGTTCGTTTCCGCAAGTTAAAGCTAATCTTCGACGCATGAGGCGGCACTGTGCTCTTTCACTCTCTCACACTGGGGGTAAAGGAAAGCCGCTTCTTTGAAGATGCGCAATAAACCAAATAAAGAAAAAAATGGCGTTCCTTCATGATTTTTTTGCGGACGATATACCAAACTAATTTTTGTTCTGAAAACGGTTTTGGTATCTGGTGACCGAAGAGATCAGATGTTCTCATTGGAGCAACTTCGTAGCTTTTATAATTAAAAAGTTAATTATTGAAAGTTAATTAAGACATTGCCTTAGGAGTCTGTTAATGCCCCCTAGGGAGTGCCCTTCAGCATAAGCTATATTGCAATTGATTTCATCTCTGAAAAAGTGATTGATATATTTTTTAAAAATCTGTTCACACTTAGCGTGGACACCCTGTATATGCTGCACACACAGGCACAATACTGTTCACTAATTAACGACACCTCAGCACAATCGGAACAGAAACCACAACTGCGTACGATCCACCTCAACCCGGGCCGTCACGGCAACACAGTGGCCTAGCCACACCTTTTACACTGCGCGCAGTCTTATTTTATGCAAAACGTACTAGACAAATCATGTAAGAACGCAAGTGAATGTTAAACGCAAAGAAATAGCAACAGCGTCTCAGTCGGTAAGTCGCCACGATTCCGGAGCTAAAGGGTGAACCGCATGGCACGAAAAACTGTCCGAAAACTGTCCGAACCGAAATCGGGACCGAACTTTTTTCTGTGCATCACCGCATGCTACCGAAATGCACCCCGAATTTCGACTGAAGACTTTTGGCCTTGGGGAACATCGCCTTTCAACCATCCGGGTCAATGAGATAATCCCTGTATTCATAGGGGTAGAAATCTTACACACAGCAACAGTCAACCCCATTGCTACGTCATCGTTGCTATGGTTCTCCTTCCGGCTGGATAGCTATTGGATGCTTCTACTTTTTCGGTTGGCGTCACTTCCCATTTCGGAGGAGAAATCTGGTTTGGCCAGATCGGGCCGAATTCGGCACGGAATTCTGTTCTCCGAAAAAAGTTCGGTCCCGAATTCGGTTCGGAAAGAATTCGGACGCTTTTCGGGCCATGCGGTTCACGCTTAACAGACGATTCTGGTGGGGAGCGGACGGTTCCGGCAGCCAATGAAGTGGTCGGCCGCCTGACGTCACCACACGCCAGACTCAGCTTGGGGGAGACTGTCGCCGCGGAGCACATTCTTGCAAACTAATTTTCTCAGAAAATTCGCGCTTTTCGAAGGAAATATTTTGCGTGACAGTATATGAAGGTAGTATGTTCATATCTAGCGGTGAAAAAATATATGTTCCAAATGATTTCTATGCTCCTTTAACGATCTAGTCAAAGTCAGATTTGAAAAGGATACCGCGTCAATTATATTATTGTGCTTAATTAATGTATCATGTAAGATGTATTTGGTTTGTATTTCCTAGCTAAACTGTGTATTTAGTTGTCTTCCCGTTGATTGCCTCCAGCCATACCTGGGTAGTAATGTCATTACTGTAATGAAATTACAGTAATGAATTACTTTTTCTGGTAATTTGTAACGTTATGCATTGCTTTTGACATTATGTAATTTGTAATGTAATTTAATAACCTTTGGGCAGTAAATTTAATTACATTACTCATTGCATTTTACAAAAGAATCGAGTGTTCAGGTTAACAGTTTGTGGCATTGGAGAACCATTGTTTGCGGGCCCCATCCTCCAGACAGTATTCTTGTTGCCGTGATACATTGTGTTACCTTCGTCTCTACATTAGAGAGTTTTAGTATATTGTACGCTATCGCCTTCGCGCACCTAAGGGATAGCGTTGATGGTTCTGCGCACGCCCATAACAGAACGAGAGCTTCGCGCAGTGCGCAGAATCACCAATGCTATCTGTTAGGTACGCTATCGCCTTTGCGTACGATGTACTAAAACTGTCTGTTGTGGAACGATACGTCATACGTGGCACCCTGACATGTAGAAGAGACAAACAGAAGAGTGTGATTAAGCTCGCAGTAATGACTTAGTAATGTCATTACTTTTCGTAGTAATTGTAATGTAATTTTATTACATTTCAGTTGCAGTAATGAGTAATGTAATTTAATGACATTTTAGAAGTAATTTACCCAGGTATGCCTCCAGCCCCAGCGTCACAAGCCCTTCGGCTTAGGCGGGCCTGCTTTGTTACTTGATTTGAAAGACAATGAATAAAAATACTTCTTCTTCTTCTTCTTCTTACCATCATCATCACCACCACCACCACCACCATCACCACCACCATCACCATCATCATCATCATGGACGTTATCTAGAGGGGGTCCAGATCTTGAACTTTCACAGAGTAGTAGTACGTTTATTTTCCAATGTAAACGTGGAGGAGGCATGAGGCGAAAAAGTTCCAAGGAGCTTGACTAGGCCTCCGTCGTCTTAGAAGGTAAATAAATAGAATAAACGAAAATAGCGACAGGCAATACCAAATTACGGGAGAACAGGAAAACTAGAACTTGCAGTTACAATTAAGTGTTAAAGTAAAAGCACTCAGACATACAATTATCATACAGCATATGCACATGCAACAAGCAACGTACAACTGCTAATACCCGGACCGAGAAATAAAGTAGTCGTAATACGCATACTGCATGCATATAAAACTTAATAAATGTAATTATCGTAAACCTAATACAAGTACCTACCAAAGTAGCTACTACTGTTCATTCAAGAAAAAAAAAACTTAACTCAGACAACCTGATGTTATTTATATCAACGTCACTTTGTGCAAAGTCATTTAACAATTTTGGGAGCTGAATGCAGAGGTGTTGAAATCCATAATTAGTTCTACTTTGTGGTACTAACCACGGACTTATTGTCCTAAGTGTATAGACATCATGCCGATCTCTAGGCGAAAGAACATCTACGAGGGAGTCGAACACGGGGCCACCAGTTCTTTTGCTTCTAACATAAAAGCGAAGGAGGCAGAGAGTGCTGGATTTCAAGACGTAGTATTCAAAAAAAAAAACTGACTAGTGTTGCTTCTGTAGGGTAGGTGCAAAACGCTGCGAAATACTCTCCTTTGGAGCACCGTATCTTTTGATGATTTGTGCGGGATGTTGTACCCCACACTAATATACCATAGCAAAGAAGGGGATAAAATAAACTATGATATAGCATACATGTAGTTAGTCTTGGCAAAATGAATCGACATTTGCTAAGTGTTCCAGATACTTTTCGTAATTTAGTAATTAGATATTGAGTGTACAGCCAATGGATGTTCAACGCCTGATACCGCGACGTGCAGGCGACGGCATATTGCGATAGATTTCACTGGATTGTGTCTGACAATGTATTGGCAAGAACACTCCTCCAGCTGAATGATACATTAGCTGAATGGCTAGCAAAGTTGGCAGTCGAAGTGACGGGCAAACTACTGATCGTAGGGATGCGGCGATCATTTTGAAGCGTGAAGTGAAGCAGCGCTCAGAGCTGCGCTGTGTTTATACTTATTGTCGCCAACAACAGAACAACAGTAACAATCATCACGATGAGGAACGCCATACAAAACACAGACACGGACAGAACAGCGTTCAACTGGCACTTGAAGTTTATATTCATAATCCACCTACTCCGGAAGGTCGCGGGAGAGAAAAGCAAGCTGGAGCGGGGACAGGTTGACCGATCTTTTGATAACGTTGTTCGGGGAGTTCAATGAGGATGACCTCCACAATCTCACAGCGTAACCTTGAACCGTGCCTTGAACGGTGTCTGTAGACCAATGTTCGTTTACTGTATCTAAATCAACGAAAAAGCGAAAAGAAACTTCACCCACCGCTCCTGCTTACGACGTGGTTCCGAGTGAAACATAGTGAAAAATAGCAGACGACGTTCCTCTAAACCAACCAGAGGCTCCCCTTTCCTGACGTCAAAATGACGTGGCCCTCTCGTCGGCTCGTTCTGGGCTTTGCCACCGTTGCGCACGGTTGCGATTTTCAAAATCGAATTATGCGATATTTGTGCATCTGTTGATTGAATTACTTCGCATGGTGCATTTTAATAGGCAGGATAACCGCTTGGTTAAAAAAAAATGGTAGCGCTTGAAGTGCTTTCCGAGCACCCTTAAGCTAACACAATAATTTTGTTCAATGAAGACTTCCTTGTAGCCCCAAGGGTTGCTGTAATCGCGGCGCTCGGAAACGATACCATATTTTTTTCAGTGTTATTCTTAAAGTTGACGTGAGCTGTACATAGCGCTATTATCGTTATATTTAAAGTTCGCGCGCTCCAAAGCCGCTTTGGTTGGCTCGTGCAAGTGCTCGTGGCGAATCACGGGCTGAAGCGATGCATGTAACGCGCATTATTGCTTAACGACAAGTGGGAAAATCGGGCTCCTGGAACGACGATTGGATCTAGGCGTAACAATTTCTGCGTTTACCTGTGTTTGTTGTCCCTACTTTCGAGGTGACAGATGCTACAGAAAATGAGCTTCAGGAGGAAAAAAACGACTATATCGAATATACGGATTCCGTGATCGACGACTTTTTGGCAACGTTTCGCAACCTTTGAAAGGGATTTTCGCACAGGACTTCAGGCGGAATGTTCTAAGTCGTCGTCGCCGTGACTATCATGTGGGACATGCGCCTCATTCCCGAAACCCGTGGCCTTTCGTTCGTTGTTGACAGCCGCCATTAAGGCTGATTCACACCGCAGCCTTTACGGTTTCGCGAGCGTGAGACGTCCGCTGGCAGAGAATCGTTGCAACGGAACACCCTGCAGGATGGAACGAAGGAACACGTAAGACACTGTACGCAGCCGCAAACGCACTAACGTGAATCAGCCTTTACGCTCGAAGAAGGAGTCGGGAAAAGGAACCAGTTTCAGGTTTGTGTCACCCGTGTCAGCTACTACGAGTCGCACGTCCGTGAGACGTATACTTCTATGACTCAACTCGCTGCGCTTTGATTGGCTGGCGGTGACAGGAAGTCGGAGCCGGGACGCGTCGGCGATTCCCTAAAATTCCCGGCCGTTTACGCATGTGAATCGGTAAAATATGTTGGACATGCCACGTGTGAAGCGACACCCTTTCAGGGCAGGGATTTTCGGGCTTGATTACGAAGCGAAACAATACAGACAGATAATGGGGAACAAAGGGAATGAAAGGGAAAAGCATGGCACTGCTCGCGGCCTCAGAGCTTTTCGTCGCAGACGGGAGCATTCTCCGCATTGTTGGTACTTGCAGACGGTAATTAGCTTTGTCTCCTGCGTCTGCGACGAAGCACGGCACAAAGTATATATATATATATATATATATATATATATATATATATATATATAAAGTAGTCGCACAATGGCTTAAAACTGCCATGAGACGAATGGATTTCGGTTGTGAGACGGTAGTTGTACCGACCACTTTGTGTCTGAAAATGGAGAGGAGGAAAGAACAAAAAGAAGAAAGTGTGCCACTGCATTGTCGCGTTGAGTGCCAGAGTTGAATCCCCACCTCAGGGCTGCGTGCGGGAAGAAATTTCGAGAAGGTTGAATTTTTGAATCGACGAAAGCCTTGCCGCCCGCGGGTTACTGAATAATACAGAGTTTTAGTGCATCGTACGCTATCGTCTTTTGGGGACGAAAGTGATAACGGTGGTGGTCCTGCGCATGTGCAAAACATAAAGAGCAGCTACAGCTTAGACGTTAAAGGGGCACTGATGTGCAAAAAATTCACCTCGGGGATGAAAGATGCGATTACCTTGACAGCAATGTAAAAGGAACGAGATTCATCCATTGCGTCGTTCGTCACTTATGCACGAACGAAATTCTGTTGACGCTTTCCCCTCCAGTTCTTCTCAAGAAGGGAGGCAATGCGGAGCGGCCTGTCATTGGTCGATGACGTCAAACGACTTTCCCAATCATCGCGGGAGACCATTTGAGGAGACCAATGAGAGGCCTCTCCGCCTTCCTGAGAAGGAGAGGAAAAGCGTAAATTGCGTTTTTTTTTTCTTCTATGGATCATAATGCAACGCACAAATTCCATTCCTTTTGTATTACAGTCAAGGCAATAGCATCTATCAATTTACCAGCTTAGTGCCTCTTTAACGAACGATGAAGCAAAAATGAATGGGTGAGGCAGACTTCACCACCACAAGTCGTAAAGTGGAAAATCTAGCAATCCGGTGACGTTATAGATCAAAGTATTCTGCTGCGAAGTAGAACAGTCACTGCTCGTTATATCGGAGCCTTCCTTCCTGAGGCGTTTCCTTTGTATTTTATATACATAGTATCAGGTTAGAAAAAAGTATATTTTCTTTAAAAAAATAAAGAAATCGAAACGCAGTCGATAAATGCGAGACAATGCATGTCGTCCGTCGTATTGTAAAACGAATCTTTGTTCGCACATAGTTAAAATTTGAGTTCTTCTAAATTTTCGCAAAGTTCCGATACAAACATATAGTTACGTCTAATCAATACTTAATTTCACTTTCACAAGAGCGGAATCCCCACTTACCGAATCTTTCCTCTTCTTTCATCACCTTTAAACCGCTTCTTAAATTACACCCCATTCGCAAAAACGGTATCGATCCTTTCAAAATATCCTCCACACTTTACAACCATCTAACGTTGCACTCAACGGCCGAGGATCTTCAGAAACCACCAAAACCATCCGAAGCGTACACACAAGGTTCCGAACCTGTTCCAGCCCATCATCCATTGTTTGAGATTGAAACCCATTCAACCTTCCGCTTTGGGAGTCCGGCCCTAAATGCCTTTCAAAGCCCAGCCATGATAGATTTTTCCCAATGCCACCTGCCACCCTTGAAGTCGCGCGATGACGTTGTCCGTAATAAGCTTGTCACCAAGAAAGACGTTCCAATTCAGGCCGCTCGGACCGCAACCCCGGGCGCTCGTTTCCTAACTTTTACACAGAGCTCAGGGCACGGTGGCTGTTTTCCAAATCCCATTTGAAGCAGGTGTCCCCCTTATAGAGGAAGTTTGCTGTAATTAGTTTCCAGGACAGCAAGGGCAGGAACTAATTCGGCTTTCGAACGGGGCTTAAAAGAGAGTTGGGTTTGCGAATCGTAACAAGGAGAGTAAAATACCATTTTATCGCTGCTGTCGGTCTTGGAGCGTAACATTTTTGGGACACTCGTTTAAAACTTTCGAGTGGGAGATCGGTTGTAGTATGGGACGAATTTTTGGTGCTGCGTCGCGAGAGGTTTGTTTTCGCCGTAAGCCAGCGTCGGAAGATTGAAGTGGCGTGGCTGTGTTCCTCATTTGCTGTGTACCTGACTGCCTATATGTCCGGTCGTTACTTAGGTTGTCGTTAGCAGACATGTAAAGATTACTTTTCAGAGCTAATTGAATTATACGTGATCACACAGGTAATTAATTGACCGTTACATTTACAAAGGCGCGATTTTAAAGTACTTACAATTACAGCTACTGTGAAAAGTAACTGAGCTATAAATTGTTTTAGATTACTTTCAGTATAAATTCCTTTCAATTTTACGAGTATAAGTTTCTCCTTCTTCCCAAATGGATGCAGGGAAAATATGTAAACATTCACTGAAACCTTAAACGGTTCCTTTAAAAATTCAGTGTTACCGCCGCGAAGCGACTGGGGCTATAAGCGGCGTACAGACACATGGAGAGAGGAAAGCAGGAAGGAGTGGGGGACAATGGGACGAAACGAAACATAAGAACGTGCCTGAATTGAGGCAACAAAAGCATCACAGTAATTCGACAAATGGCGGAAAAATATCATAGTAAAACCGGAGAACATCAGCCTCTTTTAGCTTATTCAAAGCACAGAGGTAATGCTGCGTACGTCTGCAGCTTGTAACGCCCCTTAGCCTTCAAAATGAAAACGTTCCCGAACTTCGCGTCAATCTCGAAGGCCGCATAATCGCGTCTTCCGCGAATGAGTAAAAATCGTGGACATCGTCAAAACGAGTCGTAACTTAAAATGAATCTGAATCCCAAATCGCGTGCATAGCAACTCCAAACATAACTCCGTGTGTGCCGAGGAAGTGTATCACAGATTGCTTGCGAAACTAATTATATTAATGTCTAAACAGTCGAACAGCAATGGTAATTGTGGGTGCAATTGATTACTGCGCCATTACAGTGTTTTGTTCCCGATACGTTAATTTTTCTCCACGTCAAAGTCTGCGAGAACACGTACGAGAGAAAGCCGGCATTTCCATGTACAGTGGGACTTCCTTGTAACGCGGCCACTCGAAAACGACGGCAGGCCATGCCTCCATCTGCACGCATCCCAACGCACCGACGATCAGGCCCTTTCCCTTATACCACCGTCACATTACCATTACTTTCCATCGACCCAGCAGTCATTTATGCCGTCCGAATTCCTGTGCTCCCTCATACACCTATAGCTGCCGTATAACACGTCCATCTTTACGACCGGACCTAATGTGGGCCCGCTATACTGATAACTCGAGTGCCACCCCCCCCCCCTGCAAGCGAACATCAGCCACATCGTTACTATGCTCCTGTGGTGCTCTTCATATCAGTCTTGGTTTTAGTTTTCGGGGGAACAATTCGACACGTGTCTATCTTATCTAAAGGCTATCTGGAGGTGGAACGTTGAATTCAGTTCGGGGTTCTTGCTGCGAGACGCGTACGGCAGCACAGTTCATACCTCAGCGGTAAATGACATGTGACCCGAATAAACAACAACAAATTAATGAAATAGTGTATACAACGCTTCGAGCCGATGCGAAGCACGAATCTTCTACAAAGCAACTCCAGATCAAGGTACTTTAGCTTTGCTGTAAAAAATAAGCCTTCGTTTCCAAGTCAGACCGAATTCCAAACGACGAGGATTACCGAAACTTAAAGAAGTCGTCTTATCTTCACCGCGGCACCACCTCACGATAAGCCTTTTCCCGGGTTTTATACTGTCGTGTGCCTTATCTTCACGCGAGGTTTGTTTGCGGACGCAAAAAGGGACGTGCCTGGTTGTGACTTTCCAAAGCTTAGGGCTCCGTTTAGAGAAAAGCCCCGAAGCCTAGCTAATGCCAAGCCCATTTGTATTTTAGGGTAGACCCGCTTGCTGGTTAAGCTCCAGCATCACTCTAGCCCGGAAAACACGTATTGCGAATCGGCAACATCGCAAGGACAGTGCCTTGCCTTTCGCGAACGGGTAGCCCAATCACTATGCACGCCGGGAACTATTTACGCACTCTAAAAAAAAAGGGCTTCAATGGCGAACTAATTTATTTATTTGTTTATTTATTTGTGATACTTCTTGCATAGTGCCGTAGAAGGAGGGGCATTCCCCACATACAAACCGTTAGAACATCTTGAAAAAATGGAAAGAAAGAATAAATACATATACATACAACATACATACATACAATACATAAGAGCAGAAGGAACACTGTATAGTATTATATAAAAGTAGTTGCTAAAAAATACTGTGTTTTATGAGTTGCTGTGTACCTGAAAATGAAAAAAAAACACGCTATTGACGACCTCAACGAAAAATGGCAGGATGGTCAGCATCACTTGTGCAAATGAAGAATTGAGTTTCATGGATCTCTGGATGAGTCAGACTCGTCCTCGAAGTCCAACCTTGCAGCTTCTAGTCCCCTAGACTACAATTTTACTTACGTCCTTACTTCTTTTTCCCCTTGATCATCATCATCCCGCCATTTTAGTCTCTAAAACTTGTTATTCCGTGTTAGCGCCGCGAAGCAACTGTGGCTATGAGCGGCGTACAGATATGGACAGATGGAGAGAGGACAGCAGGAAGGAGTGGGTGACAGAGGGGGGTCAGTATGCGTCCTGGGCTGACTTCAGGGGGAACTGTGCCGACGTTCGTCTGAAAAGTCTTCGGAAAACCCAGGGAAAACCTCAGACAGCACAGTCGGTGGTAGGATTCGAACCCACCACCTCGCATTCTTCAGCACGACCTTGGCTTACCGCCAACGAGCGGGTCGCCTTAACCCGCTCGGCCATGCCGCTGGCCCCTAAAAACTGCAATATAGTTGCAAACACTGCAAAAAAATCCCTAGACCGCATTAAACTACCAGGCATTTAGTCCTGGAAGGGAGTACTGGTTGTGGACATCAAGTCCCAATGGACTAAAATTACTGTTTCTGAGTACAGCACTCAATGGTACAATGTACAATGGTACTGCAATGGTACAGAGCGCTTACACAGATGCATTGTGCTCCGTTCAGCTTACTGAGCTCACAAGAAGAATTGCAGCATTGCTGATACGCATGTGTTTATTAGCGATCAATCGTGCAGAGTGCACATATCGAATCGGAATTTTTTAGTCAGGGTCCCAAGCAGCACAATGTACTGAAAGGGCATGCGGGGGGGGGGGGGGGGGGGGAAGTGGGGATTCGAGCGATCTGCCTGCCTAGATTGGCAGCACGTTGCTAGGGGATGCATGCGAAGAGCTTCGGACGGTTAGAAGGTACATACACTCTTAAAAATGTACTTCACCGCATAGCACGCTCCTAGCCAACAATCATCTCAAATGATATCGTTATCATCCCTGATTTGTTGAAAACGGGGGTCGTACGCCTTTTTTGTGACAATTATGAACAGCATAAGTGTCACAGAAAAGGCGTACGCCCCCCGTTTTCAACAGATCAGGGCAGGTAACGATATCATTTGAGATGATGGTTGGCTAGGAGCGTGCGATGTGGTGAAGTTCATTTTTAAGTGTGTAACCCGTCCATATTTCTGTATAGCCTTTCTGTGTTTCTATTTTTCTTCTCATTCTTTGACGTTTTCCCCTTTCCTTTTTTCCCCAACCATTAAACATATACCCCCCCCCCCGCGCTGCGCGACGCTGAACAATGAAGTGCTGCTTTTCATTCTAAACTTCCTTTCAAATGAAAAAGCTGAGATTAAACTCGCAAGGCCAGTTTTCGCAAAAGTGACTGAAAACTGTAATCCCGACCTACCTGTTACCGCGTCTGCACATGACCTCGACAAGAATTCAACGGAGAATCCACGCAAAACGAAAACGGCGCCGCTCCAACTTTAATGTCTTCGCTCGTGCCGTAGAAGTATTTCGCCAAAAGTTGTCTCGGCTTTTCGAGCCTGAATTGCTCGACCCTGTTGACAGAGAATCCCTAATCTCCCGTCACCCGCTGACTCGTTAACTTTGCATAAGGTTAATTAAGGATTTTCGTTATAGTAGCTCTTCAACGAGCAAAAAGAAGGACTTCAAAGTCTTGCAATCCTGCCGGTCGTGCGTACGTAAGCTGATGGGAATTTCGCAAAAGTACACCTCCGTTTTCATAATTCTTTACGTAAGTTCGGTGCGGCGTAGAGGATGAGAAAGTGGATACCGCGTGTAATTAACATATTGATTAAAGTTATTTTTGTGTTAAACGTGTTTTGTGGACACAAAGGTAGGCCAATTTCATCGTGTTTAAAACCTGTGAAAGTTATTTTCACTTTTATTTTTCATTTATTTTATTTCATTTCATTTTATACGGAAATTAGGTTCGGTACAAAGCGCAAAGCCTGACGTGGTACCTAAACCCATGATGATATTGACTATGATAGTACTGTTCCTCGTAAGAAACAAATTGTTGCACGCGTGTATGGACACACGCTAGAAAGCTTTTGGTCACCGTTTCGACCTGTTAGAGGACTGTGAAAATTATCGCAAGTCGACTTACAATAAATAAGGAATGCTGGTCAAGATTGAGATGATACTGTCAATGTAGAAGAGGCAACACAACTCAACGAACAGTTGTTGACGCATTAGCGTACGTGCCTTTAATGCACTGCAACATCGCTCTGATAATAATTAAACTTGGGCCTTGGCGTCGTTTTATAGAACTCCTTACAGAATTATCTGTAGTCATGTTCAACCTAAGAACGTCACGTTGAACCACGCCCTAAACGTCTTCCGATTGGTTGAAATAGCAGGCCGCATCGCTCTACGTCACGACAAGTAGTGCGCCGACCCCGAAACTATGGAAGCCCCTGCGGTATAATTTCTCAGGCGGTGGAACCATGTGAGAGTTGACGGATGACATTTCGTACCGTCGTTGGGGTATCGTCACCCTACCGTACCGTCCTTAGCATACCGTTACGGTACCGTTCGTAATTACGTAATTCACAATACTTCATGAGTAGTGTCTCACCGTCATCAAAACCCCCACGTGTGCCAATATTGCGAATCAACGTCGTAACACCCTTGCTCTTCGCGTACAAAACAGTCTTACCGAAAAACGCAAAATATCAATAAACGCATATCTGCAGTTTACGTATTAACAATTTAGGTGCAAGATGGGATTAATACAACACCGTCATCATATAAGCGAGAAAAAGAATGACTATGAAAGAGAATTTCCGACAACGTTGTAGTAGGTACTCCGTCACTATATAACTGATAGGACAACGATAGAGATCCTGCAACGATAGGTTATCAATCTGTGCTATAACACCTACACGCATGATGATAGGATGGTGGTATCCCTCTGCAAATCCCTTAACGCCAAACCCTTTTCCACAGTGTCGTTTTTAATAAAAACGTATGTTTCAAACACATAATTACCGATATTTCTAAAGCCATGTTTTATTTTTGTATTATGTGCGCCCGTGGTGACACAAGGGAATATCCTTAAACCTCAAAAGCACTACCATACCAGCTGTATTACCTTTAAAGCTGAATTTCCTTAATTTTCCTCCATCAAATGCGATGACAACAATGACAGATTGGCGTGCGAGCAGAGGCACCCGTGTATGCACGTGTAATAATTAAGGGTGACGGATCACCAAAGAAACAACATCTATCAACGCACGCTGAAACTTTCATAGCATTTCGTCGCACATCCGCAAAATTATGTTTGCTCTCTCCGCGTAGAGAACTTTGTAATCTCTCCAAAGAATAATACTTTACATAACGCGACAACCCATTCTTCTTTCTTTACAAAATTGATGGAGAACAAAAGGTGCCACACATACGTTTCGTTGTCGCTAAGCCTAACGGGCGCCGGTAATGTTTTTGGGCTCGCATTCTTGCATATTTCAGCTTGGACGCGCCCTTAATGCTGTTAGAGCATGACGGATTGGCCGAGCTGCGTTATGCGACATCACTGCGTTAAGTTTCTTGCGGGATTAATTTAAGATCTTCACTGACGTTCTGGCGTTTGTCGTTGCAGCCTTCAAGATTTATCTGGTGTAAAGTGGCCGAGGAAAAGGGACAAGCAGCTCTGCAGAGAGTTTCTGTACTTTAGCAGGAGTTTCCAAGTGAGTAGGAGACATTAATTTCTTTGTGGATCTCTTTGGGATGAAGGGGTGGCAGCTCGTTAATTCAATTTGCGGCTCTGCCAGTTTACTATGTGAACGCAGTGGCTGCAAAGTGTACGGCGCGAATTATAAAAAGAAAAGTGAGGCTGATGATGGACATCCATAGCAACCGCAGCCTTATTTAAGCTCTATGTGTGATTTTGTCCTGGTGTCTGCGCTCATGTCTAGGATTTTTCTTAACGCTTCTCGGAACACGCTCGCTGTCTGTTTCTTTTTTTTTTTTGTTGTTGTTGTTGTTGTGGCTTCGGATGTGGTTCCCTAGCCGGGCTTATGGCCGTATTGTAACAAACAGGAATAAACACGAAATAACAAATGATTGTACCAGAAAGAACAGAAAATATCGGATACAATTGAAAAAGAACCAACGTCGTATGTCCTGCGAAATGTATAAAAATTAAAGTTTAGCGCCGGCTTCTTCAAGATGATCCCCCATGCTTACTGAAGTTCTCAGGACCGAACCGGCGGTATAGTCTCATGCCCACACCGACTAGTGTGTGCCTGTGTGCGTGTGTGTGGGAGACCCCCAGTCTGTCAAATCCAAACTGACCTAACCTAACTAAAGTGCGCTGACCTAACCCAACACAACGACCCTACCTTTTGCAAGATGGCAACCTCCGAATCCCTTAGGCTTAGCATTGCCGAGTTTCTCCTGCGCTATAGAAGTGCTTCAGATGGTGTTGCTCAAAAGCATATAAAAAGGCTTCTAGACCACACATTTTTATAATTCTTATTTATATATATATATATATATATATTCGGTACATAGCCTTCTTTCACTTCAATACATTATTTCACTTTTAAACACACTTGCTAGTTTTTAAAAGCCATAAGCTCGGCTACGGAACTACACCAGTTGTTCGTTAGGGAGCCAGACTGAAGAAAGCAACGTGTGTTGTCCCTGTGTGGAAATCCTAAATAACGCTATGAAACTTCTTCGTGGCTGGGAGGGGGGATTGCAATTATTCTCCTTGAACGAAGAATTCCCAGGAATTCCGAGGAAAGCTCGCTAATTTTGCTCATGACTGGTTGTCTGTACTGTTTGAGCAAAGCTCGTGGATTGCGGCTAGCATAAGAGCCTTGCTTGCAATGAATGCGTGGTGACTTGGCTGGTGATCGGGTTCAAACATCGATACCGTTGTTCTAATGGGGATGTTCGTCCCAAAATGCCGACACAAGATGCTATGAAGAGGGTCCCCGTGAACAGTTATCACCCAAAGCAATTCGTTCGGCAATCACAACAGTACTTAGTAAAATTCTCGTTTTATGCTTATAGATTTGCTCATCACCAGTCTATGAAAGCTCTCTTTACTTAGGCCAACTCGTCGACTTCACCATTTTCAAGTAAACACCAAGTGATAATAAAGAAAACGAACCTGCGCGATACAACACCTAAACAACCACTTAACCGTACGAGACGAAGCCTACCCGTGTCCTCTTCGATATCCGTTCTTTAACACTCACGTTCATTTCCGACTCCAAAGGTCGAACTCCTTCGCAATAGCTGCTCCAAAAATAGCCACTGACGGATGAACACAGTATACAAAACATTTGTGTGGCTTCGGGGAGCTGACTCGAACACACCGAATAGAGCTTCGCTTCAGGACAGCAACTCGATCGATTCCGCGGAGGCCGAATAAAACACCGCGGGAGAGCGCCACGGCATGCTAAAGAGGCCAAAGACATCATCCTTTCAACACGAGATATTGAACGTGCCGACGTCGCATTCACGATTACAAATTGGCTGGTAACTGCATTCGGCAGCCCCTGGATGTGTATTCTTTTCGCGGTGTAACGAAGGAGGAAATTTTTGCACTTTAATGCTCGTTTAAGCGCGGTTCACACTATGGCGTTTCAATGCGTGCGGGTTGCCGTGGGAACCACCTGTGCGTCGCCCCGCGTATGGTAAGCCATCATAGGCCGAGCTTCAGGTAGTAGACGAAGAACAATGTCAACGCATACGCACGCAGGAGCACGCACGCATTGGAGCGCAATAGTGTGAACCAGGCTGCACTAAAGCGCAAAAATGTCTGGTCGCGGAACAAAAGACAGTGTTGCCTTGACGCCAACACAAAATGAACGACAATCACCCGTCGCGTCGTCCATCACTATTGCGTTTCAATGCGTCTGCCCACGAACAGACACAAGCCCCTTCGGAAGCGACGGACGCATGTGTTCGCCGAGTTCAATCTTTAAGCCCGGTCGGCACCATTGCGTTTCAATGCGTGCGTCACCGTTGCGTCCGTCCACGAACCGACGCAAGCCCCTTGGAAAGCGACGTACGCATAGGTTCGCTGAGTTCAATTGTTAAAGCATGGTTCACACTAGTGCGTTCTGCTGCGTCCGGATGCGTGCGGGTTGTTGCTGGTTACCGTGACAACAGATACGTGCGCGACCTCCCACAGCAGAACGCAAGGAGATCGCCCGAGCTCAACTTTTTCCGACGCGCGCAGCAGCCCGCAAGCGGAGAACGAATCGCGAGGCCGCCTTCCGAGCGTGAGCAGTAGGTTTCTCTCTGCGAGACTGTTTTCAACATGGCAGCCACAGGAGTGGAAATTTCGCTCTGTGCTCATTGGCTGACAGTTTGGTGACGCACGCATCCGGACGCAAGTATGTGAACAGCGGAACGGATTGCTTACAACGCACGCATACTCACGCAAGCGCCCGCACGCAGCAGAACGCACTAGTGTGAACCATGCTTGATTGCTAGTGTGGACCATGCTAGTGTGAGCTATGCGCACTATTGGGTTTCCCCTTATGAAAAAATGTATGGACGTGCTATTGAATTTCTATAGCAAAAAGTCCAAAGAGGCAATAGCCTTTATTTGCATAGAGGTTTTTCTTTTTCCTCCTTTCAGCCACAGGAGTGGAAATTTCGCTCTGTGCTCATTGGCTGACAGTTTGGTGACGCACGCATCCGGACGCAAGTATGTGAACAGCGGAACGGATTGCTTACAACGCACGCATACTCACGCAAGCGCCCGCACGCAGCAGAACGCACTAGTGTGAACCATGCTTGATTGCTAGTGTGGACCATGCTAGTGTGAGCTATGCGCACTATTGGGTTTCCCCTTATGAAAAAATGTATGGACGTGCTATTGAATTTCTATAGCAAAAAGTCCAAACAGGCAATAGCCTTTATTTGCATAGAGGTTTTTCTTTTTCCTCCTTTCAGCTATTTGGTGCAGACAGTCTATAGACTTTCTTCTCTGTTGCCGGCTGTAGACACGTTGTCTTTGGAAATGCTATAGAATATTATGCCCCTATGCTATAGAAATTACAGCCCTATGCTATTAATTTTTCTTGCAAGTTACCTGTCATTTAGTTTGGCTACTATTCTATATCACATACTTGTTATGGTGGGCTGTCGGGAAGCGTTGCTTCACACAGACACATCTGTAGTGCCTCGTGAACATCTCTTGACAGTCATTGGCTTTTCTTTTGATTACTCCCCCTTCACCCACTTTCCGTAGGCATCTGTTCAAAAGAAAGACGAGTTTTCTTGTTATTTCTTCCGTCGGAACACCACCTTAAACACCACCCGGACCACCTAAAGACTGTTTTGAAAATAAAGAGAAGATAAGTCTAAAGGCAGTCAATAGATTTCCTTTGGCGTAACCTCTTTAGACATTCAGGAAAAAGAAAGGCCAAATTCCGTCTACAGCCAGTGTTTGTACAATTGGTGCAATTGTCCATAGCAAATCAAAATCAAGAGAAAAGCCAAATAAGGCATAGAATATACAAAAGATGTTAATAGACAGGCAAATTTTATTTTCAAAAGGGTCAATGCGTGCGTCACCGTTGCGTCCCTCCACAAACCCACGCACGCCCCTTCGAAAGCGATGGACGCATAGGTTCGCCGAGTTAAATTTTTAGACGAGGCGACGCAAGGAATGCCAGTCATTGTCCCGGCAACCGTACCGCGTGTGTTCTTAAGTCCTTTTACTTCTCTTTGTGGTCGGTTGTCACTGGGTCGCGGGTTGTTTCTCGCAAAGCAGCGTCGCAAAGGTGCGGATGTGCCTCGGAAACCCATGCGTCCGTCACACACGGAGACGCTGACGGACGGACGCGTTGGAACGCAATGGTGCGGACCTTACTTTCTGAGCGAAAGAAACAACAATATGTGATTCCCCTCTCTCTTCCCCTCTTTGTGTCCATATTTCGGCGCACGTTACAGAACCCTCAGGTGGGCAAAAGTAATCCACAGACCCGGCACACTGTGGCGTCACTCATGATCACAGTTGTCCCGCGACGTAAAGCCCCGAATTATTAATTATTATCTTCCCCTTTTCGACAATGCGGAGATGCTTCGTATTGGTCTCTTCAAACCATCTGCTACAATGAGTGGACAAATAGTGGACAACTGTTTCGTGTTATGCTTCATGGGTAACCATGTATTTAAAGTGGTAGGTATGAGTCCCGTTAGATCTGCGACCCGTGCAATGCATTGTTTAGGCATATGTCTTGCAACATGACAAGAAAAATACTCTTGCGTGGTAACACGGTGTTGAGGATGTTGTGCGGAATCCCCCTTTTCGTTTAAATATTGCAGCGAGTTGCTGGGTGCTGTAGCATTAAAGAAGCGCTGAGGAGGCCCCAAAAAATATCTTTTGTGTTTTCTGCAACGAATAAAATGAGCTCTTACGAAAGAACGATGAGCGCAGGTGATCTCTAGAGAGTGCGTGCGAGGCCTTTGTTCCGCACACCTTTCAAAAATCCTCTCATCGTGAAAACAGCGCATAGCAGAACCAGACGGCGTAGTGACATAACACGATCCCCGGCACGTGAACAGTGACAGTACAGCGACACAGCTCAAGCGCGTAGACGCAACGCGTGAGCCGAGAAAAAAAAACAAAAAAAAGAAAAACAGGACGGTTACGATTGTGTTACCCGCATTTCAGAGTAGCTGTTGTGTATGGATGTTGACACTTGTACTGCTGATATATGCACAACTACTCAAGAGTGACGAGTACTGTCTTGTGGACTGTGAAGTGAGTGGTGACATGTAGAGCTGGGATTAGCGGGAGAAAGATGTTACCAAAATCGGCACAAAAGCGGGACAGTAAGCGTCGAAAAATCGGGACACTTTCCGGGACAACGCACCCATTTCTGAGTATGTCAAAACTGCTTTTATTAGCTTTAGATTATTCTAACTTGTTTTGCATCATCGAAACCGATACCGAAGGTTTTGTGATACAGTTACAGCGGTTTCCCAAAACCTTCCCGTTAACAGCTACCGCTGTAAAACAAACAAAAAAAGGCGCGGGGCCTTCTCCATGTCACGCGAGGATCGTGTCGGCCGTCCGCGGCTGCTTTCTCCGACTGTTTTTGTAAATTCGATTGCGCACCCATAACACACCGCTGGGCGAAAATATTTTGCATGGTGAGTCCTGGTGGACAGCTTGACAGATAAGGCGAGGTTCCGAACGATGTTAAATGTCACCTCATTATTTTTTTAAAGTGTATACTTAGTCCACAAGTCCACTTGTGTACTTATTTCTGTTTCTCTTACATATTACGACACAACTTATCCGTCGCGCAGAACATACATGCACCTTAGAATGCCCTTCCCAAGAATTAATTTTGGTATATATAGATTTTGGTTATTGCGGACCAAAAGCATGGAATGAATTACCAAAAGAGCTTCGGCAATTAAATAACTTTTTCTTATTTAGACAGCGACTACGAGCACATTCAACTGGGCATTGATAGACCGCTATCTTTGTCAGTGTTTTACTGTATGATATTGTTGTCGTTAGTGATGCATATGTCATTTAGTATTACTAGGGCTAGTCATTTTACTTTAGGTGTTAGCGTTGTGGTTGAGATAACCATTGCTCATGCTGTTAATTTGTTGTACATCTGTTACATACCTGTGGTTTCACTTTATTACACTTGTGCTGATAGGCTGACCCACAAGACACGTAACACAGTTTCCATATTGTTTGCCCAAACGGGACTACATAACAGGCTGCGGCCTCGTAGTCCCACATTTCATCAGTGTACGAGCAGTGTGTCAGTAAATAAAAAAAGTAGTGGAGAAGTCATTTTTAACACCTCGTTTTCTTTCGATAAAACTGCTAAGTAGGCCAGTAAGATGCACCATGCGAAGCAATTCACACCACAGAGTCATAATTATCGCAGAAATTGAACTTAAAATACGCCACAAAAAGCGACCGGGCGCAACAGCGGTGGAGAGCAATGTCGCCTGTGATCTGCCTGGATCCTCGCGCTGACGCTACAAGGATCACGCTCACTGAGTGTTCCAGAGAAATGTTGTCTGCTACTCCGCTGTCGTCTGCTTCATCCTCTACCCTCCATCCGTCTTTCTTTTCTTTTTTTTTTGTTGCTATAGTCCTGGCAACGCCCACTTCTGTGTGGCCAACAACAGCGAGCCGATCCTGCCATTACCCCCCGCTGTCGTCTGCTACTCGGCTGTTCGCGGTTCCGAAAAACCATTGCTTCTGGTTCGGTCATGATTCGGCCGCTCCTTCTATCCCCAATTCACCGGGAGAACTGGAAAACTGGTTTACGGCGGCAAAGGGCCAAGGCGCTGATCCCCACTGACCGGTGAACCACAACGTGTTCTGCCTGTAACGTCATCGGTGACGTGCAATCATACATTCTCCTCCTCGTTATACCCGGAGTAGCGAGTTAAGGGTGAACGCGTGGAGCCATGTTTGTGCGAGTTTTTTTCTGGGAAACAAATTGGGAAACAAAATCTTTCGTGCTATTCGTAAAATGACACAGGTCAACGGAAGCGAAATTTGTCCATTGCAAAAAAAGGGTCCGAACAAGGTGTAAATCTTACGTAGAATTATGGTGCCACTAGTATTTTGCGAGTACGCTGTACGGATGGGCATATTTTTGACGATTACGAGCGCGCCGGGCCGGCCACCCGACACGATCGCCCATGGAGCGCGCCCGCTGCCGCAAAGCATTGCGGGAAAATCTGAGGAGCCCGTGACGTCAAATATCTCTCGCGCTCCATGTGCGGCTGCCCGGTGAAAGGGATAAACACGGCGAATTCCGAATAACGCCTGAAGATGTTCGATTCGGAGATCTCGTGGTAGTCTGAAGGCGCTATATCCTATGAGAGATGGGTTCGTACATGCTTCTTCGTCTCCGTTCTTTCCCATCAGACGTATCAGGGAATCAGACGTACGCCGAAACGCCTAGTGGAGGTAAAGATTTGTGCCTTCCGTCAGTGATTCCCCCCCACACACACACACACACCCACCCCTAACACCCCCTCCAAAAAAATTCTTCGAACACCCCCCCAGGAATTGCTCATGACCCCCCCCCCCCCCCCCAGGGGATTGTCATCTGGCCCTGTCGAGTATTCAAATGGAGCCTTGATATTTACGATGCCTACCGGTTTTGAATGTTGTAAAAAAGTAACAGCGGTTTAACGTGGTTACACCGGATCATCGTGCGAGAGTACGGTGCACTCCGTGGATAACGTTGTAAATGTGTGGTAACTGTACCTGTGAACCAGATATACAGGAACGAGATCAAGTGTTTTGCTCTCGCAATAAAAGATTGATTTCGTGAATGGTTCTATGAATCGAATACTCTGCTCAGAACGTTCGCAGTTGCTTCCTGCGCATGTTGACTCTCTGATAAAGATATCTATCGGAGAACCACAGATTCAGCGACAGCAGGTGACGCCTGATGGCAGCGCCGACAAGTACCACGAGTTAATAGATAAAGCTTTTGAAAAATGGGTTCGGAAACCAAGGAGGCTATGAAGGGGAAACTTACCCTTTCACATGTAGAGAACTGCTCTACGTTCTTCTACCACGCTCTACTTCTTCTCTACTTCTCCTCTCTTTTACTGTCACACAACATTTTTACCAGAAATGAAGGGGCTCACAACCCCGAACTACCTAGGTGGTATTTTGAGAGCAGCAAAACAATGTTCACCGTAATAAATCGTTACTGTTTGAAAATTGAATGTCGCTACATTTAGTCAGAAACACAGTTGTTAATGGGCAAGGCTTCTAAAGCGCATTTGTACCCCCATTCCACTCCATCAAATCCCAATTCCCCCAAACACGGAAATCCTGGGAAAAGCCACTGGGTCACATCATACGTGACGTCATAGGATATGATCAGTTGGTTGTGACGTCATGCGAGGCCGTCACATATTATGTCGCCCCCCCCCCCCCCCACTGATTTCCAACACCACCCCTAGAAGAAAATCCTGGGAAAATCACCGCCTTCCGTTTTCGTTTACAGAAGGGGCCGCTCCTTCTTTCAGCCTGATGTACTTCGTTGACAAGCCAAGGCTAATGAGCACCTCTGGATTAGTTTCGAACTATTCGTCAACAATATGCCTGCGCACTCCTTGTCTTGTTTCATCTGTCTACAAGTAGGCATAGACGGATTCCCGGCGAGAATAAAATTCCTATCTTTGGGAAACAATTGAACCATGACAGTCATAAAAAAAGCTCGGACATCGGCGGAATTTGAACTCCGCATCTCCCGATTGCCAGTCGAGCGCCAATGGCCAATACGGCCACGGAAACAACCACAGACCGGTAGAGCGTGTTTGTTCTGAAACATATCCCGGCCGAATGCAATGTAAGACAGCCAGCAATGTAAACAGCAAAGCTCTCACCCCTAGACAGAATGAGATCACCTTCCTTCGGATGGATTTTGGGGGTTATCCTCGGTAATGTTGTCTTCGTAATAAACGTCAGTAGATGTTTGACGCTATGTTCGTGCTGTCTACTCGTGAGTCGTTCGTGCAAGGAACACTATGTCCTCGCGTTGCGGAAAGGAAGTCGGCAACATGCTGTAGCACAGCCAGGAAAGACTTCACAAGCATGTACAATTTTTCTTGTCGCGAAAATCAACCTCCGATCGCAACACGAAATCGCGAAACGAAAGTCACGAACTCCAACGGGAGAGACAACGTGCGTCACTTCCGTGGTCTGCTACGGCGGCGCGGCGACGCTCACCAGGGGCTCAGAGTGCTCCGCGCCCGAATTTTATATCGCGATTGGGGCGGCATTTCAACTAATATACGTAAATCTATGTCGAATTCCGGATTGTTTTAGTACACATCGCAATATGAGGCAAACAGCTTTGCAGCTTATTTTCGCTTCCGTCGTCCTTTAATCTGAAATTTTTTTGGATGGACCTCTGTACATTTTAATATTGCGCTAGTTGTGCGTGGGCATATCTCGGCAAAATTCACTCATGAGTATGCTCACGCAATGCTCAATCTGGAGAGTGAGCTGAACATGAGCAAGCAAGTGAAAAGCTGAGCGGGGGGTGAGCGGGCACGAGTGAGCGAACCGAAAGATGAACAGGGAGTGAGTGAGCATGAGTGAACGAACAGAGAGCTGAGTGAGCATAACTGGGCAAACGTAAGAACTGAGTGAACAGGAGTGAGCAAACGAGGAACTGGGCGAGAGATGAGTGGACATAAGAGAGTCCTGTTGGCAGATCTTGTTGTTCTTGTACTGTATCAGTGCTCATTCTGCACTGACCCGCTCAATAAAAAAGAATAAGAAAACTATGAAGGAGTAGTTTTCCATTTCTATTCATGTCTTGTCTTCCTTTCGAATCCTCCCGGGACTGGCAGCACTGTCGTCACAGTCGCCCCGCACCGGTTAAGCCCTAAACTGACATGGGGGCGCATCCAGATCCTTGCTTTTTTTTTTTTTTTTTGGTGGGGGGAGGGGAGGCGTTTCTCTGTCGAAGCGCATAACTGGGGAAGGAAGAGGAGAAAAACTAATGTGTAAGTCAGCATTTGGGGGACAAATGCCTCCCCCCCCCTTGGGTCCGCCGCCGAACTGACATCGAACCTTTCAAAAAAAAAAAAAAAATCTTCGGCATTTAACGGGTTGACAAATACAAAACGAAGAATGGTAAAAACCCAGCATAAATATTCCATAAATGTACAGATTGCTTGTACCCTTTAATTTCAACGCTTTCGTCATTCTTTCTCCCGAGACGCACGCTACCTAACCGCCATACGGGAATACGGCCCGCGCACGCCATCTGACGCCGTGCAGCTGCAATCTCGTCTCCACGTGACAAATGATGGCCATCTTATTGGATGTCGTCGAGCTAACCCTGTCTGCTCCTGTATTACTGATAGTCGTTGGTTGGCCCGTTATAGGGGATTATTCTCCAACATCCTAATAGGTGCGCTGCGGTCGGCCATGTTTTACGAGGTCAGCGGCGCGGAAGAGGTGCCACGCTACTCTGGCTCGGCGGCTGCAGCAGTGTTAGCCGATCCCACGCCATTAATCACGACCAGTTTTCGGCCGATTAGTCAGACTCAGTTACTTGCCTGGCCACTCGGGCACGATCCCCCCCTTTTTTTTCTCGTCTATTGGTCGTCTATCGTCGCACGGCATCGGGCAGTGACGCCTCTTCCTTGGTGTCCTGTTACCGATGAAAAATTACGGTTCTCCTTTTAGTGCAAGCGCTTCAGGTTTTGCACTCAAGTATACGACTTGTGCTACTGAGGTGCAAGGAACGGTAGACCGCACAGCACCGGGCTCTCACTACCAGCTAAATGCGGTTTTTGCACCAGGTGTTGAGGAAAGGTGATAGTGAGGGAAGTGTCTGGCTATGTATAACGAAATTTATCTCGTAGCGAGTACCTGCGTGTGGAGTTGCACTCAAGTAACATCAATTACCATCGGCGACTGGTTAAACCAGCATACTTTGCTCAGATACGCAACTTGCGATCCAAGATGCAATGTCTTCAATCGGCAGAAGAACAGATTGTTTTATTTTTGTATTTTTTTTTCGGTGTGTTCTTGTCGTCAGACACCTTCGAGTGTGCATGCTTCTGCGCTAAGCTGTTCCCATGTGCATGCGCTCCCTCAAAAGGGTGCTGCACTCTAAGGAAAAAAAAAGATGTGAAAAGGTGGTAACTTCAATAGTTACCACCTAGGTCAACATACTGTCTTATAAAGCGTGTTAAAAGAAATTATCATATATCGAAATTGCTACAAAAAGGCGTACGCCCCCCTCGCTCACCATAACCCTATCACTCGTGGCAATGGTTGGCAGACAACGTGCTATGGGTTGAAGTCCTTCCTGTTTTGAGAGTGAGGTAGCTCGTAGAACTATGCAACATTTTAGGCGCAACATATACAACTGTTACCTCCTAAGAGGTGTAACTACTTTAACCTGTTTTTATAAGTGTGTGTAAGGATACAGTGGATCGTTCAATGCACTTCTACATTGCATAGCGTGGAAACTATGCACGATTCCACCATCTTTCGAACATCGAACGTCATTATTTGACTGGGGTAAACAACGTTCAAATTTACGTTCCTCCAGAGACACGGGTGGCACTCGCGGCGTAAGACAGCCGTTTATTTAATATTGTAACGCATTAGGAGGCTTGGTCCTCACTCCCTATACAGTGTGCACTGGATAATCTCATCTAGTTTCTTTATAACGAATCGCTTGTTTATAGCGAATCCCGCTTGTCGCTGTAGTACAGAAAACTTAGCGTGCCTGTTTCACTGGCCGTTTCAGTGCAACGTGCATCGCTCGCATCCGTTCGATCGTATATACGCTGGACGCGCGCCGGCAGACTACACCGCGCTGCACGGAAATGACCTGCGGAATTCGCCATCAGATATATCATTGCATCGCGTGGAAACGAAAATCACATCAAATCAGTCCGCATACATGAGCGCCATTGTTGTCGGCTAAAATAAGGGCTGTTTCGCGCCACGCGTCGCCTTTCAGATTTCATCGCAACTTTGACACGAAATTAAATATTTTTATAGGTTGACATATCACATGTGTGTTACGTTGCGAGGTATTTATAAGCAACAATCTCTTAAAAGAGACCGAACATGCACACACATGCTTGCGTATTGCTTTTCGGTAATTCGACTTTTTTCCTTTTCTGTATATGCAACCGATCATAGCCCCCTGTCAGATACGTATCTCTTCAACTATTTTCATTACAATTCTCCCATTATTTGTACTCATTTGCTGCAGTTTTAAGAGCATGAGAGTTTAACCGGAACAGATATTGATGGGGCTCGTATTACCATGTATTTTCTTTCTTTCATTTCCAAAATTGTTCACCCCCCCCCCCCCCCTCACACAAGAAAACTAAGGTGGAAGAAAAAGACATTCCACAATCACTTCATCACCCTTTCTCGACGCTTCCCGTCACTTCCGACAGCAGCACCGCAAAGCGGCCGGCAGCGAAAAACAAATTAGCTTTCGCAAATCGGATGGCCTGCCAAGCACCTCTCCAGCTCTCTTCCTTTCTTTTTTGGCAACATTAAAGGTGAGAAATTCGATTATGCCTCGTGACGGAAGTGCCCGATAAAGGATGATTTAGGCCCACTACTGAAACATCCATAAAAGACGTTGCTGCATCTAGACGATAGAAGCCATTGACTCCCGTATCATTATGATATAAATCACTGATGCACTTACAGGGTGCGTGCTATTTTTTTTTTCTTCTGTTCCATATGGCTCATGTTTCATGGTCGCTAATGGCTACTTATCTCAGCTTACTTCAGAGATAAAAAAAAAAGTCACGAAGAAATGCATATCATTGAAAAGGGGTCCTTAGGAAGGGGGTGTCACATGCATCTTCTTAAGAAGACTTGAAGTGGATGGGGAATATTTTTGTGTTTGTGTCATCAGAGTGAGTGTGTGTACCGTGTGAAAGGGAGGTTGTGACGTTGATGACATTCAGTTTGGATGGATTGGGTGTAATTTAAAAGGGGCATGTATATAGAGCAGAGGAGATGAAAGTTAATGACTGGTTGTGTGTCTTGCTGGAAAGAAAAGTTGACATTAGGCGGTATTTATTTCACGGGTGGTGGCGTTCGTTGAAGCGCCAGTTGTGCCATCATTACATACTTTGAAGAGGCGCACGATTAAGCGTTTAAAGAGATAGTACAGGTACTGTGAATAAATGAACGGAGATTTCATGCGAGAGGCCCAAGTGAATAATGGGAAGGAGTACGAAAGCTATCTAATGCCTAGCTGACCAAAGTGTAACTCTTGTCCCAATTCATGTGCCGCTATACTTTAGCTTGTATCGATCACAACGACACTGTTTTCAGACGTACCGGACCACCGGTACAGCCGACTGGATAAAAACAACCGCTCATTGCTGGCATATATAACTGCGCGCAGGTGGTATGTTCGAATCCTACCACTGGCTGTGCTGTCCGATGTTTTTCTTAGACCTTCCGGCAGATTTTCCGGACAGATGTCGGCGCAGCTCCCGCTGAAGTCGTCCCAGGACACATACTAACTCTCCTGTCCCCGCACTCGTTCCTGCTGTCCTTTCTTCATCCGTCCACATCTGTACGTCACTCATAGGCACATTTGCTTCGGGGCGCTAACAAGAAATGAAGAAAAAAAATCTACACGGCACACGAACAGTACTGTATAACAACGATGCTATATTTGGAACGTTCATTTCTCTACACTCCACAAACGGAGAAGATCAATATAGTTTCGAGAACCATCGCTTTTTAATCGAAATATGCAAATGCCCGTTGTGAAAGATAAGTGTTGCGAACGTTCTTCTCTCTGAAGAAAGTCACTGAAAAGGTTAGCCAGAACATCAATTTCCATCGTGTTCTCCTGAAGGTCGTTGGCCGCAGCTACTCCTGCGTCGCTTGGGAATGATCAATACAGGTCACGTCCGAGAAACATAACAGTAAAGAAGGCACCGGTAACTCAATTATTGCATACTTTAACGTGCATCTACGGCCTCATCTTGTCTCATGGCAATCCTACCGAATTTATGTATTCTACCAAAATGTTTCTCTGTGTGTGACAGGGAAGTATCGTAAAATTAATTTATAGTTTCAAGAAGTGCGACGTCAAAATGTAGGCCTATCTGGCAATGCTTGCTCCTCGATTTGAATTGAATTGATTTCGTTTTCTCACGAGAGCATAAGTGTCAGCAGGTAAATATAAATCAGAGGACCCAGTCGGAAATAATCTCTTTTGAAGAGTCATCTCTAGGGTCAATTAAACATAAACGTAATGCACAGAATTCCAAGGAAAGAAGAAAAAAGAAAACCCTTACAGTACTTCACATGTTGAGTCATAATAGACATTAATATCATATGATAATATCATAATAATCATAAGAGACATTAATAGTCAACGAAACGCTAAATTATACGTCGTAAGTCGAAAGCAATAGCAATTGAAAAGAAAAGCAATTACCACATCGTCGAAAACGTCAGCCAAATGGAACATGGTTATAACATCGTCCGTAATTTTGTGAATGAATGAAACACCTTAATTTTAAATAGGCGGCAATTTACGCATGTTTTAAGGCTCGAGAGAAGAGGATCCTGTTCATCTGCGAAAAAGAAATGTAATTTTACTAAAATTTCTTTTAGCAACGGGTCAGTGAAAAACACCCAAGGTACGTGCTCGAGTTGCTCGATTTGACCTATAGGCTGAGAGGTTAAGCTCAGATCTAGAAAGGTTGCTTTCCGTCTCCTCGGCAAGCTGCTGTCACTCTTCCAACGTGGGGTGGAGACGGGGAAGGTGCACGAGCTCTGTTACTAGGAGATAGACGCCGGAGCTCGCAGTGGCGTCACTTATACTCTTGGACAATGCGAAACTAAGAAGTTCTGTGGGTCATTTTGAAAATTCATGGACGTCCGTAACGTTCACTGGTGATATTTACATTTCGCATACTGAGTCCTTGAGCGATGTTAATGTGTGATACGAAATAAGATTAATATCCCGTTATTTATTTCGGAGATGCCCTTCCAAGAACTAGCCCACGAGCACAGAGAAAAACACACAAGCACACATATAGGAAAAGCAGATGGCTGGTGAGATGGAGAGGATTTCAAGCAATCACAATGGTGTTATTGCCTATGTTGTCTTGTATGTAGTAACTCGTATGTTGCGAACTTCGGAAAAGACTCGTACAATGATTCCAGCGCCCCAATTCACCTTCCATCGCATGCACATGGTGCTTCTGTCACCGACAGACCTCACATTTCACCAATAAAAACTGGCAGCCTGCCAAACAAGCCTTCCGATATGCCCACAAACCACGTCATAAAGTAGCACTCATCCGAGCATATCACAGTGCAAAAAACGCACACGCCCTATGTACCGACGTGCAATCTGCAATATCGCGCCCATTCAAGCCACCGAGCGAAACCAGTAAACGCAGAACCACACCCATCAGCACAAACATAGCTGGAGCCGTAACGGCAGGCGTCACCAATCCTGCTTTCCCATAAAGACGTCGTCAACACATTTCTAAAGCAAATCAAGCTCTAACTTGTGCTGGAGGAGTGTATTCGACACCGTAGGAACTCTACCGGATTTCCAGGATTGTTTGCATGGTGCGGCGTCTACAAAAAGCAATCTCCCCTTGGGAGCATTGTTATCTGAACTCATACAGTGACTTTTACGGCTTTGTGTGCTGACACTATCAGGCCAGATAATTTCCAGATAAAACCAGATTTCAGATAATTTCATATCATATTAACATCGCTCGAAATCCTGCCTCGGCTGTCAAGCTGTCCACTAGGAGTCCCCATGCAAAATATTTTCGCTCTGCGATGCGTTATAGGTGTGCAATCAATTTACAAAAAACGGTCAGAGAAAGCAGCCGCTGATGGCCGACACGATGCTCTCGTGATGTGGTGAAGGCTCCGTGCGGCGTTTCTTTGTTTATTTTCTTCGCAGCTCACGCGCCGCTTATACATGCTTGAGCTGTGCCGCTGTACGTCACTGGTCACGTGAGGAGGGTAGCAGACGTCACGATGTTCTCTTGTTCTGCGATGCGATCTTTTCACGAGGAGAATGATTTTTCAAAGGTGTGCGGTTAATGTAGGTCACCTACGCTCATCGTTTTTTTACTCAGGAACTCATTTTAGTCGTTGGAGAACACTCTGCACCGAAAAACGAAAAAAGTTTTGGGGCTCATCTCAGTGCTCCTTTAACCAAGTTAAGTGCCAAATTTCCTAACTCATTGTCAGCACATATATTTATTGTTGTTATCCGTTATGAAAGACGTAAGGGATATGAAGACAAAGAGGACAAGGAATGGTCAGTTTTTAGAATGAAGACCAGAATGGGAATAAACCTCTTGACAGGTGATGTCCATGCACGAGAACTCTAAACCACGTGCCCTGCAAAACTAGTATATTGGCTGTACAAAGCTACTGAAAACGCGTTGAGATGTTCTGTTGTCGACCATCTTTGGTAGACATGGAGTACCATATCTACCAAGCAGGCTTGACAACAGAACATCTGAACGCGTTTCCAATAGCTTTGTGCAACCAACACACTAGTTTTGCATGTCACGTGGTCCGAACATGGCTGCAACCCGACACCATCTAGATGCAAACAGCCTGCTTAATGCCTCCTCTCACTCCTTCGCTCGAAGACATATAAAGTCAGTCAATCGGCGTAGCCAGCCAAGATGCCGACGATTTGACCAACGACGATGCCGACGACAAGACGATTTTGGAACAGAGGCTTTGATTTGCTACCAATGGCTGCCCGTGTGACGGCGGCTCGTCTCCATAGCCACAGCGGTTGAAAGCGCGGTCGTGATTGGCGGACTCTTAATGGTTACGTCACGTTGCTCAAGCGATTGTCAAGCCTTGTCTCTAGGCGATGTTGCTGCAAACCTCACAGGCCGAAATCAAAAATGCCGAACCTCGAGCTCCTTTCATGTGCGTTCCAAACGTTGCGTCGACTTTTCACTCTCCTGTACTTCCTCATGGGGCGGAACATGGATGACACAAAGTAGGAGACACCCGAAAGGGGGATATCGAGGTAAGAGAAAAGCATGGGACAAATGATATATGGACAGGGACAAATATTAGTTTCTGTGCTACGTTACTGAGGAGGCCACTCGTTGAGCTTTACATGGGACCCTTTGGCACGCGGCATTTTTGACAGGCTACGGGCACCTCTATCCAGATGTTTCGAGTGTAATCACGAAATAGCTATGCAGAGAACTGTACAACCGTTACTGGAAATCTAACAGCAACTTCATATGAATGGCGTTCAATTGCAGCCCTTTCGCCAATTCCCTGCTGTCGGTGGAACAGGCCGCCTCGTCTTATTCCTTCCTTCGTGGGAAGGAAAGCCGGCTGTACCGTCAGCCGCTAGAGAGAGCACGAATTCACGACGATGCTGATCGGGATGGCGTTTCGAGCACGAACTGCCGCCTCACGTTTTCTCGCCTGGTTGACCTGCTTTCTCCCTTTTCCTTCTGCTGCCTTGTTCGGGGAACTACTCTGTGTTTTCCAAATGGCCTTATGTTTCCGTTTTGTTGTTTGCATCCATACTGTCTTGGACCTTTGCTGTCGAATTTTGTCTGTTTGCTGACTCGGACAACACGTTCGCTGCGTCTGTTAATGTATGCTTATAAGCTCAGAGGAAGAACGAGTGGATATTAAGGGAGCTAAGTAACTGCAACATATTCTATGTTTATAAGTCTGCAACAACTACCGTAAGTTCACAAAATATTGAGACTTTAAGGCATCGTATTTCCCATTCAGGCTGTGCGAAAAATATGGCGTCTCAGTGGGACTGAGCAGAGTAGGCTTGGACGATGCTTGGATTCCAGAACGCGTACAATGATCGAGTTGGAGTAGTCCATTATCTTCAGAGGATAGTGTACGTGCTGGTCCGTGCACTTAACACTTTACTTGAACTGTCCTTGCGCGAAGAATTTAAATTTTTCAAATGTATTTTCTTTTCTTTCGGACAATTGAAAGTTGTCTATGTGTGAGGCTCCCCTCCATAATGTTCTAAGGAGAAATAACGAATCGCACGGTACTTGTAAGACTGAAATATTGGCAGCTAACGGAAAGTCACCGAGTGCCGGCAGTGAGACTGGAAGCCACGCCCCCGCCGCCGCTGTTATCTGATTAGTGTGAGTAGCCAACAGAAATGTGCTGGGTCCCACGTGACCACAAGCGTCAGCACTGTCAGGTGTGCTATGGCATTACGCAACGGCGCCATCGCGCTCCCGTCGTCAACGTACGAAGGCCTAGAGATAATTGCTGAGGCTTAAATATTATGTTTGTCTCAACTGTGTCCTCAGCCTCTGCACTTTACCGACCTTCTAACCGCTAACTCCGTTCAAAGGAATAACTATCATGAACACTTCCACCAACATAAATAGCTTCAACACGACCCTACAATGGGTCCCCATATGCAGGTTCCAAAGTGTAGCTACATGATGGTGATAATACGCCTGCCCTTCATGCGCCTCCGAACTACGAGACGATGTTTCCCTTAATACCATTACCACCACGACGAACTGCCGTGGCTTAGCAGTCAGTCAAGCCACCTTACACGCCGGCAGTGCAAGATGATCATGGTCCGAATCCCGGTTGAGGCGGGCCCTGATACGCTGTAAGACAAATGTCGGAACATTTTCTTATGAAGTCGGTCCAGGAGGACGGATCCCCTAAAGCAAAACGGCGCCATATTAGCCCAACGCCAACGGCGCCTTAAAGCATAACTAACTCTGAAACTTATTCCCCCGCACTGTAAATGGTCCCTAAACTTCGCATAAACTTCCGTGCATTTGGTCCCGAAATGGATGAATGGTTGAGCAATGCATATATCCCCCGAAAGGACTATAAAGTACTCCCTCTTCCTTATAGTGCATTGCACAGACTTGTCGGAAATCTTCATTGAAAGGAACAAGAGCTCGTATTGGCTTGGCCGACCCGGAAGGACCTGTACCATTGTTGTGTTTGAGGATGAGCATGGAGAATTCACACAGGATAAACCGTCAATTGTCGACTTTTCTTTATTATGTTTCCTTCATAATGCGGTGGTGATCACGGATAAAATGTCACAAGCATGTAGCTTACAACATTCAGGGACCGAAAAAAAGAGAAGAGGGAGACGAGTATGTCGCAAGCAGTGCGCACTCCGTGCATGCCTATACGAGTGCAAGACATTCTTTCATAAAAACGACCATAGCATTGTAGTTCCGCCGTTAAATGCGAACTCGGCTCGCAGGCTTAATCCTAACGTGCATTCCAAAATGTACGTCTAGTTTACATTAGAAGTAGAATATTGCGTCGCTTTCCAGCGCAACGCATCAGGTCCTAACGACCTAAAGTTTGCAATTAGGCGAAGACTTCATTGCGCCAAAGAAAGAAAAAAAAATCTAAATAACGGAGTTAGCACACCAGTGTTGCTGGGCTGGGAAAATTAAGGAGACCGTTTCCTGTTAAGTGCTGCAATTAAAACCTCAACGCCTACGACGTTGGTTGAAGCTGCCGAAAATGTACTGCAAGAGAATCCCACGGCGGAAGTCGCTGCCTGCCCGCTTCGGTGCGAGAGAGAGCCAGTTAGCTTTATTTATTATTCGGTGGTATTTCGAAAGATTTTAATCGCTGTTTTCCTGTTTTACTCTACTTCGTCGCCTACTGCATGTTTTTCTATTCGCGTTGTAATGCGAAAAAAACAATAATATTTTTATTGCTCGTTCGTGCATGTATGTTTTCGATTATATGTTAGCGCCGCGAAGCGAGTGTGACTATGAGCGGCGTACAGAAGTGAATAGATAGAGAGAGGGTAACACGTAGCAGTGAAGGACAGAAGAGTTAGTACGCGTTCTGGGACGACTTCAGGGGAAACTGTACCGACATTCGTCCGGAAAATGTGCAGGAAAACCTCAGATACCCCAGATTATAGATAGCCCCCAGAGATAGCCCTCAGATTGAATCCCACCGCATCCCAGTCTTGTGCACGACGTCGGTGCGTGTGTGCGCGACTGAGTGAGTCATTTTGTCTCGTAATACTAATTTTACGATACTACGGGCAACTCAGGCGACTTGCCTCACGATTTTCCTCGCAAATCATTTTTAATATGTCATTTCATTTTTTTAGGGTGAAATGACGTGGTTCTGATACATTCGAGTGTCACGGGGCTACTTTTCTTCACGTCCAGCAAGCGGCGAGCAGTTGAGCGCGAGTATATGGGTCAAAGATGCATTCTTCGCGGATTATAGTCACGTGCACCAGATGTTGTAATATCAAATGTGCTTGGCACAGTTTATTGTTGCGTACTTACCTCAGGCCTACGCACAAATTGCTACTGATGGTGTGTTCGACTGGTTGCTCCAATACTCCGAGCCGGAGCCGTCCAGAGCACATCTCATTCCAGCTCCGAGCCGGAGGAATCGTGCAGAAGCCGAACGCGGCAGGTTCGAGTAGAGGAAGGGAGAGGGAATGTTAACTCATGTGACTTCCGGTGTTGGCCTTAAAGTGAGAACAACGACGACGCAAAACGCAGAACATGGCATGCATTGCGCAACAGGAACACTACTCAGTGGAAACTGGCGCAGTCACGTGACCGGAACCCGACCAGATTTGGCAACCGCTCCGACGGCGTTGGTGAGAGCACTCGAGCCGGTCAGAGTTGGAGGAAAGCGCTTCGAATGAACCAGTCAAATGCAGTAAGAGTGCTGTGTTTCGACCAGTCGAAGATCAAACACCGCTCCAGAACGCTCCAGAGCGATCGGAAGCAACCAGTCGATGACACCATGATTAGTGCACGTACAGGTTGGGACAAAAGTTTACGGAACACGCGGGCGGCGTATTTTTTATTCGGTGAGACACCCTAGCGGCTGGCGGAAGCGGGTGAGTTCACTGTTTCGGAGGGGTGGAAGGGTGCGCTGTTAGCGACACAAAGCGGTAGCTTCCAGTTCCCAGACACAACCGTAGCGACACCGGAACTACCACTGTGTGTCTCTAACAGCGCACGCTTCCTCCCTTCCGAAGCAGTGAACTCACCCGCTTCCGCCGGCCGCTAGGGTGTCTCACCGAAGAAAAAGTACCGCCGCTCGTGTGTTGCGTAAACTTTTGTCCCAACCTGTACATGTTACGTGATTGGAAAAGTCTGACCATTGAAGGGGTTGGGACACTTTCATAAATGTGGTTCATTAGATTTTGGGCGCATTGTACTGCGCGCCAGAATACTGAGGAAAAACGAATTCTTCTTCTACGTGTCGTACTTAGCGAGATACAAGACCTCGAACACACTCCCGAGCAAAACACATACGTCTGAGAGCTCACAGTTGCGTCCATACCCATTGGTAGCCGTAAGCACGTGACTTCTCGTGCGCTGCCTCACTCGTGGCGGCGAGGGCTGTGATGTCACAGCCGCATGAGTTTTGGTATTCACGATGCCCCATTTTCGCTGCTCTTATTACCCTCTTCGCCGTGAAACTTTCAATGCAAGTTCACATAGGTGCAATCAACCCTATTTTACGTTTATCTGGGACAACCAGGTATGACCTGTCGCAACCCGTTTAAACACAACCTATCCAATACATACAAATACACTTTCTATAAGATCACGTTACCTGTTGTTGCGAGCCACGTCGTGACTTGGATGTAAAAGAACACAAGAAACAAATCGTTTTGGGTTCCCATCTATGTAATGGACGCGTGTGCATAAGAACACTTACCAACCCCATCGACGGCGCGAACTTGCAAAACCCTGACACCGTCAGTAAAAGCGCATTTCCGCTCGAAGTCAGCGCCACCTGCGAACGACGGTGCCAAGCGTTACCGCCACCATTACTTGGGTAAACTGATGCCTCCATACGCTAACACGATCACTGAGTGGCAACACAGGAAGGAATAAAATGAATGAAAAAGGGCTGCGTTTGGCGCGACAATAGGAAACCCTTATAAAAGCATGAACGCGCTACATTTTTTTCTTCTTTCGCGTCTGTTTTTACAACAGATTTTGAATGTATTGCGAAATAAAACGAAAAGAGAGCCTTTCTTTTGAGAAAGCGAATGTACGGCAGAGAGATCTGCTTTATAACCCGTCGTATTATTTCATCGCTGGTTGCCATGACGACCGTTATACGATATTCTCTCTCGTCCTCAAAAAGAAAGAAAAAAAAAAAAAATACGGAAGCACGTGGAACCTTAAGTACGCAAGCTCAGTAAGAAAGCAGAAATGAAATAGCAAAAAGATATATAAAAAGTATAACACAACTCAACACGAAAATATTTCGAGTGGGAAGCATAAAGAGCGTTTCTGTATAGTCCTTTGTTGCCTGTTGTCGTATTATATTTTATTTTATTTCTATTTTACTTTTTTTTTTTTTGAAAAGCGGTATAACGTTTGAAGGAGGATTTTGACGACGCCGTTTTTTCCCCCTGTCTTACATTTTTATTTTGTTTTCTCCTTGTTTTGCGTACGAGCTTTCCGAATAGCTGACGTCCATGCGAATAATATTCACACACACACACACACCTTCCTTGTTGCTTGTGCGTCTATCAAAAATTGTGTGTCGCCTCTATCGTTGGTCTCAAGCGCTTTTCGAAAGTCTGAGCAAGCCGCGGCCTGATGTCGGGATGCGGCGATGTGGGTAGACGTGCTGTTTGTTGCATATTGCTCAGGGTTGAGAAAGAATGTACAGCTCTGTGAAGTTTTAGTTCGCGAGATTCGTTCATCTTCTGCAAGCATCCCAGCTGCTGAATTTTTTAGCTTCTGATAGCTTGATTCTTTGCTTCATGGTTGTGGACAAGATACAATTTATATCTAAGGTTTCCGATTTTCGTCATTTTGCGTAAAATGAAGGAAAGCACGCCCGAATATACTTTTGCCTATTTCGGTGTTTTCCGGAAAACACCGAACCTTCTATTCCAAATATATCGGTAGGCTTCTGATTCCTCAAGTCCTAATTTCAGTTTGTAGACCACACATTAGCTATATTGGGCTTTTCGGCATTTTCAAACAAAAACAAAAAGAATGGTGAAAAGCACCTGCCGAACGACTTTTTGCAAATTGTGCATTTTCTGAAAACGCCCTAATACATACCCTCTATTTCGCACATATCGGTAGCGGTCTATAGTATATTGGAGAGCGTTTCTTTTCATAATCTCAGGCAACCAAACAATATAACTTACGTCTTACGATTTATCTCCACTAACGCATTTCGCATAATTAGCCATCAAAAATTTAAAAAAACTAAATTGGTACATCAAGGGTAAGGGTAATTATAGTAGATTTACACGTAAGGTAGTCTCAGCCTAAGCGTGAAAAATTGGTACATCAACATGAGCGTCCAACAAGTGTTACATTTAGCATTACCTACGAGAACTATTATTTCGTTTACTAATGCATAACGATGTAAATTGGCACATCAATACACATTACGGAAAACGACATTATACAGACGAAATGATAGTTCTTGTCGATAACCCTAATCTAACACTCATTTGTCTCTCACATTGGTCTCCCACACTCAACTATTGTGGCTTTGATGGAAACATAGAAGAAGAGAGAAATTTCCTGATATTTCAGTGTACTTTGTCGAACTAACCAGACCCTATAAGCTTGGGTAACAGCGTCAGAGTCTTCAGTAAATTTATTGGATAAGTTCAGAACCACCGCCCTACCTAACCTACCCCACCCTCTCATCTCACTGATATAACAACCCTCATATATAATGGGGTAGCTTACCGCGATTCGTGCAGAAACACCTCATGTCACCATCGTCATGTATTTTTTACTGTAAACTAACTTTTGCAGTAAGGGCCACTGCTGTATACCCGCCCTCCTCAGGTACAAATTAGAGCGTAAAACCACTTTGCCCAGACTTCCACGGTGCAAAAACCACAAACGCGGCCTTTTCCATGAATGCAACATTCGGCAGATGTAAGCGTATACAGCTGTCCTCAGAATCCGATTCAATCGGATCGAACTCCCACGCACATCAAGCGCAAACGCTCCCACACCGTGTGTCTATACCTGCACGCCTGAAATCGAATAAAACGCCGCAGAGCCCACACTTCGTGGCACGTCCGTGTATTGACTCCGACAAAACATAGGGTTTGCGCCATCCAGAATTGGCCGTAATGACAGGTTCCCTCTCCCCTCTTGGCTGGGATGCAGCGCGAAGCGTCTCCGCAACCTAATGTGCCTCTCGTCTTCACTCAGCAGAGCGCGACGCTTTCTCTCTCTCTCTAGAAAGGCTGGGAATATGCATGTCCGTATCCTACAGCGGGAAGACTGCGCCGTGTAATTTCGCACCTGGTGGCTACTACTATGTCATCACGAGTTGTGCTGGTGACAATGGTAAGTCGCAGATTCGATCTTGCGTCGTAACGGGAGGTTCCACTGCGTAGGGGGCGCTGCTAAGGCGACGCTATTGTTGTCTGTATGAGAAAGTAGGGTCGTTGCCTTTGAGGAGGGATATGTGCTTCGTGAATTTAATTGAGCGGCTTTCTATATCTTGTGTGTGTCCAAGGTTAGGCGAATGACGGAGACTCCCACATACAACCAAACGTCATGCCGCGTGCGTTTATTCCTCGTACATTCAATTCAAAGTCTTTCTCGCTGTAGTTGTTACGTAATATCACGCGGGCGTGCAGATAGCACAGGGTCAGAGTCCAGAGCCAGAATAAATTTCTGTTGCGAAGACTGTAAGGAATTTTGAAATAAACCGTGTTCTAGATAGTCAACCATGCATTACACTCCGTGGCAGGTTTCTCAAAATCGCGGTTTTTCGTATAGTATAGCGTGTAAAAACAAACAACAACAAAGAAAGAAGGAACGCAATCTCGCCTTGAAACTGTTGTAGTCCGGTCTGTACAAAAGGGATACAGTTTCGGTCTCTGCTGTAACGGGGTCCCTTGTAAGCCTCCTACTTGATGACAAGCAGACCTATGCAAAGCATTTCTTTAAATTGGCAGCACATTACTTATGATTGAACTTCATTGCCGGTGGAGAGCGTACCCGTTTTCTTGGGTTTGTTTTGTTGCCGTTAACCCAGCGGAAGCAGGTCACTGCACATTGTCTGATTCCTACTTCCTTGTTTCTGAAGAAGTTAATATCTGGAGTAACTTTCAACTCTAATCATGGCTCGAATCATATCAGCTAAATCTCCAGGGCTTCTGCCATTGACGGCGCGTCGCCAATTAACTCCCATAATCACCAAGCCGTTCGTCGGTGATATCAATGACTCATTTAAAACTCACTAAAGTTCCATCCGGAACTTTCCAACACCGCCAGGGTTCAAACTGCGTCTCACCACGACAGTCACACATCCTCATCAACTACCAAAGCAGAATATCGCTTGCATGCAAACGCAAATGACCTCTTCACGCTTACGTGTAGACATCAACAATGCTCCTGAGACATCCCACTCCCTATACACCTTCCATCGGCGCAACCTCCGCCCTATTACCTAACGTGCAACATCTGCATCCAAGTCAGTCCCCACTGCATCATCGAAGCGGCTTTTATTGAAACCGACCGACGACACCTTTTAGACGCGCACAATGTAGCGCTTTATACAACAAAATCTCCCCCACTCCCTACTTTTTCGGCCCGCCTGCGACCAACAAACGCTATAGGCGAACGCTAAGCCTAACACGCACAACAGACTCTTCGCGTGTGCGCGCACGCTAAGTCTCTTTTGTCCGGGCGAAAAACTTTATCGAGCTCGAAGAGAATGACAGATCAGGCGGAACAATAGCCTCCATCTGCATAACTGCATAGCCAAGCAAGGACTAGCACTTCGCTTGTGTATGGGGGGGAATCCGGACCTCTTTTCGACACGAACTTTTTCGCGCTTCCTTGCATGTTACAGTGTCTTTGTTTTGTTTGCTTCCTCTCGCGTTGCCATAGAGAAAAAGAAGCCTACTTATATCGTTTCAGGACGGTTCGAACGTGAGGCTTTTAAATATGCATGCGAAGAATGCTCGCCGCGTTGGACGCTGCGGAGGGTGTTTTGCAGGAAAAGGGACAAAGAAAGGAAGGGAATAAGGGAAAATGAGGAGAAGAGAGCATGTCGTGACGCACAATGCGCTAGAGCGTTAGCGGTGTGCTTTAACGCAGCGGGACGCCATTATGGCAGGTGACAGGACGTTAGGTTCAACGAAAGATACTGCTTGAGAAGCGTCGTGGAGTTTTGTGCCTTTGGGGGAAGGAGAGGTGAAAGTGTTTTAGAATGCGTGAATGGGGAAGGAGGTGTGTAAAGGGTTGAAGGAAGTCCTTTCTATTTTGGACGATAAGTCGAGCGATAAAGCGCGAACAGCAAAAGAATGCCCCTTTTAAGGTGCAAACGGAGGTGACGTTGTGCATTTCCTTTCAGTCGCGGAATAAAACTACGAGACAGAGCAGATTCAGATCGTTTACTCAAACCAATTGCGAATTCGGGCGGTGATTTCGCGGCAACTCTTTTTTTTTTGTTTTTTGCCAGATTCGGAACAGTCATGCTCGCTTGGTCAAAGCGAAGCAGTCTCGCATGTTCGCGTGGCACTTTCCGAGTGCGAGAACTTTGCCAGCTAGCACTTTTTTCGCCCGGTCTCGAAACGATCGAGCAGCGGGTTGCCCAACTATATCCGGTGTCGTCACATCCGCACTGCAACGGTGGCGAGTGCTCTGACTGGCCCGCACGTCCAAGTTAACGTGGCTTAGCAGACGATGGAACCCGAAGACGGGCGACCGCGGTGCCCGTAGCGCGATCCAAGTGAAAAGAAACCGCTAGATTCCTGACACTCATGTTCGGATGGCAACGGTCACGTGACCAAGCTCGGGCGCCGACCTAGCAAATTCGGAGCGCTAGGCCGTGTTGCCGTGAAATGACTACCCGAATTCGCCACAAGTGTGTTGAGCACCACTAGCAGACATCACCTTTCCCAGAATTCGCTTGAATATGAAGTGCTTCAAAAGTGCTTTCACAAACGGACGATAGATGGTGCAGAGTTCCGTACTTCCGTTGGTTGGCTGCTTCCACAGCATAATTCACTGTTTTGGGCGTAAGGTCGTGCAATGATATGGACGGAATTTGGTTGGTGTGGAACACTATTGGTTGGATTTACGCCCAGAAGCCAGAACAATATTTATATCGCAGTATCTTTTTATATCGCAATACACTCTCTTTTATATCCTTCGACTGTTTTGTTAAAAGCAGAAAGAATGCACTTTTCCAACGCAATCCCAAGTTGCTGCAGTCAAAACTAGGAGACCCATTTCACTCCTCATCCAAATGCTTCCCTCAACCTATATAGCAGACTATTCCTTTTTCTTTGGTGTGTGTGTGTAGATTCTGAAAACAGGAAAAGGAGAGCCTACTCCATTTGGCTTCCATAGAGTCTTCCTATTTTTGCGTTTTTTTTTATTTCGTGATTCGTGCAAAACGACTCCAGTACAGCTCCATCCCTTAATCCTCCGCAGTGTTCTTTCGTCGGCCGTTGTTATTCCGAATTGGGTGCGCTTTTATCTCGGAAGACATTCCGCGTAAACTGCCTTCCTATTTAAACGGGAACGGAGTTTCACCAAGGGGTCTTCGTTTCTGCGCACTGTTGTGTGCGCTGCTTTAGACTATATACTGTGTGGACTTTGTTATGCTCGTTGCCCTTAAGACTCTGCCGCAAGCCTATGAAAATAACGCAACCGTGGGTTTATCCCTTTGCTTCGGTATAAGTTGATCCTCAGCTGCGCAATACTGTGCACAGTCTTCCTCTGGCCCAGCTGCACGAGGGAACGACGCGCCCTGATGAAAAGTATTTTCTGAGAACACCTTTATGAAAACTCTTTTGATGAAAACACCTTTATGAACAACGACGTGTTCTCGAATCTACTCGTCGCACTACACTCTTAAAAGACGAACTCAACACATACAACAGTGAAGGCCAACTCCCCACTGGCCAACTGTTGCCCACAGTGATGTCGTTATCATTGCTGATTGGGGGAGGGCGTGGGGAGCACGTCTTTTTGTGACAGTTAACGTAATCGCATACGTGTAATAGAAAGTTTCTTTGTCAGAACGTATCAGAATTCGTTTTGTTAATAATCATTAATTGCTTACGAGGTGTGCTGAAAAATATCGCAGGGACCAAGAGACACGGAACACAACACAAGACAAATTATCAGACACGGCAGCATTTATTTGCAAAACCCCCGCACTTACATACATACTAAAAAAAATCGTAAGGAGAGGAAGAGGACCAAGAAAGGGTTTGCCAACAAAATTCCTCTTCCCCTCCCGTTCAGAGATTTTTTTTGTTTAGAAATATAAGCGCGGGGTGGGTCGCAAATAAATGTTGGCGTGTCTGATAATTTGTCTCGTGTTCATCCCTATTTGTTCCGTGTCTCTGGGTTCCCACTTTAGTGCCTTGTAGAATATCTGGACGTACACCCTGTATACAGTTTATGGTGATAAAGAAAAAAAAAAGAAAAGAAAAAAAAGCGGAATTTCGATGCGTCCTGAAAATACACCTTCTCCGCATAACACATATTGGAGGAAAAAAAACAACAGAAAAGAAAACAAAGAAGAAAAAAAACACGCGTTCAGACTGATATAAACCAGCGGCATGGCCGAGCGTCCCGCTCGTTGGTGGTAGCCAAGGTCGTGCTGAAGACCGGGAGGTGGTGGGTTCGAATCCTATCGCCTGCTGTGCTCTCGGAGGTTTTCCCCCGGTTTTCCGAAAACTTTTTCATTTATTCCATTTAAAAAGCAGTAACAACAATGAAGTTCTGGTGGAACAGCGGCTTTTCAGACGAATGTCGGCACGCTTCCCCCTGACGTCGGCGCTGGACGCATACTAACCCCCCTGTCCCCCACCACTTCCTGCTGTCCTCTCTCCATCTGTCCACATCTGTACGCCGCTCATAGCCTCCGTTGCTTCGTGGCGCTAACACGGAATATAAAAAAAAATGAAGAGTTAAATGTTGATCTGTCTGAGAATGTGTCATGCGTTCCTGCTTGCTGTCTTTGTCTCTGTGTTTCTATTTTCAGTGTACCCTCTCTAGCTCTTACCCTTCACTTATACAAAATGGCGGAACCCTTGCAATACAAAGCAGCAAACGAAAAAAAAAAAAAAAAGAAACAGTCAGAGGAACAGCGCTTCGCACAATCGATTTCACTCACCCCATCCTTTTCACTTCACTCCATCATCACCTCAGGTCAGGAGCTTCACTCTATAATGACAGCCAGCCGAACTTGTCGGTGATTGGTTCAACGCTAACGAGGTTAATATCCGTGCGTTGATGTCGCCAGAGCGGTAGGCACCGAGGCTTTTATACAAGAGACCCGCCTTTCATTAACGCTCCCGACGTTGCTCAGGTCAGCGGGGGGTTAAAAGTTGCGCTAACGTCGCTCGAAAGGAGGAGGAGGAGGAGGTAGCTTTTCTGCCTAAGTGGATTCCTTGATTAGATAGCGCGACACGCTCCAACGGTTATTCGCTATTATAGTGGATAGGCAAGCGGTAATCTTTGGCTTTGTCTTCTTACTGTGGCGTTTCGGGTTTTAAAAAGGGTGCCAGCAAATGCGAAGTGAGGGATTAAGTGGGGTACGCGTACAAGGACTCGTGATTTTCGACGGTGACGAGATGTTGCTGAATTATCAATTGGTGGGCATGAGTGCAAGGGGATCCTGGCTTTGTTTTACCCCCTGTCGCACGGACAATCCCCAATAGTCACTGGAATCGATGACCATTGAACTAGGGTGCCTGAATAGTAGCTCCCTCTGCACAGAGGTCGCTAGTACTCTGGCACCCTACATTGAACGTGCTCGCAGCAACTTGTGAACCTCAATTAAATCAAAGAAATGTGACATCGGGCACACAGGCGAATTTGCCCACAAGAGGTTGTCTGAATAATGTGGAAGGGTAGTCTCGCTATAAGGTTTCCGCTGTAATAAGTTTGGCATTTCTTTGAAGCGGTATTCGCGTAGTTTATACAGGGAGCCCCAGAAAACGTGTAACTGAATTATAATAAAAAAACTACACCACCTAGAATCATGCGGCCAACGGCATTTGTTCTTAGTAAGTTTTTTTGACCTCCTGATGTGGATGTCATGTGTATCGTAAGTTTAATTATCCAAATATTTGCGAACTGAAGTTGGAAATTTGCCAAGTAAATGTCACTTTTCTACCCCACCAATATGAAGAGCGTGTCTAATTTACTCACATTAATGATAATTGACAGGGATATTCAGGAGCTATCCCATCGGAAAAAATAGCCGAACATCATGCACTACAGAGCTCCCAGAGGACAGCGCGCGACGGATCTTTCAGCGCAATCATTTTCAGTCTGACGAAAGGAGGTTGGAAACCCAGTCCACAACGGCATTGCAGAAAGAGATAACACAGGCATGGCTTATCGCGTCCGGCTTTCGCTGGGATCATGCTGTCCCTCTCCCAATTTGAGCGGTACACGTGTGAACGCCGGGTACTTCGACGCCAACTTGAACTCCTCGACCATAGACCATTCAGCTTGTCCAAAGTACTTGGCCCATGGAGCTCCCCTGAACATCAGTGCCGGGCCCTTGGCTCCCTTTTTGTTTTCATGCAGGCCACTGGACTCCTTGAAGAGCTCTAAACAGAACTCCGACCTGTCGTTGCTTCATTCTCACCATAATTCATCCTCTCATATTAACCACTGTGAAATGGGGTAGTGTCCTGTGGCTACCACGGGGAAACATCCCATGTCATCATCACTTCTTCATTTATTGTTGTTGTTGTTGTTGTCTCCCAATTTCAGGAACTGTCACTGTTTCTACTATCAAACTGTGGGCTTGGTTTGGAACCTCCTTTCGTCGGACTGAGAGAGACTGCGCTCAAAAAGTCGTCGCGCGTTATGGTCCGGTGACCCCGAAAAGCATGATGTTCGGCTATTTTTTCCAGTGGGATGGCTGGTGAATATCCCTGTCAATTATCGTGAATTTGAGTGAATTCGGCACGCTCTTCATATTGGTGGGATAAAAAAGTGACCTTTACTTGGCAAATTTCCGATTTGAGTTCGCAAATATTTACATAATTAAATTTACAATACATGGCGTTCACATCAGGAGGTGGCAAAAACCTAGTAAGAACAAATCCCGTTGACGGTATGATTCTAGGTGGCGTAGTTTTTTATGATAATTCAGTGACACGTTTTCTGGGACACCTTGTATAGCTTCACGTGGTACAATAAGCACCCGCGGAATGCTGTTGCTCTGCTAGCAAATGTGCGTGAAGCTCCGAAGCACAACCCAAATCATAATTGGTCTGGCGTCCTGGTTGTAAATGCCCGGTCCTTTGCGGTGACAACTCTAGAGGGCAGGTCCTTTGTGGTATAAGTTTCACAACGTACGGAAGGATATTTTGTAAAGCATCCTTCTAAATGCGTATAAGTACTAAAACCGGTCTAAAACTGTTTGGCTGTTATGTCAACTCCTCTTACATCACTGTTACTAGACGTTTCAGTTGAAGCTCCAGAATAATAAAATCGTGTATATTAACGAAAAGCACCCCTTTTCTACGCTGAAATGCAAATATATATGTTTTGTAAGTGCTTAAACGTCGCCACGCCAATACTGGACAGCTATTTCGGCCTTATTGGGCCATCATCAGCAGTACGCAGCCAGGCAATGCTCGAGCGGATTTAGTCAGAAGTTCACGTAGCACGTGATTCCTACCGTCAGGGCTTGCTAACGCACCACTGAAAGCCCAGTGCAAAGCCAGTGAAGTATATTAGAAAAAAAAAATAGCCGGAGCTCTTTGGCTGCACGCATAGCATACGTTTGTAAGTGCTCAAATGTCGCCACGCCAGTACTGGACAGCTGTTTCGGCCTCATTGGGCCATCATCAGCAGTACGCAGGCAGGCAACGTTTGAGCGGATGGCGTCAAGAGGTCACGAGCACATGATTCCTCCCGTCAGTGTGTGCTAACTCACCAGTGAAAGCCCAGTGCAAAGCCAGTGAAGTATATTAGGAAAAAAAAAATAGCCGGAGCTCTTTAGCTGCACACACAGCATATGTTTGTAAGTGCTCAAACGCCGCCACGCCAGTACTGGACAGCTGTTTCGGCCTTATTGGGCCATCATCAGCAGTACGCAGACAGGCAACGTTTGAGCACTAAACATATGCTATGCCTGCAGCCAAAGAGCTCCGGCTGTTTTTTTTTCCTAACAGAAAACGAGAAATACGTCACTTGTAAGATAAATACGATATAAAAGACACACACACGCACACAGAGAGAGGAAATACGGCCAGCCTTTCAATCCCGTCGCTCCCTTTGACTTCAAATCGAAATCGTATTTCTTGGGCTCTTTGGCGCCCAATCTAATTTCTTCAAGATGCTCCCGGGTTACACGAGTTTCGATGACAGACACTGAGAGAGATCTCGCTGCTGGGCTCGGTTTCGATGCCTCCTTCCCTGTCTATAGATCATTGACTTTGATTCGGTTTAGTAATGAAATCTTCCTGCTCATCTACAGCCGTGGAATTACTACGTAAGCTTTCTTTGTACCTCTCTCCTGTCAAGGAGACCGAGTTGTTTCAAGAGGGCGTATGTACAGCTGCCTTTCTATGATTCAATTAGGACTGGGCTCACGTGCCAAGACGAGGCACTATCTGTAAGTACAGAGCCATGAGTGGGGGTATACGGGTGACGGTTTTTGTGTTCTTACGTGAAAAAAGAAAAAAAGAAAGAAACGACGTGTTTTTTCGCCTCTGGATAGGGAGCAACAGGCTACAGGAGTGACAGAGCGCTTAGACACGGAATGCAGGAAAAGGCGCTTGCCAACTTCTTCCATACACTCTAAGGGGAAAAAAAAAGAAAGAGTAATTTTAAGTTTAAAGCGCTACAGCCTCGTTGCTCGAGAAATTCTAGTGCCTTTAGGGACTAAATGCGTTGCCACAAAAATTCCTCCCTTTAGGAAGTATATGCATGAGACTAAATGAATGTCACACAGTGGAGACTGCATTACACGCTCTGTTCTAAGAGTCCCAGGTACATAATTCATGTGCATGAATGAAAATAATTTGAATTAAATCGTCAACCGTGATACGTCGAGTGATATAAAGTCTTGCCACATGCATAGGGTACAATTTTGCAAGAAATAACCACTAACATTTTCTTCCTCTGTGTGGGTGGAAAACTGCTAAGTTAACTAAGTTATATAGCATTATTCCATCAAATTCACGAAGAGCACATATTTACGTAGACTGTTGCATCCTGGGGACCATTGGCGAAGTTCAGTGGCCATTTGCAGTCCCTGGGGTGTAAATGTAGGGGTTAGAGGACTAAAATGGGAAGTAATTGGGGGGGGGGGGCAATCTAGGGGACTAGAAGCTCCAATTACTCCCTGTTTCATTGCTTTTTTTCTTTCTTAGAGTGCACCTTGAGCACTGATACGAAGAGCTGTTGAATTATCACCGGCGTAGAACACTTCTGACCATTTAGATGCAAGCGTTGTGCTTAGACTAAAGAAAGTATTGCTTCAGTTCAGGTCAATTACAAGAAGCATTATTCATGTACGTATACAACGCACAAAGGTTACTGTATGAAGTGGGTATGATACAGGGTGTTTCCTGTCCATGTCAAAACCATGTCAGAAAACTCTAACAAAAAAGTGCGCGACAGAAAAACATGCCATCAACGGGACTCAAACGTTTCTATGCACTCTGAGTAATTTTGTCAAATTTTAATTGAAATAAATCTCATTTCGTCACTTGGATACTGAATTTTTTCAAGTTAGATTCTGACAAGAACATGTTACTTAGACATGGCGAATTTCGGAGCTGAATTGAAGGAATTAAATATCTTAAAATTTGATAAAAAATACTTGTAACGTTGCAATAGTCCCCTACAGATAAATACTGTTCGACATATCTATTTTCGTAGCATGCGTTCTTCTTACAGTTTTTGGACGTGGTTACTGACGCTCCTAGCAGATCTCGTGTAGTTAAGCGTATTTAGAAACGGCGTTACCAGATGTCGTTCACGCTCCGTGGCTTGCTCGGTTATTCAATCGCAATGCTTTCAAAATCAAGAAATCAGGAATGCTTTTCCATAGTTGCCGCTTTCCTGTCGGAAGCTTTCTTTTCCGCTATACATCTAAAGACATGCTTCCTCGAACCCTAAGATTCGCGCTCTTCGCTTTCTTATTTTACCTGCGACCGGCAGCATCTGCGTCTGACAACTATGACATAGAACTGGCCGTGCGGTACGGTGGCCATTCCCAACGGGTGCAGACCACTCCAAGCAACGTCCTGAGAGTATGTGGAAACCTGCACGACAATATGATTATCGGAAGGGGCAAGGAAATAACAATGATGCAACAGTGAAGGTTCGTTCAGACGAGAACGCTTCTGGAGTGCGACATTACTTGGTATCTGGTAGTAAATTTTAAACTCTAGATCAGAGAGGAGACAATATTTCCTTCCGTGTTTTGCTCCTTGGATATATATATTTTCTTTCGCGTTGTTTATGGTCGGTATAAATTTTCCGTGGTTTGAAACGCTAGTGTGCGTTATCAGTGGCTTCCCAGACGCGCTTCGGTCGCCTTTGCCGCCTTGCCCGAGTGCGGTGTGGGGAAGATGACTTACCGAAAGGCCGGAAAAAGTTTAGTTGGCGTGGATTTTGAAGAAACGAGATTTTTGCGGAGGTAAAATATTTCGTGAGACAAAATACGGTGCGGTGGATCCACTTCCGACTACGATGTTGGGGACTTAGAGGAGTGCATGCCGTCGTAGAGAATGAAATATTACTGGATACATTAATCCTCCTTGCGCGGCGGAGAACGGTGTAGATTAAACTTTCTGGAACTTTTCGAGAAGTGTGTGAAGTCGTATAGGCCGGTAACTTTGAAATGTTGTCATATAAATGTTGATGCAGGACGGGGCGCTTTAGGGTACATTTGCGTTTTACCGTGTTCTTGTTTCGTCCTTGAAAACTTTTTTACTAGTGTTTTTGGCATTGGCCCTATGGACTTTTAGGCAATGGCCCATACCTTCGCAGTCACAACATTCTGTGTGCAACATTGTGACATCGTCACGAGAACTTCCTGTTGTATTTTCTCTGTTTAAAAAAAAAACATAATTGAATTAATATGAAACACATAATAAGCCAAGGAGTTACACTAGCTCTTGGAACGACAGAAGAAACAGTACAGAAACCCCGCATCAGTCCAATACGCTCGCCATTGGAGTTACTACGTCCACGCCACATCTGAACCGTAAGTGTAACGTCCACGACATTATAATTTATGCGCTTTAGTAAAGTTTGTGAAAGTTTCGTGTTAGGTGTGCGTGCGTGTGTGTGTGGGGAGGGGGGAGGGATGTGTGCAAAAGACTATGAAGGGATGTGGGATGGGGGGTGGCCACAAAAAATAGTACCTGCTGCTCTTTTTGTTCGGTTTTAGCTCCGCGAAGCAACTGTGGCTATGTGTGGCGAACAGATGTGGACAGATGTAGAGAGGACAGCAGGAAGGAGTGGGGCACAGGGGGCTTAGTATCCGTCCTGGACCGACTTTAGGGGGAACTGTGCCGACATTCGTGCGCAAAGTCTTCGGAAAACCCATTGAAAACCTGAGACAGCACAACCGGTGGTAGGATTCGAACCCATCACCTCCCATTCTTCCGCACGACCTTGGTTACCACCAACGAGTGGGATGCCTTAAACCTGCTGCTTTGCATTCGTGAACTGTTAACTGCTGGCACATGGAGCGAGTTGTTACGAAGATGCTGTTACGGCGCTGTTAAACATAGTCCTGTATCTCTGTCATCCAATGTGTCAAGTCGTTCGAGCAATATATAAACGCAAGAATGTGCAATGTTTGTAGGCAAGAGATTCATATCGCTTGGCAGGCAGTTAACGCAAAACCTTGACAAGCCGCACTCGAAAAATAACTGATGACTTACTGTCGATCCTGATGGTCGCCGACGGCCGGACTATTTGGTATGTCAAGGACTGTTTGCACGACGCGCCTATATCAGGAAAATTGATCACTTATAGCCCAGCAATCAATCTGTACATTTGCATGCGGCGCACTAATGTTTCCGTAATAATGGTTCCTTATCGACGTTCGTGTCACCCACCTCATCATCATCCAATGTATGTGTGTGTGTGTCGCGAATGTACGAGTTGTTCGTGCCTTTCAGGGATTGTGCTCTTGGCGTAGAGTAACATGGAAGTAGTACTGCTGTTCAGCATATTGCACGCTTGATGTAACTCCCTGAGACAGCAAGGTTTTAAAAACGTCAGCTGACGTGGAGTAGAAGATTCGCTGGATCTGGGCCTCAATTTAACCCCCATGGTTTTATATTGTGCGTTAATCTTAACTGAGACGTTCTGAGGACAACATGTTCGTGAAAACTTTCGAGCACGTATCCCAAGCAGCACACAATATTGGGCCCATTTTGGCTGGTCATTGACGATACGAGTCCAATATGAGACCCGTTTTGCCAGGATTTCCCCATATTGGCTCAAACTTGGCAATATGGGCCCCATATTCCAAAGTTTGAGCCAATATGGGGAAAATCCTGGCAATATGGGCCCCATATTGCCCGTGTACACCCCATATTGAGTGAAAATGCAGAAACTGGTACGTACCCGTGTTACGCAAATGCCCAAGCAGCACGGCAAGATTGGGCATTGAAGGTGTGAAATGCCCAATTCAATACGTCGTTACATCCAACCACTTCCCGCAGATGATACACATTGTTCGAAACAGTCAACATTCGGGGCAATCCCACTGTAACGTGATCTGCAACTCAACAACTCAACTTTCCACTTCCTGCAAACAGCCGCCATCATACTTCGCGATGCCAATGCCAATCGGTCGAACCGACTGAGAGCGTGGTCGTTTCAGCGAAATCACGCGTCCGACAACTAATGCGCATGCGCGACACGCGGATCGGACGTTTCCTTCGGGCTAAAATGTCGCTGGTTGCTCTAATGACAACGGAATTGGGGCAGGTCAACTAAAAAACACAATGTTTGATAGGAAGGGATGTCTCTTCTGTAACGCTAGGTGCTTTCAAGTTACCGCAGTCAGTGTGAGTTGCTGAGCCGTATATCCGTCACCGTCACGAAAGTGCTTCGCTCCTTTCTGCTCTAGGAGCGGGTTGGAAATTTTTGGTTCGTACAATGTTGCGATCCAAACGAAGGCTTCTGAGGGATGTTTGGCATTGGAAGTTCCGCGGGACTGCTTCGGTCCTTCAGCAAGGCTTGCCAATATGGGCAGCCCATATTGGTCCAATATGGAGCCTGGTGGCGCTCCCCATATTGGCTGCCCATATTGGACCAATATAGGTAATCTTGGCAGCCAATATGGGTGAACTATTGGACCGATATTGGCGTGCTTCTTGGGATTCTATGTAGAAGACTGGTTGAGCCGTATGTATTGGGGGGTCAGAGCACTAGCAGATATACACCTACTCAATAGGCTTAGTAACTGACGATATTGAACACCTCAGCAAATAAAATTGAACCTCTGCATGCAATAAGAGGATAAGTCGAAAAATCCCAAACCGAGAAAACCAAGTGAATATTTGTTAACGGAATTGCAGCTGAGTTTCATCGAATAATGCAAATGTCAAATGTGTAAAATATATGAATATGTCTACTCTACATGCATGTCCTGTTAGCATCCTTTTTGGGTTGTGACTGAGCAGAAATTGAACAAAATCCGGAAGCATGACATATCCCCTTTTTTTAATAAACAGTAAATAAAAAACTCCCCCTTTTTCAATATAACGCCGAGTACTCAGGGGTATCGCGCACAAAAAAAAAGTTTTCACGAGTCTGACTTTGATGGCTGAACAATGGTGATGCCAGGTAGGGTAAAGTCACCTGTGTGTATTCGAGTAGCTGGATCGGGCTTATCGTGCTGCTAAAGTCGCTCAATCTCGAAAATCATGTCCTAGAAGACCAGCATAATATGACTTAGCTTAGTGCACACGGTTTTTCCGATTACAACGCCCAGTAGCACCGCTGACACGACCAACTGAGGTAGGAAGAACGTGTTTTTCGAGTGGAAGTCCAAGTTCATTTCCACATCATAGCAAAATTTAAGCTACACCATTTGTATGCGTGTGTAGAAGAGGGGCCTGATCTGACTGTCCATCCCATTGCCACATATGCATTTCCCGTTTCTTACCCTCCTGTAACGGGTCAATAAATTGCGATACGGTCCTAAATTTTCTTTGTCAGTTGCATACTGGTATGTAGAACTCATTCCAACAAAAATACTAAAACGGGGGATAAGTCGACTTATCCCCTTATTGCATAGTCCAGGGTTGCGGAATGGGATCACCCATTCAATTCCAATTCCATTCCGAGGAATGGAGATTTGTGATAATTCCATTCCTTTCAATTCCTCGGAATGAAAACGTATGGCCAATTTCCACTCCTGGAATGGCTTGGCAACCCCATTCCATTCCTTTAATTTCATGAATAAAAGAAAAGGAACCGGTAACCGTGCTGGGTAGCCCAGCAGTGCTATAGAGGAGAATGACATTACCCATCACAGAAAAATCAAAAAGACAAGGTTATTTCGCCCCTGACCGTGTGGCACCCAGACCAGACCATTCCAATTCCATTCCGCCTGCCAAAAAAAAAAAAAAAGCCTATTTCCATTCCATTCCTAGGACAGCTTCCGCTATTCCATTCCAATTCTATTCGGGGCTCTGATAAATCTGGAATGATTCCGGAATCACTGCAACCCCGGAGTGGCAATACAGAGGCTCAATTATACAGTAAAACATGCGAGCGCTCACGTAAAATAGAAGACTTCTTTCAGTGGTCACCCATTCCCCAGTTTAGTCTCTCAATGTACGCACTAAAACCGAAACAGTCTAGCAAAACACGCTCTGCTCAATCCCTGAGAATCGTAATGTTTAAGATGAACCTCGGTATGACCACTATTAGGACTATGTGGCTTTGCATGCTGAAGTGCGAGGCGAGCATTTTCATTGCGTTAAGAACCTGGATGACGAGTATGTAATAAATAGCTCCTCTATACTAGACGCACCGCCCAGCTGAACAATCTCTTTTTCTCACTCAAAAACACGTACTCAAGCTAGCACGGATATCAAGTACTTAAACGTGTCTGCCCATCGCACTGCGGTAGCACTTCTTTTACACTAATGTAGCTTATATTTTACCCTCTCGAAAATATATCACGCCAAGTGCAGCTGCTCAAACATCGGCCGAAGAAACCTTAAGCGCTTCTTGTTCATCAATAACCTTCTCCGCCATTTTCCCCCTTTTTGCATTGTATGCTTCGTCTCAAGAGGCATATCGTATACGAGATTAGGCCCGGTTTCAGTACAAAATATATCTAGGATTACATGCCACGTGTCGCCGCTCTCTTATACTAGGGATTAAGTAGGTTTAGGGCTCTGGAGAAAACGAAATCATGCGTGGCAAATAAGACAGGGCAAGTTTCTTTTTGTTCAACGCCTATAACAGCGGCCCGGATCAGTATATAGAGAGCGAGGAAGCGTGGAGTGCATGCTGCGACGCGTGTCTGGAAATATTTTCGTACAGTGAATAAAGCGTTGTGATGCTTTCCACGAAGATGCGGCCCTCTTTGCTTGCGTAACTTAACGCAGTTTTGCTACGTAAGCAACGGCGGAACGTGTTGAAAGGATTTTCATATTTTTTTCCATCTTCCATACCCTTTTAGGAGTCTACGCGTTGCTAGAGCATTTTGTGTCCCGTCTTCAGCTAGACATATGGAATGCGCCTGAAATACGGCACGGCGACGAGACCCAATGCAATGTTCGATCGTACGCTTCCACAGAACCAGCGGAAACGCACTGAGCTGCCAGGTTTTCGGGAATATCGAAGACATAACTGATGAAACCTTCCTCTAGTGCACGCCGCATAGGCCTGCATGACGACACCTTCGATCTGCTCAAAACAGGCTGTGCAATCGAACCTTCGACCTGTAGGAGATTCTGGGATGTTGGTCGGTTGCGTCTATGCTCCTGCGCTCAGTGTTCTCAAGATAATTTTCGTGAGCATAGGTGTTCAAGCGTTCCGTGACAATTTTAAGCTATCAACAGAGACAAGGGTCCAACATCTGTTCTTTTCCTTCGTTCTACCACCACCAGTATCACTACGTTAGGGAAGGAGAGAAAGAGTTAAATTGGGTACTTTAAATGTAGGGTACCACGGCAACCTTGAGGCTCCAAAAGAAATAAGGGATCGTGACTACTGATGCTGAGAACCCAAACAGTATTTTTCGCAATGCACAGGGACCACTCGTATTTCTTTGGGGCCCCAAAGCACCTTGGTACCCAATTCTAAAACTGCGCGATGCAATCAATATTCAGGTTGCAATCAATATGGCGTTAAGAAACATGTCGATTATTTTTATTCCGTCCAACTCCAACTCCAAACATGTCGATTTCATCCAAAAACTCATGAGGGCCATGAAGGCCGACGGAAAACAAACCTTTGAAAAATGAATGATCTTCTGGGTTGCTCATTCTCTTGTAAAGCTTGAGAAGCCAATGTCGACAGCACCATAATCCATTCATTTAGATTCGGGAGGAGTGCAACTGACGTGCTTATTTGGTGCGTTAATCTTTGCTCTGTATTCATTTTCATAAGGGGAAGAACATTACCTAGCATTACGTCCAACAATCCTTCATAGCCATCCATTTGGCTTTCCTTAGGGGAACATGTTCGTGGCATTCAGGGCAGCTGATCATGCTCGCGATCATGTTGTTAGAAAACCGAAAAAAGGATTGATTGATTGATTGGTGAAAGGAAAACATTGAACAGTTAGTCCCAAACTACTTCTGAACGCGTTATTTCGGGCCTCATTATGCAGGGTGTTTCACCTAAAGTGGTAAAAAATTCTAACTGGCGACGTACTCGCCTGAGGATTGTGGGACTTGCGGCAATTACCTTCTTGAAACGTTTGTCGCCATTTAGGAAGGCTTTCGACAATTTTTAATTGAGGGAAATTTTTTTTTCAACTGAACTTTGAAAATTGCCAAGCGAATCTCACTTTTTTTTACACAAATATGAAGTCCTCTACGGATAACCGGAGACCCAACAAAAACTATCCACAGTATTGCAACAGAAATAGTCGCAAAAAATTTAAAAAAAATACGCTTTAGCCCCGGCCGCCTGCTTGATTTTCGCAAAGAAGCGCGCTCTAAATGTGCGTCTAGAGGAGGAAGTGTCTCCGCCTTCATTTGTTTTGCCTTCTTTGTGATAAGACGGTTGTTCCGTTTTCCTTGTGATGGGACGGTTGCCCCAGAATGAAGGTCAAAGCGGGGAAAAGGTAAAACAAGAGGCGGGAACACTTCGTCCTCTCCCCGCATCTTCAGTACGCTCTTCTTTGCAACAATCGAGCAGGCGGGGCTAAACCATAATTTGTACTAATTTTTCCGGCTATTTCTGTTCCGATACTGTGCATAGTTTTTGTTGGGTCTGCGGTTATTGTGGAGGACTTCATCTTTATGTAAAAAAATGAGGTTCGCTTGGCAGTTTTCAAAGTTGAATTGAAAAAAAAAAATTCCCGAAATTAAAAATTGTCCAAAGCCTTCCTCAATGGAGGCAAAAGTTTCCATTGCCAAAAGACCCACAATACCGCGAGTACAATCGGCGAGTACATCGCCAATTAGAATTCTTTATCACGTTAGGTGAAACAGCTGTATATTCACCATTACTGCAGCTACTCTGTATGCAATATGCAACCAGACAGGACACGCCTCATGCAAGAAAATGAAGAAAGTGGGCCATCCAGCACTTTTACGAAGCTCACTAATTCATCCCCACCGGACCAGTGTTGATACGATGGATGTTGCACAGGATAGAATACTGTATTTCATGAGCGAAATTGACCTTTAACAGTGGGAGGGGAAATTCTCACACGTCGCCCTCTTAGTGGAAGTGAACAAGATCCCGGCTTGTACAATGCATGAAACATGCAATGTATGCATACGTAAGTGACATAGCGCCCAGACATTTTTTCTCAACCTTCCTGTTTCCCGAAAGAAGCAGCTGAAAGGAAGTACCTTAGGGGAAACTTCAGAGAGGGAACCTCTTACTTACAAAAACACTTAAGATAGAGTAACTCGAGTAGAGAACCGATGTTGGTGGTGGCGGTGACGAAAACCGGCTTACGGTTGTTGGCCTCACTTATGTGGGCTGCGTCACGACTGTAGCCAGGATGAGATGAGATGATAGGATAAGAAGTGAAGGAACGATGACGGCCGAAAATTCAGATCTAGGGCAGTCACCTAACAACCTAAATTACGCGCAACTCTGCCAAGATCATAGCCAACCACATGTGAACATCGTACTGTACGAGCCCACTGAGTGTGACCATTGTGCACCGAGTGTGTTTCGTTCCCTTTTCTGTTCTTTGTTTTGATTGGGACAACCATAGCTGCCCTTCTCTAAGTGTCACGCGATGCCACGTTACCGCCCCGGAAACCTTCCTTCCCCACAGAAGAATGCTTTTATGCTGAGGCCGCTGCAGTCCAGGCCGCTGCAGACAGAGAATTTCTGTTTCACTCACATCGCTGGAATGATCGCATTACCGATACAGCCAAAGCGCAATCTCTGACTAAAATATGTGAAGATCAATATTTTTGTGCCTGTATACTTGGATTATGGCCTCTGTTGCACCGATTCTCTCCCAAATGGAGCGAAATGGAAGGATGCACTCTTCCAGAACGTGCACCCGCGACACTCAGCTGTTTATGCTTGATTTATGGTGTCTCCAATCTAGAAGAATAGCAAAGAAGAGGAGGAAGGACAGATAAGCTGGTCCAATGCTTTCTGCGTATTATTGAGGCTTCATAAAAACGTAGTGTACAATGTGTTTCGGGCAGGGTTGTTCCTGAAGTAACAAGCGCCCAGACTGCAAGACTGTTTATATATGTCCGCAAAGGTTCGTCGAATTTACATGCGAATGAAAGACGTCGTTACCTTGAGAGCAACACAAAAGGAACGGGATTCGCCGGTTGCGTCGTTCGTGATTTATGATCGATGCAAAAAGAAAAACACGAAGTTGACGCTATCCCTCTTTCTCTCCTTCTCAAGGTCTCAAGGTCTAGAAGGTCTACAATGCGGAGCAGGCTCTCATTAGTCTTCCTCAAACGATTTGTCCAATCATCGCAGGAGGTCGTTTGAGGAGACCAATCCGAGGCCCCCCTGCATTATCGCATTTCCAGAGAAGGAGAGAGTCAGGGAAAGCGTAAATGGCGTTTTTTTTTATTTCTATCGATCATAAATCAAGGTCACGAACTACGCAACGGGTCGTTCCCGTTCCTTTTATGTTGGTGTCAAGGTAACGACATCTCTCATTCTGTGAGGAGAAATGTTTGCCCCATTAAGACAGAGGTGGCGTTGCTGGTGAAAGGGCTCGAGGTTGCCGGCCTCCACAGTGGTGGACAACGTCACGACTGACGATCTGGGGAAATGTGCGTCCCTGGCAGACTTCTTCCCGGGCGAACTGTGCCGACATATGTCTGAAAGCGTCCATTAAGACAGAGCTTCACCGCATAACACGCTACTAGCCAATCGTCTTCCTGAGCGACGTCGTTCTCTCCCCTGATTTGTTGAAAACGGGAGGCGTGCACTCTTAACAGAACTTCACTCTGAAGACCAACGATTGCGCAGAATGATACCGTTATTACTCCCAATTTGTGGAATGTGCGCGGCGTACGCCTTTCTTTTTGTTTTTTGTAATAATTAACAACAACCTTATTTAAAGATGATCAATGAAGATGAATGTAACAATTAACCAACCGCTACGTGTCGCAGAAAGGCGTATGCCTACTATTTTCAACAAAGTGGAAGCGTGAACGCTGTCGTTCGAGATGACGGTTTGACAAGGAACGTGTAGTACGGTGAAGTTTCGTTTTAAGGGCGTACGCCTTTCTCGTGACACTTTCGTGACACAGTTATTAATTACAAAATGGCGTACACTCTTTGTTTTCCAGAGTGTCATGTGCTGGAGATGTGTATTAGGCTGCGCCCTTTCCACAGCAGAGTGCCACACACACATAGAGAGACGATAATGAGATGGGGCTGATGCCGGCCAGCAGGCTGGGCGCTACCCCAGCGCCATTTGTAGATAGCGAAACACGATGATGTAGAGTGCCGCTCGATGTCTGTCCTCTACAAAACGGCGGCATAGTTAGACAAATCTGCTCGTGCTCCTACTTAAAGGTGTCGTGTAGGAAGGGTTGATTGAAAGGGTTGAAAGTGCAGAATGTGTACAATGGCGCAAAAACTTGGTGAACGTCATCAAAAACTGAACAAAATGTATGCACCTGAAAAAAAAATATATATATATATATATATATATATAGAAAGTCATCCTCGTGGAGCACTCACCTTTCTAGACAAGAGTTAGTGGCATTTCACGGGTCCAGGAGTCCGGTGTCGGGAGCCGAACGTAGAATTGGGTCTACGCCCTGATTTGGTCCACATTTACTTCGATCAACATCTCCACATTTTCCTCTCCATATTTTTTTGCTCGCTTTTTGTACAACCAGATGGAAATATGCTATCGATCGTTGATCAATAGACATTTCATTGTCGGGAAGGATCTGGTCGTTTGGAGACCAATGAAGAGGGAAGGGAAGGCCCTTTTAGCACGAGCGGACCTAATGGTCAGCTGACGGACAACCCGTATTACTTTCATATGTTCCCGAGTTTAGAACAAGAAGATAATTTGGGAGGTCGATGACGTGGAAATGGTGTAGCCATGATGTTCATTTCGTAACATTACTGAGTGAATAATGGTATTTCTTCATGTTGCTTTAAATACAGAGCCACCAACTGCATAGGTCCATCCTTATAGCCTTATAGCAGCAGGTGACGGTGTTCAAGCAACAAGCAAACAATAAAAATTGCCATCAACGATGGCCTTATAGAGCTTACACTTAAACACGTTTGTCACAATGCCCAAAAATCCAGCAGCTTTCTTTTTTTCATTTTTTAGGTGGAGGTCCGCCCCGCGGAAGAACACATTATCATTTCGTCCCTAATATTTTACCACATTCGATCAATTAATTTATCTAACAACGTTCACATTATGTTCATATATATCCTCGCAAATATTCCTAGTCCTACAATTCCGAAATACCTAAAAGGATATCGTCAATACGTATCCCAAAACAGGAGCGGAAGTAAATGCAATGGGTGCACACCGTTACCCTGTGTTTGAGACCCAGAAGCCGGCTTTCAGGATAATAATAAAAAAAAAAAGATCGAAACACCGATGGGACGCTGCTTTCAAATACGCGAGGTAATTTGACACTCCATTGGACTCGCTGCATACAAATTCCCTCCTCGGATAGATACCACCGCGTAGTGTCCTTTCATGGTGAAACCGGAAGCGAAAGGATTCATTTCCTATTTTCTGGTCACTGGCAGAGGAAATGCTTTTTGCGGGCTTCGTAAAAGAGATCCCCTTTTCTATGCCCGGCGCGTCGGATGTCCAGTTAGGTGCTTCCGATTACGTGTCTCAATTGATCTCTCAAAAGGCTTCTCCTTCGGAGCTATAATTTAGAAAAGAGGCTCTTTAGTCTCAGGATGTGATAAGGGCTGGAAGTGCGTACAGTACGCGTGTCATATGTCAATCAGTCAACTTCACTCCCCAAGAAGGAGTCACTTATTTAATGTGTCTGATGATTGTTACGCTTGCATGTTTGCTTTTCTTGTGGCGTCACAACAATAACAACAACAACAAATGTTTGAACGAAAAGCGATGATGACATGAGATGGTTTCCAGTGGTGGTCGCAGAGCCCTACCTCACTCCAAAGAGGTTATTTTTGAGAGTATAAACCGGGCTATGGGTCGAACGCTCAAACACAACAATTGTAAAACGAGAATAGGGTTTCGTTACCCATGCACAAGTAACCTTACCTCGATAAATAAGCTCAATCGAGAATGCACAGCGCAAGCTACAAGGTTTACTGTTCTAGGTTACGATAGTATCGCTGGTGCGCCTCCATAAATGTATATGGTCACAATCATGCAATCAAATGTACACAGTAGCTTGCGAATGGTGTACACTGGTGTTGTCGTTGAATAAGTTTCCTCAAACAACAACTTTGTTTGATCATGGGGTGTTTCATTGGCAGAGCCGATACTCGACCATGTGAGCTAGTATGATTGATATGAAATCAAAGGGCTCCCAATGTCCTTAAATGTCCATGTCCTTGTATCGCTGATGTTGCGCACGTGTTCGTATATAATTGTGGCACCCAGACTGCGTTTAGCGTGTGCGTGTGTTATGACGCGTTTCTGCTCTCTCTTTTTTATATATTTTAGTAGTATTTTTTGAGTTGCAGAATTGCTCGGGTGCCGAATTCAATGTCTCCATATTTTTTTTTAGAATTTATTTATCAACTTATCTTGTCTTAAATGCGAGGGAGAAGAAGTAGCGACTTCTCCCTCGTATCCATGGGCAAGAGAAGACCACATTTCTGAGGGAGCGACAACAACGGCCTCGAAACCCGCAGTTTTTCCAGGGCTATCTCTTCGTGCTTTTTTCACTAGATCCTCGTTCATAAAGCGGCAACGACATCGGTGCACCAAAGAGAACAGATGTGGTCATCGCGTGGAACTTCTGCCTAATTCCTAATTAAAATATTCGTTAGTAAACTTTAATGAGGGCAACGCATCAGGAGGGCAGTAGTGCGGCCGTAAAGATCCACCTAACTTAGAACATGTCGCAAGCTATCGTAACTAAAACAAAAGAAAAATCGTTTTCCGTAGTTAGCTGGGATACACCGTATAAGTTATCAACAAGGGACAGAAGAGTTTAAAGGAAATTTACGTGACACACAACCTCGTGGCGCGCGTACTAACAGTACACCCTAACTGCCCAAGTGTAACTATACTATATTGTGCATGACCTGTATGCTCCATCGCACCATTCACTTCATGCAACATGCGTCGACTCCATGTAAGTGGACGCGTTCCCTCACTGACTTTATGTGCGAGGAACTCTATGCAAAACACATAGATTAGCCTCTGGCTGTGTACTTTTCTGTTACAACACGGCCTGGGTCTATATTTCATCACGATAATGGCTTTTTCCCCTGTTCGCTGCGCTTGAATATGCAGTCCCTGTAACGCGCTGTTGAACTGCAGGTGGAAGGAGTTTGCCCGAAGTGGGCTTTGAATATGTGGAGGATATGCCGTTTTCTTCGTGCAATTTATAAGAGCGAACGTGTATTACGTTCCTGAAGCAGGCATCGTGGAAGTGCGCCGTCGGGCGGTTTGCTGTAAAGGTTGTGGTTCTGCAGAATCGTGGGTGATACAGTGTGCGGCACGACGTTAAGCAGACGCCGAGTTAAATGTTACTTCTGCACAGCTGAACACATGATTTCTTCTGCTGCTCAGGGAGTGGGCTGAGATATAGGTATGTAGGTGGTTGAAATATTACATGATGCGAATTGAGATGACATACTAGCTGATGTTAATCAAGGAGGGATTGCACGACCAACCAGTATGTCCTGTTAAAGTTTAGGTTAGCTCGCGTTAGGTGTAATGAGAAATAATATTGGGATATTGGCTACTATACCAGACAAATAAAGGTGGCAAACATACGCTTTCGTTTAAACGTTCAATAAATCTGGAATGCCCGTAGCACCTTTGCACTGGGACAGGGTGGACTTTTAATTAACTTTAATTTAATTACTATTAGTTAATTAAATCGAGCACTCCTTCGAAATTGGCATTCTGGAACATTATTGAATTTTATCAAAATATTCTGTATACACGGTCTTAATCACTGCGTGCAGACGACGCAGCTAAAACCCGGATGACATACAGCACCGTTCTGCAGTTTTTTCGTTATGCAAAATGTTTCGCCGGTCGTCAGGTTGCTTCGCATGTATAAGAAAAACAGCTCTCCTGCCATATAGAATCTACTTCAGTATCTCGTGAGCCTGCATTCAGCACCGTATACAACGTATACCCGCCCATTAAAGGAGCATCGGAGGCACCTCGAACATTTACCTTGTATGCACACGAGCGACATCCTCACGGAATATTCCAGTAGTGGAAGAAAAAGCGAAAACACTGCTCACGGAGGCGAAGTTCCGTCTCGTGTTATGCTGAGCATTCACACGGTGCCGGAATATCGCCAGTGGCGTACCACACTTAGCAGACGACACTTAGCGGACGACACCGTCAGCGTCTGTTCCTGTCGTCTGCAACGGAATATATTGTGGCTTCGTCGCAGGATATTTCCCACGGTTAGCAGTGTACGTCAAGACACGATGTTGAGCGCCCGCGCTCACGTGATAGGAGAAAGCTATGACGTTTCGCTCATCTTATCTGCTGTGACATTAGAGAGTTTTAGCAGGCCGTTGATAACGTGGCTAGCGTCTCACCGTATCAACCGGAACCAACCAGTGGATAAGATTCTGAGTCACGCACGAGTGCGATTGGTTCCAATAGAGACGATAACTTTATCAACGGTATGCTAAAACTCACTATTCAGGGGAATGTCGCTCGTGTGAATGCACGGTTATATAGTACCTCTTCTTTCGTCACCCCTGTGTGTGAACCAGGCGGATGAACACGTAATTGGCAGCCGGACCGCTGAGCCAAAGAGCGCATTGGTATGCTCTTCCGCGCAAGAAATATGTAAACCGAAACCAATTAATTTCTAGAAAAAAATCACTAAGTGCGAACGCGTTTGTTTTGACGTGAATACGTCTGTAATTTCGGTTTGGTAGCCAGGTCAAAATTCACGAAGCAACGAAATTATGCCGAATTTCATGACGCGATAACTAGGTGAGTAATAAACCGATAGCAACCAACTGGCTAAATCCAGGTAGCTTACACGTGTAAGATTCTAGCTAACAAGGTAATGCAACGGCTGATGCAACCTCTGGGCGTGGCGGACGCGTGCGAGTGAGACGGAAATATAGGGGTACGCGTACCTCGCGGGCACGCCATCTCGCGAACGCGTGAAGCTATATGATGCCGATCGAGGTGTCGTTCGAAAGCGCTTGAGACGCTCTACCAGGACCTTTAGCGATATTTGCTTCAAGAACAATAACCAAAATTTTTAGAAATCTACAAAGTTGAGATATCAAAATTTTGCCACAACGTCGGCACATATGAAACTAAAATATGATCAGAAGGGAAGGAAACGGCAACAAACGAAAGTGCGGCTCGAGAGGAGCCCAAAAAGCCCCCAAAGTCCAGCACCGAGCTATCGAGAGGGCTACGGGAGTGCCGAATATGATTAGCTGCAGAGACAAATTGGACTGACGGCGCGCACAGGGAGCCCTTACTCTCTAATAATAAATAACTAATGAATGGAATGAATAAATAAATTAATGAAGACTTGTATTTCTTTCACTAAAATCCCGCACCGAATCGAAGATCGTGACGTTTTCATGTAAAACACTAGGACTCGGACATGACTGAGCTCACACCAATAAAAAAGAAAAAGAAAATAAAAGTGGTTTTCGGTGAAACTCTGGATGGGGGAATACGGGGGTTCAGAAAGCGTCGGAAGTAAAATTTAGAAATGAGGCATTTTATTTAATTACATAGAGTATGCAAATGAACCGCTCACAGCTCAGTTCTTCGACGATGTCTCAGGGATCATCACTGAAAAGAAAGTTTTCGATAGCGCCATCTGTATCCGAATTATTCAGCCGGAGACTTTCCTGAAACGCCCTGTATATCCTTTACCTCGTGACATTATATGAACATATGAACATACTACCTTCAGGAACTATCTCGCAAAAATATTCCCATTGCGAAGGGCGCACTTCCTGAGGAAATTAGCGAACGACATAGCGCGCATGGCGACGATCTCTCCCAGCTCCTGTCGGGCGTCTCGTGACATCAGATCAGTCGAACACTTTTATTGGCTGTCGAGAATCGTCTGCTACAGTCGATTGCTCTACTTGAGAGGCAGGACTTCCACGCTATTGGCTGCCTGACGTGACGTCACGGACTTGACAGCCCAGGGAAGCAGCTTTCCTGATCCACGAGAGTGAAAACACTCTTGCGTACCAGCATTACGCGCCGCACTCGGAACTATTCGATGGAATAACTATACCGGAGCTTGTAACCCTAATTTCACCCCTGCTCATATAGATTTATTTTTCTCGAGACCTCCCACGCTCCTTCAAAGGGGCGCATGCGTTCCAGTCGATTTCGAAACTACAGTGTCATTTTAGTCATCGTGGACCACCGACCACAGTATTGACAGTCCCACGCGAAAGAGTGGCGTAGCTTGACTGTTATGCGATGAATGAGAGTATTCGGGAATTCCCTCTGTGGAAAATCGAGAAAACGTCACTCCCTAAAAAACAATGAGGACGCGACCTTGAGAACAGGAATGCCGCGGTCGTGCGGGCGTCTCACATAGGGGACGTCTGGATGGTCTGGACGTCTTTCTCCTGTGAGCGCCGCCCTCTCACTCCTCCGTTTAGGGAGTGACGTCACGCCGCTGTAGCCTCCGTAGTTGAATGGTCTCTGAAATTCGCTTATTTAATATCTAAGCAGTTTTTGGACGAGAGCATCAGCCAAGTAGATAGTTGGCCGATGCCGAACACAGTGGTACAGGTTGGGATAAAAGTTGCGGGATTTCTTGCGCACATCACTTTTACAGCCTCCTCCCTACGTATCCGAACGTCATGATCACGAAAATAAGGTTTGCGTACATAAGTATAATACCCTTTACTGCTTCCAGTCGTTTATTCCCCGTTTGTCAAGACTCTGGAATGACCTTCCCCGCCATGTAGCACTTTTTACTGATCATCCCCCGTTTGAGGCGGCCATCACCAATTTGGTATCTCTCCCCTGACTCTTCTTTCCGTTATTTTTGTTTTTCCGCACTGTTGTCCGTGGCATCTGATTGCTGGTTTTGTTTTATGTCTTCTATCTCCTTTTTTTAGTATATTTGACGTTTCTCTTGTTGTTTGCCGAATATGGTAATTACTTTTTTCATTTTCTACAGTGTTATTGTCACCCAACTTCTCCGTTATGTTGTACCCGTTTTGGGTCTTTAACGTATTTAAATAAATAAATATGGGTCCAATATTGTGTGCGGCTTGGATTTTCCCATTCAAAATGAGCTGCCCACGCTATCCGGCAAGCAGAGGCAGCAGCTGACAACTGCTACCGAATACATGCACGCCTGGTGTCCCGGGTTACCCCCTTTTACACCATCAGAGAATACAGCCGTCATATGCTGTGCGTCCTCCTCTGTGCGATATAGCTCACGTAGAAAATGATGGGTCCTACGAGAAACGGTAATAGCATGACGACGTTACATGTCGTTTTCCCGTGAGCCAATTATCGTGCGGGTCGAGGTGGCACGCTACTAGACTTGTATCCTCCCAAGCCGTGTCATCAGGTGTACGTGGCAGTCGCTCCAAATGGTCTCTGCTAATTGAGGCACGTACCGTTATTAATGAGTGCAGCTACTGACCTGTGAAACCGTGCTGATGACCTTGGCAAGGTCATCATGCTTCGCCTTTTTGCTGGTTATGATTTCGCGTCAAATCTGGCACGGTGTCACCGTTGTCACTAAGAAACCAAGCTATATTCGTGTTTTTTCGGTTACGTGAGTATAAGTTTTAGATGGCGTAGGTGATGGCAGTTGTATGCAGAAAGAACAGACTAAAGCGCTACAACACGGAGTTTAAGCACCGCTGCTCCTCAATACAAGCAACTGGGTGTCTTGAGGCTTTGAAGGAGGTAAGAACTCCTATCTACATGTATTTAGTGACGGGTGTAATAGATGTAATATTGTTGTGCTACGCTTCGTAATTACATTTACAATTTATTGTTCAACACTTCTCCTTCATAAAGTGTGCAGGGTTAATACAAAAACGCATTTTTTTTTCCGATACGGGCGTGTACGCGCACCCCCATCCAGACACCTCTATCCGTTGTTAAGTCATCTGAAGAATTGTATCACCCAATCTGACGCCCACGCGGAGGTACACATAATGTTCTGCTTTACACTCTTAAAAATAACTTCGTCACATGGCACGCTCCTAGCCAACCATCGTCCCGAATGAGAACGTTCTCGTCCCTGATTTGTTGAAAACTGGAGGCGTGCACTCTCAACAGAACTTCACCACATGACACTCTGAAGACCAACGATTGCGCAGAATGATACCGTTATTACTCCCAATTTGTGGAATTGCGCGGCGTACGCCTCTTTTTTTTTGTAATAATTAACAACAACTTTATCTAAAAATGATCAATGAAGATGAATGTAACAATTAACCTAACCGCTAAGTGTCGCAGAAAGGCGTATGCCTACTATTTTGAACAAAGTGGAAGCGTGAACGCTGTCGTTCGAGATGACGGTTTGACAAGGAACGTGTAGTACGGTGAAGTTTCGTTTTAAGGGCGTACGCCTTTCTCGTGACACTTTCGTGACACAGTTATTAATTACAAAATGGCGTACACTCTTTGTTTTCCAGAGTGTTATGTGCTGGAGATGTGTATTAGGCTGCGCCCTCTCCACAGCAGAGTGCCACACACACATAGAGAGACGATAATGAGATGGGGCTGATGCCGGCTAGCAGGCTGGGCGCTGCACCAGCGCCATTTGTAGATAGCGAAACATGATGATGTAGAGTGCCGCTTGATGTAGATGATTTTGTAGCCATAATACAGTACATAATAGATACATAATAGGCTCCGCCTCCAACAAATCAGGAGGGAAAACGTTTTCATTGGGGATGATGGTTTGCTAGCAGCGTGCTGTATGTGCTGAAGATACGGACCTATCAGATTCATCTACACAAAAGGTGTCACAGCCAAGTTAAAATCGCCGTTTGGAGCCGACACAGTCGGCGGGCTAGCTCGGTAGAGTTCAAGCTCTTTTAAGTGTTGGGCTTGTTTTTTCTGTATGTTCGATTGCCACGGTTAGAGCATCGTTTAAGGATCATACCGTCCACCAAGATGGTGTACTCCTGAGTGAGAAGAAAAAGTGTGAGAGAGAATGTGGAAACGGTAAGCCTCTGCCTTCTCTATCGGAAGGAAGCTGTGTCTGTCGATGAGAGGGCTGCCAGCATGGAGTTATGCGTATTACCTCCCACAACCAATCCGCGAGACGCAATTTCAGTTTGTCGCTATACTACAGATGCGGATTTTGGTAGCACACATAGTGCAGAATTTGGACTAAGGATTTTGTTTCCATAACGTGTTATCAAAATGCATATTTACTACAGCTTTTCTTGATCGCCATTGTATATACTACGCTGCATTTCTACAATGACGTGCTACTCAGTGCCACTGTTACATTGGTGTACTAATCGCATGCCGTGATCTGCATGGCGTCACCGGAAGAGGAATCTATGTTCATATCGCATCCGAGCAAGTACGCTACAGGTTCGTCTTGGCGCGAGGGACAGGATAAGGATTGGACGAAGCCACGTGACGACGTGTATGTCCAGTCACAAGGCAGCAAAAGGCATTCCTAAAAAAAGTAGACCTGTGCGAATACCGAAGCGAATGCGAAGTGAATAGCTATAAGGCCGAAGCGAAAACGAAGCGAATAGCCGATTTAGATATTCGAATACGAGGCGAATAGCTGCAAAATGGAACGGTTTGCACGCATAAGAGGATTGGCAATAAAGTACAATTGTGCAGCAGACGTTAGCAGACGACATATATATTCTAATTTGCAACGGTATACAAGCACCAAATCTCTGTCTGTAGGCGTTCAGAAGGTGGCGCATCCGAGGACGAAGCATTCGACCACCTCCTCGCCACCTCGTTTTGACTTAAGGAAAGGGATAGGACGACTCTACTAATGTCTCTCGCGGTTTCGCAGTAGATTAGATTACATTGTTCATGCGTGGCTTTTTTCGCGGCGACTATTCGATATTCGGTATGGAAGAGGCGTGCGATTCGATTTGCAATTCGAATACCGGAGTTCGTATTCGGTTCGGAATTCGAATTGAACACTTAAGTACTCGCTTCGATACTAAAAAAAAAATCGATATTCACACGGCACTAAAAAAAAAAAAGAAGCATGGGTCCACAGAAGAAAGCAAGAGAGAGAGAGAGAAAAGTGAAGTCGCTCCACGCACAATAAGGAAGAGAGAGAAACTAGGTTGCTGTGCGAACAACTGGCATGCTTGCACAGCGTATAAGAGAATGGGAAGAGCGTGATTGGTTGTCCGTCCCCCCTGTACTTGAGGCACTTTAGCTCAGGAGAAAGTCCTGCTGTCGTGCTGTAGCAGTGGATTATCTGACAGGAAATCAGAAGGCCCAGGTTCGAGTCCTGGCGGTGACACCTTGTTCCTGAGTTGTTGGATTGTAAAAGCGATAAAACCCCAGTGCAGGGGACACGGACAGACAAAACACAGACGAAGCACTGGACGAAGACAGTGCTTCATCTGTGTTTTGTCTGTCTGTGTCCCCTGCACTGGGGTTTTATCGCATTTAGAATGTACCACCAAACAGCCCGGTTTTTATCGCTTGTTTGATTGAACTGTGTCTGTGCGTTGGAGGTTTATGTGTTTGTGTCGTCCATGTCTGTAGCCTGCCTCGGTTAATTTCTTGTTGTTTAAGTACGAACATCATCGGTGGTGGTGGTGTTAGTGAAAGGGCTCGCCAGTCGCCATACGCTCATCGGGGGTAGGGGGTGGGGTGGGGTGTCGAGGTAGCTTTCCGTTGTTGGCCGCACTCAAGTCGAAGAGCGCGCTTACACATAGAAGTGTCCTATGACAGTTCAAATATCGAAATTTGAAGCACATCACCGTTTTCAATGAAACTAACCTAATTTATCAGCCCGAAAAGTGCAGTTCCTCGAACCGCTTATGGATGGAACTGTGCGAGTTCAGGTGAGCAGTGCATGCGTTCAAAGAATGAACACTGGGGTCTTCGGGGCTATGCCAAAGTTGTGAAAAGGTACACTTTGATGTGCGATGCTGTAAAGAGGTTCCCGTAATTTCCAGCCGATAACGCGCACCTACAAAAAATTCCGATTCAAGAAAAAAAAAATAAATACCGCGTCTAACACGCAGCCGTTTCACATCCATTCAGCTAGATTCTTCTCCAAGTCTGCGTACGAGCGCTTTCCGGATCGCTCTGCTGGCTTTTGCTGGGGAAGTTCTCTCAGTGAGACTTCAGCCATCTTCCACTCCCGAACGGATAGCTCTGCAGCTTGGGGGGGGGGGGGGGGTGATGGCAGGATAGGCTCGCCGTTGTTGGCCACACAGAAGTGGGCGTCGTCACGACTATAGCCAGCTTGAATGTCTGGTGCAGCTGCTCGATATCCAATAAGCTTCGACCGATCCACAACCGTCAACTTAAACTAGGCAGTGTGACTTTTACGTTTCGACATGCAGCCGTGAACATGCATAACGCAACAGAGCAGAGGTGGTAGTGAATGCCCAATGACCTGAGCCGCCAAGCTGCCAAAAGTGGGAACAAAGAATGGAATATCAGTCACACCTTACCCTGTTCTGATAATCGCTGGCAAAAGGTTGGCAAAAGGCTGACGTCACTCACGCGAAAGTGGGACATGCAAACCGGTATGGTTGTGGCCACTTTCTGTGTGGGCACACATCCCTTTGTTCCCCTTTAACCCCAAATTTTGCTCTTGCAATAAAACTACTTGGTGTAAAGCCCAGGAGGGGCCCAAACAATAAATTCCGGTGCATAACGCCAGAGTTACCGGCCGGAAATCACGTAATCGAAAAAAGCTTCCTCGTTCGCAATGGAACAGATTTTCTGAGGCTAGAACACAGAAGAATGGACAACATACAAGCCACAAGAGAGCGGCAACGTTAGATTGTAACGACCGTAACGACGATGAAGCGATTAAGCCCCCTGGACCGGCAATCTAGAAGATGTGGGTTCGAGCCCAACAGCTGGCCAACCTTTTCGGTGACTTCCTTCTTCCAAGGTTCCTTTCTTTGTACGTGGTTCGTACTTTTTTTATTCCGTGTTAGCGGCGCGAAGCAACTGTGGCTATGAGCGGCGAACAGACGTGGGCAGATGGAGAGAAGACAGCAGGAAGGAGTGGGGGACAGGGGGGTTAGTATGCGTCCTGGGCCGTCTTCAGGAGGAACTGTGCCGACATTCGTCTGGAAAGTCTTCGGAAAACCCAGAGGAAACCTCAGACAGCACAGCCGGTGACAGGATTCGAACCCGTGTCACCTCCCAGTCTCGGCGTGGAAAGCGATCACCCTAACCATTATGCCACGGGAGCTGGTATGGTTCATACTACCCTGGAGCTGCTGTGCGAAGGCTTCGTGTGGTTACTGTTCGCGGCATAAACATTGTCCTTCAAATTGCATTTCTTACGTTGCTTCCTCCTTGCTCCTCCTTGCTTCGTCCACTTCCTCCACTTCCTTCTTGGTATCCTGAGGCTCATCACGTAAAAGGAGCGGTCAACATTGCAATCTTGCTGGTATCATCATCATCCTCTGTATCAGATTATGTTTCCCCGCTGTTGCCACCTACAGTTCTAAGGGCCGATGGGCTCGTCAAGCTGCGCTTTGCGGCTTTTTTCCCCCGACTCCACCCATCGCTAAATGGGAAATACACAACTGAATTGAATTGAATCACTAAGAATCCTAACACCCCCGTTCCATGGTGAGCTGCCTAATGGCGCCGATTACAATCGAAAGACTAACTTAAACACATAGAAAATACGTGTACGTACAGCAGTCATAAATATCTATAATACAACCCATCTCAGCAAAGCAACGAGAAAACAAAAACCGTCTTTCTCGCCTCTAGCCCTTTTTTTCCCGAAAGGAAGCCCACACGCACCCATTATTCACAGGGTACAGCTTCACAGCCAGCTCTCAAACCTTCTTTCCACACACAAGAACAAACAACGCGGCCCACGGTTTCTAGCATGTTCACACCGCGCAACTTCTCATTGTCTTCCTTCCTTTTTTCCCCATTCCGCTTCCTTATACCCCTTTACGTCTACCCGAATCCCCCTCTATGTGAGATTCAGCAACACCCACATACCGAGAACAGGCGCGAATCCAGCTGTACGAAATCGCACCTTTTTGTCGGCGTTGGCTATGTACGTCTGAACGGGGATTCTTGTTTACTTCACTCTCTGCTTCTTCCTTTTTTTTTTTTCTTCCGGAAGGGTTGGTTGCTGTACTGTTTACGTTTTCGCCCTCCTTTCTCTCCCTTCGTGTGTGCTGTCCGTTACGGTTCGCTTATAACTATGTCTTCCTAAGTTTCGTCGGAACTAGCTGCGGGCTCGGCTTGGCTTGGCTTGGCTCAGAGTTTTTGGCACGGAGCTTTGGTGTCTGTGCTTTGTGTGTGTGCGTGTGGATGTCGAGAGATTTGGGACTGCGATGTGTTTCTGCATTAAAGCGTACGAAGAGATATTCGATATTTGGCTTTCTCGGTCTGTATCTCTGTCTTGCTTTTCCTGGCTCTGCAGCTTCAGCAGCAAGAAGTATATCGCTACAGAATATGTTACTGAGAGAGCACGTTCGTGTTCGTCTCTTTTTTTTTTTCTCCAGTTGTGTTAGACGAAGAAAGAGATTCTGCCTGTGTGGTAATAGTAGTCTTCGAGGGTTGTTTCGAAAGCGTGTGGTTTTGATCGTCTGTTCAGTACGCATGTTGGTTGCGGTAGTTGTGCGGTTGCGCGAGGCAAATGTGGATGAGTAATGGCAGTACACTTGGTACGAACCATCGCTTGTGGAGATGGGATGTTTCCAGTTTACCTCCTCTGTTGACTGCGAATGGAAAAAGGCTGAATTGTTTCACATTCAGAGCTTGCGTTGTATCGTAGCAACAGCGCTTGTCTTGAAGAGGGTTGTGCCATATGTCAGAAAGTGACGTTCAACATATCGAACTTCGTCGACCGACTGGAACGAAATAAGACGGCGCGTCACGCAATCGCGTGGTTCATTTCTTATCAGTGGTGCATGCATGTGTTAGGATTTGGCTACTTTGCGGAGCACTTTGTAAAGTGGTCGAGCTCGCATTTTCCTGCTGCGTTGTCGTAAGACCCATGTAGTTGATAATAACTCGATGTCCTTATACTCAAGGGAAGGCAAACCAATGAATGTTACGGAGCGGAGACAGGATTTCGCGCTTTGTACTGACAGTCCTATGCACATAATCCATGTGCATGGATACTTTATTTGGAATTAAGTTGTACAGTGATATGTTTCATCCTTCCGAGGTTTTATGATATGTGTTTGACATGTGAATTTACTATAATACTGGTGTAATATCAGTTTTCAGGTTCAGTCCATCGCTGTTCATTTTATTAAGCTCATCGTGAAAAAATTGTATGGACATGTGCGTCGTCGCTTGGGTTGAAGCTGTTGGTGAGCACAGAAAATAAATGCAAATAATTGTCGAGTGATATACAATTTTTGCGAGTATAGTTTGAGTTGAGCTTGTGTTTGAATGCAAACAAACAAACAAAAAACAATGGGAAGAAATTGAATTCGTCATCTGACGAGTTCTGCTACTACCGTAAAGAACACCTAAATGAATGAACCCCACTGAAAAGAAAAAAAGAAAAATGAAAAGATAAAAAGAGCAGGACATCACGCCTCCTGGACACCGAACAGTATGTGTACATGCGTAGCTGCACCCCCTAGAAGTGAAAGGAATTGCGAGAAACTATAACAGGAACGAGGAAGTCGACGATACATGCCCAGAACGCGGTCCTAAAATACAGCTTGGATATCACTGCTCACTATGAAGTTAACAAGTGCTGATAACGCTGCATCTCTCTTCTTGGGTTCCCATACACCAGCACCTTGACAATACCCAAGGTTCTATTGTCCAAGCGATCTAGATCAGACTTAATTGTAGTCCTTTGGTATGCATATCTTGTGCTGTGCATGAGGATGTGTTCCATGTTTTCCACAGATGCACACACTGGACAGTTTGCTGAACTACCGAACCTACCGACCTGATGGGGAAAGCGTTTATCATCAAGAAGAACAGTTTCTATTCGAAATATCGGCGGCCGTCGTCGTCTTGAGGCACTTCCCTTCATAGTTCCTTACCAGTTCGCTGTATTTTCTACACGTCTATGTTTATCATACGGAACGTTAAGGCGAAACCGATGCAAGACCGTTTGTATAGGTCGCGGTATGCTGGACAGAATTTCAGCTCCGGGTCTATCTGGTGAAGCAAGGATGAACGTCTGTCGGCTTGTAACCATTGCCTTCTGCATATGTCTTCTGTTAGCAATTTTAACAGACTATGTTTCACATATCTGACCTGGAATATGTCACCGAGTGTTCCGTTGACGATTGGTGCGCTATATCTGCTATCTCATCTGCAGCTTCATTACTCCGTATGCCGATATGTCCAGAAATCCACTGAATCAGTATGTCGTGGCAAGCATCTACAGCTTCCATGTATGCGATAATAATGTCCCGTGCTATTGGCGCCATACAGCCACTTCCCAAGAATGATGTTATGGCTTGGAGACCGGCCTTTGAATCAATCGTAATATATTACCCATTGCGCAGGCACCTGGCGTGCGGCCACATACTGTGTTGCCAGCTGCATGGCTACCAATTCCGCTGTTGTCGACGATGTTCTGTGCGACACCCTTGCCATTCCTTCTCTGCTGTGCTGTGGTACAACAAATGCTGATGCAGACCCAGTCGTTGACGTCGATCCATCCGTGGAAACTGCGATCCAAGCACAATGACGCTCCATAATAGACAGACAATACTGTTTCACCAGTGGAGATGGTAGTGCAGCCTTTTGGTGATATACACTAGGAACAGTCAATGCAATAAGAGGAAATTCTAGTGTCCACGGAGGGTACACCGCCGTTTGTGTCAACTGTGGTTTTCGTAAAGCACTGCGATATGAAGTGATCTCTTTGATGAATTGCGAATTTTGACGTGGATAACCTTCCTTGCAAGGGTGTGTTTGTGAAGCCGAGTACATAGACGAACGTAGTGCTGCACTGTTTCCTGCGGTCTCAGTACATCTAATGGAAGTTCTCTGGCCTCTGCTGTAGTTAGGACGTTTGAAGTTGCACAAGGTACACCGATGCAGGCTTTTAAGCTTTTTGATAACACGCTTTGCAGCGTCCTCTCTGACGTGTCGCTTATTCCATGCTGTACGGGCAAATGGTAGGCCATCATCTGCCGAATGAGTGCTCTATGTATGGCGAGGAGAGGCGCTGTCGGCATTCCCCAGCGGGAGCTGCTAATGCGCCGTCGAATGTTGATACGTGCGTCGTTTCTTTCCTTGAGATGTTTAATGCGAGTGGCCCACGAGAGCTGCGAGTGAGTCGATTATTACTCCCAAGGACCGGTGATGAGACGCTCTCCTTATTGGTTGGTCGTCAAGCTTCAGTTAAAAAGTCTTCCTTTTCTTTCGACTGAAGGGAAGAAACACGGTTTTCTCAGCTGATATGTCCATGCCCCTCTCCGTTAAGAAGGAGGCCGTACAATCTAACACATTTTGAAGGCGCTGTCGCAATGCGGACAGCTGCACGCCAGAGCACCATATGCATATGTCGTCGGCGTACATACTAATGTGCACGCTCTTCGGCAACCGTTGTGGTAGACTCGCCATGACCACGTTGAAAGCAGGGGAGTCAGCATATACACTGACTTTCCTTTGAGATAATCCGAGATAGACCGTAGAGACCGACCTTGTATCCCTAGGCTATACAGATCATGTAGGACGTGGCTGTAAGTGAGCCTGTCGTATGCCCTTTTCATGTCTAAAAATGCTGCCACTGTGCAACCTTGCGCGCGTTCATGTTCCACAAAGGTCACCAGGTGTTATACGCCATCCATAGTGCACCTGCCTTTACGGAAACCAGACATGCATTCTGGAAGTACCTTTTGTGCCTCGAGGACACATTCCACTCAACTTAGCACCATGTTTTCCATGACCTTGTACACGCAGCTCGACAGGCTAATTGGCCTGAAGGATACCATATCTCTGGGAGATTTCCCTGGTTTCAGTAAGGACACAACTTTGGCGATTTTCCATATCGCGATAGAAAGTTTTGTGACACGCACAATGCACAGTTTGTCAAGAAAGAAGTATGCACGTCTTACTCTGTAGGCAGAGAATTGCTATATCGCGAAAAATTATATCTCGTTGTGCCATCAAGTTCCGCATAGCAGACGGTTGCATTCAGGGGACTATTTGCAGTGCTGGGGACTAAATTTCAGGGTCTCAAACATCTCATACAACAGTGTGCGCTACACGTAAGACGATGAAATAGCAAAAGTTCGCTGTACAGCCTAAGACGAAGAAAAGAGAAGCGGAGTAAACTTAGTCCTTTTAGCGACTAGGCGCACAAGAATTAGATACTTTTGGGAAAGAAGGCATGAAAGTCTACGCGAAGTTTAGGAGCTATTTGCAGTGTTGGGGAGTAAATTTTAGGATCAGACGACTAACATGGTGAGTAATTGCAATTTAGGAAGCTGTACTTGCCCCTCGATTTACTCCTTTTTTTTTTCTTAGACAGCACTCATTTTAGGGTATACCAACTTCCTCCATTTCACCCTACACCTATATGTTGCCCTTCTTCTACGTTCACCCGGCGACACATAATCCCAGATGAAACGCAAATCACGCGACGCAAGCTCTCAGAAGGGAGAAAGCAATCATCCCTATTTGCGCATGCTCTTCCCCTACATCTCGCATACATCAAACGGCAAAACAACGCAGACAACAAGAAGAACACGAACACAACACTCCTATCCTACACGCCTGCTCTACCGCACTCAATCTCCACCGGCTAGATTTGCCTACTGCCCCCCGAGGGTGTAACCGCATATCCGAGGGATCGATAAGCAATCAGCCTCCTCTGCTATTACGTCAGTGTCAGATAGTACTCGCAAAGACGTCGGATGCTTTACTTTTCTTCCTGTCTAATGGCTGACAGGTCGGCGGGGTGCGAGAGTACAGAACAGACAAACGCGCCAATCAGATTCGGACGGCCTTTGCGTGCATGTTGCTCCCTAGTGTGAGACAATAGAAACTCGTGCGTGATGATGTCTGTTATTATGTTGGCGAGACTCTAGTGTTTGAAGAAGTTTTGACAGCTATACCTTGAGTGATTGCTTGTGTGCGCGGTAAAGGTCGAGTTGCAATTGCAGGATACTGCTGCGCATGCGTGATTGATCCGATAGGGCTGGTCGAGTGAGCGACCGTTGGTGTGATAGAGGGATTAGATCATGTTGCAGCATCTTTCAGATACGTCGCCGTAGATGGATCACCAGTTCGTTTTCCTCTGTATTTTTCTTTCTCGTTTACTTTTGATTCGGTGAGGCCGAGGCGTACTTGAGGCGATTCGACGGATTTGACGTAGAAATAGAGCTTGTAGCCGTTTGGAAATAATGAAAGCATTTGTACGCCCGGTCATTCCTCGTCTGACCTGTTCCCAGGGAAGGCATCTGTATTTGGCTTTCCACGAACCTGAAATGCTAAACACTCAGTATGCACAAAGATGATAGGGGTGGAAGCATTGAGGACCTTCTATATCGAGGCTTTAGCGCTGCCTGAATGATTTCGATAGTTTCACTGTCTTTCGAATAGATACCCGGTACAGCATGGAGGAAAACGAAACAGGGATGTGTGCATAATGTGATGTGATGTGATGTGATGTGATGTGCATAATGTGCATAATGTTCATTGCTTTGCGTTGGATGCTTGCCTGTATTGGTATCCCCGCGCATGTTTAGTGCGCTCATGAATGATTGGTGGATTGGAAAAAAAAAAGGAGAGGTTAGTCCCAAGCCACTCGGGACGCTTATGGTGTTTCGGCCGTGCGTATACTGCTCCGTGGGGCAGTGTGTCCAGTGGTAGCTGCACTCGCCAAGACCATTGCTAATCGCAAGCCGTATACATTGTTGCACATACACGGCCATACATTGCTGCTACGCATGCTATATCAGGCTATATCGTGCAGGCGGCTGCATGCGAATGCGTGCGAGATAAGCAATCCGCTCGACTCTTCACACACACGTGACACCGCGTGGGTCAGTAAATGCTTGTCTTGCGTGACATCCGGAAAGCCTGAGCTCCACGTTTGAGTCTGGTGTCACACAAGGTGCTGGTACTCTGAATGAAAGTGTAGGTGTAAGTCTTTTTCTTGCCGCCTGCATGCGCTACATGTTTACAGTGGCCATGTTCAAATTTATTGTACGCAGAGGAGATGCAGAAGCGGCTCACCACGTATGCGTTGAAGGATAATCTTTCAAAAATAAACGGGTAAGTACCCAATGTTAAAAATATATCTCCCAGAATATACGCTTTAATATAAACGCACAAAAATAATCGCCGAAATATCCCCGTTTAAATATAAACGCTAAGGAATCCACGGTTAAGAATATATCGTTAAAAATAAATCGTTTCAGAATCCCCCCAAATCCACCCTAGAGTTGCTAGGGTCATGTGGTATGCCAAAATCAAGGTGAACTGCAAGTAAGGGGCTTAACCTAACCTCACAGGACCAAACTAGCCTAAACTATCCCAAACTAACCGAAACCAAACTAAACTAACATAACATAACATGATATAACCCGTCGTAAATTGCAATCACTCCGCCTCCGTGCTAGATGGTGAGGGGATTTTGAAACAGTTTATTTTTAATGGTGGATTATTAAACGGTGATCTGTAAGCGGGGAAAGTAAGCGGTTTATTTTAGGAGATATATTTTTAACCGTGTATTAACCGCGATTGCGCTTTTTTGAATCCAAACTACGAGTGCCGTATAGGACCTTACCAGTGGAAAGCTAGGTGACAAATTTATCCGGCACAAGCGATATACACCTGCTGATCGACACCTTCGATTCAGTCTGGAGGGGAGGGGAATATGTTTAATGCGAAGTAAAAGAAAAAAGTTTGGACAAACAATCGACCCTTTACCGAGCGGACTGTGCAGGGAGACTGGTCGCTAATATCGATACCAGCAACGCAGTTCCTCCATCCAAATTATGTCGCGATTGATATATCAAAGCGCCACTGCGAACTACAAAATCTTTTTTTTTTTACCGCTTCGTATAAACATACTGCCTTCGGGAACTGTCTCGCAGAATATTTCCTTCGGGAAATGGGCATTTCGTACGAAAAATAGTTTTCAAAAATGGGAGAAGTCTAGCACTCGCAAGTGGATAAAATAAGCATTTAAAGAGGTTGAAACATTTATTTTACTGAAAAACAAGCTTTCGGACGGAGTCCGTCCTTCATCAGGTGCGATACATTGAACACTTGGTAGAGATACTTATACTAATGTACATCAGAGAAAGGGGGCGACGAAGGTGGTGAGGAGGAAGTACAAATTCTTATTAGAGAGGACTGAGTCCTGAGCTGAGAAAGCTGAAGCTGAGAAGCTTTTTTTTTTTTTCAGTAAAGTAAATGTTTCAATCTCCTTAAATACTTATTTTAATAGTTTTCAACAATGCGAGTGGAGACGTCGAGCTTTCCCAGCTCCTTCTGACGTCAGATCATTCGGATCATTCGTGCACTTTTGGCTGCCGACAGTCGTCGGCTACAGTGCGGGAGCACGACGTGGGACACGGCTCAGGCGGTGCCAAATGCAACCGGGAAAAAGGAAGACGGCGCGCGTCTTACTATCAGGCATATGAATTCCCCACGGTTGCAATCCTAATTTCTGCTTCTGCTGGCATGTCTTTTTAGCCCTTTAGTGCTAGTCCTTTGGTAAATAACTTTCTAACTGTCTAACAGTGCAGACATGTATGCACAAGGTTTATGACGTTGGTGTAGGTGACACTGTGAATAGTCAATGTTGAATGCGGCTATACCATTGGTAAAACGGCAGACATTACATCTGAAATCAATGACTTCCCGAAATCGCCGGACCATACGCGGCGGCATTTATGCGACTGCGACGGTGATTCGTTTTTGAGCTCAGCGAGGTTGGCAGGCGGGTTTTGATAGTACATTTGATTTTTAGTGAAACCCCGAAAGAAGAAAGTCTGTGGCGTCAAGTCTGGGAATCGAGTCCGAGATTGGCCATGCTACCTAACGGGAAAGTGCGCACACTACCTGGTGCATGACTAAACCCAGAGACAGGGGGCACCACGGAAGACAAAATCTCATATGTTGTCTGTTTCACCTTTTTTTCGTGTCCCCTCTCTCCGCGTTTCTTGGTATAGCCAGCCCTGCATCACCAAACCCATTTACGTGAGAAACTTTCATCAAGAGACCCTCGGACTTCTTTGAGGTAGGCAGGTTGTGCGCGGTCTTGCTGGAAATGTTTTCCTCAAAATGACACCTTAAAGGAGCATGGGAACGGTATTCAAGCTGTCTAAAAACAGCTCGTATCTCGTGAAATGGTCCGTGAAAAGCATACACGAAAAATATTTCGGCTCAAAAAGGTCCCAGTACAACGCAATTTCATTGTAAAAAACGCTACTCCAGCAGGAGGTTTCTGGACTCCATCTCCAGGCCACTCCTCCAGTCCTGTGACGTCACACCGTCGATGCGCGTAATTCGCTGCGAAAATTCGTCTGCTCTTGACAGAGCGACGTGCTATACTTCTTCGCCGCTATTTATTCTAGAATATGAAACAGGAAAATAAACGTTTTGAAAATGGTGTCTGTTTACCGATGGCACGTTACTGTGGTTCTTTTATCATCATTGCGTGGGTCTACGAGTAGAAAGTACGTACCTTGTGTACGTAGGCTTCGGCATCTCATATGTGGAGGTGTTCAACGTGGCTGTTTGCGGTTTGACGCGTCTCTCGTTTTCGTTCCATTTAATCTAGGTTGAGTATAGAGCCTATATAATTGCCCGTGCACGCGTGTTCTTCATTGAGGAAGCCTGCAGTGATGCCGTGTGGAGTTCGAGACCGCGCAAATGAAAACAAACAGGACGCGCGGCTTTCACATGCATGAGGTTCCAGCAAATGAGCCAGAAAGAAGTAGGTGGCTTGCCTTGATCAACGTGAGGATGTTCAACCTTGCACTGAACTCCGAATCGCAGTCTACATGTCAGTGAAACTGATTATGAGACACCCATGAGCGTCGTGAAATCCGTTGGTGCAGACTTCTGAATCTATCTAAAGCGATTTGTTGCTCCATTGCTAAATTTACGCGAGCGAGCAATGCAAACGGCAGAGCAAGCCATGAATATTCGCTGACCCCACTTAACCCCCACAAAAGAGAAGAAGAAAGAATAAGCACCCGCACCACAACCAGAGGCGGATCCAGGATTTGTCTGAGAGGGGGGCGGGGTTCTAGCCTTTGGCCGCCATTGTAGATACACGATCTAGGTCAATTAAACGCTATGTGAAATCAGAAAGTGAGGAGGAGGTCAAGACATCCCCCCCCCCCCGTCCCTGACCACAACCCGAGCTGCTGAGCAGAAGCGACTGTCAGAAGAAACTGGGAGAAACGTACGCAGCAGATGACGCTCCGTCCTCCGCCGTCTCGTTTGCCGAACCCGGTGACGTCACTCCGCGATCCCTCCTCTGAGTGGATGCGGGTGTTTCGTCACATCGTGAAGCGCGTTCTCTGGCTTCTCACATGTCCTCCACCGAAAAGCGGAGAGTTTCGCGCGAAATACATGGAAATCGCGGAATACACAATATAGATAGATCGTACGATAGAAATCAGCCTAAGAAAATCTCACAACCTAATCGAATGGAGTTGAAAATAGACCAAAAGGCACGGCTCCGATCTTCAACTTTCACATAGCGATCGTTATCGTTATATTAGAAGTTCGCGCGCTCCAAAGCCGCTTTGATAGGCTGTCGCGAGAGCTCGTGGTGAATCACGGGCCGAAGTGACACATTTAACGCGCGTTACGGGGTAACGACAAGTTCCCAAGCAGCAAAATGTACTGAAAGTCGAGTGCAATAGGGGTGGACGGCTAGGTGGAAGGCCTTGAACAGACTCGAGAAACTAAAGAACATTGATAAGACACATACCGTCCACCCCTATTGCACTCGACTTTCAGTACATTGTGCTGCTTGGGTTGAAGATTGGGCCCCAGAAGTCATGATCTTTATCGCTTTGTTACCCTGGCCTCCACAACAAAAAATTCTACGATAGCAAAAGGACGTTTCGACGCCTATGCGCACGTCCTCATCAGCTTGAAAAACGTAACAAAAGACTGTTAATGAAAAAAAAAAAAAAGGAATCCTTTTAAGGTCTTGTAGCATCCCGGGGCCTCTACATTAACAGTCTTTATTACGTTTTTCAAGCTGATGAGGACGCCCGCATAGGCGTCGAAACGTCCTTTCTGTTATCGTTGAAATTTCTTGTTGTGGAAGCCAGTGTGATAAAGTGATAAAGAGCCGAATGGGTAACGGACTGATGCAGAATGCCATTTCAAATTCCGTAGTTAACCTTGACGCTTTGGTTTTACATTTAAAGGTTTCTGTACCTTCTTCCATGTTTCAAACTTAAATCAATCTGTAACGTATATCTCACAGTGACGTTGTTAAACTACGGAGCGCAAAAACAGCTACACCGAAAAGCGGTAATGCCAGTACGATATTAACTCTCGTGATTGCAATCACTAAAATTAATGTAGGTAGGTTATAGTAGTAATCAGTTAACTTTGCTCAAGCCTTATAGAAATGAAAAGAAAACAGTTCAAAGTTGGTGGCCCTCTGAGAAGTACGCGAAAGAAATGGAGCATCAGACGCAATTCATCTCAACATTCGATGGCGGCGTCTTTCCAAGAACTTCATGCTTTGGGTGGCATCTGTTCCAGTACAGCGAAGACAATCGAACGTTCCGCGAATTCCCACTTCCTCTGAATCTTTCTGGAAGAGAAATTTTAAAAGTTCCCGGTCGAACAAATACGTTTTTGTGTAGCAACGTGACGTGTGATGCTTTCTCTCGCGTCGATTACTTCAAAAGAAGTATATTTTGTCTGCCCAAGATGCACAGATCCATGTGCAAGCGTACTTCGAAAATCCTTCTTGAAGATGTGATTTTTGCTTGATAGTATGGCACAATAGGCATGGTCGTATTATACATACGCATATGTGGGACGCAAACTGAAAGTAAAACAATACAGCGGCCGTGTAGGCATTCCTTCTGAATCTGACGGACTCGATGAATGTATCGGGAGCTTATCGTGTCGAGAACTTAATAGCATAGTGCAGAGTCGCTATAAGCGGGATTAGCACATGGAAGTTAGGTTTTATAGATATTGTTCCGCCCATATTTGTGTAATTTGCTCCAAGACTGCAGCGTTTGTCAAATAGGACACAGAGAATAATCGATGCACACGGTTTCCAGCCAGGCCATCTTTAGTTCCAGTGCTGGTCACGCATTTGAGAACCTGAATGCAGCTTCTTTGCGGTCATAAAACTAACTGTATCATCTTTCGTAATAAGTCTGTCAAGTAGCAACACGTGTTGCTCGTTTCCACACACACTCTCCACGCCCACACTGTACACATAGCCATGTTGACATCATGGCTAACACGCAGCACTATAGCCAACGTACATCACTTCTCTGGGGCGTCCCTGCGGAAAATACGCTAAGCCTAACCCAATAATACGCACCGCAAACTCTATTACGCAATTTGTGCGTTCATATACAGAGACGCAACTATGTAGAGAAGAAGAAAAACGAAGCAAATAGCAGTGAGGGTGTAGCGTAGTTCCCCGACACGCCGTTGTGGGGCGCTGCGTTCCATCACTGGCGTGAGTGCGAAACTGCGTCTACGGCTAATTTCTTTAATGGAGCTAAGCCTCTTTTCGGTATGGCGAGTCGATCTTCTTCACGCCTCGAACGGCGACATTCAAAGACAGGGCTAATCTGATTATCGGCAGCTCTCAGTAGGTTGTTATCGGCTATGAGGTTCGACAAGCGCGTATATGGGCGGCGATCGTGGCAACTGAAAAGGCCAGGCTTCTTTCTCTGTCTTTCAGACGTGTGCTTGTTATTTGTTTGTACACTGTTTGGACAAATCAGCTTGTGCGGAGCAGTGATGTAGAAAGAAAGAGCGAAGATGGTGAAGTAATAAGAAATACAGGCTGAGGATAAAAGACCTGGTCCGTTTTCACTTTTATTTTTTATTTTTTCAACGTTGTGACACCCTGAATAAACTGACTACAGAAGTTTACTGAGGACATCCTGTTATTTATCGCACAAGGGCATTTGGTCGGGTGAAAGGACAGATATACCCTTGCTGTCAATCTTCTCCCGGCCGTTCTTGATTCTTCACAAATTGAAGTCCAACTGACACCAAGCGTTACTCGTCGCCAGGGGTAGGATTAGGTGAGATAGTTTCACTCGCAAAGCACTTTGACAGAGAGTCTGTTCCACAGAACTTTGCAGTAATGTCTATTCTACTTTTGCACATAATTATAACACATAGCCCTACAAGTGTCATCCGGAGGGGAATAGACGACTTCAGAAAATCTCAGAGAGCCTAGCGCCGCTTTGAAATAATGGGATCGGTTCCTACTCTCTCGGCTAATTGTCCACAAGGCGTCAAGGTAATCATCCCAGTAATCTCCCAGGACACAACGCGTGCGCAAGGAGCATTGGGATTTTCTGAAATCGTCTATTGCCCTCCTTCCCCTTATGACATCCACCGCGCACTGCATCCTACGTAATTTGCTGTTATTACCATCAAATAATGAAATGTGTTCTTTTCGTTACCTTTACGGAATATACGGTAGTTCTGTTGCACTTAAGAAAATGAAAAAAAAAAAAAAAATTAAACGAAAACAAGCATTACCTTGGTGCGTGATAAAATATTCTCTTTTGCTTCCAAAACATCACTGCCAAGTTGGTCTGCATGCATACACAATAACCAGAAAGAGCATGTTTCCGGATCCAATCCGTAGCCGTGTTGATTGCATTCCATCTCGCTGTTTGACTTGTTTAATTATCAGCGAGACTATTTGCCCTACACGTTTCGTTCCAAGACACACTGTCCCCACAGCAACCGCCGTTATGCCATTACCCTGGCAACAAGACGATGGGGAAAAAAGGGAGAGAAAGGAAAAGTGGGATAATAATATCACGTGACCTATGCGCAATTACCAGGCGAGCGGATTATATTAGACGAGCTCAGGTTGACAGGATAGCGGACACACCCCGCATTACGGGACATGTGTTTTCTGTCATACGTCCCACTTTCTTCGTTTGTCGGTAATCTTTTCCGATGACATCTGAGACTGTCCTGTGTCTAACAAAAGAGGTTTCGGATTACCGATCTTGACGGGGCGCGGGTTTCGAGAGAGTTTTGATCTGTGGATTGCTAAGCTATCTGGCGCTGAATTGTTTTGCTCTACATTTAGTACGCAAGGAACACATGAAATATTCACTGAAGCGTTCTCTGGAAGGCTTAATGTCTTTCGGAACGCGAATCTACTTTGTGTTAGACTAATACAAAGAACACACAGAAAAAAATAAATGTGGTTCTTCGAGCGCTGGTTGTGTTGTTTCACTGCCAAACGGGTAGTCCTCGGTTCGAGAGGGTGCGTCGTGGGGTGACCTCATGAAGAATTCCTTAAACATACGCCTTAAAGGGTCCACTAAGCATATCGTCACGACGTCTCAAAAGACGAAATGTGGCCATGATCTTGCGTTCCTGTTTCCCTTGATCAAAAGGCAATCTGCCTTTGGTTGGTTCGTCCTGGTGGTCAGCAGCATTCAGCTTGTTAGCGTCGGCGCCATCTGAGTCAAGCCTAAGCTCGTCTTCTAACTTGAAGCACCACACTGCTTAAAGGGAGACTTCGGAACAAAATGGATTTCAAGCTTGCGATATTCTCACAATTGAACTGAACACTACACGAACTGAACACAGTTGGGAAATATCTCTCTTGAAAACGAAGGTGGAATCATAAAAGCGACATTCGAAATTTGAAAAAGTATGGCTCCCCCCGAACGTCGATGGAAGTACTTTTTCTTCCTTTCTCTGCTCGGCCGACGTCATCGTGCATTAGTCATACCATTCCTGCGCTGTTTTCTGACTCTCAGGGAAGCAGATGACCGTTGTTTCTTTCCATCTGTGCCTGAGTGATCTGATCCCCAATCTGCGCCCATTGTTTTGTTCCGGGAATGTAACGCAGCGGCTACGACCGACGTGGTCTATTACTTGTCGGCTCCATGCAGGGTGATGTAACGCGTTGGCCTTCGGAAGGGAAAGTTTTTGAGATTCCTCTCGAATTTCCTGTTTCGGTTCGATTGATCACTTATTAGAGGCATAATTCGTCACACCAGAAAGAAACAAAGTCGATGGCAGGTATACTGTGGATGTTATGCACCTACTACGATGTGCAGGAATTTTTACACCGATCGTTCCGAAGTACCCCTGGGACATCGTCTAGCTGAAACGCATCGCCATTCTCCGTGTTTAGTTACAATCTAAAATTAACTTAAATGTAATGCAATACCGCTACGCAGTATGCTAACATCCGTTTCGTTCAAAGCAAACCGCGCTCCGGCGCATTCCTCCCTCTGATTGACGCGCTAGCAGCGAATGGCACCGTATACGGACTTGCAAACAGGTGACTGGTGTTGCAAAACTCGCAGCCTCGTTAATTGGCGCGAAGCACAGAAGCAAAAAGCGCCCCTTACCAGTTCGGGTCTGGGTTAGAACTGTCTTTATTTACAAAGAGAAAAGACTGTACAAAGAGGGAGAGAACTGAAACTCGATACACGTATACATAGTACACGGCGTTACAGTGAAGAGCGAGCGTGGGGGATCGTCCCGAAACGGTCGGCCATAAATTGTCCACTGTCACTGTCCGCTCCTCCGTTCGCCTTGAGTCCGTGTTCTGCTACAACTGGGTTACCTAGACACATGTCTGTAAGTCCGTACGGTCCCATTCGCCGCTGGGGTGTCAGTGTGAGGAAGGAATGCGCCGAAGCCTGTTCCGTAAACTTTTGTTCAGCACTGTACAAAGCAGCAGCCTTTGCGGCTATTTCCCTGGACTTGTGTACGAACATTGTGCCAAGTGCCAACTGTTGGACCCTCAAAATATGCATCGTATCGGACAGGGCAGACTGCATGTTAGAAGCAGAGCATCTCGTCACTGCCATCTCTCCAGACCATAAAAGATGATGCGTGTTTCTCTCGTTTTCTCATGTACGAGGCCGTGCCAGAGCCATTAAACTTGATGATTCTTCGACATAATCACCTGGAAGCTCAACAAACTCGGCACATCTTTCCTGAAGTTTCTTTAACCACGTATTATCACCGTCATTTTTGTATCGCTTGCTGGTCAACAAAGTTGGAACCACTCTCGCTGCTGCAACCACATTATGGTACATGCGGTGGTGATGGTTAAAGGGCTCGCCGTTGTTGGCCTCACAGGTGTGGGCAACGTCACGACTGACGCCTTGGAGGAGTGTGCGTCCTAGGCCGACTTCTAAGGGAACTGTGCCGACATATGTCTGAAAGTGTCTGAGGAAAACCCCAGACAGCACAGCCGGCAACGGGATTCGAACCCGGGTACCTCCCAGTCTCGACATTACAAGCCATACTCACCATACCTACATCTCGTCCAATTATGCCTTGTTTTTCTTCTTCTCGTTCTTTTTTGCAATATCACGTGTCAACTAAACAACCATATTGTACATGAGAGAACTGATGTTCTGAGGCTGGAACAACATAGAAGGGACAATCACATACAAGGCCTCAAATTGCCTAAGAAATTAAAGATCATCGTCAACCTTATTGTTACTCGCGTTTGATATTTTACGGGACCAACTACGAAACACCTGCATTCCAGAAATGCACACACTGAATCGCCCGTCGCAAATCCTCGAGGGGCAGATTCTGCATACACAGCAGCAGCCTTTTAGACGAACGTAAATATAAATATACAAACATCCGCAAAATCAAACGCACCAAGATTCATGACACATATATATACAGTCCTACCAAATCTGGCATCGGCGAAACCTATATCTTCAGTTTCTGTCTCTATATATTTTTTTCTCTCTCTACTTCTTTGTTCAAGTTGGCGTTCATACGGAATTCCTTCCTTTTGCGATATGTGAATATCTGAGCGCAGACATGGATGGATATCGTATTCGGGAAGATAGGACGTGCACTGCAGGGAACGTCAAGAATTGATAAGTCGGTCTATCGAGGATACGTCAGAAAAACGAATATCGTGCCAAGGTGTATGCGGGTTTGATATATATCCTGGCTCCGCTGGAACGGGAGAGAGCGGGATATTCTCTGACGTCGCTCACGATTTCTTCAACGACTTTCGTTCGGCAATGAAGCTGAAGGCGAGAGACGAAGTATATGCCTGACAGCGACCATAACGACAGGAGCGAGTGTTTTTAGGCCGCGTTAACCAGGAGTCTGGTACTGCTCGCGACAGGGTTGTCCGAAATCGCTCATCAGTGGATCCGCAGCCTGCGCTTGCTTTGTTGCCCTCCGTAATGTTGTGTCAGTATACGAGGGGCGTCCAAGTCAAACCGGGACTTTTCAGTTTTCGCAAAAATAAAATGAACTTATAGGCGAGAAATTAGTTTTATTTTTCAACGTAATCTCCAGTTGCACTAATGCACTTGTCCCAGCGTTTCACGAGGGCTTGGATGCCAGCAGCGTAGAAATCCTTACCGGCACGTAGCAGCCATGATCGGAACGCATTCTTGACCTCGCCGTCGCAGTTGAAGTGGCGGCCCCCGAGGAACGCCTTCAGTGGCCCGAATAGATGGAAATCGCTGGGGGCGAGGTCTGGACTGTAAGGGGGATGTGGCAGCAACTCTCAGCCAAGTTCCTGTAAGGTGCGTGTCGTGAGGTGCGCGGTATGCGGGCGTGCATTGTCCTGTAGGAGGAGGCCTCCTTTGGTGATGAGGCCCGGCCGCTTTTGCTTCAGCGCCTTATGCACATCCCTGAGAACCTGGCAGTAGTATGCACTATTGATGGTGGTACCACTGGGCAGAAAATCAACATGAACGAGCCTTGTCCCAGAAAACCGTGGGAAACTTAGATGTTCTCAGGAACTCTGACACTGGGCTCTGAGCCGCCCCGGCCGGGATCGTCCTGCACTGATGTACGGTCGTCTCGGAACCGTTTGCACCACTCAAACACTTTGCTGCGGCTAAGTGTATCGTGGCACCACTGAGCCTGAAGTCTTCTGTGAATTTCAGATGACTTTACGCCTTCATTCACGAGAAACTTTGTGACAATTCGCTGTTCGATGTGAGCGCTCACCTCGTTGTCGGCTACCTTGTCCAGCACGTGTCTTCTGTTTTGCACTAACTTTTGACCACCACGTGGTGAACGCGAAGACCTGTCGCGTGTGAAAATGACGAAAAGGAAGTAGCGCGAGCCATTTGTACACTCAGGAGACAGAAAGTCCCGGTTTGACTTGAACACCCCTCGTATTTAAAGGTAGACCACTCGCTGGACATGTTCATTACTCAAAACGAAGACCCTGCAACACCTGGAGATTTAGTGCTCCAACAGCGCCATCCATCGGAAGCCATTGCCGTACATATTTCTTTTTTGTGACATTCATCTGTCCGACAGACCTCAATCGGTCACTTCTTTTTCCACAGATTTCACATTTCTCTGACGCTTAGTTTTGCAATAGGGAATATGATCTGCGATTTCGTCTATTGTTAGGTTAGCGAAATTGCGTGGAGTCTTGGGCTTCTGTATGACTCTGAGCAAGGCCATGACGGAGAGTCCGATGCCCTAAGTCTCGAAAACGCCCATGTGTGCTGTCCCAGTACCCGTACAGAATAACTTTTCAGGCATCCCATCCTAATGTACCAGGAACTAGTTGTAACGCTTTCTTATCAAAGCAGTTGTATCCTATCAGAGCAAAAGTTAGCTTTTCGCTCCTACCGCTACCACCAAGTCTCCAGAAAGCCGGCTTTTAAAGCGGCACTAAACAGTTCGTCGAATGTTCTCCAATTATTACGCTCCATGAAAGAATGTGGCTCACGATGTCAAGATATGTAACTCATTTATTTCTAGCGAGCATATTTACCACGAAGTACCGTCGCTCAATGAGCATAATCCACGTGGGTCTCTCCTCCTCCTCGTCCTCCTATCCCTAGAACGGAGTCATGTCACAACGTTGCAAGGTATCGCAACGCCGCATTCCAGGCGTTGCAGGGGGGATTTCAGTCTCCTAGCCAATGACAGGCCCCGTTGAGACAAGCTCGGGCTCGCGAGGGAACCGGTTGCGGTCACCTCGCGGGACAATACGGCGGTTTCCTGGACAGCAGCCATCTTCCTAGACGTCACCTGGTTGCCATTACAACACTGTGGGGGCGTCATGACCGCGCCCAGTTATATGCGCTGCAACTATTACGCCAGTGTGGGGGCGTCATAGCCGCGCCCACTGATACGCGCCGCAACCAATACCGCAGTTCCCTCGAGAAGAGCTATTTTGCATGACGTCACCCGGTCGCCATTACAGCACTGTGGGTGCGTCATGGCCGCGCCCGATGATATTGCGCCGAAACCACCGTATAGAGCACTGAAAACCAGGCATCGGAACCGAAACTGAGCCCGAACCGAATTGGAAGTGAAAGAAAAATATGGAACCGAAAACCGCTAAAAACCCGTATTTTTCACTGAACCGGAACTGAACCGAACCAAAAGATTTATTTTCTCGCGTTGAACCGAACTCGAATTGAACAGAAATAAATTTCGCCGGTTACCGGTTCGCGAAACGGTTCAGACGCCATATTGCCAAACATGTTTGAAACCGAAGCTGAACAAAACAAAACTGCAATCCAGGTGCACGCTCGCAGCTATTGCGTTCATTCAGTAGTGTTAGTTTTGGGGACGTCCTTTTGGTAGTTGTTGGCTTTGTTGTACGCGATTTTTGTCGTCGACTCTCCCCAATGCAGTCACTGCGGCGCCGTAGAAGATCTAGAGCACATTCTTCTCCACTGCCCACACTGTCAACCTTCCCGAACCGTACTCTCCGGATCCCTTAACGAGCTAAACTCTCGCCCCCTCTCTCACACAAAATTGCTTGGTCCCTGGCCACATCCAGCCCACCAACTTTCTGCCTTCAAAGCTTTCTTCACATTTCTGGATACCATAGGACTTCTATCCTTATAGTGAGGGGGCTCATTACTTCATTCCCCGCATCACCACCAACACTGAGGTAGAGCATCGCCCCTGGCGATGAAACTCCCCATTCATCATCTCGCAATAAAGTTGTTGTTGTTCTTGTCGTCCAGACACCCCATGTTTTCATTTTGGGCTGTGAAAATAACGGCAGAACCCCGAGCAGGATGTAACAGGTTGCATACGATGAGTGAACATAGAGGGTACAGTATGCTACCGTAACGTTGCACCTGAAACGCAGACCTGTAACACGCAGTGTTGCTGTGAACCGCTGCTGTGTCGGCAACAACAGCAACAAAAGTACATTTGTGCTGTTTGGGGATCGCAAGGATGTGCTTGCTTTTAACCCATGGCAATCGCTTAAAGTTCAATTTCCTGAACCGATATTTTGCGCTTCTGCGGAGCTGAACCCGAACGAAACCAATATGCCTGAACCTGAACCCGAACCGAACCGATAAGTTGATAAATCGATAAGTAATTAAAAAAATATATTGAGAAATTGAATTCGGCACGCGACCAATTCTGCAACAAAAAAAGAAGAAGAAAAAGGAAATATTAAAACAATCGAAAGGAAAGAAACGCCTGCCACGGCCATCACGATGGCTCACGGCCATCATCTCCTTGGATGAAGAAGAAGAAGAAGAAACGCGTCGTAGCACACGTACGCACCAAAAGTGTTGGAGCCGAACCGAAAAGAATAACGGTTCCGATCCGTGCTGAAAACACAGTGCGCACATTGCGGGCTTTTGGTACAGTTTGAACTGGCCATCTTGGGATTGACCAGTGGAAAATTGTTTAGAATTGAGCGCCTTTATCGATATCACAACAATATCAAGCATATAATATCATCAATATCATGTATAAGCGCCCGCGTTTTGAATGGTTGATACTCCGAAAGCTCGGTTTGAATGGTTGAGTGAGCGACGTCAGAATGGCGCGTGGGCATTGTCACCAGGGCATCGCACGCGGAGCACGTGCGCGAAGGAGTGCAGTGAATATGCGGAATTATTTAGTGTTTTGTGGCAAACGTTCACCGTCGGCTACGTGTCACAATGCATTAAAAATGTGCACCTTGTATCCCTGTTTATTACCCATTTAATATATTTAATAATTTAATAACACTCTGTCGAATATCCCTCATCATTGAGTTCTTCCGTTTGAGAACAACGCAGAAAATGCACTCTGGCTGACACTCCGATGGGTGCCAATACAGGAAAGCCTCATAAGACTAGTTGCTACCGCGCTAGAGCACAGCAGTGCAACGATGCTAACCATGTACCATACCAATGTATGGTAATGCACGGCATCACGTTGCATGCAAAATATTCTTGTAAGATGTTAGACATAAATATTTATATTAGAACTTCTAAAATAAGAAAAAGGAAATCATTTCAAGTATAGCAACCTTAGAGACCGTGTGTCTGCACTAGAATTTGAAATATATTCCTGTATTCCTACCTTGATGCAGACGGTCGTTGTGTGAAGAACATAAATTATGGATACTGGAGAGAAAACGTGTTATATAGTGTCCCGTGTTATACACTGCACCCGATACGCTTCCAGAGGATCTTCGAGGTTTTGTTTGTTCTTGGCTTGTCTCTCAAAGAATGATTGATTGCAGCGAGCCGAAGCTGCAACATGCGTAGGGGCCGCTTGGCCTCTGTGCAGCACAGTAAAGGACTACAGGGCAGACGTAAGAGGACAGTGACAACGTTCTTGACTATATCACAGTCCCTTAGGTGTCCGTCGTTCTACACTCATACGATACAGGCGACCCGAGGAGATATTTCATTGATTGTTAGTTATATTGTTTCACATTGTGAATGTCTGCTTCTGTTGCTTCGGCTCCAGTGGCGGCTCCTGTGGTAGATTCCTAATCCTCGTTAGCGATGCAGCTTATCTTTCACTACACAGAGTATTACGAGGGGTGTTCAAGTCAAACCGGGACTTTCTGTCTCCTGAGTGTACAAATGGCTCGCGCTACTTATTTTTCGTCATTTTCGCGCGCGACAGGCCTCCGCGTTCACCACGTGGTGGTCCAAAGTGTGTGCAAAAGAAAAGACACGTGCTGGACAAGATGGCCGACAACAAGGTGAGCGCGCACATCGAACAGCGAATTGTCGTGAAGTTTCTCGTGAATGAAGTCGTAAAGTCATCTGAAATTCACAGAAGACTTTAGGCTCAGTATGGCCACGATACGCCTAGCCGCAGCAAAGCGTTTGAGTGGTGCAAACGGTTCCGAGACGGCCGTACATCAGTGCAGGACTATACCGGCTGGGGCGGCTTAGAGTCCAGTGTCAGAGTTCCTGAGAACATCCAACTTGTGGAGCGCCGCATCCTCAAGGACCGACGGATAACATGTCTCGATCTGGCTTGAAAGCCGGACCTTTCTGTGGGAACGTCAAACAGTGTCATTCATGAACACCTCCAGTTTCGGAAAGTTAGTGCCCGTTGGATCTCGAGGCAGCTCTCCATGTTTGACTGACAGAGAAGAATGGAAATCTCCCAAGAGCTAAGGTACCGTTACGACACTGAAGGACACCTGTTCCTTGATCGGATCATGACGTGCGATGAAACATGAGTGCACCATTTCACTGCTGAGTCTAAACGCGCATCAAAACAGTGGAGGCATCCGGGCTCGCCAGCTCCCAAGAAGCTCCGAAGCACCCCGTCTGCTGGTAAGGTCATGGCCACGGTTTTCTGGGACAAGGCTGGCGTTGTTGATGTTGACTTTCTGCCCAGTGGTACCACCATGAATAGTGCATATTACTGCCAGGTTCTCAGGGATGTGCATAAGGCGCTGAAGCAAAAGCAGCCGGGCCTAATCACCAAAGGAGTCCTCCTACTACAGGACAATGTACGCCCGCATACCGCGCATCTCACGACACGCACCTTACGGGAACTTGGCTGGGAGTTTCTGCCACATCCCCCTTACAGTCCAGACCTCGCCCCCAGTGATTTCCACCTCTTCGGGCCACTGAAGGCGTTCGTTGGGGCCCGCCAATAGGGCTGCGACGACGAGGTCAAGAATGCGGTCCGATCATGGCTGCTACGTGCCAGTAAGGATTTCTACGCTGCTGGCATCCAAGCCCCCGTGAAACGCTGCGACAACTGCATTAGTGCAACTGGAGATTACGTTGAAAAATAAAACTAATTTCTCCCCTGTAAGTTCGTTTTACTTTTGCAAAAAATGAAAAGTCCCGCTTTGACTTGAACGCCCCTCGTATGAGAGATGGCACACATTACTCTTGGAGATTCAAATGCGTGTTGAAAAAGAAAATAAAAGGACAGAAAAAAGCAGCCTCTGGTGGCTTAGAATTAGATGGGCGCCCCCGCGTCAAGCCTGGGATGTCAAGCTGGTGGGGGGGGGGGGGGTATACGTTTACTTCGGAAAGGTCAACCTGGCCGAAGGTCGGTTTGCTATTCCTAAAACAAAAATACACTACAAAGATGAAGTGCTGTACTGTGCAGGCTGTGTTGTTTGTGCGTTTTCGTTGGGTTTTCTTGAGACGGCTGTGAGACAAATGTCGGCGCAGTTCCCCGTGAAGTCGTCCCAGGACGCCCCATCTCTGCCAAGCAAAATGCCGCCATGTCAGCAGATAGATAGCACGGCAATAAGACCGGCAACAAATAGCGAACCACCTTTCGTGTCGTCCAAGTTCATGGAGTCGTCAGTATCAAGCGGACATGAAAAATAGTTTAGTGCTCCACAGCCTCCGCTGTGATTTGCTTTTCATACGGTGTCGTTTTTCTTCACGGGGAACTTACGCTGAGTATTATACTGGTCTTTCTTTCTCTTATTATAACTGCGCAGAAGTTTGGTATTTTTACTAATGATTATGGAAACCGATTTATAAATTATATGAAGGTGGGGAAATGAGAGCATGAAGCTGTATAGAGTCAGTAAGGCTTGCATGCAGATACTATCGTAGATAATGTACACTTTGAGGGCGTTAAGTAGCGACTCGGCAGAGCGATCTCCGTCCATCCTGTCTCTCCCGCTCTGGAGCCTCTTCTAAACGGGTTTTTGAAGTGCCACTCCGGACTCGGGAAAACAATGTTTATTTTATTTGCTCGATGAAAAGCTTCTCTCGATGAAGCTGCAAGCTTCTATACGCGGAATTTCAATCCTGTTTGATTTTGATTCCAATCCGTCCCGAACGCTGTGCATTTGTCAATTTTTGACGATCTGCTGAGCCTCCACAAGTTTCGATGACGCGAGGAGCGGGTGACGTAATCATGAGCCTACAAATTGCAATGATGTCATTATCTGGAGAGGACACTCGCCTCCTAGCAACGACGCCGGCATGCGGGAAGGGTCACGTGGTGGAGAAGTCACGTGACACTGACCGTAAGAGGGGAAAATGGGAGAGAGGTCGTCTCTCTCCTTTGTGTTTTCTCGAAGGTCGGAGCGGTCGGATGATATGTCACCTTGGACTCCGCTAACGGAGTGCAAAAAGTGAGCCCCCTGGAGGCCGCGAAGGGCAACAACGTTGCCAGATGAGAGCCAGGCGCTCCGTCATAGCCTAACATGACGTCACAGTTCTCAAAAATAAATATTAAATTTCTCTAGCTTTCGCGTCACGTGGAGCCGAAATATTTTGCAGGAATGTAGAGCGAGACAAGAAGATTTCAGTAACATAACTTTGGTAGGATTCTTAAGATACGAGATTTAGTCCGTAGTGGCACTTTAACGCGCCCTTTCGCACTGATGGAGTGGGCAGCTCACTCTGTGTGTTGTGATTTGTCCAATTATCGTGGGAGATCGTCTGAGAAACCAATCCGAGGCCCCTCCGCATGGTCGCTCTTCCTGAAAAGGAGAGGGAGAAGGAAAGCGATATTTCTTTTTTCTCTCTAGCGATCATAAAACATGACCAATGCAACCGTTGAATCCCGCTCATTCTGTGTCGGCGTCATGGTAACACAATATTTGGTTCCACGAGGAGAAAAGCTTGCTTTTAGTGCCCCTTTAAGTTCGTTACGTAACGCACGTTCAATACCGAGGTGCAAGTGACAGGATCAGAATTTGTAGAAAAACGCAGAAGTTCCTCGAAGCAACGGGAGAAAAACACTAGAAAACGGGCGAAAATGTCAATATTAAGCTCACGCATCTCTGTTCTTTTCTTTTCCAGGCAGCATCTAGACTACGTGGAATGGTCAAAGGTGAGAACAGCCCAAGTTTTAAAACTGATTATTTTCTTTGTGCTCCCAATATTTTTTTGACGAAGTAGGTACTATTCCGCGAGGTGACGTTCTCACCAGAGCCCGAATCGTTTGAGGCCCAAGCTCCAAACGTCAACACTGGCCCACTCATGTTCCAAACCGATTTCCGAAGTTAAGCGGTGGACAGACTTGTGTACACGGCGGCTACCATCCTGCGCAACCATAGAACTTCGGCGACCCGTTGTGTGGCGTACGTGTAGCGAGTGATATGGAATATCGTCGAGTTACAGATCAGGAGCCAAAAAACCGTGTTTCCTTCAAACCATCTCTTCTGCTTTCTGTTGTGTTGTCTGCTTAGCCACGTGCTTTTTCCAATACAATACAATACCACGTGCTCAACGCGAAAATATTGAAAGCTTGCGTAACAGAAATAGGGGCCACCATTGATGTCGAACTGAGGTACTGCGATATTATTTGAGCTTCAAGTTCGGTGCCAGGAAGATGTATGTTAGAAGACAATACAGGGAAAACATTCGAGTGCGTGAATGTTGTCACAAAGATACCTACGAGAATGAACTTGACATTGTTGATGTTTGACGTTTTCGATAAGGCGTATGAGAAGGCATTTACGGCCTCTTCAACGGCGTGTACTGTACATGGTGTCACTAGAGATGCCAAGCCCCAGCAAAAACCCGGAAATTTTGGGAAAAAAACGTTTTCTTTTTTCGTTTTTTTTCCTCGTCTCCGGAAAAATAGCCAAAAATTTTCAGGCGACAAAATTCAAAAATGTAAATTTTCGTGCCTTTGATGCGTTCCAACCCGCAAACAGTGCCTTAGGTGCCTCTAATCTGCCAACAACCACCAACTTAGAGCTCCGTCTGGCCGCTCCAAGCGATCACATAATGTCTGAGTTCTGGCCGGAGTGGACGGGTTGTTTTAATTACCTATCGCTGAGTAGACAGCAGTCTCATGGGATGCTCGGCTCTGCAGTTATGCCTAGAGGATGAACATTACTAAAGCTTCTACCTGATTGTATCTGTGGTTTGGCCGGCAATGCTTCGACTCAGCAGTAACCACGTTTGTTTCCATTTTTTCAAATTTTTCGAAAAAAAAAAACGCGAAAAGAAACGTTTCTTTTTTTTTTCGAGCAAATTTTCCGGAAATTTCGCATCTCTAGGTGTCACACGAGCAGATGTTGTTTGAGGAGAATTTAATATCACGTGGCATTAACATAAAAGCAGATGATGATGCCAACTTCTAACATCCTCAGCCGTTAATGGAAGCACAGATGTGCACAATTCGTATCAACAAACACTTCATCGTCAACATCGAACCGTTTGTTTGTAACTTAACTTGCAGGGCCACATCAGTCACCCTGCAATGCCTCCCTTGCTTGCCAACAGCCCAGTAGTCCCAGCCGTGATCGTCGGCTCGTCTCAAACCTGATTTGAATGCCTTCCTTGAAATCAATTTTCATCCCTTCTCCTTCTAAACAAATAAACAAATATACATATGCATCGAAAAGCGAAGATTCCGAAACCATCCATTTCCTACCATTTCCTCAAATACTGGAACAATGAAGTCTTTAAGGATCATTACATTCTCCAAAGAGTTTGGATGGGAGAGTCCTGGCAGGAATTTCATTTATCACCCAGGGCAGGCAGTATATTTTCGTCTCTCCCCCTCTCTCCCTGCTTAAACAAGCCCGATTTCGCCTGGAGCTGCTCCTTCATGAACCGATATTAAAGGCCATCAGCTAAAGGGTCATCCCTTTAATATCAACCTTCAGCGGAAGACGCTCCTTTTTTGATTGGCGTCTGTGTTGGGGTGTGATGATGACGGCGGGCTTCAGGAGGAAGGCCGTTGTTTGCGGACTGTGATGTTGTGTAGCGCTGTAGCGCTGATCACAGTTGAGCATATATATTTGCCTGTATAAGTAACTCTGTCCATGGAGGGTCGTAACATTGCTCGAAGTATATATTGTTACGAAACAAAATCGACATGCGAAAAAAGGGGAATAAGAATTACGACTACTCGTCGCTTATCAGATAGAGTACTGTTCACAAAAGGAATAACTATCCCGCTCGTATTAAACAACCTCGCAGAACATATCTGTTACGGTATTTCGAAAAGCACAGAAAGGTGAAAAATGACCTTGAACCGCAACCGACACTGTCCTTACTTAGCTGACTCCTGGCATGGCGATTCAAAAGACTACGTCACATGTCATATGTTGTGCCTAATGTGTAATTCTATATCTACACCGCACGATCAATACGTGAGAGGTCCGCATATAACGACTAAAGTGCCCGTCACAACGAAATCTGCTGTTTGCCGAACAAAAAAAAAAAAGCCCTCCGTCCCACCGTCTACCAACCGACTCATGCACGAAATGAGAACCTCGACACTCACGATCAATACGTTATGGCTCCGCATATAACGATTAAAGCCCCCATAAGAAAGAATTTCTGCTGTTTGTCGAACAAAATATGTTTCCTCTTCCGCACCCCATACTCGCCGACTCATACAAAAAAATGAGCTTGATACTCACACTTGTTCACACTGATATTCGTAAAAAGCTTCTTTTTATTTTGAAAGCACAGCTCCTTCAAGATTTCGCTTATAACAATTGAAATTCCACTTAAAGCGAACTCCCACTGTTTGGCGAACGAACACCCTAATACCGTCATCTCGTATCCAGCCGCCTCTCGCACATCGACGAAATAAAAAGCACTTGACACTTCGCAGCGAACTTTCTTCACTCGAAAAAATAAAAAGAAAACGCTTTTCTACTTTCTCAGTATATTTCGTCATAATCCGGACTGTGACGCGCAGAGACGACACCATTCCCCGCCTATCTTATTATTATTATTTTTATTTTTGTTCTCCCATTTTCCCCGCACTAACATCTTCCGATTTGTACGAACGCGAACCACAAACGACAGCCGCACTACCCACTAAAATTTAGCGCCATCAAAATCCCCTCCGCTTCTCTTTCCTGTCTTATTTCGCAGCCACAACCGCACGCGAACACACACACACACACACACACACACACACAACGCACATCCCGTAAAAATTGATTGCCCAGATATGGGAATGGCAACACCTGCGTTTATAGCTTGTGCTGGTACGGTGCGTCCAACAGTATGCTCTTCCTTGCCGTATCAATATAGTTATTTATATTACCTTTGTTCTTGTTGCTCGAGCATCGTTGTTGTCTGTGTGCTTCCACAGGTGAATATTTGCAACAGTTACAGTCGAGTTTTCGTTGTCGTGCTTTATGTACTTTTCTTGCTTCTCGGGATGATTTGCGTTGCTTTCCTTGTCTTTTCTACTAGACTTGTTAATTGCTCGGTGCTTACAAACATGTATGCGTCGTAACGCTGAGCGAACGAAAGAATGAATCCAGGAAAGAAAGGACTAACAAACGAACAAACGAAAATAAATAAATAAATATCAAGTGAAGATGCTTAAGATTTCCAAAGTCACGGTGGCAGTAATAATGGTGCCATTTTGTCTTTCTCTTTTCTTCTTTCTTTACTCTGTTTTGTACTGAATAACGCTATGAAAAAGTGAAACGTGCAGATTAGATCAGATTAGAATGATAATTAGTTTGAGTGCCATGTCGTTGTTCGCTTGATAATGTGGAGAGGCTGCTGGGTGTGTTCGCGGTGCGCGCTTGCGTTGCCGTTCGCGACGTTAGCGACCGTCGCGCGTGGACGGTGTTGGTGACAGCCAATTCCAGGATGTATCGGTAACATGCTTGAGCTATAAGCAACGCTATTCAGACCTACCTGACACGGAGTGAGTCGCCCAGCCGGTCGCCAAGTAACATTTCCCTCAGTCGATGCATTGTGGTTACAATGGGTATTTAGGTGTTCATTGTTTGAAAAGAAACGGGGTACAGTGCAGAGTTTCGTAAAGGAATTCGTAGGAGACGGACTCTTGTCGAGTTTAGCGTTGTACACACAGGGTGCGACAGCTACATCGGCCGGCACCATGCGTGAATCCTTAAAGGAGCCATGATGCGACATTTAACATCGCTCGAAATTCTGCCTCGTCTGTCAAGCTTCCACCAGGAGTCAGCATGCAAAATATTTTCGCTCTGCGGTGCGTAATAGCTGCGCAATCGAATTTACAAAAATCATTAGGAAAAAGCAGCCACGGACGGCCGACACCATCCTCTCGTGACGTGATGAGGGCTCCGTGCCTTGTTTCTTTGTTTTTACTTCGCAGCTCACGCGCCGCTTACACTTGCTTGAGCTGCGCCGCTGTACGTCACTGGTCACGTGATGGGAGTAGCCTACGTCAGTGTTTCCCAAAGTGTGGTCCGCGGACCCCTGGGGGTCCGCGAGAGTGTCCGTGGGGGTCCGCGACCGTCTCTCACATTTCAGTGAGGATTTTCGTCCCCACAAACACGCGCTCGTACATGCTGCCCGATTTCCAAACACCCAGAACTTCCAAAATTGCTACAAGCATGCTTGAACGGCTAGCTTCTAACCTCTAATAGAAAAGTCCTGCAATGCACGTTTATGCTGTTTATGCATGTTTATGCTTGCACAAATGTAATTTCGTTCCTTGTTATACCCTGTCGCGCATATTAAACGCGGTCTGCAATGCAGTGTACACAGCGCGTATCCCGGTATATTTGTGCGTGTGTGTGTGTGGGAGGGGGGGGGGGGGGTCCGTGAATTGGTTCTCATCGCTTCCGGGGGTCCGTCACAGCCAAAAGTTTGCGAAACGCTGGCCTACGTCACGACGTCTTCTCGTTCTGCGATGCGCTCTTTTCATGAAGAGAAGGATTCTTCAAAAGGTGCGCTTAACAGAGCCCTCGCGCTGGCCCTGTAGGCCACCCACGCTCATCGTTCTTTCGCAGGAACTCATTTTCTTCGTTGGAGCACACACATTTGTGTGTTCAGCTCAGTGCTCTTGCACCTGCTGTGGGGCCTGCTGTGGGGTCAGCTCAGTGCACCAAAGCAACTGTCGCATCCGGAAACCCATCTATGAAATAGACACCGATGTTCAGAATGGGCCGATAGTCTACGGCTAATTTTTCATCCGCAAAATGCGTAGCTATTAAATAAACGTATTTGAGGGATCAGCGCTGCTTCGGCAGCTGCGGAGGCTCCGGCGACAACGAGGACAGCGTGACGTCACTCCCGCCAAAAAGGAGGAGAGAGGGGGCCTCGCTCAGAGGAGAAAGGTGCCGTCCAGACTCGCTCACCGCCGCGGGATCCCTTTTCTGAAGCGCGTGCTCCGATTGCTGGTGTAGGAAATGACGTTTTCGCCTTTTTCAGGAGAGGGAATTCCCTCAACATCCGGCGTCTGCTCTTTCCATGTATTCTATCGAACTGCACGACTATTTCGCGTGGGATTTTCGATACCGTGGTCAGCTGGAACGGACGCGGCCGTCCTTTAATGCAAGAAGTGCCACCCTGTAGGCGCGTCCGCGGCTTCATAGAGCCAACCATCACGTGGCATCCCTTGACCACGTTACACGGTCATGTTCTACGTGACGCACATACATAGCAAGCGCATCTAAACGCTCTGGCACAACCCCTAAAGGTGCAGCCAGTTTTTTTTACCTTTCACTTTTTAATGATCACCACAAAGTACAAATTCCATCCTGTTCGTTCGAACGCGAAATGTACTGTTCGTTATTCCACATCCGTGGCTCCCTCTTCACACAGCTGGTTCACCAACGCAATTACGAAATGTGCACACTTTACCACCCATTTCTTATCTTCGTTTCCTTGCTTGTCTTGAGTGCCTATTACCAAAGTACTTTTATATTTTAACCGCTCCCTTTTTTCCCCTTCCTTGCGAAATATCCTTTGTTTTTTCTTCTTATTCTTAAACTGTGTCGTTTGTCATCAATCATACTGTCATCGATCTCGCCAAACGTGATGGTCTGTACATTAGGTCGATTTTTCTTCTCTCCTTTCCGAAATATATTACTTCGGTGCTCTTTTTTTCTTTCTGTCTTGCGAAGGCTGTTTTCTCTTATCCGCTTCTTGCTTTACACAAAGAACAATGTTGTACTCTCCATTATAGAGGGATGAAGCAAGAAACGGGTTAACAGCAGTGTACTGAAGCTCGTGGCTATTTTTCCGGACTGAGTGAACAACTTTTGTACTGCTGTTGCAGCATGGCAAAACGTTCTTACGTCCCTTTTGGGAACAACAGGGAAGTGTTCCATGGGGTGTACTTAACTTTATCGCCGAATGGAGCCTTTGAGTTGTGCGCCGACCCTGGATGTTTCGGGCTCCAATGATACCGCCATGTTGGCATTATAGATGGGGAGGTGCAGCCTTTTTAATTGTCCTTTTTATTTTGTATTATTTTCTTTTGTTGGCCGTTGGGTTTTAGAATGCGGCTGAGGCCTACTTTGAGACGTCGAAAAACAAGTTCGCGAGTCTCTCGTATCGTCAGCATGTCGTGAGCATATATCCGTGAGTGAAGCACGGAGGGCAAACGAAGGTGCCTTCATAATTAACGAATGAAAGAAGTCACTGAGAAGGTTAACCAGGTGCACATGTTTGCGTCGCCCCGTCGTGTGAATGCGTGTGTGAGTGAGAAAACATATAAGAGTGGAAAAGGAATGAGAGAGTTCAAATTCCCTTCAAATGACGCACCCTTGTAAGTCACTGGGGAGGCGTGTTAGCTTAGCTCAATTGGTAGAGCCATGGACCGGTAATCCACAAGATGTGGGTTCGAGTCCTGCAGCTGGCTAAACTTTTCAGTGCCTTCCTTCCTTCAGCGTTATTTTGTTCTTAGGCACTTGAAGCGTTCTGTATGTGTTTGTCGTTCTCTGTGTTCCAGCCTCAGCACATCAATTTCCATCGTGCCTTCATAAGGCTGTAATTCTAACTTAATGCAGCAATCAGGGGACATTTAACATTGCTCGAAACCCTCCCTCATCTGTCAAGTTGTCCACCAGGTGTCACCATGCAAACTATTTCCGCTCCCCGGTGTATTATAGTTGCCCAATCGAATTTACAAGAGCAGTCAGAGAAAGCACCCGCGGACGGCCGACACGATCTTCGCGTGACGTGGAGAAAGCCCCTAGCCTTTTTTTTTCGGGAGTTTTTTTCCTCTGAACTCACGCACCGCTTATACATGTTTGGACTGTGCCGCTGGGTGCCACCAATCATGTGCCGCAGGGTGTCACCTTACGTCACGACTTCCTCTCGGTCTGCGATGCGCTCTTTTCACGAGGAAAGGAATTTTGAAAGGTGTTTGGAACACAGGCCTCGCTCTGTAGGTCACCTGAGCCCATCGTTCTTTCGCGGGAGCTCGTTGTATTCGTTGGAGAACACTCCGCAGCGAAAAACGAAAAAAAAAAAATTGGTGGTGGTGGTGGGGGGTTACCTCAGTGCTCCTTTAAAAGCCTGGCGAACTATGCTGATGTCGCAGAGATAAGATTGACTTGGTGGTCGAAATCTTCTTGGACGACTTTACTTTTGGGTTGGTTATAATGCTGATACATCAGAATTACGTACACTGTTCCTCACATGAGTCTCACGAAGACTCGTTTATCCGCTTAGCATTACAACGCTGGGTTCAAAAGAACCCCACTTTTCAAATGACTGAGTTGCTGCTTAGCTGAATTTTAAATTTCAACAACTGTAGAAGTCTGCACCTACGAAAATGCCCCTTCTCTTGTTCAATTTCAATTCAACTTTTCTCAGCACCATTCCGAAAGAAATACCCTAAAAGCAGACTACAAACGAAGGACACACACACACACAAATGGGGAGCACAAGATGTTGTTCAGCTAACGTTCATCAACAGCCGCGCAAAAATAGTAAGAGAGGCTCGTAGCTGGACCGATATTCGCCGATATTCCAGACAACATAATTAGACCGATTAACAGTGAAATAGGCCACGTCAACGTTATTATTTCTCGCGTGCGTGGCAGAAAAGTTTTGCGCAAGCCGATATTAAAGCTGTCATTTAAAACGGGAGTATCAGGCTCGTTACACACTACACTGTGGACTTCACGCGAATTTTCCATTGTGCTTAATGAAGATTGATTGTCCCGAGAAAAATGACTACGGAAGGAGTTTCCGATACACGTCATGTCTTTACGGTAAATGAATGAGCAATTAGTCGAAAAAGCGAAGGGCGTTCCACACAAGAGTAGTAGTGCCTTTCACAATTTCTTTTTTTTTATGTGTGTGTGTGTGTGTTGTTGTCGAAGTTGGTGCCCCGTTTTGGTGAATTTGCGTGTAGTTTTTTTTTTTTTTTAATGAAAGACAGAGATAACGTGTCGTTTCTGTGACCTCTACTGTGCAAAGAATTGATGTTTATATTTCTTGTAGATGAGGTTCTTCCGGGGAGTAATTTTGCGAGAAGAGAAGAGGTAATTACACAAAGCAAGAAAAGAAAGAAGTTTGAGTCGGAGTTTTTGGAACAGGGGCTTTAACAAACTGAAGATAAACATTTTTTTTTATTATACGGTACACATTCTTGATAAAAAACAGATTTGGGAGCTGAAAATGCGCCATATGTGCAGGCGGGTTATGCGGCTAGGCGCACATCCTGTAGGAAAGCGTATGCAACTACTGGAAGACTAATTAGCTCAAATTTGTTATTTAACATTTTAATTATATGTTTTCTGGGACATGCGAGAGAGCAGAATTGGAGCCAGTCGTTATTGACATTCATCGTCCTTCTGAAATACCCCGAGAAGCGAGCGTACCTTGAGATATAAATTGCCATATTTCGCTATGCAAATGAGCCGAAACCAGAACGACGTACTTTTCGAACGTAGGAAGCGCCGTAGGAAGCGGTAGGGGAAGCGGTTTCGAACGTAGGAAGCGGTGGGGCGACGGGCAATCCACGTGAGAGGGCCACGTGCTTTGGAGCGATACAGCTGATTGGAGCAGGCGCTAATCTGCTGCCTATATAAAGCACTCTCCAAACCAGAGAAGGCATAGGTCGCGTCGCGTCTGTGCTCGAAAAGCGCGTAGTTCTTGCTTTGACTCATTTGCAGAGCGAAATTTGGCAATTTATATCTCAGGGTGCGTTCGCTTCTCAGGGTGCTTAATAAACCTTACAGAAGTTGGCTTCCCCTCTCTATAGCATTCTTAACTCCATTTTATAGACTCTATCTAGTACCTATCCACGGTTACTTTCTATGCACTTAATCTAAAGAAGCTGTATACAATCCCAATTCACGAGCTATGATTTCTATCCAGTGCTGCTTTCTACTTTCTATACATGGGATGTATAAGCATTCTATCCAAGTTCTACAGACACGCAACTTCCATGAGATTTGAGAAAGCGCAAAAAATCTATTTTTAACACAATGTACATTTCTTAATGAATTATTTCCGATATTGAGAAGCTTGCAACTGAGATGTTACAGCAGCACTGGTTGTGGTGACGTGTGGTCTGTTTCAAGAATTGTCCGAATCAAGTCCCTGATGGAATGTTACATGAAGCATTTACTTCGAGAGAGAGAGAAAGAAACGCGTGATGGTGTGGCACTGCGCATGCTTGACATTCGATGGACCCAGCGAATGTCTCAAACTAGAAGTAAGAAACACAGACGTTATGTTGACGCTGAATTAATACTCCAAGCAATTACTCACTTCAGCGTCATGCGTAACTAAATTAATCTTAGACACCTCATCCTTCAATTTGGCTCAGAGGCGAGCAGGACTCTCGGACTCGCGGAACCTCTCTAGACAAGCACTGTTTTCTCTCAGAAAGAAAGCGTCACTGCCTTTCTACGTGCGCTTTTTAGACTTAGGGGTCCTGGGACCTTTTTGCTTTTTAAAACGTATCGTCATTTATTGAAAGTCCAGGAAACCAACAAAAAGAGAACGAGCAGGAGAAAATTAAAAGTGTGGCGGCAGAGGTAGAAGAAGAAGAAAAAAAGGCAGAAGGAAGAATGCTGTACTGAACACCTTTAGTTTATTGGCTCTGATGGACATTTCGATCGGGCGAATACTGATTCTCAGGTATTTTTGCTACTTTGAAAACGCTCCTGCTATTAACTACATATACACTGTCTATAGTATATGTGTAAATTTTGTATTGAATGTCTATGTGCTAGTTTGTTAGACTTTCTATAGAGTGTGGCTGGCCAATTTTGTATAGCATGTCCATTCGAAATTGTATAGAAAGTAGTTAGGATCTGTATACACATTTTAGCAACACCTTCTACAGAAAGTGAAGTATACACATTTTATCAACACCTTCTACAGAAAGTGAATAGACAGTAGACAACTTTTTTTTATAAGGGAAAGAAAATGGATTAGAATACGATTTGTTCCAATTCTGCTATCTTGCATTTCCCTGAAAACATCTAATTAATAAGTTAATTAACGAATTTTCGCCAATTAGGCAACTAGGATGTCTTCCATGCCACATAACCCGCCTGCCAAGATGGCATCAGCGATACTCTCATGTATTTTTTAATAAGAACTCTGTGTCGAATAAAAAGGAAAAAAAAAAGAGACACCCTGTATAGTGGATATTTCAGGAAATGTGAAAGGTGTTTCCTTTTCACGTTTGCCAGAGAAACGTTATTGATATTTGCTAAATATTGAACTGTTTAGCTTTTTTTCCACGTCTCATACTGTAGTTCATGTACGGCGGCCTTAATCTATGACACTTCCGCCTTTTTAAATATTTTATGGTTTTGTAACCCTCCATTAAATGGTAATATGTATGCACATCTTCCAGCTTCTTCTTTTTCATACTTTATATTGTAGACGATCCTATGTATAAGCTCGCTTGTTTGTTCACATAGGTAAATAAAACGAAATTACCCAGTCTGAATTAAATGCATGTGCGAGAAGTGCAGCAGACGTATTATCGTAGCCTCGGATGTACCGTGGAGCTTTGAAACCGTCGGCAACATTCAAATTTCTTCCCAGCGGGGCTCCACCTTCCGAGCACAAGCGGTAGCTAACATACCAATATACAAGAATACACACACGCATGAGTGTACAGATTTCAAGCCAAAGAGCTGATTCAATAATAATAATAATATTGTCATTTCGAAAGCAGCAGTTTTCTATTCTTTTTTCAGATTCTGAATTTCCTTTTGTACCAACTTCCCATAAAGGGCTGTTTTGTGACGTGTAACTTTTTACCGCCAATTTGTATTTTGAGTCACTTATGCAAACCGAGCCTTCACTTTGCACGACCGCACAAAACCTAACCCACAATCTATTCATAACACACGCACAAAGCTACACACAACACAAAACGGGAGAGCGATCACACAAAGGAATTCTGGCAAGCGTGAAATAAGATTCTTTCTTTCACCCTCTGCCTCACGAATTGAACTCGTATTTATATACATACATATGCGCACACATTGATGTCCTCCTACGACATAAAGAAAAAAGACAGAAAGGAAGAAACAAAGAAAGAAAAATATATATGGTCCAAAATAAGCAAACGGAGAAAGTAGTGGGCAGGCGTAGCGAAAAACGGGCAATCTGTTGTATATCCCAGGTCGTAAAATTGTTCTCAAGCCAAATATTCGTATTTATGCGTTTGTCGGGCACTGTTTTCTCTCTTTGCAGTCTTTTCGCAAACTTTCTTCCATTCATTTTTACGTACGCTTATCAAACTGCGTCGCCATTTCTCTTTTCGCTGGTTCGAATCTCATGGCTGTCGATTTTGAAATATTGGTCGCCCATTGCTAAGGACAGGTCATCGCTTGGGTGTGTCGCTTCTTATACGTCATCGGTTTCTGTGTGATTCCTTTCTGTGCCTCCTTGTGATGTGGACCGTTAGCTCGAAATGCTAGCGTGTTTTAGTTTGTGCCGTGCTGAGACTTTGAAAACAAGATGTTGCTTTTTCTGGACAAGGAAAGTCGGTATTGGAGCTGACAGGCAGGATGGACAATGTCTGTGGTGCTTACACCATACGACCCAAGTTTTTTTTTTTTTTCAATTGCGTTTTGGTGCTTTTTTTGCACTCCCCGTTTTGCCACGGTTCCGAGTCATCAAGTTCTGAATTTGTTCTGTTTAACGAAGTACCAAACCGAAACGAATGCACACTTGCAGTTATATAAAGTAAACAAAAAAACATATAGACTTAAAGAACAAACTATAAACCAAACAATCAAGTATACTATTCTGTCAGCCATCCGGTTTATTTACTCCCAACAGTCCATTAGGAGAGCGTTATTGACGTATGTTAGATACAAAGAAAGCTCTGATACAATGCCATACCGCAATGATTTTCCAAGTCATCAGCAAACTGTCGCGGTTGCACGAATTCAGATATATGCTACACGTTAGTCCACTTCTTTGAGTGGACGCTTTAAATGCGCTTGCTTCCTATGTTCCTTTTCGTTCAATGTACCAGCCTGCACCTAAACGTACCAGCCTGCACAACTACTACTTTATATATGTATGTGTCTCATCAAGAGTGCTTTTCACCATTTCCTCATCTTCTACCAAAAAGCTGACAACCGGTTCGGCTGGCCCCATGTATATGTTCCTTTTCCTTGCATCTGCAGTGCTCATTATGCCAGTTCTGGTTACATTCGTTTATTGGACTCGAGCGACTCGAGACAGTCCACTCGTGGTGGACGAAAACGCCGGGCGAAACGGCTCTCATGACGTCGTCTACGTGACAGTAACTCCCGCACTAACATTTGAGGATCCAACACTACAGGTGCTCGAGAGTCGACTCGATCCGAGTCGATGACGTACGATTACTCTCGTACGTCACGACTCTGACTCGCGGGTCGCGCGATTATAATAAACGAACACCCCCTGGTTGTTGTAAGTAGGCTTCTCTACGTAGCACACATGCACAGCAGGCACAGCACGCTTTACAGGGGTAGCATTGTACCTTAGCAGCGTGGTTGCTCATGGATTTTGATAGGAAGATAAAAATGGGAAGATTCGTCACTCGACAAAATCTGCTACTTCAATACCACATATCTTGCTTGCGAGACGAGCTTTCTCAACTTCTCTCAACTTCGCGCAGACTGTAATAATGCTGCGAAACTTCTGTGGAGACAGACTTCAATATCGAGATAACGGAAATACTACTCTATTCCTCTACACCAAATTCTTCATCAACTAAAAGGACCTCTAACGGAGCAAAACTAAGGCCGTCCGTTACATCCATTAGATCACCAGAGGGGTAGAAGAAACCCTGCTACAAATCATCCCGGAAATAGTTCTCCGCAATACTACTCCCGTCCCATCACCCGTTTCTTAGTCTTATAATGTTCCCGTGCTCCCCACATTAACCTAGAAACAAGGTTTCCAGATCAACAACAGCAACTCTTGTCGCTATGGCAACGCAGAAAGAAATTCCGCTACGCTGACTTTTATTATCAGCGCGCCAAAGTGCCTTCGCCTCTCTATCTGTTGTATGGTATCTCCTCGTATCCGCCTTATTATTATTCCGTGTCCTTTTAGCAGATATTGGATAACTATAACTTTCGGCTTCAGCGAGGGCTCATAAATTTATGTTCGCGCTACGATTACTGCCTGCACATTTAGTCTCTGCTACATAGTTTGCGTCGAGAGAGGGAGAGAAAGAGAGGGAAAAAAAAACTCACACTGAAATAACTGATCTCGTCCTAACATTTCTATTACACCCTTGTGTAGCAGATTCAGTACGTGTTGCAAGCAAACGAGCACACCGATTTTGTCAGGGTTGCGTTGCGCATGCGTGAAGATGGCGGCAGCAGGAAACGGCGAAAGGAAGTTGCCGTATTGGTGCTGTGTTATCCGGCTGCCCGCTGCTTTCGAAAAGGAGGGGATAGTTCCTGACGGAAACATAACGAAATATTTTTCTTTTTTTGTGTGTGTGCTTCATTTTGTAGGTATCGATTCACAACACTTGGGTAGAAATTACCAACGCCGGCATAATATCACGTGTCCGTGTCACGTGCCTACGCGATCGTCTGCTGTGTAGGGGAACGAATATACGCTGTAAAGATATGCTTACGGTTATGTTTACGAATATGGAAATGTAATGCAGTCTGTTTTCTCTCTTATCGAGGTCTCCAACGTTCCAACTTGACCACTGTTGCTAGGATATAAAAGCAGACGGCAGGATCGTCTGCAGAGCGATAAGACGGAAGCGAGGAGCCCGTTAGATTTGGCGCAGTTTCTACTGTGTCCATCACCGTAAGGCGTTTTCGGGGGTGGCGCGCGGCCAGAGCAACCGGGGTGGGTTTTACGGTGGTGGGCAGGGGAGGAGGCAGAAAAAAGCTGCAGCATTTATGCGCAGTGGTGGTGCGGACGTTGAATTCTAATGATGGTTTCGACACTGGACGCGTGGGGGGATTTTAGGGTTGTGCATGTGTGCGATTGGTTGGTGAAAGATTTTACTGTTATAACCGGGTAGTAAAATTTCGGCTCGATGCAATGTTGTGCCGAGTGCGTGAGATGGGTTAGTGAGTGGGGATTATGTTAATAAGTAAGAAGGTGAGGCATATAGGAACAGAGAAGCAAAGCCCTATCGAGAGAAACGAACCAAACTAAAGTTGTGTACAGCAGAGCACAAGCACTTCCTTTTGTGCAACAATCTATTCATAGACGAATACTCCGGAGAAATCAATAAATCAATCAATGAAGAAAAATGATTACAAAATAAATATTTTGGTCGCTTTGCTGCTCGTTACCTGGAATGAGTGTATAAAGTGTATATGTGTATACAGGGTGTTGATTTTTATGTGCAACAAATTCTCATAAAAAGGGGAGTTGCCTTAAGACGCGTTTGCTTCTGTCATTTAATTACTCGATGGGCTGCTACTAGGAATCCGTATTTTTTCTCAATAAGAGTGCTAATTAACAGAGATATTTAAATCAACTTTTTCATTATTCACTTTAGGGAGCGCATTCCAATTGCGATATTAAAGCCTGATGTCCAAGTGATGTGCTCGAGACACTGATGAAGCACAAAAGTAATCACGGCGCGCTATGGGCCTAAGTATTTGACTGCTGTCGCCTGCTGTAAAACCGCCAGTGGTCGTCAAAAGAGCGTCAGCCACGTTGATATCTCCGCCCTTACTTAACGTCACAGTAAGACGTCATACGTGGTGTAGAGAACCCATATCGTGGTATGTTTCACGATCTTCGTTGTCTATTTCGTTTTCGCTTTTTTTCCTTCATACGGTCAGAGTGCTTGCCGTATCACTCCTCTCATTCTGCTGGGGGCTGCTCTCACTCATACCTGGTACTATAAGCGCTGATATGTAACGGTGATGCATAAAGCTCCTTGCAAAAAAACAAAGCAAAACAAGAAAACAAATATTGTGAAACATACCGCGAAAAGGGTTTGCCTGAAGTGCGTGTGACGTCTTTCTGTTGCGTTAAAAAGCGCGGAGATATCGACGTCTCTTTCGACGTCACTTTCGCGCCTTTGCCAATTACTTGCTGTTCACAGCAGACGACGGAAGTAAAATACTTCTGTAGGTCTGTAGCACGCGCTGTGATTGCTTTTGTGTTTCATCAGTGGTTCGAGCGCATCATGTGTAGACCAGGCTTTAAAATCGCAATTGCAAGATGCTCCCTAAAGTCAATAATTAAAAAGTTTGTTGAAATATCTCTGTTAGTTAGTCCCTTGATTAAGAAAAAATACGGTTTTCTAGTAGCAGCGCCAGTCGACTAATCCAATGACAAAAGTAAAAGCCTCCTAAGGCAACTCCCCTTTTTATGAAAATTTGGTGCAGCTAAACAGAAACACCCTGTATACAAGATCTATACACATATATATCCTGCCAGCTCCCGTGGTATAGTAGTTAGGATTATCGCTTTCCACGCCGAGACTGGGAGGTGACACGGGTTCGAATCCTGTCACCGGCTGTGCTGTCTGAGGTTTTCCCTGGGTTTTCCGAAGACTTTCCATACGAATGTCGGCACAGTTCCCCCTGAAGTCGGCCCAGGACGCATACTAACCCCCCTGTCCCCCCACCGTCCTGTCGTCCTCTCTCTATCAGTCCACGTCTGTATGAAGCTCATAGTCACAGTTGCTACGCGGCGCGGAATTTAAATTGCACGGAATTTAAAAAAAGACATATCTATCCACTGGAAAGTGAGCTACGGTAAATGTGGTCTAACTGGTGGAATGGTATCTGAGATATTCACGTTAACTTTAAATACGTTAACGTAAAGACGTTATTAACGTTAAAACTTTATTCCATGACACCAAGCGACTTTAGGCAACCCTTCCAACGCATTGTCATGCTTCTGGTATAGAGCCCGACTAGCATCATAGCACAATCTAACAATAACATATCCGAGGGACGCGATCTTCAGTTTACAAAGTCTGTTAAATGTGGACGCACTGTAAAACTTCGCCAACAGATACATTTTGCGTACACATGTAGTTGCGTGTGCATTCGGGTTATATCGGGAATAAACAGAAACTCGAGACACAGCTAGTCTACTGAACAGACTCGCCCGTACATCTTGTGTAAGTGCCTGTACATCTGAGAACACGTCGTGAAGAAACAGGTAAATGAGATTCAAGAGACAGCGTGAATTCAAATGTAAATTCATACTTCGAGACATGTCCACGGATAATGCAAGCGGCAATTAGAAGCATCTGCATCGCACTGTTCCGCTTGAGTGTCAGCCGTGGTTACGGTGTTGTAGCTTCGTACCTTCTGTGATAACGCAACCCACATTGCATAAACCAATCTCGATGTCTCCAGAATTTCTCCAGGTTTACAATGACCTTTTTCAATCTTCCTTCATTTCCTTCAGTGTCGTCAAAATAGGCCTCCAAACGGCTACTATTGGTCTTCCACTCTGTACATAAGGCGAGTACCCCTTCTTCGAGAGTGTGCCTTGAGACCGCTACGGAGCAAAGTGATGACCACAGTGAAGGGACGTCGCCTGCTCTTTCGCTGCAAAAGATTCCCTAATTGTCCCCCTTAGGGCTTGATAAATGAGCGTGGCGGCCGTTCAGCCCCCGTGTCCTTGATGCGGGGGCTATACAGGAGAATCTCGATCTGGGAAGTGGTTCTTCTTCCCACTAGAAGGACGCATCTTCAGAAGGGAGCGTCGGGAAATTAAATACAACGTATTAGGGATACATAAGCGGATTCGGGAGAAAAGAGGCGGGGAAGCTGCTTCGGCTGTTTATTTATGAGTTCTCCGCACGGAATTAATGGGTTTGTTTTAGGAAGGACGCTGTTGAAAAGGAGGGAAGTGGGGGTGATTTCGAGATGGTGCTATAGTTTGAGGGGAAAGTTTGTTTTAGAAGGGCTGTTGAGGCAGTGCCATGGGGATTGGGGGAAAAGGGGGTCTGGTTGTTGTGTTTAGAGATTAGAAGATAATCTGCGGTGCATTAGTGATGATTAATCAGGTGGTGATTGAGTGCGACAGGCGCATGCTAATTGGTATCAGAGCTTTTGTCTAAAATAACCGTTATAGTAAAATGTGACAAGAATAGTTCAGTTTCCACCTTGAGGCTCAAGATATATCTCGTTTTTTTTCTTTTTTTTTTAGTTTACGACGATGTAACTGACCTTTGTTACCGACCCCGAAATCTAAAACGCGATGCTTTCTGTGCAAGTTATCAGAAGAATTCCTGTATCTTTTTTTTTTTTTTTTTCAGAACGCGGACACTATACGACAACGTCAATGGTTGTCGAATGTCGAAGGCGTTGCCCTATTAACGTCTGCTGCACTCTCACTGTGCGTTATATTTCGCTGTGAAGTCCAACCAATTCTCAGTTTCCGCACAGAAGGCCTATATTTGTCACATTACCAAGAAGCCCTGAGACCTATGCAAAAGTCCCAGACCCGTTATATTCCAGGTGTACCCCCGTTTTACCACTTTTTAATGCAGGTAATCCCAAAGTGTACCAAAGAGTAAAACGCGTATCGATACTGCGGACCATAAAAGTAATCGATGTATATACCGGTGCTCCTTGTTTCCTGGCACCCATCTTCTACTAGGAACCTGGCACAGTACCTGCCTGTGAGGATATACGGGGGAGCGTTCGCCCTGTTTCGAACTCGACGTTGGGCAAGAATAAATGATTCGCATGCTTTGGCTTCCGAAGTATATTTGGTGTACCAGGCCATACATATTTAGCTTTCGGTTTCCATCACTCTGGATTCTGCTTCTTCTTCTTCTTCCAGATGCACAAGCATTTAGCATTTATGTCTCATTTAGTGGTGATGACATGAACGATGAAAACAGCAAGAGGCCTCCACAGCTAATTCATAAGTGAAAATTTGATTGCTGACGCACGTGCGTATATTACATATACGCATATTACAATATATGGCATAAAAAAGTCCTAACAGTGGCTGTGTGAAAATAAATTGTCTTTCAGTTGTGAGTACTAGTGCGTACGTGCGTGTGTGTGTGCGCGCGCGCGGTAGTCTTCGTGTCCTGTTCTTGTGACCTGCTTCGATCTAAACAAGCGCTACGAGTGCTTACTTCAGACTGCAAGAAACATCACCAGCTCGTGGGCAGCGAAAACAAGGTATGAGGTATATTAAATATATCACGCGAATATTTGAATTTTCCGCATATTGAAGGAAATAATTGTGCATTCGCTCCGAATTCGGAATAAAATGTGGAAATTATTATTCCTTCCATGCCTGTCGGATAGCTGCAAAGCTGCACGCGCAAGCACGAGAATGCCAGAAGAGAGGTAGAAAGCAGTGTGAGTGCTGCTTCATACGAAGATCCCTATACTCACACCTCACTCATAGCACCTGTGTATCACTATGTATACGCTATGTGTTTTGGGTTAGGTTACATAACTACCTGCTTCGTATTCGCTTATACGTTACATAATCTACTTGCTTCGTATTTCCTTAGGGTGCAGAATTACTTCCTTCATAGTTGCTTAAGGTGCACAACTACTTGATTGGTAGTCCCTTCAGTTGCGTAACTACTTGATCGTATTTATAAAAGCGATAAAAACTCACGGCGTACGTAACAGGCTAAAATATAGCAAGGCATTGACATTTCGGAGTCTATGTGGACTCCCTCATCGGAATGAAGCAGGAGGTGGCTGTGCGGTCCTATTTACGTATTAGGGGGGCGTAACAATCGGGAAGCGGTCCTGGATGTTTTGATAAAGTCATCAGTATTTTTTAGAAACCAAGATTCAAGCTGTTTGCGAACACCCCAACAATTTTCTAGATTCTCCGATGAGGGAGTCCGCATAGACTCGGAAACGTCAATGCCTTGTTATATTTTAGCCTGTTATGTACGCAGTGAGTTTTTATCGCTTTTATAAACATGTGTTTTCCCTGCATTTGGTCAATCTTTAGTTCTCGTATGTGTTGTGGGTCTGATTCTCTCGTCGGTTCTTCGTATTTCCTTAGGGTGCATAACTATTTGATCGTATTTGCTTAGGGTGCCTAACAACTTGCCTCGAGTTAGCTTAGGGCAGAGTTGTGCCTAACTCGTTACAAGTAGCTCGTTACTTGGTAACGGTTACTTTTTTTGGTAACGAAGTAACGATTCAGTTACTTTTTAAAAAATTGTAATAGTAACGGAATCAGTTATAAAAATTGGTAACTCGTTACTGACGTTACTCGTTCCTTTTCTTCAGCACGGGGGAGCACATTTCGACACTCCGTGTGGCGCAATGCGTGGACATGCGTGACCCACGACCACGTGTGACTCAAAGTATTATTGCAGTCCCTCGCTGGATGTGTTGTTGACGTGCTGAATCGTCTTAAACGAAGGCCCTTGTCTTTTCTCTTGTTTCAGTTATCTCCGACCATCACTCCTTCCCAAGAATGGGCACCAATTGTGCTATGGATACAAAATACGGGTTTTGACTACTAGCCTTTTCTTGTCTTTGCTAAGCTTCTGAGCGCCCTAAATTATGACGCAGTCCCTCGTCTGTTTTTGGGAACCGTTGGTGATCGGTGGCACGAAAACCGGTGTCTTTTCTTGTGTTTTCATAACCTCCGATCACCCCACTTCGGCAGCAGATGTCTTCACACGAAAGAGAACGAAGATCACTGATGTAAATGTCGAGTATCAGCTTCTTGTGAAGTGCAATTTCTCATTAATAATCAGTTGAAGGCAAGTGACGGCATGTTTGTTGGCTCCTTTAGCTATGCGGCGGTAACGTAAAAGTATCTCGTTACCTGTGAGTAACGAGAACTCGTTACTCGTTGTATGTTGGTAACGAGTAACGTATTTAGTTACTTTTTTCTGAAGTAACGGGTAACGGTATTTAGTTCCTATTTTTTGGTAACGGGCACAAGTCTGGCTTAGGGTACATATCTACTCGATCGTACTTGCTTAGGGTGCATATCTATCTGATCGTACTTCCTTAGAGTGCATCACTACTTGATGGTATTTGCTTAGGGTGCATCACTACTTGATTGTATTGGCTTAGGGTGCACAACTACTTGCGCTAACTGCGCATACGTTTCAGGTACATGACTACTTGCTTCGTATTTGCTTCGGGTGCGTAACTTTTCGCATGGCATTCGCTTCGGTTTTAAAATTACCATTCGCACGTCCCTAATATTCGAAGTATTTACCGAGGTGCTGTCGTTCTTTAGAATCCTCGCCATAGTCATCCCCTTTCTCGCGAAAAGTACTTTCTACGACTGCTCTAGCTCTGCTTCTTCGTCGAACTGCTTCAGGAAATTAAGGCCAGGAACTCTGAAACGTCGCTTCAAATCGACCCACTACACCGTATAACGTGTATTTTCTGAGCGCAATCAGTTGACGGAAACGGAAATGTACCTTCCACGCGCCACTGTACGCGGGCAGGTAGCCTGCCAATCTCTCTTTCGGTAATGACGAAAAAGAAACGAAAACTAGGAGACACCGGGAGGAGGAACACGAAATTCCCCTTCCAAATGTCTCATTTTATGGACAGAAAGTGTCATTTCACGTGCCATGCCTAATTTTGCATGAAATTCGGTTTCCCACCGTCGCATTCGCAAGGCTCCACTTTTCATGCAAGACACGTAAAAAGAACAACGATAGCAGTTTCCGGGCGTTTAAAGCATGTCGAGCGGAAATCATACCGAACGGCTGAAAGCCAGTGGCGGCTGTCGTTTCTAGTGAAGCGTCTTCATTTTGAGAAACTCTCAGTTGGTGGAGGGTGTGAAGATGGTTAAAAGCATGCCGGCAATCATGCGTAGGTATCTTACGAAATTCGTCGCGAGAATTCGTCTCGGTACGGATTTTTATGTGCGTCCTTCTTCGGTGTGGCTTTTTGCAACGTCTTGCCTTCTTTCCTTTCTTTTCTTCCTTTCCTCTCTTCCTTTCCTTTTTTCTTAATAAACATATCCCCCCCATTTCTGCATTTCTGTGTTATCATGTTGAGCGCCTTCGAGAGCCATACGCGAGTAATATGGATTCTGTGAGAGTTATGGACCTCTACGTAGCCGAGCGTTCTATTATGATTTCAAGTTTTCACGATCCGAAGTTTCGTCCCTGGTTTTGCTGCCGTTAGTTTTGAGTAAGGATTTATCGTCTTTCCTATAGTTTATGCGACTGACACTTGAGAAACTTCATGTAACCTATGGCGTTAATGTGTGCTGTAGGACTAAAATAGCAAGTTTAAAGTAGCACAGAAGTCATTTTTAACACCCGGTTTTCTTCCTATAAAACTGTTAAGTAGGCCAGTAAGATGCACCATGCGAAGTAATTTACACCACAGAGTCATAATTATCGCAGAAATTGAATTTAAAATACGCCGCAAAAAGCGACCGTGCGCAACGGTGGTGAAGAGCAGTACCAGCCTGTGATCTGCCTGGAACCTCGCGCTGACGCTATAAGGAGAACGCTCGCTGATTGGCCTAGAGAAATGTTGTCTGCAACTCTGCTGTCGTCTGCTACTCGGCTGTTCGGGGTTCTGATAAAGCCTTTCTCCTTGCTCGGTAATGCTTCGGCCGCTCCTTCTATCCCCAATTCTCCGGGAAAACTGGCAAAACAGGTTTACGGCGGCAAAAGGACAAGGCGCTGACCCCCACTGACCGGCAAACCAGAACGAGTCTCCTTATGCCGTCATCGGTGACGTGCCATCATACCTCCTCATCCTCGTTATAAGTGGAGTGGCGAGTTAAGGGTGAAGGCGCGGAGCTATGTTTATGTGAGTTCTTTTCTGGGAAACAAATTGCACACATCAAAACCTTTCGCGCTATTCGGTATAATGACACACACACTTTCATCAGATGTCTTAATATGAATTTTTTTTTTTTTGGATGGCCCTCTGTAGTCCTTTACTGCAAATCATTAAATTCTCAACTATTAGTTACTCGACTATGATTTATTTAATCCCATTAAAAATATGACATGAAATCCCGAAACCTTGTAGACCGCTCAAGGGAAGAAAGACATCTAATATTTTTCTGAGTACTGCAGCAGGAAAACATTTCTTCTTTGTGTCCGATGTAATTCTCGAGTAAGCCAAAGGGGCGCTAGGTATACTGTACGCAATAAACAGCTGTCTATCTATCGTCATTTAGTGTCGTATTTGGAATGATAAATGTGGGGAGTACAATGTCTCACCGCCATAACCGTTTCTTCCATGTTCAGTACGATTTCTGTCGCCATAGCGATGTACTGCTTTCAACGCACTTGTTTGTAACATCGAGCCCGTGGCGCCACGGTAGCCTATTCACCGTGTCGCGTGAGAAGGAGCTGTAGGAAATTGTTTCCGATGCGAGGCCGTGCAGTCCCGCGTAGTGTGCCTCAATACTAACTCCCTCTGCATAGGGTGTCTGCATAAGGGGTCTGCGTCGTCTGCTACGAATTTCCGTCATCTTTACGCCCATGCACAGTTCGCTCACACGCTCAAACGCTCAGATGCTCGCTCACAGTTCGCTCAAAGTATAGCTATACGCTTAGCTACATCCTACTTTTCGGAGTTGAGTAAATACGTAGCAGAGGAGGTTTGAGAAAGTTGGTGAACCCGGTACACAGCATTCGTGCATGGCAAGCGTGGGCGTAAACATTGTGAGTGACACCATAAAGGGTGTCTCCACCCTACATGGAGGGAGCTAGTATTCAGGCAGCTTAGTCCCGTGCGCCACAGAGCGCCACCAATCGGCGCCTGCTTCCAATGACCGCGCTGTCTCTGCTGTCTCACGGCCTCCCCTCGGAGTCTATTCTGGTACTCTTTGTGCGCGACACCACCGCTAGGAGACCGTTCCAAAGTGAGCTGGAGATTACAGACAAGTGTGTCGCAAGTAGTACATCTCAGCAACCAGTGGGAGAAGCAAAATACATTTGACATACATCCAATGTGGACTTTGGAAACTTGCTATGTTCTGTACATCAGGGGCGGATATACTTTTTTTCTGAGGGGAAGGGGACACGGCGTGAGTCTAATTGCAGTACTTGGGTGTCGAGAGGAACTGGGGGAGGGATCAGTACACCCACACCCCTCCCTCGGATATGCGCCTGCCGTACCTTTGTCTATGAAACGTCACGTTCCTCCAATGTTACCCTGTACGCATGAACGTTGTCTCGTATATGCCGCGTCGTGCCTTCCAGCTCTTTATTTAGCAACAACATCGCAAATTGCAGTGTCGTTGAAACGTCGTTATGAAGCGCAAAGATTCTAAGCGACGCCGCCATCTCAGTGAATCTCTGTCCAGTCTGAGATCACGCGAAATAATAAACGTAAAAGAGGCGTTCACGAGCGAAGAAAATCGTCCTTCGAACCAACGACCTCATAACACCGATATAACATCTCACAACACTGTAAAACATACTTGCCGATCATTTCCCCATATCCAATCTCGAGTACAGGCCGACGATATGTCGTAAGCATTGATGACACGGGGGCTCAACACTAAAACGAAAGCAATCCATTAGAACGATCTCGTGTATTTCGAAGCACGTAATAATCGATACGAACGTTGGGATACGAAATCTTGCGACGTAGCAAATCGTAGGAGGTCTTATATGCAATAACTTGCTTTTTTCTTTCCCTTCAGATTACAGTCATGAATTTCACTTTTTCAACAATGCCTTTGCAGTGCACAAGTGGGACGGTTTTATGTTCTGCGCAGTCCCCTGAAATGTTACTTTCGTTTCACGGCACCTCTGTTTTAGCCTAGGACGTCGATTTTTTAAGCACATAATGTACGTGCTTTCGCGCGTTACATTCTAACGCAGAAGGAGAAATAGTAGGAACAGAGACTATAATAAAGCCTGCAAATCGTGTAGGTTGTAAACCGGAACCTGTCGTAAATTTTGATTATACGAGGGCAGAGCTTCGCACCAGACGACAGCAAGACGGGATTTGTAAACGTTGTAAAACGATGTCGTAAAATGTGAACGAAGAAATGTAAAAAAGAAACGAGAGAATGAGAGTGTGGGATTGATTGCCGCCCTGCCTGGACTTTGCCTCAGTCACACACACACACACGAATGTATACGTGCCCGTTGTTCCGCTATTTTTTTATTGTTGCTTGCACATGATGTGCGTGGTGTTAACATTCGTAACATTCGTGGTCTTAACATAGCAGGACATTTGTACCTGTGGTGCCCTTGCGTGGTGACGGGTACGATATTCAGCAATATACACAACCGCGCATTTGTTCAATGCGCTGTCTTCAGGAATGTCAAAGTATATTTCCCAAATCCAACGGCGTTTTGTTGCTTAAACACTTATGAATGCAAGCAAGACTTCGCTTTAACTACAGAACAGCCACTAGCAGAGCGGCCGAGTGGTTAGAATGTCACTGTCGAGTAAATCTCGATTCCTCAGAATTTACGACATAAAACAAATACCACTAAAGCACTCTTCCGCAGTTCGCCCCCTGAAGACGCCGGAGGACAGACAGTAAATGCTAACCTCACCTATTGCCCACTACTTTAATCTGTCTTCCCTCTATCTGCCAAGGTTTAGGCGCAGCTGATAGCTATAGTTGCTACTGAGTAACTAGAAGATAAACGAAAAGAAGGGAAGCAAGGACACGCTTCGCTTCGAAGCAAAACATTCCTCGTTGCCTTTTTTTTTTTTTTTTGAATCTGTCTTTGCACCAACTCTACGCTGTACTGCAACATCATTGCACTGCATCTCACTTTAAACATTCCAAGTAACAGAGATTCACCAACCTCCCACAAAAGACACAGACGCCCACAACATCCCACCCTGTACCTTGCAATTTAACCGTATACCAAAACGAATCATCAAAGTCTTGGATGCTGCTAAGCTGGATGGTCAATAGCATGCGTCGGTATATAAAGATCAATCATGTCCTGAACTTTCTTGCTTGAAAACCATCCATGTATCGATCATACCGCATCAACCCAACAACGCAATGCTACATACATGACGATTCTTCACGCCCCAAAATCATAGCTTTCTTTGGAGCCACAGGCTACAGGAAGAAGCACCGAGCAACAAAATGACTTTCCGATTTCCGTGTTTTCCTGACCCGTACGTCCTTTGTGTCTTTCCTCTCCTATGATGTATGGGAACTCTCCCTGCGAGTCGCCTCGCAAGCAAGGGGAGAGCTTGCTTTTCCCTATCTGTCTATATCTGGCCCCGATATGAGTAAATCATATTTTTCTCTGCTTTTTTTTCGCTCTTGTGGTTGGAAGAAGCTCAATAGCTGATAAATAGCTACGTTATAATTCATGGCCATGCGCCCTGCTTCTTCGTCTGCCTCTTCTTCTCCGTAGGCATCCGGAGGAAAATAAATCCCGGCTTTGCTGCCCAACTTGTCTTTTACTCCGGGTTGGTGTGTGATCAAATATGTGTATATTCTGGTTCCGTCGTTCAATCATGGGTAGTTAGGCTCTGTGTCTCTTCTTTTACTTGCACTTATTGACACCTGACATCTTACAGTCATCACATGGACATGCTGCTTCATTTCTGTGCCAGAAATTCACCGCGGTGCAATCAGACAATTAATCAATGATTTACGTTAAAATTACAGTTTGGGACAACTTTGGGACATGACAAAGGAAAAAAGGAAAAAAAAAGGGAGATGCGGTTTGGTATTACGTTACAAAGAATGTTGGTGATACATTACATATCAAGGGTCAAGGGTGACTTTTTGTCAATTGCAGTCGTTTGAAACGTTTACAATTTGGGCGTTGGGGAAGTGTGAGTGTTGCGGTTGCCCTAATTGTTGATTCAGGCCCCGGAATTCGCGTCCCTTCCTCATTCCTCGTGAAGTGCAATCGATGATATTAAAAAAAAAAAAAAAGTTCATGGCTTAGGGATGAAGCATGCAACTGAGTCATTTAGATGATTTTTTTAGCGAAGGCGAGGAAGGGGGGGGGGGGGGGAGAGCACACGGCACGTATTCGTGCCAAAAGTATGCGTATCTTCCATTATCAAGGCGTAAGAGCTTGATACGGATCACTACCTACACAGGGAACGTACAGCTCGATGCACAGTTAACTTGAACGCGCCTCCGACATGTCGAGCGTGAAGAGAGCCACCCTAGCGGCATTTAGGCGAAATAAAGGGAAAGGGTGTTTCGACTGTCCCACTTGTGCCGCGGGGGCGTCCGCCTTGCTGTGAAGTGTTGACTCGGCATTGCATTACCATCAGCTGTTGTTTTCATTGAGACGTTTGTTTGGGTTTGTGGCGATTATGTAGTGGTGCATGCTGGGCGATATCGCAAGGATGCGACGCTGTTATCTCTGATATGATATCTATATGATGCCCGGCAGATCGAGTTGTCTAGCACTGATTGCAATCATTACAGGTCAACTCAGTTATTTCCTAATTCATTGTGAATCCAACCAATTTGCCAATTAGAGCCCGTGCATCCTCATTTGTTTTATCACAATGCGGAAAATGCCCCACTCAGCGAACACGGCCACCTTCGCGTGTATCAATGAGATAACGGCATCGCATCCTTGCGATACCGGCCAGCATACACCTCTACCTAATCGCCGCAAAACCAAACAAACGTCACGATAATAGCAACAGTTGACGGGATTGCGATGCCAAGTCAAGAGCTCATGGCAAGGCGGATACCCCCGCAGCACAACTGGGACAGTCGAGACACTCTTTCCCTTTATTTCTCGTAAGCGCCGCTAGGATGGCTCTCTTCCCGCTCCGCAGGTCGGAGGCGCGTTCAAGTTAACTCTGCTTCGAGCTGTACAAGCGTCGTTCACAGATGATCGAGTCTTTTATTTATTTATTAAATACAATGGAAAATTCTGGAAGCACAAAACTACGTCAGCTTAGTATTCACCATGCGCATGTAGATATCGCTCCCATCGCTGTGGCCACTCTTTGATGACTTTGGTGTCGAAGGAAGTAGGCTGCTGTCGTAGCAACTGCAGGACATGTTTCTGGAACAGTGTTGTACCCGTTACCGAAATATGGTATCGCGATACCGATACTCGTTACTTGCGTAAAAACTATAGAAATACCGATATCGGTACTTCGTTGTTAAAGTAACGGGGTACCGCTACCGTTACTAAAAAAAGTAACGCGATACTTTGCCCGACACTTTTATTGAAAATACGAAGAAGATGCAACATCCAAATATCGCTCGCGAGCACTCCATTTGTATAATAGCAAGTTAAGGAGGAATATCACAGTTTTGTAGCACGACGACAGCATATCTATGCGATGAACACAGGAACATCCGTCCCGAGCATTGTTAGTTTAATGAATATCCCTGCCCATGCACGAGCGTGAGTTCGGCCTCTTCTTCGTTACGTCACATCTATTATGCAGCTCGAACACTTTGTCTAACCTTTATGAATCTCGTTTTCGAAGCTTCACTCTGTCATCCTAGCAGGCCGTGGTCTCTCCGGCAGCTGACAGATGCTAATATGACAATTACGTTAGCGTCATATATACTGTGGAGATCAATGACCGAGGAAACCTATCCGAAATTAACAATAGCACAGTATATGTGAGCCTGACTCAGAGTGGAATCCAGTGTGCACTGTCAAGGACTTGACCTCTGTTCGGTGACCTATATTCCTTTGTTGAGCCCAGGGTTATTTCCTCCAGGTTCGAAGAAACAAAATGTGTTTCGCATAATTCCCGTTGCGTAGCACGTAGGCATGTCGGCAGGTTTCTCGTCGTGCGCTAGGCGGACCAGTGAAGATGAATAAGAGTAAGAAACATGGTCGGTGACGAAAGGTTGGGGCACTAAAAAAGTATCAGTATCGGTAACGATACGGAGATAGCGTTACCATAAATTTGTAACGGAAATACTTTTCCGATACCGATTTAAAAAAGTATCGCGATCCGCACTTCGATACCAAAAAAAAAAAGTGTCGATTATGGTAACGCCGTTACCTACAACACCGTTCTGGAGGACTTCCTCTGTGTCGAAACGTCTGTCCTGCAACGTGCCCTTTAAGGGGCTGAAACAAATGGTAATCGCTTGGGGCTAAATCTGGGCTGTAAGGGGCATGGCGCAAAACCTCACTCCAAACGCATTTCGGCCAGGGTTGCTAACGTTAAATTCGCCGTGTGTGGACGAGCATTGTTATGAAGAAGAATGAGCCTTCATGACGACATCCCAGGTTTTTTCTTGCGAATTGCGTTTCGCACGGCGCCCTTTATCAAGGTCGAGTACTACTGTGCGTTAATCGCGACCCCTTGCTTCAGGAAGTCCACACGGATGCTATCCCGCATGTCCCAGAAGACGGTACCCACGGACTTCCCAGTATATTGCAGGCTGCATCTTGCTTATCTTTGGCGGCGGGGAAGCCTTATGTCGCCATTCCATGCTGCTTTTTTTGCCTCTGGGGTGAAATGATGCGTGCAGGTTTCATCCCATGTGATGATTGATTGCAAAAATTCGTCCCCCTCGGATTGAAACCAGTTCAGCAGCTGCTCAGAGAGTGTCATGCGCGCTCCATTCTGGTCTCAAGTAAGGTGTCGGGGAACCCATTTTGTACGAACTTTGCGGAAATTTAGCCATTCTATCCTTTTGCGGACCAGTGCTGGTGAATGACTGTTTCCACACTGCCGACATTAATATTACGCTGGGCTGCAATGTCTCGAACTGTTACTCGTCGAATCTCGAAAATGACTTGCTCAGCGCACGCTATGTTCACTGGCGTGACTGCAGTCGGACGAACGTGTCCATGTGGTTGAGTCGTCACCATATCCCATCCTTCGCCAAAGTGTCTGCACCATTCGTGCAATCTTCCCCTCGACACCGTTCGTTCCCGATACTGTGCCTGCAATCGTTGCAAAATCTCAGCTGGTTCGACATTTTCCTTCGGAAGGAACTTGATTATGCACCACCGTTCCACAGCAACAGACACACTGCTCGCTGCCATGATAACTGCCGCTGCTGCACGTGCCACTGACCCGAGAAGGATAGCAGTTCGTCCTCCGAAAGTTTTATTCAGTTCCATTTACTCGTTGATTTTTCTCCAGCAAAGGTCTCGGTCAGCCTTGAACGACCCTTGTACATGCCACCTGTGTGCATAGTTTTACACGACGGGTTCTACTGCTCGTGAGGTAAAAATATTGTGACAGTGTGACACACTCTTAGTGAGTTAATCAGACCAGCTCAAGACCACGTGGCAACTAAGAGTGACACCGTCAGTCTCTTTCCGATAGGCCAGTGGTGCGTGTGACGTCTCCTAAGGCAAAACGCTTCAGCAAGTACCTCTTCAGCCACCGTGAACTACACCCTTACATGAGAGCGTTGATGGGTTTGTAATGTGCGCACAGATTTCCCGGCTGATTTTCCGCGATTTTTCCGCCATATACAGAATAACCACGGTGTTCCACGACCACGAGCACTACGCATGATACATTATGCCATCCCCGTTAATTTCGAACCGATTATGAATTGGAGATAATATTTGTTACGACTGAAGGCTGTGATCCCCAATGGCGCACAGTAACGGACGATAAGAAGCAGTTATGTCGTCTGCTGATGTTCGCCATTAAGGATTACCCGTGGTTGGGAATTTGGGACAGTTCAAGAACCAGACGCGGATATCGAGAATTTCCGCTTACTAAAACGCCAATATCCTACCAAAGCAGAGGCAAGACATTTCAGCCCCCCCCCCTTCACCGAACTTATGAAAGGCAACAAACTGAGCATCTTCTACAGTCGGTCATCTGTGCATTGTATTGTCTGTCTCGCCCCCCCCCCCCCCCACCCCCCGGCTCAATTTTTCTTTGCGTCGCCCGCAAACAGCGCACGACCTGTTCGAAATAATGTGGGACTGTGCACTGACGCCCGGGCCCCTCCCTGAAAAATCACCTACCGGCGCCCCTGGTCGGCGCCCTTGTTACATGTGCTGACGGATTGGAAAGACGAAATTTTCAGAAAATCAGTACCCTGTATTCCAGTAATGCTGCTAACCGATTTCAGCAACGCCGCTGCTAGTATCCCCTCGTTTCCACGGGAGACGACAAGAAGGTGAAGAAGACTACGACGGAATAACTGAAAGGACAAAGATGATAGCGGAAGAGCGCCAGTTTGAAAGGAACACCACGAAGTAGAGAACAAGTATAGTATCCGTTTCGTCTTTGCTGTCACCTCTCTTATTGCCTGCCCTGTTGTGATTGGCGAAGAATTTCGGCAGGGCGCTATATATCTGCGATTTGGAATGTCTTTGGAAAAGGCATCGGAATGTGGGTTTGTGACTTCTACTTCGTCTTCTTTAAGCTGTTGCCGATTTATTTTCTGTCGTCAGTCGGCTCCTTCTTTATTTGTAGCTCTGGCAAGGGCGATTTCATACTCGCCGAGGAGTTATTGATGGGGGAGGGAGGGCGGATTTTAGCGAGTTTTAAGGTCTCAGGAAGAGTTTTCTTTTTCTCTTCTTCTTCTTCTTCTACTCAGCCTGTGTACTACCTGGATCGATGGCAGGCATGTGTCAGGGAATAGGGGAAGACGTATTGCTGCGACGTAGATGGAGAGATATGAGGTTGGGAGGAAGTCAGCAGAATGCTGACAGAAAGTGTCAGCATTGAACGCCCTAAAAGTCCCCGGACAGTCCTTAGGGTGTGAGTGAGATTTTGTTGAATATATGTTTTTGGAAGGTGAGACTAGTAACATCACAGGCAGGTGTCTTTTGCGTTCAATTTGAGGCTGAGTATAGACTTCTTTGGATCAGTGCTGTCTTCAGTATTTTATTCCATTCAGCGCTTTAACTGCTTAGCGTGTACGTAGTGTGTGCTAGGATGCATGCATCATTGTTGTCCCACTTGTATAAATACAAAACAGAGCCGCTGTGGATCACTTGGTAGCGCTGTCCGCACAGCAGACTGCTGTGTGGCTCTCCTTCGTCCGTGGCTGTGGCGGCGTCTTGCCAGCAGATACGCACTGATCCCAAGGTTCGCAGGGTCAATCCTTGCCGAGGACGCCAGTGATTTGGTGGCCGCGAGGAGGTTAAGCGGCGACCCGCGAACGGCAAGAGTGTCCACACTCAAGGCACCCAACCGTCACAGTAATCTCGAGGTATCTCGACGAGAGCGAGACTTGCGCCACTTCCGTATCTTCTGTCCAGTCAGCTGCTCAGTACTCGGTTTCATGCAACCGCTGTACTTTCCTTGCTTTTCTTTGCAGTTGCTTTGGAAGAAAACGAAGTTGCCACAATCAACGTGATTCTGTTGTCAGTGGCTTTCACAGAGTTTTAGTAGACTGTTCCGTAACTCACGGGACGTTAACGCAGAGTACGTAGTTCTCTACCGTGAAACGGATAGCAAAAAAGTTTTAGCAGATCGTCAGGCAACGCTACGAACGGTACGGTAAAAACTGTGTTGCCATCCAACGGCGATAACATGAAATACCCTTCACAAGTTGTCTTAGGCATCTCTTTCTGAACGAATTGCCTAATATAACTACGTTTTCGTGCTCTGTTTTTGTTTTCTTTGCGTTTGAAAATTAATTTGTTGTTCCACCAACAAACGAAAGGACAACGGACACCCCCTGCCGGTTAGTTCATCCAAACTGGATATAAAAAAAACCAATACGATCGAAAATACAGTCCCGGCACGACAAGACAAACTGCTGGAAACGAAAAACAGTGGACGAAAATCACTTCAAGGGAAATCACCAATATAGAAATTGAAGAATGGAGAAAAAAAGTCAACAAGACGCAGAGCCTTAAACACTACAGCACATACAAGAAGGAACCAGCAACCTCTCCGGCGTATACAGGTGACAGGGGCAGTGCACTCTTGTTCCAAGCAAGGACGGTCTCCCTGCAAACCAACGTAAGACGAAACGAACTCTTTCATGATGTAAGCCCTACGTGTGACCTGTGTGGTGCCGCGCCGGAAACCACACGACACGTTCTACTCGAATGCGACAATGTGAAAATGGAACCAGTGTGGAGCGGAGGACCGAAAGAGAACGCCAAAGACATCGTCGCCCTGGTTCCTCGGCCAAACCGGAACCGAAAGTCTACAGAAGGAGGAGCGGCTGATGCAAGTGAAGCGCCACCTAGTACAGTGGGAACAGAGAAAGAAAGCAAAACACTCTTGTTGATATTTGTATATAGTGCTGTCGTGTATATGTGTTTTTTTCTTTTTTTGTTGCACCTGTGACGCTTGACGTCTGCCCTGACTCAAAAGGGACGAGGTGCGCTCACTCACTCACTCACTCACTCATGCTATCACCCGCCGTTATGGCGGACGCTGCTGCTCAGTCGGACTTGGTTGGCATCACCGAGAGACCAGAAGTTCGTGTTTTCGAATGGTACAAGGTACACCGCTTCTTATAAGAAGAAGATGTAGCCCCTCGTACTGAAGCGCAGTCTCGTAGCCTTCACTTCGGACACAGTTGACGAGGTGTTGCAGGCAGCCATGTAGTTTTGTGCAACGAAAACAACGTAGAGGACGGAACGCAAGAAGATGAGCCGATCGTTCCAACGTGAAACGCGGAAGCCACGTTTCCGTTCCTGCGCACGAGCTCTTGTTCACGTGGAGAATAGCGTTCCTTCCGTTCGCTGCGTAACGGTCTACAAGAACTCTCTATTACTTCGGCATAGACAATCAAACAACAGCAAAAACGGCGTATACAGCACGTGGGGAATGTGAAGGTAAACAAACGCCGCGTCTTCTATTCTTCTTCGCCACGGTTGGTTGGTCATCACCAGTCCGCCGGTGCATAGCCTCCTCTATACTGAGGAGGCTATGGCCGGTGTCAGTCGCGAAAGGAGCGACTGCTTGGACGGAGCCAGAGAACGGGTCTCCAAGTGACGTTTTTTTCGCTGTAGGCGCCGTTCCGGGCTCCCGCTCGGCAGTCGGAACGAGACTGAAGTGTGCTTTAATATCTCTTTTTTTCCTTAATAAACATATCCCCCCCCCAAGTGTGGTGTCGTGTGCTAACACTGCTATAAAGTTCACTGTAGCGACGCTCATGGCCAGGGGTGTCTCGCGACGTAAAGCGCCCAATTATCACGATTATCATGAGGTTGAGTGTCACGTAACGGCTTTCTGCTTTATTATCGTTGATAATGTGCGCTAGTCGTTCAGACACGCGGCGTGACCCACAACGTACAGCCTGCACACGTTGGTGTTAGCATACTAGGGACATGCTACAGACAGGGAGATTCTGTGCTCAAATCGTACCACAGAGCTGACGTCAAACATTGGTTTCACCTCAGGAAGTTTGCGATGGCGACGAAGCAGAGTTCGTGTTCACCCGCTGTGCGCGTGCACTTCACGTACCATACACAGTTATTTGCCCTTACTAAGGTCCCATTCTTAAATTTGGCAAAGTACCGAGAATATACTATGCACTGAACAATGTTCAGATGCTGACGTTCTGTTGAACGGCCCTGTTAAACATTTTCATACATAGTACCTATCACATGAAGGCGACGACCTGCTGCCGACATTGAATAAAGGGAGGTGTTTTAGATTGAAGTGTCATCAAAGGCTCAGACAATGAATGGTTTGCGCCATAAAACGTTTATCACACATGCAACAGGGTTGCAGAATGGGGTAACCCATTCCATTCCGAGGAATGTACGTAGAGAGTAAAAAAGAAGAGAAAGAAGGAAAGAAAGAAGAAGGACCGGTAACTGTACTGGCTAGCACATCAGTGTTAGAGGAGGTTCGCATTACCCAGCACGGAAAAAGCACAAAGACAGGGTGCTGAGAGGTTCCTAACATCGCAACAACATCGATACACTGCTAATGAACCTCTGTATGCAATAAGGGGATAAGTCCAAAAATCACAAACCGAGAAAAGGGGCCTCATCTGATTGTCCGTCCCATTGACATACATGCATTTCCCGTTTTTCACCATGCTGTAGCAGGTCAGCAAATCACAATAAGGTCCTAAATTTTCATTCACAGGTGCATACTGGTATGTAAATGTCATCGCAGCAAAAATAGTAAAAAGGGGTTAAGTTTACTTATCCCCTTATTCCATACAGAGGTTCAATTGTGATGACAATTTTCTGTTAATTCGGACATGTGAGCAATCATGCTGATCAGGGATATCGTGTATTCCGGTTTTTCAAACATGAGGTGCTGGAAAGAGGTGCCCGATAACCAATTTCACTGTGCTGTCCGAACATGGTGAGCTGTGAAAAATATTCGTTCTACGTCTGCTGAAGCTGCGCGGTGTTCTGGATGACCGCGGAGAGCTTCCCTGTATTATTATTTTCGGAATGAAGGCGAGAGGAATCATGCCGAACATTCAACAATATTATTTCCCTCTTGACCGTGTGCACGTGCGGTGCGTGTGTGCAAATGGCGCGAGGGCAGAAACCACTGGGTTGAAATCAAAACAAACACAGGACCACCCAGACCATTCCATTCCAATTCCGTTCTTGCGAAAAAAGGCCTAATTCCATTTCAATTCCATTCCTAGGACAGTTTCCACCATACCATATTGAAATTCAATTCCAGGATCTGATAAATCTGGAAAGATTCCGGAATCATTCCATCTCCGGAGTGGCAGCATATACAGGGACAAATATGTTGTCCAGTACATCTTTAATTCCGGGACTCAATTGATTTGGCTGAAGAGAAAGAATGTCACGAAATAGCAGGTGCCTCCCAAGCATGTGCAAGTCCATAGTAGCAGGTGCTGTCATGTCGTTGAGTTCCATGAAATAAAAAGGGGAGGTCTTTGGACGTTGCCCAGCAGCGACGCCATGGGATTAAGGAACAAAACTTTTACGGCGAACGTTTACTTTTGAGTCCGTTTATATCCAGTCAATGCCAAAGAAAGACAGCACTATCCTATCCGGAGAACATTTACTGAAGAACTACCGAAGCTCGCTCTCTACAGCACAGTGACCGCCTTCTTCTCCGCCATTAGTTTTTCACATGGAAGAACTTCCCGTCGCCGTGCGATGTCGCTGGCCGTGTCCCTTCCATCGCGCCCTTTCCAATCACCCATAGCCCGTCGGGACAATCGTGAACCGAGTCGTCGGACTATCTTGTATTGGTCCACACAGGCAGAGGACAAACCCATTGGCTGTTCTTGGCTCATTTGTCTGCTGAGGTAATTCGATTTGTTGTACTCGGGGATCGATGCCCCGAACAGCAGGTCCCCGACGTACCATATGTCTACATAGCGTTGCTCCAGTGCGTAATGCGCTTTGATCTCAGACGGCTGATAGCGCAAGGCAAATTCAATCGCCTTTTCCCTCCTTTCGTCGATGACCGTTTTCTGGAGATGAGGTTCTCGCTTATCTGGATTTTTGTCTTACCGAGCCGGCCGTGTAACGGCGGGAGCTGTTTCTGTGGCGCGACGAGCAACGCAGGAAAGCAAGTACTCTACACTGGTGGGCATGTCCCATTTTCATTTGTCATGTACCAGGTTATACAGTGCTATGATGAAAGGTGGCGCTGGCATATTTAGTAGAGGAACACGATGGAGGCATGTACATGACCATTTATGATTGCCTTGGTTACCGTTCAGCACATTTTCTTAAAGATTGGACGCTTATGGGAGAAGCTGTTCAGCAAACAGCCCGCTGAGGCACAGACTCAGGAAAGCATATTTACATGGTGTACGAAGATAACATAATGTGCATGTTGCTCAAAGTTAAATGGTGAAAAGAGGGAGATGACTTGAAGGACGGTGAATGTTGATGGCTAGGCAGGACCGACGTTGAACACCATCACCGCACGGTGTTCGAAATGGGTGTATTCTTCTACTACCTCGGAAGTTATGTCTGCACCATCATGCAATTTCATCAATTAATAAAGCCATCACCCGACATACAGTGACACCGACATGCTTACATGTTGCCACATACTAATATGTCCCTCTTCACCGCATAATAGGTCGGCACTGCGCAATGCTTCAACAAGCAAGTCCCTCTTCCCTAGGCAAACACGCAGATTTCGTTGTCTTTCAATCGATTTTCAAATTTGTCTTGCATTTTCGTTTTCAAAAGTTGTCGCTTTCACCTGCATCATTCTGTAGTAACCACAGTGTGCTGTGACCACATTACAACACTACAAGGTTCAAATGCGGTCGGGTACGCGACCCGCAACACATACGCTTTCACGTACGCAGGGAAGAAACCAGGTATATTCCACAAACTTTCTGACGCAACTAACGTCTTCGCTGAGGAACTTCTGCACCAAGGTGATGACGCACTCAAAGCACTTCTCCGTATACCCTTTATATTTTTAATCACCAGCGCGTCCCCATAAAACCATAAAGCCTGCTATGGCGGCCACGTAAAGTTTCTGAGGATCTAATAAATTCTGCGGCCGCTGCGATGGCCGTATATGACACCCCAGGGATGAATGGTGCTTGCGAGGCTGGCAAGTGTTCGACATTCATGTACGTGGATATCCTTGAGACTCCTGGGACGCGACCAACGTTATGCGTTGAGGTCAAGGCGTTGACCTGGAACAAACGTTGAAAATAAGGCGTGGGGCTTAGAATAAGAGTCATGCAATGATACGGCAACTGAACGTGAACTTTTTGCGGGAGAGAGCCTCAGGGTACCTGTAAAAGTGTGAATGACATGGGCCCTAGAAAGGAAGGCTATGGATGATGGTCCAGTTTTCTGAATGAACCAGTAGACACTTAACGAGAACCATGATGTGTTGGCGCAGTGACTAAGACAGCAGCGCTAAAAGTACACAGCGACGAAGGACTTCTGTCTGTCCTGCCTTAGTTACTGCTCTGTCACATCATAATTGTTACTTACCAGCTACCCCACTTAGCTGTTTTGATACTTTTAACTACCCCATCGACCCCGTGTTAAAGGGCTTCACGTGATTGCGGCTCTCTTGCAAAAAGACAGATATGATGATGACGATTATGATAATGTTTGTGGTGATGATGATGATGATGATGATGATAGAAACAAGAAATAAATAAATAAATAAATAATAAAACGCAGTAAACACACACAAAGAATACTCGTGACAATCTATTTTCTCCAACCCGTTGCTTAGTTGCGCGCTTCCTCAACCACACTGTCAGGAACGCCACGTGCCGTTGCGTATAAAAGGGCGTGCTCAGTGCACTACACGTCTTGAAATACGTGCTACAGGTTACTGTAGAACGTCTACAGTCGTGGTGAAAAGGCATGCTACATCACGAAAATACTATGGCAGAACGACAATGCAAAGCAAGTGGTGCAAGCGATGTGGGGTTGCTGGCCTCACACTAGTGAAGCCGAAATCTCCATTTATTTTTTTATTTACCATCAAATCAAATCAAATTTAAAGCAGCTTTTAAATACCAAAGTTAATACCTTCATTTCATTTGACGAATGCAAAGGCCCCTACATGGCCAGAAGTGACTGTCTATATTTAATGTAGTTAACATTGGACAGAAAAGTCCATGAAACCTCACTGAAATCATTTCGAACATGACCACGGTTCCAGCAAGCTTGGCTCCACCCATCAGTCAACCTAAAAATATCGCATTCAGACCAAAGCAGTTCCTTCTGCATTTATTCCCCACCCGTTCCAATCCCCCTCAGCATTCAAAATATACGGAAAATAAAATCGTCAATACCTAATCTCAAAGGTCTCGTTTTCAATCCAGATTAGAGACGCGATGACTGCCTCCAATGTGGCCGACCGGCTACCACCGGCACAACCATCCCCGCATGGTCGTTGCAAATATACACACCACCCTACCCACCCTCCGCTACGCCCTCCTTTCTACGCCCTAAGCAGTATAGTTGGTCCCATATTACCTTCGTCTTTAGGGCTTTTTTCCCCCTTTCTGCGGGCATGTCAGACTATATTTGTACCCGAGGGAACCAACAAGGCAGCGACGACTCTGATTGGAATGCTCCCTTCACTTTCGCGTTTCGCAAACATTTGAATGCATCGTCAGGGAAAAAAGGGGCACCGCATCGAGTCTTAAGGAAGAACTCTTCCCATGTCAGCGGTTTTACTTCATTCTGCCCACGTGTGTGTGTGTATATGGGCCGAAGTAATCCTACGCGCGCGCGGCTGCTATCTTAGTTTCGTTTGTTCTCTTCTGCTAAAAAAAAAAAAAAGAGTAAAAGTAGTGCAAGAGAGAAAGCGAAAGAGACGGTACTGGACACTAAGGAAGTTCTCGCGTGTTCGTATGTACGTAAAGAAATTCAAATAATGATCCGGAGCGTTGTCATGATGGAGAAAGCTGAGTCTTCTGTGCCCCCAACTTTCTTTTTTGCTGAAGCTCCTTCCGCCATTTTTTTCAAAGAGAACATTCTTCTTTATTTTCTTCGCCCTCCTGTTGGTATTTTATTTTATTTGACTGCACGGACAGAAAATGGAAGAGTCTGGAACTTTAAAGAGACAGTTGTCATACCGGCGTGAGCTCTCGTCATTTGAATTGAACCGCGCGTCGTCTCTTTTCGGCTCGCAACCATTATAAAGACAAGACATCAGCGCCGACAGCATATTGCAATACTGTGACTGGCATTTGAGAAGCGTTCTATTCAGCGTATTGTGTGTGCTGGTGCGAGCGATGGATCTGCAATGGCGGTAACGCGGCAAAAGCAAAGCATTGTACGTTGAATAGACATTTCAATTCCAGGTCTCTTTTCTGCTGACCCTGCGCCACATGTCCAAGGTTTAAATCCGTGGTATATTTACGGCACACACGTATATATAAGGCAAGGAATTGCACGCATCACAATTCTCATTCAAGTAGTTTGCGTGTTCTTGTTGTGAAAGGCGCTGACGTGGATATATGTCGCAAAAACGCGATGTGTTTGTATGGTTCTCGGAACCTGGCGGGTAAGGTCAAGGGTGCAGGTTCCTTTTTCTACGCATCGGCGAGATTAATCTAAGGACATAAAGAATATAGCTCTAAAACCCTTAATGTCCCTTAAGCTTTCGCGAATTTCGGGAACTGAACGGAGCGCGAGTATAAAGGACACGTGAGAATTTTGATAAAGAATTGACAATTCGAAAATCATTCTGCACTTCCACACTATATTTTCTGGTTTCTGGGTGCCTAGCTGCAGGCGCATGTTATATTGGTAAACACCTCAGGTACTTTGCAGAACAAGCATGCGCAATGGCATTTTTGTCAAATGCTGTAGGCAATGGTTTACCAAGAATTTCGTCCCTGGTGGTTTGTGGGGCGCCACAGGGGAGGTGTGTCGCCACATCATGCAGGCTGCTCCCAGGTACTTTGAAGCTATTTGACGGAATATTGCGAAATCTCCGAAAATTGTAGGGGGTGTCTCCCAGACTTTCGGGGATGTTGAGGGGGGGGGGGGTGAAGAGATCCAGATAAATCACTCGCTGTACGGCGATCTCGGGCTCATCACGAAGCAAACCATTAAAGCCACAAATTGTAGCACGCAGAACACGCGAAATTTAGTGGTCGCGAATGTGTGTCCCGTGCTTGATTCCCGGTAAACTGGGGTCGCCATCTTGACATCTTCCAGTATTTCTTGTTTCCTCATTAGTCATATTATGTCATGATTCTATCATGAAGTTGTACACGGCTTAGGAGATCGTGATGGTTTTAACGACTGAACAAAGCAAACATCTTAGACATTGGTCGTTTCTATGCTCATGTAGCCATCAGAGGCGACACATGAACAAATATTGCCTGGCGTCTCTGCAAGGTCCTGAATCTAAGTGTCCCTGTCTAATCGAGTTTCTTCGCTTTTATCATCATCAACAACAAATACAGGATGATGACGATGTTATCGGACGTGTGGGTGAAAGGGCTCGCCGTTGCCGGCCTCACAGAGAGGTGGGCACGCTAACCCTGACGGGAGGATATCACGATCTACGTGACCTTCTAACGCCCCCAATTCAAACGTCGCCTGCCTGCGCGCACGCTAATGGGGTGCCAAAGAGCTTCGGCTATGTTGTTCCCCATATACTTCACTGTCTTTGCACAGGGCTTTCAGCGGCGAGCCTCTCACCCTGACGGGAGGATATCACGTTCCACGTGACCTTCTGACGCCGCCAACTCGAACGCCTCCTGCTTGCGCACTGCTGATGAAGCCCAAAAAGACCAAAACAGCTGTCCAGTGCCGGTACGGCGACGTTTCATCCCGTACAAAAACATAGACTGCGTGCAGCCAAAGAGCTTCGGCTATGTTTTCCCACGGGGAGAATGTCCGTCCAGGGCCCACTTCTTATGGAATTGTGCTGACGCAGTCCGACAGCGTATGAAGAAAACCCACGGAAAGCAGCAGAGAGCACAGCAGGCACTGGGATTCGAACCCGCGTACCTCCAAGTCTCGACGTGACATGACTAGCATGGCTAGCAAAAATTATTCCGTGGTAATAATAATAATAATTGGGGGTTATCGTCGCGAGACAACTGAGATCATGAGCGACGCCACAGCGGTCGGTCTATGGATTGCTTTTGCCCACCTGAGGGTTCTTTAACGTGCGATGAAAGTTCATCACACGGCACCCCGTATTTAACGTCCCTCGCGGAAGACGGCGTGTCAAAGCAACTTGTACACTGCCACCAAGTTTCGAACCCGCGGCCAGGTTCGGCCCCGCGATCTTGGGACCAAAAGGCGTACCCGCTACCGACTGAGCCATCGAGGCCGGTTTATTCTGTAGTGACCCCCATAATTTTTCTGTTCCCTGCCGGAGCGTGCTCTGCAACAAATAAAATGAGCTCTTGCAGCGCGCGCGAACCTGCAGAAAACCTGCGGCGCTCGCGTATGGCCTCTCCCCTGCGCACCTTTCAAAAAGTATCATCTCTTAAAAAGATCGTGTAAGAGAACGAGCGAAGAACAAGGAGGTACACTGTGACGTCAACCTATCCCCTTTGGAAGGGCTCAGCACGTGATTCGTGAAGTAGCTCGGCGCAGCTGAAGCGGACGTAAGCAGCGCGTGAGTTGAGAAGAAAGAAAGCAGAAAGGCACGGGAGAACTTGCTGGCGACACGCGAGGGTATCATGTCGGTCGTCCGAGGCTCCGTTCTCCTAGTATTCTTGTCAGTTTAATTGCGCATGTGAGATTACACAGCACATCAAAAATATTTGCATGGTGGCTTCTGGTAGACAGCTGGAAGAATGAAACAGGGCCCTCAGCCATGTTAAATGTAACCTCGTTGCTATTTTAATCGACCCTACCGGCTTTCCTGTGAGTTGGTATCATGAAGATATACAGCATATACAGAGATATTGCGGGAAGAGGTCTATAGTTCCTCAAGTAGGCCAGCTGTCCCTTAGGAAGCCCACACTGAACAGAGAGCACAGCGCCGGAGTACCAAATTGCTCCAAGGTCCAAGGGGTTTAGACACAGTGCACGGTCGATTCGGGGTGATGGCTTCTACCCAGTCAACACACATAGTTGACAGAATGTAAAATCCACGTTGAATATCGTTGAACAATGTGAAACGTGAATTGAGAACATCAATTTCACGCAGATTTTACGTAAAATTTCATCGTGCGAATTGTAATGCAGGAATTCAACGTTGATTCAACACTCATACACCAGCAGTTGAATGGAGCACGTTATGACAGCGTTGATACTTACGCTGGAATTTAACGTAACCGAAAACGTAGAACGAACAACGTTGTTTTTGCACAAGTTTAACTTCAGGATTTCACCTGCAAAGTGCACACGTAGAAATCACGTTGGTTTATCATACGTAAAGCAACTGCATTATCCAATCCAATCCCATCCAGGATCCAATTCAAGTCAGTTCCTTTCAAAGTGAGAATCGGGGAAGCCGCACCAGACGCCATTCTCCTCAGATTGTAATCGCCATTAACTGATGCTGGCGTTTCAAGTTTATTTCGCTTTTGCGGCTCCTTCTTCTTTGTTTCGTGGCTTGTTTTGGTTTCGAACCGGGTTGTGCTGGTGACTGTGATATCGGTAAGCACAGGTTTCACTGCTGGGATATACGAATCGGTTGTGACGGTTACAACGGGCTCTCTACTACCAGGGAGCTGGCTCAGAGATTATCGCCGCCGCAAGCAAGTCCAGTGTGTGCGGTTTATGAGTGATTCGTAGAAAGCGCAGGTATGTGCACGTCGGATTTGAGTTCATAATTGTGTTTACATTTGTCGAGTGTGCAAATAGGGTCACTATTACATGGTGGGCTCCCGAATTGTTTTTCAGCGTTCTTGGCCGTTTCAAATTCGTGTGATAATTATCGTCAGTTGTATTTCAGGACAGAGAGCGATGCGTGAAAGAAAGGCAGATGTTGAGCAAATGGCGAGCCTGTACACAGATGTAACGTAATTTTTGTCTTGGCTGTTCGAATTGATCTTTTGCTTTGTTTGTGTTCACTTTTACGCAGGCGTAGTCGCAAAGAAAGAAGACAGCCTGGATGCCGAAACGACGTGGCTTCCCGCGAGGTTCTAGTGCATTTCAACAATTAGAACGGTCAGTTAACTGCCTTTATTGTTCACAAGAGAGAGTATTGAAAAATGTAGCAGTGCTAATCAAATGTAAGGAGAATAAAACCTTACGGCAAGCATATTCTTGTGTCATTATTTACGACTATTATCAGGACATTATGCCTATTTGTGAAATAAAAGCATCGAGAAATAACATGTATCAATAATAATTAAAAATGTGTAATTTGCATTTTCATCGCATGTTAATTATATGTTGTCAGTTTGCTGTTGATTATTCCACTTTTTCAACATTGGTATACGTTGAATTCACGCGTAAACTACGTTTCAGTTACGTGGAATATGCGTTCTGGTCGCTGTTAATTTAACCCGTTTCTGGCTGTCACATTAGCCAGGTTGAATCAACGTTAATTGTTAACGTCGACCCTGCATTCACATGGTTGATTTTGAACGTGTTTTCAGCGTTGAATTTGCAATGTTGTGTTGACTGGGTAGTTGGCACTTAAGAGTGTGTCGCTCCGTCGTGTATCGTTGACAGGTCATGAGAATTCACTCCACGGCGGCTGGGACAGTGTGAGAAAAACTTACACACACTGGCTTAACGCAACAATGTGTGTACAAGCCAGTGTGTGCAAGTTTTCCTCGTGATGTCCCCTGGCTTTTGGTCAATCTTCAGGCTGGCACAGTACAGGTTGGGCACAGCATCGTGTTTTTATGGCCCAGTTTGCGTCGAAATTGTCAAAATTGTACACTTGCATAGTATATAATAATAATAATTTAATATTTTATTAGGTCAGAGCATTTACTAACACAGAACATGCCTCATGACTTTTGGTCGAGCGTCAGGCTTCCCTGCTTTTTTTCCTATCGTTAGCACACACGCATCTATAGCCCTGTTGATTCAAACACTATAACGACAGACAGTCAAGTAACAATCAACCTTGTATATCATTTGTTTTCTTTTCACATCGTTTCATCGCGCCTACATGAGAACACACATTCGAGGAATTTCTCCTCGAAGGAGTACTTTGGTAAGCGGAGACGACACTTATGGTGTCTTCGACTGGTTGCTTCCGATCGCTTTAGAGCGCTCTGGAGCGACGTTTCGTCGTCGGCTGGTCGAAACACAGCACTCCACTGCATTCGACTGGTCCATTTGGAGCGCTTTCTTCCAACTCGCAGCCCTCTACAATGCTCTCACCAACGTCGTCGGATTGTTTGCGAAATCTGGCTGGGTTCCGGTCACGTGACTGCACCGATTAGGCTGGATAGTGTTTTTGTTCCGCGATGCCTGCTTTGTTCTGCGTTTAGCGTTGTCGTCGTTTTGACTACGAGGGAAACACCGGAAGTCACATGAGTGAACCTTCCCTTGCCGCGTGCGCCTCTGCATAATTTCTACGGCTCGGAGATGGAGTGAGATGCGCGCTGACCCGCTCCAGCTCAGAGTATCGGAACGACCAGTCGAGGACGCCATTAGTGTGAGACGAGTACTCCAAGTAGCTTATGTAGTGGTACGGCTGCAGCGTTACTCTGCTCGATCAATGGGCAGAAAAAGCTTCCTGGAACGTTTGCGTTACTGCCCTGTGGCGATTCATCTCTGATATTTCTCTCAGCTGTGCTGTCACTAGAGTTCAGAGCATGCCATATGGTAAGTGTGAATCCACCTGCGCGGTCCAGCAAAATGCGAAGGCTTAACAAATTTGGCTGCAATAGCACGACAGAGGCGTATTGAGAGCTTACGGTACAACCTTTTCTTTCCAAAAGTAGCATACCATCTGATTAACCGCCCACACTGCCTGCTTCTGTGCTGTTTCGTTTCTCACGCATTAAACGAAAAAGGCCCGATGACCTTTACGCGGCATTCCCTTCACATGTGTCACCAATCCAATGACTATTCGGTTCCTCGCTTCCCACGTCCACAGTCCATCAGACATTCACCGCGAACCCAACACGAAAACCAGCGCCGCCGCCTTCCCTTCCCTCTGCTCTCTACTTCTCCCTATTTCTCTTCCCCAATTTCCCCATATCTCCCCAACTGCCCTCCCCATTCTTCAGCGTTTCCACCTACACTCTCTCACTCGTACCCTCATCCCTAGCTTTTCCCTAGCCGTCTCTCACGTATAGATCGTCGCTGTGAGAGCATTTTCGCTCGCCGACGTCTGGCATAGCTCCGCGTGCGAGGCATAGCGTCGGTTTGTGGAGTCGCTAGCTGGTCAGCTCATTGGCCGCGCTCCCTGACCGCGGTGAGGGCACGCGACCCCGCAGGTTCATGTCCACGACGCCGGTTGGTTGACCGTTGCAACGTCCGTCACCTGCTGTGCGTTCTCCGAAGTATTCTTGGCAGTGCACTTCTTGTTTATCGGCTGTGTTGTGCGAATATTGGTGATATTACTCTTTCTGTGGCGTGGAAGAGACTTGTGGTGACCGAAGCTGTCGTGCAGTTCAGACTGGTACGTTTTCCTCCCCTTCTTTACCACTGCTCGTATAATAACTGCGGGAAACACTGATATTTGTTGCGTTCTTAGCGAAACCTTATTTGCCACGGTTGACGTCAACGCATGAATAACATGGGTGATTGGTTGCGTGATATTTTGCGGAGGTACACCTATGATTGTGAATTACAGGACAGTGTGCGTGTGCAGAACACACAGTTAACTATCTCGTGTGGAACGCAACAAATACATCGCGTGTATGAACTTTTTTTTTTTCTGTGATGCTTGCTCCCAGTAACAGCCAAGCAATGTGCTATAATGGTTGAGCAGTTGTAACAAAGTGATTGTCACCACAATAAGTAACAGCCTGTAACAGCAGTACGTCAAATGGCATAACCTATTTGACAGGATGGCATGACTATATGATAACCAAGGAGAGACGTGCAAGCGCAAATTGTAAGTGAGATCCATTAAGGCGTTTCTGTAACGTCACTTAAACTATGCGATGCGTTGCGATATCATATCGCCAACATAAAAGATTCTCATGTTGTTACTTCCGCGCGCGTGTTAGCATGCCATTGGTATTATGGCTAGAAACGTTTCGGAGTTTGAGGGATAATGGTCTCTTTCTGGACGCAGTTCATTAGACTGGACGTCCTGTGATTATGGTGAAGTGCACACGGTCACTGCTGAAATAAGAACCTACGTGTTTACCAGACATGAGAGCCAGTAACTTGCAGATTTCTTACTGTACAACGGACTCTCTGAAATATGTCGAAAACTGTTAAGCTGTTCCTTGCAACTCGAGGATTCAACAAACTCGTCTGCTCGTCCATATTTCCGGAGGTTCGGCACAAAACAAGTACTGCTACGGCGCGGATACTCTAAAGAAAAAAGAAAAATAATAAATCGGTGAGCAAGGCATCTGCCCCTTTGATTGTAATTATTCCGCATTTTAGTCCCCTGACCTTGAAAGTTACTTCTTTGAACTGCAAATTATCGCAAAACTTCGCATAACCATCCTTGTATTTAGTCCAATACGCATCAATTCACTAAAATCGCTTTTACCTTCTTCTTAGAGCGTGCAGTATCAATCGCGCGTGCGAGCTAGGTGTACAGTCGCACGAGGCAAAAGAAAAACCGGGCACTGCTATTCTGCAAGCAGACGACTTTCTAAAAGCGATATTCCTTGCAGCTGCACTTTCTTCCCGCGCGGGCGTTCTTTTGCTGCTGGTTCTCGAAACTGGAAACAAATACGAAGCGTTGTTAACTGCATTGAAGAGCTGAATGGGCGGAAACGATCCTTTTAGTTGCTCGCGTCGTAAAGTTGAACGTTCCCTTTAATGACTGTACATTGTAAACAAGCTGAAACACGTTTTAAACATTCTCACAACGTGCGCGCGATCGCTGTTTGAGCGTGTTTGAGGTACGTTTAGAAACGCTTTGAGGCACATTTTAGAATACCCGAGTATTTTTGGTCATTTAGGGGACAACAAATGTTAGTCCCCTTTGTGAGTAACTACTCGAAAGTTTATTACGAATCTTATAGGGTCTATTTGGCATGCTGAGGAGTAAATTTAAGGGTTAAGAAACTAAAATGGGGAGTTGGGTTATAGGGGAGTACAAGCTCTAACATCTCCTTAATTTCCTCATTTTCATCTTAGAGCTAAATAACCAACTGCACCGAACAATACCATGCTTTGGATGACCGACCCAAGGACCCTATGAGGCACCTACTTATTTTACACAGAGTGTGTATTGATGAACTGTCCAGATTACATATTTCCGATGTAAGATTTTACACATATTCCCCAAGTAAATCAGGCAAGAATATCGCAAGGGAGCAATAGATTCGACTCGAGAGCACGTAAAATTAAACCCGCGGCAGTGCGCTAATTGTGCCGACCGAAAGGGAACGGCCAAATACGTTATCACATTTAACGCTTTATCGCATTCGTCACATCACGTGTCTGAATAAAAGAAAAGCAAACCTGCTGTACTCGTGTCTTTGGAATGAAGCAGTCTTTAATTTAGCAGCCCTGATAATTTATTCACTGAACACATGCCTACCAGGTCCTCTTTCAGCCCATCGTTGTGAAGACTTGCCTGTTTGATTTCCTTGCCTCCTTTATTCCTTTATCGGGTGAACCATTAATGAAAAGAATACAGAGACGAGAAAGTAATTTATTGCCGAAGTGTTCTGTTGTGTATTCAGAGAGTCGCCGTTTTTTTCTTCTTCTAATTTGCATTTTTCTGTTTCTGTTAGACAAGGTGCAAAAAGGAAACCTTATTCCGTAGGTGTGAGGAAATTTTCCGAGGTTTGTTCGAAAAATTTGTCATGCAAATCAGTGTGCATTCAAAGTGGTGGCAATAGTGAATTTGTCGGGTTGGTGTCCCCTTTTTTTCCTTTTGCCTTTCTGTGCGTGGACAAGGTTAATGAAAAAGAGGGAAAAGCTGAAACTGTACTTCGCAAAAAGGTCGCCCTAAAATTAATCAAGTGCTTCCGGATTTCGCTGTGATTTTTTTTTCCCCAAAAGAGACTGCATTTTCAACTTACCTTTTGCTGGAAGACTTTGCTTCAGCATTTGCCCGCATGCTTCTTTTGCGCATGCGTTAACAAGGGTGGTACAACCAATTTTGACTTCCAGATTTTTTAGAGAAGAATCCTTTCACCGTACCTTTATGTGACTCTCAAAGATTCTCACGTTCCCTATCTCTTACACGTGTACTTTAGTTAGATCGTAAATGGACAGGTTCCGTGAGGCTGAAATTTGATTGCACGGCGATGGGTTGCGACACCTCGATATATGACATTATTACATGTACACATTATTACATTACATTATGTACGCGCGTGTACTTCACGCCAAAGTATGGAGGGGGAAAACGCTACGTGTCCTCCATGACGAGATAGAAACCCCTCAACACATTACAGAGTTCTACTTCTGACGTCAGAGTCGCATGAGTGTCGCTTTTCACGGCGTCGATTTTCTGCGTATTTGTTTGTCCCCTTTGCTGAAAAAGTTGCAACAGACATTTTGTTGTATTGTTGATTCTATGAGATTAGCCACAGAATATTGTGTACACACATTTTTGCGGCTCGCGGGTGCTCATAGGAACTTCAAAGCGCCATAGAGCATTACGAGGAGGAGGAGGTGGAAGAAGAGTAACACTATTCCCGGTGTGCGCAGCAGTCATCCGGGGTAAAGTATAATCGAAGCAGACGACGGAGCAGAATCCCTCAAAGTTCCCATCCTGCTTTGCGCCGCGCTCTTGGTGGCGCGCGCATCTTTCTAAAATCGTCTATTCCAGTTCACGCCGATACAAAACCCGCCTTGGGGCAAAGTGTCAAAACCCGTTTATTGAAGCGAAACAAAATGAGTACTGAAAATGCATTCAATCAATGCACGGAATCTCACGTCTTTTATCTAATACCCCTGTCACACGGACACTTTCGATCCGCATTGAGCCAATGCTCATGGAGCTGAATGCGGATCCGGCGCTGCTACGCGGACATTTTCGAGCACGGTTGAATTCCGATCCTATTTAACCCGACCCAGTTCGTTAAACGGGATTGAGATTCTCAAGACAGCTTGAAGACCGCCATTGGCATCCTCGTAGTCAGCGAATTTGTAGTGGTAAACAAAACATTACATTAATTTGCAAATATTCCCATACAAGCCCATGGAATTTCACGGTTACTGTTTTAGTCTAGGTATGAGGGGCGACTGCGGTTGCTGATTTGTTTAATCTCCACCACTCTCGATACCACGCTCCCCGTAAAGGCTTAGTAAGCAGCACAATGCGGAAGAGGATGTGGTTATTCTCGACTTTTTAGGAACAAATTTGTCAATCACAGCGTATTGTCTCAGGGCTGTTAGCGCCGCCTGTCGACAAGCGAGCGTGTCGATACGCATACAGTTGGGCAGTGTAGCAGCATCGCGCACCGAACGCACTTGAGAAACTCGATGCGGATCGGATTCAATCCGCATTGAAAGCGCCGTGTGACAGGGGTATAAGTACCAGGATTCGATTGTATCGAAGCACCGAAGTACGAACTACAAGTCTGGAACTGCACAGTTGCACTCACCTTTCCATATTAAGTACGGATCGTAACAATCTTCATCATAATGCAATACATGTACCACGTGCACCGCAACCTCAGTCGGTGACACAACAGCACACCTCGTGAAATGTAGCGATGCATTAGTTCCTTTTACTTACTCGACACGTTGGCGGGTCGACAGCACCTATGTCGAAATGTGCATGTAAAAACATTTCGCAGAACACGATGAATGCACATACAAGCACATCGCTGCTGTGACATTTGATAAAGACAGTTGCAAACGGTTTATTTCCTGACTACCAGCACTTCAAAGCTCTGGAGCAGCATTGGGATGCCTGAATTCGGCCTATCTCCTGCAGATCTTGTTGAAGAATCTTCTAGAAGGATGCTGTCTCACGCGCATCGCCGAAGATGCTGATGTTCGTGATAAGATAGTTCATGAAAGTTACTGGAGTCATTCTCGCCATGGCGTTGTTTATGAGACACTTGGTCCTGAATCAGCCACGTAAAAGCCATGTAGTGCATCGTTGTCGGTACTCGATCTCGTAGTGCTCAGGTGCGGTGCAGTCTTCTTTTCTTTTTAATTCCGTGTTAACGCCGCGAAACAACTCTGGCAGTCAGCGGCGTACAGACGTGAACAGATGGAGAGAGGACGGCAGGAAGGAGTGGGGGCAGGGGGGTTAGTATGCGTCCTGGGACGACTTCAGGGGGAACTGTGCCGACATTCGTCTGGAGAGTCTTCGGAAAACCTAGGGAAAACCTCAGACAGCACAGCCGGTGACAGGATTCGAACCCGTGTCACCTCACAGTCTCTGCATGGAAATCAATGCTGTCTTCGTACACCTCCGGTAAGATCACCCTACAGAGTCCGTCAGCATAGCTGCTCACAAACAAGTACAACGTACGAAAGGCACGCAAGAATTACTAAGTGACATAGCATGATTTGAACGCCTCTTAGAACTTCCTCACCTCCCCCAGTCGATGGGGACTGCTGGGAACAGCACAAAGGGGCGTGGACGTCACTCACAGTACATGTGCTACAGAATCTTTCTAAACTTCCCAAACCCTGTTGTCTCACTGTCCCTTCTTTCTCTCATTTCTTCCCCTCACTCTTTCGCACTAATTGCCATTTAACCACTCAGTTTACGAACGGCACTTAGCAGCAGATGGCGCCAGCTATACCTCCCGCTCAAAAAAATGGGAAAGGACAAGGAAACTTAGGGTTATGGGGACACAACATCTTTCCTCGAAATTCAAGTTTAATGCGTTATGTGCCTAGTTTACGACGCACCCTTTCGAGTTTAAACTAATTACCCCTTTGCCTCCCGCAACACGCCCCGCTGTTTTATCTCTCCGTCTACGGAGCGCGATGTATTAATGTTCGTTTCTCCAGTTTCCCCCTGTCCGCTTCAACGGGTTGGCTTTGATATCGAATTAAGCTCGTATTTCGCAAAAGATTTGATACATGTTTCATATAGTAAGGACAAGCGGTGGGGTAACCCGCATAATATGAGTCTGGGTTGGAATGCGTGTCTTAAACGGCGTGTATCCTTTCAATAGGGCCCAGTTAAATTTAATTTACACTATCTCTGCTGCTTTGGTGGCGTTCTGGTGGTTTTCTGGCGTTCGTGCTTCAGCAGCTAAGTGTGCTATATGGAAAGTTTAATTTCACGTTTACATCTACGGCGTGAACCTTTCCACTGAAAGGAGCTCTGGTGTGCACGACTGTGCCTGCTGTCTGGGATTTTCCCTGGGTTTTCCGAAGACTTTCCAGACGAATGTTGGCACAGTTCCCCCTGAAGTCGGCTCAGGACGCATACTAACCCCCCTGTCTAACACTCCTTCCTGCTATCCTCTCTCCAGCTGTCCACGTCTGTACGTCGCTCATAGCCACAATTGCTTCGAGAGCGATAACACGGGATAAACAAATGATGCCCTAACTAACACGCAGAAAGCTGCTACTCCCGCACTTGTAGTATAAAACAACTACGAAGAGCAGCAAGAACAGCAATTCTCGCGAAATCTCGGGAGTAAAAAGCCAGACTAAGGGAAAAGCCCTGTGGCGATGAAACTCCCCACTCTCCATGGTCGAAAATAAAGTTGTTGTTGTTAAGGGACAAGCAAATGAAGTGGTCAATACCTCTAGCAAAGGTCTTTTACCGTGTATTCAGAAGAGCAACATTTCCCAGAATGCTCCAGCGTAAATGTTGTTCTTGTGAATACACGGGAAAAGACCGTTGCTAGAGGTATTGACCACTTCATTTGTTTGTCCAGCGGAAGATGCGAAAAAAGTCACACCTTTCTGCTGTCACGTGAACGAGAGCGCTCACCGTTGCCTTCACGCGCACTGCTACTCGTGGGGAAATCCAGCGGCATAGCCACAAGATATTCCGTAGCAGACGACAGGAAAAGAGGCTGACGATGTCGTCTGTGAAGTGTCGTCTGCTAAGTGCGGAATACGCCACTCCAGATAATCGGGCACCGCCGGAGTGCTCAACATGACACGGGGCCGAACTTCCTCTCCGTGAGCTTTTTTTTTTTTTTTGCTCTTTCTTCCACTAGAATATTCTGGTGTGGATATTGCTGGTGTTGATACACGGATACTTCCGGGGTTTGTTACCGGAAATGGGAACGGAAACGAGAAACGTTAAAGGTACCGTAAAGTAGTAGGGCTGCAATCTCAGAAAATTTATCTATCCCATAGCCAGAGCCCGCAATACTCCTTCGTCACAATTTTCGTCAAAATTGCGCTGAGTTTTTTTTTTTTTTAGAAAATTAAAAATGAAAATTACGGGCAACATTGTGTCGAAGTCACCACCAAAACCGCGCATTCGTCGTCGAGTACGGCGGAAAAACTTAAATGTATGCGCATAACACTGTGTCTAAAGCAAAAGCAGTCGTCTACGTCATGGAGGTAAGAAACTAAGGAGAGGGCTATAAGATCGGAGGGCCGTGGGACCCCTCTAGCGGTCGCTCCTGGCAATACCACGCCCATCTAGTTGCCCGGTCACGTGATCCCCACATGTTTCGGCGTTATGGCGGTCTGCTCGGAGGATTGGAAGTTTAGCAAACCTCATCTTCAGCAAACGTCTTACCTTCAAGGAGTCCATTCGCACAATACTTTGAAGGTTATGGGTTGTTTCAACATTTGCCGCGTGATAAATCACAACAAAAGTTGAGCAAAACAGAAGAGAAGCCAGGCAATGTCACGATGACGTACGTACGTCTTCTAGCGATTTGTGATCCATTGCTTCCACACTGAGATGATCTATCTTGTGTTTCAACGGGTGTGATAACTTCTAAGATGTTATGAAAGCGGAAACAAGTTATTCGGCCGCATCTCGTCTCTGTATTCAGGTAAGATACGCCGCGGACATGGAGGACGCCATGTTTTATGACGTCTTGCCGTGACGTTTATGGGTGACGTGTGTGGGCAACTAACCACAATGCCATGCGCGGGTTACAGCACGCTCGCTTGCATTGGGAGTGGCGCTTAGGGCATCTCCTTAGTTTCTTACCTCCATGGTCTACGTAGTCATCCTGAGCAGCAAGCTAGTCGGGAACACATAGGCTTGCTTGACGCTGTTGCTTGACAAATTGGGGATTATTTCCCACCAGATGTCGTCCCGAGCCGTTTTACCGCAATTTTACTTGCTAATTAGAAATAATATTTAGCATCCCCGTCACATGTATATAACTGGTTGTGCTGGGTTTACAAGCACCAAGTATGAAACTACGCTGCCACATAACCTGTCTGTCTGCTACGGTACCTTCAACTACCCGAATTCCGCGGGAAATGGAAGGAACGGGAACTGAATTCATGGATTCGCGTATCACTGAATTCATGCTGGTAAATGTCTTCACACTTATAATGGCTGCTATATACTGCGGGGTTTACATTACCCAGCGAAATCACATGAGTCAGCGCGAGGAACTTGTGCGATAGACGAGCAAATATGGGGTCCAAATTGTGCCCAACTATAAAAAGCAAAAGGAAAAGAAAAATCGAAAGCGGCCGTGACTGCAAAAAATACTACCTATATGAACAAGAGAGAACTGTTGTTCTGTGGATGGAACAACATAGAAAGGACAAATACAAACAAAGCCTCAAATTGCCTTAGAAATTAACGATGAAAGAAGAAAGTCACTGAAAAGGTTAGGGTAAGGTTAGAGTCCTACAGCTGGCTAACCTTTTCAGCGACTTTCTTCTTTCATCGTTAATTTCTTAGGCAATTTGAGGCTTTGTACGTATTTGTCCTTTCTATGTTATTCCAGCCTCAGAACATCGGTTCTCTCTTGTTCAACAGTTGCCGCTTGCGTCGATCCCGTCGTATGAATGTGTGTATGAGTGAGCAAAAATGTAAGAGTGAAAGGAGGTTGAGTGAGAGAGAGTGGCTGGTTTGTCCCTTCAGATATGACGTACCCTTGGAAGGCACTGAGGAGGTGTGTCAGCTTAGCTCAATTGGTAGAGCCCTGGACCAGCAATCCAGAAGATGTGGGTTCGATTCCTACAGCTGGCGAACCTTTTCAGTGACTTTCTTTATGTTTTTTTTTTTATCGCGTGTTAGCGCCGCGAAGCAACTGTGGCTATGAGCAGCGTACAGACGTGGGCAGATGGACAGAGGACAGCAGGAAGGAGTCAGGGACATCTACCTATATATATATAGCTCACTATATAGAGGAGTATCGAGAGAGCGACGAGGGCGGCGAAAAACAGGACAATGTGTCTTGGCGCTTCTTTTTCTTTTAGCGAGGCATGCAGCTGGCACTGTATCGACAAGTTCCCGAATCTCGCTCGCAGTTTTGGAAACAAACTACGTGACCATACAAATACTGATATTTTGATAAGTTGTGGACCTTCGCCACAAGCAGTATCGAGAATACCTTGGAAGCAAAAACAGACATAAAATACTATCACGAAAACGGAAACCGGTACCGAAATTAGCTTAGAAACGAAAAATACAACAAGTTCGGCAGCGTTTTTTTTTTTTTATGTAACAGAAACCAGAAAGTGCATACATTACTATTTTCGGTAACAAACCTTATTTAGTTCGGAATTATTCCCGTGCTTATTGGCTCGTACATTCGCACGACTGGAAGCCGCCGAACCATACTGAGGTCTAGCGGTTTGAAAGGCGGTGCATTTTTGATGCTTAATACGTAAAAATAAGCTTTGCGCTGTTCAAGCTGGATGATTGGCATAGTTGGTACAAATTTATAACGGCTCTTGCTTATTCGACGGTAAGATATGGTATTCTGCAGTCAACTCCTGTTTCCCGTCTAGACACCACGTGAAGAGCGCTCACTAAGCCTGAATATATTTTAAGGGAAACGTAATCACATACAAACTAAAAGAAAACGCAGCACGGTATAGATCTTCGAGCAATGTTTTAAGCCCGTTGCGAAACCGTTCATACCCACGTTAACTATCTCTCCAACGTCTGGAATTCCTTTCAACATTGCGCCACTGCTTTCGCCCCGAAAATAAGAATAAAGAGCGAAAACACATTAGGTTTTTTACCGCATGACTGAACCCACGACGCAAGAACTCGGCGCTATATTTTATTTTCGACAGAAAGTAGAGGTACCGGAAGAGGAAACGCATCTTCGATTTGAAGCCCAAGAATAGTATAATCTCTTATCCTGTACTATTATATAAAATCTCGTAATGCGAGAGAAAATAACGCCTCGGTCCCGCTGTTTGCAATTGATTGAAGTGCCGCTTATTCATTCACGATCTCATAAATACTTATTTCGAAAAATGAGAAATTTCCCATACGTTTCTATGAAGCGCTGTTACCGTCACAGCAATGCGTTCGTTGATGGCAGAATTTTCCTTACATAAGCTGACAGGCAATGCGTCTCTCCCTCTTATTTTTCTTCTCTCTTTCTTTGCCTCTTTTCTCATGTGGCTTTCTTTTCGTTTCGTTGAAAGTTGGAATAGGACGTCGTCCCAAAAGACAATGGCTGGACAGATGAGCCAATTAACTTTCTCATTACCTTCTTGATTGTTTCGCTGCGCAGCTGTATTGTTGAAAATCTCAATCTCCTCCCCGCCGCACATGCGCTGTGCACTAGAAAACGTCTTTGTGACTCGACTTCGCAACAGTCGGCTGACCAGAAATGATGCCCTTCAGAAACTATTACTTGTTTTCTTGCTCTTTCTTTTTCTTTTTTTGTCTCTTCATCGCGCTTTTCGTAGTCATTCATTATGAAACGGGTGGTAACTTCTGGTAGCGCCAATTGTCAAGCGTGGGCTGAACTTCCAACGTAGTCCAACATCGGTGCAAGACGGATTTTTTCTCTTTAATTCTAGCACTTTAGTTACTCAAACGAGCCACTTGAAATCGCACTTTTTAATATGGCAACGTGACCAACTCCGCTTGATCAGTTGCCAGAATACCCGCCTACCGATTCAACTCAGAGTTATGGCTGTGTTCGAATCCCGAAACTGACTGCACACACTCTATGCCAATTTCAGCAAATCAGGAATGCCAGTGATCTCATGACATGACATGATGTCATGACAGCTGACTTCCAGCATTGATCGTTTCTCTTCTTTTTTCTTTTCTTGTTTTTCTTTGTTCTTTTTTTGTTTTTTGCAGTTCTGTTTTAAACCGTGTATCTTCCGCGACGCAAGCATGCAGGTTGACATCGAAACTGTAAACTTCATGTGAGGATTACCTCACTTTGCCTTCGTGTAGCTACATAAGTAGGCTTCCAGGTTTTCGAAGCCTTCTTGGTATTTGTTTTTTTTTTCGCACATTTGGAGGGTGTTTTTCCGAGTTTATTTTTACAAATGAGGTATTGTTTGAAATTTGGAAAAACAAGGGGACAGCTATGAAAGCACCTACTTACACACAGACTGAAAAGCTGCCTTGCAAAAAATAAAGAGAAAAGGTTAATGCTGTACCGCAGAAGATGCAGATAACGACATCTAGTGGTTCTCGTAAGCACGTCTCCCCAATCGCACTGCCGCAGTGGCGGAGACCCCTTCACGTGCTCCCGTAGCCGTGTGGTTAGCGTGTTGGCCATGTCACGTCGAGACTGGGAGGTGCCCGGGTTCGAATCAAGGTGCCGATTATGCTGTCTGGTGTTTTTCCTGGGTCTTCCTTAGACGCTGTCACACAGTTACCTTAGAAGGTCCAGGACGTGAGTCCTGTTGTTGCCCACCTCTCTGAGGCTGACAGCGGCGAGCTCTTTCATTAGCAACACCACCACCGGGGACTCCCACGTGAACCGGCCAACCACCGGGCACGTGAACCACGACCTTCTTTCCCAGGGGGAGCCGGGTCATGGGATAGTTATGAAAGTGGCCGCTAGAAACGCCACTTAGCATTACCGGGGAGAGGAAATTGCATGTACATTATAGTCGTCATTGCCGCCGTGTTTCCATCTATATGGTCTGCTACACAGCCTGCTCTAAGCACGCGCTACCCTCTTCCAGGGGCGCATCTAGGATTTTCCCGAGGTGTGTGTGTGTGGGGGGGGGGGGGGGGCTCCGTTATGGACAAGTGCCAGGTGCATGCTGGGATTGGTCCATTGAACTTTATGTTCAAGTCTGGAATTGACGGGGGTCCGGATCCCTGGACCCGCCCCCTAGATCCGCGCCTGCCCTCTTCCATACCTCTTATTCGTTTGTCAACACAGCCGACCATACATTGCCGCGGTTTTTGGCAGATCACGTGATAGCTAGTGCCAAATCCCATAGCGAAGCGGCGACCGTCGCAACTAATTCCCCGGCGCCGGGAGCTTTGCGCATGTCCAGGTCTCTAGCTAGTAGATCGTGGCGTGAACGTTTCGAAATCCGGATATTCCTTGACACAGTCGCGCAAGGCACCTTTCGCGTGCCTTCTCTCTTATTTTCTGCGTTGCAATGCAAGAAATGTCCGCCCTTTCAAGAACACAGTCTGGACTTCATCGGCGCTCCTGTGTCCACTTCAAAGAGGACGAGAAGCATGATTCACAGGAAAACGGACACGAAAACCCATGCGCAATGAGCGCTTTCCAAGTAGGCCTGGGAAATGGCCGGACCGACCTCGAAATGACCATTATATCGAGAAGAGTCTCTAAAAAAGGGTTCACTGGTCACTCACTTCAACTGAAGCCCTGCCTCCAGCCAAAGATGGCGTATAGAGTTGATTGCTTGTCGTGGCCCTTGAGTCGTGTGTTTGTGTCGTCCCTCAGTGTGCCCAGACTCAAGACTTGGGAGAGAGACTTGTGGGCACCAAAAACGTGCTGAAGTAACAGTGCGATATCAATCCGTACCGTATGACATTTCAGTGAATACAATTTCTCATTCTCAAGAGGCACAGATAATTAGAAAATGAATATTTTCCTTTGAGTTATTAGGCGCTCCTCCACGGAAAAGCAGTTCAGCAACACTGGGCTTCAGCTAACAGGTATTCCTCGTGTACGGCTTTCTGTAGGTTTTGCTTTTACCGCTGGCGAAGATTTTAGAAGGGAGTCGAGGAACCAGGTGACTGGTCATCCATGTGGTACGAAGAAGTTACAAAGCGCGGGTCCGAAAAACAGCCGGTGGCCCACACGAGACTACCGGTGACGTCTCGCATGGTACAGGAGGTGCGCGAGGGAAGCTTCAGAAGTTTCGGTTTCGTTTTGAGCTTCCCATCTCTTTTTGGCACCTGACGAGTCCCCGACTGCCAAAGGAACTTTATTTCTCATTTCGGAAGAATGTATCGAACTTATTTGCGCAGCCATTATAATAGTTTCAGATTGTTCCGCAGTCTCCCTCTAGGTGGCAGAACATTCTATCGTGGACTTGAGCCAGGACAGCCGTCCTGCCCCATCCTTCTCCTAGTTTCGGTACAAGAAGGAAAGGAACCCCGCCAACAAGTCGTTACTACAAGGCTTCTCTTGCTGAACTCTTGGATACTGGAACCTCCAAAAGCGGAGTTCTTTGGACAAATCAGAAAATCCTACTTGCAACCAGCCGCTCTGGTGAGGAAACGGACAGCGACCTCGAAGAAGCAATAGTTCCGGACGGTTGGCAGATTGCGACATTGCGACGTCCTACTTCTTGAAACTTCAAAATACATTTTATTATACTCTCTCGTCACATGGAGAACAAAATACTTTTCTAGAGTACATTGTGAGACAGACATATTGCAGTAACATCAATTAGGCAAGGTTCTGTATCGACAGGAGATTTCGTCCGTAGTAATTACTTTAAGCAAGCAAGCAAGCGTAATGGAACGTTACTTTCTCTTCTCAGTAATCCTCTCCCCGTAACCCATACCAATGATTTGAGATTTAGAGGTTCGTTTGCATGAGTCCCAACCACATACCCGTGACCGTTTCCACGGAGATAACCCTGTATACAATTCAATCGAAGCACATCTTCCTTAATACCTACCGTGGCGTACATAAAAGGCGCCTTACCCTGCCAAGTACCCCGCGCTTCCGTTGAAAATCCTCTCCGCCATTGCCCCTTCCCCTTTCACTTCTCCATATCCCCAAAGGTTTTAAGCACATCAAAGCTCTTCCTTGGCTGCATCGTAAAAGAGTGAGAGAGTGCTTCAAACTGCTTTCCTATATAAGCCACCCGACATTACTACGTATATCGTAGCATCCGAGGCGTATAATCTCCAAACCGAAGCGCGGTTCCTTTTTTGTCCTGTTTCTTCCTGTTTCTTTTTTCTTCTTGTCCCTCATGGAAAGTGTCTCCAATGTGAATCTTATAACAAACTGCACGCTTCGTGTGAAACAATACTGACAGCGGAAGTGGGAAAATATTTGCCACTTCCCGGCGAAGCTGCTCTCTCTCTCGCTATGCCTGCACCTCCCCTATTTTTCTTCTCCACATTTTCCCCATTACTTCCCCATTTTCTTTTCCTTTTCCTTTCCTAAGAGAGATGACAAAAATAAAGGAAGCGACATTAAGAAGAGAGATAATAGCCTTCTCCTGTTAAGATGGAGCGCTCAAAAGACAATAACGAAATTATCTCTCAGCGTGCTGATATTGGCGTAAGTCGGGAAAATATTTACGCAAGGAGCCGTTCCTCGCACGGGGAAGTGGGCGACTCTTATATAGTTTCAGTTTTTCCATCTTGCTTGATCGCGAACGGTAATTGGTTTTTAGCATGCGGAAGAAGAAGGTTTCGGTTATTAAGCGCCATATTATTAGATTGGGGACAAAAATCCCCTTGATTGGAAGCTTTTTGTTTTCGATACGAATGAATATGTTTCCGGATATAGATGAAGAGAGCTATGCGTGTGCTGAACGCTTTGGTAAGGTCGGCTAAAGGTTTCTCGCGTGACATTAAAACTGCGATAAGCGGGGCAGAATTCCTACTTAGCAGGGACGAAAATACGGAAATACCGTGCTGAAAATAGGGAAATAAATAGGGAAAAGCCGTTCTGAATATTCCTGGATGTAGTTTTTTTTTTTTTTTTTTTTGCGCAGCGAAACAGTAGCTGCATCCGCGAGGCTGATATCGCGTTCCCAGTTCGGGTTACGATGAAAGAGTGGAGGGTACGTTTTTCTGCGCCCTGAGTTCTACGGAGTAAAGCAGTGTTTTGGAAAATTATGGCGAACCGTAAAAATGGGGTGGGTAGCGCAGAACGCGCGTGCTCGGAGGAAGGACCTGCAGATTTCAACTTAAAGGGATTTAAGGCAAAAGAAGAAGAAGAAGAAACGGAACCCTCACAGGCAGAAACCGTGGATAATGGAGGGGGAGCCACGCGAACTGGAATTTTGCAGGACCGCGACGCGCTTGCATTTTTCTTAAGAATATCTCTTCCACTTTTTTTTTTTTTTTTTTTTTTACTGTTCGGGGTGTGAGGGATCCAGCCGATGTTTCATGGAGTGTGGCAATGCAGCGGAATCGCGCGTGAGGGAGACCCGATAAGGATCGTGTTGGGAGTTGGAAGCTCGGCTCCCTCCTTTTGTTCAGGCGTCTTTCTGGTGTGCTATAGTGGTGCCACTGTTCAGTTGCACATGCGGTTGGTTTGTCTTCCTTGCTCATTAGAAGTCATGTGCATATAATACCAAGATTACCACTCGCATGGGAACGCAGAGCTGTGTGTTCTGCCTGCAGTTTATTAGACTAATGTGGCTTGATCTGGACGTTTAGTGTGGTTCGCGGCTTCGGAGGTTCTGGATGAGCGACAGAAATATACTTTAAAGACGGACAGTAAATGTGCTTTGGGTCCGTGAAGAGCGTTTAACTGATCAGTAAGAGCTCTGCCGTCGCTTTTTGTGTGTGTGTGTGTGTGTGGTACGTTTGGTTCACACGCGTTTATCCGGGGCTTGATTGTGTGGTTTCATCTATAGCTAATAACTTTCTGAATTAACTCTTCATCAGGAAGCTGCTGTTTATCGTGCTGCTAATCCAAGCTAATTTTTCACCCTGTCTTCCGACCGTGAATGCTGAGTTCCAAAGAACGGGATGAACCGGAGCTGTACAGTATAGAAGCGGTCATGTTTAAAGCATATTCCATTTTTTCGAAGGGATTTTACTGTTTTCTTTTCTTGTTTTTCTTTCCTTTCCTTTTTTTACTCGGAGGATTCACACTCTTTCTTTGGGTTGGCAACAATTATTGGTACAATTCAAAGTAAACTATGTCTTTGTAATTTTCTCCCTTGTTTTTGTCGTGCTATGCTGTTTCTGTAATATTTTTTTTCATAAATTTTATCAGATTTTAGATCTTCAGATTTTATTTATACACAATAAACAATGTAAACACAAAGTAACAACTAATTCATAACAACTCTCATTCATATCATAAAATATACCAACTCATTCGAGCTGTGTGCTTCGCTGTTCGCCATCACAAAGTAAAAGAAACATTTCCAGATTGACAAAGTCCGCATTGTAAACTATGGCCTTGAAATTTCACGATGAACTTGCGGATGATGACTCAGCCCAAACCCAAAGTCTCGTGGCTCATTCCAAGCCTGAAATTGCAATCAAGCCGTTTCGGACATACACCTTACCCAATACCGCCATGTCCAGTCCACTTCATATCGAGCCCACACAGCCCCACTCCGGAAAATACAGACCTTTCCTGCCGGCCATCTTGCAAAGCCAAAGTTGTCGCTACCCTCCCATCACTAAATTGACGTATTCGAAACTCAGCTCACGTACGGCTCGTAGCTCAGACAGCGCTTTACGCGTTACAAAAGTGACCGTGCGCCGTGTTTCAATTATGCAAATCGATGTCTGCATCCCGAATCCTTTCTCCCCGCCCTCTCTCCCCTTTTCGGTCCCTTCTGGTTTCGCTAGAACGGACTTTGTTTCAATTTTTCTTCGCCTTTGGTCTGGCAACTACATCGGCGTCAGCAGCACCACTGGGGCTGAGACTAAGCATGGGTCATTAATAATGCACGACCGATCGGAGCCTTTACGGGCCTCTGCCGCCGAGCGGATTCCGTATGCCAGGGTGCGCTTCATTGGAGGAAGACAGAGCGAGGAAATACGGGGAAAAAAGGGAGGGAATTGGGATGTCCGCGGTTTCGGGGGTGATACGGAAGGTTTGGTCTGTCAGGGATAGACCTCATTGAGCTGCGATTTTGACGAGAGTGGAAGGGCAAGAAAGAGGGATTTTCAAAAGACGTGGCGTACCGAAATGAGGTTTGGTATGCTTGACGGTCTCAACAAAGAAATAAGCACAGAGAAAAGCTATACTCATGTTAAACTTAAGAAGGAGAATAAATCTAGTGCGTCGGTTCTTAAAATATTACTGCGCCGCTGATAGTATGGCTGGACACAGGGAGGCCACCTTCCCTCCTTGCGCCAGATAACGTAATTCATCATCTTCACTCTGCTTTCGTATTGGCCGTTAAGACACTACGCTGCGGCAGAAAGTGCGCTCCCCTACTGATGGCGAATGGTAGAGCTGCAATATTTCACCTGGCGCGGTATTGCTTCTCCTTATCTCCAACGGTGTATGTATGTAGTTGACGGATTATATTTCTTGTCCTTCTTAAGTTGAACACGACTATACTATGCACGCAGATGGTATAGAGTGTATGGAGGAAACAGTGGAAGGATTACCCTTCTGTTCGAAAGAGGTTAATATTAAACTCGAGAGGTGTGAAATTCTGCATGGAGCAATTTCTTTTTCTCTGCGGTTTCGTGCGTCCAGCGACTGCTACGAAGAATCCCGATACCTGAGGAGAACGTGCGTATAAACTAAAGTATTCACCAAATAATGACGGTCATTAAACGGACTAATAAATGGACATTATTGACGCAAGTCGGAGTGCCAAAATACATCTTCTTGCGTAAAGATAACTTCGGAGACTTCCTTGCAGTACAGTATTTGTATCAAATATACAGCGGTATGTGCATCGTGGACGGCGAAACGCTCGAACGAAACCGAACGAAAACCGATCAAGACAAAAGCACGAAATCGAAATGAACAGAGGTACCCACGAATCTTTTGAGACCCTGCCGCTGCCTCCTACGGGACCCAGTGAGAGGAGAGAGAGGCATGAGCACTGTTGACGGAAATATGCCAGGTGAACCATCCAGAAACTCGACTTCACCTAGAACCGGTAAGAAAATGCTAAGGGAAGAGCCGCAGGACGAGAGGCCCCGATATTTCGAAAAGAGACTGCTCGCTTTCGATGAAGATAAACCTGAGCAACGGGCAGACTTACATACAGAACAAACACACAGCAGCTCAAAAAATTATCTTCATGGAGTTTGTCCGCGAACTTGCCTGAGTTTATGCCATTATCACTGTTCTGCTTCAGGGCCAAGTATCATGACTTGCGTCTCTAAGTTCGCAACGATCTGCTTGTCAAGCAAAGAAGATTTGATACACATCATCCACAGTATCCTGGCAAACCTGACAAATCCTGCAGCCCTCCTGATTATTTAATTAAGGTTCATTTTATTACCTCAAAGGAGCTAGCAAAAAGCACATCACACGGAGAAAGCCGTGTGGAGCAATAGAAAAAGAAAACAAGTTGATGAAAAGCACACAATAAATTATACAACAAAAATACGATACGATAATGAACCATACTACACCATGAAGCTTAACGTCTGCATTCCCCCTCACATCAAAGGGACAACTCTTAGAATGTCCTGACGTCGAGCATCATGAAGCCATAGTATGAAAGGTAGTAAGGAATTACATGTCCATATTTTTGTGTCTTCAATGAACCAATCATTTAGGAAAAGGCACCCTCCAGCTATTGAGCAGCTACTAACACCCTGCGAGCCTGTGCTGAACATTCTCAAAGCTTGGAAAAAAAAAAACGAAAAAAGGAGAAGCCAAAAAAGGCTATGCGGACGTGCACCCACATATCCCACTTCCAAACTTCAAAAGATCGCACATGCAATCCTTTCTCGTATTTCGGAACACACACACACACACCCGGGGCTGATAACTCAACACCAACACTGTCTTCGACGCCTTTTCGTCTTCCCGCTACCATTTTTTCCTCCCGTGGGCGGAATTTTGTTGGAGAGAAAAAGAGACGAAAAAAAAAAAAAAAACGGAAAAAATACGCGAAACAGAAATGCAGGAAAATAAGAGACAGACTGCGAAAAATCCCGGAACTAAATCTGGTCAGCGAAGGCGGCTTGTTTTCCCTGGGAGCACACATTTCCATTTCATTCCCGGAGGGGTGTAAACATTTGCACCGACAGAAGGAAGCAAGCCCCAGATATCGTTTTCTTGCCTGCACTGAGGGGGGGGGGGGGGGGGGTGAGGCTTATTGCTCCTGCTTTAAATAAACACCCGGGAAGCTGCTGTTGCCAGCTCGATATTGCTTCTTTCGCTGTGAGATAAGATTGGGCTCGGATTTCATCACACCGGCAACAGTCCACGCGTGTTGTCCCGGCTCCATTTGTGTGATTTGTGTTGGCGATGCGTGTCTCAGTGCACGAGCATCGTGTCGGTTAAATTGCAGGTCGGGGTCGATAGCCGTGAGTAATTGCTTGTCGATGCGTAATTTGGAAACAAAGTGTGATGCAAGACATAAAAAACGTTTTGTTTTGGGACAGTAATGTATGTTATATGGAACACGTAGTTCGTCATCGTTTTATTTTTATTTTTTTCGTGAGAGCATTTCGTTTCAAGCTAGTCCTATCTAGAGTCACTGCATAACTTCAGAGTACTGCAACTGATGTACAACTGGGAGTTCTATGCTAGGGGGCGCCGTGTGGGGGCGCCGTGTGGGGACGCCATATTGGCTCCGTTAAGTTCGTCTGCTATGTTAATGACGGATCTGCTGTGTAGACCTTCGTTCCTTCTTTGACCACGCTTTTGCGTCTTCCTTGACGACAATGGGTCGAGGCCCTCTAAACGAAATCGCACGTACTGTTACGGTCAACGCGCTGCAATGGACCTTTTTCACATACGTGTCTTATCCTAGCGGCTCTCCAACGAACCATGCTCGGCGCGCGTCAAAGAAATCCACGTGGGTAGCACAAAGGACCAAAACCGTTCAGCAGCGGGGCCGACAAGCTCGCGCCATTCGCGCGGTCTCCCCACTGGTCCCCCACTTGTATCGTCCCCATACTGCGCCATTCTAGTGAAGACGGAGATAATCCTCTCCAGCGCTTCAAGGTCATACGCATGCGCATAGGCCATTGTGAAAAAGGTCCATTGGCGATGTGAAATAAGTTTGCGGCATATACGGTCGTTTGGCCTGGGCGGAAAGAAACTGCACTCTTAAAAATGAACTTCACCGCATAGCACGCGCGTAGCCAACCATCATACCGAATGACATCGGTCTCTCCCCTAATTTGTCAAAAACGGGAGGCGTACGCCTTTTTTTGTACCGCTTATGCAGTACATAATTGGTACAAAAAAAGCGTACGACCCCTGTTTTAACAAATAGAGGGCGAGAACGATGTCACAAGCATGATAGTTTGCCAGGAGCGTGCTAAGCGAGGAAGTTCACTTTTAAGTATGTGTGGTTCCACTGGCGTGTCAACAAAATGCCGCTGAGTGGCAGATTTTACCCAATGGGAGAGCGGCGCTCTCAATGTTCCCAGACGGCTGTCAGCATAGTACCGGGGAAAAGGAATGCAATACTCAGAGCGAAGCTATTCAGTGACTCTATCTTTTCATATACAAGGTGTTTCACCTAACCTCCTACAGATTCTATTAAAAAATGCCACATGTCAAAGAATTGTGCGGTCAACGTTTTTTACCTTCAGCGAACTTTTGCCTCGACTTACGGTCACTTTCGTCTGTTTTTTTTTTTCTGTCGCAACAAATTTACTTTTCTAAAATTACCTCCCAAATTCGCCAAGTGAACGTAAGGCTTTTTTTCTTTTTTGTCTAGAACTGAACGTCCAGGTGAGATTTACCCCATACGACTAGAAAATGCATTTCCTGTTGCAATGGTTATGTATCGCTTATCCAGACTCATCTCTACTCACCCTATCTCTATCGTCCGGATACCGCATTTCGGTACAAGCGACCGGCATATAAGAGGTCCGGCCCGTCGCCCGTTCGTTGCTTTGCGGACCACGTCACAGTGACCACGTGACTAAAAATTTACCATCAAAGACGCCCCTATAGACGACCTGAGCCCCTACGTCATCGATTACGTTTTGCCGCCGCGCAAAGCATGCTGGTGGGCATTCTCAGCTTTATCAGCCGGAGCATTTTCCCCGCTTCTTGCCCACCACAGCAAACTATAGCCTCGAACCAGTCTTCTCGTGACGTCAAATGTTTGCAAACATAGGATCGTCTAAAAACCTGTCCTACTTCAACGCACCTTTGCACAATGTCCGAAGATTCAGCCCCCCCCCCCTTATTTTTAATAGACCTCTACGCGAGAAACATCATCATGTTTTTGGTAGACAGACTGAAACCGAAACAAATCGGAAGAGCAGGGGAGGGCTGGGTTTCACGAGCACTTTTCGCTGCCTCCTATTGAAAGAAAAGTAGAACCGAAGGTCGCGTCCCTTTCAGGGACCATCGTAATCCCCTCAAGACCGTGGCTTTTGGGCGCGCCCTTGTTCGCCCCTAGCTGCGAGCGTAGTTCAACTCTACCAAATAGACCTCTCCCAGTTTGTAACCAAATGACGTCATAGTGTTCGACAGCGCCACCGGTTTGGTAGAGTTGAACTATGCTCGAAGCTATGGGGCGAACAAGGTCGCGCCCGAAAACCACGGTTTTGAGGGGATTAGGATGGTCTCTGAAAGGGACGCGACCTTCGGTTCTGCTTTTCTTTCAATAGGAGGCAGCGAACAAGTGTCCATTCGTGGAAACCAGCTCTCCCCTTCCGATCTGTTTCGGTTTCAGTCTGTCTACCAACGTCATGATGGCGTTTCTCGGGTAGAGGTTTATTGGTGGTGCTGTCGAACGCTATGACGTCATTTGTTTACAAACAGGGAGAGGTCTATTGCCTCACTCCCTTTGACCCGCATCTAACTCCGGCCTCTTTTCGCATTCTTTAGTCGCTTCTGTTGCGTCCATTCTGTACACACCACGGGCAGAGAGGACCATTCCGTTCGCACTTTCACACATACTCGACTCTTTTGCTCGTTTGTTCCAGCAAATACTTTCGCAAGGCAAGGTCACAACCGATGAGCTGCAGGCCAGGCCTAAAATTACACGTGGCCGGGACCCTTATCAGCTCGACCTATTTTCCCCCTTATAGGGTTGTCACCGGAATGAGGCTAGAATGAGCCGATTGCCCCCTTTCTGTTTTTTTTTCTCTCTTTCTTCCACTCCTGTTTAATTAACCTCGACACCAAATACCTTCCAAGCATGACACCCCTAAAGTCTCGTTAGGGACTGGGTGTCAAATGAGCGCGAATTCCGCATCGCTTGTCAGCTTTTTTTTCTTCCTTTCTTGTTCTATTTCCTGTGTACCGAGAGAAAGAATCGTTTTCTTTCGTGGTGCGATCGGCGCGTGTCCAAACAGCTTTGAGCTCTGTTTCGTATACGCTGTTAGACTGGTAAATAGTAGGATTAGTTCTGGAAGATTTTTTTGTTGTTGCCGAAACTCTCAGGCTAGAGTGAAAATCGTGTGCGCAGAGTTTGGGAAAAGTCCGAGTGCTTGTAAAATGGTTTCTGGTTATAACACAGTATCAAGTAATGAAATAAAACAATATGTAAAAAAAAAAACATGTTGCAGAATATAAATGTTAATAATAGGAATGCTTAATACAATCGGCAATAATAAAATAAAATAGTTTGTGAAATCTTAGTTTTGTACGAATACGCTTTGGAAGTAGGTCAGCCTTTCGCGCAGCCCCTCAACTTTTCCCTTTCCCGTCATGCACGTAGAACGGTCTCATTGGATCGCTCTGAAATAATATACCACAACAACTACACGTGAGGTCCACGTTGCTTCATCAGCTTGCGTGGCTCACCGGTTAGCGTGCTGTACATGTTACGTTGAGGCTGGGAGGTACCCGGGTTCGAATCCCGGTGCCGGTTGTGCTGTCTGAGGTTTTCCTGGGTTTTCCCTCAGACGCTGTCAGACAGTTCGCTTAGAAGTCGGCCCAGGACGCACGTTCCCCTAGAGGGTTAGTCGTGACGTTGCCGGCAATAGCGAGCTCTTTACGGCGCTTCATCTCTTTCACCTTACCGTGGTGGCACTTCTGAAAATGCCGCCCTATTTCTGCTATAGGCGCAGATATAGTCCGACGCTTTTGGCATCGCAGTCAGCGACTGCAAAAGTCAGACATGCCACATCAAGCCACCCGGGAAATATGCGTTTATAGTCAGACGCGCGTCAGCAGTGGCCTGCGGCAGTGGCGCGTGCGCAAAGTCGCGATGACTGCGACTGCGCTGGCTTGACTGCTCGAGCGCGGTCGGCGGAAAATAGAACATATTCCATTCTGCGCGGCCGACGTCGTAGCGCGTTGATTGGCGCTGGCCGCGCTAGCCGCTAGAGGTGTAGAGGGTGCGATTTCCCCCGGCGTAACGCAACTGTGCAGCGCGTGGACGCGCAGCACAGTTACGCCGAACTATATCTGCGTCTTATCGAAATGAACAGATGCTTTGTCACGTGCTTTCAACCACCTTTTTCCTTCTTTCATGCGTACTAGGATGCAGAGATCATTACCTCTTGATGTACTGGTGCACCATGCCAGATGAATGCGAACGCGAATAAAAGGTTGTCGATCGCCTTTCCACCTCTTTCTATTTTTGCGTGCTAGCAGATCCACAAGCACACAATGTTCACGATTAGTCATACATTGTTCATTTCAACTTTTAGTACACAAAATGCCTAACTTGTACTAATCCACCTGACTGCACGACAAAAACAAACCCTGTCACTATCAATCATGCCTAATAGTTCCCTTGATGAGACATGGCCTATGACTTTCATCTATGCATCGACGTCTCGTTAACTCCTGCTTCAGTCTTTGCAACGATAAATCTTAACCATACAGACCATATAGAACCTCCTTCTACCACGCAGACAGAAAGTCGAAGGTCGTAAGTCTTTACATGTCAACACAGGACTTTCACGTGAGCTCATATCGTAGATCTTTCAAGCACGTGCATGTCTACCGCTACGTTACATACGTACAATATGCCCCCGAGCTCCTGGCGCTTGGCGGTGAAATCCTGAACCGCTATTGATTCCTATTCGGTGCACCTCCTCTGCTCTGTCTCTGTCAGGCCAGTTCGATCCACCTTTCTATGGTTCCACTTTAAACACAGCACGCAACCAATGTCCACATCGTACTTTTCTTTTATTGTCGTTGTCGCTGTTGTTTGTTCCTGACGTTCTATTCTTTCTTCCATTCAGCTTCCGGCATGACCTGACCTTGAAGAAGAAGTGCTGGGAGTGTGTTCTTCTAAGGTAAGCCTATCGATACTATATTATCTTTATGGCGTTCAATTCGTTTAAAATCTCAGATGCTACGTGTCTTCGGTCAATATATATTGCTACACAAGTATTATGATCCTATAGTTTCCGTATTAGTTTGCGAACAGTCGAAGGTGGTCTGTTATCGACGGACGGGGTACAAAATGTTTTAAGGGATACCAAAGTGCAAAAAAAAAAAAGAAAGAAATCTCATCGTGGAATGAAAGGTGTCGCTACCTTGACACTAACTCAAAGGAACGGGAGTCACCCGTTGCGTCGTTCGTGTTTGAGGCCTGTAAGTGATGCCGCTGCTACAATGAACTAGAAGACGCGTAGTGCAGGAACGGAGGGAGGGGACTGCGCCTTGGGATGGCTGACAGAGTAAGTGGCGAAAGCTGCGGCGGCGCTGCTATCGCCAACTAGAGTGCAAAGCGTGTCGTCTGCGTCTCAACAATTTTGCGAATTGAGATTTTTGTTCTCTTCCATTCTGTTGAGAACAATTGATTGTAATTGGAAGAGTAATTGTATTCTTATTCTGCGCTTCCTCCTTACTAACCCTACTCCATGGTGGTCATTCCCAGAAGATCATGCGCACGAAGTACATGCGCTGATCATGCGCACGTGTGATCTACAATGTTCTACAAGCATAAAAGAAATGCATTTGTTGCAATCTGTTACTCAGTTGCTAGTAAAGCAGATCGTCTTGTTGTGCGTGTTCTTGTCCGTGTCTCTTGCTGCTTGAAGATTATCGCTCACCCCACTTCGTAAGGTTACCAGTGGTTAGATCGCGCCACAATGCGGTTGAATTAAATGACAACGTCTCCCGTGAAACTTTTTCGGCTCACCCAGGCAGTAGCATGAAACTTATGTGACGAGCTCAGCACCATACACAATAATTTGCCTAAAACTTACTTTTCTCCACTGGACAACTGTCTTGAGAGCCCCTCCGCTGGAATTCGATATCGCGGCTAATGCTGTCCAATCCTTGTGCCTACCTAATTCGTGTAGGTCGTCGACAACGTCATGAATGAATTGCGGTACTCAGTCATGAATTGCAACATTATTTCATAGACGGGTAGAAATCCAGCGAACCGGTAAGGTAGTATGAAGCGCTTTGGCTGAGAGCGCGCCTGCGTTATTGGCTGAGAGCGCGGCGTCTCGTTCCCAGATGTCGCAACTCTGCAGCCAAGCCGAACGACAGTCAACACCCCACGCGCGCTATTGGTAACGGCGTCATGGGAATACCAACACTTGCAGGTGTGCAGGTGTCGCTCTTGCTGGTCGTAACCGCTTCCCACCGATATTCCTCTATAGACACTGTCGGTGGCGCTCGACAGTGGCTCGGAATAGGACCCCCTGATTCAACGGTCATTGGTTTCAATGCTCACTGGCGACTGCACGTGCAACAGGGGTATGAGAGAACGTTTCACTCTCCCTCTCCTTCAGAGGAAGGTCGATAATGCGGAGCGGACTCTCATTGGTCTCCGCAAACGATTTGTCCAATCATCACGGGATATCGTTTGAGGAGACCAGTCCGAGGACCTCCCCGTCATTGTAGGGCTTCTTGAAGAGGAGAGCAAGAGGGAAAACGTACATTGCGGTTTCTTCTGCTCACATAACGGCTAGTTCACACATGCGGCAACGACGGAGAGGGCGTACGACAACGGCAAGGCGACGTGCTGCAGTACCTTGCCGCCGTTGTTCACCCCGTCTCTTTTCCCGCCATGGTCCATAGCACGGTGTAAGATAAAGATAAGAGGTGATGACACTCTCTTGTCTCGCCATGCGAAGGCGGCGTCCAGATAATGTTCCCTTTCCAGGCCCCCTCGCCTGATCGCCATCTGACGGTACGCAAGCTGCCGCACATGCGCACAGCTACATAGCTGCACGGTGCACATAGCTGCCGAATCCAAGAGCAGCAGACATTCGCTTGCAACGCTGGGAAAGGCATAGGTAACCTTTGACGGTCCTGTCAGTCCTTCTGCGCGCCGAAAGATGGCGATCAGGCGAGGGGGCCTGGAAAGCGAACATTATCTGGACGCTCCGCTGGTGTGAGTGTCATCACCTCTTATCATTGTCTTACACCGTGGTCCATAGGCAGCCGCCATACGCAGCGCCCATTGGTCGATGCAGCGTTGACGAGGTCACGGGACGACAAAATTTGAACAGTCTCAACTTCCTCTTGCCGTGCCACGGAGGCCGTCACTGCCTCACAACGGCGAGGAAACGGTGCGATTTGCCATGCCGTCCACGGTCGCGCTGTCCGCAGTACCGTATTGTGAACTAGCATGTGTAATCACAAACGGCGTAACGTCTCTAAGTCCCGTTCCTTTTGTATTTGTGTCAACGTAACGGCATCTTTCGTTCCGCGAGATGAAATTTTCGCATTTATTGGCCCTTTACAGACAGTCATTTCAGCATGCGTCGGATATTGTTTTGCGCAACAACGAGAACTCCAGGCGCAATCGTGCAATCGAGCAGCGTTTAGTCCTGCGTGGAGGGGCTATATGCACAACATAGCCCTCATTTAAAACACGGGGAAGGGGTATGATACAAGGTGCTCGGGGTTCATTGTCGAACATGAAAACCGGAAGTAAAAGAACGTGCCGCCAAGTGAATATTTGAAATAATCGTCCACGGCATTTCAGTAAAATCAGCGGCAAATTACTTATAAATAACTAAATTTTAGTATCATAAGGATTTTTTTCCTGCCTTTTTCCTGGTCTTGCTTTGTGATAAAAGGACCAATGAAAAAACCAAGTGACAAGCACAAATGGTGAAAAAACCGAGACAGTGAAGTCTTGTCTAGTCTATTCTAGCCTTGTCCTTCATTCCCTGTCTCGGGTTTTTTACCGATAAGGTTTACCTATGGGATACACCTATGGGATTCGAGAAGGAAGTGTTTACTTGTGTTTGTTTCCTTGCCTCCTCTAACTCAGTCGCAAACCCTTGTGATGTCTGCAAGTTCTGCCTGCTAACGCATCATGTCAATTCAAAACCAGAATTAGAGGCATAATGTAAAAACCCCGAGACTATATAGGGAACACGAAAGGGCAGACACAACAGACACAACCCCTAGTCTCGGGGTTTTTACATTATGCATCATATTCACCAGCTCGCTTACTTCCTAGTCATTATTTCAGAATTAGATGTACGTGTAGGATTCACTTTTCCTTTTTTTCTTTTTTCAAAAACGACCCACCAAAATTTGGCATCGAACATCTGCGCGTAACTCATAGCCGCGCTCAATTTTAACTTCAGGATCGCTTACGACATAAGTCTCTCTCCTCACGCAATAATTAGCAAAAACTAACAAAAACAAAAAAAAAACGCCAGAATCTTACTGTGTATACCAAAACTTTACAAAGAAAGTCTCCTCGTCGCAGCTTCTCTTACGTAAGAGCACGCCCGGGCGGCCCGCACGCTGCCCGGAAGAGAAACACTGATTTCGTTCAATGATTGAAGTCGACGGTGCTTTGATGCATGTGTGGGCCCCCCAATACGGCGCTCTATACAGCCATTAAATTTTCGTTGCGTCACACATGTTCATTTCGGGTCACCTCCGGTTGCGCCGTGTATTGAACGTCCTCCAAAACAAGTCTATTCGGGTCGATTGCCACGGCTCAGGCATACGCGTACGTCTCCAGAACAGTCTCTCACGGCGAAATACGTACATGGGCTTATATCGAGTCCAGCGTGTTTTTCTTTTTTTAAACGCTAATGGATGATGCTATTTAGAGGGCCTATAATGTACGTTCGGATGAAAGTCGTTACGGTCAAACGGTTGTTGCTGAAGAAAGGACTTTCATCTTTCAAAGGAAAATTGCTGTGTGCCGTAGGTGCATGTAGTTTATGACGTTGTTATTAAATGGAAGACATGGACGGTGCACCGATCTTAAAACAGAATTTCACCGCGTAACATTATCCCAGCAAATGGAATGATTCTCTCCCCTGATTTGTTGCAGAGGAGGCGCGTGTCTTTTTGTGACACTCATGGTAAGCAGTATGGACACGTTCTGGAGAGGAATGTATTCCATTGGCTGTTGCTGAGGAAGTAGATGAGTGCCTCTGTGTTTTTTTAACCTACACTTACCGCCAGACATTCTGAAATGAATGTTGGCACAGCTTGCTACGAAGTTTGTCCAAGACGCGCAATTCTCTCGCCAAGCAGCATACCGGCAAATTGAGTGGCAAGCAGCTCCACATATAACAACACTTCCACCACCCACCACGACCAGACGCAGACGGGGTGCAGCTATAGAACACAGACCTTGCGCATTTTTCTAAATGACATGCGGTCCTGCTCCTGCCTGACTTCCACCTACTCGAGAGTTGCTCCGAACACGTGCAGGCAGTTCTATCCTCTTGCGCCGACGCCTCACGCAATGCACGACAGCAGCTCTTCCCACGTGGCCTCCAACAATGACGTCACACGCTTTTAGCAGCCGTTAGTCATCCAACTGAAAATCTTCTTCCTTTCGAAGCATCTAACAAGATCTGCTTGCGAAAGCGACCCCCCTGAACGAACCCAAGAAGAAGAAAAAAAAAAGCATAACACGCGAACTGAACGCTACAGGGGGCGCTAAGGGCGGGTGGGGCGGCGATGTATAGCCTCGCTCCCAGGGTGATGATGGCTTTCCCTTCACATAACGAATGCCCGAGAAACGTCGGATTGGAAATGGATTCTGCAGTCTTGGCGTTGTCGAGGGAGCGGGACTTTATTTGTTGTCGTGGGCGCAAGAAAAAGCTAGGAATTAGTTTTGATGCTGGCCGCGGCGTGGCCCTGCTGTCGTCGTGCCGTGAACGCGAAACGATGTCGAAATGTCATGTGGGGGACGGGGGGAGGGAAGAAGGGCGGATTTGGTGGAATTACAGTTGTCCTGGGGGCGTCTTGCTTGGGTGTCGGAGGGCGAATACCGAGAAGGAGACGGGAAGGGAATATGGGTTTTGATAGACAAGGAGGATGCGGGCTGATGAGTGCAGGCTTTGTGAGATCTGCGTGGATTACACTTTGTTTCCTAGTTGCATAGGGGTGGCGTTAGGTAGCCCCGGGGTTTCGGCATTGGAGCTCCATTGCCTGGATTGTGTTGAGAGTACTCGGTCAGGAGTTAGTAGGATATATAGGGTAAAAAACTAGTTATTGAAATACTTTCAAGGTCGTCTTTGTGTACTGGAGGTGGACAAGGAGAAAGCTATTGTAGCTTCCAGGACTCCAAGGACGCAATGTTATGTATTAGATTATATATATATTAGGAAGAAGAAGAAGAAGAAAAAAAAAAGGGTAAAGGTTGGAACTTTCAGCAGCCATTAAAGGCGCTACCTGCTCCATTGCCAGAGATGCGTAACCGCAGCACACTCCGAGATTACAACGAAAAATACAAGAACACAGAAACAAAAGAAAAAGAAGGAGAAAAAAAAACACAGTCACCGTCAGATGTCTTATAGTTTGTGAATGGAATTCATTGTTCACATTTCATTACTGAGTCCAGTCTGGTTCAGGAAGACAACCAGAAGGGAGATTGCTTGTCTTTGATTGCGGGGGCTGTCCCAGGGACGCAAGAGCTGAGCGAGAGCAAGCAGAAATAAGCAAGCATGAATAAGATCCTTCCTATCCTTCTTCAAACGCGGCATTGTTTTCGTGTTCAGCTTCTGAGTAGTGTTCATATACATAGGGAAAAGGAAAATATAGTTGGTCTGTTTTGCTGAGAAAACGGGTATTTGACGATGAAAGATGGAAGTCACTGAAAAGGTTAGCAAGCTGTAGGACTCGAACCCACTTCTTCGGGATTGCCTGTCCAGGGCTTTACCAAATTAGCTAAGCTAACACACCTCCCCAGCGACTCCCAATATGAGGCTTTGTATGTCGCCTTTGTGGCCTTTGTCGCCTATGAGGCTTTGCAGTGATGGGCAGTACTTGAAGTACCAAGTACTCAAGTAGTACTTTAAGTACATTTCTGGGTACTTGTACTTTACTTTAAGTACATCTTAAATCGTGTACTTTGTACTGTACTTCAAGTACTTTTTTCCGAGTACTTTCCCATCAAGTACTCAAGTACCCAAACTTGGACTCCAGGCAAAAAGTCACAAAAGAGTATCAAAAATACACCCTACTAAAAGCGCTAAAATGACAACAAGAACACGAAAACACACAGATAGGGCTATCTCTGAGTTTTCGTCTTCGTGCCGTCACTTCAGCGCTTTTAGTGGGATGCGGTGCATTTTACCAAAAAGGATTTTTGTGTTTTTAAATAGCACATTTGTTGAAGCACATCTATTATTATGTAAAACGAATGGAATACAAAGACACACACACATTATGACATCGCAACCAGCAGCACAATGACTTGGTCCATTGTCATTTCAGTTCTCGCAATGCAGAGTTCTATGCTTTTTTATAATGTCTCCTTCATTCGCAATTAATAAGCATTTATGCATTATATATCACATTATATGTGTGATTGCATTACATGATGAACACTCTGCAAGACACACCGGCTTTAATTTTTACATTTTACGTTTTTTTTAATTGGTCATTGCAGCAGATTACAGTTGTATAAAAATGAAGGCTTATACTGTGCTTCATCTTTTTTACTTTCATCATATTCTTTTTCTAAACAAAAAGCAGCAAGAAATTCCCAGAAACATGTAATTTCTGTTGCCTTGTACCTTTTTCTTCTTGAAATTTCCTAGTCTGCTATAGCAGAAGATTAGTATACCAGAACACCACACTAGGCAGGTGATCCTGGATCAGTCAGGGTGTAATACTATTTTGCATAATCACAGCACAGCTGCTGATTACCTTCCTACATGTGACTGCACATTATGACCTCTGATTAAGTTTATGTTCACGGGTTAGCACTTAACCTAAGACTTTATGGCTCCAAAGCATTTGTCAAGAATACTCGCTAAACTTCTGCAAAAAAAACACAAGTCACAGATGCTAAATAGTAAAATGCAAAGTGATACAAACTAAATTGGCAATGTACTTGATCAGTACTTGAAGTACTTTGCCTGGTATTTTGTACTTTACTTGAAGTACACTTTGAATTGGGTACTTTGTACTGTACTTGAAGTACTAATGATGCCAGGTACTTGGTACTTTACTTTAAGTATAATTTTGAGGTACTTTGCCCATCACTGAGGCTTTGTATATTCGCCTATTTTTCTCGTTGGGATAGCTCGTGAATATCACTGTGAATTATCATGAATTTGAGTGAATTCGGCTTGCTCTTCATATTGGTGGGGTAAAAAAGTGACCTTAACTTGGCAAATTTCCGAGTTCAGTTAGCAAATATTTACATAATTAAACTTGGAGTACATGACATTCACGTTAGGAGGTGGCAAAAACCTAATAAGAACAAATGCTGTTGACCGCATGATTCTAGGTGGCGTAGTTTTTTTTATTATAATTCAATGACACGTTTTCTGGGACATCCTGTATATATTGGTAATGTGACCTTCGAAGTAGCGTATTTACAGAATCCAATAAAGTGATAAGACTAAGTCACAGGTGCAGCAATTGGTTCCTGTAGGTACGATTCCTCTCGTTGACGCTATCAAGGTTGTACTACAATTGTCTATTATAAGGCCCAAAAAAGAATGAAAAGTAAAATGACGTACACAGTACATATCTAACAATGGCCCATATCAATCATGGAATACTACAGTGAGCCCTCGATAGTATGACCCCGCTTAATCTGACATACTACCTTGATGACCGTTTTTTGGGGGGAACCGTTTCGCCGCAAACTAAATCAACATCGTTAGTATGACGATTAGCTTATGCAACAATGACCGAGACTTCTGTCACGAGTAGGGCAACACACATGTACTATCCTCTCATTATTATGACCGCTGCATTGGACACACAGACTAGCTCAAGGCAGAGGCTACCACGTATCTCAGGCAGAGGGCGACACGTGCTAAAATAATCCGACAAGGTTTGGTATGAACCCTTATGTTGTAGACCTCGCTTTCGAACCGCCAAAAATCGCGCCAAAGAATCCTGGATGGGGTGCATGGTGTTGAGCTGAGCGGGCCCCCAAACGCCACTGGGAAGGGGAGCAAGCAAAGCAGTAGAGGTTACACTGTTATTCTTTGAGCAATAGAAGGACATTTATAACGAGTTAGGAATTGATGGCGCTATCGTCTGTTTACAAAACTGGATTACTGATAACTGCTCCAAGTAGACACTGGTGACGGACTTTTTCAGAAAATAAATCGTCATAACTACGTAAGCTTTTGTTCCGCGTAGCGGTTTGTCCGGAGGGTGCGTTTCTTGCTAGTACGACAACGTCAACGGTCATATTAACGAGAGCTAACTGTATATCGATGGGACTGTTACCGTTACCCAAGTTGATTTTTCATAACCAACCCATCCGACATAAAGTGCTCTGACGTTAATCGTATTACAACGCAAACGTACTGACAATGAACTTGACGACACTTTTCACCTTCTCCCTCACAGTTATCACTACCACTTCCCGTCTTACATCATTAGTAAGGTCTAATTAACACTCACGCTTTTGTGCTCCCCTATAGTCATCAGACATATACTCACTTTCCCTGACTCTGCCTTCTATATCTCTCCCATTCACTGAACACTTCGCAATCATCTTCCGACGTGTCTTTCTCATTAACATCAACATCCACACACAGAGCCCGTCCCCGGCTGCTTAGCGGATGAATCATTCGAGCCATATGCTGCCCTTTCGTATACATTATCATCTCCACGCTCTCAGCCAAGCCATGCCGATCACAGTCAACATGGCGGGCGGTCGAAATTGCTTCCAGCCAGGTCATCCAAATAGTGGACACCAATTGCGAGGCTCATTCATTCCGTGCGGGATAGAGGGTCACCCGCACAGGAGGAACGATTGCTTGAGAATGGGAGGCAGTTATTCTTCACCCCCATCCATTGTGCGCGCACACGTTTATATCTGAACGACTGACACAAAATGGCTGCCACTGTCGTCTGCTAATTCGCGTAGTTTGTCTGGATTCTCTCGTCTGCTACTTGGGGGGGCGGGGGGGCGGTTCTTCGCGACGGGGAGGGTCACGCTTTTATTACGGTGAGAATATTGGTCTTATGGAAAAAGATTGGGGTTTTACGCTGCGTTCTTTCGTTTTCGGTGACTGGTTTTTGTTCTCGTCGTCTGCTCAGAAAATGGAGCTGCACTAATCCGTAATATTTGAGATGTATTCGTTCTCATCTAGCCTACAGAGGTGTGTTTATCCCGGACTATGAAGCAGCACGGTGGAATATAATGGGTAATGGGAGAGGATTTCGGAGCGGTTTGAAGAGAAGACGTGGTAGGATACACACTAAGGGCAGAGCATAACAACACTGTAGATAAAGCATTGCACGTAATGATACCGTTGTCACGACTGGTTTGTGGACCGCGCTGGACGCACGCCTTTTTGTGACAGCTATCGTAAGTGTTGCAAAATGCGTACGCCTCCTGTTTTCAACAAATCGCGGGAAACAACGATGTCATTCGGGATGATGGTTGGTCTGGATCGTGTTACGCGTTCTGTTTTCAGATTGTAGCCTATACACGTCATTCAGAATAATATTAGTCCTTCTCCAGACTGACTGAAAATGGGAGTCGTATGCCTCTTCGTGGCCCTGTAATGATGCCGCAAAGGTGTATAGACCTGTTTTCTCCGAGCCGGGTCGCGCGAGCGTGCAGCAACGTCAGAGCCCCAAAATATGCAACGCGCGGTAGTTAACACCACGACCTACACTATACTATATACCTGGATAAGTGGCAATCGCCTATGGGAGAGCTGGGTCATGGGCTAGTTACGCTGGTGGCCGCTGCAAGCGCATCATAGCATTATTGGGGAGAGGAAACGCCATGTACACGACTATCATCATTGCCATCGTCGTTCGTCTGCTACACAGGCCCATAGCGAAGCCCATAGCGAACCCATAGCGAAGCGGCGAATGCATGAACTACTACCCCGGTGCTGGGAGCTTTGCGGATGTCCAGGTCTCTAGTATAGTAGTATAGGTCGGGGTTAACACACGACGGCGGCACTTCCAAATACATGGTCTCGACTTGTTGGCATATGGCACGATGCGCCGCTTTTTCTGTGTAGGTATCCTATAGGTTCTGTAGCTTTCCTTGGGCCATACCGCTTGAAACATCATGTACAATCCAAACTATCTACTATGGGACCCATGGCAGCTTGTGCCCGAAATGGCGCTGTGCAAACTTGGCTGCAACAGCCCTATGCCTCGTCTACTTGAATCGAGGCTGATAACGCCATCATTTCACCATCTTTTCGTTTTTGGAATGAAATATTTTAGGAATGTGCGACTAACCTTTTGAATACCGAAGCCAATAATTATGGATTGGATTCGAGTTCCGAATCAGATGCGGAATTCTGTATTTGAATTTCGAATCTAGGCAGTGTCCCTTGCGAACCGGTTATAGTGGAGTAGTTCCGAAGCCGAATGCGCGAAAATGTCCATTTTCGCGTTTACGCATTCGGCTTCGGAAGAGAGGAGATAAAAGAAAGTAAATGCTGCTTCATACGAAGATCCGCATTCCCATATGACGCAGATACAATACATATCCGTATATGTCGCTATGTCTGTTCGGATCGCTTATGTAGGTATTCGCCTCGTATTCGCTTAGATTCCATAACTATTCGCTTTGTATTTGAATAAAATGAATTGGAATATTGCTCTCCGCTTCACATTAGCCCCGAGTATGTTACTACTCGCTTCATACTCGCTTGGGTTTTAAAATTACTATTCGCCAGTTCCAAGTATATTTGTTACGAAGAGGCCACACTCGTAGGTGTGAAGGGGCGATCTTTTCAAGCACCATCTTTTCAAGGCAAGGCATTCATCAAACTTCACCTTTTTTCGCCAGTACGCGTGCATGCTTTTAGGCGTCTGTTTGCAATCCCTTTTCTTTACTAAACGTTCTGATCGACCAGCGTCTTCTCAGACAACGCATTCCAGCGTCTGCATCATCAACCCAAAGCACATCGCCATCATCACCAGAAAACTTCCCTTCTTCTTTTCCTTTGTTCCTTAAAATGCAAATCTGCATCCGTCCAACACTTCCCAACGGAGAACGGATAGTTCCGAGCTCGCTAATGCCAGCAATTACGTTACGGGTGATGTTCGCGTCTATACGTAACCTATATTTTGCTGCCTTCTACACGTACACAAAGGGAAGTACTTTAAATTCTGCTTTTCAGTCTCACTTTTTGTGTGTGTGTTCCGCCTTCATTACCCAGCAATCGAGAAAAGGAAGAAAAAAAAAGGAAATACGTTTGAGTTTTACAGGGAAGCGAGGTGCTTTAGTCTGTTGATTATCCTTTTTGATGCTCGTATAACAAACGGAACGGCGCACATTTCGACTAAACGCGAAAAGAAACACGAAACGTTCGATGTTGACAGGACGAAGTGCACGGAGTCGTTATGGGAGTGACATCGCGAAATGTTTTCCTCCGGGTGTCACCGTGTCAATTTAAGGCGTGTTAATCGCAGAATAATTAAGGTTGGGGGATTTCAACTCAACAGTCTGGCTGTTGTGTTTGGGGGCGGGAGAGCTTGGCGTTACTTCTTTGCGCGGCCTTCTGCCACGTACGGAAAGGGATTTGGGCCTCAGGAACAGCACCGCCAATATTCCGAAGAGACACTGTTGTTCTCGTTATTGGTGTCTCTGTTTAAAATATCGGCGGCTCTCGTCCTGATTCCTCATTGGTTCGCTGGGTATTTCATCTTCCTTGTTTGGGAGGAAACTAACAGGCAAAAATGGGAAAAAGTCTAGCACTCGCAAATGAATAAGACAAGTATTTAAAGATATTGAAACATTCAAATAATTAATTTTTCTAAAAAAACAACCTTTTGGGCGGAGTCCGTCCTTCATCAGGTGTGATACATTTAACAATTGGTACAGATACTTATACTTCCCTGGGTTTTAGGAATACTTTCCAGACGAATGTCGGCACAGTTCCCCTTGAAGTCGGCCCTGGACGCATACTAACCCCCTGTCCCCACTCCTTCCTGCTGTCCTCTCTCCATCTGTCCACATCTGTACGGCGCTCAGAGCCACAGTTGCTTCGCGGCGCTAACACGGGATAAAAAAAAACGTAAATTGCTTTTGGGGGTAGCTTTACTTTACTTCAACTAATTCTGCTTAATAAGAATTTCTACTTTACTTGAAGTATCCTTCTGTGAGCCTTGCTAGCACGTTGCGTGACAGCCAGCAGCGCACCCGGCCTGCTACCGCAGTGTCCATTGTGGTGTTCAGAGCACTGCACCTCGGCATATTTTAGCCAGTTCGCAAGCCTGTCTCAACGCATGTGAATGTATGTATGTATGTGCATATTAGTCTCCGTAAACAGCTAAAAGACGTGGCATGAAAACAGCACGTTGTATCTCACCGTACTTAAATAGGTACTTCGAGTACATTTCTCTCTACCTTGAACTGACTTAAGTATTCAGCGCCGGCAGGATTCTTTACCGTATGTAAAGTACACACTTTCGCAAGTACTTAAAGGGGTTACGACAGGTCATCCTAGGTTAAACTAGATAAACGTAAAAGACGGTTCTTTGCGTCGATATGAACCTGCATTGAAAGTTTCAAAGCGATGAGGTTAAGAGAAGCGGAGAAAATGGGCACCGCGAATACCGAAACTCACGCGGCTCTGACATCACAGCCCTCCCAGCCGCTAGTGAGGCAGCTCGTGGGCAGCCAGTGGGCAGCTTGTGGGCACGAGAAGTCACGTGCCTAGGACAGCCAATAGGGATGGACGCAACGCCGAGCTCTGTGACGTCTCCGCTTTGCTCGGGAGTGTGTTCGAGGGCTTGTATCTCACTAAGTACGACACACAGAATAATAATTATTATTCCGGCGCGCAGTACAATGCATCCATGATGTAATGAACCACATCTATGAAAGTGGCTGAACCCCTTTAATACTTTATTCGAAATACTTTTCCTGGTACTTTGCCCATACTACCTAATAGACATAATAGAACGCAACAAAACGCATAACAAAAAGAATGCACTCTACCTAGTACGAAAGCTGTAAATCACAGAACTAACAATTTCAAACTTTATCCATACTGTTGTCACATTCTCATCGCCGTCTTCCTATTCTCTGGATACATTTGCACATTTCATCCTTCTTTCCTCCTCACCCAGCAACATCACACACGAGCACGAGGCGAGAGGAAGCGCGCACAAAACTCATACGCGGCGCACCTGTACACGAATTCAAATTACTGCCTCATCCATCGCCTTTCATGCATTGTCAGCGCGGGAGCGACAAGCGATTTGAATATGAAAAGAGCCGCCCTCTCTTCCGACAGGCCTTCCTCCCGACAAACCTCCAACTGTCAGAGCGAACGCACAAGTGCAACGGCGCCTCGTCTATTGACAAAAATATCCTGCCAGCTACTGTTGAAAAATTCTTGCATCGCGCTTTACAGCGCGTCACGGGAGGACCTAATTGAAAACACCGCGGTTCTCGCAGAGGAAATGCGTTTAGCTCGCCGCTGTCGGTTACGTAATGGTCGCAGAGTGCTCTCTCGAGCGAGGGAAGGAAGGAAAAAAGGGGTGAAGATGGTTGCTTCTCTTTTTTGTGCCTTTTGAGGAGGTTTTTGCGTTGTCCTTATGCATAGCTATTTTTTGCTGTTTTCGTTGTCTCCTCTACCGAGACGAATAGCGAATGTACAAATAGCGCGGAGTGCATTGCCGGAGCAATTTTGCTCGTCGAAACAAGCAGACGGGTGAAAGAGAAATTCCCGTTCTGATAACCGCATTTAGGGAGCGAAAGGTTGCATTGGGAATGATGGAAATAACTTTAAGGTGAGTGACGGCTATCTGCGGTTCGTACGTGGTTCAGGGGTGGCGACGTTGCACCAAAGTAGCGATGGTTGCGTCTGGGATTGGAAGAACTCATGGTGAGCTACTAGAACTTTGCCACTGCTGACGAACTGCCTTGTCACTGCCACTGCTTTGCCACTGCGGCAGTTAGGCCGCAACAGCTGTCCAGTGCTGGCATGGCAATGGCGAGTTGTAAACTTGCGCAGCCAAAGGGCTTCAGCTTCTTTTTTCCTCCATACTCACATAACACTTTGTCAAAAGAAACACCGTGACATATGGAATGGCGGCAACGGAATCCGCTGCTCATTCGTGGTGACTGAATAGATGCTACAGGTGCAAAGATACGGCCGGATAAGAGTCATGGTCTTGATTCAAAATGGTTAGCAATGTTTTCTGCTGAGTAAACTGTACATTTCTAAACACATACATGCTAGACCTGCACCCACTAACCGAGTTCCTAGTTGGTTTCTACTGGCCTATTTCTCTCCCCCATTGATATCCATGTGTATTTCGTTGTAATATCGCGTGTCCACTCGCTACGCACAAGAATGAGCGCAATCCTAATTATGCGAACGGAGCTGCATTAATAAGTGGCCACCAGGTAGTGCTGTTCGTCCAGTTGTGAAACACGTCTCCAATATTGGTACCTATCCATTCGGAATATTACCTAGCTGCGTGGCTATTGTCGCGAGAAACAAGAGCACCGCAAAAAGAAGGGTAACAAAAGTGCGAGAGGAAAAACAAATCGTCCACAGCGGGGCGCAGTGCGTCCACTCAATTTCAATAACCGGGACAACTGCAATCGTACATAGACACCCGAGACATACATACACATCCACCACGCATTCCCCATACCTATAAACGACTGTCGCGCGGCGTGTCCGATCATTCACGCTAGGCCAGTCCTAACACGCTTATATTGCCACTGCAGAGACCGCCCAATATACCTGCATATATCAAGGGGCCCAGGAGCAAAAGACGCGACGGGAAACAGAGACGGACGACAAAGATTGCTTCTACATGGATGTTCTTATTGTTATACGTATACGGTTGCGCGTATGGAAGCACACCGTGGGACTTCTGGCCAATAAATCAGCGCCGAGAAAACAAAAAAGTTCGCGACAACATTCCGTTCGTACTGGAGCAATATCGTGCAGAACGCCTTGGCATTCGCGCACGGCAATGGGCATAAGGCTGGGCATGGCTTGGCTTGGCTTGGCTCAGCTTGCTGTTCTGATCGTGAATGGAATTCACGCGTCGTGTTGCGCCGTCTGCCGAGAGTAATTGGTTTGAACGCTGACTGCTTTGGAAGGACAGCTTGCGGAATGTAATGCCCGAGAATGATTAATGCTCGTTTCGCTACGTTGCGGTTATGTTGGTATAGTTGGTGAAGTTGGTAAGGGAAAGGTTAAGTCGGTGAGGTGTGGTGAAATTGGGCTAATGAATTGCTTTGTTATAAACGTGATTAATGACGGGAAGGATTATTATGTAGTGAGGTTGCTAATGTCATGTTACGATTGTCACAGTTAAAATAAAAAAAAGACAGCATGCAGAATATTGTTCTCCTTCCCCAAATTGTTGAATACGGGAGGCGCGGGCTTTTTTGTGGCAGTTTCGATGTACGTCAATTTCCACAAAGAAGCCCTACTATCGCTCCACATCAGAAGCGACGACTGTTTCACTTGGCTCAGTGGTTGGCGCACAGCGTGCTATGCGGTGAAGTCCTGTTCTCAGAGTGCAGAGCACTTACAGTCTGAAGCTTGAACGCAATGGCATGAAAAACTTCTCGCATAGCCCATTCCCAACAAAACTTCCTGTGCATTCCAAAGCCTTTTCTTTCTAATATTTTTTGTTTATAGTACTTCTTTCTGTAATACTTTGTTTATGTGAAGAGCAAGAGAGATTCACACGCTTCGAATGCCGCATCAAGAAAGACCTGCTGTTATCGAAACAGGCAAGGCTACCCTCCCCCCTGTTAGAGAGGCGTGTTTCTTTAGACATTCAACTGACGCGATCGGAGGTGGATTATTATCCCATCACCGGAACAACGCACCTCACGCAATTCTGCGCAGCTTGGTTCTTCTGGTTGAGACGCGTAACGGGAAAGTTTTAATTAGTTGGTGCGAAGGAATCAGACGTTGCTTGAGACACACCCACTCATAGCACGGTCGAGTGTGAGATATGTTGCTGTAAGCGGGTGGGGTTTAGCGAAAGTTTTTGAGACGTTGTACGAATTTCGATTGGCTAACGGTTCGATGTTGGGCGTGGCCTTTTTGGGGGAGGCATTGCGTCGAGGTTCTGGTACTGTGTTCCACGAGCCGTAGCCCGCGTAAAGTTTGTAGCGTGTTTTTACTGGATCTTGTGCGATGTGTAATTATGCTGTCAAGCCGAAATGAGGTGTTCTCTCTGTGTTGCGCGAAAGGCGTGTGGAACTAATGAGAGCGTGCGGATTTCAGTTTGGGATATTCTCGCTGGAATTTAAACGGGATCCGTTAATATGTAGTCTTATGCGATGTAATTAAACGTCATTTCCAATGTCTGAGAGGCGCACTCTTAAAGGGGTACTAAAATGCAAAAACAAGTTCACTTCAAATTACGTTATACGCTATGTTAATTTCGTATTCTTATCATAATTCAAAACTTTTATCCCATTACGGAGGTACAATCGAAATTATACCGGACTCTTTCTTGCTTCGGCGCTAAGCAATGAACGTCGTTTCACCTCGTGCATCGGTGTTTTTAGTCCATGCCGCGCGTGCACGCGCGTGCAACGTCGTGGAACAGTCCCGGTGAAAAACATAGTGCGCGTTGCGAAGCGGACTGGCGTCGCTGTCCGAAGGACGTGAAGATAAATGTTGTTAGTGGAATATTCGCGAGGACTGTTGTGGGCTACAATTCAGTGAATCGGTATTGAAAAATACCACAGTGCGCATCACGTCGCGCATATACGGAACACTACGATCGAACCCGTTCCAAATCCACACGGCCACGATAGGTATGCGCGCACCTCTCCTGCGGTCTCATTGGATTCCGCCAATCTTTGCCTCATGGGGATCCCATTCGTTGCTGCCAAAGACGACCACTGTCTCCATAGCGTTCTTCTTCTAAACGGTAGCGCTGTGAGAACTAATTGTGCGTGCATTATACTAATTGAAACACGGACTTTCACTTGAGAGCAAGTGTGTTTTTGCATTTTAGTGCCCCTTTAAAGCGGAACATCGCCGCGTAGGACGCGCTCCTGGCGTTATCCAGAAGAACATTGTTCTCTCTATTGATTTGTGGAAAGCGGAAGGCGTACGCCTTTGTGTGACACTTATGTACTCATGTTGATTGAAACAAAAAGGCGCATGCGCCGCGCTTTTTACAAATCAGGAGTGATAAAGGTGCAATGGTTCTGCGCAGTTCTGTGCAGTGGTTGGCTTTCAGCGGGCTATGTGGTAAAGTTATGTTTTAAGAGTGTACGATACATGACTAACCTTTTATTTTGTTTTTGTTTTTCTTTTTTACACGGAGCATTCAGAAGGAAATGAATTTCTCCAGGTATAAATATTTCTCCCAAAGTTTCCGCACGCGGAGCCAAACATTGTTACTACAGTGGACGTGACGGTCGTCCGAAAGTGTGAAAATAATTTTATCTACTGCGGTGGCACAAGCAACTCATTTAAACATGTACAAAAGAGACTAATGTGTACGATGGTAATGGAAGCTCGATATCTTTTTAGTTGGTCGGGGCAGGGTCAATCTCAAAGTTATCCCGAACAAAGTCACTTTCTCCAAAACTTTAACTTCATAAAAGTTTCTAAGGATAAATGTGCACACCCAGTGCGTCGAAGAACTCCTCACATAAATCACGCCGACAGTATATTATGTTGCATGACATACTCAGACGCATTTAATAGAACAATCATTGGGAGCAGACATATTTAAAACCGCTGTTTCCGTCGAAACAATAGGGGAGTGGAGGAGCGTTGTCTGATTTTTTTTTTCTCCCACTCTCCAAGAGCCGAGGCACTTTTCAACGCATTGTGACACATGCACCATTTTGTGTTTTTGGACTTGTAGTGTTCTAGTAATTCATTCATTCATTTCTTTTCTAATTCTCAGTCCCATATTACACATTGGTGGCCGACAGTATCTATATATCTATAGATAAATTGATAACTAAATAAAAAAGCACATTGCACTGCGCTGGTGCCTAGACAGCGCTCCGCAATCGCACCAGGTCATATCATATCTGGCGATATTATAGGCCGTGTCAGTTGTCATATCAACACCAGCTCCCCTGGCATGGTGGTTAGTACATGATCACTTTCCACGCCGAGAGTGGGCGGTGACGCGGATTCGAATCTCAGCAGCTGTGCCGTCTCAGGTTTTCCTTGGGTTTTCCGGCTGACGAATTTCGGCACAGTTCCCCCCTGAAGTCGGCCCAGGACGTATACTCACCCCTCTGCACCCACTCATTCCTGCTGTCCTCTCTCTATCTGCCCATGTCTGTACGCCGCGCATAACCACAGTTGCTTCGCGGCGCTAACGCGGAGCTACAAAAATACGAAGAACACAGTCGACATGGTTGGAGCAACGATCCGTCGCTCTGCGTTTAATTTGCGCAACCAAAGGACCAACATAACTCAATGACAAAGTCTACCGAATTAATAATCACCAAATTTGCCACGCATGTTCCAAAACACAGCCTCCCTCCCACGTCATTGGACCCCGTCTTCAAAGGGTTTGTCCCCTCTGAAAGCGAACCGTTGTTTTCCCTGCGTACTTAAGCTGGATATATGTGATGCACTAGTGGCGCCCCGGCGTATCGAATTTCGCATTCAACGGGACCTATTTAGGAGCGGTGGACTAACGGCACGAAAGTCGAGGGTTGATATGAAAGGCCGGGGATAGAGGAGAAGGGAAGGAACTTTGGCGCTCCCATCAGGGACAGCGGCGCAGAGACGGGTTCAAAGGGTTGGCTCCACGTGCCTTTCCCTGCAGGCTAAAATTACGAGGATGTAAGAGAGGGAGGTTGATGGTTCGATTTTTTAAAGAAGTTTCTGAGTCACGTACGCCCTCATATTTCGAGCTTTTCAGCGTGACGTCGGTTTTTGTTTACGAAGAGCGTTATGTAGAGTGCAGTTGGACCCTGTGTTTTCGTGTTTTATGCTTGTCGAAACTGGGGGAACAAAAATCAGGTTTTATTTGAGAGTGGAAATGCAGATATTCGGGCAAAAAGAAGACAGAGAGCAGTTTGCGTTGCAAATGGACAGATGATGCCAAAGACACGTCTGAACAGCTGTGCTGAATGCACAGTGCTTACCGTTCTCCAATACCAGTGTTGCTAGCACTCAGGCAAGTTCGTTTTCGGGGCGTTTCGGGGTTTACACTGAGTGACGCGGATACAAATCGCGGGTAAAAACGGGTTTTAACAACCTTAACGCTAAAGCACAACAAGCAATAAAAGTATCCTATGGAGTAGCATGATGTCGATATAATTCTAACTCTTTGACCAACCCAGTGTTGACTGTACTGGGGTACCCAGCCCGATTTTGTCGCAGTTCACATCCCCCTTTCCCCCTTTTTTTTCTCTATCGTGATCACCATCAGCATCAGATAACTTTATTAATATAAGGAATTTGATAAGAAACAAGACACGCGTGAAGGGGCTTTCCTATGCTGTCCCACATTGTGTCATGTTCAGATTAGAAACTCAAAAGTAAAATTAACAAAATCCCTAAATTTATTAAAAAGGTTATTTCGACCATCCTGGGCTGCAGATAGAGAAACGCTGCGTGCGGCTACGTCGACACCGTCGTACCGAAACTCCACTAGCGATTTTCTGCTTTTACCCTAGCACGTCTGGCCAGAAATCTTAAGGGAGCCTGCATCAGGTCTGCGTGCCTCTGAAATGTTGTCTGGTAAAGTTTAGCACCTTTATGACGTCATTGTTGCAGCACCCCACCGTGACACATACAAGTTCCTCCTCATAGATTACATTGCAACGTAATCGAAACAAGCATCGCGGAATACGCCGCTGAAACTTCATCGAAACGTGTGTCAAAATCCCGTTTCGAGAACAGACACCAAACAAGACTCGTTGTAAGCTTCGAGTAAGTACGTCTACAAAATGATTCTGTGCCTTCAGGATACTTACGCAGTAAACTGTGTCTCAATGTTTTACCAACACCAAAAGATAGACCACACGCAGAATTTTGCTTCCTCAAGTACGCAATTTGAACCAAGCGAAACAATACAATCTGCCGTGTACCTTCCAGCGCACTGTGGCTCTTGGCAAAACCTTCAGCGTCCCCTCCACCTCTGCCTTGCCGCATACTGAGCCTTATAAATGCACATGAACAAGCCTCGGTTCGCTGAACTTGAGCTTCTTGAAGCGCGAACGCATTGAACACTCCAAAAGGATCCTCCCCTCCGGGGGTTATTTACTCTTCCGCATCGACCACGACCCCCTAACGTCAAAGAAGCGCATTATGTGGTCGCTGTCTCTTGCTCGTGGAATACCTCGGATAAATAAAGGCTTTTGAAGAGATGTGACGTTAGGAAAATGTTGTGTGTACGATTATTGATGAAGCGAGAAGCTACCAGCGTTGTCTTTATAAATGGAAGCTCAACGAATGAATGACAGATGAATTTTGTCTTTTGTCAGGAGGACGAAAAGCATATATGGTAGACGAGGCAAAGCGAAGTCGTCTTGAAGGTTCTTTTTCTATTCGGATTTTATGTTAGAAATTTAATTTCTTTTAAACGTGGCTCTACCAGCCACCCGGCAGCTCCCCGTGCAGGCGATAATAAATGGTCGTGGTGGTGATGTTGGAGGCAGCTAGCCGTTGTTGAACTCACAGCTGTGAGCATGGCCACGACTACAGCTCAAGACGGTAGGTTAATTAGGATAGGAGAGTGTAGGATCGTTCGAATAGCACTGTGCAAAAGACCGATAAAAATGAACTAATCGCCGCTGCGACCAACCATTCAGGAGAGTTCCCGTGAGAATACCTTTGTGTTGCGTACGATAAGTTAAAAGAGACGGTTGCATCCAGAAACTCATCTATGAAACAGATACCACCATGTTCGACGTCGACGACAATCTACTTCGTCCGAAAAAAGAAAGTTCAATTTTCGTATATTCAAATTTTAAAGATGAACGCTGCTTCTGTAGCTGCGGAGGCTCCAACAACAACAAGATCAGTCCGACGTCGCTCCCTAACAGAAGGAGTGAGAGGGCTTCGCCAAGAGCAAGACGCCGTCCAGGTGCCTGCACCGCCGCGGCTTCCCTTTTCTCAAGGCCGTGCTCTGATTGCTGGTGCAGGCAGAGCCGGCGAAAAATTACGGGCTCCGGAGATGAGTCCTGCCCGCGGGCACCTTCCTCACATCTGCTGGTGCTACGAACCGTCGTGCCTTGAGTCGGGAGTACTCCCTGAAGAGGCTCGGGCACCGGGACTCCATCCCCGGCTGACCTCCCCCCCCCCCCCACACACACCCCCCCGCACCCCCACTCTCGCCTGCCCTACTGTAGGGAGCGAAGTTTTTGCCCTTTTCGAGAGAGCGAATTCCGGCGTCTGTGAATCGAATTCCATCGAACAGCAGTCAAACTCCGCCACTATATCGTGTGGGGTTTTCGACACCGTGGTGAGGAACCAACGAGGAACGCAATGACACCATAGTTTCAAAAGCGACTGGAACAGATGCGACCGTCCTTTTAAACATTCTCACCGAAACGCAAAGCGGTGATATTGCACAACCCCTATCTTCCTGTGGTTTGACCAAATTTATTGAGCTTACACTATCAACACTACCTAGCGCGATAAGAAAGTGAGATACTATCGTCCTCACGAGCTCACGTCCTAATATCACGTCCTATATCACGTCCTCAAGCAAGGTTGTAGCCGTGTTGAGTCGAAACAGGAGAGAAGACGATACGCTGCCGTTTACATGGATGCGCATCTAGCCCAGACCAGAGGTGGCGCCACTCCGTGTCATATCGGAAAGTTAGAGGAGCACATCCGCAAATGCCGCCGTTTCCGGCGTCCCGCTACCTTCGCACCAGGGGGGTCGGACTCGCTCAAAAAAGCGTGACCACACGGGAGCTGCCATCCGTTGGTCATGGAAGGCGTTGCCTTCCGTTGGCTGCTTCATTCCGCTAAACTTGACGTGTTCGTTTTCCTAAATTCATCACATGCTATCTAAATTCGCGTCACCGACCTGACATAAGACCTGGCCGCACAGCAAAACTATTGTGCTTCTTGGCTCCCCACGGACTGCTTTATGTGCAACCTCATGTTTTGTGTGCCCTGAATTGTGTACGTCCTCAGGAGAAAAATGCCGCAAAATTTTCTCACATAGACGTTATAGCTCCAGAAAAAAAAAATGCAAATTTAAATCTACTGGCAACACTGTGGCGAAGCAGACCGACGAAACGCCAACTACGCCAAGTACGGCGGCGAAAATGTCTCATGCGCACGACTCTGGGCCAAACAAAGCGACGTAAGATAGCGGCGCCACGGTGCTGAAAAAAGGCCCAGGTATAGACGTTTAGCTACTGAGTGCAAGATTCGGCTTTTGTTTATTTTATTTCACACAAATTAAATTTTCTCAAAAGGTAGTATTTGCAAATCCCAACGGGAAAGCCATCTGTTTATCGGTCTCCTTGTTTACAGGGTTGCTTGACAAATTGAGGACTTCTTCCCACCAGGCGTCGCCCCGACATCCTTGACTCCGTTTTCATTTACCAATTAGAGTAAACTCCTGCGCATATTACTTGCTGTGCTGAACCTTTGAGTCTAGCACTCTCACGTCATGCTGATTGCATAGATTCGACCTCGACTGCTTTATTGTACCTTTAAGTATACTAGGGCTGTGTGCTGGGATTTCAGAAAACGTTAAAGATCCCTCAGGTGGGCAAGATTAACTGAGGACAAGTTTTTTTACAGTTAGCAAGACCTTCATCTTAATTCCGTTTCTTTACTAACAGGGTGAAACATTGTTCCGGCTTTATTGGGCCTTCGCCAGTACTGGGCACGTCTGTGGCTTTTGAGGGTTACAGTCAAAAGGTCACATAGAGCGTGCTGTCTCGTGGTACTGTCGCATGGTTCGTGTCCGCCAATCCGAAGTGACCTTCCTGTACTTTTCTCCGTAGCCGTCTCTTGCAGCTGTTGTAGCGCACTACCCGAAAAGGAAACGAGTTCCTCTGAAAGTTACCATGGCGCAAAAGTACCGAGTTAAGTTAAAAATTACCAAAAACAGGAACTTAGTTACAGTAACGAGTTACCTCGAACTCTGGTTAATACCGTTCGACGAGCTGGCACGACACCCACGCTGAGGTATCGGGGCAACGACGTAGAGTTCGTCCAGCAGGCAAATGCCAAAATGTACATTGAGTATATGTACGTACCAAAAACAATGCGACTGGATATCGCTTTAAATGCCCTCTAATAGCCATCTATAATAAGAAACACGGTATTATCTCCGGAATTGGCTTCCTAATACAATTCCTGTTAATTATATAGTAAGATACAGTTTGTTCTATTATCTGGGCATCTGCCCAAAATCCTGCTTCTGCGCCTAATGCAAAGGCTCTCCTCATCCTACAATAGCCCTTCCGAAGCACCAGTCCATAAACTGGCTTGGCCTGTATTTGCCCCTTCCTTGTCGCTGAAGACAATTTCGGACTCTGCGGTAGCAATCCTCACTGTCAAGTACACATCGCCTAAGATGCGAAGATTAATCCTGCGAAACCGGAGCTTCCCGTATCTCCCCCCTGGACCCTCAGTAACCCTTTTGTTTCAAGTCGGCGTCCAACTTATGTAGAGGCTTAAGCCCAACTCCAGTCCTTCCTTCCCTAATATTGGACTTTCGGTGTTATGGCAGCGCCACACGCAAGAGATCAGGGATGGCAAAGGGAAGTACGGGATAGAGGAAGGGAAGAAGTTTCCCCTTCCCGACACTTTTGTCTCTTCCATGTCGTTGAACAAGCAGCGGTTTTGGGTCTGATGCTTCTATATTATACCCTCTATCTTTGAAAGCGGTTGATGCTGTGGGAGATACAGGGGAAGAAAGGGAAAAGGGGGTCTAAGCCGAAAATAATTTGAAGGATAACTGACTGACTTTGTGCTGAAGGGTAGAGGATAGATGAAGGGATGTGGTGGGGGTTGTGTCATCGTTTTCGTACATGGCGGTTTTTGAGGTGAGTGGTTTTGGGTTAGCAGCGTCGACTGAGTCATCCGCTCCCGTATATGCTGTTGATAGGGGCTTGTGTGCGCGTTTGAGAGGGAAATAGGAAAACGGGGTGAGGGAGAGTGACGTTCCTGGGGGATGATGGTGGTATGACGTTCGGTACGAGTGGTGGAAAGTTTGTTCCGCATTAGCACAGATGAAACGGTAAAGCATTCTAAAATATTGAACATAAACTGTATGTTTGCGTATGCTAGCCTCGGCTTGTTAATTTTTGTCATGCTCTATCAATGAACTAGTCATTTTCTTAAGTTCTACATGTATTACAAAATGCATATTCGAAAGACGCCTGCACTGTGGCTCGTCGTTTGCCCGATATCCATTAAACATCATTTAAAAAAAGACTACGTACCCGTGCATCGCACTGGACATGACCTATCGCACCAGCGTATCACCAACACTGATGAAACGTGCATCCCAAGCAATAAGGTTATCGACAATGAAGGAAACCAAACACTGCGCGGCCCTATATCGACATATGAGAGGAATATAAAGGTCCTATAGACTTTCCGACTATCACGGCAAATACTACTAGAACACATTTTCACTCTAATCAATGTGTGCGCAACTAATTGCTTCTTATAACGCATACCGCCACTTCATTTTGAGGGAAAAGGAGTGCATTACCGAACGCTGTCCACATATCGAAGCAGAAACTGCGCCACCGCCGCCATGTTTCTTGCAGTATAATCATATTCGCTCATAGATCATTAACTTAAGTATCCCTGTAACGAACAGCGCTTCCCCTACTCACGAGATTAGCCACCCTCTTCCTCCTCAATGTCGGTCATTAGACGCTTCACTAATTACGTGGTGCTGCCCTCTGGCGGGGAATCACACGACCTGAGTTATGCGTGTTCTTTTTATCACTCCAGCTACTTGATTCACCATGTTTGAAGTGGACGTTCAGGATCCCAGAATGGTTCTCTTTTTCTTTCTTTCTTTTTTTTTTCGCAAGGGACGTGTCGTAGTTTCATTAAGGAATCCATTTGTGCTCGGGTTTCTGTATAGCTGGAAGGTTCGGGGTTTTATGTAGCATATATCTTATGTACTAGTTGGCGTACTTGTGTACTTTGTTGATTTTCGCGTACATTAAGTGGAACAGAAGACTGCATCCATGGAGTAATTTGTTCATACTGATTGCATTATAGCTAAGACACCATTTGGACAATGGTATTTCTACCCATCTACATTTGGACAATGGTATTTTGTGTATACAGGGTGTTTCAGTAACTACGTTAAAAAATCAGTTAAAAAGCGAGCTGCGGAAAAATTAGAGATCAAGACATTTATGTGTAGGGACCTTTCACCACATACTACGAGCAATTTATTGAATTTTAATTGAAATAATTTGGTTTCTTGAATTGGACTCCGAAATTTCTGAAATCGACGTGAAGTTTTCTTTTTGTTTTTGCTTTATTCGGAAGCATAATGTACATGTCCGATTTACCTATTCCGTTACAATATGTGCACTCTGTACCACAATGGTAGTATCTGAAAAAAAAATGCGAAAACCGTCGTCTGAAAACGTAAAAATTGCCGGCCGCGCGCAGTTCTTCGTCAAGTTAATGCAAGGTGCGTCCGAACGAAACCGTAGCCCGGCCCTTCCTGTATCCTTCTCACTCCTGTTTCAGATAATTATAATGCTGAAGCCTTGCTGCAGGTATCAGTGGGAGCATCGAAAAGGAAATTGAAGGGGGCAGGATCACACGCTCCTTGACGCTGCTTGATGGGGGAACGACCCAAGCAGCACAATATATTGGCCCAATATCGGCAATACTGGTCCAATATTTGACCAATATTGGGCGGGTATTGGCAATATTGGGCCAATATGGGGCTAAGATATTGTGCAGTTTCGGGAAGAGCTGCAGAAAATTTGTATGTCTCGAAACACCTGTTTTCCCAACTTCTTTTCACTTCTTTTCATTCACGTAAGAAATGTATCTTGTGGTGCGCATTCTGTTGCTTGGAAAAAAAAGAAAAGAAAAAAAGAAATGTTACATTGGCATGGGAAATTTCTATTTTTTTTCGTAGTGCGCGTTTATTTGTAATTTTTCTTGTCGTGGCTACTGAAACGCCCGGTAGAGTACGAAGGAAATACGTGTGAGCACCCTGCAACATATGGTACATTGATTGCATCGATATACTTGTTTTTACTTTTCTTCTCAAGTTGCCATACCAGCTGCGGTGTGCGTGCCATGAGACCTTTCGACGTGACAAATATTTTTTTTTTCTTTTGCCTTCTTTGCTCGTAAATTGTTCACGCTGTTTTCCAATTTGTCGCGTATTATTTCGACTCAGCAACGAATGGACAACTGCATGTCGCATAAGTTACAAAAGCAACGATGCGAGATATATTGATGCCATAAGAAATTTATACGTACCGTCCCATTTCATGCCATTCACTCGTCATATCGAACTCCAGAGGAACGTTATTTCTAAACACGTATTATGACACAGAGCTGCTGATGCTATAACAAGAATGAATAAATCAACTTAAAAAGAAACTCAAGATACACCCGTGATCACACTCAATTTCATCTGATATCACACTGTTCTGTCCTGTACACAGACCTAGCGAAAGCCGAAAATCCCATTTATTCTCCCAGGAAACAACAATTTCCCGAAGAAAACACACACACACACACACACACACAAGAAACAAAATAAAACCACAACAGCGAAAACAATAGCATTGTTCATAAAATAATCCCCAATAAATGCCCAAAGTGTGACTGACATCCTATCATCATCTGGCGAAATTCTTGTTTACGGACAACTGAAGAAAAAAAGGATGTCGTTTATGAAACGATATCATACCACACGGGGGAAGAATAGAGGGAAAATGGGGACACGACAAAGACGCGAAGGGGGAAAAGTATAAAACGGGTTTCATCGAATGACGGATCCATTTTGACAATGTGAACGATTGAGAATGTGTCATGCATTATACAGGACGTCACGAATGATATTTCGACGTTCCAAAAAACCCTCGTATATCTTGTGGCCTTGGCTAAGATTCCAACGAGGAAAAGGAACGACGGAAAGAAAAAAGATGACGCGGAAAAAGAAGGGGTTATATCCCACGGAAAGCGAATCGCATTCGATAAGGTTGTCCCATCATACCGCTAGATGTCGCTCCTGTGGAATCCACGTCGACGATTTTTTTCTTGTTCGTCTTCTAGATTCATCTCCGACTTCGTTTCTGTTTTCTTTGTCGAAGCTTTCGTTTCGAAGTTATATATCCTTCGAAATGCAGATATTATACGAAGAGCGAAACAGCGTCTTGTCCACCAGGGAAGAAGACCTGAAAGGAGAAGATGGCGAAGGAATATGACTGCAAGGGCAAGAGACTCTGAGGAAGGAAGAAGGATGGAGACGCAACCTCAAGGACAGGAGAAGGATGATGGTTGTGACGCTACCGGCTTCACCAGATGACACGCTGAAATGGAAGCACTGCGCAGAATCCTACAGCTACCATCACTGCTGATTTCTGCAGCACAGTATAACTTTTTACACCCTTAGGGGTGTTTTTAAACTTCCCCATGACGAATACCTTTGGGGGGGGGGGTGTTTCAGAACACCCCTCAAAAGGGTGTTCAGGTGGACACGCTTTCAAAAAATGTTTTATATAAGAAAAACTCCCTATCAGTATGGGTGCTACTAAAAACAGTTGCAGCGGATTTACACGCTATATTCGACCACCTGCGCTTCTTGACGTGCGTATAGGCAACTTCCGACACACAGTGGTGGAGGAGATGTTTACCTCCTCCAAGTACTCTCGGCCGGGATTGAACCCACGATCTTGAGAGCAGCAAGCCAACACGTTACGGACTGAGCTCCCGAGAGCGGCATGAGTGCTACTGATTGTAGGGTACGCACTTAGGTGCTGCCGGCGAATTGGTGCGAAGAGATATAGGGCGTAAAAAGGACAGCACCGGTGCACTGGTGCATCGTGGGAATTCAGACACCAGTAGTCAGTGCTTTCATAAGGTGCTTTTAGGGTGTTCTTTGGGTGTCTTTCTAATGGACACACATAAGACACCCTCGTAGTTCCACGAGGGTGTAGCGAAGGGCGTAACTGAAAAAAAAAAGAGGTGTTATCCGCAAATTACACCCATTTTACACTCTAAAGGGTGCAAAAAGTCTTACTGTGTGGAAAGCGCAAAGCGTACAATTTTTTTTCTTCTGACAATTAGCACGACTACGTAAGTGTCAGAAAAAGGCGTACGCTCCCGTTCTCAAGAGCTGAAGCGTTTCAACATGGCGAATCGCAAAGAACTGGGGACTAACAGGCAGGCGTATCGTTCCGATAGAACAACAAAAGACGAGCGCCATCACAAAGGAAAACCCCTTGGCATTTCCACGCAGCCAATCGCTAAATGTATTTGATTGATTGGGTGAAGTGCGCTCCACACGGACACAAAAGAATCGAGAACAACATTTCTCTACAAAGCACTTTAAAACCTCCCTTCCTGCGTATACCTATACCTCAGAAGCGCTGAACCCGCTTCTAAGGACACAAAAAACACAGAGTGACGTACCGAGACCTCTCCGGTGTTCAAACAATGCTTGGCAAACCTTTCCTTATTTATACTACTGGATCAGCTCTAAGCACTCAGAAGTCCCAAGGCGTCCCAACACTTCTACGTTATGT